>NC_139737.1:7500-1314208 GCF_964211835.1 Anser anser
GCTTCGCCCCCCCCCCCCCCCCCCCAGTTTTGGGGTTCCCCCTCCATTTTGGGGATTCCCCCCAATTCCAAGCCCCCCACAATTTTGGAGCCCCCCCACCATCCTTTCTTGGCCTGCCACCCTAATATTAAGGTTCTTTCCCCCAATGTTGGGGTTCTCACCACATTTTTGAGGTTCCTTCCCTTAATTTGGGGCTTAGCTCCCCGGGATCTGGGGCTTCAACCCCAATTTTGGGGGTCCCCCCCAAGTTTGGGGATTCCTCCCCAGGTCTGGGGGGGTCCACATCCAATTCTGGAATTTCACACTTCCATTTAAGTCTTCTTCCCCCCCAACGTGGGGGTTCGCCCACCCAATTTTGGGGGGTCCTCCCCTAATTGGGGGGGACACAACCAATTTTGGGGGGGACACAAACGATTTTGGGGGGGACACAACCGATTTTGGGGGGGACACAACCGATTTTAGAGTCCCCCACCCTCCTCTTTTGGGTTCCCCCCTAATATTAAAAGTTCTTCCGCCCAATTTTGGGGGACCCCACAATTTTGACGTTCCTTCCCCTAACTTGGGGCTTCAACCCTTCAATTTTGGGGGGAGCTCCCCCCCTCTTATTTTGGCCTTCCTCCCTAATATTAGGCCTAACCCCTAAGAACCCTGACCCCTAACCCTACGGCAACCACGGATCTAACCCTAACCCCTACCCCAACAAACCCTAGAAACCCTAACCCTAAAAACCCTTACAGCCCTAACCCGATAAAATTTACCACACTAAACCCCTGAAGACTGTTCTGGGGGGTCCACATTCAATTCTGGAATTTCACACTTCCATTTAAGTGTTCTTCCCCCCCAATATGGGGGTTCGCCCATCCAATTTTGGGGGTTCCTCCCCTAATTGGTGGGGACACAACCAATTTGGGGGGGACACAACCTATTTTAGAGTCCCCCACCCTCCTTTTTTGGGTTTCCCCCAACATTAAGAGCTCTTCCGCCCAATTTTGGGGGACCCCACAACTTTGACGTTCCTTCCCCTAACTTGGGGCTTCGACCCTTCAATTTTGGGGGGGCTCCCCCCTTACTTTGGCCTTCCACCCTAATATTGGGCCTAACCCCTAAGAACCTTGACCCTAACACTACGGCTCCCACGGATCTAACCCTAACCCCTACCCCAAAAAACCCTAGAAACCCTAACCTTAAAACCCTTACAGACCTAACCCGATAAAATTTACCACACTAGAGCTACGCCTAAAAGCCCTAACCCTAAAAATTAAGACCCTCTAAACCCTAACCCAAAAAGTAAAGATTCTCAAAGCCCTAACCCTGGAGACCCTAACCTTAATTTTTTTTTTTAAGACCTTAAAACCCTAACTCTAAATACCTGACCATAACTAAAACCCTAAGACCCTAACCCTAAAAACCCTATCAACACTAAAACCACAAAATATTTTAAAACCTGAACACACTAACCCCCAACCCCTAACCCTTATAAGCCCAGCCCTAACAACCTTAAAATCCTAACCCTGGAAACCCTAACCCTGAAACCCAACCCTAGTGCCTTAGCCCTGAAACCTTAAAACCGTAACACCTTGTTAGAAACACTCTGTAACCAATAACATAGGCTCAGGCAAGGATCTCAGTGAAGTAGTATTTTTATTCACGATTGCAATGGCAGGCGTCCCACAAACTACCTACTAGTTCCATAACACAGTTTTTATAAATTTTTTTTTCCTTTCGGTGACCAGGACCCTCCCCAGTATCCCCATTGACTGGGTAATCCAGGTTCACAATCTATCCGGTGCTTCACTGAAAATACACAGCTGCTGGCCTGTTACAAGTCAATTTTCTTTTTTCCTTGACTGTTTTCCTCTTTGAGGTGGTAATGTTTCTTACACCGTGATTTCCAACCAATTGCTCTAAGGATTCTGGTTGTCTGCATTTCACAAGGTTGTCTGGTAAGCTTTCTTCTCACTGCAAGCATATCTCAATACCACCTTCCTTCCCTATAAACAACGTAACTCTGTGCAAAAACATTTTTATTCCCACAACCTTGCCCTTACCCTAAAATCCTTATTCCCTTTAGCCCTAACAACTCTAACCACAACCCTAACCCTTCATATCAACCCCCCGACGCTAATGACACTGACTAATGATCCAAACCCCAAACTGCCCCTAACCCCAGGCAACCGACAAAGAAACTGACACAAAGCTGAAAACTACAAAAAAGGCAAAACCCTGGATACAGACCCCAAATCACAAACACGTGACCAAAATGCTACAGAAAAGCCCCAGACGCAGGCCCCAAGCACTACAGCTAGGCCCCAGAAGCTCAAGACACATCCCAAAGCCAAAATGCAAGCCCCAAACGCTACAGAAAAGCCCCCAAACACCAGACGCAGGCTGCAGAAGTCTACAAGCGGGCCACAACCCACCCCCAGACACAGGCCCCAAAGGTGTACAAGCATCTCCCCGCCCTCCCCAGAGGCACACCCCAAAGGTGTACAAACAGCCCCAACCCCCCAAGACCCAGACCCCTACAGCGTAGAAGCAGCTCCCAACCCCACCCCCCCAAGGCACACGCCCCAACCCCGCCCCCCCCCCCCAAGGCAGGCCCTAACAGTGTGCAAGCAGCTCCCACCCCCCCCAGACGCAGGCCCCAAAGGTGTACAAGCAGCTCACAACCACCCCCCCAGAGGCAGGCCCCAACCCCCTCCAGATGCAATCCCGAAAGGTGTACAACCAGCTCCAACCCCCCCCCCCCAGACGCAGGCCCCAAGCCCCCCCAAGACACAGGCCCCAAAGGTGTACAAGCAATTCCCCACCCTCCCTCCCCAGAGGCAGGCCCCAAAGCTGTACAACCAACACCCGACCCCCCCCACACATACAAGTCCCAAAGCTCCACAAGCAGCTCCAAACCTCCCCCCCATCCCAGGCGTCCAGTGTACGAGCAGCTCCCAACCCCCCCCCAACACAGGCTCCTATACTGTACAACCAGCTCTGAACCCCCCCACTCCCCAGACACAGGCACCAAGCCCCGGCAAAGGCAGGCCCCGAGGGTGCACAAGCAGCTCCAAACCTCCCCCCCCCCAACCCAGGCTTCCAGTGTACGAGCAGCTCCCAACCCCCCCCCCCAACGCAGGCTCCTACGCTACAACCAGCTCTGAACCCCCCACCACCACTCACCAGACGCAGGCACCAAGCCCCCGCAGAGGCAGGCCCCAAGGGTGTGCAAGCAGCTCCCAACCCCCCCCCCCCCCCCCCCCGAGAGGCAGGCCCCAAAGCCCCATAGAGGGAAGCCCCTAGCGTGTACAAGCAACTCCCCACCCTCCCCAGAGGCACGCCCCAAAGCTGTAAACACAGCCCCAACCCCCCAAGACCCAGACCCCTACAGCATAGAAGCAGCTCCCAACCCCACCCCCAAGGCACATGCCCCAACCCCCCCCCAAGGCAGGCCCTAACAGCGTACAAGCAGCTCCCAACCCCCTCCAGATGCAAGCCCGAAAGATGTACAAGCAGCTCCCAACCCCCCCCAGAGGCAAGCCCCAAAGGTGCACAAGGCAGCTCCAAACCTCCCCCCCCCATCCCAGGCTTCCAGTGTACTAGCAGCTCCCAACCCCCCCCCCAACGCAGGCTCCTATACTGTACAACCAGCTCTGAACCCCCCCGCTCCCCAGACGCAGGCACCAAGCCCCCACAGAGGCAGGCCCCCAGGGTGTGCAAGCAGCTCACAACAACCCCCCCCCCCCAGAGGCAGGCCCCAAAGCCCCATAGAGGGAAGCCCCTAGCGTGTACAAGCAACTCAACCCCTCCCAGCTGCAGGCCCCAAAAGTGTACAAGCAGCTCCCAACTCCCCAAACGTGGGCACCTACAGTGGACAAGCACCTCTCAACCAGCCCCAGCTGCAGACCCCAAAGCTGTACAAGCAGCTACAAACCATGCCCAAGGCAGGACCCTGCAATGTACAAGCAGCTCCCAACCCCCCCCCCCAGATACAAGTCCCAAAGATGTACAAGCAGCTCCCAACCCCCCCCCAGATGCAAGTCCCAAAGGTGGACAAGCAGCTCCCAACCCCCTCCAGATGCAAGTCCCAAAGGTGGACAAGCAGCTCCCAACCCCCCCCAGATGCAGATCCCTGCATTGTACAAGCAGCTCCCAAAACCCACCCCCAAACGCAAGCCCATACTGTGTACAAGCACCTCCCAACCCCCACAGATACAGATCCCTACATTGTAGGAGCAGCTTCCAACCCCCCCAGATGCAGGCCCTGACCCCCCCCAGACACAGTCCCCAAAGCTGTTCAAGCAACTCCCAACCCCCCCCCCCCCAGATGCAAGCCCCAAAGGTGTACAAGCAGCTCCACCCCCCCCCAAGACACAGGCCCCAAAAGCCTAAAGATACGCCAAGAAACTACTAATGCAGGTGCCAAACGCTACAGACAGGCCCAAAAGCACAGGCACACGCCCCAGATGCTCGATGTCGAGACGTAACTTGGCTTTCTGAATTACTGGAAAGCGGCTTTCCTTCTCAGCGAGGTGTGCGCAGGCTAGACAGGATGGGGCTTCAGGCACCTCTTCACCTGTGGAAACACACTGCCATCAGGCACTGCCATGCCAGACAAGCTTTTTCTGTTAAAACACCCTTCTCAGATGCCCCGCGGCATTCAAGTGACCTGCTTTGCTCCGATTCTAAAGACTGATGTCACAGCCCACCTTGCCTGTGGCACCTGACCAACAGAAGAGAAAGCAACCATACCGTTTGGAAACCGTCACTGCACGTGCCGCTCCTTGATGCTCTGTAACCTCTTCTCAAATCCTCAGCCACTTCTGTGGAGAGCCTGCCATGACACCTGCAAAGCAAGATGGATACCCTTCGCAGTCACCTTGCGCAACTTGGCCATTCTGCTCCAACCCCACTCACGACCAGCCTGCCCTTCTCGTGCTGCTCTTCAGAGTGCAGCTTGGCCCCTCTGAGTCTGTGCAAGGCACCTGCGAAAGAAAAAGAAAAGCATAGGCCGCGGCAGCATCCAAAGCCGCAGCACAGCTAGGACAGGTACTCTCACCTGCTCCCTTACTCTGCCCCCTCACCTGCCCTCGAGGCAGATGCTTCCATCTGCTCTCTTAAGCCAGCTACAACACCTCTGGAATATAAACAGGACTTTAACTGTATTTTGTGTAGTTAAGTAACTGCAGTGACAACCGCACCCCTAAAATAACTGCTACATCTGTTCATCGCTCACCTTGCCAAAACCAGCTCTGGTCGTGAAGTCCCAGGTTGTACGCTGTGTTTCAGCTTTAACAAATGAAAACAGTCAGAAGATAATCATTCAGATGCCAGCATTAGCACCCATCCCTCAACAACACAAGGGACCCCATGGCTAATTTTATCATTTCAAAACAGCAGCCCCCTTACCTCAGCACCTGGAAAGTAGATCAAGCCAGTCACCGGGTTGCCTACCGAGTCCTTGACAGTTCCAAAAGGAGCTCTTTCCTGTGACCAGTTCCTCCTAAGGTTTACCCCTCTACTGGGGAGGGGAACGAAATACATACAAAAAATCAAAACCCCACATCTGCGAGCTTTCAAGATTCAATGACAGACCTCTCCTCTAGCACTATTCAAGCACTATGCAAACAGCTGCTCGCAAGCAGCTCAAGTCTCCCCCTCCACATTTGCCAAACACCACGGAGATGACTCTGTGCCAGCTGCCCTTCAGTACGTGCCCAGAGGCAGACCGGATGTCTTTGCCAAAACAGTCCGGACGATGTATTAGTACACCGCCACGTTAGCTACCATCACTAACTGCCAGGCAGGACAGCTCCAGGCCAAACACACACACACAGGCACGCTACAAACATTACAAACAAAACACAGAACACAAGGCGCAAAAAAAAAGGACTCCCAGAGGGAAGCCGTACAGCAAGTCAGAACAGGTGCTCTGCAGCAGACCCAAGGAGAGACTCAAATGTCACTACATGCACCTGGAAGCAACTGCCAGAACTGGGATGATGGAGGCATAAAAAGCCTGCCTTCAAGGCAAGAGACCAGAAGGATGGGGAGTGCAAACCCCAGAAGAAAAATGCCTCGGAAATGAACTCCCAAGACAGAGCTCCTGATGAAGCCCACATGACTTCCGCAACAGCGAGGATGGAAACAGATGCCATCTGAAACAGAATATGATGCACAAGACCTGAAACACATCTGCGCTTTAAGCTGCGACTGCAAGACAAGAAGTGCTCAGATCAGCCCTACGATGATGAAACAAGCATTTAAGACCTTTGGTGTGGCTAACAAGTTGCCCATCTAATCTGTCCAGTGGAAAAAGGCAATGAGGATATCAAGATTTGAGGAGCGCGTAACATATGATGATCGCATCAAGAAACATTTGATACAAAAAAATTACACGCACAGAAGAAATGATCTCTTTAGGCTCCCACTGCAAGACAAGAAATGCTCAGCTTCCGATTGAGCATCAGCATTATTCCAGTGAGGTCAAGTGTTCAACACCCTCAGGACGGCTTCCCCAGGGCCTGCCAAGCACCAGGAGCAACAGCACAGCACAGACAACACAGAACACAGACACCAAGCTGGAACTGCCCTGCCTGGCATGTGCTCAAGCCGTACCTGATAGAACCTCACACCCCCACACATTGTCTGACCGTGATCAATCCTAAAAGGCCCCATCCACAGCAATGACTTAAAAGCACAGACCCTCGCCCTATGTGTGCATTCAAAACCCGAAAGCAAACATAGCACTTGCACCCCAACTTAGCTTGGGAATGACGGGAGGCAGGTTCCATCCTCATCAAGGAACACGAAGGCTAGCCAAGACATTGCTTCCGGCACGAGGCTCCTCTTCACCTGCAGAAATAAAGTGCCATCGGGCACTGGCACACCAGCCAAACTTCTTCCAGTGAAACACCCACCTCAAAAACAAAACAGTAGTCCACTGACCTGCTCTGCTACTGAAGTCAGATAGACCAACTCCAGACAACTGCCCGCCTTCCCCTGCCAACCACCCCCAAACACACAGTATTTGCCCCTGGACTTAATTCTCAGGGGTCACAATCCATCCTCAAGGTGGACCACAGAGGCCAACTAGGATGTTCCCACTATCTTCTTCATCCCCGGAAAAGAGGAGTCACCCAGAGGTGGGACCAATAGACTACCAGATCAAAAACAATGCCCTTTTTCCAACTGTACTCCACTTACCTTCCCGATCCAGGCTTAGCGCTTCCATTTACTGTACTGAGCCAAGGTCACGTGGCTTAGACCAAGGAGAAAGAACAAACAAAAATGACAATCCACAAAACAGTCTATACCCACTCCTCTTCTTTCCTCCCCTACCCCAACAGCCAAGAAGCCCCAGACCCACGTTCCCCAACCCAGTACCACCGCTTCGCTCACCTAACATCCCAAGGAGATGCATCACCCTCGTGCCTCATTCAAGTGTCCGTGCCCATGCCCTGGGCTACAAGAAACAAAAAGAGGAGGTCATATCCGTGATGGACACACAAACAGTACAGCTCCTTGCAGAGGACTCAAACACAGAGACGAGAGCCAGAAAAAAAAAACACACCCTCAGGTCCACAAATACCAAAAGGCCATGAATGCATAGCAGCCCCAACAGGGGTAATCACAGACTTATCCTTTACAGATGAGAACGGTGACCCTGCTCAGTCTTTCCATAATACTGAACTTATGCGGTCAAGCCCCTTCGAATGCGTACTGAAGCTCCTTGTGAAGCCTCTGGACAGTTATGCAAATAGCTTGATATACCTAGAGATTAAAAGGTAACTCAAAAAAAAGGAACCGTACCCCACCATTTCCCAAAAACAAGTTAGCCGGCAACACCTCCTAAGCACACCTCTATTACGTGAATTCCAAGCACTTAAAAACTAGAAGGCTGCAACATCTAAAGACTCTACAGCCACACAAACCACAGGCAGAAGCTCCAAAACTATAACAAACTGTCCCTAACCCTGAAAAAGACTACCCCTTACACGCCTACTGCTGCTCTTTTCAGACACATGCTTACACAGGGAGCTTCGATAATACTTATCTCCTAAACCCTGCTCCATCACTTTGCCACCAAGGTTGTAACTTTGATAAGATTTGCTTTAATTCTGCAGAAATCATAAGGGACCCAGAACCACAAAGCAAACACACAAAGTAACACTGACATCCTATCCATAAACATGCTATAACAATTACTCACCTGAAGAAGAGCTGCATGCAATACAGGCACCTATTACTAGATTGGTTTACTCTAACAGATCCTACTAGTTGTTACCTCACAAAGATGGGCGTACCGGTCTCTACTTGGAAACGCATCAGTCCATAGACTCTTAACCACCTAAAGAAACCTCCAACTCACTGAAGGAGAAACAAAGCACTTACCCCAAAGTGCAGCCCAGGCATAATGAGCTCTCTGATGGGATGCCTGCGACTCAATTACCACTAGGCCCTCCCTGGGACCCAAAGCCAATCACCTGGGAAAGGGGAGGGGCAAAGCACAAAGTAGAAAGAGGAGAAGCAACACCTGTGGTTTATGTATCTATTTATATGGCTTAGCTCAACAGCATGCAGGGTGCAGACAAGAGAACTGGGATGTTTCTAGAAGCAACAATCCCCATGTTTTGGCTTCAGCTTTGAATATTGAAAGCTTTTCTCCTCTACAACACCTGCCTCAGGAACCAAACAGCATTGCAGTGACCTGCATTGCTCCTATTCTAAAGCCTATCACAGCCCACCTTGCCTATGGCACCTGATAAACAGAAGAGAAAGCAACCACAGCAGCAAAAGCCACTGCATCCTCAGGACAGTTACTCTCATCCCCTCCTTTACCTCAGCTGCTTACCTACCCCACATGGCAGATGCTTCCACCCGTTCTCTGAAGCCGCCTATAGCACCTCTAAAAGAGAAACTGGAATTTTACTCTATCTGATGTAGTTAAAAAAATTGCAACGACAGCCGCACCCCAAAAATAACAGCTACCTCTGTTCATCACTCACCAGAGTCACTCCAGAGGCAGCTCGGGTCGTGACGTCCTGTACTGCACACTGCGTTTCAGCCTGAACAAAGGAAAACACAGTCAGACGATAAACATTCAGCTGACAGCATTAGCACCCATCCCTCAACAACAGAAGTCACCCCATATTTAATGTTTTCGTTTCAAAACAGCAGTCCACTTGCCTCTGTACCTGCAAGTTAGATCCAAGCTCGAAAGGAACGGCCACCATCACCCATGTGCCACCTGGGAACACAGAAGGACAAAATGACCGCTGTGCTTGCAAGCCTCCACCTGCCACATTGCTCCTCTGTCCCAAACAGCCTCACCTCAGACCCTCAGAGGGAAACACCTGAATGTCTTCTCTTCGCTTCAGATAAGGGATCACCAGGCTGATAGAACTCTCACCTTCCCTCACTGCTCCGTGACACGGGGATTTCCCTGTCCAAGACTGCACGAAGCCCCTGCAGAGACAAGAGAAAAGCACACCCTGAGGCACCTCACAGCCACAGCGTACCTGCTGCAATACCTCTCTCTTCCCAGCTCCTTTACTTCAGCTCCTCACCAGCTCTGAGATTCTTTGCTTCAGTTTCCCCATTGACTGGGTAATCCAGGTTCACAATCTATCCGGTGCTTCACTGAAAATACACAGCTGCTGGCCTGTTACAAGTCAATTTTCTTTTTTCCTTGACTGTTTTCCTCTTTGAGGTGGTAATGTTTCTTACACCGTGATTTCCAACCAATTGCTCTAAGGATTCTGGTTGTCTGCATTTCACAAGGTTGTCTGGTAAGCTTTCTTCTCACTACAAGCATATCTCAATACCACCTTCCTTCCCTATAAACAACGTAACTCTGTGCAAAAACATTTTTATTCCCACAACCTTGATCCCCTTACCCTAAAATCCTTATTCCCTTTAGCCCTAACAACTCTAACCACAACCCTAACCCTTCATATCAACCCCCCGACGCTAATGACATTGACTAATGATCCAAACCCCAAACTGCCCCTAACCCCAGGCAACCGACAAAGAAACTGACACAAAGCTGAAAACTACAAAAAAGGCAAAACCCTGGATACAGACCCCAAACCCCAAACACGCGACCAAAATGCTACAGAAAAGCCCCAGACGCAGGCCCCAAGCACTACAGCTAGGCCCCAGAAGCTCAAGACACATCCCAAAGCCAAAATGCAAGCCCCAAACGCTACAGAAAAGCCCCCAAACACCAGACACCCTCCCCAGAGGCACACCCCAAAGGTGTACAAACAGCCCCAACCCCCCAAGACCCAGACCCCTACAGCGTAGAAGCAGCTCCCAACCCCACCCCCCCAAGGCACACGCCCCAACCCCGCCCCCCCCCCCCCCCAAGGCAGGCCCTAACAGTGTGCAAGCAGCTCCCACCCCCCCCAGACGCAGGCCCCAAAGGTGTACAAGCAGCTCACAACCACCCCCCCAGAGGCAGGCCCCAACCCCCTCCAGATGCAATCCCGAAAGGTGTACAACCAGCTCCAACCCCCCCCCCCCAGACGCAGGCCCCAAGCCCCCCCAGACACAGGCCCCAAAGGTGTACAAGCAATTCCCCACCCTCCCTCCCCAGAGGCAGGCCCCAAAGCTGTACAACCAACACCCGACCCCCCCCACACATACAAGTCCCAAAGCTCCACAAGCAGCTCCAAACCTCCCCCCCATCCCAGGCGTCCAGTGTACGAGCAGCTCCCAAACCCCCCAACACAGGCTCCTATACTGTACAACCAGCTCTGAACCCCCCCACTCCCCAGACACAGGCACCAAGCCCCCGCAGAGGCAGGCCCCGAGGGTGCACAAGCAGCTCCAAACCTCCCCCCCCCCAACCCAGGCTTCCAGTGTACGAGCAGCTCCCAACCCCCCCCCCCCAACGCAGGCTCCTACGCTACAACCAGCTCTGAACCCCCCACCACCACTCACCAGACGCAGGCACCAAGCCCCCGCAGAGGCAGGCCCCAAGGGTGTGCAAGCAGCTCCCAACACCCCCCCCCCCCCCCCCCCCCCCCGAGAGGCAGGCCCCAAAGCCCCATAGAGGGAAGCCCCTAGCGTGTACAAGCAACTCCCCACCCTCCCCAGAGGCACGCCCCAAAGCTGTAAACACAGCCCCAACCCCCCAAGACCCAGACCCCTACAGCATAGAAGCAGCTCCCAACCCCACCCCCAAGGCACATGCCCCAACCCCCCCCCAAGGCAGGCCCTAACAGCGTACAAGCAGCTCCCAACCCCCTCCAGATGCAAGCCCGAAAGATGTACAAGCAGCTCCCAACCCCCCCCAGAGGCAAGCCCCAAAGGTGCACAAGGCAGCTCCAAACCTCCCCCCCCCATCCCAGGCTTCCAGTGTACTAGCAGCTCCCAACCCCCCCCCCAACGCAGGCTCCTATACTGTACAACCAGCTCTGAACCCCCCCGCTCCCCAGACGCAGGCACCAAGCCCCCACAGAGGCAGGCCCCCAGGGTGTGCAAGCAGCTCACAACAACCCCCCCCCCCCAGAGGCAGGCCCCAAAGCCCCATAGAGGGAAGCCCCTAGCGTGTACAAGCAACTCAACCCCTCCCAGCTGCAGGCCCCAAAAGTGTACAAGCAGCTCCCAACTCCCCAAACGTGGGCACCTACAGTAGACAAGCACCTCTCAACCAGCCCCAGCTGCAGACCCCAAAGCTGTACAAGCAGCTACAAACCATGCCCAAGGCAGGACCCTGCAATGTACAAGCAGCTCCCAACCCCCCCCCCCAGATACAAGTCCCAAAGATGTACAAGCAGCTCCCAACCCCCCCCAGATGCAAGTCCCAAAGGTGGACAAGCAGCTCCCAACCCCCTCCAGATGCAAGTCCCAAAGGTGGACAAGCAGCTCCCAACCCCCTCCAGATGCAAGTCCCAAAGGTGGACAAGCAGCTCCCAACCCCCCCCAGATGCAGATCCCTGCATTGTACAAGCAGCTCCCAAAACCCACCCCCAAACGCAAGCCCATACTGTGTACAAGCACCTCCCAACCCCCACAGATACAGATCCCTACATTGTAGGAGCAGCTTCCAACCCCCCCAGATGCAGGCCCTGACCCCCCCCAGACACAGTCCCCAAAGCTGTTCAAGCAACTCCCAACCCCCCCCCCCCAGATGCAAGCCCCAAAGGTGTACAAGCAGCTCCACCCCCCCCCAAGACACAGGCCCCAAAAGCCTAAAGATACGCCAAGAAACTACTAATGCAGGTGCCAAACGCTACAGACAGGCCCAAAAGCACAGGCACACGCCCCAGATGCTCGATGTCGAGACGTAACTTGGCTTTCTGAATTACTGGAAAGCGGCTTTCCTTCTCAGCGAGGTGTGCGCAGGCTAGACAGGATGGGGCTTCAGGCACCTCTTCACCTGTGGAAACACACTGCCATCAGGCACTGCCATGCCAGACAAGCTTTTTCGGTTAAAACACCCTTCTCAGATGCCCCGCGGCATTCAAGTGACCTGCTTTGCTCCGATTCTAAAGACTGATGTCACAGCCCACCTTGCCTGTGGCACCTGACCAACAGAAGAGAAAGCAACCATACCGTTTGGAAACCGTCACTGCACGTGCCGCTCCTTGATGCTCTGTAACCTCTTCTCAAATCCTCAGCCACTTCTGTGGAGAGCCTGCCATGACACCTGCAAAGCAAGATGGATACCCTTCGCAGTCACCTTGTGCAACTTGGCCATTCTGCTCCAACCCCACTCACGACCAGCCTGCCCTTCTCGTGCTGCTCTTCAGAGTGCAGCTTGGCCCCTCTGAGTCTGTGCAAGGCACCTGCGAAAGAAAAAGAAAAGCATAGGCCGCGGCAGCATCCAAAGCCGCAGCACAGCTAGGACAGGTACTCTCACCTGCTCCCTTACTCTGCCCCCTCACCTGCCCTCGAGGCAGATGCTTCCATCTGCTCTCTTAAGCCAGCTACAACACCTCTGGAATATAAACAGGACTTTAACTGTATTTTGTGTAGTTAAGTAACTGCAGTGACAACCGCACCCCTAAAATAACTGCTACATCTGTTCATCGCTCACCTTGCCAAAACCAGCTCTGGTCGTGAAGTCCCAGGTTGTACGCTGTGTTTCAGCTTTAACAAATGAAAACAGTCAGAAGATAATCATTCAGATGCCAGCATTAGCACCCATCCCTCAACAACACAAGGGACCCCATGGCTAATTTTATCATTTCAAAACAGCAGCCCCCTTACCTCAGCACCTGGAAAGTAGATCAAGCCAGTCACCGGGTTGCCTACCGAGTCCTTGACAGTTCCAAAAGGAGCTCTTTCCTGTGACCAGTTCCTCCTAAGGTTTACCCCTCTACTGGGGAGGGGAATGAAATACATACAAAAAATCAAAACCCCACATCTGCGAGCTTTCAAGATTCAATGACAGACCTCTCCTCTAGCACTACTCAAGCACTATGCAAACAGCTGCTCGCAAGCAGCTCAAGTCTCCCCCTCCACATTTGCCAAACACCACAGAGATGACTCTGTGCCAGCTGCCCTTCAGTACGTGCCCAGAGGCAGACCGGATGTCTTTGCCAAAACAGTCCAGACAATGTATTAGTACACCGCCACGTTAGTTACCATCACTAACTGCCAGGCAGGACAGTTCCAGGCCAAAAACATAGGCACGCTACAAACATTACGAACAAAACACAGAACACAAGGCGCAAAAAAAAGGACTCCCAGAGGGAAGCCCTACAGCTAGTCAGAAGAGGTGCCCTGCAGCAGACCCAAGGAGAGACTCAAATGTCACTACATGCGACTGGAAGCAACTGCCAGAACTGGGATGATGGAGGCATAAAAAGCCTGCCTTCAAGGCAAGAGACCAGAAGGATGGGGAGTGCAAACCCCAGAAGAAATCTCTTAGGAAATGAATTCCCAAGACAGAGCTCCTGATGCGACCCAGATGACTTCTGCAAGAGTGAGGATGGAAACAGATGCCATCTGAAACCGAATATGATGCACAAGACCTGAAACACATCTGCGCTTTAAGCTGCGACTGCAATACAAGAAGTGCTCGGATCAGACCCATGATGACAAAACAAGCATTTAGGACCTTTGGTACGGCTAACAAGTTGCCCATCTAATCTGTCCAGTGCAAAAAGCAATGAGGATATCAAGACCTGAGGAGCACGTAACATGATGATCACATCAAGAAACATTTGATACAAAGACCCGAGGAGTGCATGACACAGAACACACCCTGCAGAAGCAGCACTACAAGACAAATAAACAGATGGGAACTGTCCTGCCTGGCACATACACTCACACTACAAAATACCCCCTGCTCCTTCTATTAGCCTGGTGACCCAGCCTCAAGCAGCCTGAAGGTGACCCAGCCTGAACCACCCTCACAGTGGCACCAAGTATATTCAGCCGGCTGGCTCCATGCTGCTCCGGCTCCCAGCTCCCATCAGCCACACCACATATGCAAATACCAGGTGCCCCTCAACTTAGCTCTCAGATTGCTGGATGGTAAATTCCCTCCACCTCAAGAAATGCACAGACACTGAGAGACATCTTAGTCCATGGCCAGGCTCATCATCATCTGCAAAAACAGCGTACCAGCATTCACTAGCACACCGGCCCTGATGCCCACCTCCTCCGCAATACTGACTACCGCTGAAGCAACATACGGTTGTGCTCACCCGTTCCTCTCTGAGTCCAAGCTCCAACAGCACAGCCAGTATCACCCACACCACCTGGGAAAACAAAGGGATAAAATGATCGTTGTGTTCTCAAGTAATCACCCACCACACTGCTCCTCTATCCCACCCAGCCTCACCTCAGACCCTCAGCAGATTCTGAGGAAGGCCTGCTGCAGCACCTGCTAAAACAGGGGAAACACTTCAAGGACTTGCCTTAGGGGGACCTTGCTTAGGGACACTGACTGGGCTGACGACCCTCTCGTCTTTCCTCAGCACTCCACAATGTGGGGATTCACCTCTCCAAGGCTGCAGGAAGCACCCACAAAAGAAAAAAAAGAAAAGGCAGATCCTCAGGCACCTCACAGGCACAGCCTACCTGCTGCAATACCTCTCTTTCACTAGCTCTTTTTCTTCAGCTGCTCACATGCTCCAACTCGGCCGGGCCGGCACCACAGACTGGTGGTGCTTTCCACACTGCTGGAAAGCAGGCTTTATCCTCAAGGCACGTGCAGGCTAGATGAGATGGGGCTCCAGGCACCTCTTCACCTGTGGAAACACACTGCCATCAGACACCGCCATGCCAGACAAACTTTTCCTGTTAAAACACCCTTCTCAGATGCCCTGCGGCATTCCAGTGACCTGCTTTGCTCCGATTCTAAAGACTGATGTCACAGCCCACCTTGCCTGTGGCACCTGATCAACAGAAGAGAAAGCAACCGCAGCGCTTGGAAACCATCCCTGCACGTGCTGCTCCTTGTCACTCTCCGGCCTCATCTCAAATCCTCAGCCACTTCTGTGTAGAGCCTGCCATGGCACCTGCAAAGCAAGACAGAGACCTTTCATAGTCACCTCGTGCTACTTGGCCATTCCGCTCCAACCCAGCTCATGACCAGCCCCCCTACTTAAGCAGCTCTTCAGAATGCAGTTTGCTCCTTTGAGCCTGTGCGAGACACCTGTGAAAGAGGAAGAAAAGCATAGGCTAAGGCAGCATCCAAAGCCGCAGCACAGCTAGGACAGTTACTCTCATCTGCTGCCTTACCTCTACCCGCTTACCTACCCCGAGGCAGATGCTTCCATCTACCCTCTTAAGCCAGCTACAACACCTCTAAAACAGAAAAGAGGGGTCACTTAGAGTGACAGTGAGAACCGCAACCCAACTATAACTGCTCCGTTTGTTCATCGCTCACCTTGCCAGAGGCAGCTCTGGGTACGACGTCCCAGGTTGTACGCTTTGTTTCAGCTTTAACAAACGAAAACATAGAAGGTAATCATTCAGCTGCCAGCATTAGCACCCATCCCTCAACAACACAAGGGACCCCATGGCTAATTTTATCATTTCAAAACAGCAGCCCCCTTGCCTCAGCACCTGGAAAGTAGATCAAGCCAGTCACCGGGTTGCCTACCGAGTCCTTGACAGTTCCAAAAGGAGCTCTTTCCTGTGACCTGTTCCTCCTAAGGTTTATCTAGGACTGGAGAAAAATAAAAACACTCCACATCTGCGAGCTTTCAAGATTCAATGACAGACCTCTCCTCTAGCACTATTCAAGCACTATGCAAACAGCTGCTCGCAAGCAGCTCAAGTCTCCCCCTCCACATTTGCCAAACACCACGGAGATGACTCTGTGCCAGCTGCCCTTCAGTACGTGCCCAGAGGCAGACCGGATGTCTTTGCCAAAACAGTCCGGACAATGTATTAGTACACCGCCACGTTAGCTACCATCACTAACTGCCAGGCAGGACAGCTCCAGGCCAAACATACACACACAGGCACGCTACAAACATTACAAACAAAACACAGAACACAAGGCGCAAAAAAAAAGAGGACTCCCAGAGGGAAGCCCTACAGCGACAGCAAGTCAGAACAGGTGCTCTGCAGCAGACCCAAGGAGAGACTCAAATGTCACTACATGCACCTGGAAGCAACTGCCAGAACTGGGATGATGGAGGCATAAAAAGCCTGCCTTCAAGGCAAGAGACCAGAAGGATGGGGAGTGCAAACCCCAGAAGAAAAATGCTTCAGAAATGAACTCCCAAGACAGAGCTCCTGATGAAGCCCACATGACTTCCGCAACAGCGAGGATGGAAACAGATGCCATCTGAAACCGAATATGATGCACAAGACCTGAAACATATCTGCGCTTTAAGCTGCGACTGCAAGACAAGACGTGCTCAGATCAGCCCTACGATGATGAAACAAGCATTTAGGACCTTTGGTGTGGCTAACAAGTTGCCCATCTAATCTGTCCAGTGGAAAAAGGCAATAAGGATATCAAGACCTGAGGAGCGCGTAACATATGATGATCACATCAAGAAACATTTGATACGAAAAAATTACACGCACAGAAGAAGTGATCTCTTTAGGCTCCCACTGCAAGACAAGAAATGCTCAGCTTCCGATTGAGCATCAGCATTATTCCAGTGAGGTCAAGTGTTCAACACCCTCAGGACGGCTTCCCCAGAGCCTGCCAAGCACCAGGAGCAACAGCACAGCACAGACAACACAGAACACAGACACCAAGCTGGAACTGCCCTGCCTGGCACGTGCTCAAGCCCTACCTGACAGAATCCCACGCCCCCACACATTGTCTGACCGTGATCAATCCTAAAAGGCCCCATCCACAGCAATGACTTAAAAGCACAGACCCTCGCCCTATGTGTGCATTCAAAACCCGAAAGCAAACTTAGCACTTGCCCCACAACTTAGCTTGGGAATGACGGGAGGCAGATTCCATCCTCATCAAGGAACACGAAGGCTAGCCAGGACATTGCTTCCGGCACGAGGCTCCTCTTCACCTGCAGAAATAAAGTGCCATCGGGCACTGGCACACCAGCCAAACTTCTTCCAGTGAAACACCCACCTCAAAAACAAAACAGTAGTCCACTGACCTGCTCTGCTACTGAAGTCAGATAGACCAACTCCAGACAACTGCCCGCCTTCCCCTGCCAACCACCCCCAAACACACAGTATTTGCCCCTGGACTTAATTCTCAGGGGTCACAATCCATCCTCAAGGTGGACCACAGAGGCCAACTAGGATGTTCCCACTATCTTCTTTGTCCCTGGAAAAGAGGAGTCACCCAGAGGTGGGACCAATAGACTACCAGATCAAAAACAATGCCCTTTTCCCAACTTTTCTCCACTCACCTTCCCGATCCAGGCTTAGCACTTCCATTTACTGTGCTGAGCCAAGGTCACGTAGCTTAGACCAAGGAGAAAGAACAAACAAAAATGACAAATCACAAAACAGTCTATACCCACTCCTCTTCTTTCCTCCCCTACCCCAACAGCCAAGAAGCCCCAGACCCACGTTCCCCAACCCAGTACCACCGCTTCGCTCACCTAACATCCCAAGGAGATGCATCACCCTCGTGCCTCATTCAAGTGTCCGTGCCCATGCCCTGGGCTACAAGAAACAAAAAGAGGAGGTCATATCCGTGATGGACACGCAAACAGTACAGCTCCTTGCAGAGGACTCAAACACAGAGATGAGAGCCAGAAAAAAAAAAACCACACCCTCAGGTCCACAAATACCAAAAGGCCATGAATGCACAGCAGCCCCAACAGGGGTAATCACAGACTTATCCTTTACAGATGAGAACGGTGACCCTGCTCAGTCTTTCCATAATACTGAACTTATGCGGTCAAGCCCCTTCTGATGTGTACTGAAGCTCCTTGTGAAGCCTCTGGACAGTTATGCAAATGGCTTGATATACCTAGAGATTAAAAGGTAACTCAAAAAAAAGGAACCGTACCCCACCATTTCCCAAAAACAAGTTAGCCGGCAACACCTCCTAAGCACACCTCTATTACGTGAATTCCAAGCACTTAAAATCCAGAAGGCTGCAACGTCTAAAGATCCTACAGCCACCCAAACCACAGGCAAAAGCTCCAAAACTATAACTAACTGTCCCTAACCCTGAAAAAGACTACCCCTTACACGCCTACTGCTGCTCTTTTCAGACACATGCTTACACAGGGAGCTTCGATGATACTTATCTCCTAAACCCTGCTCCATCACTTTGCCACCAAGGTTGTAACTTTGATAATATTTGACGTATAATATTTGACATACAGGCAAAGACTCACAAGTAAGCCCCGCAATTCGGCAAAAATCATAAGGGACCCAGAACCACAAAGTAAACACACAAAGTAACACTGCCATCCTATCCGTAAACACGCTATAACAATTACTCACCTGAAGAAGAGCTGCATGCAATACAGGCACCTATTACTAGACTGGTTTACTCTAACAGATCCTACTAGTTGTTACCTCACAAAGATGGGCGTACGGGTCTCTACTTGGAAACGCATCAGTCCATAGACTCTTAACCACCTAAAGAAACCTCCAACTCACTGAAGGAAAAACAAAGCATCTACTCTAAAGTGCAGCCCAAGCAGAATGAGCTCTCTGATGGGATGCCTGTGACTCAATGACCACTAGGCCCTCCCTGGAACCCAAAGCCAATCACCTGGGAAAGGGGAGGGGCAAAACACAAGAAAGGAGAAAGAGGAGAAGCAGCAGCTGTGGTTTATTTTTTTTTTGCTTCAGCTTTGATTATTGAAAGCTTTTCTCCTCTACAACTCCTGTCTCAGGAACCAAACAGCATTCCAGTGACCTGCTTTGCTCCTATTCTAAAGACTATCACAGCCCACCTTGCCTGTGGCACCTGATAAGCAGAAGAGAAGGCAACCACAGCAATAAAAGCCACTGCACCTTCAGGACAGTTACTCTCATCCCCTCCTTTACCTCAGCCGCTTACCTACCCCACATGGCAGATGCTTCCACCCGTTCTCTGAAGCCACCTAGAGCACCTCTAAAAGAGAAACTGGAATTTTACTCTATTTGATGTAGTAAAGTAAGTGCAGCGACAACCGCACCCCCAAAATAACAGCTACCTCTGTTCATCACTCACCAGAGTCACTCCAGAGGTAGCTCGGGTCGTGACGTCCTGTACTGCACACTGCGTTTCAGCCTGAACAAAGGAAAACACAGTCAGAAGACAAACATTCAGCTGACAGCATTAGCACCCATCCCTCAACAACAGAAGTGACCCCATATTTAATGTTTTCGTTTCAAAACAACAATCCACTTGCCTCTGTACCTGCAAGTTAGATCCAAGCTCGAAAGGAACGGCCACCACCACCCATGCCACCTGGGAACACAGAAGGACAAAATGACCACTGTGCTTGCAAGCCACCACCTGCCACACTGCTGCTCTGTCCCAAACAGCCTCACCTCAGACCCTCAGAGGGAAACACCTGAACATCTTCCCCTGTGGTGGTTTTACAGGGGTAGGCGACCGAGCTCCACCAAAACCGCTCTCTCACTCTCCCTCCTCAAAGAAGGACAGGGAGAAAATACAAGGAAAAAGGGCCCAAGGGTTGAGATAAGGACAAGGAGATTACACAGTAAATATCGTGATAGGCAAAACACACTCAGCATAGAAAGATAGAAAGATTTATTGCTTATTACTACACAATGTAGAGAAGCGAGAAACAAACGAAAGCAACCAAAAGCACCTTCCCCCCCCAACCACCCTCTTCCACCTTCTCCCCCCCAGCGGTGCAGGTGACCGGTGTTTATGGTCAGTCTATAGCGCTTCTTTGCCACCACTCCTTGTCGGACGCCCTCATCCCCTGTGCTGTGGGGTTCCTCCCACAGGATGCAGTCCTTGGTCAACTGATCTGGCATGGCCTTCCCACAGGCAGCAGCTCTTCCAGAACTGTTCCAGATGTAGGTCCATACCACGGGGTGCATCCCTCAGGAGCAAACTGCTCCAACCTGGGTCCCCCACGGGCAGCAGCTCCTGCCAGCTCACCTGCTCCTGCGTGGTCCCCTCTCTACGGTCTACAGGTCCGGCCCGGAATCTGCTCCGGCAAGGGTCTTCCACAGGCCGCAGCCTCCATCAGTGCAGGTCCACCTGCTCCACCGTGGCCTCCTCCACCAGCTGCAGCATGGAACCCTGCTCCACCGTGGTACTCCGTGGGCTGCAGGAGGACAGCCTGCTTCACCATGGTCCTCGCCACAGGCCGCAGGGGACTTCTGCTCCGGCACCTGGAGTACCTCTCCCCCTCCTTCTTCACTGACCTTGGCGCCTGCAAGGCTGTTCCTCACTCCTCTTGCTCTCCCAGCTGCTGCATGGACCAGCGTGGTTTTTTTTTTTTTCCTGTCTTAAATATGCTCTCACAGACGCGCAAACAACATCACTTATTGGCTCCTCTCAGCAGCGGGGCCTTTACCTAACATGGGGCAGCTTCTAGATTCTTCGCACAGAAGCCACCCCTAGAGCCCCCTGCTACCAAAACCTTGCCACATAAACCCACTACGTCCCTTCACTTTGGTTAAGGGACGACCAGGCTGACAACACGCTCACCTTCCCTCACTGCTCCGTGACACGGGGATTTCCCTGTCCAAGACTGAACCAAGCACCTGCAGAGACGAGAGAAAAGCACACCCTGAGGCACCTCACAGCCACAGCGTACCTGCTGCAATACCTCTCTCTTCCCAGTTGCTTTACTTCAGCTGCTCGTTAGCTCGATCTAAGATAAATGTGCCCGGGCGGCGCCGCGCCAAAATGTGCCCGGGCGGCGCCGCGCCAAAATGTGCCCGGGCGGCGCCGCGCCAAAATGTGCCCGGGCGGCGCCGCGCCAAAATGTGCCCGGGCGGCGCCGCGCCAAAATGTGCCCGGGCGGCGCCGCGCCAAAATGTGCCCGGGCGGCGCCGCGCCAAAATGTGCCCGGGCGGCGCCGCGCCAAAATGTGCCCGGGCGGCGCCGCGCCAAAATGTGCCCGGGCGGCGCCGCGCCAAAATGTGCCCGGGCGGCGCCGCGCCAAAATGTGCCCGGGCGGCGCCGCGCCAAAATGTGCCCGGGCGGCGCCGCGCCAAAATGTGCCCGGGCGGCGCCGCGCCAAAATGTGCCCGGGCGGCGCCGCGCCAAAATGTGCCCGGGCGGCGCCGCGCCAAAATGTGCCCGGGCGGCGCCGCGCCAAAATGTGCCCGGGCGGCGCCGCGCCAAAATGTGCCCGGGCGGCGCCGCGCCAAAATGTGCCCGGGCGGCGCCGCGCCAAAATGTGCCCGGGCGGCGCCGCGCCAAAATGTGCCCGGGCGGCGCCGCGCCAAAATGTGCCCGGGCGGCGCCGCGCCAAAATGTGCCCGGGCGGCGCCGCGCCAAAATGTGCCCGGGCGGCGCCGCGCCAAAATGTGCCCGGGCGGCGCCGCGCCAAAATGTGCCCGGGCGGCGCCGCGCCAAAATGTGCCCGGGCGGCGCCGCGCCAAAATGTGCCCGGGCGGCGCCGCGCCAAAATGTGCCCGGGCGGCGCCGCGCCAAAATGTGCCCGGGCGGCGCCGCGCCAAAATGTGCCCGGGCGGCGCCGCGCCAAAATGTGCCCGGGCGGCGCCGCGCCAAAATGTGCCCGGGCGGCGCCGCGCCAAAATGTGCCCGGGCGGCGCCGCGCCAAAATGTGCCCGGGCGGCGCCGCGCCAAAATGTGCCCGGGCGGCGCCGCGCCAAAATGTGCCCGGGCGGCGCCGCGCCAAAATGTGCCCGGGCGGCGCCGCGCCAAAATGTGCCCGGGCGGCGCCGCGCCAAAATGTGCCCGGGCGGCGCCGCGCCAAAATGTGCCCGGGCGGCGCCGCGCCAAAATGTGCCCGGGCGGCGCCGCGCCAAAATGTGCCCGGGCGGCGCCGCGCCAAAATGTGCCCGGGCGGCGCCGCGCCAAAATGTGCCCGGGCGGCGCCGCGCCAAAATGTGCCCGGGCGGCGCCGCGCCAAAATGTGCCCGGGCGGCGCCGCGCCAAAATGTGCCCGGGCGGCGCCGCGCCAAAATGTGCCCGGGCGGCGCCGATCACAGACCTAGCCTTTACAGATGAAAAAGGTAACTCTGATACGACCCTGCTCAGTCTCTTGATAATACTGCGCCTACGTGGTCAAGCCTCTTGTAGTGTGTAATCAAGCTCTTTTTAGTCCTCTGGAGAGTTACACAAGTGCCTTCATACGTCTAGAGATTCAAATATAACCCAAAAACACAAGTGGATCCCACCATCCCAAAAACAAGTGAGCCAGCAACCTCTGCTAAATATCCCTCTAGTAAGTGATTTCCAAGCACTTAAAATCTAGAAATCCATAGACTCCAACCTGCCCAAAGAACCCTGCAACTGACTGAAGGAAAAACAAAGCACTTACCCCAAAGAGCAGCCCAGGCACAATGAACTCCCTAATGGCATACCTGGGGCTCATATACCATTTGGCCCAGCCCAGCACCCAAACCCAATCACCTGGGAAAGGCGAGGGGCAAAGCACAAGAAAGTAGAAAGAGCACAAGCAGCAGCAGCTGTGGGGTTTTTTTTGTGTTTTTTTTTTTTTTGTTGTTTGTTTGTTTTAAATCTGGTTTAGCTCAACAGCATGCAGACTGCAGACAAGACAACTGGGGTGTTTCTAGAAGCAACAATACCCATGCTTTTGCTGCAGCTTTGAATATTGAAAGGACAATACGACCAAGCAACTGAAATTTTTTCAGCTGGAATTAGCTCAAACCTTTCTTTACATAGAAAGAAAAATCTGGGAACATAACAGATCACACGCCAAAACAACAAAAAAAAAATCAATTCCATGTAATAACATCACTCGCAGGAAAAATCACGTACTTGAGTAGGCTATCTGAAAACCAAAAGGCTATGCTGATGGGTCAAAACACACTACAGGACAATGGAGCCTGGCCCTCTGCTGCACCAGCTTAAAACTCATCCCTACACTCACCAAGGTGCAACCCCAACCCAAACACAGACACATCATTTCAGCCTCAACACAGTTTTGGAAACTGCTGGAAAGCAGGCTTCATCCTCAGCGAGGCGTGCTCAGGCTACACGGGACGGGGCTTCAGGCACCGCTTCACCTACTGAAGCAGACCACCATCAGGAGCTGCCACGCCAGACCACCTTTTTCCTCTGCAACACCTTTCTCAGGAACCAAACAGCATTCCAGTGACCTGCTTTGCTCCTATTCCAAAGACTATCACAGCCCACCTTGCCTGTGGCACCTGATAAGCAGAAGAGAAGGCAACCACAGCAATAAAAGCCACTGCACCCTCAGGACAGTTACTCTCATCCCCTCCTTTACCTCAGCCGCTTACCTACCCCACAGGGCAGATGCTTCCACCCATTCTCTGAAGCCACCTAGAGCACCTCTAAAAGAGAAACTGGAATTTTACTCTATTTGATATAGTTAAAAAAACTGCAGCGACAACCGCACCCCCAAAATAACAGCTACCTCTGTTCATCACTCACCAGAGTCACTCCAGAGGTAGCTCGGGTCGTGACGTCCTGTACTGCACACTGCGTTTCAGCCTGAACAAAGGAAAACACAGTCAGAAGACAAACATTCAGCTGACAGCATTAGCACCCATCCCTCAACAACAGAAGTCACCCCATATTTAATGTTTTCGTTTCAAATAGCAGTCCACTTGCCTCTGTACCTGCAAGTTAGATCCAAGCTCGAAAGGAACGGCCACCACCACCCATGCCACCTGGGAACACAGAAGGACAAAATGACCGCTGTGCTTGCAAGCCTCCACCTGCCACGCTGCTCCTCTGTCCCAAACAGCCTCACCTCAGACCCTCAGAGGGAAACACCCTGAACGTCTTCCCTTTGCTTCAGATCAGGGATCACCAGGCTGATAGAACTCTCACCTTCCCTCACTGCTCCGTGACACGGGGATTTCCCTGTCCAAGACTGCACGAAGCCCCTGCAGAGACAAGAGAAAAGCACACCCTGAGGCACCTCACAGCCACAGCGTACCTGCTGCAATACCTCTCTCTTCCCAGCTCCTTTGCTTCAGCTGCTCACCAGCTCGAACTGAGATTCTTCGCTCACAGCGCCGCGGCAAACTCTGCCCGGGCCACACAACACACACTGCACAAGCTACATTGTTTAAGACACACGAGCTGGAACATTCCTGCCCAACAATCAGCGGCATCGCACAGGAAGGATGCCAAACGCTCCTAGAAACCAAACCTACCAGTCCTGAACAGCTCCCCTGCCAGACAATTCCCCACCTCCTCCTGCCAACCACGCTCAGCACACACACTACTTGGCCTTAAAAAAAAAAAAAGTAAGAACATACACACACAAAAAAAACAACTGAGCTCCACAAATGCCAAAAAGCCATGCACACACAGCAGCCCCAACAGGGGTAATCACAGACTTACCCTTTCTAGATGAAAAAGGTAACTCTGATACGACCCTGCTCAGTCTCTTGGTAATACTGCGCCTACGTGGTCAAGCCTCTTGTAGTGTGTAATCAAGCTCTTTTTAGTCCTCTGGAGAGTTACACAAGTGTGTAGAGATTCAAATATAACCCAAAAACACAAGTGGATCCCACCATCCCAAAAACAAGTGAGCCAGCAACCTCTGCTAAATATCCCTCTAGTAAGTGATTTCCAAGCACTTAAAATCTAGAAATCCATAGACTCCAACCTGCCCAAAGAACCCTGCAACTGACTGAAGGAAAAACAAAGCACTTACCCCAAAGAGCAGCCCAGGCACAATGAACTCTCTAATGGCATACCTGGGGCTCATATACCATTTGGCCCAGCCCAGCACCCAAACCTAATCACCTGGGAAAGGGGAGGGGCAAAGCACAAGAAAGTAGAAAGAGCACAAGCAGCAGAAGCTGTGGGTTTTTTTTTGTGTTTTTTTGTTTTGTTGTTGTTGTTTGTTTGTTTGTTTTAAATCTGGTTTAGCTCAACAGCATGCAGACTGCAGACAAGACAACTGGGGTGTTTCTAGAAGCAACAATACCCATGCTTTTGCTGCAGCTTTGAATATTGAAAGGACAATACGACCAAGCAACTGAAATTTTTTCAGCTGGAATTAGCTCAAACCTTTCTTTACATAGAAAGAAAAATCTGGGAGCATAACAGATCACACGCCAAAACAAAAAAAAAAAAATCAATTCCATGTAATAACATCACTCGCAGGAAAAATCACGTACTTGAGCAGGCTATCTGAAAACCAAAAGGCTATGGCTGATGGGTCAAAACACACTACAGGACAACGGAGCCTGGCCCTCTGCTGCACCAACTTAAAACTCATCCCTACGCTCACCAAGGTGCAACCCCAACCCAAACACAGACACATCATTTCAGCCTCAACACAGTTTTGGAAACTGCTGGAAAGCAGGCTTCATCCTCAGCGAGGCGTGCTCAGGCTCCACGGCATGGGGCTTCAGGCACCGCTTCACCTACTGAAGCAGACCACCATCAGGAGCTGCCACGCCAGACCACCTTTTTCCTCTGCAACACCTTTCTAAGGAACCAAACAGCATTCCAGTGACCTGCTTTGCTCCTATTCCAAAGACTATCACAGCCCACCTTGCCTGTGGCACCTGGTAAGCAGAAGAGAAAGCAACCACAGCAGCAAAAGCCACTGCACCCTCAGGACAGTTACTCTCATCCCCTCCTTTACCTCAGCCGCTTGCCTACCCCACAGGGCAGATGCTTCCACCCGTTCTCTGAAGCCACCTAGAGCACCTCTAAAAGAGAAACTGGAATTTTACTCTATTTGATATACTTAAAAAAACTGCAGCGACAACCGCACCCCAAAAATAACAGCTACCTCTGTTCATCACTCACCAGAGTCATTCCAGAGGTAGCTCGGGTCGTGACGTCCTGTACTGCACACTGCGTTTCAGCCTGAACAAAGGAAAACACAGTCAGACGATAAACATTCAGCTGACAGCATTAGCACCCATCCCTCAACAACAGAAGTCACCCCATATTTAATGTTTTCGTTTCAAAACAGCAGTCCACTTGCCTCTGTACCTGCAAGTTAGATCCAAGCTCGAAAGGAACGGCCACCACCACCCATGTGCCACCTGGGAACACAGAAGGACAAAATGACCGCTGTGCTTGCAAGCCTCCACCTGCCACACTGCTCCTCTGTCCCAAACAGCCTCACCTCAGACCCTCAGAGGGAAACACCTGAATGTCTTCCCTTCGCTTCAGATCAGGGATCACCAGGCTGATAGAACTCTCACCTTCCCTCATTGTTCTGTGACACGGGGATTTCCCCGTCCAAGACTGCACGAAGCCCCTGCAGAGACAAGAGAAAAGCACACCCTGAGGCACCTCACAGCCACAGCGTACCTGCTGCAATACCTCTCTCTTCCCAGCTCCTTTGTTTCAGCTGCTCACCAGCTCGAACTGAGATTCTTCGCTCACAGCGCCGCGGCAAACTCTGCCCGGGCCACACAACACACACTACACAAGCTACATTGTTTAAGACACACGAGCTGGAACATTCCTGCCCAACAATCAGCGGCATCGCACAGGAAGGATGCTGCACGCTCCTAGAAACCAAACCTACCAGTCCTGAACAGCTCCCCTGCCAGACAATTCCCCACCTCCTCCTGCCAACCACGCTCAGCACACACACTATTTGGCTCTCAAAAGAAAAAAAGTAAGAACATACACACAAAAAAAACAACTGAGCTCCACAAATGCCAAAAAGCCATGCACACACAGCAGCCCCAGCAGGGGTATTCACAGACTTACCCTTTCTAGATGAAAAAGGTAACTCTGATACGACCCTGCTCAGTCTCTTGGTAATACTGCGCCTACGTGGTCAAGCCTCTTGTAGTGTGTAATCAAGCTCTTTTTAGTCCTCTGGAGAGTTACACAAGTGCCTTCATACGTCTAGAGATTCAAATATAACCCAAAAACACAAGTGGATCCCACCATCCCAAAAACAAGTGAGCCAGCAACCTCTGCTAAATATCCCTCTAGTAAGTGATTTCCAAGCACTTAAAATCTAGAAATCCATAGACTCCAACCTGCCCAAAGAACCCTGCAACTGACTGAAGGAAAAACAAAGCACTTACCCCAAAGAGCAGCCCAGGCACAATGAACTCTCTAATGGCATACCTGGGGCTCATATACCATTTAGCCCCGCCCAGCACCCAAACCCAATCACCTGGGAAAGGGGAGGGGCAAAGCACAAGAAAGTAGAAAGAGCACAAGCAGCAGAAGCTGTGGGGTTTTTTTTGTGTTTTTTTTTTTTGTTGTTTGTTTGTTTTAAATCTGGTTTAGCTCAACAGCATGCAGACTGCAGACAAGAGAACTGGGTTGATTCTAGAAGCAACAATACCCATGCTTTTGCTGCAGCTTTGAATATTGAAAGGACAATACGACCAAGCAACTGAAATTTTTTCAGCTGGAATTAGCTCAAACCTTTCTTTACATAGAAAGAAAAATCTGGGAGCATAACAGATCACACGCCAAAACAAAAAAAAAAAAAATCAATTCCATGTAATAACATCACTCGCAGGAAAAATCACGTACTTGAGCAGGCTATCTGAAAACCAAAAGGCTACGGCTGATGGGTCAAAACACACTACAGGACAACGGAGCCTGGCCCTCTGCTGCACCAACTTAAAACTCATCCCTACGCTCACCAAGGTGCAACCCCAACCCAAACACAGACACACCATTTCAGCCTCAACACAGTTTTGGAAACTGCTGGAAAGCAGGCTTCATCCTCAGCGAGGCGTGCTCAGGCTACACGGGACGGGGCTTCAGGCACCGCTTCACCTACTGAAGCAGACCACCATCAGGAGCTGCCACGCCAGACCACCTTTTTCCTCTGCAACACCTTTCTCAGGAACCAAACAGCATTCCAGTGACCTGCTTTGCTCCTATTCCAAAGACTATCACAGCCCACCTTGCCTGTGGCACCTGATAAGCAGAAGAGAAAGCAACCACAGCAGCAAAAGCCACTGCACCCTCAGGACAGTTACTCTCATCCCCTCCTTTACCTCAGCCACTTACCTACCCCACAGGGCAGATGCTTCCACCCGTTCTCTGAAGCCACCTAGAGCACCTCTAAAAGAGAAACTGGAATTTTACTCTATTTGATATACTTAAAAAAACTGCAGCGACAACCGCACCCCAAAAATAACAGCTACCTCTGTTCATCACTCACCAGAGTCACTCCAGAGGTAGCTCGGGTCGTGACGTCCTGTACTGCACACTGCGTTTCAGCCTGAACAAAGGAAAACACAGTCAGAAGACAAACATTCAGCTGACAGCATTAGCACCCATCCCTCAACAACAGAAGTCACCCCATATTTAATGTTTTCGTTTCAAATAGCAGTCCACTTGCCTCTGTACCTGCAAGTTAGATCCAAGCTCGAAAGGAACGGCCACCACCACCCATGCCACCTGGGAACACAGAAGGACAAAATGACCGCTGTGCTTGCAAGCCTCCACCTGCCACGCTGCTCCTCTGTCCCAAACAGCCTCACCTCAGACCCTCAGAGGGAAACACCTGAATGTCTTCCCTTTGCTTCAGATCAGGGATCACCAGGCTGATAGAACTCTCACCTTCCCTCACTGCTCCGTGACACGGGGATTTCCCTGTCCAAGACTGCACGAAGCCCCTGCAGAGACAAGAGAAAAGCACACCCTGAGGCACCTCACAGCCACAGCGTACCTGCTGCAATACCTCTCTCTTCCCAGCTCCTTTGCTTCAGCTGCTCACCAGCTCGAACTGAGATTCTTCACTCACAGCGCCGCGGCAAACTCTGCCCGGGCCACACAACACACACTGCACAAGCTACATTGTTTAAGACACACGAGCTGGAACATTCCTGCCCAACAATCAGCGGCATCGCACAGGAAGGATGCCAAACGCTCCTAGAAACCAAACCTACCAGTCCTGAACAGCTCCCCTGCCAGACAATTCCCCACCTCCTCCTGCCAACCACGCTCAGCACACACACTACTTGGCCTTAAAAAAAAAAAAAAGTAAGAACATACACACACAAAAAAAACAACTGAGCTCCACAAATGCCAAAAAGCCATGCACACACAGCAGCCCCAACAGGGGTAATCACAGACCTAGCCTTTACAGATGAAAAAGGTAACTCTGATACGACCCTGCTCAGTCTCTTGGTAATACTGCGCCTACGTGGTCAAGCCTCTTGTAGTGTGTAATCAAGCTCTTTTTAGTCCTCTGGAGAGTTACACAAGTGCCTTCATACGTCTAGAGATTCAAATATAACCCAAAAACACAAGTGGATCCCACCATCCCAAAAACAAGTGAGCCAGCAACCTCTGCTAAATATCCCTCTAGTAAGTGATTTCCAAGCACTTAAAATCTAGAAATCCATGGACTCCAACCTGCCCAAAGAACCCTGCAACTGACTGAAGGAAAAACAAAGCACTTACCCCAAAGAGCAGCCCAGGCACAATGAACTCCCTAATGGCATACCTGGGGCTCATATACCATTTGGCCCTGCCCAGCACCCAAACCCAATCACCTGGGAAAGGGGAGGGGCAAAGCACAAGAAAGTAGAAAGAGCACAAGCAGCAGCAGCTGTGGTGGTTTCTTTCTTGTTTCTGTTTACTGTGTTGTTGTTTTTTTTTAAATCTGGTTTAGCTCAACAGCATGCAGACAAGACAACTGGGGTGTTTCTAGAAGCAACAATACCCATGCTTTTGCTGCAGCTTTGAATATTGAAAGGACAATATGACCAAGCAAGTAACTGAAGTTTTTTTCAACTGCAAGCAGCTTAAACCGTTGTTTTTATACAGGAAGAAAAATCTAGGAGCATAACGGATTACACACCAGAAAAAAAGATCAATTCCATGTAATAACGTCACTCGCAGCATAAATCACGTACTTGAGTAGGCTATCTGAAAACCAAAAGGCTATGCTGATAGGTCAAAACACACTACAGGACAATGGAGCCTGGCCCTCTGCTGCACCAGCTTAAATCCTATCCCTACACTCACCAAGGTGCAACCCCAACCCAAACACAGACACACGGGATGGGGCTTCAGGCACCGCTTCACCTACTGAAGAAGACCACCATCAGGAGCTGCCACGCCAGACCACCTTTTTCCTCTGCAACACCTTTCTCAGGAACCAAACAGCATTCCAGTGACCTGCTTTGCTCCTATTCTAAAGACTATCACAGCCCACCTTGCCTGTGGCACCTGATAAGCAGAAGAGAAAGCAACCACAGCAGCAAAAGCCACAGCACCCCTAGGACAGTTACTCTCAACCGCTCTTTTACTTCACCCACTCACCTAACCCCCGAGGCAGATGTTTCCATCTGCTCTCAAGCCACCTAGAGCACCTCTAAAAGGCAAAATGGATTTTTATTCTACTTTTTGTAATAACTTAACTGCAGTGACAACTGCACCCCAAAAATAACTGCTACCTCTGTTCATTGCTCACCTTGCCTGAGGTAGCTCGGGTCGCAACGTCCTGTATTGCGCACTGCATTTCAGCTTGAACAAAGGAAAACACGGTCAAAAGATAAACATTCAGCTGCCAGCATTACCACCCACCCTTCAACACCACAGGTGACCCTATATTTAATTTTATCATTTCAAAAGACCAGTCCACTTGCCTCTGTACCTGGAAAGTAGATCCAAGCTCAAACGCGGCCACCTGCAAGGCCGGGGGGGGGGGCATTTGGCAGCCACCTGCAAGGTGGGGGGGCACCTGGCAGCTTTGCTCTAACAGACCCTACTAGTTACCTCAAAAAGATGGGCTTACCGGTCTCAATTTGAAATGCATCAGTCCATAGGCTCTGACCCACCTAAAGAACCCTGCAACTGACTGAAGGAAAAACAAAGCCCCTACCCCCAAAGAGCAGCCCAGGCAGAATGCCTGCCCTAATCATGTGGAAAATGGGAGGGGCCGTGCATGAGAAGAGATAAAGAGAGCAGGAGGAACAGCAGCCCTGTTTTTGGTCTGGCTTAGGTCAACAGCGTGCAGAGTGCAGCACAGGCAATCAGCCTGTTTCTCCTGAAAGACTTACCTTAGCTTTGGTGAAGGAAACTGACCGGGCTGACAACCCTCTCACCTTTTTGCACCACTCCACAACATGGGGAATTCACCTCTCCACGGCTGCACGAGGGAACTGCAGAAGCAAGACAAAGCACACCCTGAGGCACCTCATAACCACAGCCTACCTACCTACTGCAATACCTCTGCAATACTTATACCTCTCTTCCCAGCTGCTTTACCTCTGCTGCTCTCCATCTCCAAATCACATTCTTTTAACTGTCACGCAGAGCGGTGGTCCTCCAGGTGCCATAGAGCAGCGCCATTATTTTTTTTCTTTTTTAATTTCAGAACAGCTTCTCTTCAAAACAGCTTTCCGCTTCCCTCTGGAAATGGACAGTAGGTCAAGCCAGTCACCGAGTTGCCAACGCAGAGCTTCACAGTTCCAGAAGGTGCTCTTTCATTCGACCGATTCCTCAGAAGTGTTACCTACCACTAGCAAAAGCAATAAACAGACTGCAAACAGGCACTGCCACATTTGACAAACTTCATGTTTTTAATTTTATCATTTCAAAACAGCAGTCCGCTTGCCGTTACATCTGAAAAGGCAGATCAAACCAGTCACCAAGTTGCCGAACAAGAACTTGACAGTTCCAGAAAGTGCTGTTTCCTTTGACCGGCTCCTCCTAAGGTTTACCTACTGCTGGAAAAAAAGAAAAAAAGACTGTGCCAGCTGCCCTTAAGTACTCACCCAGAGCTTGAGTATTCGCCCAGAGACAGACCAGATGTCTTTCCCAAAAGAGTCAGGACAATGTATTATTGCACTGTTGGACCACCATGTTAGCTACCATCACTAATTGCCAGGCAGGACAGCTCCAGGCCAAACACACACATAAAAAGGCACACTACAAACATCATGAACAAAACATGGGAAAAGAATTACTTTTCATGAATTACTTTTTCAAGAATTACTTTTACATGTCGTCTCAGGGAGGAAGTAACTACCCTGAGCAACGTGCCCTTACCCACTAGGAAGCTGAGCGGCAATATGAAAAACTACATTTCCCGGCATGCCACGGAAACCAACATGGCCGGCAGGAAGCTCAAAACCCAAAGACCACAACTCCCGGCATGCTGCGGGGCACGAAGCCTGGCAGTTGCTACAGCGCATGCGCATCTCCTCCGTCTGCAGTACCTCCCTTTCGCCAGCAGGTGGGAGCAGAGAGCGACGCGTCACCGCAGCGCCTCTTCGCCTACAGCACCGCTCGCTGTTCGGCCACCAGGTGACACCAGGCGCCGCCGCGCCACCCTGCTCCATGCATGGGCGGAAACAGAACGGCAGGCACGGCTTCCCAGGCCGTCTGCTCGTTCAGGGAAGCGGCGGGAGCCGCGTGGAACACCACACAAGAACGGCAAGAAAAAGCACCCCGCTCCACGGGCACGGAGGAAGTAACTGCCCATCCTAAAAGGCCCCGTGCTGAGCGGCAACGTGAAACTACAGTTCGCAGCATGCTCTGGAAACCAATGTGGCCGATCAAAAGCCCGGAGCCCAAAGACCACAACTCCCGGCATGCTGTGGGGCAAGACGCTCCCAGCCACCTGACCCAGCTGACACCCCGCCCCAGAATCAAACCCGTGCTTTCTGATCCGCCGCCTACTACCCCAGCCACGGGTCCCGCAGGACCCAGCCGCCCCAACACCCTTCCGTCCCCTCTGCCACAGACGCCCAGGCCCTCCCTCACCTGCTGCTCCGCAGCAGCCACAGCCCAGGTCACGCTCGCCAATCACTCCCTCTGCGCAGACCAGTCCCAGCACACCTGGCCCAGAGAGCAAACACAGCACAGGCCTACCCCCACCATTGCTGCCCTTGCCCCCCCCCGCCTGCAGCCTCCCCAGCAGGGTGGCCCCCACACCCAGATCGCTTGTCTGTGTCCATTGGCTCCCCCATGGACAATAAACATGGGGCCAACACCCCAGCCCCTGCCCCCTCCACACCCAGGAACCTGCACCTAGCAGCACAGCCACAGCCACTTACAGTGTCCACAAACACAGAGGGCAGCACAAGCCAGAAAGCAAACTTTATTAAACTCTTACGCAGGACTCCTGGGAGGGAGACTGCGGCAGAACTCCCTGCCCAGACATTCTCCCCTTCCCCTGGGGGGCTGCGGGGCTCAGGCATCCAGCAGGTCCATCCGTCCGTCTCAGCATCCATGCCCTGGGGAACAGCTGCCTCCTGCAGAAATGGGCTGTGAGGCACAGAAGGAGGAAGAAAAAGGAAAAGGGCACAAGTGGGATACAAGCAGCAAGAGAGGAACTGGGTGGACAGACAGACAGCAGGGCAGAGGGACAGAAGAACCACCCGGGGGGCAGGGAGCGGGACAGGGGTGATCAACGGGGTTGGACAGAGAGTCCAACAGAGGCACAATTGCGACAGCCAGGATGTTGTCGACGGAGGGAAGACACAAACGCTCAATATGAGTGTTAAGTATGCTTCAACTTTAATGGATAGCTCGATTGTCTTTTATCGTGTACAGGATAATTAGCTCATACATATTGCAAAAGCCAAGCTCCTTATTGGTAAGCGTCATTTCCTACCCTATCTGTTAGTTCCGTATTCGTGGCATATGCTAGTTCCCCTTTCTAGTCTAACTATAACTCCAAGGGCGGTATGCCCTCTACTATCATTGGTTCTAACTGCCTGGGATTTCTCGCAAGAGTTCCCGGACAAGCCTTGCATACGTGCCTTTGCTCTTGTTTTTCTAGACCAGCTGGGTGCGGTAATCCGCCATTTCTTTATCTTTCAGCTGCACGAGATCAATGTGATTACGCGCAGCGAGCCAACCCTCAACAATTCCCCCGTTTTTATTTTGTGCTAGAAAAACCTTACTTGTTAGTTGCTCGAGCCTTTTTGTTAGGCAACTAAATATTACTCGCGCCGCTACTATGATTAGTGCGATTATTAGCAGTAAGCGTAGCCCTTCTTTTATTAGACCCAATATCCAGCCCCCCATGTTCCCAAACCAACTTGCAAATAGTTCATCAAGCCAATTATTCTGGACCACTATCTTCTTGTTGTGGTCTCTCAGCCATTTCAGCTGCTCGTGGATTGACTCGCCATGGTCCGAGAGATTAAAACAGCACATTCCTTCGAGCTCCTCACACCCGTGGCCCTGTGCCAGCAGCAGAAAATCAATCGCCGCTCTGTTCTGTAGTACAGCGTGTCGCAGGCTATCCAGGTCCTGGGCCATTTCCGTGAGGATCTGCGTGGTTACATTTGCTTGTTTTACAGCCCAACAAGCTAGTTTCCCGAGACTAGCCATAGCATGAGCCACCGCCACTCCAGGCACAAGTGCCGCCGAAAAGAACCTTTCAGCCGGACCCCAGAGTTCGACCTGGTCGTCGCAGTCACTCCCCAAGGTTTTTAAACTGCGTCTCGTCCGGTGTCTCCATTGTCGAGTAATGTTTCGCAACTCTTGACTATGCAGATCAGGGGCAAACAAAGTCAAACGTCCCAGCCCCGGTAATTCTTTACGACAATCTATATCTGGCGTCTTACGCTTTTCTAAAAAGCACTTAAGTAAATCAACTGCCGCTTGTTTCTCCATTCTTACTTACGGTGCCGTTGCCCCCGTGTAAAGCTTCTGTTCGCGGCGTTCCGGCGGGACCCACTATGGGCTCGTCCCGGGCGCTCTTCCTGAGTCACCTTCTGCTCGCCCCAATCTTGTGTTCCAGAATCCGGGTTACGTAGTCAGAACCGGCTTTCCCTTTTTCTCCGTCACCTAAGGCCGGCTTACTCGTTTCGGGTCCTCGTCCAGCAAGTGTCCCTGTTCGGGCGCCATTTGTTGTCGACGGAGGGAAGACACAAACGCTCAATATGAGTGTTAAGTATGCTTCAACTTTAATGGATAGCTCGATTGTCTTTTATCGTGTACAGGATAATTAGCTCATACATATTGCAAAAGCCAAGCTCCTTATTGGTAAGCGTCATTTCCTACCCTATCTGTTAGTTCCGTATTCGTGGCATATGCTAGTTCCCCTTTCTAGTCTAACTATAACTCCAAGGGCGGTATGCCCTCTACTATCATTGGTTCTAACTGCCTGGGATTTCTCGCAAGAGTTCCCGGACAAGCCTTGCATACGTGCCTTTGCTCTTGTTTTTCTAGACCAGCTGGGTGCGGTAATCCGCCATTTCTTTATCTTTCAGCTGCACGAGATCAATGTGATTACGCGCAGCGAGCCAACCCTCAACACCAGGATGACCGAGAGTAATAGCAGTTTTACTGACATCAGACAGCATTAGTTTGGGATGAAATCAGAGTTTTGGTTTTTGGATCAGAGATGACTCTGTTGAACAGTCTCTGCCTTTCCAGTATTTGAAAGGAAAAGGCATGAGGATAAGCACACAAGTATGAAGCTATTATTACCAACAGAGATGCTGGAAGTAGGCTTCTCCATATCGCTTTTGGTACTTGTGGAGTAATTGCCTTAAGTAACTAGGCAAATTAAACTAATATTCACATTTTAAAGAAAATGTGCAGCATTGAAAAAGCTTTCAGGGTGGAGGGTAGCTGCGCTACCTAAGCGTTCCCTAGGCCTCCAACTTTACATGCTATTGCACTAGGGGAACTTGGTGTGCTGACTCTAAGGAACAGTACAGAGCGTAGAGCAGAGTGGAGACACCACGGATAGGCTCTGTGATGAGACGGTGACCTGATGCTCTTATGCGCACCAAGACTGATAAGCTGCATGTTTACCATCCTTGTGAGAAAAATCTCAAATAATTTTCTTCAGACAGGATCTTCTGTGAAGCTATTTTATTCATGATTGCAATGGCGGGCATCCTGTCAATCAGGAACGCATTTTAGTAAACAAATCATAACCTTTTATTCCCTATTACCCGACGCCTGATCACCTCCCCTGTTTCCTCATTGGCTAAGTACTACAGGTTCACAAGCTACTCGACGCTCCTCTATACCACGTATGTACAATTTTTCTGTTTTTTCAACCCTTTAATTTCTCCTTTCTTATGTTTTGAGAACTTGTGATCTTTGTTTTACTGTTCTCACACTGCTCATCTTGTTTTTCTCAAGCTTCTACCTTATTTTGGAACAGTGAGGCCTTCTACTGTCCACTTATCTACAGGTGACCCATTCGGTGATAAACTGGAGCTGATTGATACAGCGGTGCACTAAGGGTTAAGAAGAAGGTTACTCACAGGCATAGAGTGGTAACCAGGCTAGAATAAGAGAAAGTGGGAACCAGTAAGAAGTTGCTAGGCTTGGACGGGCCTATAGAGGACTATGCATGATCAAAAGGAATGCACTAATCAGAAGTCTGTAACTACGCACGCTAGCTGCGTGCAGTGCATGTAGCTGGTTCAGAAAGCTATATAATATCTGGCATTGGAACAATAAAGGGTCTCCATTTCTCGACTATCTTGGAGTCTGTGTCCTCATTCCCTTCACTTATCTACTTAGCATTTCTCCTTATTATGACTACACGATTACCTTGGAATACAGAAAAGTAATTCTCTACTGCAAAAACACAACTTTGTTTCTCACACCCTGAGCCAACCACCTGTCATGGTTTTGACAGAACGTTGTACTCTAGTGAACTTTTGCTCATTATATCATCACTATAATACCAAAACACACCTCCATCCCAAAAGCTCCATGCCTCCAAGCTGCGACCGCCCCTCACTGAGCACACGCTCTGAATTTCTCAGATCCCTATAGCTTTAAACGAAAGCAAGAAAACTTTACAAATCATAACCAAGATATGCCTGACTAGAGTCACTCAAGCTCCACCTAAAAGGGACAGAAAATAATCACAGAGTCATAGAATATCCCGAATTGGAAGGGATCCACAAGGATCATCGAGCCCAACTCCCGGCATCACACAGGTCAACCCAAAAATTCAGACCATATGACTAAGTGCACAGTCCAAATGCTTCTTAAACTCCGGCAGACTTGGTGAAGCGACTACCGCCCTGGGGAGACTGTTCCAGTGCTCAACAACCCTCTCAGTGAAGAACCTCTTCCTGATGTCTAGCCTGAACCTCTCCTGCTGCAGGTTGACACCATTCCCACGGGTCCTATCACTGGTCTCTAAAGAGAACAGATTGGTGGATAATGTAAATTGGCTTAAGTGAAAGGGGATGTTAGGGAAGATACCATCACGAAGGATACCTTTCTGACTTCCGGGATCAGTCGACGGGCTGAGCCTCTCTTCCCCCCGCACTGGGATGTCGTGGGGTAAGATCTGAATGCTTGGTTGTACCAGGCGTCTCCGTAGAAACTCAAATCTCTAGAGCCTTTGTGCCTTTTAATGCGTTAATAGCCAGGACGAGTACCCGTGTATTTCATGCGTGCTCGCTTGCTTTTGCAGACAGTGAATTTATCGCCGGCAATTCCAAAGAACCTGTGTCCCTGTTGCTGTAATAAACTGCCCTTCGTTGCATTGTTCCTAGCCGTGACAGTTCTCATTGAACACAACTAGAGCGAGGGTGTGCTACGTTATTGGTGAATCCGTGACCCTGGTAGTTCAGTACCCCGAATCCGACCATATCCGTAACAGTTAGTCAGCTACGCCCCTTAACACGACAGTATTTCATAGAGAAAAACATTAAGCCTAAGATTTCTCATCCCTAAGGCCTTAGGGGGGCAGGCCGAGAAGGAACCAGAGATGCTTAGTATGTCTCCTGAGAATCGCAGCTTACAGTTACTACACGTCTTCTGGTCTCATGGGATGAGGCAGAGGTATAATTAATTCCTTCTCCATCTCTCTCTAAAGAGTTTTCCTCCTATCTGTGACAAAGGAGAAAAATGTTATGGTCGTGGAAGTCGTTATACAAAGCCACACTCAGTGAATTCACTATTACAGTTAAGATCGTTTTTAATCGAAAACACCTCAGCAGCAGTGTTACCACTGCAAACATAGAGCTGCACAAAAATTCAACTCAAGATAAAGGAAAGGGCGAGCTAAAAGGACAAATGACGTGACCGAAGGCATCTGCAACAACCATCTAGTAGATGGTTGCCCACAGCCCTTGGATTCCATGGTTGTCTTCCCTGCCAAGTGAATCCTGGAAGAACAAGAAAAGATACACAACATGTCCACAAAAACTTTTGGGGAGGCTACTGAAAAGAAAAACAAAAAAATAGAAACAGCATGCAGCTAGTACGTCAGTTTTGTTAACAGAGTAACATTAACATACTAGAAATTTCCACATTCTATGTAGCCCCAAGGTGGTGCTGGGTACATCCACTGATATTAATGGGGTAGCACGATGTAAGAGATAGTTAATAGACAAGGTACACCTGAGGTGCACAGATTGCATATTCCATGCGACAAAAAAGGCACAGCTTGGCACCCAGTTTGGATCAGCTTGCATATGAGTCTGCTGATACGTGAGTATATACAGCAAGCAGACAAGTCTTTTACTCCACAGACTCAGTTTCATTTATGTATATACATACATATACATATGTGTATGTATCTCTCTCTCTCTCTCTATATATATATATATATGTAAACAAACAAACGTTGGGAACTTCATAACCACTTGAGTAACAATCATTAGCTATGCCTACGCTGAAAGTCAGGACTATGCCTAAGTGATTAAGTAAACACAGAGTCTTATCTGTGAAATGCTGAAAATGCCCCATAACCACTGGGGGGCTTATGCACGGTGTACATAATTTTTACGCAAACATGCATCTTAATACACAAAGAGGCGGGGCGAGGCGGACAAAGGTTTTAGGGACGCGTCAAGACCAGAACAGCCACTGGGCAATCGCTCAGATATGCAAAGCTCAGCTAAAACCTGCACAAATCCACCGAAAGGAGGAGGCTACCTACTTGTCTGCTTAAAATAACCTCTACAAAGAACGTATTACAAAATCAAAAACGAAACTATCATCCAGCAAAGCAAACGTCTGGAATACAATGGGCTAAAACTGACAGCTGAGGTTTGATTCTTTAGCAATTTCAAAGGTCTTCAGATCCTACCTGACTTCTCGTGCATGGTGGCGTTGCAGCACAGAAATGAGGGGAGCGGGAAGATCGCAACAGGCCAAACGCGGTGCTGAGCTCCTACAGGAGCTGGTGGGATAGCACTGACAAGAGTGAGACAGGCTGTCAGCCTTCCGCACGAGCTGAAGAAGAGGAGCGCCAGTGTCTGAAGAAGCTGTTTCTTCTCATACTTCATTTAATACACACCGTCTTTAAATCCAGGACGTCTTCTTAGGGAAGAGATAAAGAAGTAGAGTTAGCGGCTCCAAGGACATTTCAGGATCTTAGTTCTTTCTATAGTTAGCTGCTATCCACAAAACCAAACCAGTTAAAATAGAGAGTTACATTAAAAATTCTTGATAATAACAAAAGTATGGGATTTAAAAAAAAGACATGCACGGAAAAGAGGTTAAATTATCTCATTCGTTTCTCAATTCCGCCACAAACTCTATGCTCAGCTCCTCTTAACTCACTCACCCCACTTACCCATCCAAACACAGGGCGGACGCGGCAGTTCTCATCATTCTTGGTAAAAAGACAACATTTTCATGTTTGCTGTCAAATATCATCTCTTTCCAGCACAATTTCCTGCAAGCTATGCTAACTCCTCCAGGCTTTTTAATATATGCTAGAAACTTCACTGTTTTATCTTAATGACCATCTCGGTGGAAGTCGCCGAGCTGCTCTCTTTGATTCTGCTGTCTTCACAAATACAAATAAAACAGTACTTCAGCAACAATCTATGACAAACTAGGCAATACATGCATCTACCTCTTACATAAGAAAGGAAAGAATTTGTAGACAACATCCAGAAAGTATTACCTTGTTAGATATCAGAGTGGTGGGGCAGAATGACAATGCTACACAAGACTGTACTTACACTCCTGGGATTGCACAGGTTTGCTGGAATACAAAAAAAATAAAGTAAGGTCACTATGCGGAACAAGTTCACCCACTCCATTATTACTGTGAATGACAAGAATATTTCAGTAAGCGTTCTTTTAAACCCATGGAAATTTTCAGATTTATGTCAATTTGGCTTCATGAAAACTGAAACTTGCAGTGCAAAGATCATTTATAAAAGCTGTAGCAGGTGAGCTTTTTAGGCACGGATTTTGTCACCTTTTTGGGTAATGTTCGTCTCTCTCCCTCATTACCCCCCTTCCCTCCCCTCCCCCCCCCCCCCCAAAAAAAACAAGAAAAAAGATTAAAGACCACAAACTGGGACTTCTCGGAGGTATGACTCCATTTTTCACCTTATACACACAGTTTCTTCGCTATGCTAAACTTTCACAATGACTGTATAATAGAGTCTTACTAATATTGTTTGTCTGTGAGTTTGATACTACTTCCCCAAGTTGGATGAAACAAGCATTTTTCATTGTGACGGACATCAGAACAAATAATGTCTCTCGTCAGCTATGGAGTCCTGCTGGCAGTATTACCAGCTCACACAGAATCCCACCTAGTTTTTGGGGTCCACCCCATCTATCCTCAGCAGTGGGAAGTTCTTCCAGAAGCAGACAGACTGTTATTCGTTCCTCAATGGAGCTGAGGCTCTGTAAGGCTTTGCTTTTTTCTTCCCTCACTCCCTCTTTTATTTCCAAGCTTTAACTTAAAAGCTAAGCTTGTGGGGCTGGGGGGAATCCCCAAATCAAATCCCAGCCCCAACATCCCATAGTCCCCTACTCTCAGGCCCAGCAACCTACAAATGCACACAATGCTACAGACTGTGGTGGGCAGGTCCTCCTGGGCAGGGATGTCGTCATCTTTTCAGGTGACGTTCAGCTCCCTGAAAGGGCTGAAATACCACATCCATACTCACTTCCCCTACTTGATTCACACAGGTGTAGTCAGAGGAACAGGGCCACACCAGCACTCCCTGCTCACAAAGCTCACTGCCTACCTCCAGGTTTGCATCGTTTCCTTGTATTACTGTTAATTCTGACACATTTCTGCTATAAAAGCATATCTCAGTGGCATTAAACAACCAAATGCGTGGACTGTGCTGTCTGCAGTATTTTATCCCACACACTCCAATTACTTAATCAGCTGTTGAGCCCGTGCCTCGAGCAAGCATTTTGCTGGGTAACCATCTCCTAGTCTTGAGGGGACACGTGAGAATAATTTTTTCTTGGATAGTATTTACTTCAAATACTCCTGCCAGGCCAGTTTAAGGAATCCACAAATTCCACGGGAGAGAGGCTTGCCTAAATTGATTCTGTCTTTCTGATAATTTGCTCAATGGAGCATTTCTCCCTTCGGTATTTCTGGGGTAATGACAACGACTTGGATTTCAGAGAAGCAAGGTTTGAAAGGATAGGTAGTATCTTGAAATAGATCAGATTTCAGGAGTACAATCTCAATACATTCCAAAACCTAAATTCCACAATGCTGCTTCTGCAATCTGAGGGACAATCTCTTCTGCCACAGATGGGCAGGGATATCAGACCAGCGCATAGGAACACTTCAGGAGTCAGCAGAAGTGGTAACGAGAGCTGCATCCCTCTGTGATAGATACCTGTGCCCGAACAAGCTTTCCTTCCGCTCACAGAGGAAAAGAGCTGGCGTCCTACAAAACGTCTCGCGTCTACCACTTTGGAGTGTTCTCAGTCAGCTTGTCTGTACTTCAACTTCCCTTTGAAGGAAGTAGCAAAGTACATAAAAACCTCCTTCCGGTAGCTCGGCACTGACCTGCAAGCCAGCACCAGGAGAAGGGCTGTGTCACACTTCGGCCCGGAGAAGAGAAGGCTCTGGGGAGACCTCATTACTACCTTTAAACACGTATAGTGGACTTACAAAAGAGACAGGCAAGGACTTTTTACCAGGGCCTGTAGCGACAAGGCAAGACAAGTTTTAAACTGAAGGAAGATAGATTTAGATTGAACAAAAGGAAGAAGTTCTTCTCAATGAGGGTAGTAAGACACTGAAACAGGCTGCCCAGAGAAGTTGTAGAGGCCTCATTACTGGAGGTACTCAAAGCTGGGCTGGATGGGGCTTTGAGCAACCTGACCTAGTGCAAGACGCCACTGATCGAGGCAGGGGGGATGGACTAGATTATCTTTAAGCGTCCCTTCCAACCCAAACCACTCTACGATTACGTGAAAGGAATTGCCTCCCAAGTCATTCTTGACTGACTACAATTAGCATTCTGGAAAGCCCTGCAAGCACTTGTTCATTATTTCTAGGGTAATTCTTAAAGCTGAAGCAGACCAAAGTTTTGTCAACAAAAGCCTTTCAGGAGACTACTGAAAGGAAAACCAAGCCAAACCAAAAAAACAGAAACAGCAAGTGGCTATTACATCAGTTTTGTTAACAAAGTAACATTAACGTACTAGGAATTTCCACGTTCTTTAACCTCCACCTTTAAAAAGTCACCCAATTCTGTCAGTGTTCACCATTAGCATTCTTTAAAACTTTCACATGGACATCTGAGAAAAACATTTCAAGTCCCTGTCATCGAGGGAGAAGAGGAAAAAAAAATAGGGATGAGGGGGGAAGAAGCACAGCCATTCCTTTCCTCGGTAAGGTGAGCAAAAAGCTCAGGCGCTCAGCAAGAACATTCTTTGAAAGATAAAACAGAAGAAACTGCAGGTTATTTAACCTCAGCTTGTCCTGGTTTCAGCTAATATAGAGTTAATTTTCCTCCTAGTAGCTGGTAGGGTGCTATGTTTTGCATTAGGCTGAGAAAAGTGTTGATAACATGCTGATGTTTTAATTGTTGCAGAGCAGTGTTTACACCAGGCCAAGGACTTTCCAGCTTCTCGTTCTGTCCTGCCAGTGGGCAGGCTGGGGGTGCAGCAGGAGCTGGGAGGGGATAGACCCAGGGCAGCTGACCCAAACTGGCCAAAGGGGTATTCCATACCATCTGGCGTCATGCTAAACAATATATAGGGGTGGCTAGCAGGACTGGGGGGACCAGCTGCTTGCGGATAGGCTGGGCATCGGTCAGCAGGTGGTAAGCAATTGCATTGCGCATCACTTGTTTGTGCACATTATTATTAGTAGTACTATTATCATTATTATTATTATTTTCCTGTTTTTATAAGCTGTCTTTATCTCAACCCACAGGCTTCACTTTCCCATTTCTCTCCCCCATCCCAGAGAGGGAGAGGGGAGGACAAGCCAACGGCTATATGGTGCTTAGCTGCCAGCTACGTTAAACCACAACATGGCTATAGAGTCACATGTATTTGTGCCTGCTCATTTATTCATCTGCCAGTTTATTTTGCTACAGACTGTAGAAACTGCAAGGTTACCACCTTTTGTAACCGATGGGATCTTCGGTAGGAATAGCTGTCTAAAAGAGCCAACAAAATTCCCTTCATCGACAGCCATTTGAACTTTCGTCGTCTAAAAATAGTCCTACAAACATTCCCCAGGATGCTCAACTTCAGCATCTTTCCATTCAACTTGAGGCAGAACAAGCCCTTACCCTGAACATCTTCATCTGGCTCTCCTCTGCTAGCAGAGTAGTACTCTGATACTGACCAGTACGTGCTGCAGCCTACTCGCTTACGTGTATTTACTGCAATCTGGTTCGATATGCTCACAGAGAAACCAATGAAAAATCCGCCCTTTCTTTCAGAAAAAAAATAATAATAAAATAACTACGACACGGTAAGGAAAAAAAGCTGAACATGCGGTCCTTTACCAACGGGCAGATCCAACATCAGCACAAGGAGTTTTTGGTCATGTGAGCAATCACCTACACCAGCCATCAGGACAAGCCAAACGCACGCACATGAGACTCCATTTAAAAAACATGTAAAGTTCCTTTATAGCTTATGGAAGTAACAACCTACATCTTAGATGCAGTTAGACTGCATCGGTTTAGGGACTGCCTCCTTCCAAAAAAAAAAAAAATCCTCCAATCTGTTCATCCGTTCACAGTTCGGCAAATTCAATTAGGCCTTTCAGCCTGAGGAGCAGGAAAATTACTAGAGCACACCTGGATTTCACCCGGAGGTCGCTACAACTTACCCGGACAGCTGGGACAGACGGGCTGCTCTTTCTCCTGGGAAACCTGCGACTGCAGCACGCCAGCTGCAGCTTTCCTCCCTTCAGCTGCTGCGCCACCTTCGCTCGGCGACAAACCCCGCAGGGGTCCCAGCGGCGGGGAGCTGCTTCTGCCCTGGTGAGCCGCAGGAAAAGGAGAGAGCCGGCCGTCAGCACGCGGGGGGAAGAAAACCTCCGAGGCGCAGCCCGACGATCGAGCGCAGCGAGGACCCGCGCCCGGCCGCCGCAGCCCCCACCCCTCCCGGCCCGACGCTCCGGGGAAGCGCCCCCGAAGGCTCTCGCTCGCCTCACCGCCGGCAGCCGCGCTCGCAGCCAGCGGCAACCTGCGCCTCCCGGCGCGCACGGCCCGGCCCCGGCCCCGGGAAAGACCGGCCGCGCACCACAGAACTACAGCTCCCAGCATGCCGCGGGACGGAGCAGTCCATCCGACACAGAGGGGAGTCGGCCAAGCGCACGCAACCGCCCCCCCCGCGCCGCTTCGCCCCCCTCCCCCCCAGCCCTCCGAAGCCCCGCGCAGCGCAGATCCCGCCGCACGCCCGGTCCGCTCCGCTCCGGCGCGGCGCCGCCCCCGCCCCGCACAAGGGCCGTTTCCGCAGAAGCTGCCGACCGCGTGGCGCCCCAACCGCCCGCCGCCTCGACCCCTCCCGGCCCGGCCCGGGGCGGCACCGACCACCAACCTCGTTGCGGCACCGCGCCTCGGCGGCCCGGCCCGACAGCTTCTGCCCATAGTGCCGGCAAGCCCTGCACGGCACCTCCGCCCTGGGTTCCTCCGAGCCAATCACGGAGCGCTTCCGCCCTGAGTTAAGGCTAGCCGTGACGCCACTTCCGCCCTCACGGTCCAGCCAATCACGGCGCCGCTTCCCTGTGGGAAGGCGACCCTCAGGCTGCCCCCGTGATGCCTTTTTTTTATTTATTTATTTTTTTTTTTTTAAAGAAGGCGCGGGTGTTCTTGGTCCTCCCTCGTCAAGTATATCTGCGAGAAACATCTCAAATAATTTTCTTGACACACGATCTTCTGTGAGGCTATTTTATTCGCGGTTGCAGTGGCGGGCGTCCTGCCGATCAGGAGCGCATTGCAGTAAGCACAGCATCAACTTTTATTCCCTGTTCCCCGACGCCTGATCCCCTCCCCTGTGTCCTCACTGGCCGAGTACTGCAGGTTCACAAGCTACTCGACGCTCCTCTATACCATGTATGTACAATTTTACTTCTTTTTCAACCCTTTAATTTCTCCCTTCTTACTTCCTTTTTTTTTTTTTCCCTTTCTTATGTTTCAGGAACCTGTGATCTTTGTTTTACCGTTCCCACGCTGCTCAACCTGTTTTTCCTCAAGCTTCTGCCTTATTTCGGAACAGTGAGGCCGCCTACTGTCCGCTTACCCACGTAGCGTTTCTCCTCATTATGACTGCACAACTACCTCGGAATACAGAAAATTAGTTCTCTACTGCAAAAACACAACTTAGTTTCTCACAGTTCCCTCCTCTCCTTTCCTTACTCCTACTGTTGTTTTTGCACCTCTTCACGTACCGCGCTCTTGAGTTTCTCCAACGTTAAGGCGCAATAGTCTTCTTCGGATGTCACGGGGGATGGGAGGCGTACAACGCCATTATTTTTACAATACCAACAAATAGTGGTTTGAGCCAATTCTGTTCAGGTAACCACGAAGTTAGTTTCTCCCAAATGTTTCTAAATGCCCAGGAACTGTCATCTTGAGCTACTCTGTGTAGGATCTTCCCCCCCACACGCCCCCCAGTATACTTTTTTTTCCCCCCAAATATCAGTCAAATTCGTCCCATTTGATCTACATATATACAGCAACTAGCATTAATTATAGTGCACGCTCCTCCTTATGAGGTTATTAATGAATCTAACACTATTCGATTCTACGGTACTATTTTGGCAAACTTATCAAACTTATTTTCTAGTTCTTCAGTTATAGCGGAGATATTTACAATCGCTTTTTCTAATTCACCCACCCCTCACCAAGGTAAAAACCACCTTGCAAAGCTGTGAAATACTAGAGAATTTTACTAGAGAATTGTCTGGAGTCCGCTTAATCCTGCGTGTGGTCTCAAGGGGGCTTTGGCTTTGTGGGTCTTCAATAATAGTTACGTTTGGAATTATTGCCTCCAGGGTGCAAGCTCCCTTCCATCCCAGGGGCAACACCTGCCTGGCTTTATTGCCACGTAGCCAGTACCACCTCTCGCCATTTGGGACAGGCCATCCAGTTGCAGGATTCTCACGTTGCATCTGGCGTGCGCTATGTATATTAGCGTTCCTGTGGCTACCATATTTGGTGCAGTGTGGATTATTCCCTGCGTGGATAATTCCACACCCAGGGTCAGTACTATCGCCCCCTGAGTTTCTATCAATGTTGTTTAAAAGGCACCTTCGATAACGCGGTATATTGTAGCCAGGATTACGCGCAGGGAGTGTGAGAAACACTCCGTAGCCAGTAGCTTAGGCTCAGGCGAGGGTCTCAGTGAAGCAGTAATTTATTCGCGATCGCAATGGCACGCGTCCCACAAGCAGGAGCGCGCCTACTAGTCACACAGTACGGTTTATGTACTTTCTTTCTCGACGACCGGGACCCTCCCCTGTTTCCCCATTGACTGGGTATTCCGGGTTCACAACCTATCCGACGCTTCACAGACACTACGTGGCCTTCAGTTGCCGGCCTGTTCAATTTCAAATTTCTTTTGACTTTTTTACTGTTTGAAGTGGTAATGTTTCTTCACTGATCTGACTTGACACTGTGATTTTCATCTAGCTGCTCTGAGGAGTCCGGTTGTCTGCATTTTACAAGGTTGTCCGTTAAGCTTTCTTATCACTGCGAGCCTCAACACTGCATTACTTCCCTCTAAACAACGTAACTCTGCAAAAGCAACATTTTTATTCCCACAATTCCCCCCTTTTCTTCTTTATAAATTGTTGATTTTTGCAAAACTTTTCTCTGCGGTGTAATTTGGTAGATCTCTTCCTCTTCTTCACCTTCTTTGCTTTCCATCCCCTCTAATATCATCACCTTACGGGAGTAAGGTGGTGGCTCCACGGTCATTTGTTTCAATAGCGCAGTTTCAGTGAACCGCTGTACTAGTCCTTTTACACAGGGGATAATGCAACAACCCAGGGTCGTCAAAACTCCTGCTACTACGATCAAGGATGCAGATACGGACGCTAGGACCCCTTTCCAATTACCAAACCAAAATTCCGAACATCCCGCGAAGCAACAGCCGGTTCCTAATTACTCTGCCAATTCACTGGCAGAGGCGAGAAGCCCCTGCAACGCTCCACTTACAGCGCCACCCTCCAAGCCACTAGTGCTGGGCATTAAGGTGCAACAAACGAACACTCGTCCTCACACACACACACCCCCTCCCGCGCCCACCACCCCTACCTCACGGCCGCTGCTCCACCGCTCGTCCCCGCCCTCCCGGGGCTCAACCCGCCGCCCTCGCCCACTCTCGGGCGCTTCGGTCGCAGCCGCGACCGCCGACCGCCCCGCCGCCGCGTCGCCGGGGCCTCCCAGCGGCCCCTTCGCGCCACCGCGCGCCCGATTCGCTCGGCCCCGCGCGAAATTTGCATGCCCCGCCCCCGGCACCGCCTCTCCCTCCCCGCGGCTCGCCGGCCGCGTGCCCCGCCCACCGAGCCCCTGCGCCCGACCTCCGCTCCGCGCTGATTGGCGCAGCTCGGCCTCCTCCGAGCGTTCGCCCCGCCCCTTCGCCCGCCCTCCCTCCCCTCCCCTCCGGCGTGATTTGCATGCCCCGCCCATCTCCCCGGAGCCGCGCCGCCGCCTCATTGGCCGGGGCCCCGGGCCGCCCGCCCCGGCGGCACCGAGCAGCGCCGCGGGACCTGCGCGCGGCCGGCCGGGCCGGGCCGGGCCGGGGGGCTCTCGCCGGCAAGGAAGGCCCGGCAGAAGGCTGCCGCCGGCGGGGGTCCTCCGACCCTCCGTTCAGCGCCTGCGGACGCCTCCGGAGCGAGGCACGGGGCCGCGGGGCTCGGCCCGGCGCGGCGACCGGGGGAGCGGAGCCGCCGCACGAGGAGGGGCTGCGAGCGCTGAGCGCGCTCGAGCCGGAGGGGAGACGCTTTGTCTGCTCCGGGAGCCGGGAGGAGGCGCGACCGGGACGGCGACCCGAGCTGGCCGCGAAGGGGTGTCCGGAACCGGGAAGGACGGCCGGGGGGCGGCTGCTGCTCAGGAACCGGCCGGGCAACCGGACACGCGTGCGGTGAGCACTTGCAGCGTGCGGCGGTAGCTTTGCGTGTGCGTACACGTTGTTGTCGTTACTTTCTCTTAATTTGCTGTCCTATTAAACTGTCTTTATCTCAACCCGCACGCTTTACCCACCCCACCCCCGATTCTCTCGCCTTTCCCGGAGGGGGGGGACTGAGGCAGCGAGGAAACGGCTGCGCGGCGCTGAGCTGTGCGGCAGGTTGAAGCTCGGCAGCCGGAGAGGCTCCCGCTGCCCCGTCATCGCGGCCAGACCCCGTCGCCTTCCCCTCCCCCGACAGCTGAAGCTGTTATGTGTTATGTAGCCCCGCTACATAACCTGCTCCCGTAAAGCTGGCAAGCGCCGTGTGCTCGGGGTGCACGCTACTCCGTGCCCGGGGCGGCACCGACCACCAACTTCGTTGCGGCAGCGCGCCTCGGCGCCCCGACCCGGCCGCTGCCGCCCACAGTGCCGGCAAGCCCTGTACGGCACCTCCGCCCTGGGTTCCTCCGAGCCAATCACGGAGCGTTTCCGCCCTGAGCGAAGGCTAGCCGTGACGCCACTTCCGCCCTGGGTTCCCAGCCAATCATGGAATGCTCCTGCCCTCAATGACGGCTCGCTCGGACACCGCATCCGCCCTCACGGTCCAGCCAATCACGGAGCCGTTTTGGCCCTCGGTGAGGGCACGCCCTGACGTCACTTACGCCCCCGGTTCCCTCCCACGTAATGGGTCTCAAGGCAGTTTGTTCCCTTAAAGCGCGGCTGTGCTTCAGAACGATTGCATTTCTTGAAATCTATAGGAAGCAGTCCGTGAAATATGATCTCGGAACCTCGCCTTTTAAGCATCAGAGGCAAACGTGCTATTTGTATATGCTCCTTAGAAGCTAAACTGTCAGTCTGCAATTGTTTTACCTTTACTGCGACTCAGGACCGCACTCGGAGCGCTGACTCAATGCCGTGTGTGCTGTCTCCAGCTAGCTGTCAGGCACACACTGCTCCACGGAGAAGTCAAATTTCCTCTGAAATTGCTTACCCAAACCAGCATGAGACGCAATAGGAAACTAGGGAGGAAGCAACCCCTCCTCTGCACTCAGAGTCCGTCCTGCCGTCAGCTACAGCATGGGACAGAAACCGTATTATTCAGATGCGGAGGTATCAAAGATGATCCTCTGAAGTCGCATCGGAGAACTTGAGGCTGGGGGCTGGCAGGAAGAAAAGTAACTAACAAGACAAGCCATCCTAAGTCTGTAAAAAAAAAATAGAAAAAAGAAAAAATAGAAAAAGGTCGGGGGGTGGGGGTGGGAAGCCAGTAAGAATCAGCCTGATAAAAGGTTTACAAATGAGATGAAGAAGAGGAGAAGGGGAGAGATTGTCTATGCAAGGCAAGAGACCCAGGAGGCAAAGGCTGAAGTCTAGGAAGGCAGACTAGAATGTGACGAGGAAACATACTGGCTTTCTATGAAGAAAGCTAGCAGCAAGGAAGTAATAATGGCAGACGAGGGAGACTAGTGCCTTTTCCTTTCACGTGAACATACTCCCTTCACTAGAGCATACTCCCCTTCAGTATGAAACGAGGACCAACGCTCACAAAATTCAGTTATAAAATAGGAAGCTGCCCTTTGGCAGTCTCTTTCTAAGTGCCCATACCCATCACTTGCTCCTCAAACACTTGCTCATATGTTAGAGAAATGCTCGATCAGTCTTGCTAAAAATACTAGCAGTGAGAGCCTAGACTCATCGCTCCACAAGTGAGTGAAAGCAATCATTCTGCCTCGGTGCAAACATGCAGTATCAGTATGGGACAGACCACTCACAGCCTAGAGCTTCTACTTTCTGTGCTTATTTTTTTTAGCATATATTCTTAACAGTTGCGATTTGTTATTAACAATCTATATTAAACATTTGATGTTTAATGGTAGCCTGCAACTCAGCTGCGTTCGGCATGGACAGGAAAGTGCTCATTGGTAGGAACCTCATAAATTGCAAGTTAAGCAGGGAACCTACGTTATAAGACACGTGCAGAAACCGCAGCACCTGAATGTAAGCTAACTCCTTCTCTACGCTGGGTATCAAAAACCAACCCTGCATAACTCTCGACATTGCAGAAGCAAGTCCCAAGAATGTGCCCGTAGAAAAAAAAAATTGGGATGGCAACAGAATTCATTTCAGAAGAGTCTTTTGAGGCAAGACTTCTTGCAGCCTTCCAGTAACTCACCAACAGAAATACGCTTTTGTTATCAAAGATCTCTCTGCATTACAGTTTGTGACGTGCCAGTTTCACACATTTTCTAACCCAAGACCAGCTTCTCGATGCACCACTCGAACGCAAAAGAACGGATTTAGTCTATGCTGCCTGAACTGTACTTTCCTCGGTCAGAAGGTAATATGGTTCATTCTGGAAAGCATCATTTTTAAGTAACAACCTTCCCCACAGGGGCCAAACATTACGTTAACCAGCCCAGGAGATACTCATGCTATTTCATACATGACGATAACAGGGCAGATACTTGCTATATTCAATTTCTAAAGCGAGCCTCCTTTGGCAAAAGAAAACGCTATTTATTTATTTATTTAGATTTTTATTTTTTTTTAAACAATGCCGTGGGTTGCTGTTTTCAAAGGCCTCTCTGTCTTCTCTGATGAAGACATCTCTCATGTAATTATGGAAGCTGCAGCTGTTTCCACTGACAAGCTCTCAAAGTCCTGGGCTCACTAACCTGTGACAGTCATAATATCCAATTGCAGGTGACGGAATATTCTAGTTCTGCTCATTTCCTTTGAGGCCCAGAAAAGCTCATGACAATAGGAGTACCATGAAAGGACCCATAATATTACCTTTATTTTCAGCTTCTTCTAAGTCCTTCTCGTTTGCCAAGAGAATTTCTTCTCTGTGATCAGGTAATAAGTCAGCAAGACGATAAATAATTTCCGCTCTCCGAAAGAGAAAAGCTTCTGAACTGCATCCTTATATGAAGTCCATGGTGTTTGACATCTGGCTCACTTCAGCTCATTTCTGCTGACACATCTTCTCACTGTCTTGACTCCCTGAATGCTTGGAGCCAGCTGATTTTTTCCAGGACCCATTTGTGTTATAAACCTGTATTTTAAGACTTGCCACGTGTTCCCAACCTTAAAGAGTGAGCACATACTGTTCTCTCACCTGCTCAGGCTGCAGAGCTGCCAGGGTCCTGCCACCAGCTCGAGACCTTTCACCCTGCTGCTCTGCTGGAGGGCCTGCCAAAACAAACAAACAAACAAACAAACAAAACACAACCACAAGACATGCAGACAAAGGTTACAGCCCATGTGGGAGGAAAGGAACGCTAACCTTTCATCTTCCAACTCCTTACTCAAAGCAGGAAAACAGGTACGGTCCTAATAGACATATCAAAGAAATTCACTGTATGCCAGAACAGGAAAATCTGTATCAGATACCAAAATGCTGCCACGGTCCCCGAGCACAGCCCTTTTCAAGGCATCACGGAGATTCAGCAAGATCATCCAGGTCATAGGGGACAAACAAGCTTGTATCAAAGCTGCACACAGCTTGTATCAAAAAGACTTGACAAAGAGCAAAAGAATAGAAGGACGGCTAAATCTCAGGGCGTAGGAGAAAACTGAAAACAGGGAGGCATCCTTTGAAAAAGTTTAGTTAGACAACTAACGAAAAGAGAAAAGATTGCAAAACAACACGGGAATGTACAAACAGCACTGGAAGCCAAAAGCGGCCTGAGTAACAGCTTGCAGAATAGCTGCTCTCTCCACGCCTCTCCCTGTGCACACTGAAGGGTTCTTACAGAAGAAAGGTTTTCTTCGTGGCATGGATATCAAAGAACCTGTCTCAAACTGAAACGATACAGAACAAGTTTTGAAACAGAAGCAGAAGTAACAAGTCAAAAGGCTCATGCAGCATTTCACTAAGGAGTTCTCAAGTAGCTCACGGATAAGCTACGTTTTCATTTTTAACTCTCTTGAAATTGTCTGTAGGACAGATGACTTGAAATGTGACTAATAGGCCCGGACTTCTATTTCAGAAGCGTCCTACAGAAATTGCCAGAGCAGGAATTCCCACGTTAAGGAAAATAACAGGAGTTAAGAAAAGAACTAGCGGACACTTGATTAAGAAGACTTAATTAAGGAGTGTTAAAACAGCTTTTTAAAGCGAGGTCATACTTTATAAAGTAGATAAATTCTACCTAGTTCTTTGAATGCAAGTCTGATGCAGCAAGTCATCAGCTGGAAGGAACCCGAGCAGAGGATTCAAGATGTTCTATTCCAACATTAAAAATTACCTTTCAAAAGCCGTTTGTCAAGCAGAGCGTAGTTTCCCATTTGTTGAACAGGCAGGCCTAGCCAAATTTCGACCCTAAACTTCCAGGAAATCTCTACAGCTCCCAATGTACATGTTACTTCCGTACTCACCTGCAGGTTTTACCTCTGAAAAAAAAGTTCCAACTTTCTTCCCTTCCACAACATCTGTGATGACATGACCCGAGATCTTTGGGTGGGTTCCACTTGCAATCACTGCAGAGGTGCCTCCTTGGAGGGCCCGCAGAGCTGCTTTCACCTGCGATGAAGGATAGAGCCAGTTCCCGAAAATGCACTTGTTATTTGAATCCCCATGCTCAACACGAATTCTTGCTCCACTTTGATCGCTTACGTTTCCCACCTGGGATTTGGTTTCAAATGTCACAGATTGTTGGTCTCCTGGGTAGGATATGTCAGTGAGCTTTGCATCATCGGATCCTGGAGGGCTGTCAAAGAGTCCTGAAATGAATAATAAAAAACTGTTAATGTTACATATCTTCTGTTCCAAAGCTCACCAGGGAAAAATAACTAAAGCCTTTGAGGCTAAAAACCTGTATTCCACTCTACAGGATTCAAAACTCCCACTGAACCCTCCTTTTGTGGAACTGAAAGGATGAAACACTAACATGCAGGCTCAAGATGTGTAACTTCACCGGAATTGTAGCTAGTGTGAGGAAACAGAATATCCACATGCTGAATAGTATCACGTACGCTGGGAAGTACCCACACTTCAGTGAGGTTAGAGAGAAAACCGGAAAGAAGTTTCCAGCTTTTATACGGTTCAGAATCAGGGCTGACACACAAGAGTGCACAACTGAACAAAGGACAGTCCTCTTCACCTAAAATCTCAGATGATATTCCCGAATGCTGTGTTGTACACTGATAAACCGGGCAACTTAGAAATATGTATAAAGGCTAACTATTGAGTTCTGCAAAGAAAGGACACAAGACTATAGACACACACTTATTCATTTTAAATAAATATTGTACTTTTATTTAACTATGTTCTGAGTTGAGCGATACTTCTGTTTACCTAACATGTAAACCCTAAACTCTACCGCCAAACTTCCCAGAAGTTCTATGCGAACAAACACGTCACAGATTAAAGCGCACAAGTGAAGAGTACCTGAACTCTTCCTTTACAGCTTGGGAAGGAAAGGACACTTCTTTCCATAAAGAAGATACCACAGCAAATGAATAAGCTGTGAGGAAATGGGAGCGGTGTTTTCGTTTGTTTTTTATTTTTATTTTTTTTTTAAGTTGTTTGGACTATCATTTTTGTTATTTTTTTTTCCTGAGGCAGTCATTTCAACTAGAATCAACCATGAAATCCATCTGAAACAGCTGGAAGAAACTGTGGTTATGAAAAGCCAACCTCCTTCCTTCTCGGGGCCTACAATATGGACCAAAGTCCAGAAGCCACCGAAGGAAACACGTCTGGAGATGATAAAAAGAGTACGTGATTTTGTTGATGTCCTGGTGTGAAACTGTACCTACCACCTTCCTCTTTCTAGAAAAGTACCTTCAGCATCAACAGGTGACAGACTTCACGGCAGCACAGCTCACAAGACTAGACCACTACCAGCCACACGTCTGGGAGACAGAAAAGCTAGCAAGCTCCAGGTATCTGGAAAGCAATATCCAGGACATGTAAAGTACCCATAAATCACTGAAAGACAGAATCCACTGCCAGAAGAAGCAAACGATTGTAGAATAGCGTTCGGCTTATATGCAGGGAAAGACTATGTATTTAGAATCAGGAGTGTTACTCGTGACTATATACAATTCCGAGGAGCTAGCAGAAGTACCGTAGCGTCCACACAGGGCGTGCCTTCCAATCCTTTTACCGGCTTTGTTGCCCTCCTCTGTACGCTTTCAGGGATCTTAACGTTCTTTTTATATTGTAGAGCCCAGAATCGCACACAATATTGAAGGAGAGGCTTCGCCAACGCTAAATACAGTGGGAGAATCACCTCTTTTGACCAGCTGGCTACGCTGTGTTTAATATATCCCAAAATGCTAGACGATAACCTGTGCTTCTGAATCCTTTAGCTATCTTCCCAGGGGCCTGAAATTTATTTTGATTGAACACAGACTTCTTGCTGCAACTTTGTTGGTACCCACGTGAAAGAGCAGGAGTAGGGAATAATCTGAAGTTTGAACTAAGCTCGTAAGCTCGCTAGCAATGTCCCTGATCCAAGCCCCAGGCTGGTAGAAAAGCTCTCGGTAAAGATGGTCTGGTCTGCAGATGGGAGCCTCTGTTCCCTTCAGAAGGCAGTCACCTGTGACTATAACCTGGCACTATTTCTTCACAACGCTGGCCTTGATCTCTCGATCACTCTGCAATTCCACGAAAGGAATTGCCTCCCAAGTCGTTCTTGACTGACCACAACTAGCGTTCCGGAAAGCCCTGCAAGCACTTGTTCATTATTTCTAGGATAATTCTTAAAGCTGAAGCGGGACAAAGTTTTGTCCACAAAGGCCTTCGGGGAGACTTCTGAAAGGAAAACCAGGCCAAACCAAAAAACTGGGAACAGCAAGCGGCGTGTACGTCGGTTTTGCTAACAGAGTAACACTAATGTACTAGAAATTTCCACGTTCTTTGCCCTCTACCTTGAAAGTGTCACCCAATTCTGTCAGTGTTCACCATCAGCTTCTTTTTTTTTTTTTTTAAATTTTCGCATGGACATCTGAGAAAAACATTTCGAGTCCCCGTCATCGAGGGAGAAGAGGAGAGGAAAAAAAAGGAAAAAGAGAGGGGGGTGGGGAAGAAGCACAGCCATTCCTTTCCTCAGTAATGTGAGCAAAAAGCTCAGGCGCTCGGCAACAACAGAATCATAGAATATCCTGAGTTGGAAGGGACCACCGAGGATCATCGTTAAGGATCACCGAGTCAAACAACGCGCTTTGAAAGACAAAACGCAGAAGAACCTGCACGTTATTTAATCTCAGCTGTAGAGTCACGTGTATTTGTACCCGCTCATTTCTTCACCTGCCAGTTTATTGTGCTACAGATGTTACAGAACACGCAAACTACAAGGTTACTACTACTTTTCGTAACCGATGCGATCTTTGGTAGGACTAGCTGTGTAAGAGAGCCACCAAAATCCCCTTCACGCCTGGATTTCACCCGGAGGTCGCTGCGACTTACCCGGACAGCTGGGACAGACGGGCTGCTCTTTCTCCTGGGAAACCTGCGACTGCAGCACGCCAGCTGCAGCTTTCCTCCCTTCAGCTGCTGCACCACCTTCGCTCGGCGACAAACCCCGCGGGGGTCCCAGCGGCGGGGAGCTGCTTCTGCCCTGGTGAGCCGCAGGGAAAGGAGAGAGCCGGCCGTCAGCACGCGGGGGGAGGAAAACCTCCGAGGCGCAGCCCGACGATCGAGCGCAGCGAGGACCCGCGCCCGGCCGCCGCAGCCCCCACCCCTCCCGGCCCGACGCTCCGGGGAAGCGCCCCCGAAGGCTCTCGCTCGCCTCACCGCCGGCAGCCGCGCTCGCAGCCAGCGGCAACCTGCGCCTCCCGGCGCGCACGGCCCGGCCCCGGCCCCGGCCCCGGCTCGGGGAAAGACCGGCCGCGCACCACAGAACTACAGCTCCCAGCATGCCGCGGGACGGAGCAGTCCATCCGACGCAGAGGGGAGTCGGCCAAGCGCACACAACCCCCCCCCCCGCCGCACTCTCTGCGCCCGCCCGCCCGCCCCCCCCCCCGCGCCGCTTCGCCCCCCTCTCCCCCAGCCCTCCGAAGCCCCGCGCAGTGCAGACTCCGCCGCACGCCCGGTCCGCTCCGCTCCGCTCCGGCGCGGCGCCGCCCCCGCCCCGCACAAGGGCCGTTTCCGCAGAAGCCGCCGACCGCGTGGCGCCCCAACCGCCCGCCGCCTCGTCCCCTCCCGGCCCGGCCCGGCCCGGGGCGGCACCGACCACCAACCTCGTTGCGGCACCGCGCCTCGGCGGCCCGGCCCGAGCTGAGCCCAGCGCGGCCCGGCCCGACAGCTTCTGCCCATAGTGCCGGCAAGCCCTGCACGGCACCTCCGCCCTGGGTTCCTCCGAGCCAATCACGGAGCGCTTCCGCCCTGAGTTAAGGCTAGCCGTGACGCCACTTCCGCCCTCACGGTCCAGCCAATCACGGCGCCGCTTCCCTGTGGGAAGGCGACCCTCAGGCTGCCCCCGTGATGCCTTTTTTTTATTTTTTTATTTTATTTTTTTTTTAAAGAAGGGCGGGGTGTTCTTGGTCCTCCCTCGTCAAGTATATCTGCGAGAAACATCTCAAATAATTTTCTTGACACACGATCTTCTCTGAGGCTATTTTATTCGCGGTTGCAGTGGCGGGCGTCCTGCCGATCAGGAGCGCATTGCAGTAAGCACAGCATCAACTTTTATTCCCTATTCCCCGATGCCTGATCCCCTCCCCTGTGTCCTCACTGGCCGAGTACTGCAGGTTCACAAGCTACTCGACGCTCCTCTATACCATGTATGTACAATTTTACTTCTTTTTCAACCCTTTAATTTCTCCCTTCTTACTTCCTTTTTTTTTTTCCCCTTTCTTATGTTTCAGGAACCTGTGATCTTTGTTTTACCGTTCCCACGCTGCTCAACCTGTTTTTCCTCAAGCTTCTGCCTTATTTCGGAACAGTGAGGCCGCCTACCCACGTAGCGTTTCTCCTCATTATGACTGCACAACTACCTCGGAATACAGAAAATTAGTTCTCTACTGTAAAAACACAACTTAGTTTCTCACAGTTCCCTCCTCTCCTTTCCTTACTCCTACTGTTGTTTTTGCACCTCTTCACGTACCGCGCTCTTGAGTTTCTCCAACGTTAAGGCGCAATAGTCTTTTTCGGATGTCACGGGGGATGGTAGGCGTACAATGCCATTATTTTTACAATACCAACAAATAGTTGTTTGAGCCAATTCTGTTCAGGTAACCACGAAGTTAGTTTCTCCCAAATGTTTCTAAATGCCCAGGAACTGTCATCTTGAGCTACTCTATGTAGGATCTTTCCCCCCCACGCCCCCCCAGTATACTTTTTTTTCCCCCCAAATATCAGTCAAATTCGTCCCGTTTGATCTACGTATATACAGCAACTAGTATTAATTACAATGCACGCTCCTCCTTATGAGGTTATTAATGAATCGAATACTATTTGATTCTACAGTCCTATTTTTGCAAACTTATCAAACTTATTTTCTAGTTCTTCAGTTGTAGCGGAGATATTTACAATCGCTTTTTCTAATTCACCCACCCCTCACCAAGGTAAAAACCACCTTGCAAAGCTGTGAAATACTAGAGAATTTTACTAGAGAATTGTCTGGAGTCCGCTTAATCCTGCGTGTGGTCTCAAGGGGGCTTTGGCTTTGTGGGTCTTCAATAATAGTTACGTTTGGAATTATTGCCTCCAGGGTGCAAGCTCCCTTCCATCCCAGGGGCAACACCTGCCTGGCTTTATTGCCACGTAGCCAGTACCACCTCTCGCCATTTGGGACAGGCCATCCAGTTGCAGGATTCTCACGTTGCATCTGGCGTGCGCTATGTATATTGGCGTTCCTGTGGCTACCATATTTGGTGCAGTGTGGATTATTCCCTGCGTGGATAGTTCCACACCCAGGGTCAGTACTATCGCCCCCTGAGTTTCTATCAATGTTGTTTAAAAGGCACCTTCGATAACGCGGTATATTGTAGCCAGGATTACGCGCAGGGAGTGTGAGAAACACTCCGTAGCCAGTAGCTTAGGCTCAGGCGAGGATCTCAGTGAAGTAGTAATTTATTCGCGATCGCAATGGCACGCGTCCCACAAGCAGGAGCGCGCCTACTAGTCACACAGTACGGTTTATGTACTTTCTTTCTCGACGACCGGGACCCTCCCCTGTTTCCCCATTGACTGGGTATTCCGGGTTCACAACCTATCCGACGCTTCACAGACACTACATGGCCTTCAGTTGCCGGCCTGTTCAATTTCAAATTTCTTTTGACTTTTTTACTGTTTGAAGTGGTAATGTTTCTTCACTGATCTGACTTGACACCGTGATTTTCACCTAGCTGCTCTGAGGAGTCCGGTTGTCTGCATTTTACAAGGTTGTCCGTTAAGCTTTCTTATCACTGCGAGCCTATCTCAACACCGCATTCCTTCCCTCTAAACAACGTAACTCTGCAAAAACAACATTTTTATTCCCACAATTCCCCCCTTTTCTTCTTTATAAATTGTTGATTTTTGCAAAACTTTTCTCTGCGGTGTAATTTGGTAGATCTCTTCCTCTTCTTCACCTTCTTTGCTTTCCATCCCCTCTAATATCATCACCTTACGTGAGTAAGGTGGTGGCTCCACGGTCATTTCTTTCGATAGTGCAGTTTCAGTGAACCGCTGTACTAGTCCTTTTACACAGGGGATAATGCAACAACCAAGGGTCGTCAAAACTCCTGCTACTACGATCAAGGATGCAGATACGGACGCTAGGACCCCTTTCCATTTACCAAACCAAGATTCCGAACATCCTGTGATGGAAGTGCCTGTTCCTAATCATACTGCCAATTCACTGGCAAGGGTGGTAAGCCCTTGCAACGCTCTAGTTACTGTGCCATCTGGGGCAGTATTGTTGGGTATAAAAGTGCAACAATGGTTGCTCAGTATCTCACACACACACACACACACACACACACCTCCTTTCTCCGCGATCAACATATCTAATCTATTCTGTTTTCCCAAGCCATTTTGCTGGTGGCATCTAGTTGTTCAGCGATTTCTCTTATCGCATCCCTTGTATGATTTATGAATATCTGCTGACTATAATAAATACTCTTATTGATTGTTACCCACCAGAACAGCGACTCAAACCCTGCAGCAATTTGATTCCTGCCTTTCTGTTCATCGGGAACTCCTCTAGGCACCCCAAGAGAATCTATGTACCCTCTATCATCAAATGATATTCCTAAGCCTCTTTTACTTCTTCTGGGTATTTGTGATGTTTCTCTTTCAAATGCCAGGGTGAAGGGTATAGCTAATTGAACAAGTGCAAAAATGCCTCCCGAATTAGATGGTAGGGTGGACCATAAGATCTTCCCTCCGCAGTACCACCACAGATCTGCCCTGGGGATCTCAAGTCTTGAGCAGTTTCCCATCAGGTCCTTGGTAGCATTCAAGGTCCTCGTGCACAAGGCAAATTCTCCCAGATGCCGGGTAGCGCTCACACCCTGCCCTGAGAGGCAAGCTGCATGGTCACCTTTAGCTGTAGAGAATGCAGGGGGAACCCTGATATTGCTATCACGCAAGGAAGGGAACAGCAAAGAGAGAGACTTACAGGCCTCATTTCCCCAGGCAGTCTTTTCTTGGTACAATGCAATCATACATCGCATCCCCTGGGAATCCCTGGTCCACCCCAATGGGAAGGGCACTATCCGGGCAGTCGGTCGTCCCAAGGCACAAGCATAGCAAGTGCTATGGTTGAGACTCTGGACAGCATATTTGACCCATTCTATCCAGGCATTCACATCCCCATACCCTGTTTCAATCTCAAATGTTTGAACTGCCACATTTCAAAGAGAGCCTCCTGTTTTCTCCTTGAGTTTCTCCCTTTCTCTGATGGCAATAGAGGATCGTTTCCATACAGCTGTTCTCAATCTGGCTGTTGGGTCTCTCCCAGTTACTTGTTCTCTCTGCTCAGTTGTCATTGGGCATTTAAATCTCCACAAGCTAACACCTCACAAGCATCAAACATGACAGATTGTGGTACATAACCCTCTGTCACATTCACCCCTATTTTGACGGGGTATCCCATCTTACTATTATCTGGTCATGCCTTTTCCAAGTTGCCAATTGACCAAGCCCTTCTCTGAGGCCTACAGTCACTAGAAACAAAATTAATAGTTGATTTTTCCCGGTCATTATTTTTAACCCTTAGGTTTCCAAATAATTACCAATACAAAGAGTAAGATATATGTACCCTACTACTAGAACAAAAACCCCTTGGGAGCACTTTGATTCGCTATAGGCCAGTCCTTTCTCATATGATTTCTGTGTTGTGCATTATTATTATTCCAGCCAGGATCAGCAAGGATCCTACTAGTTGTTACCTCACAAAGAAGGATGTACCTATCTCTACTTGGAAACGCATCAGTCCGTAGACTCTGACCCACCTAAAGACCCCTGCAACTGACTGAAGCAAAAACAAAGCACTTACCCCAAACTGCAGCCCAGGCAGAATGAGCTCTCTGATGGGATGCCTGTGACTCAGTTACCATTAGGCCCTGCCTGGAACCCAAAGCCAATCACCTGGGAAAGGGGAGGGGCAAAGCACAAGAAAGTAGAAAGCAGAAAGAGAGCAGGAGAAGCAGCAGCTGTTTTTCTTTTCCTTTATTTTTTTCTAGCTTATCTGAACAGCATGCAGAGTGCAGACCGGAGAACTGGCGTCTCTCTAGAAGCAACAATACCAATGCTTTTGCTTCAGCTTTGAATATTGAAATGACAATATGAGAAAGCAAGTTACTGAAGCTAACTGGAATTCGCTCAACTTTTCTTCTGCACAGGAAGAAAAATTTAGCAGCATAACATATTACACCCCAAAACCAAAATCAATGTAGTAACATCACTCGCAGGAAAAAATGGAGTAAATGATGTAGTAACATCACTCGCGGCCCCGGGGCGGCTGCAGTACCCACTTTTGGCCACCAGGCGGCGGCAGAGGGCGCCAGGGGGCGGCACCGCCCATGCGCAGACCCGGGGCGGCTGCAGTACCCACTTTTGGCCACCAGGCGGCGGCAGAGGGCGCCAGGGGGCGCCACCGCGCATGCGCGGCCCCGCGGCGCCTGCAGTACCCACTTTTGGCCACCAGGCGGCGGCAGAGGGCGCCAGGGGGCGCCACCGCGCATGCACGGCCCCGCGGCGCCTGCAGTACCCACTTTTGGCCACCAGGCGGCGGCAGAGGGTGCCAGGGGGCGCCACCGCGCATGCAAGGCCCCGGGGCGCCTGCAGTACCCACTTTTGGCCACCAGGCGGCGGCAGAGGGCGCCAGGGGGCGCCACAGCGCATGCGCGGCCCCGCGGCGCCTGCAGTACCCACTTTTGGCCACCAAGCCGCGGCAGAGGGCGCCACGGGGCGCCACCGCGCATGCGCGGCCCCGCGGCGGCTGCAGTACCCACTTTTGGCCACCAGGCGGCGGCAGAGGGCGCCAGGGGACGCCACCGCGCATGCGCGGCCCCGCGGCGCCTGCAGTACCCACTTTTGGCCAGCAGGCGGCGGCAGAGGGCGCCAGGGGGCGGCACCGCGCATGCGCGGCCCCGGGGCGGCTGCAGTACCCACTTTTGGCCACCAGGCGGCGGCAGAGGGCGCCAGGGGGCGCCACCGCGCATGCGAGGCCCCGGGGCGCCTGCAGTACCCACTTTTGGACACCAGGCGGCGGCAGAGGGCGCCAGGGGGCGCCACCGCGCATGCGCGGCCCCGCGGCGCCTGCAGTACCCACTTTTGGCCACCAGGCGGCGGCAGAGGGCGCCACGGCGGCTGCAGTACCCACTTTTGGCCACCAGGCGGCGGCAGAGGGCGCCAGGGGGCGCCACCGCGCATGCGAGGCCCCGGGGCGCCTGCAGTACCCACTTTTGGCCACCAGGCGGCGGCAGAGGGCGCCAGGGGGCGCCACAGCGCATGCGCGGCCCCGCGGCGCCTGCAGTACCCACTTTTGGCCACCAGGCGGCGGCAGAGGGCGCCAGGGGGCGCCACCGCGCATGCGCGGCCCCGCGGCGCCTGCAGTACCCACTTTTGGCCACCAGGCGGCGGCAGAGGGCGCCACGGCGGCTGCAGTACCCACTTTTGGCCACCAGGCGGCGGCAGAGGGCGCCACGGGGCGCCACCGCGCATGCGCGGCCCCGCGGCGGCTGCAGTACCCACTTTTGGCCACCAGGCGGCGGCAGAGGGCGCCAGGGGGCGCCATCGCGCATGCGCGGCCCCGCGGCGCCTGCAGTACCCACTTTTGGCCACCAGGCGGCGGCAGAGGGCGCCAGGGGGCGCCACCGCGCATGCGCGGCCCCGCGGCGCCTGCAGTACCCACTTTTGGCCACCAGGCGGCGGCAGAGGGCGCCAGGGGGCGCCACCGCGCATGCGCGGCCCCGCGGCGCCTGCAGTACCCACTTTTGGCCACCAGGCGGCGGCAGAGGGCGCCTGGGGGCGGCACCGCGCATGCGCGGCCCCGCGGCGCCTGCAGTACCCACTTTTGGCCACCAGGCGGCGGCAGAGGGCGCCTGGGGGCGCCACCGCGTATGCGAGGCCCCGGGGCGCCTGCAGTACCCACTTTTGGCCACCAGGCGGCGGCAGAGGGCGCCAGGGGGCGCCACAGCGCATGCGCGGCCCCGCGGCGCCTGCAGTACCCACTTTTGGCCACCAGGCGGCGGCAGAGGGCGCAGGGGGCGCCACCGCCCATTCGCGGCCCCGCGGCGCCTGCAGTACCCACTTTTGGCCACCAGGCGGCGGCAGAGGGCGCCACGGGGCGCCACCGCGCATGCGCGGCCCCGCGGCGGCTGCAGTACCCACTTTTGGCCACCAGGCGGCGGCAGAGGGCGCCAGGGGACGCCACCGCGCATGCGCGGCCCCGCGGCGCCTGCAGTACCCACTTTTGGCCACCAGGAGGCGGCAGAGGGCGCCAGGGGGCGCCACCGCGCATGCGCGGCCCCGGGGCGCCTGCAGTACCCACTTTTGGCCACCAGGCGGCGGCAGAGGGCGCCAGGGGGCGCCACCGCGCATGCGCGGCCCCGGGGCGGCTGCAGTACCCACTTTTGGCCACCAGGCGGCGGCAGAGGGCGCCAGGGGCGCCACCGCGCATGCGCGGCCCCGCGGCGTCTGCAGTACCCACTTTTGGCCACCAGGCGGCGGCAGAGGGCGCCACCGCGCATGCGCGGCCCCGCGGCGCCTGCAGTACCCACTTTTGGCCACCTGGTGGCGCAGAGGGCGCCACAGCGTATGCGGTGCTCCGAGGCGCCTGCAGTACCCACTTTTCGCCACCTGGTGGCGCAGAGGGCGCCACAGCGTATGCGCTGCCCCGCGGCGCCTGCAGTACCCACTTTTCGCCACCATGCGGCGGTAGAGGGCGCCACAGCGTATGCGGTGCTCCGAGGCGCCTGCAGTACCCACTTTTCGCCACCTGGTGGCGCAGAGGGCGCCACAGCGTATGCGCGGCCCCAGGACGCCTGCAGTACCCACTTTTCGCCACCAGGTGGCGCAGAAGGCCCCAAGGGGCGCCACAGCGCATGCGCTGACCCAAGGCGCCTGCAGTACCGGATTATCACCAGCAGGTGGCGGAAGGGGGCATTCAAAGGCGCCACCGCGCATGCGTGGCCCCTCGCCGCCTGCAGTACCCGCTTCTCGCCGGCAGGATGCGTCCTGAGGGCAGCAGTGACGGCTTCCCAGACCATTTTCTCAGAGAAAGCACAAACGAAAACAGCAGAAATTTGCACCCCACGCCGCCTCAGGGAGGAAGTGTCTGCCTTGAGCAACGTGCCGCTCACAGCTGGGAAGCTGAGCGGCGGCAAGCTGAAACAGTACCTTATTATCGGGACAAAAAAGGCAGGGAGATAATAACAACGAACCCAACATGGGCAACGGGATGCTCAGAGCCCAATGACCACAACTCCCGGCTTGCTGGGGCAATGGTGCTCCTGGCGGCTTGACACTGCAAACACCACAGAGCCAGCCCCAGGCTTCCCCACCTGCAGCCCAGCACCCACAGACCTGTGCCTGCCACCCCATGCCACCCCTGCCTGGGCTTTCCCTGCCCCAGCCGCCAATCCCCCGGGACCCGGCCTCCACAACGCCATCCCCTGCCCTGGGGGTCCTGCCGGGAACCCCCAGCCCCCTCCCCACTTGCGCCTCTGCAAGCAGCCCCCGCCACACAGAGCAGTCCCCCCAGCCCGGTGAGCAAAGACAGCAGCGAGCTGCCCCCCCACCCGGCAGGGCTGGCCCCGCACTCTGAGGGGTCGTCAGCATCCAGCGGCCGGTGGACAGGGGGCCACCCCCCCCCTCCACACCCACCCCGCTACGGAACCTGCACCCACACACAGACGGCGACAGCCACTTCCCCCGATGGCAACCACCAAAGGGGGCACGGGCCGGAAAGCAAACTTTATTAAACTGCTGTGCAGGACTCCCGGGAGGGGGGCTGCGGTGGGGCTCCCTGCCCGGTCGTTCTCCCCTTCCCCTGGCGGGCAAGGCAAAGAGCGGCGTCCGTCTGTCCGTCCGTCCGTCCCTGCGTGGGGAGCGGATGCTGGAAGTGGGCTTCTCACTGTCGCTGCTTTGGGCAGTTGCGGAGTAATTGCCTTAAGTAACAAGGCAAATTAAACTCATATTCAACTTTTAAAGAAAGCGTACAGCATCGAAGAAGCTTTCAGGGTGGAGGGCAGCTGCGCTACCTAAGCGTTCCCTAGGCCTCCAACTTTACGTGCTATCGCACTAGGGGAACTTGGTGTGCTGACTCTAAGGAAGGGGACGGAGCGTAAAGCGGAGTGGAAACACCACGGATAGGCTCTGCGACCAGATGGGGACCAGATGCTCTTGTGCACACTGAGACCGATAAGCTGCACGTTTGCTACCCTGAGCCAACGACCTGTCATGTTTTTAACAAAACACTGCACTCTAGGGAACTTTTGCTCATTCTAGTATCATCATAATACCAAAACACACCTCCATCCCAAAAGCTCCGTGTCTCCAAGGTGCGACCACCCCTCACTGAGGGCATGCTCTGAGTTTCTCAGACCCCTCTACCTTTAAACGAAAGCAAGAAAACTTTACACCAAACATAACCAAGGTATGCCTGACTAGAGTCACTCAAGCCCCACCTAAAGGAGAGAAAATAGATGTAAACTGTCTTAAGTGAAAGGGGGTGTTAGGGAAGATACCATCACCAAGGATACCTTTCTGACTTCCGGGATCAGTCGACGGGCTGAGCCTCTCTTCCCCCCGCACTGGGACGCTGTGAGGTAATATTTGAACGCTTGGTTGTACCAGGTGTCTCCTTGGAAACTTAGAAATCTCTAGAGCCTTTGTGCCTTTTAATGCATTAACAGCCAGGACGAATACCTGTGTATTTCATGCGTGCTCGCTTGCTTTCGTGGACAGTGAATTTATCGCCGGCGATCCAAAGAACCTGTGTCCTTGTTGCTGTAATAAATTGCTGTTCATTGCATTGTTCCTAGCCGTGACAGTTCTCATTGAACGCGACTAGAGCGAGGGCGTGCTACGTTATTGGTGAATCCGTGACCGTGATAGTTCAGTAACCTGAATCCGACCATATCCGTAACAGTTAGTCAGCTACGCCCCTTAGCGTGACAGTATTTCATAGGGAAAAACATTAAGCCTAAGATTTCCCGTGCCTAAGGCCCTGGGGGTCAGGCAGAGAAGGAACCCAAGACTCTTAGCCATGCGACTCCTGAGAATTGCAGCTTACAGTTAGTCACTCACCGTCTTCCGGTCTCACAGGATGAGGCAGAGGTATAATCAATTCCTTCTCCATCTCTCTGGAAAGAGCTTTTCTCCTATCTATGACAAAGGAAAAAAAAAAAAAAAGTTGTGATCATGGGAGTCAGTACACAAAGCCACACGCTGTGAATTCACTACTACAGTTAAGATCATTTTTAGTCAAAAAACACCTCGGCAGCAATGTTACCACTGCAAACATAGCGTGGCAAGAAAAATTCCACTCAAGGTAAAGTAAAGGGCAAGCTAAAAGTACGAATGACGTGACCAAAGGCAACTGCAACAACCATCTACCAGATGGTTCCACAGCCCTCGTCCACAGCCCTCAGATTTCACGGTCGTCTTTCCTGACGAATGAATCCTGGAAGAACAGAAAAGATACACAAGGTGTCCTTTGTGGAGCCTTTGGGGAGACTACTGAAAGGAAAACCAAACCAAAAAACTAGGAACAGCAAGTGGCGTGTACGTTGGTTCTGTTAACAGAGTAACGCTAACGTACTAGAAATTTCCACGTTCTTTGCCCTCTACCTTGAAAAAGTCACCCAATTCTGTCAGTGTTCACCGTCGCCTTTTTTTTTTTTTTTTTAATTTTCACGTGGACATCCGAGGAAAACATTTCGAGTCCCTGTCATCAAGGGAGAGGAGAAAAAAAAAAAGAGAGGGATGAGGGGGGAAGAAGCGCAGCTATTCCTTGCCTCGGTAACGCGAGCAAAAAGCTCAGGCGCTCGGCAACAATGTGCTTTGAAAGACAAAACACAGAAGAAACTGCATGTTATTTTATCTCAGCTGTAGAGTCACATGTATTTGTACCTGCTCATTTATTCATCTGCCAGTTTATTTTGCTACAGACGCTACAGAACGTAGAGACTGCGAGGTTACTACAACCTTTTGTAACCGATTCAATCTTCGGTAAGTATAGCTATCTAAAAGAGCCAACAAAATCCCCTTTGTCGACAGCCATCTGAACTTTTATTGTCTAACAACAGTCCTACAAACATCCCCCGGGATGCTCAACTTCAGAAACTTTCCGTTCAACCTGAGGCAGAACAAGCCCTTACCCTAGACACCTTCACCTGGCTCTCCACTGCTAGCAGGGTAGCACTCCGATACTGCCCAGTACGCGCTGCAGCCTACTCGCTTACACGTATTTACTGCGGCCTGGTTCGATACGCTCACAGAGAGACCCATGAAAAATCCACCCTTTCTTTCAGAAAAGTAAATAAAGACATACATACATATGACACAGTAAGGAAGAAAAGCTGAACACACGGGATGCCGTCCTTTACCGAGGGGCAGATCCAACATCAGCACAAGGAGCTTTGGGGCACGTGAGCGATCATCTACACCAGCCATCGGGACAAGCCAAACGCACGCACACGAGCCTCGATTTAAAAAAAAAAAACAAAAACAAACAAACAAAAAAAAGTGAAGTTCCTTTATAACTTATGGAAGTAACAACCTACAGCTTAGATGCAGTTGGATTGCATCAGCTTAGGGACTGCCTCCTTCAAAATGCGCTGAGGGGTGGCAAAACCAGTCTCGAAAACCTGTTGCCTAACAGGAGACTGTTGCCTGCTCCTCCATAGGTTACGTTCTTCTAAGCACCGTCCTGTTCCTGGATTTTACCAGCCACAACGGGATGGTCCCACTGGCATGAGTCAGGGACGCTTCGCACAGGGTTTATTTGATGCTGAAGTAAGTCTTCTGCGGGTATAAGTAACGCAGCACGAGATGGAAAGTAAGCTAAGGTACCGTCTGCGGCACAACGCTTGTGCGATATCGGACCTGAGGGGACCAGTCAAAGCCTGCAATAATCGCTGAACAGGTGGGTAAGTAGGGAGCCCTACGGGAAACAGAGCTCGTGTTCTGCGAAGCTCTTTCCCCATCAAGAAGAGGACCTTTTCTATTCAGCGTCTTTACCGAACTTTAGGCTACTTCCTATTCGCTTTGGCAAGTTAGCCTCCGTAGAAGCCAAGAGATTTTAAACTGCCAAGCACCATTTATAGTTCCTGTCCTCCGACGACAGGCAATTTCAATCAGGGCGCTAGTTAATAGGAAAGTCTGGCTCTGTTTCACGCAAATCAAGTACCTAAATCACAGACAGGAGTCTGCAGAAAGAATGCTTTAAAAGGTGAATTTAAAGAGAGGGATGTTACTCACTTTTCCAACATTTCTGCAATGACTGTGGCAAAAAAGGCTGCACCAGGGACGTCTCTATCATCCCCTCTAGGATTTAGCAACTGCATACAGTCATGGGTCAAATACCACAGCTTCAACGCAAGACAGACAGGGACCTCAAAGGTCACGCTTCTGTCTGCGTACCGAGTTCCTTTGGAAAGACCCCCAGCCGCTCAATTCCCAAGCAACTTTGCCACGGCCAGCGCTTACCTGGAGTTTTGCTTTCTCTCGCTGCTCAGTATGGGCCCAAGGCCTCTTTTGTTGCACACAGTTCAAGCAAAACTCTCGGGACATAACCAATAGACAGACAGACAGGCAGAAATTGCCTCTCACGTCTGTCTTGACCGACCACAACCAGTGTTCTGGAAAGCCCCGCAAGCACCGGTTTATTTCTAGGACAACTCTGAAAGCTGAGGCGGGACAAAGGTTAGCCTCTCGTACCACAGACTGAGCAACAAAGAGACAGAGGTCGACAGGCCAATTCGTTCTAGGTCTAAGAAGCTACTACAGCTTGGCAGGCACCACGCGGCTTTCCTTTGCGCTTCCCTGCGCCGAGCAGTTTGCGCTTCTGCAAATTCGATTAAGCCTTTGAGCCTGGGCTGCAGGAAGTTTACGAGCACGCCTCGGTTCCACCCAAAGGTCGCTGCGACTTACCCGGACAGCTGGGACAGACGGGCTGCTCTTTCTCCTGGGAAACCTGCGACTGCAGCACACCAGCTGCAGCTTTCCTCCCTTCAGCTGCCGCGCCACCTTCGCTCGGCGACAAACCCCGCGGGGGTCCCAGCGGCGGGGAGCTGCTTCTGCCCTGGTGAGCCGCAGGGAAAGGAGAGAGCCGGCCGTCAGCACGCGGGGGGAGGAAAACCTCCGAGGCGCAGCCCGACGATCGAGCGCAGCGAGGACCCGCGCCCGGCCGCCGCAGCCCCCACCCCTCCCGGCCCGACGCTCCGGGGAAGCGCCCCCGAAGGCTCTCGCTCGCCTCACCGCCGGCAGCCGCGCTCGCAGCCAGCGGCAACCTGCGCCTCCCGGCGCGCACGGCCCGGCCCCGGCCCCGGCCCCGGCTCGGGGAAAGACCGGCCGCGCACCACAGAACTACAGCTCCCAGCATGCCCCGGGACGGACCAGTCCATCCGCCCCAGAGGGGAGTCGGCCAAGCGCACGCAACCGCCCCCCCCCCGCGCCGCTTCGCCCCCCTCCCCCCCAGCCCTCCGAAGCCCCGCGCAGTGCAGATCCCGCCGCACGCCCGGTCCGCTCCGCTCCGGCGCCGCCCCCGCCCCCGCCCCGCACAAGGGCCGTTTCCGCAGAAGCCGCCGACCGCGTGGCGCCCCAACCGCCCGCCGCCTCGCCCCCTCCCGGCCCGGCCCGGCCCGGGGCGGCACCGACCACCAACCTCGTTGCGGCACCGCGCCTCGGCGGCCCGGCCCGAGCCGAGCCCGGCCCGGCCCGACAGCTTCCGCCCATAGTGCCGGCAAGCCCTGCACGGCACCTCCGCCCTGGGTTCCTCCGAGCCCTCCGAGCCAATCACGGAACGCTTCCGCCCTCAGCGAAGGCTAGCCGTGACGCCACTTCCGCCCTGGGTTCCCAGCCAATCATGGAGCCCTTCTGCCCTTAATGACGGCTCGCTAGGACACCACATCCGCCCTCACGGTCCAGCCAATCACGGAGCCGTTTTGGCCCTCAGGGAAGGCACGCCCTGACGTCACATCCGCCCTCGGTTCCCTCCCACGTAACGGCTCTCAAAGCAGTTTGTTCCCTTTAAACAATAACAGAGCGCGGCTGTGCTTCAGAACGATTGCATTTCTTGAAATCTATAGGAAGTAGTCCGTGAAATATGATCTCGAAACCTCGCCTTTTAAGCATTAGAGGCAAACCTGCTATTTGTATATGCTCCTTACAAGCTAAACTGTCAGTCTGCAATTGTTTTACCTTTACTGCAACTCAGGACCGCACTCGGAGCGCTGACTCAATTCCGTGTGTGCTGTCTCCAGCTAGCTGTCAGGCACACGCTTCTCCACGGAGAAGTCAAATTTCCTCTGTAATTGCTTACCCAAACCAGCATGAGACGCAATAGGAAACTAGGGAGGAAGCAACCCCTCCTCTGCACTCAGAGTCCGTCCTGCCGTCAGCTACAGCATGGGACAGAAACCGTATTATTCAGATGCGGAGGTATCAAAGATGATCCTCTGACGTCGCATCAGAGAACTTGAGGCTGGGGGCTGGCAGGAAGAAAAGTAACTAACAAGACAAGCCATCCTAAGTCCGTAAAAAAAAAAAATAGGAAAAAAGGAAAAAATAGAAAAAGGTCGGGGGGTGGGGGTGGGAAGCCAGTAAGAATCAGCCTGATAAAAGGTTTACAAATGAGATGAAGAAGAAGAGGAGAAGGGGAGAGATTGTCTATGCAAGGCAAGAGACCCAGGAGGCAAAGGCTGAAGTCTAGGAAGGCAGACTAGAATGTGACGAGGAAACATACTGGCTTTCTATGAAGAAAGCTAGCAGCAAGGAAGCTAGCAGCAAGGAAGTAATAATGGCAGACGAGGGAGACTAGTGCCTTTTCCTTTCACGTGAACATACTCCCTTCACTAGAGCATACTCCCCTTCAGTATGAAACGAGGACCAACGCTCACAAAATTTAGTTATAAAATAGGAAGCTGCCCTTTGGCAGTCTCTTTCTAAGTGCCCATACCCATCACTTGCTCCTCAAACACTTGCTCATATGTTAGAGAAATGCTCGATCAGTCTTGCTAAAAATACTAGCAGTGAGAGCCTAGACTCATCGCTCCACAAGTGAGTAAAAGCAATCATTCTGCCTCGGTGCAAACATGCAGTATCAGTATGGGACAGACCACTCACAGCCTAGAGCTTCTACTTTCTGTGCTATTTTTTTTTAGCATATATTCTTAACAGTTGCAATTTGTTATTAACAATCTATATTAAACATTTGATGTTTAATCGTAGACTGCAATTCAGCTATATTCGGCATGGACAGGAAAGTGCTCATTGGTAGAAACCTCATAAATTGCAAATTAAGCAGGGAACCTACGTTATAAGACACGTGCAGAAACTGCACCACCAGTAAGGGCCCGAGGCCACTTTTATTGCACACTGTTCAAGCAAAACTCTCGGGACATAACCAATAGACAGACAGACAGGCAGAAATTGCCTCTCACGTCTGTCTTGACCGACCACAACCAGTGTTCTGGAAAGCCCCGCAAGCACCGGTTTATTTCTAGGACAACTCTGAAAGCTGAGGTGGGACAAAGGTTAGCCTCGCGTACCACAGACTGAGCAACAAAGAGACAGAGCTCGACAGGCCAATTCGTTCTAGGTCTAAGAAGCTACTACAGCTTGGCAGGCACCACGCGGCTTTCCTTTGCGCTTCCCTGCGCCGAGCAGGAAAACCTCCGAGGCGCAGCCCGACGATCGAGCGCAGCGAGGACCCGCGCCCGGCCGCCGCAGCCCCCACCCCTCCCGGCCCGACGCTCCGGGGAAGCGCCCCCGAAGGCTCTCGCTCGCCTCACCGCCGGCAGCCGCGCTCGCAGCCAGCGGCAACCTGCGCCTCCCGGCGCGCACGGCCCGGCCCCGGCCCCGGCCCCGGCCCCGGCTCGGGGAAAGACCGGCCGCGCACCACAGAACTACAGCTCCCAGCATGCCCCGGGACGGACCAGTCCACCCAGCCCAGAGAGGACTCCGCCGCTCTTCCCCGCCCCGCCCCGCCCCGCCCCGCCGCCACCTCCCGCCGCTCCGGCCCCCTCCCCCCCAGCCCGCCCGAAGCCCCGCGCAGTGCAGACCCCGCCGCACGCCCGGTCCGCTCCGGCGCGGCGCCGCCCCTGCCCCGCACAAGGGCCATTTCCGCAGGAGCCGCGGACCGCGCTTCCCGTCCCGTCCCGTCCCGCCCCGACCCCGGTCCGGCGCGGCTCCCGCTCTGGAGAAGGCCGCCGCCATTCTGCCGCGGGCAGGGGTCCTGCGGCGTCGCCCGGCTCCCCCTCGAGGCGAGCCGGCCGGCTCCGCGCATGCGCAGAAGCAGAGCGACAGGCACGGCTTTCCCGAGCAGTGCCGATGTGCGAGCTAAAAAAAAAACACTGACAGCTTTATGCGTTTACACCACTTCGGGCAGAAGTTGCCTCTTTGTTGCCCTTTTTTTAAGTGGTGGGTTTTTTGTTTGTTTGTTTAAGAAGGTCCGGGTATGCTTGGTCCTCTCTTAACAAAGGTCGTAGCAGGTGGTATCTTCCTATGTTTTCTGGCCTAAGGGAAAATTAGCCCTACCCTAAAGGTAAAAGGACTTTCTCTTTACTTGTTTGGAAGCAACCTAAATACATTTTTAAGTGCTTTCTGCAAAATACAAGCTAGCAGAAAACTTAACCACAAAACAAGAAATTTTGGCTGCAAAATAAAATTATGCAGTGCTGAGTCACACACCCATTCTTTAATCCCAGTCCTTTTGGGAATACCAAAACCCATTAGAGGCAAATTGATAAACTGATGCTAGACAGCACACAATAAAACACCCCTCAGAAAGGAGTATACACTTAGGAAACACCTTGCACTTTGCATCCAAGGTCCAAGCTGCCAGTGTGCTCTGTTTTGCCGGTGACTGCCACCTGAGCTGACTCTAGGAAAGTCACGGTCCTTTCTGAAGGTGTTTAAGAACTTGGTGCAACTTTTTTCCTCAAAGCACAAACATCTCTGAGACATTAAGGCATACTCCTAAGCATGGTTTCATTAAAACATTTTCAAAATTACAAAGTAACAGAAAATATGAGCATTTATCCAAAGGTTGTGGGTTAGCCCCCACAGAGGGCCCTGAGCCCCAACAGATCCTTGCTCACTTCCCCGTCAAGAGCAGGGTGGGGGAAGAGAATCAGAAAGGCAGAAGCAAGAAAAGTCACGCGTTGAGGTCAAGACAGCTTAAAAGGTACAGCAAAAGCAGCATGTGCAAGCAAAGTAAAAAAAGGAGTCCAGTCCCCCTCCGCCCCATCTCTGTCTTTACCCCAGCATTTACTGTTGAGCACACCACACGCTGTGGTCAGCCATCCTGGCTACACGCCCTCCCAGCTGCTCTTGATTGGTTGCTATAGCATGCTTAAATTGTAATCCATCGTGAGGATTTTCACTGCCATAGTATTGCCGTGTTTGTTTACTGTATTGTACTAAGCTCTATTTGCTGCTGCATGACTCCTTTTTACTACATCTAGTTGCCTTTTGATTACCTCTTATTGCTGCTATTACCTATGGTTATGCCCTCAGTATCTGCTACCTGCATTTATTTACTTTCTGGGAACACGCTGTTATCAATACTCACACGTACCTTTTCAATAATCACCGTACGTCTGCAAGTGGTGATTTGTGGTAAGCAGCAACAAACAGAAATTTGAGAAAACAAGGCCTCCGCATCCATCTGTTGCGGCGAATCCTGCGAACCCTGGTCACAAGTATCGCCCCCGACAGCCTGGAAGCCCCATGGGGTCGGGCTGGCCGCGCAGCCAGCCCGGCAGTGCCCTCGGACGCGGCTCAGCCGGCAGCGCAGCCGGTGCCGGAGCCGGAGCCGCGCGCCGCCTGGCTTCAGCCCCGCCTGCGGGCATCCGCGGCGCTGGTGGCGGCAGGGGTGGCAGCGGTGGGAGCACAGACGAGGGCCGCTCCGGCAAAGCCAGGGACATTGCTCCCCTCCGCTACACCGCGCGAATCCCTACGGGGACGCGTCCGAGCCACCCCGGGGGGTCCGCGGCGGGGGCGGCCCTCAGGGCTGCTGCCACACCCGGGCTGGGCTGAAGGGAGCCGGGGGGCGGGAGCGCGGGGCTGTCGGCGGCAGCGCCCGTGGGGAACCGTCAGAGGAGCCGTTGGTACGCACCACCGCTCGCCGACGGCGACGCCGAAGGGGCCGGCTACCCCCCTTGCGCCGCGGCGCCTCCCATCCCCTATCCCACAGCCGCGCGCGTGCCCGCCACCGACTGCCGGGCGCCGCTTCCCGCCGGGCACTCGCGCAGCGTCCCTGCGGCGCGGGATGGGCGCGCGCCTCTTCCCGCCCTTGGCTCGGGAGCCGTGGGAGGCGGCCGCTGCAGAGCCGCGGGCGAGCCAGAGGGCGGCGGTGGGGCTGAGCCGAGCGACTGCCGGCAGGGTGCGCTCTGCGATAAGAAACCTCGGACAGCCCTGGGGCAGAGGGAGGGTGTTGCACGGGGCACAGAACTGCAGCATTTTTATTTTGTGCCTTTTTATTGTGTATGCACAGATATGATTTTTAGAACGTGTGGTTTCTTCGCAACATGAATTTTGAGCCCTCTTTGTAAAGCCCCCTTTACATGTACACTTGGAGAAACAAGCATGCACTGTTCACTGTAAACCATATTTGCTATTTCATTTCATGTGGTTTCCTGTGGACAGCAACTAGGAAAAAAACCCACATTGGGAAGCTTGGGATTCTTACTTATTTTCCTTCGGCCATTACTTTATTGTAACTCTGAAATATTAGCATGCAATCCTTTACTTCCTAATCTGTTAATTTTTGAAGATGCCAAGTAACCTGGCAGATAATCACAACTGACACAGCAAACCTGTCCATAAGGTTTTCATACGTATGAGATGCTGTATTGAAGTCGATGATACTCAGTGGTGTGGGCCTTGCTTAGGATACTGAAAGAAGGTCGCCTGCAACCACATCCTAAGAATGTAATGACAGCTGGCTTTTCACTTCCACCTGAATAAAAGAACCAAAAACACGAGTGTCCAACCAAAAGTAGATTGAATGATGGGGATTCTCCTGTGAAGAAAGGCTGAAAGAGCTGGGGCTGTTCAGCCTGCAGAAAGGGTTCCCGGGAGACCTCATTGCAGCCTTTCAGTACTTAAAGGGGGTTTATAAAAAAGATGTAGAGCAACTTTTTACTCAGGCAGACAATGACAGGACAATGAGGAATAGTTTTAAACTAAAAGGGGAGACATTTTTGGTAGATGTCAGAAGGAAATCTTTTGGGGATTCCAGCTTCCACCCACTCAGACCCACTGATAGCCTTTGGGCACCGTCTTCTGGAACTTTCTATAACGGTGAGAAGGAACCACAGTCAAGAGTACAAAGAATAAAGCAACTGCTTATCAGTTAAGGTAGCTGAACAATACCTGGGAGTAAGTATGCTATGGGGCTTGGTGCCAACGTATTCCCCCTCTTCCTGCAACACCTTAGGCATCATTAATGGGCCAGTGTTCTTCAGCCCACTGGGGAAGGGTAAACTTGTCCTCCTGCCCTTGATATAGCAAATCACTGAGCAGCTGCCACACAGACACACAAACACACACACACATCTTTTATTTTTGGGAATAGGATTTAGATCTTGAGTTTGAAAGGAAACCTGGAGCTGCAGTAACTGACTTTTACCAAAACTTCTCTCATTTTACAATTAATTTCCCTCTCTCACTTCCTTTTATGTAGCTTTGGTCATGTACCATCCACCTAAGATTATAACATGGTGTCTTGTAGCTCTTAAAATATATGCTTCATAGTTGCATAAAGTCATGCACAACGAAAGTATATGCAGTTATGATACTTTTTCTTACATATGCAGACCCTGCCCTATACATTATTGATATGCTATCCTGATGACAATTTAACAGTGATCCCTCCTCACTGGGAGAAGTAGGGTTTCTCTTCTTTGGAGACCCATTTTTCTGATCTCTTCAAGCTCAGCCATGAGAATGAATCTAAAAAGTTAGCATTATATTTTTCCCTTTGCACATAAGAAAATAAAAATGATAAATACTGAATAAATGAATAAAATGATCTAAAAACAAAACACACAAAACAAAACAAAAAACGCAGAAACAACCAAACCAAAGCTAAGCCAGTTACAGTTAACAATATCCACAGGGTAAGAATGGATTACTTAGTCCTCAGTGCAGCCCTTGGGACACAGAAACAGCAAACTGTTATCAACAGTTATCCCAGCTACCCAAGAAGGAACACACATTTGATGGGAACAGCCACAGAGGCAACCTGGCATAATGGGACAAATACAGTCAGAAAATGTCTGCTAAAACACTGACAGAAGAAAATGCCTGCCAGTCTGAGAACTCCTGGTCTGGAAACCAGGTCTGGGAGCCAGAAGAATCTTTGAGAAACATTGTTTTTATTCTGGTTTAATATTATTCTGCTGTTCAGCATTCTCTCTCAAACCCTCATATGTGCATGATTAATAAGTAATTTCCTCAATGTTTAACATAAAAGAGTGACAGCACTTAATTTGATTCCCTCTATTTCAAACATTATATTTTTCATACCTCTCCTAGATTGCTCCTATCCTTGGATCCTTTCTTTCAGTGAAGATAACTGAAATGAATGATGGGACCACTAAGTGGAGCTACTTCTCTTCATTTTTTTTCTGTTTTGGATGGTTAGCCTGCAAAACAAACCAAAAAGACCACTGAGGCCCTGATTTTCAGATCACTTCTCCAAAGCTTTAATTGGGATTGATGAAACCACTTCTCTTCACAGTATTTAAAGTTACTTCTATCTATTATTTAGGACTAAATTGTTTCTTGCTTAGGTTGGTTTAGGCTTCGTTGTTGTGGTTTAGTTTGGTTTGGCTTTATTCTATACATAAGCTTCATTTTCTGCTGCTGCATAGGCAGACATCTCTAGCCACTTCTGCTTTTACAGTCCTTTTGGTAACTAAAGGTGGTAATCAGTATCACTGTTGTCTTCTGAACCGGTGCAACACATTTGTCCTTCCCTGAGGCTGCGCCGCAAAACTGTGTTGTTTCCAGCTGCATGGCTGGGGCTTCCTGTAGCCTTCAGTTTGCTCTTTTTTTCCTTTTTTTTTTTCTTCCTTCTGTGCCTTTCACTTTTTTAGGCTATTCCTTAGCCTGAAATTTTATCTTAGTGTTTCCCTTAGGCATCATGCACTGCACTATTGTCCCACATCAACCATGTAAGAGAGTCCTCTTGCATATACAGAGGGTTTGGAATGGTGAAAAATAAAAAAAAGAACTTAAGAAAAAAATCTTTTAGTCATCTACATGTCCACCCATCAACAGCCTTCAGCAAAAAATGCTGTAAATTTATTCTCCTTTAAAAGGCTACGTAGTGAAGGAAGAGAGAAAGGTGTCATTCGATATTTATTAGCACACCTTTTATAAATTAATATATTACTAATAAAATCCTGGCTGTGTCCCTTCCTAACCTCTTGCCCAGTCACAGCCTACTTATTGCAGGGTGACAGAGTGAGAAGAGCCTCAATGCTGTTCAAGCTCTGTTCAGTGAGAGTTTAAACACTGGTGTGTTACCAACACTGTTTTAGTCACAAATCTAAAACACAGCATCAAACAGGCTTCTATGAAAAAAATGAACTCCATCCCAGCCAGACTCAGTACAGCCCCCATCCGTAACTCCATGGTCATCTGCATCATGAATCCTGTACATGAGCCTGGACTCCCTGGGGACACATTTAAACACACGGTGGTACTTGTTGATCTGTATAGGCCTTCTCATCACCAGAGAGCAAGATATTCTCAAGGAAGGACAGTTTCTTGTGGGTGATTTACAGGAAAGGCTGGAGGCTGGCTCAGGAAGGCCTCGTGCAGCAGCCTCTGTAAGCTGAGAGGGGCTAGGCAAACATGCTAGGAAGAGTTGGTTGTGGAACACTTGTCCTCTTAGGCACCTGCCAAAGCCCTCTGCTATGGGGCACTATCATATAGCTAACCATGGGGCCAGAGAGGGTATCTCCATCAGACACTATGGCTAGCTGCAAGCTCTTTGGGAGGGAAGTTAGTAGGAGTCTTGCTGCTCTCCTGTGGAGAGTGATAAGAAAAGCATAACTCCCAAAACATAAACAAGCAGCACAACTGATAGCAGGGCCTGCAAGATACTGGCTACCCCAGGCCTCTGATGTTCTCTCCTGTGTCTGCCTCTGAGAAACACTTGTCACAAGTCATACTCATTTCAAATTCATTATCTACAGTTGTTTTTCCTTTTTGCTTGTGGGTACTTTGCCATGAGTAGGGCCTTTCTTTGCAGCCACATCTCTACCAGTCTGCTACTAAGCTGCTTAGGCCTGCCACATATTCTGCGCTGTTCCCCCCCCCCAGCAAAACCAGAATCACTAGGTGAGGTTGGGAGGAAGGGAACCCTCTGGAGATCATTCAGTAAAATGCCTCCTGCTCAAAGCAGGATCAACTAGAGCAGGTTGCTCAGCATATTGTCCCACTGGTTTTGAATATCTCCACAGCTCGGGACTCCACAACATCTCTGGGCAACCTGTCCCGGTGTTCTACTCTCGCTGTAAAAAGCTTTTTCTTATGATTAAACAGAATTTCATGTATTTCAGGTTGCACTTTTTGCCTCTTGTCCTGTCACTGTGCACTGCAGAGGAGACAATTTCTTTACTGTCTCCTTTCCAGCATTAATAGGCATAAGATTCCTTCTGAGCCTTCTCTTCTCCAGGCTAAACAATCCTAGCTCTCTCAGCCTCTCCTCATATGACAGATGCTCCAGTCCCTTAATCATCTTTGTACCTCTAAACCAACCATCCCCTCTCCCGTTCTGATCTGCCCACCTCTTGTCCTATCCTCTTCCCTCTCTTGGCTTCAAGAGAGAGAGAGAACTTCCCACACAACATGAAGGAGCAAGTGCAGTTCCCCTAGCATGGTCAGGGTACTTCCATATATTCAACAGCGTTCCTCAACAAAAGGAAAGGCTGCTTGGTAGGGCTGTCGGGAGAGCCTGGTGATAAGGGTAAGTGTGGTTGCTGCGGGCAACAGATAAGGTGAAGGCAGCTGTAAAATGCAGGGAGGAGGAGGATCAACCTCCAGGAGGTAGAGGGAGGACTGTTGCTCTCTGTTACGCCATTTCCCACCTCTCTAATCTTCATAGCTTTCCACATTTCTCAAAATGTATTGCTGCCAAACACTGCAGACCCGGGTCCCTGAAGGGTACAAAAGGCACATCCAGAATGACCACAAAGTTGACTGCAAAAAGAACCCACAAAATATGATGATGACTCCAAATCTGTCATCCTTTATCCTCTGTTTCACCACAAGTAATCCTGGACAGACATATACATCTTGATTCTTGCTAAAATGTTGATATAGAAAACAAGTATGACAGATTAGCTGAATGAAATCTATATGAAAATTAACGAGAGATTTAAATCAGTTTCATTTAAAATAAAATCAGCTTCCCCTCTTATACAGCATTACTACTAGCTTTGCTATATTCATTTTACACCATGGACTGCTCCTCGTAGATCACTTAAAATTTTCAATAAATCCTAGTAGTGTGTGGTTACAGTAGCATGTCAAAAAAGGGAGGGAGCTATTTAGGGAAGCAAGGATGCAGCGAGATTGCAATAGCTCATCTTTCTGAGGCAATACTTATTTTTACATGTTTTGCACAAAGGAAGAGATTTGCCACATTTACAGTTTCTGCTATTACACCAAGAAGTTCTTAGTTTTCAGTTCACAGAGAAGTAATAACTGTTAAAATAAGTTAGCTTCTCAAAAGTAATACCAAGTATGAAATTACAGGAAATGTCCTAAATATTTCTATACAGTGATACCCGTACAATTGTGCTAATACAAGCACCCTGAACAGAGGGAGGGCCAATAAAATGAGTATTTCTGTCTACCTGAATACATGTGAGGCTTAGAAACCAGATTTCAAATACAAAATACAATTTGCAGATTTCATGGCTTCTCGGAATGTTACTATTTTTAATTGAATGGAAAGAGGAAAGACAAAATCATCTGCAATAGTCAGTATCATTACTGTTAATACCAACAGCAGTTGTTTAAAATTGAGGGATATTTGGTACAAGTGACTTGTTCTTTTCCTGTGTTGCCAAGTCATAACAATGATTATTTTTGTTCAACACAAGGAAAAAAAATACTGCATTCTCATTTATTATAATGTTATTTGCTTCAAAATTTTCCAAATGGAAACAATGTTCCAATAATTTATCATAAAAGACAGGATTAAATAGGACAAAAGATCTGACAATAATGTGCTGGGGTGGGACTTGGGCGTCAAGTCACGGCACCTATCTTGTCAGTTTCCCCTTCTACTCTGTTGTCGTGGGATTCCATCTACAGTACTGCTTTCAGCTCTGGGGCCTCCAATATAAGAAGGACAAGGATCTACTTAGAGTGAGTCCTGGGGAGTGGGGGGCGTGGCAATGAGGATGAACAGAGGGGGAGACCTCTCTCTGGGGAGACCTCATTGCGGCCTTCCAATACCTAAAGAGGGCCTACAAGAAAGCAGGAGAGGAACTCCTTATCAGAGAGTGTAGTGATAGGACAAGGAGAAATGGCATTAAACCAAAAGAGGGTAGGTTTAGATTAGATATAAGGAGGAGGTTCTTTCCTATGAGGATGGTGAGGCAGTGGAACAGGTTGCCCAGAGAAGCTGTGGATACCCCATCCCCAGAGGTGCACAAGGCCAGGTTGGATGGGGCTTTGAGCAACCTGGTCTAGTGGAAGGGGGTTTGGAACTAGATGATCTTTAAGGTCCCTTCAAGTCCAAATCATTTTATGATTCTATGATTCTATAAAATAGGGATATTATTCACTACGGATACTAGCTTTAAAAAATGAGTTTAAGGTAAGCTAATCGTGCTATGGATGCTCTTGCCATAGCAAATTATTACGCGTCCAGAGACACAACATGGATAGTAACAAAGCCATAATATCTGCAGATAAGAACATATTCCTTACCTGTGTTCCTTCCCCTCTTTTGCAATTAAAAGTGCCTTTAGGCTTTCAAAAGTAAATCTTGTCCAAATAGTAAGTTTCTTATGTCAAATCTAACTCATGGTTACAAATGACAGAAGCCTCTATTTTCTTACAACGGAAGGCATTTTCTTTCCTGTACAGCTAGAGAAATTTTATTTACATTTTCCATAAAGACAAACAAATGGTCTCTGTGACACAATGCACCTTCTTTGATGTGTTAATGCTTCCTTAAATCTGCAGTGAGACTGACCTAACTCTCTAAAATGCAAATATAGGCTGATCTTTTACCTTGAAAATAATCCTCAGCTAGGCCCTTCTTTTGCTTGTCGTGTTTTGTGTTCTCCAATCTCTTCCCAAATCTTGGTCACTCCCTTTACTCCAGTCAGACTGATAGATTCAGTCTACTGTGGGAATTAAATGGATTATATTCTATTTTAGCCATAGTTACGTGTTCAAAACTGACTTTACGTTTTATTGATGGGGAACTCAAAACAAGCACAGGAGGGCCTTGAAGCTAAGTAAGATGTCAAACTGGTGGCCAGAAATATCCAGTCTGATTTGAAACTGACAAAAGTGGTGTGGCTGTGAGTAAAGGTGAGTTAAGAAAGAGGGAGCACTTCTGCACAGTGCTAGATTCTGCAGAACAGTTTCATTAGTTTAGGTTTATGCTGTGCCAGTGTCTGGGGAGAAAAACTTCTCAAAGCCATGGCACAGTGTTTGTTGGCCAATATATTGTAGGCATGACCTCTTCCTTGCCACACATAGATTCCAGAGAATTGTCTTTCAGAGAGCATGTCGGGCACAATTATTCACTAAGGCATTTATAGCGAACTTCTAACTATATATTTCAGGTCTTTTAAACTCCTAAACTCTGGTCTGACTGCCCCTGCTGCAAGAAACAGAATTTGGAAGATGACAGTAATGCACAACAGAGCTGTAGAGACAGCCCAGGAGAAAAGGGACAGATGGTATGGCAGGAGGTGTGGATGGTAACCACTGCTTCGGGGATGGGCACCCCATACTGCTGCAGAAGTTGCCTCTGCTGACAGCGGGGTTGTAGCCTTGGCAGCAGCAGTAACAATTGCCAGGCTTTCCAGCACTCTGACACAGATAGAGGAGACATCTTGCTGACACCCCAGCAGTCTTCATCCTCGGCAGTTTGTTGCTTTGCCTACTATTGGAGCCAGTCCTCATGGCCAGCCCCCATCTGTCAAAGGAATTGTGGAATGCTGCTACCTTAAGCATACTAGTTAAGCACAGCTACAGTGTATAGTGCTACATAATTTCCTACTAAAAGAACAAAATGTCTAGTTATAAATCATAAGATTTGTGGTCAGAGAGGCAAGCACTTAGTTCCAGATGAAGTACTGCTTCAAATTCTTCGAAAAATTTCAGCTTTGCCAAAAAACAAAGGCTATTCTAATGCTAGTGTTGCTGTAGCCATAATGCTCCGAGGTTACAAAACAAATAAGATTGGCAGGGTGAGCACATGCAACTAGAAAACATTTTCACATTTCAAATATGCACTTCTTTATTCATCTACACATCTAAACATCTTGTCCAGGGTCTTATTTTATATCCCATTATGGCAGCATTCATTTGTAAAGGATTCAGAAATAGAGTCTTCTGGGATGCTTAAAACAAACAAAGCCACCAAAAACTGGATTAATAAAATATAGATCTGGACATTCTAAAAAGTATTATAATGCTATTTATTGATGGTGTATTCTTCCTGCCGCATCATGTTCAATACTACACACAAAAAATTATACAGAAGAAATTAAGTGAGCTTCAGAAATGCATGACATAGTCCAGCTAAGACATCAGTGTGACAAGAGACTGAAAAGTCTGAAATTATGTAATTTTAGGGATAAAAAAAAAAATATTTTACATGAATATAAAACACTGAACAGTAAGTGAAGCAAAGCCATGGGTATCTCTTAACCTTGACAGCGAATTTTAAATGTGAAAGGAAATGTTTAGAAGATTATTTACACAACTCATAATTACCATGTGAAATTCATTGCTCTAAGATACAGAAAGCCAGTGAACTTTAATGAATTCTAAAAAGGAGGCAGCTTTTCTCTGCACAAGAAGAAGATGTGGTTATTTTAGGGTCACATATAAATGCCTTCTTTTGGGGAGCAAGTGCCGAAGTGTCTGAAGGTAGGACAAATGTAACCTTCGTGAAGTAAGCAATAAAGACTGCTGGGGGGCTTCCTGACAGTTCTTGGGAACTGACCTGTATTGACAGAAACAAGAATCTCAACTGATGCAATATTGGGCAAATACTGTGCTAACATTCCTCTGTTTCTGTGCAAAACATTACATTCCTTTCTCGAAATGAGCATTTGAGATGAATGTGACATTCAAAAAAACTACAGGCTTGTGTATTAGGAAGTCAGGAATTTAGAAACTCTTCACCATAGGACACAATGGGAAGTTTATTCACTATGGGTAAGTAAGTCAAAGCAATGAAGCAACAGCAAGGCAAACAAGACAGAATCAATATTGGATGCAGCCTACTTAGTTTCCCAGCTAAGTCCCTCTCTACGTCATACAGTTCAACTTCTAGTACCAGGAGTACACAACAGGGGCAAAAAAGTCACTGTGACAGCTTTGACATCAAAATAAATTCCAGAAGGTAAGATTGACTACAGATGTATGTATTATCCTTGACAAATGTGCATTCAGTCCATTCTTAATATCCATGGAAAAAAAATTATGAATATTTTCACAACCTACCTATAGTGTCAAGCTGAATACCTATCTGCATTGCCAACATTTTATTTGATACTTAACCTTAATATTTTTAGTCACAGACTAAAGCTTTTTAAGCCCATGACTCCTTGACTGGCCTCCACTTTCTATAACCACTTCTCACATTTTTGAAAAATTGTCATCATGTATTCCCACTTGCCTCTGTTTTAGACTGATCCAACTTGATCCCCAACAGAAAGAGCATATTTAATAGACATGAAGGTTCCAAGGCAGCTTTTCATGGAAATTTGGTCACTACGTCCTTCCACTTTGACAGTGAATCTTTGAAACAACACACTATTTATTTTATTTCAACAAATCATGCCATTACCTAACAGAATTTTTGTGTAAATACTGTTTCCAAAGTATGAAAATGCTATGTCGGCTCTTGTTGCAAATAGAAGTCAATATGGATGATCTCATTTGTCCTCCGGTTTATTGATCTGTCTAGGAAAAAAAATAGATGAGCTTAGCTGACTCCTTGGCAAGTTCATGCTAGCTGTTAATCATCTTCTAGATGCTAACAATTTTATCTATTCCAGCATTTTCCAGGAAATGACATCAATTTAGTTGATGTAATCTAATTTATAAGCTCTTTCTCATGGCTCTTACCTCATTTTATTATATGCAGGTATTATGCCTGTCCATTTCTGATCTTATGAAACCTCCACTCTTCAAGTTCTTCAAGATAAGCACTAACATTCCTGAGATAACTTCAGGTTCTGCTCCTCATTGTAGATAAGTGAGATAAAGTGATAATAAAATGAGACAAAATACCTTATTCAAATCTGTGTAAATGTAAAGAAATGGAAGCTCCAATATGAAAAGATACAGAGATCCATTACCAACAAATCATTTTTTTCCTTGTATCTATAAAATGCCCTGTACACGCAGATCAAAGTATTTTAACTTATAATGTTGTGCCTTTATAGTCAGAAACTAGATGAGTAACCGCTACAGAAGTACAAATTATAGTCTTAATTTGTACCTGCTACAAAATTAGTGTTTTCTTTAATTTTATGAGGATGAAGTTTCCCTTTGTGCAGGGAGAATTACTATTTGAGATCTACTCCTCAGAGCTATTCAGCATTCAGTAGTTTGTCAAGTTAATAGCAGCTTACATTGCATTTACAGCATTAATGCTATTCGTATTAATTCACAGAGACTCTAAGGAGGGACCGACACAAAAGCATTACTTTGGTGATCCCAAAAAGAGGACTGATGAGGTAAATGAAAAGTTTTTTTGTGGTTGGTTTTTTTTTTTTATAAGGCTTATGAGTATACTCATAGGGAGGAAACCATATGAATTTTATTATGAATACATACTTTTATTTCATTAATAATCACCTGTGGATCATGCTAGGAAAATATATTCATTCATACTGACTCAAAAAATACCCTGTCCTCTTCCCAAGTGATGCATCAGTGTATGTGAAACTCCGGATTCCAAGTATGCAATTAAATGTTCTACTTTTCTGAGCATCTCAGTCAACCCTCTGGATATGTAGCCTGAATTGCATAAGTGCGGTGTGTTAAAACCCATGAGCTAATATATGGTCACTAGGAAGTTTACATGCCCACTGGTATGACTTACCTGCCTCACCCACCTAATGTGAATTATAATTGGTTTGAACAGAAGGAGAGGCCTAAAGTTTTCTCTATAAATGCTGCCACACAACCAGAGGTTGAAGTCTTATCATATAACCCTACAGTTGCTCTCAGAAATACAAAGTCCAAGACACAGAGGAGCAAGGAAGCATGGATGGTAAGTAAAAAAAAATAAAATAAAATAAAAATTAAATTTAAATAAATCTCTTCATGGATAAGGAATGGGCAAGTGAATAATTTACCATACGTTATTTTTTTTCTATGGAGTTAATGTTTGTAAAGGGTTCTGAATTGTTGGAGTACACTACATGCAGAGGTTTTGAATGGGTTATTTCAGCATTTTCTTTCCTGAATTTTCCAAAAGACACAAGCGAGGAAAAGAAGATAATCCATCCACTACCATACTGGAGCTAAATATTATAAAACTGCAGATAGAGCAGAAGAAGTACTGGCAAACTGCAAACCATCTTTTATTGTGAAACGTAATGAATCAGAGAGTTCAGGTAGGAATGAATCTTGTGTTAATGGTCACATCTGTGCTGAGAACAGACTATAGACTAGATTCCTTCATGGAGATTCAGAGTCAGCAGAATGCAATGTATGAAAAGCAAAAGGACTTTAAAATACAGACAAATCAGTACAGATATCCTCAGGAGGAAAGATATTGAATCAATACACTTTAGCAAGGCTGGCCTTGTACTTGCTTAGACCCAACTTGTTGGGACCTCTGTAAAAACGTATAGTGAGGCCTGAGTGCAGATACCACTTTACCTCTTCTAGGCATGGAGTTCATGCTATGCTAGCTTTATGTGACGCAGGCTTGAAAAGTTCAGGAAATTAATGAAAAAGCAACCATCCACAGAACAGAGGATAAAGTGCAGAAACGAGGGGTATTGTTTCCCCCTCATGGAGGTTAAAAGAGGCACAGCTACCCCATTGTCAAAAAGTTTTAGGAGAACTGATTGCATAAACTCTTAGGACACAAGTATTCATCTATTTACAAGTATTTCAAATAATTTATGCTATTGACCTGAATTACTTGTGCTAGCATCCCTCAACAGCGTCTGCTCTTTGCCTGGCCTGACTGTGCTTACTTAATGACTGTCTCAGTCATTAAGTGTAATGCTAAGTGTAATACTATCTAAATGTTCACTTTTTAAGCGCCTAACATGGTCTGGGAGGGAATCAGGTGCATGCAATGAGCATAAGGCTCTTGTTTCACTCATAAATCTCCTCCACTGAGTGGAACTTAAATAAATGGCAAAACACAATATGAGTCAGTCTGAAAGACATTGGAATGAGTAGAAAAATCCTTCTTTTTAACAAAAAAAAAAGTGCTGTAAAGTAGATAGCAAAAACCTTCAACACCAGTAATGGTGAAATAACCACAAACCAATTGTTTCTGCATTGCAACATTTCCTTTTAAGTAACAATGTGCTAATAACTTAGCCAAGCCATTTTAGCAAGGCAATCCTTAAAAACTTCCTTTTAAGGTGTCATACGACAGTCTGTTCTTCCTAACCACAATTTTCTCATCATACTAAATGCAAGAAGCAATAGCAGCATTTAACGAACAAACTGGCATTTGCTGATCATGGTCAACTCTTGCTTGTGAAATACCCAGGTCATATTGCACGCCCAAGTTCATGTCAAAAGTACCCAGGGGATCCTTCTCACAGCGCCATGCAGAACTGTAGTGTAAAAAGCTGTGAGTGTGTCTGCGCACACAGAACTGTTTTCACACATGCACATGCTCCAGACACACACATCCTGCAAATATAGTCTTTTTTTTTCCAGGAAGTTTTTTGCATCTGTGTGCCAATCTCTAATGGACTTAGTTTAACAGGATCCAGAAAGAGAAATGAAGGAGGTGCCTAAAGAAAAGGGAAAACACCTAAAAGATCATATAAATTTGATAACTTAAAAAAAAAAAAAAAAAAGATTTTGACAATCTGCAGCACATTACTTCTACTAAGGAGTCAGCAATTTGTTTCATAGTCTCACTCAAAATAGTTATCTCAGCTTCTGCGTGTCACCTCTGAGTCATTACCACCGAGGCATGAATCACACCTGCAAGCATCTTGTTTGTAAGGTAGAATTAAGAGTGCTTGTCCACAGAATGGGACAATATGCTGGATTCATGTTCTTAGAATAAATGAGCAGAGCCACGTAGTGAATGGAGCTTGCAAAGAGGTATTCTTTGCTGATGAGTGGGCAGCTGTAACTGGAAGTTACAACTTCCAAATAACGTCTTTACTCCATTCCAGTGGAAGGGATGTGTGCGTAAGTGGGAGAGGTAGGGAAATACCTTTAAATATAATAGGTTATAAATAACAGGTCATGTGTGACTATGTGGGAGTTGGCTGGGAAGCCTGGCATAGGTTCAGCCCAGTGCGTGCGCCATCAGTTTGATTCATTCCTGGGTGCTGGTCCCTTGGTACTTTATGAAGTTCACACAGTAGTATATGTCAGTAATATATCACTGTCAGTTTCCTGTCTGGAATGAGCCATAATATTCCTGCCAAGATCCTAAGGGAAAATCTGAGCCCAGCTAAGAGGGGAGTTTGCCCTCACACAGACAGTATGAGTGCTGACTGTTCCAAGTTTGTCTGCCTGCAAAGTTGGGCTATTGTGAACTTCAGGAATAATCCTCTAGGAATTTCCTAGCAGGCTGTGCCCTGCTAGTTAGGGCATGTTGAATGGAAGAGGAAGAGAAAAAATAAGAACTATGTAACGGACAATATGTAGGGCCTAGAGGAGATCTCAGCCAAGTGCTTTTCCATGTGGACTTGACCCATCTACATCAGAGGGTTCTAGTCCTGAAGAGTATTGACATAAGTCAGTCCATACCACTATTCCAGGGTCCCAACTCCTGCCCTAGTGTGGTTGACAAATATAGTAACAGCTGCAGAAAACCACTTGACTTCCAGCATCTAGGATAGCAGGAGTGATTTTGGTGATGAAATTCCTTGCTGAATTATCCAACAAAGGAATGAGAGGGGAGACAGAATCGTTCAGACTTCCCAGGGAATTGTGATGGTCTCTGGTGAGTCATGGCCAGATGGTTGTTACATTGTGTTTTAGGGATATGCATGGAAGAGCTATTCTCAGAAAGAATAAAGGGGCAGAAAAAGACTGATTTCCCATCCTCAAAGAAAGACACAATTATTTATAGGCGACATTTGATAGAAATCAAGTATCGCTGTGGATTAATACAGAGTTGGTGGGGAAGAGAAAGCTAATTGAAAGAAGGGTCAAAAGGAATAACGAGGGTAATTACTCTACTACAAATCATGTCCTTCGCTGTTCAGTGCTGAACTCTTCCTCCTGTATACTCATTTCTTTAACGTGGTTACTGGAGTGAGGGAAGAAATCTGTGTATTACTAGAAAAGGTTGTCATGAGTTATGCAACTGAACCAGTCTGCAAAAGATGATTCTGATACAGCTCATTCTGTGTACATGAAACAAAATACTAATATGGCTTAGAACTTGCATTTTGTGAGCTCCATAATAATCTTTTCTAGCTGACCACCAAGCATATCAAGTGCCTACCTGTGTATTCTTTACATTTACAGACGCAATGTAAGCTCTGCAAATATCACTTGGCTTACAGGAAGGTGTAAGGTGGGTCAGATGCATTCTGCTTGACTACTGTTCTGACTAGGGCTAATGTTTTTCCATAATTCAACTCTCATTCTCAACCTTTGCCCATCATCTTTAATGCACAGGTCTGGTATGTACCATTCATCAGTTTTACAAACAAAGCAAAGGAGAGGCCAGCAAGGCAACTTAGCCAGAGTTGGGAATAAAACACAGGAAGATGCTGCAACAGAAACAACTTGTTTTCCTTGTCATACTGTCTTCCACAATATTCACAGAATCACAGAATCATCTAGGTTGGAAGGGACCTCCAAGATCACTGAGTCCAACCTCTGACCTAACACTAACAAGTCCTCCACTAAACCACATCACTAAGCTCTACATCTAAACATCTTTTAAAGACCTCCAGGGATGGTGACTCAACCACTTCCCTGGGCAGCCTATTCCAATGCCTAACAACCCTTTCAGTAAAGAAGTTCTTCCTAATACCCAACCTAAACCTCCCCTGGCGTAACTTTAGCCCATTCCCCCTCGTCCTGTCACCAGGCATGTGGGAGAATAGACCAACCCCCACCTCGCTACAGCCTCCTTTAAGGTACCTGCGGAGTGCGATAAGGTCGCCCCTGAGCCTTCTACCTCTTTTCCCTAATGTACTGTTTATAACTATACTATCGTACCATCAGGTACCAAAAACAATTATGCCAATGACCTATGGGACAATACCCAGCTCACCATTGCTATCAAAAAAAAAAAAAAAAAAAAAAAAAAGAGGGAGAGAGAGAGAAACGTGACCATATATGAATTGACAGCTATCTCGGGAATAATCAATGACCTTTTTTTTTCTTTCAATCATTGTAACTAATCTTTCTATTAAAGAGAAGAGGGTTGCTATGTCTCCAATGATAGGCTCAAACTCTACCAAGAATGTATTCTAAAAATCGCTAGTGTGTCATTGAAGAGAATGTAGAGTATGGGAAGGAGAATATAGCTTAACATCTGAAACCTTCATAGTTTGGACTTAACATTTTAAAATCAGATTCTAAAAAAAAAAATAAAATTTAGGAATTAAAGTTGTATCTTTTAAAAATCACAGTTGGATATTGCATGTGATAAAACTATGGCCCTCCCTGAAATTAAATATTATTAATAAACAGAGATTCACAGCAGCAGTCTGAATTACACCCAGGTAAAAACTCTTTGTTCTAATAAAACCTTTTTTTAGGAAATATGAATAAAATAGTTGTATGTGAAATGGATACAGCAACTTTCATTTCTAGACTTTTCAGAAATCATCCAAACCTGAGAACAGAAATATTTGGGCTGTTGAATACTATGTCCAGCCAATTAAAACTCTGCAGTTGGGAATATGTACAGCAGTGGCCAGCCCAGCATACTGGGTCTCAGTTAGAGGTATGCTTATGACTGTGCATTGAATACATCAAATTTTACACATGGTTTCAAAGAAGTATCAGAATTAGCATTTTTCTTTTTTACCAGAAAATGGAACTACCTGCAAAGCATGTGTAAAAATCTTTCTCCTTGAAATGAAGTGAAAGATATTTGTGCAAAACTGCATGTTGCCATCAAAAAATAATAGTACAGCAGCTGGAAACAATGATAGCTATTTTATCACAAATCACAAATGTATTTACTTATCATCTCTGTAGTGTGTCATGCAAATATGACATTGAGTGTTTGTCTACTTAATGTTGTTAAACAGTAATTATGTGATAAATGAAAAATTGGTTCTTTAACTTTCGCATGATTAGATTTGGACAGACAATAGCTTGTTCATTGTTTTGCAACTACTACACTGCAGAGAAAAAATAATATAATTACAGTATGAGGTACATTCATTGTTTTTCTATTCGGGGAAAGAAACTAAATTAAACTATTTACGCAGTATGCACTCTGATTAGCCCCAGCAAGAGACGATGACATGTCAACAATAGTAAACTCCTCAGAAGACCTGGAAACAGGCTTTCTGTGCAAGGGCATAAATTATTCTGATCCTCATTTAGACCTGTGGTGGAGTCAGAAGCATTCAAGGAAGCAGCCCCAGGAAAACGATGGATTCAATATATTAATGTTAAAAGAATGTCACTGTAACTATTGCTTATGAAAAATTGCAAAATTGAAAACAATGTGGTGCAAGAAGAAGTTATGCTATTACTATAATTTTGTTATCACAGAAAGAAAAAACAACTAAATACTGAAATTCTTACAAATTCAAATACAATAAGAATCTTTTAACAGGTGACTGAATTTTAAGCATAAATATTCTTCAAACTTCATATAGTAGGTTGCAAGAAAGAGAAATCAGGATGTGGGGACTGAGAGGGGAAAAAAAATGCAAAAAAAATCCTCATGCTCCATTGGTCAGATTGCTCCCTTTGCTGGGGAGCAAAGGAGGCTATTGAAGCTCCTCCCCCCCCCCCCCATTCCCCCGCCCCCCAGGAAATGTAGCAAACTGGCAACTTTACAACTAGAGTTTTAAAGAAGTGAAAAGCATCAGACATTCCTTGAGTCAACAGAAGTAGAGGCAGCCATTCAGAGGAAACCTCCAAAAGCTGCTCTTACAGGACAAATTGATCAGATATGGGCCAAGGTGAGCAAGAGGGCAAGCCCCTTCTGTGGTGCTCTGTCATTTTCTTACATTGATACCTCATATTCAGCTCTGTAATGGTCACTGAAAGATCACTATTCTAAGGATTTTTGATCCAAGAAAAAAAAAAGGGGTGTGTGTGTGCTTTTGTTTGTTTGTTTGTTTGTTTTTCCACTAAATGTTCATATGGGAAAAACAAGCTTATGAGAACAAAATTTGGGAGAACAGATATTATCCAATATAGACATGTTGTACTTTGCAAATAGTAAGGAAAGGAAAGTCTGCAGCTATTTGAAGTTGTCAGATGAGCGCAAATGAAGACTGACAAATCTGACATAGGAGGCAACACAGATCTTGGAGAAGTTATCATTGAAAAGCCTGACGGAGGGTACAATGAGAAGAAGAGGTTGATACCTGAAGTTAAGGCTGAGAGGATACAAAAATTTAAGGATTTCATTTGTCTGGTTTTTTTTGTTTGTTTGTTTTGTTTTTTACTTGCTAGTATTTACACATAAGCAGTTTGCCCAATCCAGTAATTATTATAAATGGTCCCATTTATAATAGCCTTAGCCTTTCTAAAGACAAGTCTCCCCTACCCCTGGGCTTGCTGTACAACAGATGTGCTTCATTGCTAAGTTTCTGATTTTAATTTTTTTTTTAACATAGGTGTGTTCCTGAAAAAATCAAAGTACATGCTGCTTGCCTAGATACTATGAAACATGTTCTCCCCATTTAAACTGTGACTACATTGCTAAGTTGTTTGCTATAGTTATTTCAAGGCTTGACTCATAAGCCTAAGATCACGCTGAAAAAAAAAGAAAAGAAAAAAAAAAACACCTTTCTGTGGATGAATCTGTTTGACATAGTAATTTTTTACTCAGTAACAGCACAGGGTACTTCTGTTCCACTGTTAAGAACTGCACTGTTACTCTTAACTGTTATCCCTCTTTTTGGGGGTGAGTGGAATGGAGGAAGAGTTGGATAGAGACTAATAAAAAAAATTAAAGAAAACACACAGTGCCATCTTTTTCTTCTGTACTTCCGCACTTCATTTCCACCATCGAGCTGTCTTCTACTAGTTAACCCTCCATAGACTGGTGATGTCAGAGCCAAACCAACCTCAAATACCTGTTCTTTGGCCTCTGATGAAGCCATAGCTCACACACAGGAGCTTTCTGCAGCTTATTTCACATACATGACTTCAGTAGTGTTCTCTCTCCAATTCTGTCATTTCTCCCACTGCCAAATGATAGCCCAGTGTCCATCAACATATTTTTGGTAAGTGCTTCCAAGAGATAGTGGCTGGTAGTTTTGTCAGAGGTACATGTAACATAAATGTGTCTGGAGATTACTTATCACAATTTAAAATGCAGAAATCTTTCTCAGGTCATTTAGGTTTCTTTGTTGCTTTTTCAGAGACAGCAAATCTGTGACTTTGTTAGTATAACATCAAGTCATGGAATGAATGAAACCTTGAAAGAATTAGCAGAGTTCAGTTGGATTCCTTATTCAAGTAACTCACAAGTATTCCATTCTCTCATGGTTCTCCCCTCTCAGATTCCTTTCTGATTTTTCTTTACTACTGGATATACTTTGCCTTTTTTACTGAATTTTGCAGATAGTCTCTAACAATCTCTGCAAGGTGGAGAATTTCCAAAATAAATAAATAATACGCTCATAATTTAATTACTTGTATTTGTGGTGCAAACCTCACATGGCTACTAGCTAGCTATAGAAAGTAACATGCAATTTGTGAGAGTGTTTATGCGCTTCTTCCTCATTTTAAAATCTTGGATGTACTGTAAAATTTTCTTGCTCTTGTCACTTTTTCATAGCTGCAACGCAGCCGAGTACCAATTGGCACCTGAAAGAAAATACAAGAGATCACCACACAAATAAATTTTCGAGCAAAGAGTTGATTGTGAGGAGAGGTCAAGCCTTTGTTGTCACCTTCAATGGAATTGAACAGCCTGAGCAAAACTTAACATTCATCGTAGAAACAGGTATGGCTCCCAACTTCTTTCACAGAAATTGTAATGCCTCGTAGGCCACATTCTTCTGGCCTGGTATGTGCTATATGGTAGCAAGATAATACCTCAGAACCACCATGCTGCTTTACATAGGCATGGAAATGTTTGAGTTCTTTGTTGTATTACTCCCTCCCCAGCTAGCAGTGATAGCGCTCTTCAGTTTCAAACATGTGGCACATTCATCTGAGGGGAGGCTTACATCTCTGCTGAATTCTTGACAACTAAATTTCAGCAAGCTGGAAAAAAATTTTTTTGATTGTTTATTTTCCTTAAAAGGTCCAAAACCCTCAAAGCAGGCTAAGACCCAGGCCACATTTGGTATTTCCAGCACAGCGAGTAAGGAGAATTGGAGTGCAGTTCTGCAGTCCACCAGTTCCAACTCTGCAAGCATCACCATTTCCAGCCCAGCTAATGCTGTCATCGGACGTTACAAGCTGAGTGTTCAAAGTACTTCAAGTGGCAGCTCATCTCCAGCAACCCTTGGCACTTTTGTTTTGCTCTTTAATCCTTGGTCTTCAGGTATGAATATGTTGGCATTCCCCTGAAAGAACTAACTCACTTGTAGTTTGATTAATATTTGCAGCTTCTCTGTTTGATCTATGATTTAATACAGGGGCTGAACATTCACCACATAATCTAGTACTGAGAAGAGAAAAGCATATAATAGTTTCTTAGGACCTTCTGGTACATCAGATCAGCTCTGTATCATGTACTTACTGGAGGGCTCCTTGCCCTAAAAGATTCAGATTAAGTGCTGCTTTTGCCAGTGCTTCTGTGTTTCTGCACAAGTTTAGAAGAGTGCATCCAGTCTCTCTAGAACCAGGAAAAGAGACGTATCTACCCTCTGCCTTCTTCCACATTTGACATGGTCATACTCTGTCTTCACTCAAACACACAACTTCCAACCCCTTTCCTCTAAGTACAGGAAGTCCTGCATTTCATCATACGGATATAACAGGAAGAATAGTAAAGGGTAAATATCTACAAGTGTTCGTGCTGATGAAGACCAAAACTCTGGAGGTTTTTGGTTTATTTTGCCTGCTGTGGTGGTACATGCTTCTGTTTTGGCTTTTCAGGTGATGATGTGTTCATGTCTAACAAGGCTGAGTGTGAGGAATATGTGCTAGAGGAGTTTGGCATCATTTTTGCTGGCAATACACATCATATCAACAGCTTTGGATGGAACTTTGGCCAGGTAAACACAGCACTGAAACACCAGACAGTGTTTTGTGCTCTGGTTTTCACATAAGGTGGGTGACCAGCTTGTTTGCTTTTTCCAGTTTATCACAGTCACACACCTCTGAAAAGCAGGAGTCTAGTATTGCAATTAGAACTCCTGTAAAGCCCTGTTATGCTGATTAATAAGAAAATTTGTAATTGACCAATCAGTGATATGATCTAGGACTCAGAGATGCAGCCAGCAGAAATCCTAGTGTCTGCTGGGTAGTATTGTGTAGCAACACTGTATGGCACAGGCTTGGCCTTCAGTCCACAGATTCTGACTTCTGAAGAGCTCTTTGAATTTTAATATTTATGGTTTTTTGAGGCTGTATTTTTATGTGAAATTCCTGGCTGAGCTGCAAGATTTATTTTAGTGATTAAATAAACATTAAATGCTTATGTAGCTGTACTTATCCTGATTTTTAGCACAGTAGCATAATCTGTGGTTCCAATACACTAACTTATTTCTATAACATAGTTTCAAGGAGATATTCTCAATATTTGCCTTTCCATGCTGGATCGAAGCTTAAACTACCGTCAGGATCCTGCCACAGATGTATCTCACCGAAATGATCCCAAATATCTGGGCCGAGTTCTCAGCGCAATGGTAAGCAACATGTTCAAAAAGTCCAAACTACTAAATATTCTTTTAAATAGTTAGTTAAAGTAAGTACGAAGAGACTTCTCAGAAAATTTTAGGCCACTGTTTGTATACACCAGAAACCACAAATATGGGTCAGAGAAATCCCTACATGGCTGTCTGATCTAGGCCTTCTAGATTTATGTCATCTGTGGTATGTTTGATATTACAAACTTTGATATCCAGTAGTCAAACTGAAAGTTAAGTTGTGGGCTGGTATGCTGAGGGGCTAGTGCTTTGGAGGTCTTTAGTCCAATTTCTCCATTTGAAGTGGGACGTGGTGGCACTAGATCAGGTAAGCCATGGATTTGTCAGGTTGTCTTGAAAATCTCCAAGGATGGAAAATTTCATGGCCTCTCTAGGTGACCAGTCCAGAGCTGCCCTAGCCTCTTAGTGATTAATTTTTCTCTTATGTCCAATATGGTTTTCCCAAGCTACAACTTAATGCTGTTGCCTCTTGTTATATAATATGCCAGTACAGAGAAAAGTTGGACTCAAAACTTTGTATGTTCAAGTAGTTGTAAGCTGCTATTTCATTCTCCCTTACCCTCACCTTTACTAGACAGAATTAGCCTAGCACTCTCAACATTTTATAAGCTGTGTGCTCTAGGGCCCCTGACAATCATGGTAGTCCTGTCTCTTGGTCCCTGTTCAATGCCTCAACGTTCCCCTGAACTGAAGACCCTGAAACTAGAGACAGCGCTCCTGCCACAGTCTCACTAGTGATAAAAGGGGGATAACAATTTTCCTCAATATTCTGATAATCTCTGGCATTTGCTGTAACTCCCATGTTCCTTTCAGCCGAGCTGCCACTCAGCAAACCGTTCCCAGCCTGTACCAATGCATGGTGTTATTCTGCCCTGAGTTCTGAAATCTACACCTTTTTTTCCTGGATTTCATGATATTTCTGTTGATTCAGTATCCAAGATTCTCAAGGTGACTCTGCATTTGTTGTGTCTGACTCTTCTCCTAATGTAACATTGTCTACGAATTTGCTAAGAGTTCACTCTGTTATTATCCAGACACATTCTGACAGCTTAGCTGCATATATGTATTGATGATGCCATTCAGTGGAAAAGTACAGCGGAAAAGTTGCCACCTTATGACAGAAAGATTCACTACAGACTTCAGTTTCTCTTCTTGCTGGGTACTACTACACTTGGGTGGAAGACACAGTAGATAAATGCTCCTCATTATTTATGAGGACACATATTTCATTTCCCTGAAAAGATGAGACTTCTTCCTGAAGGCCAACTTCAAGAAGCAATGACTTTTGTCCACTAAAATGTCATTCAGTGCTTTTCTCCTTCCCCACTGCCACTTAATCTGTTATAAACTCTTAATTTGTCTTATAAATTCAGTGAATATTTTTACAGGTCAACGCCAATGATGACCAAGGAGTGGTACTAGGAAACTGGAGTGGAAATTATGAAGGTGGGAAAAGTCCAAGCAGCTGGACTGGAAGTGGTGAAATCCTGCAAAACTGGAAGAAATCAGGATTCAGGCCTGTTAGATATGGACAATGTTGGGTTTTTGCAGCAGTATTGACCACAGGTATGCTTCATGTAATGCATATAAGATAGTGCACAGATTCTGTTAAAAAAATAAATAAAAATTTACTAATAATGCTTTCAACATGAACGTCTATCCAGACATTAATATGTTATATGAAACTATATGCTGGAAATAGTGCTTTCTGACTATGGGTTTCTATTTGCTCTTTAGTGCTTAGATGTCTGGGGATTCCCACTCGTACAATTACAAACTTCAGCTCTGCCCACGATGCAGATGGAAACCTGCGTGTGGATGAGTTTTACGATGCTTCTGGAAATCATTTGGAGAGAGGAGCTGACAGTGTCTGGTAAAGTTCTACAATATTTATTAATAGGATCTGTCAGTGATTATAGTCTTCAGGTGCAGAACATATATTCTAATGAAAAATGCTGCATTAACTTCTTGAAAATTGACCAAAAAACAACTGCACACACAGGATCAACAAAAAATCATAGAACTACAAAATTTGGTATTTTCACTCTTTCTTAATTAAGCATGACTAAAAACAGCAAATTGAAACCAAGGCAGACAAGGTTATAGCTACGATGAAACAAACGACTGAAAATTTGGGATATTACACTGGAAATATCAAACAGTGGGACTTCACTTAGTTTGGAACTATTCTTCAAAAGCAGCTCCTGTTATACTACTAAAGTTTTGACAGAACCTGTCCCCCTTCCCCTACCTTTTTTTTTTCCCTGCAATGAAGTCATTTGCAGTGAAAATAATTTAATTATCACTACTGAGCATCAAATGCAATTGAAACAAGTTTGCATTCAGCAAAGATCTGGTGTACCCCCTCACTTCTTGCCTTGATTACTTCCCTGCTTGTTTTGAAACCATCCTACATATAGGAACAACAGAAATACCTGTGGCATTGTGCTGTAAGAAACACACCTGAAACTAAGAATGTGCACAAACTCAGAACTTTTTGGGGAAAATAAAAAGTCTCAGGAAATTGTATCTAATTTCACAAATTTGCTTTCTCCCCTTGAACATTTATGTCTGTTTCACAACGCAATTTTCAGCTCCTATCTAATTAAGATAGCCAGGATCAAAGTGGAAGTGGTCAGTCTCAGATACGAACCTTTAGAAATTAAAATATTCGATAACTTTAACTAAGATGACTGATTAATGGATGTGAATAGGAATTTGGAAACACGTAACAGTGGTTTACTTTGTTCATTCATGAATGTAGGAATTTCCATGTCTGGAATGAAAGCTGGTTTTCCCGCAGTGACTTGGGCCCCTCATACAGTGGATGGCAAATCCTGGATGCAACTCCCCAAGAAGAAAGTGGAGGTACACAGATTTAATTCCAGGAATAATGACAAAAAATTATGAAGTCAGCCACTTTCTGAGAGAAAAAGAAATTGTAAAGCCATTGTACAAGTAATTTCTTTCCCTGCTCAGAAATTGTGTGACAGTATCTGTCTAAGTAAAAAAGCCTCTGCTCTTCTGTGGCTGCCAAGAAACAAACTAGGCTTCTAGGAGCAGTTTTTTGTAGCTGTTCCTATATTTCCAATATAGGAAATATATTTCCAAATCCAGAGCTATTGAAGATTAATGAATACTAGAAACACAGATCAAGTGTATCTTCAGAATAAATGCAAGACACGTTGGTGATCAGCCTGGTATGAGGGTCTGCCTCTGTAAGGCTTTTGACATGGTCCCACATGACATCCTGATCTCCAAATTGGAAAGATATGGCCCAGAAGGCCAACTGCGTCCTGGACTGCATCAACAGAGAGGTGACCAGCAGGTCAAGGGAGGTGATTGTCCCCCTCTACTCTGCCCTCGTGAGGCCCCACCTGGAGTACTGCATCCAGGTTTGGGGCTCCCAGCACAAGAAAGATGTGGACCTGTTAGAGCGAGTCCAGAGGAGTGCTACAAAGATGATCAGAGGGCTGGAGCACCTCTCCTGTGAAGAAAGGCTTAGAGAGCTGGGGATGCTCAGCCTGGAGAAGGCTCCAGGGATACCTCGCTGTGGCCTTTCAGTATTTAAAGAGGGGTTATAAAAAGGATGGAGAAGGAGTCTTTACTTAGGTAGATAATGATAGGACAAGGGCAAATGGTTTTAAACTAAAAGAGGATAGATTTAGATTAGACATTAGGAGGAAATTCTTCACTGTAAGGATAGTGAGGCACTGGAACAGGTTGCCAAGAGAAGTTGTGGATGCCCCATCCCTGGAGGGTGTTCAAGGCCAGGCTGGATGGGGCCTTGGTCGACCTGATCTAGTGGGTGGTATCCCTGCCCATGGCAGGAGGGTTGGAAGTAGATGATCTTTAAGGTCCCTTCCAACCCGAGCCATTCTATGAGTGGGACACCAGCACCTGGTAATTCAGGGGTCGTTGACAAATACCTGTCTAGTAAGCTGCTTACTGTGAAACCATTGACTAGATCCAAGTTATTTTTTCTTAATGCCATAGGAATTTATCAGTGTGGTCCTGCCTCACGGAATGCCATCAAAGAAGGAGACATAGATTTGGACTACGATTGCCCATTTGTATTTGCAGAAGTGAATGCAGACTGTATGTACTGGAATTATGACCCTGCAACTGGAAAGAAAACATTAATATTCTCTAAGTCTACAACAATTGGCCAGTTCATCAGCACAAAGGCAGTTGGTAGAGATGATCGTGTAGATGTCACCAGTGATTATAAATATGAGGAAGGTAAGAAAAAAAATTAATACTCTAGTTTTACAGTTGCTTCATTCCAAAGGTTATGTAAACTTCAGGATAGGAGTCTCTTGGTGGGCAGTTTTGGCCATCTATAAGGTGGGAGCATAATTCATTCAGCTGCTTCATTTCTAACAGAAAAGGGAAGAGAAGGGAAAGAGTAAAAGATGATGCCTAACCCTTTTTGATACATAGCTGCTTTGTGGGACCTAAATAAGACAAGTCCAAACAACTTTGAGTAAAGCATTCACTGTTCTGCCTGCCTATGCTAATGTGCACTGCCTCTGCTTTGTGAGAATTAGCCAACAACCCAGTTATTTGACAGCAAGAATGAAAGGCCTGTGACAGAAACCTAAGCTAAATCAACATTTAGGTCCAAGAACAGCAACTCTTTCAAAGGGTCACACAGTATGCAAACTTGTCAGATCTTTGGTTTTGACAGTGCAGAAAAAAATGTGATAATCATGAACTGAATTTGCAAGTGCAAAGAATGAACACTGTTATTGGAAATATATATACCAAGGTTAAAAAGCAAGATAAAGTAGAGCCCAAATAACTAGCTTCCACTGTATATTGGGTCTGGCTGGGATGGAGTCAATTTTCTACATAACAGCCCCTATGGTGCTGTGCTTTGTATTTATGGCTACATATTGATAACGCACCAGTGTTTAGGGCATTGCTGAACAGTGCTGCATTGTCTCAAGGCTTTATTTCTCCCTCCCCCTTCTCCCGTCCCAGTTAATAAACTATGGGTGGGCAAGAGATTGTTAGGGGACAGAGCTGGGACAGCTAGTCCAAACTGACCAAAAGGATATTCCATGCCATACGACTCAGCAATAGAAGTTCAGGAAAAGGAAGAGGAGGACTGGGGGGACATTTGTGGTTGTGGCATTTGTATTCTCAAGCAAGTGTTATATCTGCTGAGGCCCTGCTTTCCAGGAAGTTGCTGGGCGTCTGCCTGCCAGTGGGGAGTAGTGAATGAGTTCCTTTTTTTTTTTTCTTTCTTTTTTCTGCACTCATGTGCAGCTTTTGTTTTTCCTTTTAAACTGTCATTATCTTGGCCTGTAAGTCTTCTCACCTTCCTTCTAGTTTCTCTCCATCCTGCAGGAATGGGGAGTGAGTGAGGGGTTAGATGGTTGTTTGGCTGTTGGTCAAAGTCAACCTAACACACCGTACCTAACACAACAACCTAACAACCTAACACAGTACCACAGCCATTCCCTTATATTTGGGTCCTTTTCTGTATCAGCAAATATGAATTTACATTTTTAGATATTACAACCATTAAGAAACATAGAAAAGGGAAGGGTGAGAAACTTTGGACTTAGGATTTTGTGTTACAAAAAGATGCTATTACAGGAAAAGTGACATTGCTGGCTGCAGATCTAGAAAATTAAGTGTGGCTGTGGAAAACACTGGCTCTGTTCTTCTCTAAGAACAGACACTAAGTTCAGCTGACTAGTCTCTAGGTGTAATGTAAAAGAAGAGATGTGTGTTAACTGTTGAGGGTAATTTTCATGGTTCTTTCTAACAGGCTCTAGAAAAGAAAGAGATATTTTTAAAAAAGCCCGTAAGAAGCTGGGACTTGAAGATAAATTTGATCCTACAGCACCGACACCAAAGGAAATTGAACAAAAGCCTGATATCTCAGGGAAGTTCAAAGTGGCTGGTCCTTTAGAAGTTGGCAAAGATCTCAATCTAATTCTGGTTCTTGTAAATTTACAATCTGATGTTAAGTCTGTTCATGTAAATATGACTGCTTGGAGCACTGTGTACACTAGAAGACCAGTTCGTGAGATCTGGAAGGACTCCATATCTGTCACTCTGTCTCCTGAGGAAGGTAATATTTCAAAATAAAAAAAAAAATAATCACACAATTCTCACTAAAGGTTATCAGTAAGAAGGCAATAGAAGTTGGTCAACTTGGGGGAAAAAGGCATAACAAACTGTAATCTGAAAGTTCTATACAGAAGAGGCTGAAACAGCCAAAAATTTACTGCACTTATAAACAGATTAAAAAGACATGTTTCACATCCTCATTAGGAATTGGAATCTCAGTGAGTAGACTAGACAAGACTAGAACAGTTAAGTTGGAGGGGACTTTCACAGATCATCTAGTCCATCTGCCTGACCTCCTCAGGGCTAGCCAAAAGTAAAAGTATATCTTTGAGGTCATTGTCCAAACACCTCTTGAACACTGGCAGGCACAGGGCATATACCACCTCTCTAGGAAGCCTGTTCCAGTGTCTGACCACCCTCATGATACAGAATTTTTCTCTTATATCTAACCTTCCCTGGCACAGCTTTATGCCATTCTCCCTCCTGTCATTGGCTGCAAGGGAGAAGAGAACAGCACCTCCCTCTCCACTTCCCCTTTTCAGGAAGTTGTAGAGAGCAATGACGTTGCCTATCAGCCCTCTCCTCTCCAGAGTAGACAACCAAAGTATCCTCAGCCTATCCTCATAAGAGATGCCCTTCAGCCTTTTTACCAGCTTCATTTCCCTCCTTCATACATTTTCAATGACTTTAACATCCTTTTTGTACTGGAGAGACTAGAACCGCATGCAGTATTCAAGCTGAGGCCACACCAACGCTAAATATAGTGAGAAAATCACCTCTTTTGACCAGCTGGCTATGCTGCATTTAATGCATCCGGAACATTCAATGCATCCTAAAATACAGTTTGCCCCCCCCCCCCCTTTTTTTTTCTTTCTTTTTTTTTTTTTTTTTTTCCCTGCCAGGGCACACTTGTTATGTTAAATCACGGGCTGAATATAGTCAGCAGGGAGAGTTTTCCACCAAGTCTGATGACAGGGGCCATTTTCGCTCCCTTCTGTCAAGTGAGGTATGCTCCATTTGCTAGGATTTGTACTTAACAAATCTTGCTACTGGCAGAATCTAGGAAATTCACAGTGTCTCCATTTTGTTGCTTGCTTTTGTAAGACTTCATGCTGGTGACCTGTCATCTTTTCTTGTGTTTTTCATCTGCTCTACACTGCTGAAAAACACTTTGTGGCTCACAATGCTTGCATGTAGCATGGATGCTCTACAGTTCATCTGAACTTGACATCTATTGTATGAATGGCCACTGTGGAATTACCTGGATTCAAAGACAAGGGAGAGCCTTGCCAATCCAACGTTCCTTGATTTGAATTACAGCATGGAAACTACTGTAAAAACACATGAATAAAAAATAGTACGAGGAAAGAAAAAAGGAATGTAAACACGGCATTTAACCCACCTCAGAGCAGCCAGGACTGATGAGGCCTACCCAGAGAGCATCCCATAACAAATGTAGTGACATGTGTAAATTCCTTAAACTCTGTCTTATTTTTCAGGGCAACTGGGAGGAACAGAAGCCGAGCAAGATAATACTAGAGACTAGAGGAGCGATAATATTGAAGAAATCTCTGTTTCTCTAGCAAACTGATAGATTCACATGAACTGACTTTGGCAGTGATGGCTACAGGCCTTTCTAGTCAGGCACAGCACAAAAGGAAAACATTAATGCTAGGTATGACACTCTGTTCCCTTATAAAAGTGTTTATCATTTTTTTTTTCTTTCAGAGAAACATTTTCCCATTAAGATATCTTACGCTGAATATCAACAGCAGTTAACTACAGACAACACAATTCAAATAACAGCGTTATGTCATGTAGAAGGTGGAATTCAAGTACTAGTGCAAAGAGACATTACCCTGGACAATCCTGCTATCGACATACAGGTGAATCACTGTCCCTTTACTCTAACTGCAGCGTAGGACAAAAGGGAAAATGAGCTTTTATAAGTACTTCCTTCCCCAGAAAGGGATGTTCTGCTCAGTTCTGCCTTGGTCCGTAGTAATGAGACACTAGGATGAGTGCCTCTTGTAATGGCTGAAGAGGCTTAGATTTGAAAAGAATACTGAGTCTGACCTTTCAAGCATTTTCCTTGTGCAGGTACTTGGTGAAGCAAAAGTGAATAAAGAAGTTGATGTAGAAGTGGTATTTACCAATCCTATTAATACAGAAGTGATGGACTGTGTGCTGCAGGTAGAAGGCAATGACCTGCTGAGAGGAATCCTTGAGATAGAGTAAGTACAAGAAGTGCCTTCTTCCTGCTATCAAAACTACATAAACCAGAACATAGACACGGATGACTTTGAACTGAACACTGAGATGACGCAGAATTTTCTTCTTGCACATAGCTTTAAACCACCTTTCCATCTCAATTAGGCTTCGGCTCCATAGTTTGGGAGGGTAAATAATTACCGTCACAATTTGATAGAATTTGTTTGCCTATCTATCTAGCAGGACCCCACAGTTTCAGCAAAATGTAAATGTATACACATGCAGTGAATGTTGCTGAGGCTGCCTATGCTGCTACAGGCCAGATGGGTTAAACCTTCTTGTTTTGATCATAGGACCAGCAATAGACTATGAGTGTTTCTGTCCGAACTATGCTGTCTTTTAACCAGGATATTTTTTCCCACTTTTTAAAATGGACTGCAGGTGCTAGTCTGATTGTTCAGACTTATAAACAATTTGCATTTACATCACACAGACACGCATGTAAAAAGCAGATCACAGAATTCTAGGGGTTGGAAGGGAACTCAAGAGGTCATCGTGTCCAACCCTCCTGCCAAAGCAGGTTCCCTAGAGCAGGTTGCCCAGGTAGGCGTCCAGACGGGCCTTGAGTATTTCCAGAGAAGGAAACTCCACAGCCTCCCCAGGCAGTTCCAGTGCTCCATCACCGTCACCGTGCAGAAGTTCTTTCGCATGTTGGTGCGGAACTTCCTGTGATCCATTTTGTGGCCTGAATTTACTTGTCTAAGGCCTGGAACTTGAACGCAACCTAAATTCCTGAGGCAGGCAGGAAAAGAATAGGGAAAATATTATCATAAAGGTTGCAGCATTTTGTTGTTGTTTTTAATATAATAAAAACGTTTTGGTGGTGTTGTTTTTTTTTGTTTGTTTTTGTGTGTTGGTTTTTTTTTTAAAGAAGTTTTTCAAAACAGGAACTACAAGTACATTGATTTTCTGCTTTTAGAACTTTACAAAATAATGACATTGGGAGAGTAGAAAGGAAGGGCACACAGTCAGGAAGCTACTAAATGATATTGAGATGGGTAATAGGAAGACTGGAATAAAATAATTTCCTTTTACTATAGATCCCGGGTACATGGAATATGGAAGTGTGCTCTTTCACTGAACACAAACACACACATGCATGCTGTCAAACCCAAACACAGCAATTTAGCATTGCCATTTGCACTTGAGCAACTAGGAACGGTCTACCCATAATTTATCATCTCTCCTGAGGGAATTTGGCAACCCTGTGTTATGTATCATATACAACTTTATCCTCAGGCAGGACAAAATAATGTCACATGGTAAGCCTGTTTGGTAAAATCATAAATATGGATCTCCCAGAATTTTAAACCATACTAGTTTAAAACATTTTAACTTACATTTAGAATTTCCTGGTGTCTAAACACTTAGGTTTCCATGGTGCCACAATCTACTGTAATTTGTGAGTTTGCAATCTACTGTAATTTGTGAGTTTGTAACACCGTGAGTACGCATCACGGTATTAGCTTGTTCTTTTTAATAATTCCATTATGTCTTTTATGCCTCCTGATCTGCTTGAAGTTTTAGCTCATATGATATTAGTATGCTCCCACCCTCACCCCAAATGAGCTTATTTGGATCACTGCGCAATGCTTTGTGAGAGAGCACTTAATGCATGGGCTTGAGTATTTAGGTATTTATCAAATAGCTAAGTCCTCTATGGTCGTTTCATGACCATCCTACACTGAGCTGATGGGAGTGCTTATGTAAAATGGGAGCTGGCTATTGAGGAAATTCAAGCATGATGTATAAACCTATTTTCTGCTGATATTTTTCCCTTTGTTTCCTATTTCTAGCGTACCGCCACTGAAAGCTGGTGAGAAATCCAGTACAAAGTTTAAACTTATTCCTGTCGAGATGGGTTCCAAGCATCTACTTGTTAATTTCTCCTGTGATAAATTTTCAAATATCAAGGCCTTTAAGACTGTAAATGTGATTGACTAATAGGAAGATGCATTATAAATGGTCTGTGTCTCTCTAAATTGAACAAAATGTCATAAGAAATCTTGTATAAGAAAACCATGAGGAAAATAAAATCCTTGCTTTCCTGATAATGGGTTACCAACTTTACATCGTTAAAATTTTACATTGCAATTTTAAATAAACTCTGGAATAGGTGATTCTTCATTTACTGATGTGAGTGTTCATGTTATTAAATAGCACATCTTACCTTCTATTCATAGACTGCTTGTTTGACTTTCATCTGTTTGTTTGGAAATCATTCTTTCTGGCTCCAGATGTTTCTACACAAACATTCATAAATACATTTTTACATATTCAAAGCCTTATTCAGTGGACTTGCAAAGCAGTGTTTCCCCTTCACTGCAACCATGGAACAAGAAAGTAGCCAGGATTAGGAACATGATTTACATTATTTAGCTTTTGTCGTCTTTTTTTTTTCTTCCCTCCTGTAAAGTCTGTCACTGTAACTTGAGCACTTATCTAGACATATTCTTTTCTCTTTCTCCTTCTTTTTGCAAATCACAGGACAGAAATGTTCTAAGTGAATTTAGAATGATGTCCAATTTGAGAGCCATTTCACAAACAAATTGGGATAATTGACAGTTCAATCTTTTTTTTTTTTTTTTATTTTTTTTCCCTTACTTGCTGATACTCTTCTTTGGGAATCAAAGGGAGAGTAATCTTAAGACCAGGGATATTTTACCTAGAGAAAAATTAGAAACTCTTCATTATGGTTTGTGAGTCAGGAAGCCATCCCTATCAGGGAATAATATATTAAATACAGAGTCTGGTTAATATCAAGGTCATCAGAATTCAGATTTAGTACAGTTTACTTAAACCCTCTATCAGTAGATGGGTACAGACTGCAAGCATGGAGAAAAACAAACAAACAAACAAACAAAAATAGCAAGGGAAAGAATACTTTCAACTTTGTTTGGGTGTTGTGAGGCCCAAAAATGGTAGTAAAGAGGTGTGTCTTAATAAAAGGTGTCTTAGGCTTCATTTAAAAATTGTATAATTAACTTAACTATTGAATTCCACATCTCGAGTTCCTGTTGCTAAACAGTATGTGTAATAGCAAATGTTCTTTCAACACAACTCTGTCTGGCAGGTGGACAAGTACTTTGAGTGGAAACAAAAGCTAAAAGCTGGATTCCAGGACCTAGAGCAAGGTGTAGCCCACTGAGTGACTGGGTTTATGGATTATATAATTATACAACGGTAAGTCAATATCTGGCTGAAAATGAGCTGTGTAGATGAAGTGAATGGAAAGTCAAGCTACTGCTCTATTGTACTTGGACTGCAAGGCCAGGGAACCGGTAAAAACTTAGCAAGAGCCTGGAGCCAGCTCTGTGCCCGCACTTCTACCCCACAGCACAGAGTATGTGTGACTTTCAATAGGGAACACTCATTGTCACATGAGCAGCCAACACTCAGATTAGCTATAAACCCCTTTTGTCCTTTTAGCCTGCAAGAGTGCTTTAGGAGGGCAATTGCAGTCACTTAGTTTTCCAGTGCCAGTCACATAACATCAGTATGACAGCATACTGGCTATGTAATGAGATGGACTACAGAGAGGTTGTACAAGCAAACCACAGTTTTTCTCCTGATGTTCTTCAAGGCTTGCCAGAGGCAAAAGCTCGCATCACATCGACCAAATGATGACAGTTCGAGCTCAAGCATAGCCTTACACTCACGATGCCAATATACTCTTAATGACCTCTTTTTGCATCCCTTTTATGAGTGAAAACCACCAGACTGTGCTAAGTCAAGTGATTTGCAGTAGCAGAAAAGACAGAATGTGGTGAATGGGACCTCTAGGTGAATTAAAGAGAGGCAACACCCTTCCCCTGTGTTAGTGCACACATGCATAAAGTTGATGTGTCTAATTAAATGCGTACCTACTGGGATACAGACTCACAGAAAGGATTCTGCAACATTTCCATGGAAGTTATACTGATCTCTTTCTAGCAAAGACTAGAATCATTACAAGTTTAAGGTGCAATATGGCTACTCTAAGGTTATGACAGTGCAATACTTGAACAACAACTTATTAAGGAGGCAAGAAAAATATAAAACTATGTTTTCCTTGGAAAGTTGAAGAACTGCACGGCAATTTCAAGGCCACGGAACTAGGGAAAAGAAGGAATAAAATATTTTGAGCCATTTGGGATTATAGGTGGGTGGAATTGGGCTACGAAAAACACCTGTGACACTATTAAGTCATTAGTTACATAGGAACCACGACTGCTGCATTCCAAGTGGATTACAAAAGCAGCTGCTGATGCTTTGGTGTGGTGAAGGTGCCAACTGTCAGGTGTCAATTTGGGATGTAGGCCACTCTGAAAGTTTCTGGTGGCTTGGTGAACACTGCTGTGGGTGTGTCATGCAGAGGTAAAGGAGGTGGTTACTGCTGAGACAGAAAAAGTGGTCTGAGATTTAATTGCTTGTATGAGTAGCAAGGAAGAAGAAAGGAAATAGTCATGCTCCAGAGGGAGCAATGTGCAGTGTCTGAAGCAATCACTGTAAGTACTGAACACATGAACTAAAGAACTGGTCAATGTGGTTTATCACTAGGGCTGCGTGTACAGATCAAGTAACATCAGAGGCTTGTGGCTCTTCTGGTTTCCAAGGAATATGAATTAAGGATAAGAAGACGACCAACTAAAACAGCTCTGTGCAATCAAATCTGTTCAAGAAGACTCCTGAAATAAATTCTAAGAGACTGAACATCCCAGAAACTTCCAAGAAGAGGAAGGACCTCTGAATTATAATGTAAGTGGAGATATACAAGGTCATAGCAGATATCATACTGCCAAATACATAAAGATTTAGTGTTTTTCTTTCAAGACAGGGATATTCACAAAAAGATGTAAGAAAGATGTAAGACGACTTTTTGTTTGTTTGTTTGTTTGTTTGTTTCTAAATCTGCCTTAGAAGCAATTGTTAGAGCTCAAGTTTTATTTGTTTTCAATTATTTCCTTTGTAATTGTAAAATTCAGACTACTTTTTTGTTGTTGTTTAAGTCTTTACTGAGTACTAAAACATAACCAGTGGAGCTGTGGAATCTTATCCAGATAATTATTCATCCCCACAAAAATGTCACTTTATTACCTGTACACTTTTTAAGTAGACCTTAAGGTTTGCACTGATAGAAGCTACTTGTGCTCCATAGTTTCACTTTTGTTTTGTTCATAAGAATTTATTTATTTTTAAATAGATAATGTGGAGCTGGCTAACAAACCAGGTAGACAGACATTTGTTCCAGGGGCGTTGGGGTTGAGTTAATTTGAGACAAAAAAAAAAAAAGCTCATGGTTGTTAAACAAAACCAGAAGTGACATGAACCAAACTGGAAGTTAAGTAATCAGGAAATGCCTCTTTTCCTTCATGTGGTTCATATGTCCCACCACGCTCCCTGTTTCCTCATCCCTGAAGATAACTTATTCATGGCACACCTATTATTCTTTGTAGGAAGTTCTACTTGTCTTGGAATCCAAGAGAATGCATTTCCTCTGAGTAAATAATTTTGGTATCTCCTCCCGTAATTACACCCACGTTGAGCAGTACCATTGGTATTAGATTTACATATATTATAGTAACTAGTCAATTCATTTGACAAGTCTACAGGTATTAATAACAAGTGCTAAGTACCTATTCCTTCTGTTGAATTTCAGCTGACAGCACAAAAAGCTTGCTGGCTTTTTTCTTTTTATGATTAACGTGAATTGGACAACCCTGAAGAACAAAGTAGAAGGTGTATGCGATTCACATAAGTTGAGGGAATGGCAGGTGAGTTCTGTATGTCATTTGCTTACCTTCAGCAGGTTATTTATTCGGGACTGTTTCTTTAAGATATATGCCCTGTAGGTATCTGCATAGAGATGTCTTATCTAGAGGAAATTTTATATTGTAATTTGTTCTTGCATTTCATTTTCAGTGTTTTGTTATTATTATCAGATCTGTTTGAAAGTAATTTTCAAGATTAGCACAAGATGTTGGGGGAGGGGGAGGAGGAGAGGGGAGGGAAGAGAGAAAAAAATAAATTCCCATTTCTTCAATGTCACCACACATAAATCTAGCTAAACTCTTTATTTTTAAAATGCTATTTCACACACATTATACTTTACACTAATTTTGTTAAAACAAAATAATCTATCTTAACGGAGCCGTGAGCATGGAACTTGTAGACGGGATTCAAAGAAGCACTGAAACCATACTCAAGGAAAATGGTAATGAGAATATCTCCGCTTAGTATTAACAGAGATCAAAATTTAGAATGATTGGTGACCTGGGCAACTGGAAAGCAGCTCTATCTTTTATTCACTGATGAAAGAAACTTTCTCAAATCAGTTTTTAAAATGTTGTTTTGCGGGGTAAACAACAGCCTAATGCAGTTCTTGTTTGTCCAAGATATTAGTGCTAAAGATAGTCTCTTTCAGCTCGTCAGAAGTTACTCACTTTAGTTCTATATGATCTTGGACTAAAAGAAAAAAATCCTCCTTTCTTGATTTTAATCATAGCACTTCACTTTTTTGGCAGATTGAAAAAGGAAGAAAATGAAATTTAATATAAAGATTGTATGTAAGCTGTATTTTAATATGCAGCTATATTGGTTCAGATCTGACTTCATATTTCATTGCTGTGCTTTATGGCATATGACAGAGTTGGAAACTTCTTTGAAGACCTCTGCCATAATACTGCATTGTGCCACAAACCTTAATCTGTCTTAATCCATCCGTTCTACTCGTTGTTTGTTGTTGTTTTCATTTGAGTTTCCTTTAAAATGGTAATGGTGGTGTCACCCCCTGCTCCACCACCCCCCCCCCAGAAAAAAGCTCATTGCATATGTGATACTAGCACTAAAAAATTATTTTGTAGAACCTTCCCCAAGGTACTTGCAATACAATGCCCCAGATGCATTCTCTGGAGTCTCACAGGACAAACACAGGGCCTCTCAGAGCTCCTAAAGGCAGTATAACTGCACCAGTTGGAGCATGGCAATAAAGCATGAGCAAGAGAAGGGAAAACACTCTTGGTAAGAGAATTGTATAAATACTTGCTTTTACGTTGGCATAAAATATATGCTATAAATGCTATATGCATAATCATACGTGCTTTAATGCTAATATAGCATTTAAGGTGGCAAATGCCACTTTGTGGGTTTTAGACTGTAGAGCACAATAACAGTATGTAGGGAGACATTTGATATCAGAGAACTGCAAGCACACTAAGTCATCAGAATTCCTCTAGGACATAAGGGCAGGGTCTATGAGAATAGAAACACAAGCAGGCCAGCTGTAACTTCGGATGGGGCTAAATTTAGATGGCTTTCTTTGTCAAAAGCTCCAATGCATGTAAGAGACAGGCTAGTTGTAAAAGACAGACTATCACCGTGTATCCTTCCCTACTGTAGGCCAGATGGCACCAGAATGTAAGCAGGAAAACATCTCCTAATAGCCATTTCTAGAATAATAAAAATACATATGTTGAAAATGTAGAGGGGCTGCTAGCCACTTTATTTGGTGCCAACTTTGAAATGACCCTGATTTGCATTTTTTTTTAAAGTCCAGTGATAAAATAGTATCTTATACCGTCTACGAAGTAAATGAGTTCTTGGTGTATGATAGTGCAGTAACAAAACCCAAGCACAGCTTTTTTTTGTTATTGACCACTAGACTTAATCAATTTATTTGGCCATCTGCTCTGTATCCATCCTTCTTCCAGTAAAAGATAACTGCTGCTAGCAATCTCATCATTCCACCTGGAATAAATGACTTCTTTCCACACTGGCTACTTTTTAATGTCTTCTCTTATTTTACAGATCTGACACCAACACATATCAGCTGGCAGCCATCAGTAAATGCAGGTGCACACCATACTGACAGATATGCTAACACTGAGTTGACTGTGAGGCGAGGACAAGCGTTCACTATTACTTTGTACTTCAACAGACCAAAGCAGCCTGGGGAGAGCCTAGCCTTTGTCACTGAAATAGGTAACACTCCCTTAGGTTACTCCATGCTCTCATAGAGCTGTAAGTCTTTATTCCTTTTAGCTTCCCCCTATTCTGTTTAGAAATTTAATTTTTCTTCATGTATTTCTAATACTCCCCCCTCGCCCCCAATTGTGCTCATTTCAAGTGTGAGATTAATACTGAAACCACACTCTATAATGCAAATCAATCATCCCTTCCTTCTGGCAGGGCCATCCCCCTCAGAATCTCACCATACAAAGGCTGTATTTAACCTCTCTGAGGTGGGTGCAAGTGGCTGGAGTGCTGTCCAAGGATCCAGTGAGTCTGGCTACACGAGTTTTACAATATCTAGCCCAGCCAATGCCATCATCGGACGATACAATCTCATCCTCCAGGTAACCTCAGGGAACAAGATCTTCTCCAGATTCCTAGGGCAGTTTGTGATGCTTTTCAACCCTTGGTGCCCAGGTAGGTACTGATGCCATAGCTCTTGAACGTAACTGATTTATTTACTTTCCTATCTGCACAGTAAGCTTGCTCCCTCAAGTTGTGTCTCTGTGTCTCTGGGGGCAGCAATCTTAGCCATGTGTTCACAGATCTGTTTTAACTGCATTAAAAATGCACCAGCCCTCCTCCCCCCCCCCCATTTATTTATTTTTAATTAAAGGGAATGTGCTGTGGAGGATGACATCACAGACTTTCTTCAGGACTGAGCAGATCACTTTTTCTGTAGATGAGGGCTGATAGACTTTAAGTGCACGTACATTTCAGAACAAGCATACAGTGATGTCCTTTACTTGCACCTAAATCAAAGCAAGTCTGCTTTTGTAGATGTTACCTGCAAAGATAATAGCTCAACTAGCGTTATAAACTGATAGAGGGCTAGTGTGAGGAAGATTAGTATTTCCCGTATCTTTCGTCATGGGTTAGAAATGGACATCTCTTGCCACTCCCACTTTTTATTTCTGCAGCCTCAGCATATTGCAGAAGAAATGCAAGTTCCTAAACTCTGATTTTGCAAATACATGACAAACCTAGATTAGCCCTAAACTATACCACTTTGGAGTTAAAGAGTTCTTATCCAGCCAACTGACTATACAGCTTGTGTAAGAAGAGAGAAGTTACCACCATCTGCTGTTTTCTTCATGTGATCAGATGTTAGTTAGGGGCCACTAAGAAGTATGTCAAGAGCCAAGATTAAAAAATAAGAATCTGCTAACTAGTTTGGCATGTCTTGGAAGACAGAAAATAATTATATTGAGGAAACTCAGGCTGTCTCTGCATGGACAGTCCTGAAGAAAAAAAGAAAACTCCTGTAGAACCTCCTGAAAAATCATTTGTTGCATAACTTCTAAGTGATAGGAACCACACTGCAGGGACATTAAAATTGTCAGTCTTTGACACTGGTACTTGTAAGACCAGACAAACTGTTGCTAGAGGAAAACTGAGAAAAAGGAAGCTATGACCTTATAATTTAAAACTAATGATTTTGCAGAAGAGTCCTCCAAATTTATCAGACAGTGACCACTGCCAAATAAAAAGGGAGTATCCTTAAAGTAGGATGTGGCTGTACAAGCTTCTGCGAAGCATAATAGCTCTCTGATCCTGACAGACAGAAACACGTTCACTTTGAGGGTATGTTACCAACACAGTAATTGTCACAGTAGATAGGATATAGAAAAAAAATATTCTCAAAGGATAAATGGCAGAAACAGTCTGTATATAGTGTTCCACATGGGAGCTTAGTCACTAAGCTGGTAAAGACAGGGATTACTTCATAAACTGTAGTATCAGTAAAGAACTACCTAAAACTAAACAGTCAGGACCATAGATGAAAGGAAAAGCAGTGGGTTAGAGAAAAGCTGTTAATGGATCCTTAAGCGCCATCTGAAAGGACACACTTATCAAAAGCTTCATTATTGACTTTGTAATGCTGACATTAAGTGGCATTGTTCATAGACAGATGGACTGGGATGCCACAAAAATAACTGGATGACCTTAGGGACTGGAGTGCTAGAGAAAGGATAAGATGTAATAATAGAAAATAAAAGACCAGGGAGAAATAAGAATTCCGATGACAGGCTCACCAGCTGAAAATCACGTGTAACGTGAAAGTACTTTTTAATCAAAGGATGAGAACCACAGTGAAGTGGCTCTGAAAAAGGCAAATGCAATATTAAGCTGGGTAAGAGGAAACAGTCCCTCTGATATGTAAGTATTAATGGCATTGCACAAGGAGGTAGCGTGATCTCACTTGGAATATTCTCAATACATCTTTCATGAACAAGAATTATGAAGTATAACAAGTTCAGAGCAGGGTTACTATCATGACTGAACACAAGAAAAGCCTTCTGGATAAAAACTACTTTAAAATTTTTAGTTTAGCAAGCAGAAAGCTATTCATTTCACAGGTTGTATATCTGAAATAAGCACAGAATTTGGACACAGAAAACACCAATCTTCCTACAATGGTAATAAGCCAATAAGCTTAATAATTCAATTCAAGTATTTGTTTCAAACCTGTAGATAAAACAAAAGTGATGTTTTACCATTAAATGTCCTTTTGAGACTTAAGGCAAACTTCTTTAAGATACATACAAGCCAGCCTTTGATAATAATGCATTATATCCTGATGCTATTGAAGGAACGTACAGTCAACTACTAGAATAAGAAGTGAACAGCTAATCACGGAAACCATTTCCAGATACATGAAGGAGAAGATAATCCTCAGGAGTAGTCAGCATGGATTCACTAAGGGGAAGTCATGTCTGACCAAACCAACAAGCTTCTGTAATGAAATCACTAGCCTGATGGATGGGGGATGAGGTTTTGGGGAGCAGTGAATGTCATCTTCCTGGACTTCAGTAAGGTCTTTCAGACTACCACCTATAAGATCCTCATAGAGAAGCAGCTGAAGTATGGGATGGATGAACAGACAGTGAGGTAGATTGGAAACTGGTTGAACTGCCTGATCCAGAGGGTAGTAGTGGTGCAAAGTGCAGTTAGAGGCCATTAACAATGGGAGTACCCCAGGTGTAAATGCTAGGCCCAATCTTTTTTTAAGATCTTCACTAATGATCTGAATGAGGGGTAGAAGACACCCTCAGTAAACTTGCAGACAGCACAAAACTGGGAGGAGTGGCTGACTCACCAGACAGTCACGCTGCCGTCCAGAAGGACCTTGACAGGCTGTAGAGGCAGGCTGACAAAAATCTCCTGGAGATCAACAAGGAGAAGTGCAGAGTCCTGCGCCTGGGAAGGAACTCCAGGCACCAGGGCATGCTGGGGGTCACCCAGCTGGAAAGCAGCAGAAAAGGACCTGGGGATCCTGGTGGACACCAAGTTGGACATGAGCAGCAGTGTGCCCATGCTGCTAAGGAGGCTAAAGGTATTCTTGGCTGCGTTAGGCAAGGTATTGTCAGCAGGTCAAGAGAGGTGATTCTTCCCCCTCTGCTCAGCTTGGGTGAGGCCGCACCTGGAGTGCTGCATCCAGTGATGGGCCCCCAGTACAAGAGCAACGTGGACATACTGGAGACAATCCAATATAGGGCCACCAAGATCATCAATGGAGCACCTCTCCTGCGAGGAGAGGCTGAGAGAGCTGGGATTGTTCAGCCTGGAGAAGAGAAGGCTCAGGGGAGATCCCATCAATGTCTATAAATACCTGAAGGGAAGGTGCAAAGAGGATGGAGCCAGGCTCTTTTCAGCGGTGCCCAGTGCCAGGACAAGAGGCGATGAGTGCAAACTGAAAAAAGACAGGAGGTACCGTCTAAACAGCAGGAAGCACTTCTGTGCTCTGTGTGGGTGACAGAGCACCGGTATAGGTTGCCCATTGGTGCTAGAGACTCCTTCTTTGGAGATCTTCAGAATTCATCTCGACAACCTGTTCTAGGTATCTCTGCTTGTGTTCTAGGTATCCCTGCTTGAACAGGGTGGTTGGTCCAGAGGACATCCAGAGGTCCCTTCCCCAATCTAAATCATTCTGTGAAATAAATTACACATTCTTTTTACTTGCAGGGAGGGAAGGGAGTTCATTATAAGAAGGTAAAGAAATTGACTCAGTAAAATAGAAAACTTATTTGTAAATTATTTTTTTAAATCCTGAAGTTTCAGAAAATAGTTTTAAATATTATGAGATTGAATACAACACTAAGTAAATAGTACTAACCTAAAGAGAGAACAAAACAACCTGGAAATCTGTTGGAAGACAGTGCTTTCATAGCAGCTATATACTGTGTCATAGACTAGGGCGACCAATGAGCAACAATGAAATCAAAGTGAATGGTTCAGCAGGATATCCTAATAACATTTCTGATAGTGATTTGGACTCTTAAAACAAGGTTAAGATCACTAGAAAATAGAGTAAAATATCATTATCATCTGTACGATTGTTTTCAAATGTGTCTTCTGCTTGTAACTACTCCAATAAGGCAGTGAGCTAACTTGGACATTTCTCCATCTTCTCCACAAAACTACAACATAAAGAGAAGGAACATTTGTATAATATAAAAAGGCTACACTAAAAATTGGGGGAAAGAGTCACAGTAATATAACATGCATTTCCTTCCCTCCCTCTGCATGCCTGCCCCCCCCCCCCCCAAACAGTAACTAGGTATTTTCATTGAACTGTGCATGTCCAGGGAGTTATAGCAATGAGATATTGTTTTCCAAATAGTAAAGCTACTTCCTCATGTTAGGTCAAGATAAAGTTTTTTTTCTAAGGTTGCTAGTGTTCCCAGCTTTAAGTGTAAAAGCATGTCCAACTTTGTTTTCAGGTGATGATGTCTACATGGCTAATGAAAACGAGAGACAGGAATATGTTCTAAATGAAAATGGAATTATCTTTGTGGGCAATGCAAAGTACATTGAAGCAAGAGGATGGTACTATGGACAGGTAAGCTGTAAGGAATTAAGTAGGACTCTCATTCTGTCTCCAATATCATTTTCTCTTACCATTGTTTGCCTCTTTGATAAGTATACATATGCATATGGAAACTGGACAAACCTGGCTAGCTCTACTTGCGGTTTGCTCACTGCGGACCTTGTAGGACTTAGGTCTGAGAGATGACTTAGCACAGCACTGCAGCTAGGACTGATTTCTACATGTACCATGGGCCTCATCTGCGATCAGAACATCCACAGCACGACTGAAAATATACTAATGTGGATCCAAGACACCCACTGTTTTTTAATGCAGTTACAATGGGCTAGAACCAACATTGATATAATTCCAATAACTGCAGACAATAAACTTGCCAGATTCAGTTTTATTGCAGTCATTTTTTTCCTGACGGCCAAAGACACCATGCCAGATTTCTGGTTTGTTTAGTTATCCCTGGCTTTAGCCAATATTGCAGCGTGAACCAACTGCACACTACCATCTTTGTGCCTCACTATTCCTGCCACTTTTGAGCTGAAATAGCTAAAAAAAGAAGGAAATGAAGTGGAATCTCCCCTAATTTTGTTAGCATAACTATCTATTTCTTTAACATTTCTCCTATCTGATCACAGTTTCAAGATCAGCTTCTAAACATCTGTCTCACCATGCTTGATCTGAGTCTGTACTATCGTCAGGACCCAGCCATTGATGTATCCCGAAGAGGAGATCCTAAATATGTGGGCCGAGTAATCAGTTCTATGGTAGGAAATGGACAATTTAATCTAAACTCTGCACACAGAAAGCAGTCTCTGCCCCAGTGAGACTTAACCACCTGATCCTTGAGCAATATAATTGAAAAAAACTAGATATGGTGCATTACACGCAGCTGATTTTGCCCATTCTGTCCATTGGCCTATTTTTAGATCAATGGAAATGATAATGATAATGGAGTTCTCCTTGGAAAGTGGCAAGGAAGTTTCCATTCACATGAGAATCCATCCAGATGGGACGGCAGTGTGGTAATCCTCCAGAAATGGCGTCAGGACAACTACAAACCTGTTCAATATGGCCAGTGCTGGGTTTTTGCAGGTGTGATGTGTACAGGTAAGCTTTGAGAATAAAGGACTAAGGTGAAATGGAGGCAACATGTGACCTGTGGTTTTGTCAGAACTACAAAGCAATTAATTCTACAAGAGGAATAATGCTTTGAAGACTGCAAATGCTGAAGAACCACAACATTTAGAAAAAACTTTGTTTCTAAAATATCTGTAATCACTGGAGTCTTTTGTTTTGTTTTTAATCTATTTCAGTTTTGAGGTGCTTGGGGATTCCAACTCGTTTGATTTCAAATTTTAACTCTGCCCATGATGTGGATAGAAACCTCAGCATTGATAAATACTATGACAGCTCCGGGAAGAGTCTTAATATCAGCAAGGATTCCACGTGGTAAACTTAAGTTTTTGCATCTCACCCACAGTTAGAGAGAGGATTTATGAGATCAAAAAACATGAGCATTAGTAGTACAAAAGCAACAGAGCGGATATTTAATACAAACATCTAAATTAATAGACTAGCCACCCATTTGGAAAGAAACCATATTGCACAGATTTGGGGTAACATTTACTTCAAACAAAAAACAACAACAAGAACAACAAGTTTTCTTGCAGTCCCAGACCTCAGACTAGTTGCAGCTTTTTTAAGAAAAACGTATGTTTCCATTGAGAATGTACCAACTTCAGAGTCTTTGATTTATTTACCCTTAATCAGACTGTTCCTAATAATGCAGCTATGTACCTTCCACGCTCCTAACTAGTTTACTGCTGCAATAACTTTTTCATTACATATCTAAAGCCTGTGTTTCTCAGAGTGGCCTGCCATTCTCCTCAGGGAGATAGGAGCCTCCCCAAGAAGTTTTCCAGCACTCCTTTAGCTGGCCCTTCCCTTTATGGGAGCTGTAAGAGGGAACAATCCCAACACTCTCCAGACTTGATTACTGAGGCCTTGTAGTCCAGTGCTCTAAACTGTAAAGTGATCTACGATCATGACTCAAGCCCCAAAATTTGAATAGCCAAAGAAACATGATTTTTTTTTATACTATACCATTTTATACTTTATTTACTCCCCAATTTCAAATCAGAATGTGAACTAACTACAGCCATTTACCCAAGGGTATATGACATAACTGTATTTTTGTGCTTAGCCAAAATTTCACTTTTACATAGCGTGTTGTTTTTTTTCCCCCCCCGAGCGTATGTGGCTGAACAACATGGGAACATTTTCCGTCCCCTAACTTCCTTAAAAGCATTGGCCTCTGAACAAAGCAGACAAAGCATCTTTTCTGGGTCTTCCTGTGACTTACGATTAACCAATCCTTTGCGCTATCCTTTCCTTTGGCCTGTGGAACTCAAAGAAGTTTTAAACAGGACAAGAGAGATTCGCAGAGAATAAGATGACTAATAACCATTAACTTAGTGGTCTCAACTCTGACTGCTAGAAAGCAGTAAGGCATATCATGGCAGGGGTCACTCAATTCACATACTCTTCTTAGCTTGTTTCTAAACATTTCCTGCTGCACACTACTATAGATGGACTATTGTACTTCATTAGTGTTTTATTTTATTCCATTATAGCTTTGTTAAATTTCTTTTAAACTTAGCAACTCCCACATTTGAAGGTTACTGAGCCCAATCCCCAAATGTTGCCTATATCCACAGCCTAAATCTTTCATATCATTACAAAAGCAAGCTGTTGACTTTTTGTTATTGTTGTGGGTTTTTGTTGTTTGCCGATTTGTTTACTCACAGAGGCCTACAGCTCAACAGCAAGCAGAAGATCTGTACTTTGAGAAAGACAGTGAGTTGCTGTCTCCGGACAGCTTGTAACACATTTTAGGGCATCTTTAAAAACCACAGTTCCCTTCTCCTTTCAAATTGGAAGTTTGTATGCCTCTGTATTACCATGCTTTCTAGACACCGTTCTTTGTCTCCAGGGACTATCATGTCTGGAATGAAAGCTGGTTTATTCGCCCAGACCTGGGAACACAATACAATGGATGGCAAGTTTTAGATGCGACTCCGCAAGAACAAAGCAAAGGTAACTGTATCATGACTTAATATTGCTTCCCCAAACTAAGCATGACTAATGAAATTTGACTATTTTTTTCATGTTTTAGGATTATTCCAGTGTGGTCCTGCATCTGTCATAGCCATCAAAGAAGGCGATGTAGACTTGGATTATGACACATTATTTGTATATACAGAGGTGAATGCTGATTGCAACAGATGGATAGTATACAATGATGGAATTAAGAAAAGAGTTTATTGTGATACTGAAATAATTGGCAGGTTTATCAGCACCAAAGCTGTGGGCAGCAATTCCCGTGTGGACGTCACTTATAACTACAAATACCCAGAAGGTAAAGGAAGAGTTTGTTATCACAATTCATCTCCTACAGAATTCTTGGTGGTAGGCAGCTAGGATGGGTAGCCTGTTTTGCCTGGGTATCTCTGATTCCTTTAGAAAATACTTCTGTTGTCAGGCTACTTTCCTAATACAGTAGGTATTATATTTGTTTTTGTGTACTCAGTAGTTTCCTTGCTAAGGCACAGCACAAAATATACTTTAGTCTCTCACAGAAAATTACAAAATGAAATGTATAGAGAAAACAGGGCTATAAATTATGTTTTACTACCTAAGGCAGACAAATTCTCAAGCCGTCATACAAAGAGTGCACAGGACTGTAGTATGGCAGTTACAGATTAATAGATAGCAGCTTTCTGGTTTATCTGGCAGACGGACTGGGACAACAATCAAAGCTCTAATCGAAAACCTTAAACTAGTCCTCTAATGCTGTACACCTATCATCTCCCATATGACCACAGACTCAGCAAATAAATTCTCCCCTGCTGTGTCCGTTCCAATATTTCATGTTTCCTTTTGAAGACGCCACTATACTCTGCTCCCAAGGGTGGTGACTAACTTGGTCTCCCTGTCTAACTAATACACCGAACTACGCTCTTTTGTGCTTCTGCTCTGACATCCAGCCATCAGCTAACCAGCTGTTCAGTTGTTATGTGTTTGTACTCCCTGTAGACTCAGTCTACAGAGTATTGGATTCTAAAAACAGAACTACTGGGAAACAGTAAAGGGAATAATTGCCATTCACCTGTACTTAGGAAAACAAAGCAGCAAAGGTTAAAAACAGCTTAGTCATGTTTGCAAGAATATTTTTCTTCCCTTAAACACTCGGTATCTGTCTTTTCATAAGAGTTGAGGATTGCCGTTCAGAATCAGTGGCCGTATTTCAATACTCCAGGCCACAAGCTTTTAGTGCAACCATATTTAATACAGAGGCTGGTTATCATCAGGTTAGCAGAGTGACACTTATCACACTACTCCATATTCTGACCAAAGAAAAAGAAATCTTGCAGTACAGAGTTGACATCCTGTGTCATTCTGATAGTCTTTAAAAGTTCAGTGGAAGAAAAAAGTCTGAATCTGACTTGGTTCTCTCCTTCAACTAGGTTCTTCTGAGGAAAGACGAGTTTACAAAAAGGCTCTGGCCAAGATATTTGGATCAAACATCACGGAAGGACACACTGAACCTCCACGTGAAAGATCTTCAGAGGCCATTAGAAAACCTGGGATCTCTGGGAAGTTCAAGTTGGCTGAACCTCCAGTGTTTGGCAAAGATGTTACCCTTATCTTAATTCTCAATAACCTATCTTCTGACCACAAGACTGTGAAGGTGGACATGAGTGCATCAACTGTCCTGTACACAAGGAGAGCAGTGGCAGAGATCCTGAAGGCAACCGCATCTGTGGATCTCGGTTCTAAGCAAGGTAACATTTAATATCCCCAAGGAGCCAATATAGGACTCCTCTTCGCCATTAAAAATCACCTGAAGGCAACTGGAAGGAGTAAATGTCGATATCATGTCTGTATCAGCCTCATAGTACATTGACTTAGTCCATATCTTAGCTTAGCAGCATTGTTTATGACTATTTTACAATTATTTTTTCCCCCTCTGAAAACATTCACTAGTTCAACCAGGAACTGAAGGTCCATGAGTTCTTATATAGAAGGCTACGTCTGTATTATAGCAACAGAAGCAACACACATATACATGTGTCTGTGGTCAGTATGAGATGTATAGGAACTCTTAAGAAATAAAGAACTCTGATTTATGCTTTCTGGCACTCAACAGGCAATACTTCAATATAATAGATTTTAACAGAAATTAACGGGCAAAAGTTAAAATTTACAGTTACTAGCCCCCACCCTATCACCTCCCCTCCGCCCAGCCAAGGTGGAAACTAGCCTAAATTATTATAGAGATCTTTTTCATCCCCAACCTCTGCAAAGAAACTTTTCATCCCCCCCCTCGCCCCCAGCAGAAAAGCACTAGGACCAAGACAGTAAGCAGCTGACCAGAACACTTGAATAGGATCTCTGAAACTTGACTTGACTAAACAAACAGAATATATGGAGGGAATAGATCAAAATGATTACATATCTGTTTATATAAAATACAAAGGTACAGGAATCCAGTAAAATGCAGATAAGCAGATTCCGTGTTTCAGGTCAAAATTCTCTATTCCAGACCATAAGGGTCAAATGAGTTCTTTTAAAATACTGAAGATTCATCAGTAGAGGGAAATACACAACTGGCCTCACAAGGAAGAAATATACACAGACTCCAGCGGTCTTATCTTTGTTCTCTTCCATAATTTCAAAGAGCCTCACACTAACTCTCTCTTCTTTAGCATTCTTTGAGAATGTAATGGCTCCTAAATGTCTGAATTGCAGGAAAACATATCCGGTTAAAAATCCCTTATTCTTATTATGGAAAATACCTGACTACTGACAAACGGATTCAAGTTACCGCTTTGTGTGAAGTCATGCACATGCATGGGGTAAAGCTGCTGGTGGAGAAGACAATCATTTTAGAGGACACAAACATCATCATTAAGGTAAACAATTTTGTCGTTGAGGTCCTAAATGGACAGAAAGAACTAAAGAGTCTTTCTGGAGCTCAGAACTTAAGACGAAAATTTGAGGATAAATGCATGAATTTAGACTGCAGTTTCAGATGTTGCTCTAAAATTCTGAATGCTTAAACGGAGAAAGTATGTTTTCTCAAAATGGCAGTATGTGAGAAACCACTTTCAAATCTTTGCTGGAATCTGCCCCCTGTTCTTCAGAACAGCTGTTACCTTTCTTCTTTCCCAGACACGTTCCACTGCTATGAGTTTACAGAAATTGTTTTCATTCCATCTTCATTCTAGTTGTTGGCAAGCCTTTGTGTTGCATTTAAACAATTTTGCCTTCTCCCAAAGTACAGACATAAGCCCTGAATTCTAATTTATATTAGGGACAGTTTATATTGTTATAACACTGTAATGAATGATGTGCCCAGAAAAACACAGTTAGCAACCCTAATATCAGACAGGTTTAAATGAGATGTCTGTATAGTCAGTATTTTGTTTCACTGAAATTGTATATAGAACACTGCATGCAGATTGACAGCACTATTTAGTAAATCCAAATCCAACTTCACATATTAGCAAAGGCATACCATGTGTGAAATTCCAGTGCTCCTACAAATATCTTATTCGTCTTCAAATATAAGAGATGCTCTGCTTACAGTTCAACTGAACTCTGACTCTAGAAAAGCGTAAAAGTGTAAATGATCAGAGAAGTGTCTTTGTCATTTAGATTCCTCGGCGGGTTGTAGTGAACAAAGCTGCTACTCTAGAGATCTCATATGCCAATCCCCTCCCTGAACCTGTGAACCGCTGTGTACTACTAGTGACTGTGATGAATCAACAGGTCAAAATACAGTAAGTGAAAGCTGCAGCATTTACTCAGTGCTTCTAACATGACCAATAGCATGGTTAGTTTCTCAGTAAGAAAAAAATCAAGGTTAAATTGTCTTTATTATGGAATATATATATTCAATTTCTGAAAATAAAAACACCACCAAATAAATATGTACTGAGAATTGATGATTTCTCAGTCACGTATTTTTTCTACCTAGGAACTTCTTCAAGAACTAAAAACTGCTAACATTCTTCTTGGGAGAGCACGTGTGCATGTCATGTTCTTTTGTCTCTATGTTAGATCAGCTTGGCTTTGCATTTCTGTTTTTATATACAATACCTCAATAGTACAAAAGTAATTCTGAGCTAGAGCAAACCAACAGAACAGTGTCATAGCTTCTGTGATTACAGTCTGAACAAGAAGTTGCTCTGTACTTCATTAGTGTAGGAGAAAATTATGCCTTTTCAAGACATGACAGCAAGATGTTCTGTTACTTTTTTTTTCCCCCCTCTAGACTCTGATTTTTTTATGGGTTAACTCAGTGTTGCATACTTATTATTTTCTAAAGCTTGTTTTATTATGAAACAGCCTGACTTGCTGTGGCTCTGGAAATATTTGGACATAATCACCCATAAAATACGGAAAACATAATTGCAGTGAAAAACTAAGCTGAATGGAGACAAAAAAAAAGGACCCTGGCCATGAGAAGAAATCATATTATTGCTAAAATGGACATGAGCCAAGCAGGCATCAAGCAGAGAATTGACTTTAACATGTCTTCCTATTCTGAGTTTTGGTGTTGACTAACCAAACTTGTATCCAGCTCTAACACGGAAGCATGCTGTAGTGCTTCTAACCCCCATAATTCTATTCAAGAGTAAATGATTGTGGTACTGTCCTCCCTCACTTCTTAGTCTGCACAAAACCCTAAGTAATTCTCAGAAAACAAAGTTGGGTCTGGAGTCCTGTTGGTTATTGGGAATCTCAGTGAAACGCAATATAAGCCTGAATGAATTGATTTTTTTGTTTTGTTTTCAGTCTGGCACGACTGGCACCAAAGGAGAGATCAAGAATTTATTTTGAATTTACACCTCGAAGGACTGGGCCCTTACAGCTGCAAGTAGACTTCTCTTGTGACAAATTTTCACATATTAAGGGCTTTGTAACCATTGCAGTAGCACCCATGTAATGTGATGGAGTCAATCTCCTATTTCAGCATTAACATGACAAGATATTCTTCTTTATATAGGGACAGTGATGACAGCGAGAAACTTCCCACAGAAATGGGTGACTTCTTACGTTACAATAGAATTAAGTTTTCTGCTTTTACAGTGCTTAGTTATCTAGTCTCTACCTGTATTTCTTTTTAGTCCTCTTGTCCAGAGAAATAAAACCCCTTCCTTGTAGAGATAGTTTCACTGTTCTATCAAATCTACTCATTGTGTTAAGCTGCAGGTTTTGACTTTTCCATCAGATAATTAATGCAATCTCTTTGTAATCTCATTCTAAGTGTCAGCAATAAAAAAAACTATTAAAATAACTGTATTCTTTTCTAATGGCTTGTATATTCCATGAAAATATTATGAAAAGAATCAGAAAATCGTGGAAAGTTCATTTTCCTGCATTTAACAAGTTTTATACCTTAAGAAGTGGAACATTTCCTCCATTGATCATTTCATTTCTTTATTTTGTGACACCTGTACCTTTGTGAATGGGGGAAAAAGCCTACAAAGACTGAGAAAAAGTTATCTTTCGGACCCATGAAAACAGTACTTCTCTAGCCTGTAGGAATAAGGCCTGTAACAGAGCAGACAACACATATACATATTCTAATCAGTAATGTGACAGATTGCCAAGCACAAGACAGGGAGAATCTGACATTAATATAGAAGCCCAGCAACACAAGGTAACTAATGTTTTTTGCCCACTACTGTAAGGTCACTAGAAACAAAGAACACATTTACCATCAAACCTTCCAAATGCAACTTGTTCGTGAGCAGCCCCCACTTCACATTTCTGTCATAGTGTTTGCATACAAATGGCCCTTTTGTGGGTTCCTGATTGATTCCTTTCGAGTAGGCTCAGAACTTCTATATTACCGCAGCTAACGTAGCCTCTCCAGGGAGAGCTGTAAAAGCTAATGGCTAACTGGGCACAGTAACTATCTAGCCACACTTCAGAACTAGAGTGTGATGCAATAATGGTGTAGAAAAAGTCTCTGCCAAGACTGAGAATTTAGATTTATTCTCTGGCTTATAAAAAGTTTAAAGCAGATTTAATAAAGCCAAAAATCTGAGCCACAGACCTGGTAGGAGTTAGACATGGATATCTGGTGTCGGACAAATGATGGTATTTCGGGTCTGACACACCCTGACACTACTACAAATTCTTACTGAAAAAAAATATACAAGAAACCGCATCAAAACTCTAGAGTCCCTTTCTAAATTAAATTTAAGCTGCAGGTAACTAACTTGCCTTTTTTGGTTGCACGCAACCTTGATATGAAATTGGAAACACAAACAGAAAACAGCTACAGAGACAAAATATACAATGTAGAAGTGTTAAGGTGAGGAAAATAAGGGATCACCCTTTTTTCTTCTATCCCCCTTACTCCTCAGTCACAGTCCAATGGAAATTCAGAATGGTGCGCAACATCCTGTCAGGACAAATTGGCAGGGAATTTTTCTAGATAAGACCTGGCACAAGATGACGGAGGAGAGAGCATGAGAGCGCTTAAAGGGTGGAGAGGAGTGACTGTAATTAGAATGGGCAAGGCTTACACCAGAAAAACAACTCTGTAGCTTCCTCCAGGGCGCAGCTCAGGATGACATGCCAAATAGCTACAGAGAAATTATGTACATATATTATGAATGCAAATTATAAACAAAAATAATTAAAAGCAAAGGCGGACACTAAACACTCCTCTGTATGTAATAGAACCCCCTGATGCACAAATGACTGTATAACCATGACCTCCCAGTGGAATGTATTGTATCTTATATAAGAAATGGATATTACAGGTAATCATGTCAGAAACAGCTAATGAGAATATCACAACTCAGTATACTTTCAAGAAAGAATCAATTATATGAAATTATGTGAAAGATCTTCAGGCAGGTCTGTCTTTTTTTTTTTTTTTTAAAAAAAAGGATTATGCTATGCAAAGTCATGATGATACTGAGTTATAGTAACACTAATAAATTACAAATCTATTCTGATTACTCCACATCCTATATACACTTGTTGTAGAATATGTGTAGGGTGTTTGTCTATACCTGCCCTCTGTTCATGCTGTCTCCAGAAACCTAAATTGACACAAACTGAACTATCCAAAATGAAGTTTCTTTGGTCTCCTTATGGACTATTTCTTTGATCCACTTTGGTTTTTTTTTTCCCCCCCTCTCTTAGCAGTTAAGACACAAGGATGCTGTTTATAATATTTCCTCAGGGATTCACCAATTTTAAATAGTCATAATTAGATTCAAGATTGTGCAATTAAATCAGTCCTAAATAGATGCTTTTGTAGGATATTACTAAAACAACAGTAACTAGCTACCACAAGTCACACCCTGCTTATATAAACTCTAGCTTATTTAATGGAGTCAGAGTCCTAAGCCTTTCATTACCTATGCTGGTGGAAGAGGATTCAGAAAGTTATTGCACAGTTTTTTAGCCACAGCCTGAACTACACAAAAGGGTGGAAAAGAAGAAAGAAACCTTATGGCAGGTAAGTTTAGAAGAAAAAAAAAAAAAAAGAGGAAACAGCTTGATTCTTCCAGACATCTCTCTTCCAATACAGATAAGTGACATTTGCTGAGGGAACAGGCCAAGTTACATCTCATTGTTCTCTTGGCAAATTAACGCATTTATTAGTTATGCTATTAGAAATTATTATTATTGGTATGATGTGTCTTGAATGTATTTTTTTTTCCATGTAACAGAAAAATAGAGTAAGAAATGATTTTTTTTTTTAAATCATATCAATTAACTGCTCTATACAGTGCTTTTGCTGCCATGTAAGCAACTTTGTTGGTTAGTGACTTGAGAATCAAACTGCCATGCAGAAATCCCAGGCTCTAGTCCTTTCCCGATACCGAACTGACAAATGGTCTCAGAAAGATAATTCGATGGCCTCTGGACTCCCACATTCACCTCGACAAAGTGGGTGTGTTGGCCTGTGTACTCCTTGGTTGAAGTGCAGTGCCAGTATCTATGTATTGCTTTGCACTTGCTCTAACTCCCATACTGACAGGAAAGTTCTCTAGTTAGATAGATCTGTCATATCACACACATGCACTCACTCTATCTACAATTTAGTCTTTAGGATTTATTTTTTTCTGTTATAGCTTCAGCTTTCTGTCAGAGCTAACAAACAAGGACCTTGTGTGTGTAGTGGTCAGCATTTTCAGCTGCTAACATCAATTCTGCAGTCTTTTGCTTATGAACATGCTCCCAAACTCTATACATTAGAGGATAATCACTTTCCCAAACAACTTTTTTTTTTTTAGTAGTTTTTCCAATTGTATATTGACAGGATTATTGAAAATATGCCTTTCCAAAAGAAAGATACTGAGTCAGAAAAATAAATTAGAGGATTAAAATTGGAACTGTAACAAAAAACAAAATAAGTAGAAATTTGAAGTATACATGGACAAAGACTAGTGTTATGTTTTAGTGTGGTTTTATCACATACAGAAGCCTTTTTTTTTTTTTTAAATAATCTCCTGGACATATTCGCTAGGAATACCTCTAAAACCATTGACTTTTCAAGACACGCCAAAATACTAATGCAGTAAATTCTTAGAGGTAAGCCTTCTTCACGTGTCATCTCTTACTCTGTTGTACACCTTATCTTTACTTACGACGTTCCACTCCGAAAATCTTCCAAAATTTATTAGGCCCCACTAGTATCCTCAAGACTATGGCTCAACTGTTATTAAATGTACGTATGCTACATTTTTTGTGTATTTGCTACATTTTTTTGTCACTGTGTGATGTAGATCTCTAAGATCTACCTCTTTTTCTTGCATATGAATCCTGGACAGCTTACATAGGTCCCAAGTTCAGCAGTCTTATAAACCTCTCCCTCACATAATCTGTGAGGAGTCTGGGTATTTAACTTGTACAGCTCAGGATACACAGCGGTAAGATATACAAGGTTTAAGTTTTGGAAGACTAACTTCTTTTCAAACTCTGAGCCCAAGTGCTCTTCAGAAACATGTTCTAATTCACTCTTAAATTAGAGGACTTGATGGTAGGATTATTGTTTGCTGTAGGTTCTTTTCCATTAAAAATATTTAAGCCAGGAAAATAAAGTAATGATGCAAATGAGAAGCTTCCTAGACATTTTACACGACTCAAATGTTACACTCCTATCAATGGAATTCTTTTTTTCGAGGTGACTTTTCCAGGGACAAACCCCTTCATTTAACTGAAAATACTCAGATTTATCTACGCTCACAGACTATGGAAAAGCAACTTGCTGCAGGCTCTTACTGCAGATTTAGGATTGCACGTGCACATTCATGTTTCTTTTTAAAACATATATATATATATGACTATATCAAAGCTTCACAGAATATAACTCTTTGGTGCAAACATAGCAGAAAATTTGGGTCCCCCCATTTCTGTAGTAGAACCCTACCTGTTCCTACAGATCATACAGTGGTTTGGGTTGGAAGGGATCTTAAATGATCATCCAGTTCCAACCCCCTGCCATTGGCAGGGACACCTTCCCACCTTCCACTAGATCACAATGCCCAACCCTGCGCATGAATACATCCAGGGAAGGGACCTCCAAAACTTCTCTGGGCAACCTGTTCCAGCACCTCACCACCCTCTTAGTAAAGAATTTCTTTCTAACATCTAAACTAAATCTACCTTCTTTTAGTTTTAAACCATTACTCCTTATTCTATCATTATGCTCCACAATAAGGAGTCTTCATCTTTCTCGTAGGCCCACTTTAAGTTTTGGAAGGTTGCAGTAAGGTCTCCCCGGAGACTCTTCTTCTCTGGGCTAAATAATCCCAGCTCTTTGAGCATGTAGGAGAGGTGCTCCAGCCCTCTGGTCATTTTCATGACCCTCCTCTGGACCCTGCTCTAATAGGTTCACATCTTATGCTGGACACCCTAAAGCTGGATGCAGTACTACAGGTGGGGGTCTCCCAAGAGTGGAGTAGAAAAGAAGAATCACCTTCCTTGATCCATGGACCACGCTTCTTTTGATGCGGGCCAGGATATGATTGGCTTCCTGGGCTGTGAAATACAAATCTCTTTCCAAGCGACACAAGGTGGTGCTAAACCAAGTCCTGCATCTCAGCTCAGCGAAACAATAGAAGCATTGCTTTCAGCACCATTAGCCTGCAAAGGGTTAACACATTCTAGTCTCAGCAGGAAATTTTCAAGTGAAATTCCTCTGGAATATCATACTGGGGAGAGGGCACCTCTTGAACACACATATGTTCTTAGAAGGATCTACATTTTTTTATGTTTGTGTTTTTTATTATTATTACTATTATTCAGTGAATGAGAAAGGTTGAAAGCTTATGTAATCTGTTCTTCAGTATCCTATTTTAAATACAGAGGATAACAATATGATTGAGAAACCCACAGCACTGCCTCAGAATATGCAGCTTCTAATCCTACCATCTGTTCCAACAGATCCTAATCCTACCATCTTCTTTCCAACAGAACGTGAAATAACATCCAGTTGCAAGCAACAAGTCTGTAAATTAACTGAGATACAATGTACATGACAAAACAACGTGCAAGTTTGACAACGATGACACTAGCCTTCTATTCATCATCTGGTCCTACAGCGGTTGCAAGATCATGCATGCACTTGCTTATGAGAGTTTTAATATTCTTTTTGCATCCATACAGCGTTGTAGGAACTAGAGATCCCCATAGAAAAGGATCATATAGAATAGAACGGTCTCTTCAAATTCTGGGAATTCTTATTTCAATACAATACTTGTTTGTTTCTCAAATCAAAGATGAATTACCTGGGTATTTTTTCCTGCCTCTAAAAGATGCCCGCAGAAGGGATATTTTAGCTGTTCTGGCTCATTCATCATTGCCTTTTTTTTTTTTTAAATAATAGCATGGATTTTTCTGTTTTCCTAAAAGGATATAACTCTAGCTATAATGAAGTGACTACATTAGACAAGCTGACAAGGTGTACATGTTTAAAGGAACAATGTTTTCAATTAACTTGCCTTGCATCTTTCTAGCCCTGAAAATAACAAACATCAATTGGCAATCCAAGCTAAATAAAGCTGCACATCACACATCTGATTACAGCAACACAGAAGTAATCTTGAGGAGAGGACAGGCCTTCACCATCAGCCTAAGCTTCCGAACAATAGTGCAGCCTTGGGACAACTTCACATTTATTGCGAGCACAGGTAATTCCAGCTCAAAATGCTAGTGCTTCCTGTGTGGTTATTAAGCCTTGTTCTCTGTCATTCAGGATTCACTGTCATTTTAGGCCTAGGAACTCCCATTTTAAATCTTATTCTGTATCTTAAAGCAATAAACACTTAAGGTAATAATTACTGGAAAGGTATGGGCCATCCTCGTTAAAAATAAAACAAAGCAAAACCCACACCATATCTTTACTCCTAAGGACCTACCTGCAATACTGCAAACTGTCTTCATCTTCTGAGCCCTAAACTTTTTGCAGCTCTACCCCTCACAGACCTTCATTATATGTTTGTCTTCTCACCTGATGCTCTATTGCACCTGTTCAGATTCCCCTTGATTAACTTCAGGTGTTCCCTATTCCTGGAACAGCCCACATGACCCATTTGCTAAGACTCCCGACCGTATCTTCCAAAAAGCCTTCTCCAAAAATTTCTCCAGGCAGCTGCTAACTCTTAATGAAATGCATATTACAATGTGTGGAGCATCCTGCCTATGTAGCTTTCAACCATCAGGTTTTCAGGACAAGGGCTTGCTTCTTCACTTGTCTCAGATGACTGTGGGACTACTTGCCTTTACTAAGTCATGCATTTAACACAGAGGGCTGCATAGTGTGATTCTATGGATTGGAGTGCAGCTACTTTGCATTCAATGAGTATGTGGCGGATAAACCATAATCCTTCAATGTAGTAATTGAGATCATCACTGACTCTGGCTTGTCACACACAGCTGTCATTCAGAATTGCTGTCTCCTGTTCCCTCTGGCAGGACCATCTCCAGCAGAGTCACAGCAGACCAAGGTCATATTTAACCTTTCTGAGGAAGGTGCCAGTGGCTGGAGTGCAACTCAAGAGCACAGTGAGCATGGCTGCATGAACTTCACAATAGTCAGCCCTGCCAATGCTGTCATTGGACGATACAAACTCAAACTCCAGATTGATTCTGGGAACAAGGTCTCATCAGCGCTCCTGGGCCAGTTTGTGTTACTCTTCAATCCCTGGTGTCCAAGTATGTTTTAATGTTTTATGTCCTTCAGGTAACTCATTGTATCAGTCAGGAAATCTGGGTGCCACAATAAAGCATGCACCTGACAGTGACAGCTGCGGTGTGATGTTTTTGCTCGACATCAGGGATGTTGTTTTTGATCCTTCTTCAGTGCTCCAATGCATTAAAGATCCAGCCTCTTGCTCACAGAGTAAGAAATTACAGGAAGGTATTACTTCAAATATTTATTCTGTAATTTTTTCCTCTGATACTGCATTCACTTGTGACTCACTGTCTACTAGTAAGACACACTGTGATCAGGGAAGCTGCGAAGGGACAGAAGTATATTCAGTTCCCCTCAAAGGAACTTCATGCTAATTTTATTCACTCTCTAAATGATTACAGGGGTATAGCCTCACGTGTTCCCCAGAAATCCCCTCGAAGTGAGATTTTCAGTTAGAGCAAAACAGCAATCCTTTCAGCTATCATTTCTCATTCTGCTTCTAGATGATGATGTCTACATGGCTAATGAAAAGGACCGACAGGAGTATGTTCTGAATGATAGTGGAATCATATTTCATGGACTGGAAAAATATATTCAGCAAGAAGCTTGGAATTATGGACAGGTAAACAAGGAAAACAAGAAAATAAGACCAGTGGGTGGATGAGGGTCTGGAGGGGAGAGAGTCATTATATCATAGTCTAAGAGTTCATTATTCTCTTTCATTTTTGATTTTCTTGCCAGTACACTTACCAGTTATTGATACATTGCAGCAGCATTAGGATCATTTCCCCTGTCTGGCATATGCTAATAAAAGAAACAAGAGAAAGAAAGCACAATTTTAATTTTAGTTTTTGGTGGGTTTTGTTCTTGTTGGTTAGTTGGTTGCTTTTTTGTGTGTGTGTGTTTTTTGTATGTTTTTTTTTTTTTTTAAATTACACAAAGTGGTGAAATTCTACTTCTTTCTTGTCCCCTGTGAAGGGCAAAGGAAGCCATTCCAGTAGTAACTTCTAGTTATTGCAAGGTTGGTACATCTAAATATTTACATAGTTGGTCCAATAATGGGTCAGAATATACAGAAAGGATAGCCCAAATATACTCAACTGAAACAACTCAAGTTGGAATTCTAAAATATCACCTTGGCCTTCTAAATGCAACTGCTATGAATATAGTCATAACTACAGCCCATTTGTAGTCACAGTTATCCTGCAATTTGTGAGGCCAGTCAAAACCATTTGTGAACGCTTCATGACTTAAAACTGCACCAACAGTTGCACAGACAGCACTATTAACCCTTCTAATCAATGTGGCTACTTTTATACTAATTAATGAATCAAGGCCAAATTTGCTTTCTGTCTCTGAGGTCAGGTGGCATCCTTGCCTGACCACATTTATATTGCATAACACTTCACCCTGTTTTTTTTCTGGGCCTAACACAGTGTCTCTGTGACTCTAATGCATAGTAATTTTTTTAATATTTGTTATTATTAATTTTTTAGTATTATTATTATTTTTTATTTTTTCCCCTCTGCTCAGATTATCTGATATAAGGTGAAGGCAGAGTGAGGTTTCTGTACCATGAGGGGGAGGGGACCTTCTGGGACATGACAGGATGCGGGAGGATGTGAAGCCTGCTGAGCCAGTCCTGAAGTGGTCTTGTCTGTCCCACCAGGTCATACCAGTCTTCGTGAATGCTGGTCGCTATGGTCCCAAATCATGCTTGTAAACATGCTTGTTATTAAATACTATGGATAGTCATTACTCTAGTGCTTTTGCTTTCTTCTTGTCCTTATTTTCTTTAACAGTACAGAAAAATCTTATATTATCAACAGCATCCCATTGTTCTTAGAGAAGGAAAAATGGCATGGAATTAATCCTTGGTTTTAATTATAAAATTAACCTTTAATACTATTGCTTGTTTTGATTTCAGTTTGAAGAGGATATCCTTGATATCTCTCTGGCTATACTGGATCGAAGCTTGAACCACCGCAAAGATCCATCCACTGATGTATCCAACAGAAACAGTCCCATCTATGTGAGCAGGGTTATTAGTGCTATGGTAAAGTGATCAATTAGTTACAGCTGCACTAACAAAAACACAATACTTAATGTTTTATAGAATGTGCTATATTTTTTGCTGCAAAAATAGGTAGAAAAGAGATAAAACAGAGTGTTATTCTCAAGAAAAAAATGCCCCTAAAAGTTTAATTTACCTTCTTCCCAAAAGTTTGCTCATAACTGAAGGAATGAAGAATGTTTCCAAGACCGTTCAGGCCATTAGATCTTTTCACTCATTTAGAAAGTATGTGTCCACTCTGAAATCATATGCTCTGTTTTTCAAATACCAAAAGCAGCATGAAATATTTTGGAAAACTAGTATTGGTATGGCTGCATTTAATGTGTTAATTTAGTATTCTTCACTTCAGGGGAGTTCGTTCAATGAGGCCTGGATGCATTTCCTTCAATAAACAGTTACATCTCTCCACAACAACTCCCCATCCTCACACACCTACAAATGCACAAACAGGCAAATTAAAAATTTTTCATTCTATAAATACTACAGGCCTTTTCACATTCCTTATCTGAGGCTGATACTTTACAGACTTGATCTTTTTCACCTTTTTAGATGGCACTTGATTTTGGCAATTTCAGTTTCGATATGAAGTTCATAACTCTACTTAGATGTACAAAATTACTGAAAGTAGGAATACCGAAGAAAAAATTAAAAAACAACTTACTCTTTTCTGTAGATGACACTATATGACACTTAGCAGGATATTAAAATGGATGTGTACGAATACATGCAAGCACATTTAAAACGTTTGAGCAAGCTAAATGTACTATACGAATATTTGCAATACATGGACATTCAGAGAAAATACACGCTTCTTGTAGCTTCCATAAAAATGACTTGAGAATGTGACCCAATAGTGAATAAACAATGTAACAGTGATATGACACACAAGAAGATGAAATTTATCAGGGGGTGTAGTGATAGGACAAAGACTAATGGTTTAAAACTAAAAGAGGGTAGATTTAGATTAGATATTAGGATGAAATTCTTTACTGGTGAGGCACTGGAACAGGTTGCCCAGAGAGGTTTTGGAGGTCCCTTCCCTGGACGTGTTCAAGAGCAGGGTTGGGCAGTATGATCCAGTGGAAGGTGTCCCTGGCAATGGCAGGGGGTTGGAACTAGATGATCTTTTAAGGTCCCTTCCAACCCAAACCATTGTATGATTCTATGATTCTGTCCATTTCCCTCTCTCCCTTTTTCTGTAAATATTGTAATTCTCTCATGAGAAGGCTTTTTTTTCAGGTTAACAGCAATGATGAAAAGGGAGTAGTGGAAGGGAAGTGGAATGGAAAGTACTGTTCAGGAACCAACCCCTTGCACTGGAGTGGAAGCGTGACCATTCTTCGAAAGTGGTACAGAGGGAGATACAAACCCGTCCGGTATGGCCAATGCTGGGTCTTTGCAGGAGTAATGTGCACAGGTATACATTAAAGGGAGAATGCTATCAGAAAGGAAGCTTACTAGAATTTCTGTAGTTTTAACCTGGTGATGTTATTGTTGAAGCTGCTGCAGTTTTGATGGAGAGAGTGAAGAACCTCTGCTATATATGCATGAAGGCTTTTTCTTCCATTTTTATACAGGCATGGATTGTCGTATGGCAGCCCAGTATTGCCAGTCAGCACATAAGGTGGAAAGCTGTCTGCCAGGCTGGGCTCTAGAAACGAATGAGGTTTCGTATTTCATAGCTAGAAATCAAAAAAAAACAGTGCTCTTTTAAGTGTGGCTCCTGACAGTTTTCTACTGTTTTGTCTAGCCTAATGGACACAAAAACAAGTTACAATGCTTAGGGCTTGTAAAGGGAGCTGCAAGAGAGGAAAAGCATTTCATCCTAGCAGTTTCCACTCAGAGCTGCTCTGAGAGACAAGGGTCACTTTGAGGAAAACACAAAGGAAAAATAATGCAATTGAGAGAGATGTCTCAGAGAGGAAAAAGAAGCAGATAGAAGAGAAACATATACAGGGAGAGAATGGGGGACAGAACAAGATGAAGAATGAAAGATTAAAATAAATGTGTGAATTTAACTCTTCTTAAAAAGAACATGGCAGCTAACAATGTCAAGTGAGTGTGGAACTGTCTTCTAAACAATTGTGTACAATGACTATGTGACATCTTTGTATCGTATCTGAGGGATGCTTCTGAGGGTTTCTTTCACCACTGAAAGCATATACAGTAGACTGCTTTACCAAGAAAAATGGAGAAATACTTTCTAAATGTCTGTAAAATACGTTTAGAGAACTTTTGTGGTATTCTATATTGCAGTTCTGAGATCCTTGGGAATACCTACCCGTGTTATTACAAACTTTAACTCTGCCCATGATAGGAATATAAACCTGAGTATTGATAAATACATTGACGTTTCTGGAAAGACCCTGCACTTGACTGAAGACAGCGTGTGGTAAATATTATTTTTTTCTTAATATTTCTCCCATTATATTTTCCTCTAATTGCAAGATGTAGAATTACACTCATTACACTCCTGAAAACCTACCTCATGCTCCCAAAGACATAAAACCCCATACCAAAATAATCAACAGAACAGAGTGTTCAGAAATACAAAGTGTAGTCAGTGTCACCATTCTGAAGAATTACTAGTGGAGATATTTGGTGCTATTGTTATTCAACACACAATTTGAAAATATAACTTCTAATTTTGTCTCTACTGTATAACAATTTTAATTTTTCTAAAGGAAAGTTAAAGAAAGAGATTAACTGTTTGTCTTTGAGTCCTAGAACTCTCAGAAGTCCTTAAGTTTTAGACCCAGCTCCTATGCTATATGTTGTCGATCGTCTCAGTCTTTCATGATGACCATTACACACCCCTTGCACCATATTAGAAGTTACTAAAGTAAAAGCAGTATGTTTAATACAGCAGAGAAAAATCCCATGTCACCCCATCACTTAGGAAGGACATGCTATTTCTTTCACCTCGGAGAAGTTAGCTGTTGAATATGATGCTTCCGAGAAACAAGTGCACAGAAACTATTACACTGCAAATGTGCATTGTACTGCATGTACCAGTATTTCAGTCCCTAATCACCCTATACCATTTGGAGTAATTTGGACAAGAGTGACACAGATCTGAATAGTTGACTCTGCAATAAATACATTTTAAATTTATTTATTTTTTATATAACATCCCAATATTTCTGAGAGATCTCAACCCAGAAAACAGGAAAAAAGGGAGAAAGAAGTACTCAAGAAAGGAGGCAGCAGTTGGTCTCTACAGAGGAGTTATCATTCACTCCACTAGGGTTATTTCTTGCATTGCACCACAAATGTACCAAGTCTTTCAACACAGAATGATTTGTATTAATCTGAGATTCCCTATTCTTCTTCCCTTACAGGAATTTCCATGTCTGGAATGAAAGCTGGTTTATTAGAAGAGATCTTGGCTCTTTTTATGATGGATGGCAGGTTTTGGATGCAACACCCCAGGAAAGAAGCAAAGGTAACACTGCTGTAAATATAAAAAGATGTAGATATTGTTACTCCTAAACATTGCTACTAGAATTGCAGGATAACCTTTCTGTCAGCCTCTGTATTCCTACCAGCATTCAAAATCTTACTTTTTCTGATCCTCTGCCAGCACAAAAACAAGTGCATCTTAAGTTCATTCATCTCACTCTTGCTTGCCTTAGCTCCTAATATTACACAAATTCATAAAATGATGCAAAATAACTAAGGTTAGAAAGGACTTCTGGAGACTGATTACTCCAACACTCTGCTCAGTGCACAGTTAATCATAGCAGGTTTCTCAGGACCATGTCCAGTTGGGTTTTAAAAATTTCTAAGGATGGAGACTCCACAACCTCTCTGGCAAACTGCTCCAGTGTTTGACCACCCACATAATAAAACAGGTTTTTTCTTATGTTTAAATGGAATTTTCTGTGTTTCGATTTGCGCCCACTGCCTCTTGTCCTTTCACTGGATATCACTGAGGAGAGTCTGATTCCGTCATCTTTATACCTTCCCACCATATATTTAAACACATCGACAAGATTCTGCCCAGTTTCTTCAGGCTGAACAGTCACTGTTCTCGTCCCTTAATCATTTTTGTGGCCCTTTGCAGGACTTCCTCCCTTATGTCCATGTACTTCTTGTACTGGGGAACCCAGAACTGGACAGAGCACGCCAGAATTGGTCTCACCAATAGATCAGTAGAGGGGTAGGATTGCCCCCCTTGACCTGCTGGCAATGCGCTTCCTAATACGGTCACAGATGTTGTTTGCCTTCCTCGCTTCAAGGGCACACTGCTGGCATTAGATATTTGCTGTCTTGCCTTGGACAGATTTAGCAGCAAAACAAATTAAAAATCCATCTAATAAGATGCTAAGTAAAAATTTCAGAGTTTACAGGGTTTTAGAGTAACAGGGTTGAACCAAAGACTTTACAACAGAAAAGAAAACACGCCATTTGACCCTAGCCTATATTTCATAGGACACACTGGAATGGGTAGGAAGATAATTCATACGGTGTTCCTGTGACATGCAACAACATAGAATATAGGTACAAAACTACATGATAAGGGCCACAAATTGTTCTCTGGTTCTGAAACCAAGTGATATAGAATGGCTTTTGTTCACAGCACTGAACTCTCCCTCCCAGACCAACCAACCAACCAACCAACCAACAATACAGCACAGCCTGCTGGGAACAGTGGCAAGGGAAAAAAAAATCACTAAGAAGCTTGCTAGCAAGTAAACAGTGTGGATGACCACCTGGGCTCCCACTCTTGCTTTGGTTTTATTTGCTAATACAGACAAATTTACCGATCTTATCTGATGAGCCCCATCAAAAGATTCATTTATTTAACTATTTAAAACCTTCCAAATGCCAGATAAGCTGCCTCTTATTCCCCACTCCTCAGATTACCGAATTTAACTTCTTATTTCTTCTGAATGCACGTGCGGCATTAATGACTCACATCTCATAAGTCTGACTGTACTTCTGACACAGCTCCCATCCTCTCCTCACCTGTCATTTGACAAGTTAGCATACAGCCCTGCAAGCTTTGGAGGGTTAGAATAACTCACACAGCACACATCACAGAAAGTGTTAGCTATACCTTTTTAGCCTTACAGCCTCCTCTCTGCCTGTACCTTTTGATAGAAAATGTATGTGGAATTTCTGACATGCTGTACCATAATGTATAGACCCAGAAACAATGGACTTTATCCAAACATGTCTTTAGAGTGACTACCTTTTTCTGTCAGCATGAGGATTTGTGGACTGCACCTGATCTTTCACAATAGGTAGACATTTAACTTCTCTCTCCTTAATATAGGCATATTTCAGTGTGGCCCTGCCTCCACCAAAGCCATTAAGGAAGGGGATGTGAACCTGGATTATGACAGTTCATTTGTGTTTGCAGCAGTGAATGCTGACTGTGTTACTTGGATTCACTATAGCAACAAAAGAAAAGAGAGAATTTACTCCAATACTAGGAAGATCGGAAAATTTATCAGCACCAAAGCAGTGAGCACCAACTCCCGGGTGGATGTCACTCATAATTACAAATATCCAGAAGGTAAATTCTTTACTACAGGTGTCTTTGCCATCAATGGTCAGAAATGAAAAGGATTTAGGCTTTTGTTGGATTGGACACTGACTTAATTTCTTTGCTTCTTTTGGAAGAGTGTGAATTTTCAATGGCTCAGGACTCATTGTCAGAAAGCAGTGATTAAATATAGATGTTATGGCCCTTGATGAAATACTGATTTATTTACTACACAGGCAAAGCTGCTCATGTAAAAGATTCTGTCCCAGCAGTCCTGATCAGGTGGTGAGAATATTTCTGTCATGACATGCAGTAATAGCCTTTCTGGACAGTTATGCAGGCAGAGTTTCTGCAAAAGGAAGGATTTTTTCACTGTTACTTTCAGAGGAGATGGCAATTGACCCAGCTTATGCAGGAGAAGTGAGATCTCCCAGGAGTTATCTTTCTACTGCTAAAAGCTTCTAACAGGCATCCATGAACAGCCAGCTAAAGCTAACAGCCAAGTTTTACTTTCCAGCCTTTGTGGCTAGGTATATTCATTTGCTTTTTCGTCAAATTTAGCCTTTAGGTAAGGCTTCACTTTTTCCTCTCATATATTTTTGCCCTCCTCAGCTTTCCCAAACTGTATTTACTGAGAGCAATTTTGGCTCGATTGCACTATGTCCAGTATGTATGAGATCTCTTAACCGTGTTATCTTTTAAAGCAGGATCCTTGAAAGAAAGGCAGGTGTACAAAAAAGCACTGAAGCTGCTCGGTGTGAGCAGCACTGGAAGAAGAACCAAAGTTACAAGACGTAGAAGACGATTTTCAGTAGCACAGAGACAAAATATGACAGTGCCCACAGGAAAACCTACTATCTCAGGGAAGCTGAACCTGGATGCATCTCCTGTAATCGGCCAGGATATCCTCCTTACCTTGTCACTGAGGAACTTGATCACAGATTTCAAGACCATAAAGGTTAAACTGAGTGCTTCAGCTGTTCTCTACACAAGAAAACCAAAGGCAGAGATTTTGCAGTGGTCTAGGTCTATTCAACTTGGATCTGAAGAAGGTAATTTTATTTTTATTACAGCTCAAGACAAGATATAGCTCTAGTTTGTGGCCAGATCACAGACATCATGAATGGCTCAAGCAGTGCATGACCTACAAATGGTTGGAGGTTAAGGCTATTCAAGAGAAGAGAAAAATACATACTTGCCCTGTCTTAAGCATTTGCTTTTAGACACTGTCAAGAAAGATACTGACCTGGGTGACCCTTTGTCTGACCCAGCACAGCCACTATTAGTTCTACATTGTGACATTTTTTGCTAAGAGAAAACAACTAAGAGAGACACTGGAGACTACTCAGCTACCAGCTCCCGGTAAGCAAAGTACAGAGATAAAGTAATGGGAGAAATGTATATATTTCTTTTGCAGCAGTAGGACAATAACTACAAATTGCACTGACAGGTACATCACCTGCAGATGCAGGGCTTTTGCCCTGCTGTTATATGGACAATACTGAAAAATGAGTTGTAGTACAGACGAATGTGACTACCCTCCCAAACTAATCCAAGACTTTACAATTCTTTTCACTACTCCAGCAGTAGATGAGGATTTTTTCTCAGTGTACTGAGAACCATTGCCTTCCTCAGTGGCACACATACCAAACGTGCACCCTCTTTCAGGAAGGGGCTGAACAGCTGCATCTGAAAGGGCATTTAAACCAGGCCATCTTTTCAATTCTGCCTTCTTTGCAAGGACAGAACATGAAATTCCCAGCTTCAGATTCATGAGAAAACCACCAGCAGGGGTTACCACAAATATCCATCCTCAGATCTGTCCAACTACCGACCTGTACCTGATCATTTAGTGTTTGATGTGAATGTAAGTAGAAGTCACCTACGAGCGTCATTCCTGTCTACAAGCTGCCAACATCCACGAATGTACAGTCCCAGGGTGATACTGTTGTTTCTCCCTAAAATATAGGCATATTAAAGATACGTGGTACTTAGACACAGAAAAGAAAAGGGGAAATTTCTGCTTCTATTTGCATTCCAGTGAAAGAAATTCCATTCAAGATCTCCTACTCCCAGTACAAAAATGCTCTGATGGATGACAGGAAGATCCTAGTGACTGCTCTTTGTGAAGTCAGACAGGGATCCTCACTTCTAATGGAGAAGGATATTTTACTTCAGGATCCTTTTCTCACCATCAAGGTAAAATCTAGTCTCCTCTGTGTTCCTAGAGAGACGTGTTGAGAAGAAGCAACCAGAATCCTTCACACCATCTACTCCTCATGAGAAGGGATGTGCAAAGTGAAATCATACGTTAGGGTGATTTGATCTTGTTGCTCCAGTAATAAGCCACATGACACAAGTGAAATGAAATACGCTATAGAAAAGCAAACCTCTCCAAGACATTGCTGTGCGCTGATGTTCTTAACAGTGCTTGCTGACATGGCAGTGATAAATGTCTCAGTATTATGAGGGTTACAAGGTAAGATTGTCTCCAGAGAAACAGACAGAGAAAGACAGAAAGATCTAGTCCATATCTAGGTCTACACTTTTGTCAGGGAAGTCTGATCATTCTCTTCGATTTTATTTAGGAGGCCTGATTTTTACGAAAGACTAGCTGACTAGCTGGTAATGCCTGGGGATGCGAGGCTAGTTATTACTAATATTCAAGAATAGTCTTTCACCTTATTAGGAAAAGTGGCACTTTCCACCTTCTGTAGCATCTTTCTATATGATTAGTAGTTAAACTGTAGACATTTTTTCACTTAAGGCTGACTTCTGACAAATGCTGTACAATAGGCAAAGAACAATTTTTAGTCTACAGGAAAGACCGTGTGTTGTGTCTGCCCAGGAACAGTCCTGGGTTTGCACAGCCCATCACATCCACATAAACTAGTTTAACAATATTTGGGACATTTCAGCACGTTCACATGCTACATCAGCTCTGTGAATCAAATGCTACCTATCTGCCTACTGTACTGTAAACAACCTAGAGGGAATGCGAGAATTCTCAGAGTATCTCAGAGTCTCCAGACTAGATCAGACCTCTCAAACCACTCTGTCAGTAGCATACAGGAAATCGAAGGTTATACACAGGAATAAAAAACTGAATTTTTATTAGTTCTGGTGAGTTCTGAATACCAAGCTCTAGAGAGACTTCGTGTAAAATCTTCTGTTCTATATCATGCAGGTCACCTTACCAGGGCAGACACTTGAATTAAATTACTTCAATTTAGTGACCAAGGTTCAAAAGGGTTTTGTATTTCTATTGATTGAAACTTCTGTATATAAACATACATTCAATGACAGACAAATGCAATTTGGGTGCTGGACTTCTCCATTATGTTAATTAACACTATTATTACCTATGAAGATAACCAGATACACCAATTCTATGTTATCTCAGTCAGAATAAGGTAATGAATACATTTATTTGCTATTTCACATTCTAATTCTATTGCCTGAGATGCCACAACCCACCTCCGTCTCACACCTCTCATGTTTTCTAATCCTAAACCTTCCATTTAGCCTAACTAAAGCTAATTTCACTTAAGCTGCCTACAGTAGTTAGTCATATATGCCAAGTTAATACTTGTATTCTTATTCTGTTATCACTCTTCATAAGTATCATACACTATTTAATACGTAACACCACACTCTGGCCTAGCTAAAAAGTTAGGACTGAATGGTAGATTCTACAGTAGTCTGTTGTTCCTCAGCCACGCTGGAGGGCTGAATCAAGCTCTGCACTCTGATGCCTGAAAATACGTACACGGATTAATTCCTGTCTCCTCCCTATCTAGGAGATCCTAAGAAGGTAAGCAGTTTGCAATGGAAATGAAAAGAGAAAACCATGAGAAAGAAGTGTGACTAATGCTGTGACTGAGCAGAATGTTTTCTCTCTGTAGGTCTTTGGTCCAACAGTGGTACACAAGGCTGCTAATGTGCAGGTCACATTTACCAACCCACTGTCTGAAATGGTGACAGACTGTGTGCTGAGAGCAGAAGGTAGTGGCTTGCTCAAAGAACAGCTCCAAATCAAGTATGTAAATGACGTCCGGCTAATAACTCATTCACTTTGGTGAGAAATCTAGAATAGAAGTTGTGTTTTTAAAAAGATTCTGTCAACCCATGACTTTTGTTTGCAGTGATTTTGGACAAAATATCATCATGCTAGCACTCTCCATATCTAGTTGGAATTTGTACCTCCTCTACCAAACTCTGAATTACAGAATGGTTCAGGAGTGGAGAGGTGGCCTGCTTCTAATTAGTGTATAACTTGGAGCACTGTACTTACTGACTAGATTACATAAAAGGCAAAAATTTCAAAACTTTCTTCTTTTTGTAGTTTGCAAAAAGAAAAAAAAACTTGAAGGATAAGAGGAAAAGTGATGGTATCATTTTTTCATCAAATATTAAATTACTAAAGAGCCAGGACATATACCATAATGAAATATTTGAATACATCCACTGATATCATACTGATAAGAAATTGTTCTCCCCTCTCCTTTACGGTTATTATTTTGGAAACATTTTTAAAATCTCCAAAATATTTATGTTGATGGAGTTAGCACCAAGAAACTGAGAGGGAAAAAAAAAAGATAGGAGAAGCTGGATAATGATGTTAATTACTGAGATTTCACTTACACTGAACATGAAATTCAAGTCTAGTGTTGAGGGGGCTGTGAACATGGTAGGCTATGTCCATCTGTGGAGCATACAACCACACCAGTAAAGTACTCTGACATTTCCTTTTCATACTGTCTTACATTTGGAAACTCTGAAGAATACAAGACGAGAATTTCTCTGCTGCTTGAACTTACAAACACGTTCTCTCTTTTAGTGTGGCACGAATGGCCCCCATGGAGTCCTCAACAACTGAGTTTGAGATCATTCCCTACAAGAGTGGCACAAGGCAGCTTCAGGTGGACTTGGTTTCCAACCATTTTACAGACGTTAAGGGATTTGTGATGCTTGATGTGACTCCCGTCCAGTGATACAACCTATACATCCATTCATTTTGTCTTAAGTTACTGGTGCAGCGTTCAAGTGTTATTATGACTAGAAACATAGAAATGCAGATTACTTGGCCAACGAGGTGTGATATGAAAATAAATCAATTTAAAAAGCTACTATACAGTATTCTTTTCCGAATTCTGCAAAGCTTGGAAACAAGTTTCAGACAAAGCCAAAACTGATACCTATACTGCTTTGTTGATAGAAATGGTGCAAATACTTTCTATCTGCACTTTTCTGACTTAGGCACAGATAAAAGCTTTCAGGACTTATATGCAACTCTGGCCTGACTGCTGTTTCATTGCATTTTCAATAGAAATGACAGCAAGAAAAAGGTACCAATTTGGAAGATTTATTGCAGGAAAAACTGGCTGAGCAATCATCCTGGCCCAAAATGAAGGACACCAAACTTTATCCTCTTCATAAAGGAACTGCAGCAATTGTCTTGGATTATTTACAAAGGCTTTGCTAAGTCTAAACATGAGTAATTTCCTGAAAAGAAAAAATAAATGTCTGTAGAGATACCACTTTAGATGCTTTCTGGCTTTTTAGTCTCTTCTAGTTTAAATCTATTCTAGGACTAATAGGCTGTAGTAGTGATCAGAAGCTATAATCAGCACAGGCAATCAGTCAATGGATTGGTCCTAATTATTTTGGAATTATGCACTTTGATTAAAGTGCAGTGGAGGTCTGGGGGAAATGATGGGTGTTTTTACTTTGCTCCAGGTCAAAAAATTCTCACTGTACTATCTGAAGAATTGGACGAACTTGTCAGAGACCACTTGAGAAAAAGCAGCCTGTGACGTGTATTTTTGTTTTGTACTGGCACTACCTTCAAGATTGTTACCTGCCTAGACCTGCTGCTCTATGCTTTACCCAAACCTTTATCTGTATCTTACAAAACCATTGTATCCACCCTCCTGACTTATGACCTGTTCCCTTTCGCACTTGTATCACCAATCAGACGGGAAAAAAATAAAATATAAAAAAAGACCGATTTTTCTGTCTGCAAAGGGAGATACTGTGTAATACTTCCAGAAGTGCTCAGGAAGAAGATGATGGGTAAAAGAGGCTCAGGACAATATAATCAGGATATATGAAAATTCACAATAGTCACACATCCTCCTTCCACAAAGCTTCTAAAAGTAGGTCATCATCCTCTGTGAGAAAGGCATTGTGCCACACATACCTAAATCCCAGCAGTGTGTCAATATATTCCTTACAGAGTTAACAAACCAGAATAGCAAAGATGTGAATTTTCCTAAGAGACAATTTGCCCCTTTCCTCCTGACAACACCTAGCACTGTCCAAGAATGCAATCTCAGCTTCCTCAGAAATAATGTTTCACAGACACAAACTAACTCTGACAGATTAAACTGAGGTCTCATTAAAATTTGTTTGATTCAAAGCCAAGAAAATCTTCAAAACATGTCAACTTCTGTTTTATTACATCAATTACAATGCTTTGCCACCCGCACATATACTTATAAAGGTTCCTGAAGCGTGTTGAAACCGGTCAGCTTAGAGAGACTGACACACAAACACGCACAGAGGAGTTTGGATTTCTCCAGGCACAGAAGAGGGGAATAGGTAGCTTTTGCACCTATCAATTAAGTCTTGCAGGATCTTGGAAAGTCAGGGTATACAATTCTCCATTCATTTCAGAAAGGGCCTGGAGGTAGTGATTACATTCACAAAATCTCATTCAATCTTGCAATAATGCAGACTGTCATAACATTCAACACACAGCTAAGCTATTCAAAGTCCTTCAGTATTTCTTCTTAAATACAAGCCAGGAAATTATCTGAGACCGTGTTTGTCACAAGAGCTTGACATGGCCTCATCCTAATTAACTGTTTGTAAAGGAAGCCTACTGTTCAAAGGAAAATCAGCACTAAAGCTTGTGCAAAGTTCCAAACTTTGCAACACTTGGGGTTGCTGGGATTTCAGGTGTCAGCATTAACTGCCCACAGCAACTGCACCCAGTTCAGTTTCAGTGTTAAAATGCAGTGTTAAAATCTGTCCAGTGATGTACAACACACATTCTTCCTGTGTTAGACATAAGACAACCATTCAAATAAACTAATAATTATTACAGAGAAAAATGTTTAAGTGCCCATGGGAGCATTTAAAGACCTTTTGCCAAACCTACAATCTTTACACAGCCCGTAGTCAGAAGTCAATAGGTGCTAGTGGAGTAAAATATGGCTAATTATCAGTATTTTTCCTTATAAATATGCTCTTTTAATCTGAACATACACAAGAGGCTGGCCCAGCCCTCATTCCACCATGATGACTCAAAAAAAAAAAAAAGTAAACACTTGCTGAAATCACACATTCGTATTTTGAATTGGTTTTGAATGGTCTCCAGGACAGTAAATGTTTCTCCCCTGAATTGTTCTCTTGGTAAGTTTCTTGGGCCTTGATTCAAGCAGTCAGTTAAATGACTACCCTTTTACAGATTATTTGTTTTTTAAACCCGAAATAGCCAAAGTTGGTAGTTTCAAATCACTTGACTGCTTTGGCTCTCACCAAAGCTGCATTGCTAGAAAGGCTGAGAGAGCCGGGATGTTCAGCCTGAAGAAGAGAAGGCTCCAGGGATACCTCATTTCGAACTTTAAGTACTGAAAGGGGGCTTATAAAAAAGATGAAGGACTCTTTACTCAGGTAGATAATGATAGGACAAGGGGGAATGGTCTTAAACTAAAAGAGGATAGATTTAGACTAGACATTACGAGGAAACTCTTCACTGTAAGGTTAGTGGGGCACTGCAACAGGTTGCCAAGAGAATTTGTGGATGCCCCATCCCTGGAGGTGTTCAAGGCCAGGCTGGATGGGGCCTTGGCCAACCTGATCTAGCGGGTGGCATCACTGTCTGTGGCAGGGGGGTTGGAGTTAAATTATCTTTAAGGCCCTTCCAACCCGAGCCATTCCATGATTCTATGCTTTAGCATATGGTATCTATCACACTTGTGTACTGAACGTGGAGGATGCTGTTCATATAAATGACAAAATAAAAGGACCAACGTAAGCATTTCTTGTTGCTCTAAGGCAACAAGAAATTACACCCAAAACTAAAATTCACATCTAATTCATGGATGTGCCATGTCAAAGGTAGAAATGTAGACACAATAAAAGGTAAATTTAGCTGTATATACTTTTCAATCACTACATTCAGAAAGAGACCTAGTCATTAAAGATGCTAATGTAACATTTTAAGGTTCCATTTTTAAAGGTAATAAAGATGATAAATAATTTTATGGATTCTTGTTTGGACCTTCAAAACATCAAGAATCCCTAAGCACTATAAAGAAATAACACAGAATGAATACTTCCAAGGATTTTATAGATCACTTTTCCTTTAGATTTCTGTGAGCATTTCAGGGGTATAGTGGACACAGAACTGTCACAACACTTGCCTGGACCTGAATGAAGTCCTTCAGAAGAAGCAATGCAAGAAGTGAGTGAAAAAAGACTAGAAAACCTGCACATGACATAAAGCCATTTAAATAAATCAGGACCAAAAAACTGTGAGGAGCTTCAGAGGGTTCCAAACAAGGCAGAACAGATGACAATATAACAACCGGTGAGATTCAGGTTAGTAAATGCACAGTTGGAAAGTGATTTTCAGTCACCCATCATGCAGTGTGTTATAGCAACCGTATCACGTGCAGAAAGAAAACAGCATAAAACAGGCAGCTCAACTGAGATTATAGCATCTTGTGTTTCTATGATTCCCACTAATGACACATTAGATTGCAAAGTAGAGAGGAGGAAACCTCTACAAAGAATTTTTATCATTAACAAGAACTCTCAGACTGAAATTAAATCTTGTTTATCATGACATACTTAATCTTGAAAATCATCTAGTACAAGACAATGCTTTGCTTGCTGGGGTGGGGCTCACGCACATTCTTCTGAGGCATCTGGTGTTGCGTACTGTCAGAGACAAGATTAGACTGGATGAACCTCCATTCTGATCCAGTCTGGCAAGTTGTACAAGCTTTTGCTTTTGTTGCATTTTAGAAACAAGTATAGGTTTGGACTTCTCCCAGATCTTGGATGGAAGATCTCAGATACCTAATTTCAGATTGCAAATTCTCACTACGTGGAATGCCAGTACAAGCACTTGAGCACTGCCTGTGGAAGTCTCTCTTGTGTGTTATGCCTTTCAACAGATTTCCTTTTTAGACCCTTTTTGATGTTACGAGAGACACAAAGGGACTGTAAACTGTGAACAGAGAAGTACTTACTACGTGTTCATCAATGCATCCTACTTAGTAAATACTACTTGTAGTTGCAGTTTTGTCGAAGAAATGGTACTATCTACACACAGCCACTACAGTGCAGTGGTGATGGGATAAATACCTGCTTGTATCTAAACCACCCTCTTGGATTAGAGATTATTTCTGCAAAGGTGCATTTAAAAACACTGATCATGCAAAGACAGAGGTTTGAGCACGATCAATGGCTTACGACATGTGTACACTTAAAGACCATGAATCGGTAATTACATTCTGTGTTCAGCTCTTTATTAAAAAAGTTCAAAATACATATTAAAGTCATATATAATTGATAAAGAAAAAATATGCAAACAACCAACCGCCAACAACAACACAACCAAGGATTTTTCTGGAACATCTCCCCATTGTGCTTAAATTTAGGCTTTCTTGATTTCTGCAAACGCGTTGACCTCAATGCTTACTAATAAAAGTTGAAGTAGTTAACAATGTGCCCCTGTTGCCAAGAAGGCTAATGGTATTCCCTGGGCTGCATTAGGCAGAGCACTGCCAGCAGACTGGGGGATCCTTCCTCTCTACTCAACACTGTCAAGGCCACACCTGGAGTGCTGTGTCCAGTGATGGGACCCCAGTACCAGAGAGACATGGACATAATGGAGAGAGTTCAACAAAGGGCCACAAAGATGATGAAGGGACTGGAGCATCTCACATACGAGGAAAGGCTGAGAGAGTTAGGACTGCTCAGCCTAGTGAAGAGAAGGCTCAAGGAGATCTTAACATATATGAGTGAGCACATGAAGAAGATGGAGCCAGGCTCTTTTCAGCGGTGCCCAGTGACAGGACAAGAGGCAATGGGGAGCAAACTGAAAGACAGGAGGTGCCGTCTAAACACCAGGAAAGACTTCTTTTACTGTGAGGGTGGCTGAGCAATGAAACAGGTTGCCCAGAGAGCTTGTGGATTCTCCCACTTTGGAGACACTCAAAATCCATCTGAACATGATCCTGGGCAACCTGCTCTAGGTAGCCCTGCTTCACATTGGAGGGGTAGACAAGATGACCTCCAGAGATCCCTTCTCTAACTTCAACCAGTCAGGAATTCCATGAAAATGAATCTATATATTTATAGCATAGCCTTAATTTACTAAGAGAATTTGTCTTTAGCTTACCTGATGCATAAAGTTCAATAAGCAAATAATAAGAAAAATGCCAGGAACATAGCACCGTATTTTGCATCAGCTATCTAATATAAATCCAATTGTCATTCTGGAATGACTACATCTACCTCCAAATCCATCAATGCATTTATAAGGGTTGGGTTCATTTTTCTTATTGTACATATGTCTACACTAATCTCTACTTGCTATTTTACGGCGTAGTCATTCAGCATCTTCATACTCCTCTACAACTTTTCCAAAGCTGTCTCCCTCATCTTTACTACTCAGAATAACCTGATCTAGTCAGGTGGCATCCCTGTCCATGGCAGGGGGGGTTGGATGTAGATGATCTTTAAGGTCCCCTTCAACCCAAGCCATTCTATGATTCTATGACTTCCTTTTATCTTATGGCAACTTTAAGAACAATATGTTATTTAGTCCAAGACTAAAGTGTGATGGTTTTGAATAAACTGCATTATGCTACAGAAATTCTGCTCTTTAGGTTTTTACTTTAAACAAGTTTTCTCATTTTGAAGTGTTTTCACGTTTTAAAGTTCTGAACAAGGGCACTGGATGTATTGACTTGTTTACTTCTTGAAGGGTTTAGTATCTAAGCATCTTATAGTTACAGTTGGAGAGCAGCTCTTCAACAGTAATATTTGAAGCGCATTCTGTACATTGTTTAGGGCCAAGCCAAAATCTGCATTTCCTACTCTGGGGTCCCTAAAGCACAGCTCTTTGAAGAAACTGCCATCTAGAGGTTTCTAAAGGCTTCACATCCCACTGTGGAATTTAACCTCACCCGTAGACAGGAAAAGTCATCCCTTCTGCTCTTTAGTATGGTCTGAGAGATAAAAAAAACTCTTCGACTTCTGCACAGCAGGTCAGCAAGATAAGATGAAAGAGAGGTGGCAACATCACGTCCCACCCCTCTTAAAGAAATTGAGCAAACAACTTTGCAAATGGATTTTTTTTTTTTTTTTTTTAAAGAAAAAGGAAGGAGGCATTGCCCACCAGAGCAAGCAGGAGCTGAAGACTTCCACAGCACCAGGGAAACAGACATGGGCCAAGGTAAGTGAAAACCATCTCTGCTAATCCCAAGCATTTGCTGATTGTCTGTCAGGAAAAACAACTGTCCCTGCTCCAAGACAGTGTTCATGAGGCTAGAGGAAGAGAGGAGCTTCTTACAGTGCAGGAGACAAAGTCTGAGGGAGGTCAATTAACACGGACTTCACATAAACAGGGAAAACAAAAGATTGTATCGATGAGTAAGAGTAGATTGAGAGAAGCAGTAAGAAGCAGCTGTGAAAGATTGGAAGAAAGAGCAAGAGAGTTATCCTTAACGTGGGGGGTGGGGAAAAGGAATGTAAGCCAGACTACAAAACTGAAGCGGAGAGATGACTGTTTTAGCCACTTGAAGAAGAAGAGGGTCCAGGTTCCAGGCAACTTTAAAGAAAGTGACAATAAGATCCATGAAAAGTCATATGAAGGAGAGGAACCCAGACTCCCATACTGCATACAACTCAGCAGCCTACAAGACAGCCAGAACAGACATCTTCACAATACAGAAGAAAACACACAAGCTTTGAGTTGGTGCTGTAAAGTTTACACCAGCACAGGTATGGAACAGCCATAAAGGGACCTGAACTCCAGATCGCAAGAAGTAACTGCAAACAATGCAGCAGGGCTTCCACAACCAACAGAGAAGGGACTGCAATGGGAGGTATCGAGGTATCAATGAAGAAGACAAGGCAAATTAAACAGGAGGAGAAAGCAGACCAAAGAAAACTGCAAAGAGAAATAGTTGTCTTTTGCATGGGAGCAGCGGGTTTAGGCAGGAAGGGAATGCTCTGTGCATCTTTTCTAGCTGGAACAAAGAGAGAAACCTGGGTCTGAAAAAGGAGGTATATGACTGGATGCGTCATATAAAGGGCAGCTGTTACAACTCTCAAATTCAAGGACCTCAGTGATTATTTGAGAGCTGAAGATATAAGTGAGGTCAGGATGATCCCAAGGCTGAGAGAAATCACAATGCCATCTGCTTCTCCACAGAAAGTCTGGGAAGATTAAGAACACCACCAAAACCAGAAGAAAAGTGCAAGTAGGTGATCACACTAAGGCCACTGAGCACCAAATTAGATAAGAACAGGGTGCCTGAAATTGAGACAATTTTTTTTCTTTCTGTCACCAGACAGAGGCACGTATGTGTATGATGCATGCATATGAGACATGACGTTCTTCTGTCTCCTGTAGTACCTCTGTGTGCAAGATTACCGTGTTGTACAAAGAGGGAAAAACTAGTGTTTTATTTGCTGTGATCCGATATAGTTCCAAGACTACACAGCCACCATGCATTTGCACCAGCAGTGAAGTTTGGACCAGTTGCTGACGTCTGATGCACAGCAGACATATCTAGAACAGTAATTGCTAGAAGACCTTGCATCCACAATGTAAGTGGTGTGTGACAACTGGTCTCCTGTGCACAACTTCAACCACATATCCATATGGAGGAAAGCTGCTTTGAGTACACACCGTAAGACTCCAACTGTAGTCACAGTTGCATGCTCAGTGCTAACCACAATAGCTGTACCATTTGAAGGATCAGGTTTGTTCTATGTCCATTGCTGGGCAGGAGGAGCTTTTTTATAGTCACTTGGTTCACTTAACATTGTTAAGGTATAAGCAAAAGCTGCTCATTAGCCACTTGATAAGAGAACAACCAAACTCATAGTGAAGGCCCTTACAGGGTTACTGGACTGGAAGTCTCAAGGGCATGGAGCACTGTCTGAGTGGAGAAACAGGTTGTATCAGGATGGGACCCAGGGCCAGAGTGTGGGCAGCTCACAGCCTCAAGCTCATTCTATCTCCTCTCATGCTACAGGTCTGAGCATCAAAAGATGTGATTTCAAGATCACAATGAACAACAATAACCACCACACAGAAGAAATCAGCACTAAAAGGCTAATGGTGAGGCGTGGGCAGCCATTCATTATCACAGTGGGCTTCTCATTTCCAGTATACAACTACCTGCAGCAGCTGAAAAGGACCTTCCTCATAGTACAGACAGGTAACATGATTACCATACTTTTTGGAGCTCTTGTACAACAGCCACCTGAAGAACAGAGCCAAAAGGCATCTCCATAGCTGGACAGATGTGCCCACATTTAGAAGTGAGGCAAAGAAACTGTTTATCTAAGCCAGAGCAGTCTCCTGCTGCTGGGACTGCAAGGTCAAAACTAAATCTTTTTCCCAAAACACATTGCAGCACGATAATCAATGCAAGCTCACTGCTCTTTGAAAGTGCTCATGGGATCTCTCCTCACTCCTGACTTTTGGTTTTGGTATATTTAAACTCAGCTAGTCTTTTACAGATGTTTTCTACTACAGAGTGTTTTTCAGCGAGAGCCCTGAGAAGGGCAGCACCATCCACTCCCAGCTTGCTCTACCATAATTTGAGTATTTCACTGTGACTTTTGTCACAAGACACTGAATCCCAAGAGCAACAGGCCTGTGCCATTCTGGCTGTTCCTCCGTTCTACACTCTATGAAATACACGTTTCACTATCAAAAAAGGTGGCCTTAGTCCAGTACTAACCTTAGGAAGGTTCAGTAAGCTTTAAGACAGCAGCATTAAGGTAAGCATTAGGCTTAAGTGTCCCACATGAAAGGATAGCTATGACTCCAGACCTAGCCATGGTCCCTAAAACATGCAGGGGGTGGCAATCTATGTGTGGAAACCAGATCTCTTTTGCTGCAGGACCGAATCCTTCCAAAACAGATGGAACTCAGGTTGAATTTCCTATCTCCCGCCTGGGAGACCAGAAGCAGTGGAGTGCAGCACTAGAAGAACAGGACCCATGTTTCTGGACCATCTCTGTGAACACGCCTGCCAATGCTCCCATTGGCCAGTATGCTCTGCTTTTACATGCCTCCAAGTCTTACTGTCTCCTGGGAAACTTCATCCTTCTCTTTAATCCCTGGTGCCAAGGTGAGGAGTCAGGAACAAAAAGGCAGTCTGGGATCAGTCACTTCACAAAAACAGTTTTGAGCTCTGACACTCTGCCTCTGGAAAGGCTAAGGCTGACCCTACCCAGTGCTTCCCTCTACTCCTGCCCTGCTCCTCTCAGCACTTCAGGAAGGAGACAGGGGCTTGTACAGGTAGCACAGCTTGAAGCAACCTGCCTCAGCACTCCTATCCTGTTCCTGAAGTACTCTGTTGCCAGAACCCTGTGGTCTTGCAAAGGAAAAAGCAGTTCAATAATTTATTTCCTATAATAAAGACTTAAGGATGAGTTAAGATTATAACTGGTTTGATTAATGCCATTGGATCTTTCTTAGGAACAGAGAAGTCAACAACGAGTAGAGTAAAAGAGCTAGCTAGTACAATAGCCTAGCTTTGTAGGATCTTTCTTAAGTTCCTCTACTTGAGCAGAGATTGCAATGAAATTTTTCTCTCCTGCCCAATTCAGAATCTGTGGTATTTCCCCAGGGTAGAATGCCAGGGACTGCCTAAGTGTAGCATAGTCTGCTGATGCAAGGGCATCTGAGACCAAGAATGCTTTTCTCCTTATGCTTTTTTCCTCCATTCTAGATGATGAAGTGTTCTTGGCTAATGAGGCACAGCGGCAGGAGTACATTCTAAACCAAGAGGGTATCGTTTACTGGGGGACTGAAAATGCAGTCCTGGCACAGCCCTGGGACTTCAATCAGGTAAGAGGTCCAATATGTTTGTCTTCTCTTACAGCCACCAGCAGAGGAAGGGTGTCTATCTCCTGTACGTACAGAACGCAATTCATTCCCATGCTGTGACTTTGATGAAAGAGTCTGTTCTCTGCACCCACTGTCTTTCTCTAGGAACACACAGGAGAACAGGGACCTATGTATGAAGTCCCATAATCCAACGTATGTAGTTTTAGCTACTTTCTCAGCCAGTCCTTTTATGAAGAAACACATCAATCTGGGATTTATCTCTTCCTTTCATCAACAGATAAAAAATCATTTTGCAGAGCTTAGTAATACGGTCTGTTTTACAGATAAAGGGAGGACAAGATTTTCCAATTTGCCCAAGACTAATCTGCCAGAGATGAGACCTGGATTCTATTCCACTTTAGTGACAACAGATTAAACAAGTACCTCTCTGCCAACCTAGAGAGTGCTCCAGAAAAAAATCAGGAGTTTCCCTCAGTCATGGGATGCAGTATCATGCCAGTGCATTTCTCACTATGCTTCAATAAAGCCACAGTTCTGCCTTTAGGGTGTTGTGCTCCATCTTCAAATCTCTGCCTGGAGCTTTCCCCCACAGCCCACCTATATAAGACTAGCAGTAGAAAGGGAGAAAATCTGCACAGTTACAAGCCCTTGCAGGGATTCCAGAGAACAAAGGTTAAGGCCACATTTCCCAAGCTGTCGTGTTCTTGTTTTAGTTTGAGGAGGATATTGTGGACATCTGCTTCACACTGCTGGACGTAGGTGAACGCCATCAACGAGACAAGGATCACACTCAGCGCAAGAACCCTATTTACATCTGCCGCACAGTTGCTGCCATGGTAAGGAGAGTAGTCAGCAGCCTAGTCCCTAGCAGAGAAGATCTGAATGCAGACAGGCTAGTATATTCTTAATCCCAATTTACAGCAACCCACCGACTAATTGGTAAGACTGCCTGGGGCTGTTCCAAACATCGCCCACCTATCTCCAGCCCTTCTTGATATTCCTGCAGCAGACAAGTAGTGCTGCAGGAATTTCTTAGCAGTAGCAGCACACTTACTGAATAAATCTCAAGGGAGACTGTTGCACCTGCTCTGGCCAGTCACGATCTCCATGTTTTGCACAAAAAATCTTTTTTGTTTCAGCTGCCTTGAAGGTAGTTCCATCAAACAGGATATGGTTTACCTACTAAGATGTAATTCTTTAATTCATCTTTCTCTACTCCTTCCCTGAAGCTGAACTGCGATGAGGTTAGAGGAATCATGACAGAATATGGGACCGGGAAATACTATGATGGGACATCCCCTTTCAAGTGGCTGGGCAGCAGCCCCATCCTCCGGCAGTGGGTGGCATTGCAGTGCAAACCTGTCCGCTACGGGCAGTGCTGGGTGTTTGCTGCAGTCATGTGCTCAGGTACGGTTGTGGTTCAAAGACTTGTGGGTTAAGTAAAGCCTTACCTGGTACACAGAACCTCTAGCATATGCCTGAATTCCTGGAAAAGCACAGATCCCAGTAACATAACCTTTAATCTTTAGGTGTGAGGCAGATCCTCAGAGTTTACTCATCAACATTTAACATTGCTAGCTTTGGGCTAAAAGAGTGTTAGTACACACCATTCACTGAATGCACCGATGACAGTTTACTTCTTGAAGGAACAGTGCTTCTTGCAAACTCCAGATATCAGGCCCGGTGCCATTCTGACAGGCCAAGTTTCAAAACCAGCTCAACATCTACCATCAAAGACACCTTTACGGCAGGATGCACAACTGATTCACAGCTCTTTCTTCTGCACAGTTCTGAGGTGCTTGGGAATTCCCACCAGAGTTGTCACAGGCTTCACATGGGCTCACAACACGAACAGCAGTCTGAATGTGGATGAGTATTATGACGAAAATGGGATGCTGCTTACACATGACAAGAGTGCCCGAGTCTGGTAAGAAAACACGGCAGGGTCCAAACTAAAGTTTGAGACAATACCTGGGTCTAGGAAGCGACTGAGAGAAAAAGGAAAAGGTAAACAGCTGCAGGGAGGTTAATAAGAAAGAGCTCAGCTGAGCTGCAGTGTACATGACTTGTTCTCGAGAAATCTCAGGAACCAAAAGCGAAGAGTGCTATATTGCTAGGGCCCACAAAGGAAGAATGACAACCCAAACCATCTGGAGAAACTACACTTACGTCAAAAAACATGGTCTCTTCCTGTGTGCTGAGTTCTTTCAAAGGAGTATTAATTTGCTGTGGTTTGGCTAAAAGTTTCCTGTACCTCAGGGCTCAGCATCTTGTTATAAGCACATGATGTTGTCTGTCACAGGACCTTCCACGTTTGGAACGAATGCTGGATGGCTCGAACAGACTTGCTACCAGAGTACAGCGGATGGCAGGCACTAGATGCCACCTGCCAGGAGAAAAGCAAAGGTAAGATATCAAAGACAGACTTGGGGAAAAAAGGGGGCGAATAAAGCAGTTCAATATTCCTTCCTTCTTCAGTTTCCAATGGAAGGATGGATAAGGGCAGGGAATCACCCCAAGGACTTCACACACTAAATCATCATTAACTCTTTTGGTTCGTGCAGCCTGTGGAGCTCTAAGCATAGGCCTGGTTGGTAAAGGCATCTAACTCTTAATTGGGCTGCATTTTCTCTTCAGGCGCATCCTTCTGTGGGCCAGCCCCTGTTCAAGCCATCAAAGAAGGGGACACTGAAGTGGATTATGATGTCTGCTACTTCTTTGCTGCCATAAATGCCAAGTGCCATGTCTGGATACACAAAGCAGATGGCATCCTCAAGCCAGCTTGCATTTGCACAAAGTATACGGGCAACAACATCAGCACCAAGAGTGTGGGCAGTGAACGCTGTGAGGATATCACACACAACTACAAATATCCTGAAGGTATGGGGTGGAAAAGCGTCTAAACACATCTCCTACTAGTGTTACAAGTGAAGAGTACAGAACTATACTACAGAGCCATACCAGAGCATTATGGTCATCCACTTCTCACTACTTCTTCCTGAACGGCACAAGAACACCTTACTCTTGCTGTCTACAGAATCAAAGCACAGGTCATATCCCAAAGTTTCATCCTGCTTAATTACCAGCTTACCAGAAGGCCAGGCATTTCTCCACCAGACACTCTCCTGTCCGGAAGACTTCCTTTCTTGACCTCTGTTAACCTGTAAACTCTGTACATTCATCTCCCATCACCCTTGTATTACATTTCAGACTCCAGCTTTCTGAAAAGGACTGCTGTGCTCCCAAATAGTCTAAATCCTCATAGGCTCCCCACGGAAGTGGTCATGGAATGAGCCTGCTGGAGTTCAAGAAGCATTTGGATAACACTCAGACACATGGTCTGATTCTTTGGGTGGTCCTCTGGGGACCCAGGAGTTGGACTTGATCATCTATGTGGGTCCCTTCCAACTCAGGCTATTCAATGATTCTATGACATCCCTCCCTCAAAAAGAAGCTCTCCCTTTAAAATCTATTACTCTGCCCAGTTCCCCAACTCTGCAATCTCATCTTAGCCTATGGCATGCTGTCTTCTTTGCTGCGGTCTATCCCAGGACAAGATAGTACTGCACCATAGCTACAGTTACAGAGGCGCAACTGTTCTCTTACTGACAGATGTTAGCACTAAAGTGTTTCAAAAACTAATAGAATTCTTTCGAAGTAGAATCTTTCAGGCACGTCCAACGTGCTGTCAGATGAAATTCTCAATCTCCTCCAACCAGAAGCTCAATGAGATGTCTCTCTATGCTCTAAGAAATAGTTGTCTACAGTACTGTTAGGACAATTAAACTCCATCCTTCTACATTTACTGCTCTACAATTACTACACAGGAAATAACACTGAAATATGCACTCTCTCCCCTCTCCCCCCTCCTCCCCCCTTTTTTTTTTGTGACAGGTTCTCTTCAGGAAAAAAAAATACTTGACAAAGTCTACAGAAGAATAAAGACACTTGAGACAACTACCAGCAGCAAAACAGAGTTCAGCTCCATTACTACTGCCCTTGAAGAGCCAGTTAACCTTTTTATCCAACTCCAGTCCAATAGTTCTCTGCTACTGGGACAAGATGTTCCAATTTCTGTTGAAGTGTTTAACCCCAGCGGTGGAGAGAAGGCAACTCATTTGGTACTTGGGGCCCAGTCTCTACATTATGGTGGCACACCCATTACCCAACTTTGGAAGAAAGAGTTTCATTTTATCCTCAAGAGCAATGAAGGTAAGGACTCTACTGGACGCAAGGCCAGAAAAGTATATCCTGTCCTCTTGTTTAGGAAAAATGCACTTAGCTTTAAGTCTGCAAAAGGCTGGCTGGAAAGCTGACTGTAGGCTATTCAAACAAATCACTTTGGTGGGGAGAAGAGGAAAACAAGCTGCAGCATGTTAGGTGGATCACCCTACAGATTTTTGAATTTGCAGATTCAGTTGGGGTCACTAAAGCTTTTAAATACTGCAGCTTTTAGTGCAGTGTTGGGTGCTAAACACTCCTAGGAAGCATGCAGTCTAAGAACTTAATATTAGTTGCATTGTCACCTCTATTTCACCACTCTGTATTCCAGCTACCACCCTGCAGGCCTCTGTGCCTTACTCACAGTACATAAAAGAGTTGGGAGAGAACCATCTGCTTCGTCTGACTGCCATGCTGAGAGACAAGGACTCCTACATATGCTTTGCACAGGAAGAGATCAGCATTTGTGATCCCCCTCTCATTATTAAGGTTAGATTGCTTCATCATTCTGTACTGCAGTGGTGAGAAAACAGCTTTCCTAGTCACAAGCAGCAGAAACATGCCTGCTATGTTGCATGGCTTTCCTCATACTGTCTTCTTTCAAAGCACTGAGACATCAGTTTGGGAAAAGCGCCGTGCTGCACTGTTGTATACAATACTCCTCCCACTTCTATCTCATCTATGTGTAAAGACAAGGAAATCCAGATGACTCGTAACTCCCTCACCAGTCCGCAAATCAGAGGCTGTAAAGGAAACTACAGAATACTGTAGTAGTAAAGAAAGCGAGCTGGACTTTGAGTCTTCCGGCAACTGGCAGCTCATGCTGGGACCTCTGGCACAAAAAAATACCTCTCCCTTTAACCATAAAAGTTTCTCTTTTCTTCTCTCAGTTTCAGCTCATTCCCTTCTTTCAACAGTTTCCAGAACACATGGTACAGTACCAGCCAGCCACAGTGGAGATCAGCCTCCTGAACCCTCTCACCGAACCCCTGGAGAAGTGCATGATAGTGGTTGGAGGGCGAGGGCTCATTTACAGACAAAGGAAGTACAGGTGAGTGCAAATTGATTGACCTAAGAACAGGATATGCAAAAACAGACACAATACAAGCTAGAGAAACCCCTGTCCTGGAAAGGCCTGCCCCCAGAATAAACAGGCAACAACAAGACAGGAGTAGACCACTACAGTTGAAAGCCCCAAGCACTCCCTTATTTAGGTGTGATACAGAAAATTTTCACACTGAAAAAGAGAAAAGCCAGATAACAACTTTCAGCAGATCTTCCCCTTCTCTGCTGAAGAGCCAGGTAAAATTGACTTAGCCAAGAGTCCTCCAAAAAGGCATCCTCTTCTCCACATGAAAAAGCAAAATTTTTCTCAGAAAGTTGCATTAGGACAAAGTAGATGACTCCATGGGGAGTTCAACCCTCACAACTCCCTCCCAAATTGGTGTCTGATCACAATTCCATCATGGCAGTTTAGGGGACTGCTAGTCTTTTTCTATTTACACCCCACCCCTTATTTTTTTGGCATCACACTCGTGTTTCACAAATGCATCTCCTGAGCCCTGTGAACAAGAAATGCAAAGAGGTGTGCTTCCTGTATAATCCCCTCTTGCCTTTCAGGCTGGGTTCTGTGCAGCCTGGAAGCACTCAACAGCTGCGTATCTCGTTCACTCCCACTGAAGCAGGGCCCAGAAGACTCACTGTGAATCTTACCTGCCTTCAACTCCAGAACCTGAAGGGCTACAAAAGTATCAACATTGCAGCTGCCTGATGCCCAGCTTAGAACAAGTCCTGCTGTCCTATTTGCAAGAGTGGTCACAATCTGTCCTCCTGACCTTTGGCAAGCATAGATGTTAAAAGTTTATTTAAAGTTATATTTAAAACCATGTCCGACTTGTATTATTCATACAAACTCAACTCTCTCCCATCTGCAACTATATCCACTCTCAGATCTTGCAAGTTGAACCTTCCTGTGACAAAGATGGGCTAAACGCTCAAGCAGATGCTGTATTTCTTTGTGCATACCCGCTGAACTCACCAGTGCTTAGTCATTCTTCCCTTGTGGCAAAAAAAGCATATCTTAGAACTTTGAAGTGATGATCGATGTAGTATTTCTCTAGAGATGTACTCATATCCTACAGATCCTTGAAGTTGATAAAGCAGCAGACAGCATTTTCTATTGCTTTCTTAGGGAACAGAAGAGAAGAAGATAATTTGCCCTTCTCAATGTTAGACACAAAATATCAGCATTGTATTTTTTAATGGCTCATTTGGCTTGCAAAAGCAGCAAGATCCTATTCTTCTATGTATATTCTCTGCCACCTGAGAACAGATGCAGCTAACCAAGCAAATCTAGCAGCATTTTATTGTTCTTTGAACCCCACGGCAGTTGTAATGTCTGAAAAACTGGGCACATTCACAACAGTAAGATTCAGCACTGCACCATCCCAAGAGTCCAAGCAAAATGACACCACCTGCAATTGCAAAGGGTGATTTTTTGTGAGTTTTGCCAGGTGGCATCGAAGTTCTCTCTTAAGAGCACTGTCCTCATCATTCTCCCTGTAGCTGGAGAATGGCCAGATTCCCTGGAAGAGCATACATCGGGGCCAGTAGCAGCTACACATGCAGACACAGAAGAGCTAAAGTTCACCCTGTGTGAAGTTCTTGATTTTGTCCATGTTGTGATCTACTGCACCAATCAGAAACTGCACCCAGCCTTCCTCTGATGGTGGACAGACATGGCTTGTCCTGCAAAAGTGGAGGAAATTCATTAGGAAGGCCACCTTGGGGGTTTTATATCTATGTATCCGGAAACCCCCACAACACATACATATTGTGAAATCCCGAATTACTGCATCATTAATACAGGACCATTATAGCTCCACAGTACTTTGAGGCACGAAGAAACAACATCCACGTCTCTAGTTCCACACTTTGACACATATATGTCCATCTTCAGCAGTAACCACTTTAATTCCTGACATCCTATTCCTATCCCATTGCAACTGTATAACATCAGAATTATTCCAAAATGACAGCGTTTTCTGCCTAGAAATGAGTCATCTTTGACAGGAGGCAGAAAGATATCAACTTCCATAGCAGACATCACATGCTTATAAATTGTAACTCATACTCACTTTGTAATCTCTAAGACTTTCTTTAATACCGAGGCCAACTTAGCAGCCTAGAAAGAAGCAAAAGGGAAATAAAGTACACCAAACATGGAAAAAGGGGGTCCAGCAATACTGGAAAAAAAGGGAAGGTGCAAGAATGCCTGACACAGCCAAAAATAAGTAAAACTGCCACAGATCCTGATGCAAAAGGAAGCAATCTAACACGGGTGGGAGTATCGCCTGACCTGTTGCTGACTGGGACACGTAAAAATACAGACAGATCGTTTTTTGAAGTATACATTAGTATGCTTTTTTTCTTTAAAAAGATAAGTCTATTAGAATTTGGTAACTGATAGTAAGAGATGAAGTTATAAGTGACTCACTGTAATACAATTTGATATTAAGCAATACTTCATTAACTGTAACAACAACAACAAAAAAATCAAGCCACTGGCCAAATGTATGAAACCAGAATAAAGAATTTCAGATATGAGAAAGTATATACTTAATCTCGGTTGGAAGGGACCCCTGGAAGCCACCTAAGTACAACCTCCTGCTCAAACCAGGGCAAACCTCATAGTTCTGTCAAGTTGCTCAGAGCCTTGCCCCATCAAATTTTGAGCATCTCCAAAGATGGAGATTGCTTCTCATGGAAGCAATGGACATTACTTCTCTGAGCAGCTTATTTCACTTAACAAGTGAAACGTGCTTAACCATGCTCATCGTGAATGTTTTTAATTTCTTTAATTTAGATCACTTTATTTGAGCTAATCTAAATTACCCAGGGAAAAAAGTAGATATAAGGTACATTGGCAGCCTTAGACCTCACTTTCCTGAGGTACTGTCACTGGATATCTCTATGGATTAGAGTTTAGAGCCAGTGCTAGAGTGGACATTTTCCCCAAAATAAAGATGAGAAATGCATTTCCAGCTGAAAGAAGACGAGTGTGTGAGAACTAAAGGGGACTCTTGGTCCCTCCAAGCATGTTACTTAGACAGTGACTAATACCCTTGTCTCCCTGACAAACGTATTTCCTCCAATTTAATTTCCTCCCCTTCACTACAGCCAAGCAAGTAGAACTGCATGCAGGCTGCAGAAACTTACGTTGAGTCGCACAGCCAACTGGTTCACAGGTGGATACATGCTCAGTGCCAACTCATCAACACTAGAATAGAAGAGAGAAGTGCAATGGAAGAAAGCCCTGCAATTGCCCAGTTCACAGATCTCGGTCACAGAATCACAGAATGGCTGAGGTTGGAAGGAACCTCTGAAGATCATCTAGTTCAACCCCACTGCCAAGCACGACCACCTAGAGCACATTGTGCAGGATGGCATCCAGGCAGGTTTTGAGTATCTCCAGAGAAGGAGACTCTACAACCTCTATGGGCAACCTGTTCCAGTGCTCTGTCACCCTCCCAGTAAAGAAGTGCCCTCTCACATTCAGCCGGAATCTCCTGTGCTTCAGTTTGTGCCTATCGCCTCTCATCCTGTTGCTGGGCACAACTGAAAAGAGACCGGCTCCATAATCTCAACACCTTCCCCTCAGATAATTAATGAGGTCTACCCTCAGTCTTCTCTTTTCCAGGCTAGACAGGCCATTCTCTCAACCTGTCTTTGTATAACAGGTGCTCCAGACCTCTAATCATCTTTATAGTCCTCCTCTGAACTCACTTTAGTATTTCTATGTCCCTCTTGTACCGGGGAGCCCAGAACTGGATATAATACTCCAGGTGTGGCCTCAACAGGGCTGAGCAGAAGGGGAGGATCACCTCCCTTGACCTGCTGGTAACACTTCCTCAGTGCAAGTCAGGAATAGCAGGGCATGACAAGGGGACATTTGGTTATACCCAGTGAATACTTCTCACCACCTTCTCAGGCATCTGTGTGGCACTTCCACCTTATTTCTAGTCACAGCTCCACCCCAAGCAGCAGCACATACTCCTTTCTTAACCTGCACGACTCTCAACAGCCTATGATATAATAGTTTTCCCATCATACCCCCTTTCAACCACCCGGTCACAGCTTAAGTATCATAATGTTTTTTCTAGTCCATTTTCTAGACCTCGAGAAAGAAAGGGACTGCTCTGGAGCAGAATGCAGCATGGGGAGAGACCTACTTACCTTGGACTGATCTCGTTAGCAATGTCTGCAAGGTCATCCAGCTGAGCAATCTGCTCTGGAGATTCAGCTTTGCCATAAGCCTTCACTACACTCAAGACCTTCTTCAGGCAAGCTTTGGAAGCCTTTATTAATCCCATGCAAGAGCTAAGCAGTTTCCGGTCAGCTTCTGACCAGTAGGTATCTCTGTTGCCCCGAAAGCCAAGCTCTTCATCTTCCGTGATATCACTGTAGGGGTCTTGCCCTTCCACCAGAGCCTGAGAATACAGATGCTCTGAAAACCCAGAACCTAACATCCATTCCAGCAATACCCAGGAGGAAAGGTAAAATACGATCTAGAAAACAATTTATGGAGGAATCCCTCTTCAACCAGCATCTCATTTGCTTGATTCTGTTAATCTTAATAAGACCGCATTAAGAAAAACTAATTCAACAGAGCAAACAGCAAGAACGTGACAGATAGTCCCATTCTTACATTAACCTAAAACTACAAACACATACAGTTCAGAACGTGGCTTCATGGAAACCACATGTAAGGTAAACTAGACTCAGGTTTGAAAACTCAGTAAGATCCAGACATAAAACGGTAACTTTGGTCATGTAAGAACTAACTTACATCAAAGCCTGTACATAAAACAATCTCTGCGTTCTATCACTGAACCATCACTGCAGTCTATCACTGCAGGTTCCTCAAAGGCTTAGGGGCTTCCTTACGTTTTCCATCTCCTCCAGAGCATCCTTGACCACACTCAGACAGGCAGCCAGAGCTGACACAACTGCTGCCTGGTTATCTGCAAAACAAAAAGGAAGACAACTGTAGTGCTGCACTGATTCAAATCAGCTTCCAACAACATTCACCTAGGTCTGCAACCATCAGAACTTGAGATCATAAGGTCAAATTTTTTGCAAACCTCAGAGCTGCACTGTTGCTATACAGGGAATTTGACCCGTCTTCCATGCTTATCCACTTCAAAGAACAGTAGGGTTCTACAGAATGAGTACGCCTCCATTCTACTAGCTAAAATGCCCCTCGCAAGTATTATCAACACTTCAAGATCGCGCATCCTAGTTCCACTGTTCTGCATATACAGTACTCACTTCGTGGCAGGCTGGACACTTGCTCGCATGCTTCCCACACACCACCAGTTGATATAAGCTGTTCCTGAGACAAGCTGAAACAAAACAGAGACCCTCAAAGTTAGGTTCAATAGCACCATCCTGCTAGACTGTTTGTATTTTCTGCGCGCTAGAAGGGGGTCTGCTGGAAAGATGTCAGCGAACCAGCTTGTCACTGGTATCTCATGTCTGCATAAAGCAAGAGGTATTTTAATAACTCCTACTCTGTCTAGTTATTAATTGGAACAAGTAGCAGAAGCCTCTTACAAAGACCCCCAAAGGTGCTTAGGAGTATTATTTATCTTCCAGAATCTCTTTGAATCAGAAGAGGCTGATGATCTTTGCCTACAGGCAGTGGCATTTATCAGTAAAGAGAGGATGAGTAATACCTTCCCTGAAGCACAGCAGTCCACTAACTAGCTGTAGAGTCACACAGTCATCATGTATGTATGTATGCAATGTTCACTCCAAAGGCAAAAACTGCCAACCAATGCAAATGGTATCAATCGCCTTCATGGAAATTCCTTCACAGGAGAGGTGCTCCAGCCCTCTGATCATCTTTGTGGCCCTCATCTGGACCTGTTGTAACACATCAACATCCTTTCTGTGCTGGGTCCTGTCCCAGACCTGGATGCAGTACTCCAAGTGGCAGAGCCCTCACAACACTGCAAGAACGACAGCATGCCCTCACAAGGGCAGAGTAGAGGGGGACAATCACTTTCCTCAACCTGCTGGTCACACCGTTTTTGATGCAGCCCAGGATGTAGTTTGCCTTCTGGGCCGCAAGCGCACACTGTTGGCTCACGTCAAGCTTTTTGTCCACTAGAACTCCCAAGTCTTTCTCTACAGGGCTGCTCTCAATGTACTCTTCTCCCAGTCTGTACTCACGTCTGGGATTGCCCCGACCCAGGTGCAGCACCTTACACTTAAACCTCATTCGGTTCACGTGGGCCCACTTCTCAAGCTTGTCCATGTCCCTTTGGATGGCATTCCTTCCTTCTGTCGTATCAACCGCACCACTCAGCTTAGTGTTGTCTGCAAACTTGCTGAGGGTGCACTCAATCCCACTGTCTATGTCGTTGATAAAGTTATTAAACAATACTGGTCCCAGGAGAGACCCCTGAGGGACACCGCTCGTCACCAGCCTCTACCTGGACACAGAACCGTTGGCCATTACTCTCTGGGTGCAGCCATCGAGCTAATTCCTTATCCACTGAATGGTCCAGCCTTCAAATCCATATCCCTCCAATTTGGAGATCAGGATGTCATGTGGGACCATGTCAAAGGCCTTACACAAATCCAGGTAGATGACTATGGTCAGTCTTCCCTTGTCAACTGACGCAGTCACTCCATCAAAGGCCACCAGACTGGTCAGGCACGAAAGAGCCCTTGGTGAAGCCATGCTCGCTATCCCAGATCACCTCCTTGGCATCCGTGTGCCTTAGCATTGCCTCCAGAAGGATCTGTTCCATTATCTTGCCAGGCACAGAGGTGAGGCTCACCAGTCTGCAGTTCCCCGGCTCTTCCTTTCTACCCTTTTTTAAAATGGGAATGATGTTTCCCTTTTTCCAGTCACCAGGGACTTCACCTGACTGCCAGGGCTTTTCAAATACGATGGTAGGTATCTTGGTGACTCCATCAGCCAGTTCCTTCAGGACCCTGGGATGCATGTCACAAGGCCCAACAAACTTGTATTTGCTCAGTTTCATCAGGTGGTCTCTTTTACAGTGAGAGGGACTTTGCTACCCCAGTCCTCACCTTCAGGTTCAGGGAAATGAGAGACATGGGAAACCTGACTGGCAGTGAAGACTGAGTCAAGGAAGTTGTTGAGTACCTCAGCCTTCTCCTTGTCTGTCATCACCCTTTGCATCCATCAGAGGGGGTACACTCTCCTTCACCTTTTCTGAGCAATGTACCTATAGAACCCCTTCTTGTTATTTTTTGCATCCCCTTGTCAAACTCAGTTCCACCTGTGCCTTGGTCTTCCTGATCCCATCCCTGAGTATATGAACAGCATTCCTGTACTCTTCCCTGGCCATCTGTCCCTGCTTCCACTGCCTGTGCATTTCCTTCCTGTGCCTCAGTTTAACCAACAGGTCCTTGCTCAGTCATCCCAGTTTTCTGCCCTCCCTGCTCACTTTCTGACACACGGGGATGGAGAATTCTTGTGCTCTAAGGAAAATATCGTTAGGAATGTAAGGATGTTACAAAAGACCATCTTCAGAGGTCTTTTTAAGAAGCTCCTGCTTTTTGTTCCAATCAATAACTAAACTCAGTAGGAGTTATTAAAACACCGTGCTTTATACAGGGTAAAATTTCTTCTCTGAGGTTGTCTCACTGGAATGGACTTGCTGGGCAATCACTGGATGGTGTCTGGTGCTGGTTACTCTCTCCAGATCTGATCCTGACTTTTCTGGCCTAACTTTCCAGCTTGATGTTGTTGCTATGGACTTGTCCGGTGATTTCGACTCTCAACTACATTTGTCTACCCTCACCAGCACTGCTCTGCTCACTCAGATATTGGAGGAATGGGCCCTCCTTGGTGAAGCTGCTGCCTTTGCCTGCCTCATAACAGTGCTCAGCTCCTGCCTCCCCACTTCCCTTAGGGTGCTCCCCCAAGTCTGCACTTGCTGCTCCTTAACAGATATATTTGTAACTTTTTCTTCCTTCTTCATGGAAAGTTACTACCTCTCCAATGGAGAAATGAGAATAGTTTCTGTGAGTTGGATCATTCCTTCCACCACTTCAGTGGTAGCATCTCGTACCATCTTCCGAAGAGTAGTACCTGGTTGAGATTGAGAAACAGCAAGAATGTTGCCACAAAAAGCACTGACAGAAAGAAACTGACACAGATGAACATGCAGAATGCTCTGTTTGTGCAGATACACAATATAAATAAAGTTGCAGGTATTTTGAAGGAAGCAATATACCTTCTCCAGTTCCAAAAGGGCTTTGGACAAAGATATCAACACTTTATAACTATGAATGCTCAAACAACTATACCACTTCCTACATTATCACTCATTCACAGATTGAAATCTGCAGAATTAGATGGTCAAGTGGTTCACTTATAACCACGTTGCAAGTCTGTAGAATAGCTGACAACGGGACTCTGCTCACGTTAGCTTGCTTTCCTGTAGATGCCCGATCTCCTACTACGATTTGAAATACTGGGTTTCTTTATACAGTGGTGAAAGAATTGGCACTATCCTGCTGTTACTATCTCACCTTGGCCCTTGGGGAGCCAGTAGTACGCTGTGGCAACTGCAAGAATGGCATTTTGGACATCTTCGCTCAGCTTCTGACAATTCTGAAAACGGGTAGGCAAAAGTATCAATATCACATGGCTACACTTCATTTAGAAAGTCTCACAAACAATCCTATCCACGTTACTTTGTAAAAAAAAAAAAAAAGGAGGAAGCATAGTTATGGTCATAATAATGGAGAAACAAATATAGAACAAAAAGATACAGTATTTAAGTTTCTGTGAAGCCTACAAATACAGAAGAAAATCACTTTCTGGAGTTCCAAACTCACTGTATGTATTACGAGTAGCCTGGTTCAAAGGTTGTGAAAAGAGGAAGTAGCAGCTTAAACCACTACTCTGAGTTGGAGGTCTTTTCTTCCTTCTTCAAACATCCACGTGTTTGAACTTCTCTCAATTAACAGAAAATATATTGCCATTCTTTGTTAGCAGTAAGGTCCATACTGCTCAATATCTTGTCTGTCAGCAACCAGTTGCAGATGTTTAAGAAAAAAACATGTAAGAATACATCTATTTGGTATGTCCCCCTAAGTTATAGAAACTAGTTCTCTAGGCAATTCTTGAATTTGGTAAATACTCTCTACAACACATGGTTCCCACAGATGTTCTTTTTTTGTGCTGAACCCAATGAGACTTTGTTTTAGTCAAGTAAACCGGGAGATACCTGAAACTTGACACATACGCTGAAATTTCATTCTCTGTAGGGGGCTTTTACTCACCTCTGCAGAAGGCAGTGGAGACCTTGAGAAAGCCAGACTGAGCTTTGTAGCTTCTTGTGATGCTTCTTTGAATGTCCGACCTTAGAAAGGATACAGTGGGAACAAGACATTAGGAAGTATCTCGGGTAACAGACAAAAGAACGGAGCGGATAAATGAGCAATGTCTTCTCTGACACTACTTAACCCTAACATCTACTGCTCGATTACCGTTTCTTTTTTCCAAGCATGAAAAAGCCATAAGCTAAAATTCCACTTAGAAGATTTCCTTGGTGTATTTGTGCCATACACGTAGCATGTTTTATATATCTGTTCATTTCTAGTTTTTTTACTTAGCCACTACTGATATCTACAATCACATTTGTCTCCTGGTCCAGGACACCTTCACCAGAATGTTCTGGAAGGCTTTAACAGAGAACAAGAGCTTTAAAAACGTAGTTATAAAAACTGTTCCATACTGCCTACCGCTTTGCAACGCCAACACGGCTGGAGCCGAGGGCAAGTGCAAAAGCCCCGGCTGAAGTCCTGCTTGCAGCTTGGAGCCCTGCCACGTACGTGCACCGCGGAGACCCGCCCCCGCCCCCGCCGGCCCAGCCCGGAGCCACGCCTACCCCAGCCCGCTCCCCGGCCCGTACCTAGCGCGTCCCAGAAGCGCGGAGGCTCGAACGGCTCGCGGCCTTCGCCCGGTTCGCCCTCTGTAAAGGCAGACATAGGCCTCAGCCAGCAAAACGCCAGCCCAGCCCAGCCCAGCCCGCGCCGGCTCCAGCCCGGCCCCGGCCCCCACCTCTGACCCGCGCCAGCACCGCGCGCAGCGCCGCGCGCAGCTCCTGCAGCGCCTCCCGCGCCTCCATGGCTGCGCGAGCTGCCACCGCCGCGCGGCCTCTCTCGCAGCTGCCGCGCGTCACATCCGCTTCCGGAGAACAGAGGCGGGGAAAAGGGCGGCCCCGCCCCTTCACGGCAACCCGCCCGCAGCCGCGGCCGCCCCCTCCCGGCCCGGACAAAGGAGGCGCGCGGGCAGCGCCGGGGCGCGTGCGTGCACTTTATTAACTGCGGGCAGGGCAGCGAGCAGCCCCGAGAGCCGGCGGCGCGTCCCGGAGCTGGGGCGGACGAGAAGCGGGGACGGACGCCCAGCTACAGCAGCCGCCGCAGCTCCTCGAAGTTGAGCAGGTTGTTGGCTGCCTCGGACCAGGCTGCGTGGGTCGCTCCGTCCATCTCGGGGGCGAGGCTGTTGGTGCTGTCCAGAGTGTGGTTTGTGCCCCCGATGACTGCGTGGCATTCGGGACACTTACTCCTCTCCATCGCCCCCCCACACTCCCCAATCACATAGATATGCCCATTTCTGCACTTGAACCAGTGGCCACGGGGACAGCCTATGGCACGGACAATCTGCACCCGCTCAGCTTCAGAGATCCCCAGCCCCGATACAGGCAAGGCAGTGCAGAGCCTCTCCAGTTCAGCCTTCACTGCAGCTTCATCAGCCTTTGTGAACTTTTTTGTCCCTTCCAAGATCTCACGTACACTGGCAATCTCTGCTGCAAGGGCCGCGGTGATCATGCCACTTGCGCTTTTGCACCTTGACAAGAGGCTCTGTAGAAAGGTCAGTCTCTGGATCTCAGCTTGCAGGTCAGAGAGCTCCTGCCCCGTAAAGCTGATGCGTGGCAGATCCAGCCACTCTTGGACTTCATCCAGCCGCTTTTTCAGCCCTTTCCGCTCATTCACATCAATTTTGCTCATAGAATCAGTTAGGTCAGCTACACGCTTGTAGAAGTTAAGCTGGTTCTCAATTAGTCCAATACTCTTTATTGAGAGATCAGAAGCTTTTAGTTTATCTTCCAACATGAGGTACTTATGGGGTAGATTCCTCTGCAGAACAGCATTCCCTATGAGTGCAGCCTGCAGTCTTCGTCTGCTAGACTCGATTTCCTGTGCTGGGCCTTGGATTTTCTCTTTCACCTTCTCTATCTCGTCCAGCCGCCTTTTCACAATGGTACCATATCTCAAATTCTTTCTGACTGGTGTCTGACAGACAGGACATACCTTCAGCTTGATGACGTCATCATCTTCATCCATATAATGGTCAAGGCCCTGGGACTCAAAGACATGGCCACAGTCTTCAAGCTGTACAAATCGAGCATCTGGGTCTTCCTCAAAGCCAAAAAAGATCTGAGTGACCTCCTCATGGTCACAAACAAGGCACTTCTTTGGGCAGGGCTCTCCACACAATCCAATACAAGGATGCCCACAACGCAGCAGCTTAGTACATGGTACATTGCAGCGAGGCCTATTACATGGTTCACTGCAAAGATTGGTACACTGATAGTGCTGGCACCGCCACTCACATGGTTCCACACATGGAAAACAGCGCTCTCCACATTTCTTTTTACACCTGCTGTGAACACAGTGGTTCTGACAGTCAAGCTGACAGGGAGGGCATTCTACAGTACAAGGCTGCCGACACTTGTGCGAGCAGACCAAGAAGCGCTTGCATGGGCTGCTACATGGCTTATGAAATCTTCCTTCAAAGCAGGTATGACAGGAACCTGAGCATACATGACCACACTCCAGTGTGACAGAACACTTAGTTCTACATTCAACAGGTTTCCCATGTTTCATCTCTTCAGTGATCCAACATTTAACTTGCTGGCTGTGGCCACATTGCAGTGTGACTTCAACCAGTTCAGGACACCGCGCAGTGCATTCCTGGCCACAGAATCTGTTGCATGTATGCCCACAGTTCAGCTTTTTCTGGCAAGGCTCTTGGCAGACAAACTCACTATCTGGGCAAGAGCACGGCACCATCTGCAGGTGACCACACTTAGAAATAGTTTTCTCTACTATCACCATGCATGGTCCACATGGCTCATAACATGACTGCAGGCAGCGATGTCCCTTTGTACAAAGCACCTTTTGACAAGGCTTCAGACACTGATACTTTTTGTGCTGAGCGTCATAGGGGTGACATGCCCTTGTGCAAACATGGCCACAACTCAGCCTAAATTCACAGGGATGACTACAGCCTCCTTCTGGGACTTTGCTGAAGTCTGCTGCTGTAGATACCAGCGTCTTGGTCTCAGGGTGGTTTTGACAGCAAAGCATCAGTGAGCGGCCAATGTTGCCTTTCTCCCGCAAGGTGTGAATGATCTTGCTCCAGAGAGGAACTTTACCTAGCATTCTCATATTCCCAATGCAATACAGCCCTTTTTTAGCTCTGGATAATGCTACACATATCCGATTAGGTATCTGCAAGAATCCAGTTCTCTCCTCTTTGTTGCTCCGCACAAGTGACAGCAGGATAATATCATTCTCCTCCCCCTGGTATTTATCCACTACATAAACCTTCACACCTGCAAAAGTCTTGGCTGGCATGAGCTTGCGCAAACAGAAAAGCTGCCCAGTATAAGTAGTGAGAATGGTGATCTGAGAAGGTAGATAATCCTGACACAAGAAGTATTTGCACAGTTCCACCACAAACTGGGCCTCATGTGGGTTCTGATGGCTTTTCCCTTCTTGAATCTCTTGCTCAGGAAAGTCATGCTCCACAAAGAAGAGGTTAGATAGGACTCCCTGAAACAAGAGGAAACAGAAAGGAATTTTAGAAGCAGAAGGTCAAGGGAAGGTTGGACCTGGCACTCAGGGACATGATTTAGTGTGTGGCATTGGTAGTAGGGTGATAGTTGGACCAGATGATCTTGAAGGTCTTTTCCAAACTTAATAATTCTCTAAGGATTTCTTGGGCTGTGTACCAAAACCCAGAAACTGCTTTTATGAGGAAAGAATGTTTTTTGTGGACCAAACACGTATCTCTGGTTTTCCAAGGTGTCCATAGTTGCACATAACATCCATTGCTGTACAATTTAATTCAGCGGTCACCTATGTTGGTTATTGTACTAGATTAAAAGATTGAGTTTCAATGGCTTTTGGTATCCTGAACTTGTTTAAGATTCTCCAGAGTAGCTTATCCCTAGGAGAAATTGGGTAAAATTGTGGTCTTGTAAGCAGGTTATTTTTAACTAGACCATCTTCTACAAAATACTTGATATGGATTTCAAGATACCAAGAGGAGGTGCCAGTTTCCTGGATAGCTTATTTTTAGTCATTAAATCACCCTCACTATTGTCTTGTCTGTCTTCAGTATTCTATCGGTTTTCGTATGCTTTTCTCAACAAGTTAGAATGCTTTTAAATAACTAGTACTGTCTTCTCGTTATGAAAGATGCAGGTAGGCTAAGCTACTGTAATCCTCTCTATAACCACATCAAATTCTTTCTCCAAAAGGTATCCAGTCACTTGTTTCAGGAATTTAAAGCCTAACTCTGATACAGCATAGCAGTGTAACTTTGGCTCAGACTTCTGAGGAAATTAGTTATGACAGTATTGTGAGCAAGTCTGCAGAACAGGACTATGCAAGATAAGAAAGGTAACGTTATAGACAGTGATACAATTAATAATAGTTCAAAGATGCAAGAAAAGCACTAACATGGGAAGATATGAAGTCGTAATTAGGATGGGGAAAAAACAAAAAATCAGAAGAAAGGGAATTAGTGAAAGATAAGAACAATAACATTAAGGAAGAAGCAAAGGCTGACCCTTCTGATTGATGCCTACCTGACAACAGCAAAGACTCTTCAAGTGTCTTATGGTGTGGCAAGCATACTAGTGCTTTTAGTTCATTAATTTCTAGATGCTTATTATGCACGTTAATCAATAAAAGATTGCTTTATACTTTTATACTGCATAGATCTTGCTTGCAGATGCTGTGTATTGGTAAAATGCCCAAACAAAGAACTCGGGGAAGGAAGATTCCAGTAGTGAAGTCACCTGTCTTACACTGGAGTTTCACGAATTATGCCTCAAGTGTCTCATTTAAGATTTACTCCTAGCTTTCAATCTCCTGTAATTCTTTTGGTCCTTCTTCCATATTTCACTGTTCTTTTACAATCATCAATATTGGATCTATTTCCAGTGTCTGCCATCAGTAATACCAGAAGAGCTACAAATTACTTGCCTATTTCTATATCCCGCATTTCCTTCATCTATTTCAGTAGATGAACTTGATTTAGAAGTTGGAATCTTTTAACACTACATTTTACAGAAACTTATTTTAGCCAGTAACAGGGGCAAGAGAAAGTGCTTGCACTACTGAAAACTCACTTTTATGTTCTCATACTTCAAGACAGAGGGATGGTTTTCCAGCTCCTGGTATATATGAGGACTGAGAAGCTGGGCAATTTCAGGACGCATGCGGTGCTGAAACACAAAGCAGCTGCATCAGTCATGAGGAAGGAGCACCCGATTTCCCTGCCAATAATCTGTTTTTCCACTGTACAGACCATAGCTAAATACAAGACAAGGGTGACTTTTTTCAGTAAGCCAAGAATAGAGTGCCTCCTATCTCACCCCTGCTGCCACCACCACCACCAGTCACAGCTAAATGGCATCAGAGTACCTTCAATAAAATCATTTTGCAACGTTGTTGTAATAAGAATACTGGTTTCAGTGCAGATCTAAGAACAACAGTATTCTAGTAACAAAAGCCAGCACCTCACCCTAACCCCTAACCAGTTGTTCCAGGCAATTTTAATACAGGACTGCTAGGGGTAGAATTTCTCCAGGCACCAAGAAATATGGCTGCAACAATTTAACAGGAGGCAACTCAAGAAGATTCTGTGTCTCCACAGTTCTGGAACAGTTTTGGATGCCACAATAAGTCACGTTCTCTGCACTAAAAATTGTGGGAACCACAGTGCTCTAGGTCACATCACTGATGAATCAGACACTTAGTCGAACAATAGTATACCATTTGTGACAGTTTGACTGTTCTTACCATTCCTTTCAGGAACAAAGTAGCACATTACTTTAGCTTTTATATTTCTGCTCACAGAGCAGCCTTAAATGTACTATAAACTTAAAGCAAGCTAAGTACAAATGCAATAAGGGAGTGTTTTATAGCTGTTCCTTACTTGGTATTTCAGACGGACAAAGGGGAAATTAACTTTCACCAGCCGTTCAAATAGAGACACCTCCAGATTGAAGTTCTTCGCCAGGTCATATACATTGGCACTAGGCTGCAGCTGAAAGAGAAGGGATTGGGTCCATTTTTTAACAGCACTCTTACCTATTAGTAAGATTTCACTTATCTCTTTTTCCTATCACTGGTCTCTAGTAGAAAGGCCAGAGACTGGATTCTTGCAGAAGTGCTAATAACAAAGTTGTGTACTGTCATAACTGAAGTGGATTGGAGCACATGTCACGTTGTGTCAGTTAAACTAAAAAGATAAGTCCCCCAGTAACTCTGCTCCATAATCAAAGGAGACAAGACCCGTGGTATCTGTGGAAACTGAGAAGCAGGAAGTTCTGGTGTTTGCCAAACATGTTTGATGAAAGTGTTCTAGTTTATTTGCACAACAGTTAGAGGCATCTGCCATGGACATTACCTGCTGGTGATCTCCAATGAGGATGAGATGCTGGCAAGCTTTACTAAGAGTAGTAATGGTGTGAGCCTCAAGCACCTCTGCTGCCTCTTCTACAATTACAATTCTTGGCTCTACTTTTTGCAAGATCTGACGGTATTTGGCAGCACCTGAGAAAGGAGAGAAGACAAGCCTTAACAAGTATAGTTACGCGCAGGTGGTATGATAAGAGTTTTTAGGAAGGTATAAGCTGTGTTCCAGAAAATTCCCAAGATTCCAAAATGCTGAGTCTTGTGGAATGTGGACTTTAAAACAGCACTGTTCCAAGGATGGCTTCTATATGCAGAGAAGTTAGGGAAGACAGGTGGGGATTAGAATGCTACACCTGCCTTGGCCCTTTCCTGACTCTCTTCAGACATAAAATACATCCAGAACACATCGATCGCCACACATAAAAAACCAAAACTGTCTCCCCAAAGGGTGATACTACAAGACTTATGCTGCCTCTGCTCACCAAAAGGTGATGTGGAGATATCAGAGACATGAACTGTGTTTAACTGAGGCACAAGAAATGGAGCATTACTATTAAAATAACGTTGCTCAAAAGTGCACGGAAAACGCTTGTGCAGCCAACTGACAACTTTGTGTGATAGACATGTTTGCAGAGGGAGTCAGAAATGAAGGTGGCTGCAGACTAACGTGGAGCCTGACCCAGGCTGTCAAGCAGCACAGAATACTAATCCTTTGACAATAAGGTCCTTTAGTCATTACTGGAGGCAGTGCAATGCTGGTTTGCATCCCAACTGCTGCACACCTGTAGTTGTCATCCCCACAACTTTGGCCTCCTTGAGAATGCACAGATCTTCTTGCAGCCTTAGTTCTGCTAGCCTTTCTGCTGCTGCCTGGTACTGCTGTTCATGCTGAAGAATCCTCCTTCGAATAAACCCCTGATAGGTCTGCAGCCAAAGCCTAAGAAGAAAGAGCTGTTACCACACACAGCAAGAGAAGGAGGACAGCGACCTAGAAGTTTTGGGTGGGTTCAGTTCAGAACTTTCGTGCTTTTTCGGCAAGAGATGACTAGCATCTTTACTCAGTCCCCAACACACACAGTGGAGATGACAGCATTGTCCTGCCAATATAGGCAGGGTAAAAGCAAGTATCTTCCAGGAAGACATGTTCAGATAATGAACTGAACAGGTATGGACAGATATACCCCAGCTTGCTAGGAGTTTGTGAACTCTGACAGTCTTATCACACATTTGCTTGATAGACCCTGTAAAATATATTTGTCACCTGTAAAGCCTCCAACGAGAGCTGAGGTCTAGTTGCCACAGATCCTGAATAGATTTGGCCTCTAACTCTGTCATTGCACTCAGTTTACGGAGCTCAACTCTCATCTTCTGTTTCATTTTCTTCCTCTGGGAAGCAGTTATCTGGAGAGAAGGGGGGGAGGGAGGGAAATAGGCCCCCATCCCAAAATAAGCAGTTAAAACACAAAGATTATTCTGTATTAGCATGCCCATGTTATTACTTACACAGTCAAGCAGAGACACAGTATACTAGTGTATACAGTTACCTCCCACTGCACAGTCTTCTGTTGTGGCTGGGCTGTTCCTTCTTCCTCATTCTCCAGCTTCATAGCCAACAACACACTGGCTAGTTCACGAACAGCCCTGTGCTCTTCCTCCTTCCTCTTCTGAGGCTTTGCTGCCTCTTCATCCTCAATCACTCTATCAGCTTGAATCAGGTCAGCCTCCTCCGGAATCTCCAACAGCTCTTCTGCCTCACCTTCCTGCTCCTCCTCTCTCTCCTGCTGACCACCTGTGAGAGTCACCAATTACATGCAGCAAGTCACAGCCACTCTAGCAGAGTCACAGTGCAGCAGATCACTGTGTAGAAACTAAGGTTAATCTTTCCATTGCCTTACAGTGTTATGCATCTTTCAGCCTCTGTTAAGTAGCAGCGTCTATTTTCTGGCATGCATACACTGCTTAGGCAAATGCCTACAGAAGATGAATATTTTTATTTATTTTTTTTACCTGGATTCTCAGCCTCTATATCCTCTGCAGCACTCTGGGTAAAGACAGTTACACCAAGGCCCAGCCACTCCAGAATCACTGAGTGTTGTGCAGCACTGTAGTAGAATTCCTCATGATCCTAATATAAAGAGTCAAATCAGTTAGCCTCATCAGTCTCAGGATGATGACAAAGCAGCGCCCTGAAGCATAAGACAATTAGGACAAGTCCACCAAGTGACCTCCAGAGCCAAGAAGTCTAGGCAACCTCAGATCTCTAGAAATAGCATCCCTCCTCTCCTTCAGTTTAAGGCTTTCATTTGTGCACTTGTATTTTTACACTGACAAAGATCACTTGAAATCTCTGCAGTTTAAAGGAGCAAAATTTAACTCCGCTTTCCTGTCACTTTGACACAGCTTGCCATTCACTCCCTTTCTTTCCCAGTCGTTGAGTGAGGCTAAAGGAATTAAATCTGAGGGAAGCTCAGACACATTTGCAGAAAGGGCAGTAAGTATATTTGGGGACTGCTCGACTCATAAGAAAGGAACCTCTCTTACCAGACCCTTCATCAGACTGTCCCAGTGCTGGGGGGCAATGCACGCTTCCAAGTGGCGCTCATGCAGCACTCCATATGTTGTGCACTCTAAGTGCTTTGCTCCTTTATGGAGCTCTTCCTCAGCCTGCTTCATCTGACTGGTTATCTACTCATAACAGAGAGAAGACATCATATGCAGAAGAACAAAGTTCAGAAACAGCAGAACAAGAAACTGATGATACTGTGAACAAAGAAGAATTAAAAGGTTGACTTCAGTGTAAAACAATGTGAAAGAACAGGTCTGGAAGAAGTTTAGTTAGCTTCCCCAATGGACAGGTAACCCAGTCTTTTCCAGGGGACTCTATACGTACATTCACGTAGGCTCTGCGGAGATGCATTGGCAAGTTGTGTCGGAACTCACACTTCTTCCTCAGCTCCCTCAAGGTGAATTGCTTCAAGACCTCACTGCTACTTCTCCCCCCAACACGTACCATCCCATGTTTTTGGAATGTGTATATTCCTGTGAATGAGAAAGAAATATTAGTGCTAAAGAGGCTAACTGTTTTCTGCAGCCTGATAAAGGGTAGGGAGAACAGTCTTTGCACGCAACACATTGGACTGGTCTGTCTGAAGTTTTCTTACTATGTAAGAATGGGGCTAGAATCACCAGAAAGAGCCAAAAGGGCAGGTCTTCATGACAAAAGGTATGACAGAGTAAGAGTTATAGTATAATTTCTACCCTCCATTCCATCATACTTGCCAGATACTCTTACCTTCTAAGAACTGATCCAGCGCATGGTTAGTGTAACAGACTACAAGGATGGGAGAATTCTGGACAGTCGTTTGCCACACATGCTTATTAGTCAAGAGAGCCTGGACAATCTTCAAACCCACATAAGTCTTCCCTGTAAAACAAGCTCTGAATCAGAAAAGGGTAATCCATCCCTGTATGCAGGGTTCTTCCCGCCACTGCTTCTCCCAAGCCACTGAAGCTAGCTTAACACACGACAATTGGCTTTACATAAAACACTCATGTACTAGTAGAAGACAAGCAGTGGTGCGTACTGAGTTCAGGTACCATTTAAATTAATTACCATTAGTCTTGCAATTCTTTCTTCATGCAGAGAATCAGGGTTGAACATTCCTAGTGTTCAAACCTGCTACAAAGGTTAATAGAGCTGTTGCACAGCAAGAGGTACCACGGCATCAAATAGCTGAAAACATTTTCATATGGGTATTTCAGAATATTTTAACCTTCTTCCCCACAGCTCACAATAACTGGGCTTCTCAAGCATCAAATAGACATGGAACTAAAGCTCTGGACACAGGGCAGCTGGCTTTTTCTGGGGATAGTCTCCCTAAATGAGGAAGTCAAGGAGAACTCCTTAAATGACAGAGACTTAAAGCAAATGTTTCTCACCAGTCCCAGGTGGTCCTTGGATAATAGCCAGCTCCTTGGTGAGTGCAAGTCTCAATGCCTCCATCTGGGACTCATCTAGTCCCAAGGTTTCCATTGAAGGCCACCGGTTGGGATCTAGAACATGGAAACTTTGCCTTCTCAAACCATCAGGAGCTCTCTCTTCATCTGCCAGGGGATCCTCTGTCAAGGGTGCAAAGTTGTATGTAGTATCCACTGTAAGGTATGTTGGCTCCTTCACCTGTGCATCACATTCCACAATGTACTTCTGGAATGGGATATCTTCTTCCTGGATTTCCTGTAACCCTTCTAACACATGCCGATATGCCTCAAAGTAGGCAGTTGTCTCTACCATGAGGAAGGAGTCTGAGGGCCGAACCTCTGCCAGCAGTGCTTGGCTCTGTGCATTAAAACATAGCTGTACAATCCCCTTGGCAAGATCTGTACTATCCCGATTAGAAACAGTGGCAAACAGGCATGTTTCAAAGTGATCTTTAGACATGCAGACCAGGGATCCATATAGCAACCGTCTGGAGTTCTGCCATCGCACAAACTTTAACGGCTTTGTGTCAAACTGAACCTTGTAAACAACACCAGTTGGGGAGCAGAGTGGGGCAATAATCCGTGTGTCAAAGTAGATCCTGATATCATCAAATTTTTTCTTCCTCAAACCTTTGTCCTCAAAGCTCTGCAAAAGCTCTGAGATACCTTCCCTTAAAGGCCTTACAAAATCTTCCCTCAGAAGCCGGAAATGGGTGTCAAGATAAATGCTGGTGCTCTCATATCTTCCAGAAACAATATTGGGACGTAGAAAGGGTTTCTCATCATGGTGTACCTCATTATATGTTGGATAAATGGTCATTGTACGATAGGTTTCTTCTTGACCATCAGCCTGAAGCTGCATAAGAGTGTAGTTATCAGCCCTCAGCGTGCCTTCACGTCTCTTCTCTTGCAGGTGCTGCACAAGCATCTGGACTTTATTTAGATTCTTCTCTGTTTCTTCCATGATGTCCACACCAGAAGCTCGCAAGGCATTTATGGATGCTGGCAAGACTGTTAAGAGAATGGAGATTTTCTGCACAGAGCTAGCTGGGAAAATACTGATCAGGTCCTGAAGCAGCAAAATGATGTTGCCAATATGTTCAGGATACTGATGTCGGACAGCAGGGACTGCTTCTGTTACCATGTCAGACACATACTGTGGCAGACAGATCTTGAGAAAGTTGGACTCCTTCACCACTCCAAGAAGCTGCTGAACACTTTGTCTATCCATTCGGGAGCTGCATGCTTTTCGAAGCACCTGACAAATGAGCTGAAGGAAACTGGGTTTCATAGCGGTTTGGGAAAGAAGTTCCTTCAAACCTGAACTCGAGGCAAGTGTGATGACAACTTCAGAAGGGTCTTTCTGTAGGAGACCTTCTAGGAATTTGTAGCCAATCTTTTTGACTTGCTGAGGCTGCTCACTGAGCTGAGCACCACCTGGGGTAGGTTTCTGGTAGAAGTGAGTATTCCTCCCAGGTTGTATCCTCCTTCCTTTCCCTTCATTTTCCTGTCCGTTCCTCAGCCCTCTAGCATCTTCCTGGGCTTGTCCAGATAGAGCTTGTCCACCTTGATAGCACTTTCCCCTACCCTCGTTTTCTTGCATGTTCCAGGGTCCCCTGGCCCTCTCATATGCCTGTCCACCTTGATATCTCCTTCCCCTACCTTCATTATCTTGTTCATTCCAGAGTCCTCTGTCTCTTTCATACGCTTGTCCACCTTGATGCCTCCTTCTTCTACCCTCATTTTCTTGCTCATTCCAGGGTCCTCTGGCCCTCTCGTGTGTTTGTCCACCTTGATACCTCTTTCCTCTCCCCTCATTCTCCTGTTCATTCCAATGTCCTGTGGCTCCACTGTTGGCTTGTCCACCTTGGTTTCTTCTTCCTCGACTGAAGAAACATTCAGATCTTTCTTCTCTTTGCCCAAGTAGAGGAGTATAATTACTGGTTTGGGGATTTTCCCCTGCCTGAGCTACTGTTTTATGAGTCTGGCCTGACACACTATTTATTCTGTTTCTCCCTCGTTGTATAAATCCAGTATCCCAATGATCTGCATGCCCTTAAAAGAAAAAAAAAAAAAAAAGAGACATTTGTTAATTATAATTGACCATATTAACCTGCCTCCCAACACAAAAGTATAAGTATTTTGGCCTGCTTGTGAGCATATTTTGGGCATCTTGCACCACATTAGACAACTAGCACTTCACTTATATCCAGACCCTCAGTATTTCCTCTATAATCCTTTTCCTGACTGCTAAAGAGTACCATATCTAGAGCCCATGTCAGTTGTGAAGCTGGGAAGTCACTGAGAAAATAAACCTTTTCCACAAAGCAGAATTAAAGGAGGCCAATGATGACGTATCCTGCACGAGACAGGCTTTCCTCAAGAGTTAGCTGTCTTTGAAATAACTACCCAGGCTGCAGCAGCTGACTTCAAATCGCACAGTTAAAACGCAACCTTCTGCGCAAGACCCAGCCTCTCGCAGTAGCAGGAAGCATAGGCTGTGTAGCCTTTCTCACACGCCCAGCAGAACACTCAAAGGGCACTGACTGCTAGCAGTATCAGTTAGCAGAGAGACCACTGCAGTACATCGTTGCTTTGTGGGCTCCAGCGAGAGGCTGGAGGTAAACAAGTAAACGCAGGAGCTTACAGCCGAGAGGAAGCTGCACCGCGCGCAGGCAGGGAAGGAGCATTTCCCCCCGCACCACCCCCAGCCCACCCGCAGCCTTAGCTCTGCGGCAGCCGGGCGACCCTCACCTCTCCGTCCCGCGCGGGGCAGCCGGAGGCCAGGCCCCCGCCCGGCCCCCTCCATCGCTCCGGCCGCTGGCTCCTCTGCGGGGCGTCGCGGCTCTGCGGGGCGAGGACGCTGCTCAGCGCTCGGTGCGGCTCGGCTCGGCGGCCGTCACGCCAGGGTAGCCCCGGCCCCGCCCGCGCCACCGCCGCCGGGTTTCGCTTTCCAGTTCCCCGCAGGGCCCGCCCCGCGCCCCCGGACCGAACACGCCCAGGGGCGGCGCGGGGCACCAGCACCGAGGCAGACCCTTACAGCGCCCTCGCCCCCCGTCCCCCCCGCCCTCCCGCGCCCTCCCCCGTGTCCCTCCCCCCCGCGCCCCCCCCCGTGCCCCCGCGCCCCCCCCATCCTGTCCCCGCGCCCCCCCATCCTGTCCCCGCGCCCCCCCCATCCTGTCCCCGCGCCCCCCCCATCCTGTCCCCGCGCCCCCCCCCATCCTGTCCCCGCGCCCCCCCCCATCCTGTCCCCGCGCCCCCCCCCATCCTGTCCCCGCGCCACCCCCCCGTGTCCCCCTCGTCCCCCCGTGCCCCAGCCACTCCGGGCAGCGCCCTCCCACCGCCGCCCCGTACCGGCTCCCCCCTCTCCGTCCCCAGCGGGCAGCGGCACCTCCTCCAGTACCAGCCCCCGCCGGGAATACTCCCCACCCTTCCCCGATACCGAGCCCCTGCCCCCAGCAGGCAGCACCTACGTCCCGCAGCACCGGCAACCGCCACGGAAAGAGCGCCCCGGTGCCGTCGGGCCTCTCTCGCCGCTCGCTCTCCCCGGCCGCCGCCGCTTTCGCTTTCCCTTCCGCGGGGCGGGGCGGCGAGGGGCGGGGCCACGGCTGCCTCCGCCCCGCCCAAGGTTGGGCCGGCTCCGCGCACGCGCTGCTGCCGGGCCACGCGGCGCCGCGCGACCCGGGGGGAGGTGGCCATGCTGCAGAGCCTGGGCCTGGTGGGCACCATCGCGGAGGGGGATGAGGGGCCCGAGGACCCCGAGTCCGAGGACTCCGAGGACGAAGAGGTGGGTGCTGGCCGGGCTGGGCCGGCGCAGGGGCAGGGCGGGGCCGCGGCGAGTTGGATTGGGCCGGGCTGGATCGCAAGGGGCTGAGGGCAGGGGCAGGGCCGCTTCGCTTCGGCCTGGCCGTCCCGCGGTCGTCGCTCACGGCTGTTGTTGTAGGGGCCGCGCGTGGCTCTTGGCCGCTGGCGGCGGGCCTCCGCGGGAGGAGACTTCAGTGCTGCTTTCGTCTTTGGCGAGGCGGAGGCCGGTGGGGAAGGTACCTGGGCGTCAGCTCTGCGCCAGCTTCGTGGCAAGGTGAGGCCCAGCGGCCGGTCCCGGGGCTGCAGTGCCCGCAGTCACGTTGTTGTGTTCTTCCGGGCTCCTCTTACAGCTCCTTTCTTTTGTTTCCCTGTCTAGAGATCAGTTACGACGCTGGACGAGAAGATTGAGAAAGTGAGACAAAAAAGGAAGTTCCAGGTCAGGGCCTTTCTCCTAGTGATTCTTATTAATGTAGAGACTTGGTTTGGTCGTCTGCTGTGTCCTTTTCAGAGGCGTAGGCTCTGGAAGCAACCAGAGTTACAGTGCTCAAGCTGGAGCTTAATACCTCAGCTGGGTTTTCAGCCACGCATCATACATCGCTGTAGTGATGAGAACGTAGAATTATTAACGCTTAAGGTTATGCAAAACCCTGGATCTGTGAGTGGGCTCATAACAAACCAAACACACCAAAGAAAGCTCACAAAGAATTGAAGTTCTTCTAAACTGCTTTGTATTTCGGCACAGGAAAGAGAAACTAAACAAGCAAAAGTGAAAGACGGTGATGCAGAGACTGGGGATGATCAATCCAAAAAAACAGAGAGTGAGGATTTCAGTAGGGAAGAAGAAGATGTGGAGTCCCAGTATTCACTGGATGATGAAACTATCCTCACAAAAGCAGGTACTAGTAGTACATAGAAAGATGGTCAGAAGTGAGAATGTGACAGACTGTTGACTGGAGAAGAGTCGTTAGTTTTTAAAGTCTTTAGTGAAGTCTTGGTGACTGTGGACAAATTTCTTACTTTGTGTTGTCTTGTCTGCAGGCCTCTGTGATGTTCCTCTGACTTTGGTCAAATTTATTTTGAATGGTAGCAGTGGTATTTTATTTGCAGTGATCATTGAAGAAGGAGATCTCCTTGCCTATATTTGTTTCTGAGGCTTTTCCGTCAATACCTCATTAAGAGCAAAAAGCACAAGATGAGGGTACATGCTATATCTTGCTATGTATTTAGCTGTGCTTATTAATGTCATGTTTCTTTTTCTCTGCAGACACAATTAAAGTGAAGGAAAGAAGGAGATCAAAAACGGGACGAAAAGCAGTAAGCATTGGAGAGAATGACACTAGGTCATTCTCCAGTATTATTTCTGGAGGCTTTTGAGTTTGGTTAACAAACTGTAGGTCATAGAACATCCCAGAGCCCTTTGGTCACCTGCTGTGTTGCTGTCTATAGCATTCCGGTTTTGTTGTTGCTGTTTCTAGGAAGCAGAGAGCTTTTTTGAAGATGCCTCTCAATATGATGATAACTTGTCATTCCAGGACATGAATCTTTCACGACCTTTGCTAAAGGTATTTATCTAGTTTGATTACTTCCTATGTTATTGTGAAGAATGTTGGACAGCCTCCCCTCTACCACTCAGAACCATCAAATTCCTTCTCTCTTTGCAGCCTCTCCGAAAAAGAAATTGGGGATGGGGGTGTGATAGCCCTTTAGGAGTTCTTTTTTTCCAAATAACAGAAAACGTTCTTTGATTTGCAATGTATGTAAATGTTGTCTTGAGTGAGACTTGTAGCAAAATCATAAAATGTCTGACTTCAAAAGGGACCTGTGGAGGTTGTCTTGTCCAACCCTCTCATCTTAAGCAAGGACACCTAGAGCAGGTTGCCCAGGACCATGTCCAGATAACTTTTAAATATCACCAAGTACGGAGACTCCACAGACTCTTCTGGGCAACTTGTTGCAGCAGTCAGTCACTACCACATTAAAAAATGTTTCCTGGTGTTCAGGCAGAACCTCCTGTCTTTCAGTTTGCTCCTGTTGCCTTTTTGTCCTGTCAGTGGGCACCACTGAAAAGAGTCTGGCTCAGTCTTCTTTATGTGCTCACTACAGGTGATACATTGATAAGATCTCCTTGAGTACTCTCTTCACCAGGCTGAACAGCCCCAGCTCTCTCAGCCTTTACTCATATGAGATGCTCCAGTCGTGTCATCATTTTTGTGGCCCTTTGTTGAACTCTTTCCAGTATGTTCATATCTCTCTTGTACTGGAGGTCCTAGAATTGACACAGCACTTCAGGTGTGGCCTCGACAGAGCTGAGTAGAGACAGTGTTTAACTGCTTTATCTCCTTTGAAGGCAATCACAGCTCTTGGTTTCAAGCAACCAACTCCAATTCAGAAGGCTTGTATCCCTGTGGGTCTTCTGGGGAAGGATATTTGTGCCTGTGCTGCCACTGGGACAGGTAGGGACTAGAGCAGGGCATACAAAACATGGAGAGTTCAGAGTATTGACAATAATTGGTAATTCTTGATAATTCATCTTAATTTTCTTTTATAGGTAAAACAGCTGCCTTCATCTTGCCGGTACTTGAGCGCCTGATATACAAACCTCGTCAAGCTCCAGTTACACGGGTGTTGGTTCTAGTGCCAACACGAGAACTGGGTATTCAGGTGCACTCTGTTACAAAACAGCTGGCACAATTCAGCAGTGTCACAACTTGCCTTGCTGTAGGTGTGTATTAAGTTGCTTATGTGAATTGCACAGGTCACTGTAAACACTATACAGAACTGGAAATCCTGTGTTCTAAACCTGGATACTTAGAATTATTGCAGACATGCTTTTAGTAGGTGTGCTTATAGTTTAAAATCTTACTTTCCCATGCTATGTAGTATGCTTTTTTTTTTTCTTTTTTAATTAAAAGGGAAAGGTAGGGTCATTTCTAATTCCGAATGTGGTATTAATCTGCATTGTTTCCCATTCCTCTGGCAGTTTGGAAATATGTACTTTGTTGCAACCTGCTCAGGAAGTCAGCAGACTGTGTTTGCTCTCTTTCAGGTGGCCTAGATGTGAAGACTCAGGAAGCAGCTCTGCGCTCTGGGCCAGACATTCTTATTGCAACTCCTGGACGACTAATTGATCATCTCCACAACTGCCCCTCCTTCCATCTGACCAGTGTAGAGGTGCTCATTTTGGATGAGGCAGACAGGTAAACTAGGCAGAACAGCAGTGAAAAATGGGGTGGCAGCTGTCTCCTCTCCGTTTCCCAGCGTAGGGCAGTCTTTGTTGCTCTGCCTTATGTAACAGTTCTTAGCTAGGACTAGATACAGCTGCCTCATCTTGCTGTGTTTCTCCTGTGTAGGATGCTGGATGAGTACTTTGAGGAACAGATGAAGGAAATAATCAGGTTATGCTCCAACCACCGCCAAACAATGCTTTTCTCTGCCACAATGACAGAGGAGGTAAAACAGGCTGCTGGGAAGCACATACAGGCAGACAGTTTAATAGATAGTTGTTTATTAAATCTTTTACCAGAAAGTATGTGGACTTCTTTTTATTAACCTGTTTTGGTAGGTGAAAGATTTGGCTTCAGTTTCCCTGAAAAATCCGACACGAATTTTTGTGAACAGCAATACAGATGTTGCCCCTTTCCTGAGGCAGGAATTTATCCGGATCAGACCCAACCGAGAGGGGGACCGTGAGGCCATTGTATCAGGTGAGTGATGAGGAAGGAAAAGATGGAATTAGTAAGCGACTGCAAAGCAGGCTGCTGAGAGGACTTTCTTTCAGCTCTACTGACACGGACCTTCACGGATCATGTGATGCTTTTCACCCAGACAAAGAAGCAAGCTCACCGTATGCACATCCTACTTGGGTTGATGGGTTTACGGGTTGGGGAGCTTCATGGAAATCTCTCTCAGGCACAGCGGCTGGAGGCACTCAGGTATTACCAGGTTTAGTCAGCCATCACGGGATAAAAAATAGAAGTTGGAAGTTTTAGGGCAGAAGTGAATTTCTGTATTCATTGCTAATATACTTGCTATCTTTGCTCAGGCGTTTTAAAGATGAGCAGATTGATATTTTGGTAGCTACAGATGTGGCTGCGCGAGGACTTGACATTGAAGGTGTAAAAACAGTGAGTATTTACGCTGTTGATCTTTTTAATGAGTCCTTTAATGTAGTTACCCTACTAACACTTTATTTTCTAGGTAATCAATTTCACCATGCCCAATACCACCAAACACTATGTTCATCGAGTGGGTCGAACAGCAAGAGCAGGCAGGGCTGGTCGTTCAGTTTCACTTGTGGGTGAGGAAGAGCGCAAGATGCTGAAGGATATTGTGAAGTCTGCCAAAACACCAGTGAAAGCCAGAATTCTCCCCCAAGGTATGCACTTCACTGAGGTAAAAAGGAGAGCAGCAGGCAGGGAAGGTCACACTGTACAGAGAAGGGCTACTAAAAGAGGTGCCGAATAATAAAGCAGACCTTGCATGGGCTGCTTCTGATGTTATTCACAATGGATCTTTTTCAGACGTCATACTAAAATTTCGAGAAAGGATCGAGAATCTAGAGAAAGATGTGTACGCAGTTCTGTGCTTGGAGCGTGAGGAACGTGAGATGCAGCAGTCAGAGGCTCAGGTAAGATTTCTTCAGGATGTTAATCTGGAGTAGATATAGCGTATTAGGAGATTATCCTAGTGTACTGTAGCTGGGAAATGCATGTTCCTTGGAAGATGTACATCTTCCTTGGAAGACGTACCTATTCCTTGATAACCATGAGCTTACTTCTTGCCTGAATTGTCTCAGATCAATAGGGCAAAGAAGCAGTTAGAGGTAGGAAAAGAAGAAACTACAAATGGGAGTTTGGAGCGGAGCTGGTTTCAGACCCGTGAGGAGAGGAAGAAAGAAAAGTGTGAGTCATGGCACTGCTAGTCATGTTAAATTCCGTAGGTGCAACTGGACTGTGCTCTGTACTTCAAAAGGTTCTTTATTCCGTGTTTTTCTCTCTCTAGTGGCTAAAGCCCTGCAGGAATTTGACCTGGCATTACGAGGCAAAAAAAAAAGGAAGAAATTTATGCAGGACACCCAGAGAAAAGTCCAAATGACAGTGAGTATATTTACGGATAAGTGGGATCCCAGAGTGAATTGCCCTGTTTTTTTCCTCAGCAAAACCTCCCGTTACTGTAAACTTGCATTTTATTACCTTCCAGCCAGAGGAGAGGTCACAATTTGAAATCTTGAAATCTCAAATGTATGCTGAGCGGCTGGCAAAAAGGAATCGGCGAGCAAAGCGAGCCCGAGCCTTGCCAGAAGAGGAACCAGCAGCAGTACCAGCAGGTAGAGAAAATTACATTTTTTTACAGCTGACCTACCTTATATCATTTATTTTGTTACATAAGAGTAAAGTAAAGTAATCTGCATAGTGGGAAACACCAAGTTAGGAGGAATGGCCACTGGTGTTGGCCAGGGAACACATTTGCAGAGAGGAGACATCACTTCTCCTGATTGTCATGCTTATTATTGTGGTCAGTGTTATTGGTCTTCAGTAAAAATGATGATGCTCTAGTCTTCTCTTTACTGCCAGTGTTCTTACTATTATTATCTCTTTGTACTAGGCCCCAAGCAGAAGAAAAAACTGTCTGTATTTGATGAAGAGCTTACCAACACAAGCAGGAAGGCTCTGAAGCAGTATCGTGCAGGGTAATAAGTCTTAGCAGCAATGTGTTAGTCTAGACTTTAACAGTTCTTTTGTATCTCTGGACTTTCTCAGGGATACTTCGCTTGATACTGGGGAAAATTATAGTTGCATCATTTGCAGAGCTGAGAAGGGTGTCTTTGAAGAAATACCTGTGCCATTGATCCAAATCAGTGACTCTTGCTGCTTTCTCTTTTCCCCCCCACTCTCTGTACTAGCCCATCATTTGAGGATCGGAAACGCTTGGGTATGGCCTGTCGTAGGAAAGGAGGAAACTTCAAATCCAAATCCAGGTATAGCTCCCTTCTTAATTTTTTTTCCTGCTTTCCTTTTACTGCAGTTATTTAAGGGGCCTTGCTAAGAGGTTTGGTTCTTCTACAGCAGCTTAATCTGCTACCAAAGGGGCTGTTGCTGGGAGAAATAAAGGATACTGCTTTTAATAGCATGTTTCTAGGTTTTGTTGTGGGAGAGCATTGTCATTGCTGTTCCTTATTTATCATTGATAGTTAAGCTGGTGGAATATGACTTCAGGGAATCTTCTTTTCCAGGTACAAGAGGAAGTAAAAAGTGTTTTCCTCAATGGATAACTTGGGCAATCCAGATACTTCAGATACACTCTCTCCAGGGTCTGGATTTCCTTGTACTATGAGAAGGCATCTTCAGTAAAATTGTATAGATTTTCATCAAGTTCTGGAATAGCTTTGGGATGTTCATTAATACCTGGTTGAATAGCCTGTGTAAAAACACCTTCAGCAGCCAATACAATAAAAGATGGATTCGTTTTCTTTCTAAAAAAGTTTCCTCTACTACTTCAAAGGATAGTTAGAGAAATGAGAGATAGGAAACCTTATTTCCTTCTCTCAGGCTCTTCAGGTAAATCAACCTGTCTTTATGGTAAAAGCTAGAGACTGCTTACTGATTAGTTCTTACACATCTGTGATTTCTGTTACTTAACCATAGAAATCATTTTCAGACATATTTCTAAGATAGAGAAAAATGTTTTCCTGAAGACATCTTTCTGAGAGGTAGAAAACACAAGAATTAGCAGTATCTCTGGGATACTCTGTGAATAAAGGATCATCTCAAATGGGTAGAAGTAGACAGCTTCCTTCTGATTGAAAAGAAAGCAGCTGTAAGGCAATAAGGGAAGACTGCAACCAGAATAGTGTGCTTGATGTTAGTGTGAAATTAATGATAGGTCTGCTTATCCCGGCTTCCCCCCCACACACGAGAAGCAATGTGGCTCCGTAAAGATCAACCTGAGATAGTGCAGGCTAAAAACCAGCATCTTAACAGATCACTATTACTCATAGAAATAGCATTATACTTACTCCACTGAATAAACCACAAATTCTGATTAGTAACTTCTAATTTTGCAGAAATGTTAAACTTTTACTGTTACTTAGCTCCGCTAGCCATACCAATTGCTAGATTTATTTAATATGCCTTAATTCCTATGAAGGACACAGGTCAGCATAGATGTAGGTGAGCCAGAAAAACTGTTCACAGCTTAATTAGCTATAGGAATTGAGCTTTTGGTATGACCAAGTTACAGAAGTGAAAGGTAACCGTTGCACTCCTGAAAGAGACCAGCACAGTGGTGACAAACTATAGGGTTTTCCAACTTTATTAAAAAGGGCAACCTTTACAAGCAGTAAATAGAAAATAATACATAGCAAAGTTGAAACAAATGGTACTGCTCAGTATATTCCCTTAATCAGTCTTCTCACAGTTTAAAGGTACATTAGAGAGTATCTTACGGCCTTGGTGGACGCATGCCAGGTGGAGGGGGTCCTGAGAATAAAGGAAAGAGTTGAATATTCAACTTGAATTTCAAAGAGGACAGAGGAAGCAAAGCGAAACCAAGACGACCTTTTTCCCCATTCCCAACGTGGGCTTGGGATCCTCTTTCAACATGGATACATTTACTGACAACTAGCAGACCTAGGGAGCCACTAAAGTGTATTGCTCTTTAAATGTTTTCATTTATGCTACAGCTTCTTATGGCTTCTAGGCATTTAAGATAGCTTCCACTAACCTCTCATTCCTGGGGGTGGTGGTCTCATGCCTGGTGGTGGCATTCCCATCGGAGCACCTCGGCCAGGTGGCATTCCCATGGGTGGGCCCATAGGTGGTCTCATGCCTGGAGGAGGTCCCATCATTCCTTAAGCCAGAAAAAGAGCAAGTATATGTATAGTCAGCTGGATATTTAGGCACCAACTGGATATCAGAATAATCTTTCTTAATACCAGCTCTTCATGACCGATCTAGCCACATAATAATAAAGACTTCTTGCTGCCTCACTCTACAGAGTAATTCCTACCTGGAGGAGGTGCTCCTCTGCTCATGGGTGGAGGAGGACCTCCACGCCCTGGTGTGTACTGGGTGGGGGCTCCTGCTATGCTAGCAGTGGCTGCTGCTGCAGCAGCTGCAACTGTTCCACGGCCCTGAGGTGTCATCACCTGTCAACAACATAAAGAAGTTCACAGAGGAACACCGTATCTGCTTTACATGCCTAACTAGACAATAAGCAGAACTTACATTCTTATTCCTTCAGAAAATTATCCCTGCCCATCCTTAACATTTTAAATAATGCCCCAAACCTATAGTACAAGTCCCTTAATACCACTTGAATTCTGTGCAGGAAGCTGCACTTTTCAAGCATTTTCTTTTACCAGATAAAATACAGAGTTCCTAGGAGGATCTAGCAAAAAAAAAAAAAAAAAAAAAAAAAGAAGCAACCTCAAGCACCCTGGTACCAGAAGCTAAGACTGCATGCAGTTCTTCCACCCCACCATTTTTTTCCATCACATTACCACCAAGAAGTAAACACCACCCCAGAAAATACTGGACAGATCTTTTTTAACAGGCCACAGCATCTCACCTGTTGGGACGGTCCTCCCACTCCTCTGACAGGGCCAGCTAACCCTGCTGGAGCCTGGGGCATGGGTGCACCAGCTGGTACTCCCCTCCCTGCTGCTCTCCCAACTCCAGGTCCTCCAGCAGCTCCAGCAAGAGGCACACGGGCAATTCCAGTCTGAAAACAGATACCCCCCCCCCCCCCCCCAAAAAAAAATTATCAAAGCAAAAATACTCAGGTCTTAGGAATCCCATCAGCCCTCCTCTGTCCAGTGAATGCCTGAGGCAGTGAGTAGTCTAGAACTTCCTGCAGTGAAATTTGCTGCACCTGGAGTCACAACAGTGTCTAGAAACCTAGGACAATGGTGTAGCAGCAGTCTCCTGCAAGAAGACAAAGTTATCAGACATCCCTTCCCTTTCTCCTTAGATCTACGCTCATTCTCCTTACATCTTTTGGAGGTGGCCCTTCAACTGTCATGGATACCAGGTTTTCTCCTCGCAGCAACACGAGACCAAGGACTCGTTTCTCTTCCCGCTCTGGCTGCTTTGAATTCTTAGGTCTAAGGAGAAAACAAAGAGAAAACATTACAAGACAAAGAAAAAAAAAATACACGTTGTTCTTTAAAGTTGCAACTGAAGATACGACTTGACTATTCCAGAGCTGAGAACCTACTGTACAAAAAAAAAAAAGCGTTTTTACATGCCCCAAGCTACAGAGAAGCTGTATTTTACATGCCCCGCACATAGAGAAATCCAAACAAAAGATGCATATTTTCTCCATGAGCTTTTCCATGATGCTTAATTGTTACACTGACTACAATAGCATCACATAACGGTACGTTTTGGTTAGGAAGAACTGAAACAGAAACGAGCACTTTGGAACAGGACAGTAAGAACCAAACATTGCCAGTTAGGCCCCGGCGGCAGCAGGATTTGAGAAGCGAGACTCGCGCAGGGCGGTATGTACGCAGAGGCTCGCCGCGGCCGACCCCCGCCGTTCGGAGCGGCCCCGCCGGGCGGGCCCCCGCCGCAGCAGCGCGGTGAGGGGCTCTCGAGGCGCCGCCCGGGGCTCCGCTCGCCGCTCCCGCCGCGAGGTTACCGCTCACTTGATCTTGCGGAACTCGTCACAGTCGCAGAGAATGAGGTTCATGTGCTTGTCGAAGGCCTTGAAGGTGCCGATGAAGACGCGGCCGTCCTGCAGGATGCACCGCATGCGGTAGTCGATGTGCTGCAGCATCTTGCTGCTCTTTCCCACCGTCTGCAAGAGACCGCCGTTACACGGAGCGCGGTGGCGGGCCGGGGCCCGCCGCCCCCCTCGCCGCGCGCGCCCGGCAGAGCGCCCGACTCACCATGGCTGCGGCGCTCCGCGATCCTCCCCGTCGCCGCCGTCGCCGCCGCCGCCAGCTCCCGACGCAGCCCCCGCTCTACCGGAAGCACCTCCGCGCGCCGGCCGCCACTTCCGCCCGCCCGCCCGCACGCGGCTGCCCCAGCACCGCCCCTTCCGCCGCGCGATGGACGCGTTTCCGCCGGCGGCGGGGGCGGGCCGGCGGGGCTCCCTCGCTGGGTGGGCGTGGGGCGGTGACGGGGCGTGCGTCGCTCCCGGCGGGCGGGGCCGTGCTCGGCTGTGGCGCCCCCCGGGCGTTCCCTGCCAGCTCTGCGGCTGGCGGCCGGCACGGCCGCGGGGAGGCTGCTCTATTGGAGCCGGTCCCGGAGACCGGCATCGTTGGCCCGAGCAGCCGATGCGAACTGTCCCGCGCGGTCCCGGAAGGGCGGAGGGGCCTGGGGCGAGGGCGACTCGGGCCGCGTACCGCGGGCAGGCCGCCTGGGGGCGGTGGCCGCCGGGGCCGAGCGGCGACCGCCAGGGCGGCCGAACCCGGCGGGGCGGGGCGGGGCCGGCCGTGGTCTCCATGGCAGCGCGCTGCGGGCGCGTGACGCGCGTGACGTCAGTGGGCGCGCCGCCAATGGGCGGCGAAGGCGGCTGAGTGACAGCCGGCGGCACCAGTGGCCTGCAGCGCCTGGGCAGGGCGGCCGGAGCTGCCGGGCGGCCGGAGCGCGCAGCGGCCGCGGCGGGGCCGGGTGAGCGCGGGGCGCGGGTGCGGGCGGGGGCGGGAGCTGCCCCGGGGCGGCGGCGGCTGGGGCGGGGGGGCGCGGTCGCTGCCGCTGCTTCCTCTCGCCCCGCGGGGCCTGCCCGCGGTCCTTCCAGCCGGCGGCCCTGCCGCGAGGCTTCGGCCTGGTGGCGGCCGCCGCGGTGCCGCCGGGCCCGCCCCGCGCCCGCCGCCGGAGGGGCCGGTGCGCTGGAGCGGCCGGTGCGCTGGAGCCGCGAGGGGCCGCGCCGCCCTGGCTCTTGGTGAGTCCAGGGATGGGCCGCGACCGGGCATTCGTGCCCGCCCGGCTGCCTCCGGCCCGCGGGCCCAGAAGCCGTGCGAGAACGGCGCTGCTCGCGGTTCCCAGGAGCCGAGCGGACCCGAAATACAAAAGGGACAGCGGCTCGTCTGGAGAAATAGTCTGCTCCTTACGGGGGGCTTGGGCCCAAGATCCGGGTGTTGCTGACTGGCCTTGCAGCCTTCTTTCAGCTCACTTGACTGATTAAAAATAATAAAAAAGCGGTTATTTCTTTCTGCCTTTTACTGTCTGTTTCCGTGTTTCCTAGCGGATCTGCCCAACTGCGTTGGAAGTCGCAAGACTGGGTCTAATGTCATAGACCGTTTAGTTTAGTGGTTTTTTTTGTTTGTGTTTTTGTTTGTTTGTTTGTTTTTTTACAGCCAAAGTGCAGCCGTGTGCAGCTTTGGACCCCAGAGGCATTGGATCTGAGCCACCTGGTTCGTTGGCTTCTCTAGTGGAGTACGTTTGTCTTTGCCTTCTAGACGAAATAACCTATGAGATTGTATGTAGTCCTCAGGTCGGACTTTGCTGTCTGCTGCCCTCTCCTGCTGCTTGGTCAAGGAAGCTGTCTTCTCTGCTTGCTCATCCAGTTGGTCACTCTGCTAATGTCACTTCCACCTCACGTTTGGCCTGTTGGTACCACCATCTGGAGACTTGCTGAGAACTGACTAGGATGTCTTTTTGCATCTGCAGGATTCAGAAGCCGCAGCTATTCACTAGTTAACTGCGGGATTCTACCAGGCAGCTTTTCTTTTTCGTTGAATGTTCTTTCATCCTCCTCATTTTTATTCTGTGTGCAGCACGCTTTGTTCTCTATCTGTAACGAAAAGATTGAGTTTGTGAATAGGGAAAGTCTGTTTAAAATACTCCACTTGTTTTAGCTTGCAGCTTCTCAGAAGTCTCTTGAATAGTGTGTTATGAGTGGCTCTGCTGACTTCTCCTTGCCTTGCAGCTACCCCTACGCCACTGATTTGTATGAAGGATCTCACTCTGCAGAAGCAGAGTGAATTCATCTTTGATGGATTTCAGCTTGGCTGCTCTCCCCCAGTATAAAACTGTGAGAATTGCTTACATGCTGTTTTTGAAAAGAATGTGCTATGAGAGACCAGTAAGTAACTGATCACAATAATTATGCAAAATTGCAACCTCTGCTTCTTCCCCAGAGCTTCTGAACAGTTGTTTTAACAGATGTGTCACTAGGGTACTGCAGAATACCTCTTCTAATGTTTAATGTCTGTCACCTCTCAGGTCTGCAGACATACAGTAAAATCTTTCAGAGCGCTCTTGACAGACCATCTCCTGTTCAGAGACTGGCCTGAAGTACGCTTTTTTTAATCTAGTCTTTATTCTCCTCTCCTTTCCTCCGGAAAGCAGATACTGCTGAGCCACTGATCTGTGTAGGTCCTGCAAAAGTTTGTTTGACCTGAGTGTCTGAAGTGTTTTGTACCTTTTTGAATTTTTAATTCCTACTTTTCTGTGTTCTTCTGTTTAGCTGATTCGTTTTGATGTGTGCATCTCGTCTTTGGTAGGCTCTTGTGGTATCTGTTCTGTGGTGCTGCTGTTGAATTAAATAGTCTGTAAGCTATGTTTCATTCACTTTGTTTGCTGCTCCTTGAATGCTGTTTGGAATAAGGAATTCTGGTTATGAGTATGTGCTTATTAATGGAAGAACTTAGGGGCACACACAGTCTTAATATATCACGGTAAATTATTTTCTGAGTTTGTATGCAGCTTAAAGCTTTGTTTGAGATACGAAAGTAGCGTATTAAAACTTGTTTGGTTTCTGTTTTCAGTGACAAGGATACTGAGGGAGCTGCAGGTAGAGTGTGTTGTATGTAGGAGCTGTGAGTTAGCCTCTGTAGTACTTTTTCTAGTGAAACAGGAGATTTTGTGTAGAATTTCCCAGAGCATCAATGTTTTTATTTTAATATGCAATTCTTTTCCCTGAATGATCGTGTTCTTCACAAGAGAGAAGATAGATAAATTCTGTAAAGATTTGTAAAGGCTTCTGTGTCTAGTAGTCTGGGTATTTTTGTTTTGGTGTATAAAACACTGTATTTCTTTGTGTTCTGTGACAGGCATTGTTATAACTTGAATTCCTTATGCGGATGTCTTCAGTAGCAACTTGCAATGTAAGTTGCAGTATAAATAAAGGACTATGACTGTACTGCAAGAGGCTAACGGGAGAAGTGGTAATTAGTCAGATGCTAATTAATTATGGGTATAGTAGTTGAGTGTTGCAGATTCAGTTCTTAATGGTGGAGGAAGTAAGTGATGTTTGAGCCTTGCCTCTTCACATTTGCAGTGCCTTGAAAGCTGAATGGTGAATCATAAAATCACAGAACAGCTCGGCTTGGAAAGGACCTTAAAGCTTACCCAGTTCCAACCCCCTGCCATGGGCAGAGATGTGCCACCCACTAGATCAGGTTGCTCAGAGCCTCGTCCAGCCTGGCCTTGAACACCTCCAGGGATGGGGCATCCACAGCTTCTCTGGGCAGCCTGTGTCAGTGCCTCACCACCCTCAGGGCGAATGACTTCCTCCTAACCTCTAATCTAAATCTTCCCTCTTTTAATTTAAAACCTTTCCCCCTTGTCCTGTCATTATCTGCCTGAGCAAAAGGTTGCTCTCCATCTTTTTTACAAGCCCCCTTGAAATACTGAAAAGATGCATTAAGGTTGCCCCTGAGCCTTCTCTTCTGCAGGCTGAACAGCCCCAGCTCTCAGTCACCACCCTCGACTTCCTGGCCACTCCTCCGTTGCTGCAGCCCCGGATGCAGTTAGCCTTCTGGGCTGCAAGCGTGCATTTAGATGGTTTCTAGTCATGAGTTAGTTCATTTGTGGAAGAAGTAATTATCTCTCAGTTATTGCAAGCTGTTCTGATTATTGGAGATGGTGTGCGATTATGATTTTTCAGGCTTCCAGGTTTAAGTCATTGCAGGGTTTAGTTGCAGAATGGAGATCAGTGAGTGGAAATTGCATATCATTTGTGAATTGTCTATCTGTTGCTATACTTCATTGGTAGAAATCTGTATGTCCTGCAGATCTGGAGCTGTCATGCAAGTTGGGTATTTTGTCTAGAGAATCTGTACAGAGCTGTGCTACTTCTTGTATACTAGTAATTGTGATAATGGACTTAAAGAATTAGCCCCAAACAGGTGTAACTCATTAGCTACTGCTGCAAAAGTCATATGAAAGTTTGAATGATATGGGGGAGAGGGAAGGTTAAGGGAAAGGAAGTGATAAAGATTGATTCGGTTTTTATTAGGTTCATCCATTTATTTCTGAGACAAAATGGCTGATGCTACAGAGTTTGTTGCTTCAGCAGACATTCTTGGTTCTACTTTGTTTTACAGTGTACTTGGATGTTAGAGAAAGTCATGTTTTTAGGATCAGGAGGGACTCCTCAGTTGTAGTATGGCATGCTTGGGAGACCTTTTACGTCCTCGGAAATAGCAGGTATTGGGCATTGACTTAGGAACAGAGTGAGGATAGGGTATGGGTATAGCATGGGCTAGTATCCACAGCAAGCCTTATTAATCAGTGCTGTATGGAGGGCTGCAGTCTCCTAAATGTATCTGGGTTCAAAGCATTCCTGTTCTGCAGATCCCTACAGGCTTTGTTCTGCTTATTCAATGAGGCAAGGGGCTATTCTGGTCCTGGGTTCCTAGTGCTTTTTTGTTCCCTGAGTTCTTAATTTAGTTTGGACAAAAGAAGTCATCTGCTTCAAGAATGAGTGTAGAAAAAAGGAGTTGGGTCCAATTTACTGGTTGCAATGGGTATGAAAATAGTACCAGCGACTGTGTTATGAGTTTACGGTTAGAAGCATCCTGAGAATGTGTTTGCTGCACGTTAACATGTCTCTTAGCAAAGAGTAAAATGTCTGTATGTTTCCCTCCTGGAGTGAGAGACTAGAACAATGATAATCAAAATTTATGAAGAAACAGGAGGATGTTGCCGTGTGCTCATGAGATTTGGAGGCAATGTTTACAAAGGACAGCATACAGTCAGTGCTTTCTGTTTGTGAACTAGCCTAGCTCTAGGGCTGCGCAGGCTCCTTTGAAATACTAATCTAAATGAGCTCTCAGCTGAGCAGTCTTCCGTTGCGTGACCTCAACTTGTTCAAGCTAGACTTTTTTACCTGGTGTACCTTCTTTGAGGGACACCTTCATTGTTAAGGGGGGTAATTTTTTTATCCAGAGAGAATCTTGTAGAGGGAGATGGCTTGGTTGTCTTCCCTCCATTATTAGGAAGTAAAACACCAGGTGTTGTTTGTGCAACTGGCTGACTCTAATGCGCAATTTTGTATGATGAGAATCATAAACGTTTTTCTCTCATTGTCATTAATGCCTTCCTGTTCAGCCTGATTGGGTCACTGAGTCTGTTGCTTTTCGAAGGCCGGCTCTTTCTGAAAGTTAGTCTGAACTGGTCCTGTGCTGCTTGTCTCAAAGGATGGAGACGTTATTTTGAGAGACTGGCAAAGCTGAACCTAACTTGAGTGGATTATGGGTGGTTCAACTTGACAGGTACTTTTCCACATGAATTGTGTTTAGTCTTAGTCATTTTCTGGGTTCTAAGAAAATGTAAACGGCTCTTCGGATTGATGCTAAAAAGAAAGGAGAAAGTTGGAAGGAGCAGTGACTGTATTCGTCTCCGTGAGTAGGGTTAAACTGCATTTTCAGAATATCATGAAATTTAGAATTTGGTTTGTCAGATAGTTTCCAATGGGTGGGATGGTAGTGGACTGGATCCAGCTGTCATAAGAGTGGAGGAGGATGGTATTCCTGTACCCATGTCATTCCAGTCTCCTTTTTGGGATGGCTGAGGACCCAGGTAGTTTTGGAGTTCAAGATTCCTGTGTCCTGCAGGAACTGCAGAGACCTTCAGAAGGGTTTCTTGTGTTAAACAATGCTTGGTTTAATAGGAAAATAACTCTCACCAGAAAGTGCCTTCATTGTAAAGCAAGCATCTATGATCTAGTGGGGACTTGAGGGTAAGGCTAGCTGCAGTGGTAACACTGAGCATTTCCAGGAGGTGCTGTGAAAGAAATGCTAAACTTGCACCCCTCGTCCTCAATTCCAGCAGGTAGGAGTGATGGTAATGTTGTGACCATCTAAGAAGACTGCAGCAGGAGGCTGTAACGTTCTTTTCTACGCTTGGAAACAGAGAAGGGAAAGACACAGTTTGCGCACTGTCTTAAAACTGTGGCTAGGAAGTTTCCTGAACTGGAGTGAGAAGATAGTCACAGGGGATTGTGTGTGCATGGAAGCAGAGAAACATTAGCATGCATGAGTTTTTATATCTGTCCGTGGAGTTATACCAGTCTGTGCTAGGGAAGGAGGAGGCACGTGAGCTTCATTAATTGAGACCATCTGTGGATCTCTAGGCTAACATCCTATGTGGGCTAGGCATTCACACCTTCTGTGGTAGACTCAGCTAATTTTTTTAGAAGTGCTGTGTCCCAGGACAGTCATGTAGACCAGCTTCCTGGGCCAGGTATCCCTGGCTGCTTGGTCTTTGCTGATCCATGGAAAGGTCTCTCCTCTGCACTCCCTTCTATTAGTCATTTGCCTCACATCAGGAAAGCTCCAAAGGTGGCTGTTTTACCTTTCTTAGCATCTCTTTCCCAGTTGATTAAGTCAGGCAAATATGTTAATCATGAAACAGCGTCCCTGCTCTGTATCGTCTCACCTCTGTTCTGGGAAAGGGGGATTGGGTTGTCACAACAGCAGCTCCCATAGGAGCTGTGGAATTGTACTTTAGGTGCTTATCATCTCCATCTGGATATGCTGGAAATTGAGTCTTGGGAAGAGTTCTTAAGGACAGGACTTTTGCGGCCAGTCAGTTCTCATGTTTGGAAGCGTGAAGCTGTTGCACCTGAGAACTGGTGGTAAGGGTCATCTCTCTCCAATGTGACTTTCTCTCCATGGCTCTGTGGGAGACAGTAGGGCAAATCCCTCCGCCTAGGAGAGGGTTAAAAAGGAACTGAACAAGTACATTTCTTTACAGCCTCTTAACTACCAGATGAAGCACAAACCAGCGTGTCTGACAACTGTCTGGAACCAAACCCTGAACGCAAGCTTGTACTCTAAGGCAGATAAAGGAGTGAAAGGTAGACCTCCAGAGCAAATGTTGAGTGAACTTTTCTTCTGTAATGAATATTTGTGTTTTGAAAATACAATGTTATAGAAAGGGAAAGGAATAAAGCTAACTACTGCTACTCTGTATAGGAGCCTGTTTGGGTATCCTGAGTAGATCAAGGTATCTTAAGAAATGCGATAAGGGCATCAATAATCACCAGCCCATGGGAGGGAGGCTACCTGGTCTGTATGCTCCTTCTCTCACATACAGACAGTAGCTGAGTTTAGGGAGCTGTTGCTTTACTAGTCCTCAAAACTGACCTGGTAGTGCAGAGAGAGGGTGGAAGATGGGACTTTGCTAATCAGAGAGTTAGTTTCAGTCTTGTATGAGTATCCTAACAAGCTCTCAGAAATATTCTTTAGGGGGTAACATTAGGCATAACATTTCACAATGTGCTGTTTTAGTATGAGGCCTTGATCCCAGGTACACTGGATGTTTTGTCCATATTGATCAGGCCCAGCAAACTATACTGCTGGTCTTCTGTATCTCTTTGAAACTTGATGTCAGGTGCAATGTAACAATTCAAATAATTATCAGAGAGCTCTCACTGTCTTTTCTCTTAACAGGTGTGGAGTTGTATGCTGTTGTAAAGGCATCTGCAGGAGTCTGGAGCAATGCCACCACCTTCAGACATTGTGAAAGTAGCTGTTGAGTGGCCTGGTGCCAATGCTCAGCTGCTGGAAATAGATCAGGTGAGACAACGTAACCAGATGGTGGAGGAGTCTGTTTCTTCCATGCACTACGACTTTGACGCTGGAATGCGGAAAGCATAGAAATAGTTCTTTTCTGGTTGAGAGGAACATGGCTGCTGAGAACTCTCTCTTTCTCTTCTAGAAAAGGCCTCTTGCATCCATCATCAAGGAGGTCTGTGATGGGTAAGTCTAGTTCCTTTGGGAACCCTTGTGGAGAAAGTCTGTTCCTCTGACAAGTCTTGCTGGGGTACTGTGGAATGTCTCTGCTGATGGTTGTCAATGTGCTGCTAGTGTGATCCATGCTGCCTGCTGCAGTTTTGGCCACAGAATGGGCCTGGGTTTATGTCAGAAGAACTGTACTCCTGGAAAACTGAGGCTTTGCATCTTTATTCCACTTCTGAGTGTATGTGTGTGCCCCCAGCCTTGGCATCTCTGAAGATTGGCCCAAGTGCAGGCATCTTGGGAAGTTCCACAGAATGTGACTTGGAGTAGGTTGAAGCCCCTTCTCCCCAAAAGCAATATCCTTTCTCTTCCCTTTGGGAGTCTTAGTTTCCTGTACTAAGGTTTTGCTTGGAAGTTCTTTTTCACCCTCCTGCAATCAAGCTGCTGTTCCTAATTGAAAGGAAGAAGAAACTCACATATCCTTCCTCTTCCAGGTGGTCGCTGCCAAACCCTGAATACTACACCTTACGATATGCTGATGGTCCTCAGCTGTACATCACAGAGCAGGTCAGTCTGAGAGAGCAATTTGCTGATATTCAAGGCAAAAGTGGAAGATGCATTGGACTAGTATCACAGAGCAATACTGTTACTAATCCTGGAGGTGCAGCATCTCTACTATCAAAAATACTGACTTGAATGGTGTCATTCAGCTGAGGAACCTTGCACTTCTCCCTTTGAATGCCTATAGGTGCAAGGACCCAGTGGTCCAATTCAATATGTTCACCAGGGCTATGTGGTATAGGAACCCCTTTACTTGTGCATGCAAATGTGCGCTGTAGATCCAGTTACATTCCTTTTCCCCAGTTCTCTGTAGTTTCTGTTTTCTTTCAGACTCGCTGTGACATCAAGAATGGAACAATCCTACAGTTGGCAGTCTCCCCGGTAAACACTTCCTCACATCCCTTTTTCTCAGTATCTGTCCTACTACGGTAGGCTCTTCTTGCCTCTCATCTCTTCTTCCTTTTTCTCCCAGAATTGTTGGGGGCTTACCTTTATTGTGGGCCGTTCTGCTCAGTGAAGCATATGCTCTTGTTTTCCTTCCTGGTTGTGGTGCATATCTTTCTTTTGGATGCTCTGCCTTTGTATAGGTCTTTCTGTAAATAAGTCCAAAAAGTATGTTTATTTTATTTACTTGCTGTAGCTTCCTTTTCAGAAAATTCTTAAACCTTCTTGGGCAACTGTCATTAGTTGAGAGTGGGTAGAACATGAAGAAGTTACTTTGGCAAGAGATGGTTGAGAGGACATAATTGATCTGTGTTTGAGAAATCTTACAGAACATCATGTGGGTACCTAAAATGAACTTGTGTTTCTCTTTGAATGAGAGAGATTTTTTAAAACATATTTCTTTAATGGTTTCAGTCCAGATTTCTGTATCCACTTCCAATCACCTCATGAAGAACAAAAACATGCTATTTTACACATTAGGGTAAATGCTATTTATTTATCTCCTGTCTGTCTGCAACTGTTGTCAAGAACAGCCTTTTCTTAGTTCATCTTAGACTTGGTGATCATTCCTGCTACTTACTCTGTCAATGGCTTGTATCTCTCTAGCTTTGCTCTGTGCACTGCCCATCTGTAGTCTTCTCACAGAATGTTGCCGATGTTGGCAGGACTCAGTCTGCAGTCTGTAACAAGCATCATCCCTGTATCTTCCCAGTCTAGGGCAGCTCGCCAGCTGATGGAGAGGATCCAGTCACACAGTATGGACACTCGACTGGATGCCATGAAGGAATTGGCTAAACTTTCAGCAGATGTGACCTTTGCCACAGAGTTCATCAACATGGAAGGGATTACAGTGCTGACACGGCTTGTGGAGAGTGGGACCAAGCTTCTGTCCCAGTAAGTTTACTGTATTCCAGGACTCTGGAACAGGGCTATTGAGTTAATAAAACAAGGCCTCAATCAGGGGCTAATTTGCTTGCTGAAGTGGCATTGAGCAGCTAACCTCATAGCAAATGCTGGTGTAGTAATATAGACAAAGTTTTCTTAGTCTTTTGGTAAACCTCGTAATGACTAAAAGACTCTTATTACCTTTCTTATGCTCATAATCTCTTAGAGCAGTTCTGCTTCAGACTGCAGATGAATAAAGTAGTCCATTTTAAAACCCACATACAATTGCACACAAGAACATTCCTTTAGAACTGGCGGTATTTACATTCCAGTCAGCAGCAAGCACATTGCTGGCTCTTGTATATGTGGTTGGTACTTTTTGATCTGCATCAGAAGGATTGACATAAAGGCCAAAGGTTTGTTTATCTCAGGAAATGGAAAGGACTAAGAAATGTATATAAGGGAAAGTATAACTCCTCCATCTTCGACAGTTTCCAAGTTCTGAATTTTCCGAGCAGAATTTTTATCTCCTTAAGAACCTTTGGGAGTTTCTTTCATCTTTTGGCATCTATAGTAGTACTGTGTGGAAGGAAGTTTCACGTTTACTTGTTACTGGCTCTTAGTTGGGAAATTTGTTTGTAACTTTTCATTGTTTCGGAACCTGGCTATTTAATTTCTACCCTTTTATCTGTTGTCCTTTAGTCAGTTACTAATGCAAGAAAGGGCTTTGTTTTCACCAACCCCCATCTGCTAACAGGTATTTTTGTTTGCTTTTGTTTTGTTTTGTTTTGGGGACTGTTAATGGAAGCACCTCCTAAAAAATCTTTTTCGAAGTCCGGAGTCAAACTTAACTGTTCTCATCCTGTCTTACAATTTCTTCTGTGCTTCACTATGAGGTGGGTTAACCTTGGCTGGCAGCCAGATGCCCACCAAGCTTCTCTCACTCCCCCACTCCTACAGAACAGGGGGAGAAAATCAGATGAAAAAGCTTGTGCGTTGAGATAAAGACAGGTTACCAGTCACTGTCATGAGCAGAACAGACTTGACTTGGGAGCCGCAGTTCTTCAAGAACTGCTCCAGTGTGGGTCTTTTCCTCAGGGTGCAGTCCTTTGGGAACAGACTGCTCCAGCATGGGTCCCCCATGGGCCACAGTTTCTGCCAGGAGCATGCTCCAGCATGGGCTCTCCATGGGCTGCACCTTCCTTTAGGACACATCCTCCACCTGCTGTGGTGTGCAGTCCTCTGTGGGCTGTATGTAGTATTTGTAGCCACTCTGCCATGGTCTTCCATGGGCTGCTGGGGACAACCTGCGTTACCATGGTCTTCTCCACTGGCTATAGGGGAATGTGCTCTGGTGCCTGAAGCACCTCCTTTCCCTCCTTCACAGACCTCGGTGTCTACAGAGTTATTTCTCTCATATTTTTCTCATTCCCCTCTCAGCTGCCATGCAGTGTTGCTTTTTTTGGTTTGTTGTTGTTGTTTTTAATACCCTTTGAGACATCTGTTTCCAGAGAGGCACTACCAGTGCTGCTGACAACCTAGCTTTGGCTAGCGTCACATTCATCACACAGCTGCCTGGGACTGGCTGAGTCTGACCCCCAGCAGCCCCAGCCTCTCCTTGCAGCCCCCTTGCTCCAAAAACCTTGCCGTGCAAGCCCAATAAACATACACATGTGAAACATAACTCCCCTCTAGAAGAGCTGTGGCAATTCCTTTCTGTGAAATATCTTCTTTTTTCTCTTCTTTTTTTCATAATGGTATTATTCTTTTATTATAGTTTCCCCATATTGTCTTAGATACAAATAGCTGATACGTCCTTCATGTTCCTGTTGGAGTCCTCTTTAAATATTAGTGTTATTAGAAAATGTTATTTTCTGCTTTCTGTACAGCACAACAGGTAGTTTAACAGTAGTGTATCTTAGTTCTTTTGGAATTCTTTGAATATTGTCTGTTCCTGTACATCTGTTTTTCATATTTTATGGCTTGTTCTTGAGGTTTCTCCAAGCACATTCATGCTGAACTCTGATGCAAATAATTTTACTTGGCTTTTCCACTCTAGTTGTTTTTTCATTGAAAGCACTTTAAAAGTCTTGATAAATTATTGTTGTTACACTTATTGATCGTCTATTTTTGATATATTAGCAACTAATGTTTTCAGCATACCTCATGGTCATTTTTTCCCTTCACTGTTCTGGTTTTGTATTAAATTTTCCACAATTTGTGCTGTGCTTTAGTTTTGTTTGAAGCCAGGTTCCACTATTTACAGCATGACATGTTTTATTGTTTTTTCTCTGGTGTTAAAACACTTTGGTTGTTTTTTGTGCATTTGTGAAGGGCTTATCCTTTCCAAAGACTTGTGCATTTTTCATGCAATTATTTTCTCTGGAGCTCTAATATGATGACTATTGAAAAATATAGTATTTACAGATGGTTTAAATTTTCAGTTGATCATCTTAAGAAGTTTTCTCCTTTTCAAGTTGGTCTTTTTTCACTGTCTGTCCCTATAATGAATATCCTGTGTTTTTTTTGTTGTTGTTTATTGTTCTTTTCCTCCCGTGAAAATGTTGAATTTGAGTAGCGATTCTGTGCATTGCTCAGGAATGAATACTGCATTCTTTCTTTTGTTCTTCCATTGCTACTGTTATTCCTTTGACTAGCCGGGTACTGATCCAGGTGATTGTGAGTCTTTGGTGGCAGGACTAGGGACTTATTGTTGCTGGTTTTAATTTGTGCTTGTAGTCAGAAAAAATAAAATAGGATTACAGAGAACAATAAAATTCTCTTCTTAAATGCAAATGCTTTATTGGTCCCTTAGCTGACAAACTGCAGTCTATTGTATTAGGAAAAGATGGTGGCGTTCTTCACTTATTCAGCTTGGACAGGATTCTTCCTTGCTACCAAACTACTAACTTGCTTGTAACTGCATTCTTCATTTTCTTAGTTACAGTGAAATGTTGGCTTTCACCTTGACTGCCTTCTTGGAGCTCATGGACCATGGTATTGTCTCCTGGGACATGGTTTCAATAACCTTCATCAAACAGGTGAGTTTGGGTCAAGGGGTTGAGTGCATGCTATTTCATTTTGAGCTTTAATGAAGCATCCAGGACCTACATGGTGACTGTGAGAAGCTGAGTACTGATTGAGAGCCCAGTACAATCTTAAAATTTTAGCCCAGCTTTCTGAACCATGTTTCTCTCAGCTTGTCTCATTCACCACAAGATTTCCTGGATGGGCATATGTTGACTTGATGGTTTATCTGGTTTTAGATTGCAGGGTATGTGAGTCAGCCTATGGTAGATGTCTCCATACTCCAACGATCCCTAGCCATTCTAGAAAGCATGGTGTTGAACAGTCAGACTCTGTATCAGAAGATAGCAGAAGAGATCACCGTAGGGCAGCTCATTTCTCATCTGCAAGTGTGAGTATCCACCAAACAGTGGTGTGATCTAAATCAATTTTACGAATCTCTTTTAATTTGAAAATATATCCTTTTATGTTTTAAATATATAAAGGTGCTATTTTGAAGGTATTACTGATACAATGTCTTATTTGAACTTGAGATTTTCTAACATTTAACATGGGGAAAAAAAAAAAAAGAGATGGTCCTAGAAAAATGTGTTCTGTGTTCTGTAAGCACTTAAGCTTATAAGTATATGTCTTAAAGATATTTTGCCTAAACAGCAGCAAAGGTATGTTCAGTGTTAGAACAAACCCCTCGGTATGTTTTATTAACACAGAAAATAAAAAGCTGAAATAGCATACCCCTTGCAGAACAAAGTGTTCATGAGAACTTCTTCAGGTTTTCTGTTTGTTAACTAAGGTCAAATGTATGAGCATTTTATGCCCACAGTGACACATCATTTGCACTACAGTTTAGTTAAAATACAGTTCCTTGATTAAGAGTTATTAATTATGTTCACAAATGGAGTTTTCTGCGTTTTCCAAGTCAAAAGGTTTGAGAAAACAAACTAACTTAGATCAAGTGCATGTTTCTCTTTTTGTGGAAGAGTAGAACTGAACTAGATAAACAACTGTAAAAGCTGTATATTCATTGGTCAGAAACAGATGATTTGGAAAGAGGAGAAGAGGAGGGGGGAAGAAAGCAAGAAAAGCCATTGTTCTCTTCCTTGATATGTGGGATGAAAAACAGATGATTAACTCTTTGATTCTAATAGACACAGTTTAAAGATGGGCGAAGGTGGCAGATGACTAGATGCAGAAGCTTAGGGAAGTATTAAGTAGGTTGCTGAAGATAGATTCTGTGTGTGGAGTACTGTGGAAAGAGGCTGCACAGTGAGTCAGAATTTGCGGTGCTTGTTTGGCAAGAGTATGCATAGGGAAGAATACTTAACGGAGGATAGATTCTGGAAGAACAGGTCCATGGAAATAAGTCTGAAAGGGTTGCGTTAGAAGAGGAAAACTTAATTTAAAAATTGTTTTGCTATGTTAAAAAGCAAACTGTGTGGTGAAAGCAAGCCCCAGAAAGGAGGGTAGAACAGGTGAAGTGACATTTCAGAGACCTGCGGATCTTGGAGGCCCAGGGTAAACCTAGAATGATGCAAGAACATTTGCCTGTTTGAAATACGGCAGATTGATCAGAATGAGGAAGACTCGGAGGGAACAGTAGAAAAGACAATATGGTTGTTATCCACAGATATATCATGGATAAATGCCAAAGTGGGAAAATAAGTATTTAAGCTAAAAGGTGTTTTAGCTTTAGAAGTTTTATGAAAAGTGTGTGTGCGTGTGTATTTGTTTAGGTGATGTACTGGACCTGTGTTAATCAAAAGATCTTGAAGTACTGCAGAACTCTCCCAGGAGTCATAGAAAACCGAAAACAAAACTGAATTTGATCAAGAATCTTGAATCAAGATGGGGGTGAAAAACAGTGTGATCAGCATTCAGAAACTTATTGAAAACATTACAAGTGAAACCACACGCTGTGCGTGATTTGGGAGGGGACTAAGCAACCTTTACCTCAAGAGGCTCGTCAGTGACAATAAGAAAAAGACATGGGTTGGGCCCATGACATGAGGTTGGAGGGCAATGCCATAAATAGAGGCATGCTTCTACATTAGTTACATTGGCAGAGATGAAAGTGTTCAGTGGCTTCCATCAACACAGTGAGAAAAATGACGTGCTCCACTTAAGTTTATAGTTGTAGCTATATAATAGACTGCAGTATAGCTAGGTTTTACAGAGATAATTTCAGCACAGAAAATTAACTGTGGTGGTGCTAGACACTGAGCTCTGGTGGGCTGCAGTTTGCACAATCTTTTGAATAATGGAGCTATCTAGATATTGGGGAAAAAAATCTTTACTGTGAGTGTGGCCAGACACTGGAACAGGCTTCCTAGCGAGGTGTTTGCCCTGTGCTTGTCAGTGTTCAAGAGGTATTTGGATAACGACCGTAATAATATGCTTCAACTTTTGGTTAGCCCTGAAGTGGTTGGGCAGTTGGGCTTGATGATCTTTGTAGGTCCCTTCCAACTAAATTATTCTATTCAGTTGACAATTTCTGTCAGATTTTATAATCATAGAATCATTAAGGTTGGGAAAGATCTCCAAGATCATCTGGTCCAACCATCCCCCTACCACCACCATCACCCACTAAACCATGTCCCTAAGCACCATGTCCAACCTTGCCTTAAACACCCCCAGGGACGGTGACTCCACCACCTCCCTGAGCAACCTGTTTCAATGTCTGACTGCTCCTTCTGAGAAGAAATGTCTCCTAATTTCCAGCCTAAACCTTCCCTGGCACAACTTGAGGCCATTTCCTCCAGTCCTCTCGCTGGTTACCTGCAAGAAGAGGCCAACCCTCAGCTCCTCACTACTTCCTTTCAGGTAGTTGTAGAGAGCAATAAGGTCTCCCCTAAGCCTCCGCAGTTCTCATGAAAGGTTGGATGACATACAAGTAGATTACCTGAATCCTGCCTGTCCACTGAAATGCAAGAGAGCTGCAGTAAATGTTTTTACGTGAAGGCAAAGCAGCAAGCTATAGTTTTTCTATACTGTATGTTCTCTTCTTATGAGCTTCCCATTACTGTTTTCTGCAGCTCAAACCAAGAGATCCAGACATATGCCATTGCCCTGATTAATGCCCTCTTTCTGAAGGCACCTGAGGACAAGAGACAGGTTTGTAGCTGCTAACTGACATTAAACCTGAATGATGGTTCCTAGCTTACTTCATACTTCCTGGTTTACCTTTATGCCTCAGAAATTGAATTGTCTGCGCAAGGCAGGCCTCAGACCTTGCCAAGCACTTAAACAGCTATTTCAGTGTAGCAGCACAGGGGTAAAAAATGCTATCCTATTAATAACGTGTTCTCAAGCTGCACATTTTTGTTTAGGAGATGCTCAGAAAGGGATTTGAAAGGCCTTGAGACAGAAAAAAAAAAATCTATGCAGCATGGAAACTTCTTGAAGAAACTGAATTCTGTATGGGAGACCAAGGAAGAGGGAGGTTGTGAGTAGTGTCCTTGGTGTTCTAGGTGCCAACTTAATCAAAAAAAAAAAAAAATCCTTTCTTAAGTTATATGGGGATATTCCTGCTGGCAAATGTGAGAAATGAAACACCTGCTCTGAGGAAACCCCTGACATCTCAGCTACATGCAAGATGTGCATATGTCTGTATTGTGTAGCTTTTCTGTGTTAAGCCTATCTTCTCTAGTGCCCTGTTTGTGTCTTTTTTTTTTTTCTGGACTCGACTCTGAGCTAAATCCTGTCTGCTTCTCTTTGTGCCTTTTTTGCTTTCTGCCAGCAGGACAAGCTGCTTAACCCTCTAGACCTGCCCATCACTGTAAGTAACTCGAGGCTGGGGGCTGGTCATGTGGAACTGTAGGCATGATAGCTTTTCTCCAATTATGCCTCCTTGTGTCATAGAGACCATGCATAAAAGCTTCAGATAGTGGATGAGCCTAGGGAAAAGAATGGGAGGACTCCTGGGAATGGACTCAGATTTTGAGGGAATGGACTCAGATTTTGAGGGAAGAAGAATCAGTGGCAGGAGAAAATGGAATGACCTGTTGTGCGCACAGAATATTAAAGATGATCATGAAAGGCTTGCTTTTACTTTGGAAACTCACACAATAAGACTAATCACATGAACCAATTTTAAAACTGGAGACAGTTCTGTAGACATCTGTCTCCTTAAACTTAAAGCCTGAGTCTATACCACAAATCTAGCCTGCCTTAGTGTTAGTTTCTTATCCACCTGACTCTTTATGAAGGTAGATATTTAACTGTGAAGAGCAGTCACAAAATATACTGCAGAGCAGTCACAAAATTTTCTGGGGGCTAGAGCATAAATTCTGCCTAATCTGTGACCTCCTTCATGGGGGTTGTACGAGAAAGTTTGGGTTGTTTCTTTTTTTTTTTTTTTGGCCTCATTCTATTTCCAGGGGAATCACCACTCTCATTAATAGATTGTTTTGAAACCCTCTGTATCTTGAGATTCTGGCATATTTCTTAGGTTTTCTGGGTGGCATAGAGAATGCTCTATTTTTGCCGAAGATGAGTGCCATCAGAAGGGAAACTATAGCCTCAGTAAACTTTACATAATATCCAAAATTAATTGATATGTTTAACACATGAAAATGAGGAAGAACATACTACTCCTCTGTTAGTAATTTGGCCCAGATAATAAACTTCATAGCAAACAAAATTCCAAGGAATCTTTTTTCTTTTTCTTTCCCTCCCTTGAACACAATCCACATGGTAACAAAGGGCAATGAAGACTATTACATGATGAGAGCATCTTTCATATAGAGGCTGATAGACCTCGCATTGCTCAGCCTGAAGAAGAGAAAGCTTGAGGGGATCTTATCAATGTGTATAAATATCAGATGGAAGGGAATAAAGAAGAGGGAGCCTGACTCTTCTCATTAGTGCTTATTGACAAGACAAGAGGCAATGGTCAAAGTTTAAAACCTGGGAAAATTCCACCTGAGCACAAGGGAAAGCAATCTTACTGTGGGGGTAGTCAAACACTAGCACAGGTTACCCAAAGAGGTTGTGTAGTCTCTGTCAGTGGAGATACTGAAAACCTGACTAGACACTGTTCTGAGCAACTTGATCTTGAGCTGCCATTGCTTGAACCTGGGGATTGGACTAGATGACCTCAATAGGTCCCTTCCAACGTAAATGATTTTGTGTTTCCATGACCCTGTCAGGCAGCAAATGGTTATTATTGGACTCTGCTAAAAATAGATCCTTTGGCAGTGGTTAGGCTGTGTGTGTCTTCATGCTTCTTACTATGCTATTCAGAATCATTTAATTGTCTTCATCCTTTCCACTGTTTGTCCTTCAGTCACCTGTTACTTGGTCCCATGTGCAAACTAATTCCTTTAGGGTAAGAATTGTGTTGCATGCATGAACAAATTCTAACAGCAGGCATTACTCTATTAGAGTAATATTTCCTATCAGTCATAGTTAAAAATGATGACTTGGAAGGCAATCTGAAATCACTTCCTTCTTTGTTTAGATGCTTCTTAGATATCTTCCACCCAAGCACTGACTCGTTTTGGTTGTAAAATGAGTGTCACTTAACTTGGCAGCCACTATGGCTTGGCTATAAGTCAGCATAGAGCACTCTTCTTTTCAAAGTTTTCTTCTTGGAGCAAAAATGATCATAGGGACTCAGAATGAGGTCAATATATGTATTTTAACCATACTCCTTATGCAACCTGTGAAGAGCAGGGTTGATGTGAGCAGTTGGAACTGTCTTGGGTTGCTCAGAATGTTCTGCTGATTGAATGGAATTGACTAAGACTGCACATCTGTTTCCAATTCTCAATCTGTGCTGCATGAGACTGTGAAGAGATCTGGGACTGACAGTTCTTTTGGACTTCCTCCAGATGACATATCACCCAACAGATTTTTCTTACCCAAAGATGTTGCTTATACCAGCAACCTTCAGATAACGTTCCATCTTGACATCAGCACTTGTGCTGTTCACCTTGCAGGTGTAATGAGATTGCTGGTATTTCAAAAAGTGCATCTTCACAATTCACAAGGGAAGTCCAACTGCTTAGGTTTTTGCTAGTGCACGTGCAATTGGTCCTAGAATTGAAAGCTAGCAGCAGATATTTGCATCTGTTTGACATCACAACTTGATGGTTGGGAAACCCTCCTCATCTGGGGAAGGAAGCCATACAATAAAAGTGGTAACTGGAAGGTTTTCTTTAAGCATGAAATTCACTTACCCCTCTCCTCTTTTTTTTTTTTTTTTTGTTCACTGGAGTGGTTCTGAAAATTGGCCTTAAACTTATTTCTAAACATCTCTTTAGGAACTGAGATAAAAGGAAATATAAATTTCAGAGGAAGGGTTTTGAGATAGATGAGAACTGAACACTATGTCCTCCAGTCCTGGTTCTCTTGAGTGTAGAAATAGAATCTAGCTATAGAAAGCTGCAAAACACTCATTGAAGGAACCTTTTATAGATCACATTCTCTGGGCAGCCCATAGTATACTCCCTGCAGCCATATGTCCTGATGCTGAGGTATCATTAGATGTCCAGTCTTAAGGTAAATTTTCTTCTATTTTTGGGTTACCTTAGAGCCTTCCTTCATGTTAATGATGTTTGTAGGCCCAGCCATGAGTTTGACCCTAGCATCCCAACTTAATGCTTGCTTTGTGGTGAGACCCCATGCTAAATTGACAATCTGTGGTGAAAGCACTTTGTTATTTGTCAGTGCTGTCTCCAATTCATAGGTGTCATTCTTTTTCTCCTTTCTATATGATGTGAACTTCTTATATTTCACTCATTGCTGTTTCATCTTTAAATCCCCATCAGGAAATGGCTAATGCATTTGCCCAGAAGCACCTGAGGTCTATAATCCTGAACGTGAGTATGTCCAAAATGACAGAGTACTTACTAATGTTTTCTCAATAAAAGTGTCCCTTGTGCAGAGTATAAATTCTGCTGCCCTCAGGGCATTTCCAGAAAAGTGACTCTTTCAAAGGTGAGATTGGAGTCACTTGTTCAAAAGAGAGTTAATCAGCATGCTTCTTCCTGCTGTTAGAGAGCATTAACACTATGCTTCTGATGAAATATGGAAGTTAAACAGTTGAATTTTCATATACAGAGATGTACATGCAACCTGCCATGTGCTTGCAGCTAACAACTCAGTGTCGGTCTGTACTATTTTCATTCCTACCCTATCCTTTATTTTGCAGCATGTGATCAGAGGAAACCGCCCAATTAAAACAGAAATGGCACATCAGCTGTATGTGCTACAGGTTCTGACTTTTAATCTCCTGGAAGAGAGAATGATGACCAAGATGGATCCCAATGATCAGGTCACTATTAGAGCTGAGTAAGAGTTGATAGAATAGAAACTATAAGGGGCCTTATTCCTAGGATGCTTTGCTCCATGGAATTTGTATAGACTTTGCATATAGTTTTGAAACTACTCCTCACATTGTGGTCTTTGAGATTCCAGTATGCTCATGACTAACCTACTGTATTCTGTGGGGCTTTTTTAGTTATAAGTGGTCGCTGGAAGCCATATATTCCTTTCTTGACCTCTGTGATGCCAGCTGTCAAACTGATTCCTCTGCCTCTATTGAGGACATTTGCTTTTATCTGATACTTTCCCTTGCGATATGCAGGGAAGCCAGGCACTTATTAAAGCGTCTGTTACTTGGTTCTTATATGCATAGTAGTCTTGAATGAAAAATACCTTAACGTTATCTAAATGAAATGCCTAGAAATTGCCTTTAAGTAAGGTTGGGTCAGTTAAAAGAAAATGCAAATGAACATTTTGTTTTATCCAATATACTTAAACTTGCCATTTTGAAGTGGATTGCCTTATTTTATGTAATGTTAATGACCTTTGGCACCTCTGCGTTCAGTACATGAGCTCTGGAGAGAGGTGGGACTGTGCATTATGTGAAAACACTACCCTACTGGTTGCTTATGTGTTACTGTTTCCCTCCCTTCTGTCCCTCAGGCACAGAGAGACATCATATTTGAGCTGAGAAGAATTGCATTTGATGCAGAATCTGACAGCAACACCATCCCTGGCAGCGGAACAGAAAAACGCAAAGCAATGTACACCAAGGACTACAAGATGCTGGGATTCACTGTATGCATTTAGAGAGAGTGGTGGGGAAAAAGAAACAAACAGCTGTTTGCTTCACCATGCTTCTGTTATCTGAGTTTTAGAAACTCAGCTAAACTCAGACTCCCAGAGAAGATTATTATGAACTTGTTGTTTGGATAAATGCCAGGGTTTGTTAGGCACATCCTCTGAAGATACTTACTTACCCATTCTGTGAAGAACTCAGAATCAGCCTCTCTTCTAGGAAGTTCAGATAGCATTGTCAGCAAGTGTCCATGGTTACCTCTTGGATAGATGTGAAGGAGTGCTTGATGGACAGGTTGTTGTAAAATTAATTCAGAAAAGGTTCTTACAACATTTCTTTGGGCTAATTTCTTTGGGTTCTTTCTGCACGCTCTTTTCACAGAATCACATCAATCCAGCCATGGATTTTACTCAGACTCCTCCAGGGATGCTGGCATTGGATAACATGCTGTACTTGGCCAAATTTCATCAGGACACCTATATCCGGGTAAGTGAAACTGCTGTTCTATGCAGAGACAAACACCTTGGCAACTCTTCCGGCTCACTGTTTCTTGCATCCTCTTTCTGCAGATTGTTCTGGAGAACAGCAGTCGAGAAGATAAGCATGAGTGTCCCTTTGGACGCAGTGCCATTGAGCTTACCAGGATGCTTTGTGAGATTCTGCAAGTTGGCGAGCTCCGTAAGTAACATTACCTCATCTTCCTGAGTTGCTGGGCTGAGGCTTGCCGGGGTAACTTACAGGCTGACCAAGATTCACAAGCATTTATACATTGGTCTCATTTCTGCCTTGTTAGGACAGTGGGAGCTTGGAATTGCGTTGTCAGTGTCCCCATGATAATACCAGTATTGAAGTTAACTAAGAAATTTTGTTGTGTGGACTCTAGTTCTCCTTAAAAACTGACACAAGTGGAAGGCTTCAGCAGGGCACTATATAAAAACCATTCTAGAAACCATAATAAACTTATGTTTAGTAGCTCAGTCTCAAAAAAGCATTTGGAGACAATTAGCAACTGGAAGAAATTTTGTCAGAGGAAAACCAGTAAAAACTGCAAGCAGTCATTGGGGGGACTAGTCTGAAAAGGGGACATTAGTGTCAGAGGCTTGTATGATGAAGTGTGGGGCTAGTTGCCATTCCCAACAGGGACTGTCTATGGGGAGACAAAGCACTGTCTTCAGAGACAGACAAAAACTGTCTTCACCTCTTTTGAGTAAGTACTATTGTACACCATTGGCTTCTTGTCACTGTAGTGGATTTTAGATGCTTTTAGTAGCTTGTGTGCTGTATGTTCACATGGTTGTGGTTTCTGTTTATTCCTGAAGCCAATGAAGGCCGGAATGACTATCACCCCATGTTTTTCACCCATGACCGTGCATTTGAGGAGCTGTTTGCCATCTGCATCCAGCTGCTGAACAAGACCTGGAAAGAAATGAGGGCAACAGCAGAAGATTTTAATAAGGTCAGAGTGAGGAGAGCAGTTTTTGTAGAATTTTTTGCAGAACAGTGTGTTCGCTCAGCCTTGGTTGAGTGACAAATGCTTTTGGTTAAAGAGAAGGGTATGACAGGGTGTTGATGTGGGCTGTAAGGGAGGATTGTCCAAACTTTTATTTGGTATGACCCGAGATCATCCTTTGTTCATCTGGATCTTCAAAGCCACCGATATATTGACACTCCTGGCCATGGTTATTTCATGTCTGTTCTTTGACGCTGAGCTCTGCCCTGGTTCTCTGCTGCTGTTAAACAGCAAGAATATGACTTGCTTTTCACCCTGCCCAACCACTTTAGGTTATGCAGGTTGTGAGGGAACAGATCACACGGGCTCTTCCCTCCAAACCCAACTCTTTGGACCAGTTCAAGAGCAAACTGCGCAGCCTAAGCTATTCTGAGATCCTGCGACTACGCCAGTCTGAGAGAATGAGCCAGGATGACTTCCAGTCACCACCTATTGTGTAAGTGTCTAACAAAAACAATTGCCTTCTATGCTTGCTGTTATCTCTAGTTCCTGCTTACTTTTCCATATTTGATCACCAGGGAGCTCAGAGAGAAAATCCAGCCTGAGATCTTGGAGCTGATAAAACAACAGCGCCTGAACAGGCTTTGTGAGGGAAGTAGTTTTCGAAAAATTGGAAATCGCAGAAGGCAAGGTAAGATGATAAGTGTCTACTGCATCTCTTCATGTGAAGAACTGTGGGCAAATAATACCTAATAGGTTAACCTGAGAGTAACATGTTGCTGGAAAGGGAAGCTGATTACCTGGTCTTACCTGATTACCTGTACCAGCCAATAGTTTGGGATGGAACAGAAGTTAATTTCTAAGAATACAGTTATCCCCTTATGAACAGGAAGTAATGCTGAGGAATTGGAGTAGAGGGGTTGGGCTGGGGAGACCGTAACAACATCGTGGCTGTAAGATCTTATGTGGATGATCTTACTCAGTTTAGTCTACTTTCTATGTGTTCCAGAAAGATTTTGGTATTGTCGCCTGGCTCTGAATCACAAGGTGTTGCACTATGGGGATCTGGAAGATAACGCCCAGGGGGAAGTGACCTTTGAATCACTGCAGGAAAAAAGTAAGTCCTAATTACTATGTTCTGAGCCCACTATGTCTTGTTCTGTGCACTGCCATCTAGAGGCTGTTTTGAGTACCATCTCAGAGAAGAGAGAAGAAGAGCTGTGGCTGAAGCTCCTAACTGCAATGAGATCAGTTTTCGATCCTTGCACAAATTCTTTTTGTCTTGGCAATTGCTTGGTATTTCTTATGATAGCCAACTGTAGGGATGTGCTACGAGTAACATATTTTGGAAAACTGCAGTAATGAACTACAAAACCAGGAAAAATGCATAGCTGCAAAGACAAAATTCTGTCTCTTCCTGGTTAGGATTTCCTTTGTGCAAGTTTTACTTTTTTATTGTTAGTTCCAGTTGCAGACATCAAAGCCATTGTCACAGGGAAGGATTGTCCACACATGAAGGAGAAAAGTGCGTTGAAACAGAACAAGGTAAGTGTTCTGTTTTTGCCTATACATAATACCTAATGTTATAGAGATGAAGACTGGGAGTAAGCAAGAGGAGCAAATTGTTTTCCAAATTGCAACTTGTCTGGTGTATTATTTACAAAAATCCATCTAATATCTCTGCCTTTTCCTAGTTCTAGTTTGTGATTGCAGGGTGCCCTGAGCATAGTCTGGTTTTGCTATAGGCCACAGTGACTAAAAATACTATTATGGGAAAGTGCACTGAGCTGCAGCAGTACAGCTGCTCATGTGTTAGCAGGTTGAAGGTACTGTGATATTTTGTTCAGTTAACGAGCGAAAGATTCTCTTCCATTCAGGAAGTGTTAGAATTGGCCTTCTCGATATTATATGATCCTGATGAGACCTTGAACTTCATTGCACCTAACAAATATGAGGTAAGAAGCATAGCGGTTAATGTGTGTCATAGAATCTCCCAAGTTGGAAGGGACCTACAAGTATCATTGAGTCCAACTCCTGGCTCCCCCAGGACGACCCAAAAATCAACCCATGTTTCTGAGTGTGGTCCAAACACTTGAATGCTGTCAGACTTGATGTTGTGACCACTGCCCTGGGGAGCGAAGGAACAGAATAAAAAACAATGAAGTCTAGTTTAGGAAACTGAGAAGGATTGGTTGCTTTTAAAAGGCATGATGAAAAGTTCTTTCTTCCTGGTCAGTTGTTCCTTCTTTACTGTTCTGTAAGGCACCGATTCCTAAAATGGATTTGCTTTCTCTGCAGTTACACTACGATCACAACTCTTGGCCCTCTCACTGAAGCCATAAGCTCGTGCTTACCTTTCAGTTTTTAATTTACATGGGGCATCTCTGCTCACCCCCCTTTTTTTCCCTGCCCCACTGATTAACTCCCTCCTGTTACCTATTTTGGAGCTGTGTAAGGAGTATCTATCGCTTATGTATGGAGGTGTCAGTTACCCTTCCTCTCTACAGTACTGTATCTGGATCGATGGGCTTAATGCTCTCCTGGGGAAGGACATGTCCAGTGAGCTAACTAAGAGTGACCTGGACACGTTGCTGAGCATGGAAATGAAGCTGAGGCTCCTGGACTTGGAGAACATCCAGATCCCCGAAGCACCGCCGCCCATCCCCAAGGAGCCGAGCAGCTACGACTTCGTGTACCACTACGGCTGACGGGGCCTCTGCCCGCGCTGGGCCGGCCCGGGCCCGCGGCGGGCGCCTGAGCTGAGGCGGGCGCAGCCGCCTGGGGGCGCCCCGCTGCCCGCCCGGCCCGCACCCCTTCCTTTCGCGGCAGAGCCGCCGGCCCGCGGCGGGGCGGGCTGCGCAGCTGCCTCGCGCCCGTGCGCCTTTTGTACGCGTCCCAATAATAACCAGTAGCACGGCCCTGCCTCCCCGCGCCTCCCTCCTTCCGCCGCCGCGCCCTCGGGCCGCCAGCTCCGGCCCGGCCTGGCGCCGTGACGCCACGGGCGCGGGCCCCGCCCCCCGCCGCGCCGTCACCGCCGGCCCCGCTTCCCCTCCGGGCGCGGCTCTGCCGCGGCACGCGCCCCCCCCACACCCCCCCCCTTACGGCCGGCGCGGGGCCCCGGGCGGGCGGGCGGGCGGCGCGCATGGGGGCGGGCGCGGCAGCGCTGGGGCGGGCGGCGCTGGTGCTGCTCTACTACGGCTTCTCCATCGGCATCACCTTCTACAACAAGTGGCTCGTGAAGGTGCGGGGCGGCGGCGGGCGGGCGGGCGGGCGGTGGCGGTGGCGGTGACGGCGGCTGTCGGTCCCGCAGAGCTTCCCGTTCCCGCTGCTCGCCACCCTGCTCCACCTCCTGCTCATCTTCGCGCTCTCGGCGCTGTTCCGCGCCCTGGCGCGCTGCCGCTCCGGGCGGCCGCGGGCGACGCTCTCCTGGGCCGACTGCCTCCGCCGGGCGGCCCCCGCAGGTACGGCCGGGCGCGGCGGGGCGGGGGGCGCCGGGCGGTGTCTCGGGGGTGCCCGGGCCGCTTCGGGAGCCGCGGCGTCCCCTCGGGCCGGGGGCCGGCGGTTCGGCGGTCCGCCGCTTCCCGGGGGTAGGCGCAAAGCCGCGGGGAGCAGCAGCCGCCGCCGCTCCGCCGGGGCACTGCTGCTGGCGGCCGGTGCGTTTCCTTAACGGCGCTTCGGGCGCAGATTTTCCTTGAGACCTGCTGCGTTTGTTGTCATAACAAGAGCTAGTCAGAACGCAGGCGGGCCCCTCGGAACGTAGTTTTTTAAGGAACAACTGGCACGTGCAAACATACAATGGGAGTGTTGTAGACACCTCTGCAAGTTGTTTCACGGAATCACAGAGCAGAGGAGGTTGGCAGGGACCTCTGGTCGCCCTGCGCCAGGACCATGTCCAGGCGGATTCTGAACATCTCCGAAGAAGACTCTAGCACCAATGGGCAACCTATACCGGTGCTCTGTCACCCGCACAGCACAGAAGTGCTTCCTGCTGTTTAGACGGTACCTCCTGTCTTCTTTCAGTTTGCACCCATTGCCTTGGTGGCCCTATATTGGATTATCTCCAGTATGTCCGCGTTGCTCTTGTACTGGGGGCCCATCACTGGATGCAGCACTCCAGGTGCGGCCTCACCCAAGCTGAGCAGAGGGGGAAGAATCACCTCTCTTGACCTGCTGACAATACCTTGCCTAACGCAGCCAAGAATACCTTTAGCCTCCTTAGCAGCATGGGCACACTGCTGCTCATGTCCAACTTGGTGTCCACCAGGACCCCCAGGTCCTTTTCTGCTGCTTTCCAGCTGGGTGACCCCCAGCATGCCCTGGTGCCTGGAGTTCCTTCCCAGGTGCAGGACTCTGCACTTCTCCTTGTTGAACTCCAGGAGATTTTTGTCAGCCCGCCTCTACAGCCTGTCAAGGTCCTTCTGGATGGCAGCGTGACCGTCTGGTGAATGAGCCACTCCTCACAGTTTTCTTTTCTGTAATGTTGATATCAAGCCATGCATTTATGTTAATTTAACCCTTTTCTCTAGTTAGAACTTGGTCTTTGCAATACAGAAGTTTATGTATAACACACAAAGCAGCTGTAGTAGATCTTGAGAAGCAAAGCTCCTACTCAAGAATACGGAATTCTAGCTATGTTAGCAATTTCTTGGTTGTATATTATCTTGGTTTAGTTGTAGTTGTAATGTCTCATACAGAGCATCTGGTTCAAGATCTCTGTGAGATTTGTAATACCTTGCATAACATGTCCCGTGCTTTCTTGAAATTTTTTTTCTACATTTCTGTAGCAATATTTCCTTTCAGCATAGCATGCCACTGGATCACTAAAACTTTTCTGTAGTAGCAAGCTAGTGAGCTGCGTGCAGACGACACCAAATTAGGCACGAGTGTTGATCTGCTCGAGGGTAGGAGGGCTCTGCAGAGGGGTCTGGATAGGCTGGACTGGTGGGCTGAGGGCAACTGTATGAGGTTCAACAAGGCCAAGTGCCAGGTCCTGCACCTGGGGCACAATAACCCTGTGCAACGCTACAGGCTGAGGGAGGAGTGGCTGGAAAGCTGCCTGGTGGAAAGGGACTGGGGGTAATTGGTCAATAGCCAACTGAATAGGAGCCAGCAGGCTGCTCAGGTGGTCAAGAAAGCCAACAGCATTAAGGCTTGTATCAGAAATGATATGGCCAGCAGGACTAGGGAAGTGATTGTCCCTCTATACTCAACTCTGGTGAGGCTGCACCTCGAATTCTGTGTTCAGTTTTGGGCCCCTCACTACAAGGAGGACATTGAGGTGATGGAGCATGTCCAAAGAAGGGCAGCAAAGCTGGTGAGGGGTCTAGAAAACAATTCTTATGAGGAGCGGCTGAGGGATCTGAGTTTGTTTAGCTAGAGAAAAAGAGGCTCAGGGAAGACCTTATCGCACTATACAATTACCTTAAAGGAGGCTATAGTGAGGTGGGGATCAGACTCTTCTCCCAGGTACCAAGTGATGAGGGGAAATGGTCTCAAGTTGCACCAGGGAAGGTTTAGGTTGGATATTAGGAGAAATTTCTTTACTGAAAGGGTTGTGCAGCATTGGAATAGGCTGCCCAGGGAAATGGTTGAATCACCATCCCTGGAGGTCTTCAAGCAACATGTAGATATAGAACTTAGTAGCATTGTTTAGTGGTGGATTTTAGTACTAGGTGAAAGGTTGGACTAGATGCTCTTAGAGGTCTTTTTCAATCGGAGTGATTCTATGATTCTGTGAGGATTAAGGGTGCACGCAGAGGATTGTTGCCAGGCTTGCCTCTTCAGGTTTCTTGAAGTGACCTTCATACTTAACAGTTATCGTGCTCTGATGCATTCAAAAAAGTCTAAATGGTGCAAATCTGTGATGGCTTTCAGTCACAGCAGGGGGAAAGGGGTTTCTGTTTGTTTTTTTTTTTGTATGGCATATATTAAATAAGGTGGTGCTGGGCCAAATTTGAATCACAGGGAACAGGATAGAAACAAACTGAGAATATCTGAGCCATTTTGGTATTGAAGAGTTAATGTGAGGAAAACAATTTTTTTTCTGGATCTGCTCTCCTTCCTATTTGTGTGGTCACGTAACAGGGATTTCTTTTACGTGGTGGAAGACAATTAACTTCAGGATTTTTCTTTGATTCTTTAGCTTTGTCTACTTCATTGGATATTGGACTGAGTAACTGGAGCTTCCTGTATGTCACTGTCTCCCTGTGAGTACAAATCTCATCTTCCCTGGGAGTCCTCTGGTGTGGCTTGGAAAATGCTTTGTCAGGGTCAATTTCTTGAAGAGGCATATGGCTTGGTGGGGTTGGCATGCAGGGTATATGATAGCCTGGCTGGTAGCTATGTATCAGTGGGTGATCTAGTTCTTGAAGGTACTTTATTAGGAAGGACTGTATTAGAGGATACTGATAACGTCCTTTGGTCCTTACAGCTACACGATGACCAAATCCTCTGCCATTCTCTTCATCCTGCTTTTTTCACTGCTCTTCAAGCTGGAGGAAATGGTAAGGGTCCAATGCAATGCTTTAGGGAAGCAAAATGTTAGGCCTAGGGAAACAGGCAGTACATGTAGATGATACGTGTAAGTAGAGGAGGAATGCAATTGTGCGGATGAATGCGAAAGAGGTGCCTGTCTGTGTTCATCTTCAGGAGTCTCTGTAGTGATTTTGTGTTTGCTCTCGCCCAGAGGTTAGCATTGGTGCTGGTGGTTCTGCTCATCGCTGGGGGGCTCTTCATGTTCACCTACAAGTCCACACAGTTCAACACACAAGGGTTCATGCTGGTGCTCTGTGCCTCTTTCCTTGGGGGTGTTCGCTGGACTCTCACGCAGATACTTATGCAGAAGGCTGAACTGGGTATGTACGGAGTTAAGAAGTGGGTCACCTTGCTGGTGATGGGGAGGGGAATAAGAAAATGGTAACTGTTGCTGCAGAAACAAAACTTTTTGTGTAAGGGACAGCGTTTGAAATCTGGGATGGGGGTCATCTGTTGGTGGGTAATGAAGATGGCTTGGCCTCTGCAGCAGCCTAGGTATGGGCATTTCAAATAAGGTTTACATCTACATATGGTAATAAAAACTCAGGGAACTATGTTATTCCATGGCTTGTTGTTACCCGGTCTGTTATTGATTCTCCTCTTTCAGGGCTCCAGAACCCCATTGATATCATGTTTCACCTGCAGCCGCTCATGTTCCTGGTGCTCTTCCCTCTGTTTGCAGTGTTTGAGGGTGCGTGAGTTAATTAGAGAAAGCAAGGGTAGCTTTAGAGAGTGGTTGGGGAGAGTGCTCAGCTGTTTGTTGTTAAAGGTGATTCATGCGGATAAGTGAACACTTCTGAACTTCACACAGCAGTTAGAGACCTGGAGATAAAAGGACCAAGATAGAACTTATGCTGGCAGAACATTATAGAGTGCATAAGAATAGTAGCCCGCCACACTTGCGGAAGTAAGGGCTGTGAAAAACTGGCTCCATGTTCTCCATATGCTGGAATGTGAGCAGCTCACCCCCATCTTGTTGTGGGGAGTCCTGGGAATCGGGAAGGGTACTGTGCTACTCACTTTCTTGTTCCTAGGCCTGCCTTTGTCCGTATCAGAGAAGCTCTTCCATTTCCATGAAGCAGGAATGCTGCTCTGTCTGGTAGGGAAGCTGTTCTTGGGTGGAATTCTTGCCTTTGGTCTAGGCTTTTCTGAGTTCCTCTTGGTTTCCAGAACATCTAGCCTCACCCTTTCCATTGCTGGCATTTTTAAGGTAAGGCATGGTTCCTGTGCTAATACTAGAAGGCAAGTACTGAGTTATCCCTAATGGGCTTCCTGTGGTGGGAACTTCCTTACAGCTTTATAAATAATCTCCTATGATTTTTATTCTCCTTGCGCAGGAGCTTGATGCTTTTCCTTGCAGTCTCTGCAGTGAAGGCCCTTGATCCCTGCTACTCTGACAGCAGAGTAGCAGAGCCCTTGGTCCTTGCTTGACAGAGTCTGATGGCTGTTCTATAAAAATACCATTGAAGTCCAAAGTTTGGTGGGATGTGGGAGAAACTAAAGCATATGGGCTTCATGAGCAACGGATGATGCGGGAGGGAAGAGAGGTTAAGAAGGGCACTCTCTTGCATCAGACCTGGATAAGGGCAAACCAGTGGTTTGAGGTAACTATTAATCTGGTTTGGCACATTCTCCCCTTCTTTGAGGGGTCCAGGACAGGTACTTTTGAGCTGATTGGTGACATGTGAAACTTGTCTAATCCTACGTAGCCAAGCTGTGCAGTCAGGAGACTTAAAATTCCCAATTCCAGTTTGACAAGTCATTCTGTTTCTGGAATCTGTTTTTAGAACTTCTGCACATGGAAGAACGTGCTGGTGGAAATTAGCAGCCTGGCATCTTGATTTGGGCTTGAGCTGTAAAATATCTCATGCGTATCTCACTGGGTCCTGCCCTGCCACTTGTCATCTTTTTTCTTTCCACAGGAAATCTGCATTTTATTCCTCGCCACACGTTTGCTGGGAGACCACCTCAGTCTCTTGAACTGGCTGGGTTTTGCTGTCTGTCTGTCAGGAATCTCCCTTCATGTCATTCTCAAAGCCATAAATACCAAAGGTGATTCTGTTTTAAATGCCTTTCTGTTTCTCTGTAGGCATCCTTGTAGTTTCACTGAGCTCGAGTTTCCTGCTCGTTGCCAGTGTTCAGGACTGATGGGTACTATAGCGAGTTAGCTTATTAGTAAATAGGCTGTCTGCATGCAGGTGAAAAAACACTGAATCTAAATGAAGAGGCAAGCTCTGACCCTGACCTGGAGCTGCTGCTGCACCACACTGAACATGGGGAGGAGGAAGAGGATGTTGAAACCATACAACAACACTGAGTGAACATGAAGCACAAAGAAAGGCTGCTTCTCTGTTCTTAACCGGACCTGTCTGACAACTGTCTGGGAGGAAGGTCCAAGACTCTGTGACTTCCCAAAGGAGAGCCAGTGCCTGGTGAGAGTCCTGCTCTTCTACTGCAATGTGGATCTGTAGATGCTGCACAGCGAACAGGAAATACCCCTTTCCCAGAGAGTGAACTTGGAAGATGAGCCCCAGTTCAGTGGAAGTAGAATGGAGTGGTGAGACTGGGAAATGCTACAGAAGACTTTCTAGGGAATGCTGAGGGATGTACATGGAGAGGGTAGACCATCAGCTGTAGATTGAGCATGGACATGTCTGGACCGCAGGGTGAATGGTTCAAGGATGATTTTAGTGGTGTTTAGGCTTTGGCTTCAATGGAGAAGGTAGATATATCTTCTCATGCTTGTTTTATGGTTCTGCCAAGTGAGAGCTCCTTTCTTCATGGAAGCAGATGATTGCACATAAATCCCAAGATTTGTCCCAGCGAGAAAAAGCCTTTGCACTTAGTGACCTCCATGTGTGCATATAAGGGGAAGACGTAAATGTCTGCTGGTATTTGGGACCAATTGAACATAACCAAATGATGCTGGGTGGAGGAAGAACAGGGACACGTGAGTACTGCTGGCCACACAGCCATGGGGGGAGAAAGTAGTATCACGGGAGATCTAGCTTGAGCAGGAAGCTTATCAGAAAGTATGTGGGTATTTTTGTTTGTTTGTTTTTGGTAGTTTGGTTTTAATTTTAAATAAACTGATTTTCTGATTTCCTTCTGTCTGCACAGTATACACCTGTGCTTCAGCAAGCAGAGGTCGTTTCTCTTTTGAATTCATTTTAGACCCACACTACGTTGCTACTGCATGCCCAATTAATTTTGAGGCCAGGTACACAAATACTTGCCCATGAACGGGTTGCTTGACCTTTAGGATTAGGGGGGATCTTCCTGCAATCTGTTCTGTTTGTGTCAGCTGAGAGAGCAGACTGACTTGTCTGCCTGGATGTGTCCACAAGAGCCTGTACCCTAAGAACACTTTTAGTATTGTGTCTTGCTGTAGGAGTCATTTCTTTGCCCCATTGGTTTAGATCAGTTAGAGCTGTAGTCTTGTCCAGAAAAGTGGAATAGTGCAGGATTTAAGATGTCTACTTCCTTTCTGCTTAGCTAAAAGTGGGGTTTGGTGATGGCTGTTGGTTTGTTGTTTTTTTTTTTTTGCTTGTTTGTTTGTTTGTTTTGCTCAGCAGAATTTTTATTTCTTTGGAAGTTTTTGTTCCATGTTAGCTTTTAGAGTTCTGGGGTGGTAATGACATGAGTGCTTCCCAAAGAGTTAACATTGCAGTCTTTCTCCTGAGAGGAGCTGGGCGTTAAAGTGAATTTCTCATAATCTGAGAACCTGAACCATTTCAACTAGAGCTGTCCCTCTGTTGATTTTGCTTCCTAGTTTCCAGATACAAAGTCTTTCTTGATGACTTTAATCAAGAGCATGTTCCACAAAGAACTGGTTCTAAAGAAAGCTTTCCTCAATACTGATTTTTACTCTAGTGGATGAAAAGCTTGACATGAGCCAGCAATGTGCGCTTGCAGCCCAGAAGGCCAACTGCGTCCTAGGCTGCATCAACAGAGGAGAGGCCAGCAGGTCGAGGGAGGTGATTGTCCCTCCCCACTCTGCCCTTGTGAGGCCCCACTTGGACTACTGCGTCCAGGTCTGGGGCCCCCAGCACATGAAGGATGCTTGCTAATCTGTCAGAATGGGTCCAGAGGAGGGCCATGAAGATGACAGAGGGCTGGAGCACCTCTCCTGTGAAGAAAGGCTGAGAGAGCTGGGTATGTTTAGCCTGGAGAAGAGAAGGCTTGGGGGTGACCTGATTGCAACTTTTCAGTACTTAAAGGGGGTTTATAAAAAAGATGGAGAGCAAATTTTTGCTCAGACAGATAATGACAGGACAAGTGGGGAATGGTTTTAAACTAAAAGAGGGAAGATTTAGATTAGAGGTTAGGAGGACATTCTTCACTCAGAGGGTGGTGAGGCACTGGAACAGGTTGCCCAGAGAAGTTGTGGATGCCCCGTCCCTGGAGGTGTTCAAGACCAGGCTAGATGAGGCACTGAGCAGCCTGATCTAGTGGGTGGCATCCGTGCCTATGGCAGGGGGATTGAAACTAGATGATCTTTAAGGTCCCTTCCAATCCAAACCATTCTGTGAATCTAATGAACACTGGTAGCTTCTCTTGGAGCAGACAGCAGGTGGTGCAACTACTTCATATAAAGCTTCTGAACCAGCAATTATTGGCCAGGCTGGCATACCAAGTGATCCTGTGCATCAGCAGGATGTTGTCTGGAGCTAAGAATGGCTTGGTCTGTTCCTTGCCAAATTTTCCAATAGCTAGGACTCGTGATGCTTCCAGCAGGATTCAGCCTGTTTGCCGTACTGATACGCGTAAGCCCCATTGTTTTTGGTGAAGCACTGAATGCTGCACATACTTGATCCGAGGCAGTGATTCTTTCTGTGTGTGATCTCTGTTTAGCAATACTGCAACTGCTCTTTGCATTTTACTTTTCACTCTCCTAGAACTGAACCTTAGGCTTCTTCTGCTGTGTAGCTCTTAGACTGGGATTTCTGGTTCCTGTAAATCCAAGGTAAAGGTGAAATTTGTTCACAGGCAAGGGTTTGCACTCTATATGGTGCTGGAAGATGAAATGTAATAGTGCAAATGCTGCTGCTTGGGAACTGTAAAGCCGTGTAGCCTTTTGGTTCTGGTATTGTTTCTTCTTTAAGGTGAAGGGGATGCCCTAGAACCTAGTGTCCCAATACTTTGCGTTTCTGATCTAAACACAACTTTTTGGTGACAGATATGACACTGTGTCACCACTTGTTTTTGGTGGGGATTGGTAGGTATCTATGGTGATGGAACACTGGAACAGGCTTCCCAGGGAGGTTGTTGAGTCTCCTTCTCTGGAGATATTCAAGGCCTGTCTGGACGCCTACCTGGGTAACCTGCTCTAGGGAACCTGCTTTGGCAGGGGGGTTGGACCGGGTGGTCTCTTGAGGTCCCTTCCAGCCCCTACAATTCTGTGATTCTGTGATCTATTTTCTTGTTCAGTAAAATGTTGTTCTTTTTGGAGATAAAGGTAAGCGAAACACAAAAGTAGGAACGTGAAAGTGTCTACTGCTTCATGATTTTGTCACAGCATATGGTATGGATAGTCAGTTCAGCTTGCTTGTGGGACTGACTGAGCATCATTTGTCTGTTCTGGAAAAAATCCTATTCTAGTTTTCTAGTTTCTTCTAGTATACAGGTAGGAATGGCAGAGGATCTCTGTCCTATTCCTGCCCAGGAAGATAAAAACCCCTTGTGAGTTGCTTGATGATAATTAACTATTAACTACTCCTTGAGATTCATTGGAGGAAGATTTTTTTCCTCAGCCTAATAAATATATGTCGGGATCTTGTGGTGCAGGGACGTACGTGGTAGGTCGTATTCTAAAGGTGTTTCTGTTACACAGCAAGGAGGCCTTAATCCAGCTCATGCTGAAATACTTTTGCTATTTATCTTGGTCTGCAGTGAGATGGATGGAAAGGGTTTTTCCATTCTATGAGTGGCTGGGAATTGCTGAAGGTGGTCCTGCAAGGATTCCTGCCACAGACTAACCCACAAGATTACCTCTGGTTCTGGGAAAGCACTGCTGTTTCGCAGTCTTTATATGATGTTTCCCTGTGCAGTTCTCTCAGCAGGATAGGAATCTCATTGGGGTAGAGTTGACTATGCCGTGACTGCTGGTGTGCAGAATAGGCAGAATCCTTTTTGTTTGTTTGTTTATTTTTCCTTTCTACTGCTTTAAAAGTTCTTTTTTTTCTGTTTTATGCTAGAGTGACTCCTACCATTCAGGTGAAATGTCACATTGATTTGATTACATTGTTTGGGATAGCATGCTTGGAACACACTTGAGGCATGAAAAAATTTGTGTGATAATTCATCAGATAGAGAAGGCACAAGCACCTGGGTGGGCATAATTTCTTCTTGAGCCCTGATAGCTTTGGGGGGCTGTACTAAAAGTCTTCAAGTCAGCTTGCCTGTGATTTAAGGAATAGAGGTTCATTGCCTAAGGTTCTACTTGAACAGCTATATCAAGAGTTGTGTGACAAGCAGAGGTCCATCTGCGTACTAGCCTTGAGTCAGGGCTGTGTGAGGTGAAGGCTCGTTGGCCAGCCCCAGCATCCTATAAAGAGGTGAGAATGGACAGTGTTGGCCCTTCAGGGCCTTATTCCACAAGTGACCATAACAAAAATGCCAACAAACCCACATGCCTAGCAGGAATGCTAAATAGGTGGGCCTAGCTATATAGTAAAGACATGGTCCTGCCCTTTGACTGAAGAGAGGAACTTCTTAGAGTCCAGTCTGGAACCATGCAGCTTGACCATTTTGGGGGGGTCTACTGAGACCTCTTTGTCCAGCTAGGGCTTCTTTTAGCGTCTGCGCATCAGTGTGTTTGGGCAACAGTCCTGGAATTTACTTTCTCTTGCCTGGAACACTCCCACTGAGATCTGTGTGCATCTACCTTCATGATGCTGTCATGCATTCCCATCTATGTGTGCAGGAACAGCTGTAGATCTGTAAATTATCAGTGAAAAAACACCTTCTTCACTAGAGTTTTAGAGTTCCAGCACAGAGATTTGGATTTAAATACAGTGTAATGTTGAATATAAATGTTAGTACTGCAGGTTGCCTCAATGGGGTTACCAAACAACAAGTGCTGAGAAGCTCTGCTTAAGTCTCTTTGCCTTCCTGCCATTAACTGACCAAACAGATGGGTCTTTTGCACTCTAAACTGTCATTGAGTGCTTGGTGTTGCCAGGGAAACATAGAAGGAAAATGAGTGGATCCTATTGTTTGTGGGTTTATCTTGCTTTTGTAACAGCTTCTGGGGAGAGCCTCAACTTTGCAAGGGAGGGAGCGCAGCTTGTATTTTCCCTCTTCCTCACTCCCCACGCTTCCTGTGGCAGTATTGCTGTTCTTTGTCCCAGATTTGCTTGCTTTGCGTTTGTTCACCCGAATCTACTGTGTCCATCTGTTCTGCGTTACTCTTTCAGTAATGGCGGGAGCACTGTGATGGAGGATGGGCAAATCCTGTGATTTGTGGTGAGTGGAACAGTGACCTGAGACCAGTTCTCCCTCATAAATTTTGAGGCTTTGGATAAAGGAGATACAGAGATAACAAAATGGGGAAGCACTATTGGCACTTGTGGGAAGTGGACTGAATAAATGACTCAAAGCAGTGAGGCACAGGTGTCCTGTTGGCCAGAGGTGTCTTTTTTCAGTTCTCTTTGCCTATCCATTGCACTTCAGAGCCTTCCAGAGGCACTTGCAATTTAGAAAAGTAGTAAGTTAGGGATAGAGTCGCACTCTGCTTTTTCTTTCACGTCTGACTGCTGTGTCTGCAAGACTTCCCTGTACTCCAGAGCTTCGACAGGCTTGAGCAATGCTGGCTCTTAGCTCTCCTGGTTGGACATCATAGGGTGCTGGGCAGAACACCCTCTTCTTGACTGCTTTAGTACTCTCTCTCAGCTAGAGATGTGCTGGGAAGTGGAAGCACTGGCTGTATGGAGAGCCCCAGAAGAGCCTATTTAAACCCACCATGGAGCTGGTAGGGATGCTCCCATGTTTGAAGTGCCTCATGCTCTCCTGAGTGCCTCTTTCCTGGGACTCTGACTCCTTGTGAGTCTGAGAACATATCTTGGTGCTCCATCTCTGCTCTCAGAGCAAATCTCCATTGCTTGCAGTTAGATGTACCTGATTTTGCAGGCTTGGCTAGTACAAGCAGTGCCTTGTGAGTGTAGGAGATCAATGAACAAAGTTTTTATGTGGCCACAGACTTTGGCAGGGGTCCATGCACGAACTGGCAAGAAGGATAGGGTAAGAGCTTTGTGATTCTCTGGGAACATGGCAGTGTTCTTGTCTAGGCAGCTCTGCTGGGGCATGGTGTGTGGCTCCTTTCTCATTGTGAATGCTCTGTCTTTCCTCCCCAGAAGCCTCAGGATGAGGCGATGGGACTTAGTGAGGGAACAGAAACTACCTTCTTGGGTAAAATGCTGGAATAGGTCTATAAAGGAAGTTGACGGACCTCATCTTTGCATTTGCTGAAATTGTAGCCCTTCCTTCAGGCGGAGTCACTCTGTACCTGGATGTGGTCTCGCTCAGGAGCAGGGCTGCAGGCTAGTGGTGAATGGGAATGTGGCAGAGCTTTGGGGGGAGCTCAGGAGGGGCTGTGTGCTGGTGCAGGGTAGCGCAACAGTGTCTAAGAGCCCTGCATGTCTGTTAACAATGTCCCTCTTTCTTGAGTAGGCACTGAAATTGAATGAGAGGAAAAAGGAATCCCTGCCCACCTTCTCCCCTCTAAGGAAAAAAACCCAAGTGTGCACCAAAAATGCCAGAAATAGAAAAAGAGGCAAGTACAGCAACACAGATACACTGGCATCTTTTTGAGGGAGAACATGCACATATGTGTTTGTACTGGGGAGGCTTTTCCCTCTCTGTGCAGGCCAGTGCACACACACTTTGACACGCAGGCAGATACAGGAAATAGAGGGCTGTGGTTGAATATTGCTGATGTTTGAATTAATTAACCAGTGGAAACAAAGCTGAATGGATCTCAGAGGTGCTGCACTCCTTCCACAAACTCTGTTCTTGCCTGTAAGACCAGGTGTTTACATGTGTGCTGATTTTGCCCCCCACCTTCCCCTGGGAGATCTCTATATTTGAGGAACAGCTGCTTGCCTTCCTGCTGAAATTTCAACATAGTAAACGCCCTGAGGGCAAGGAGAAGGTGTCCCTGAAAACCCCTCTGCACTCCCTAGTTCTGCCCAGAAGACAAGGTGTCATCATCAAGCTTTCTGTAGTGTTACAGCAGCTCCGTCTCATAGTGGGAAAGCCCGCCTGGCTCCAAAATACAGGACTAGCATGACAGAGTGGGGAAGGAGAGCTGGGAAGGAGAACAGATGGCTGGGGGGCTGGTTTCCACCCAACTCAGGGCTGCAAAGGGCTCCCATACATTCGTGATCTTTGTAGTGGGAAATCTTTGCCCCCTACCTCCACCCCCCTGCTTCTGCACTGAGACTTTTTTTTTTTTTTAATCACTGGAGTGTGCAGTTTTTGATGTTAATGGTCTTAACCCTCTTCACTCCAAGGCTGCTGAAAGAACATTTGCTTCTAGTCTGCATCCTGTGCATGGAAAAGCATGTGTCTTTTCCTGGAGCCACACTAACCTGAGAGGTTGTGTCCTGCAGTTTCCTGGGGAGTCATGGATTGGGAATAGCCTTGTGGACAGAATTGTTTGTCTTGCTTTGCGTCAGGAAAGCTGATGTAGCCGAAACTGAGTTGTGTCTGGGACTTAGGAGACTGGCAGTGTTTGTGATGGCATTTCCTGCTGAGGAACCAGCTGTGCTCAGTGCTGCTAAACCTCATGTGAGGAGTGTGCTCTTCCATCAGGACAGTTAGCTGTGGCACTCATCTCCCCTTTCCACGATGGTGGTCTTGTTGTCAGGAGGCAGGACTTCTGTATGTCTGGCTGGACCTGTGTTGCCAGCTTGGTCTCTTGGTGGAGCAGCCTGTACCTGTCCTTCCTCTGGACCTTGCCAGGAGCAGAGGCTGCTGCCATCTTCTGGCTGCTTGCCCAGTGAAAAGTAGCAGAATTGACCACACAATTGTTAATGAAAATCGCAAGCAGGAAGATGTGTCCAAGCCCTGTAATTGCAGTAATTGGAGCCATCCTCATGAATGTGCTAAGAGCCACTCTCCTGGTCTCAGCCTAGTAATTCTTCTAATGTCACATTTCAGCCTCTCCTCCACCATCCTGCACAAGGCAGACCCACCTGCCTCGTAAACATAATCGGTTTGAAAGTTGGTGAGTCATCTGTCCTGTGGAGCTGCTTCTTTGTTTTCAGATGTTGAAAGTTTCCAGTGGAACTTCCCGGGGAGAAGGAGGTGGAGCGGTGCCAGGTGTTGGAGACTGCGCTGCACAGCACATTGCTTGCAGCTTTTGCATTCTCCTTCCATGTAAGAAGATGAGATGGATCAGCCTTGGCCAAGCAGGAGTTTCCTGGACTCTGAAAGCATGAGGCTGGGGAAGCAGATGTTCAGTTGTCCTGAATGGCGTGGTATGGGAGAGCAGAAACGTGTGTGCTAGGAAGGGATTGTGTAGCTGATGGCAGGCTGCTGACACTCAAAGGGTATGTTAAGAGACCCTTTCTCCTTGTATGTTGTTAGAGATCACAGGATAATTCAGGTAGAAAAGGACCTTAACAGTTCCCTATGCAGGCGGGGTCAAGTGTAAAATCAGACAAGGTGGCCGAGGGCTTCATTCACTTGGATCTTGAAAACCTCTCTGGTGGGAGCCTCTCATGGCCCCTGCTCAGTGCTTGACTGTTCTCATAAGGAAGAGGTTTTTCCTTTTCTCAGGTCTGAATATCTCTCAAGTTATGCTCGTTGTCTCTCACCCTCCCACCAAGCACCACTGGTAAGAGCCTGGTTCCATCTTGTTGAGTAACTTGTGTGTTGGTACAGACAGATTGCTTTGGGGTCCCCCTGAAACCATCTCTTCTCCAGGCTGAACCAGCCCAGGGCCCTTCTGCCTTTCCTTACAGACCAAGCGCTCCAAGCCCTGAGTACTTTGGTGGTCTCTGTTGAAATCATTCCAATTTGTCATGTCTTTTGCTGTACTGGGAGGAAAACTGGGTGCAGTATTCTTCATGAGGCCTAACAAATACTGATAGGGATAGTCACTTTCCTTGATCTACCACCAGCTGTGTTCCTGTTAACACAGCCTAGGATACTGCCAGCTGCCTTTACTGCCAGTGCACTCTACTGGCTTGTGTTCAATGTGCTGTCTACTGAGGTGCCCGGGTTCTTTTCAGATGAAGAGCTGGAGAGACAAGGATGGTCCTGGAGGTACTTGCGCAGAGCCTTTAGCTGCCCCAGTACATGTTTTAGGCTACTGTCACAGCCCAGACACTGCAGGGGTGTTTCCACCAGTTGGAGTAACTGCAGCCTATGTGAATCCTCAGCAATACCATCCAAGCCCCAGGTGCTGGAGTTTCTGACCCACAGAGAATCTCAACTTTGAGTTAGGTTAGGAATGAAGATCCTGGGCTCTAGAAACCACGTTGTGGGGAAAAACAGGGACTGGATCTTGAAGGCTGTAATCTCCCTGCAAAAGAAAGAAAACAAGCATGATTTTAAAAACAACGTGGTTTTGGAGGACTTGGTTTGCAAAGTCAGTGAGTTAGGCCTGGTGACGTTGGAACCAGGACTGGTAAATGAGGGTTTGTCTGCAAGACCGTACAGTGCATAAGCATGGCTGACAGTTCTCCATATTCAACTGGGTGCAGGCTGGCCTTGCTGGTAAGTTCTTCGGGAAGGGACTTCTCCCAGGTCTCGAAGGCCTGCAGGTCGTGAACCTTTTCTTGACCTCTGCATGTTCTATGGAAATGGATGCTATTCCTGCCCAGCAGTCCTCCAAAACCATTTCTTGTGGGAGACTGAATCCTGCAAACCTAGCATAGCTTCTGCTGTAGGACACAGGTCTTTGGCTTCCTTGGCACAAGCCCACTGCTGATGTTCTCCCCACTTGCCCTGTCTCTCCGCAGACACTTGCCCTCAACCTGCCAGCACCTCCCTCAGTGGCTGCAGCATCTGACCCCCTACATGTGCAGGGTGGGGTTGGATTTCCTCTTGCAGCTCTGATTCTGATGTACATCTGCTCTTTGCAGATGAAGCAGCTGTGCCCTTTCTGTTAATACTGGTATCAGAGACTGCAGCTGCACTTCCCTGCTGGTTGTGTGGCCACGATAGGCAGTTATGCACTGGCAGTCTGATGGGATTTGGTGTGGGCAGCAGGAACAGCGCAATAAGAAAGGAGCACATGTGGGGAGACGGCCTGGGGGGAATGTTCTTGATACCTCTCCTTGCACCAGCCTCAGAGGGAAAGGAAACATTGCTACGGCCAGGGGTGACCCTGGCCATCCCAGTAGCCATCCCATGTGTTAGCACTGTTGTGGGTTTGGGCAGAGGTGGGCCCAAACTAGGAAGCGCTGACATTCCTAGGTCCATCCCCACCTGTCAGATGAGACCAGTGGCTGCTTGAAGACCTGGGATGCCTGGGGTTGTCCCTCCTCCAGTCCAGTCACATGGGGACATCATGTAGGGAAGCTCCCTGTTTTCTGCAGGTGTCAGGGATGTCTCCTTACGCAGTGCCATCTGTTGCTTTTGCCCTTGGTTTCATAGATTTTTAAGGCCTGAAGTGACTATTCAGATATCTGTGGCCCCTGTGTATCTCCAAGTGAGAAATGTCATTATCCTGTTTTGCCTGTAATGAACCCAGTATCTCTCAGTTGATGTATTTTCCGTGACAGGATAGAGTATGCTAGGAGGCAGAGCAGATGGCACTTCCCTGGTAGCGTGGCCCAGTGCCGCGTTTCCTATTTGCACTTGCTTGACTACAGGCTCCAGCCTTTTTCTTCACCAACTTAAAGAGCTCTTTCACACCAAGTATTTTCTCTCTATGAACTGCTTAGAATCAAATCACCTCTCTGGCTCCCTTTTTGGTGAGATAACAGACTGAACTCTTTCATTCTGTCCCTGGCAAGTGTTTTCTCCAGCCTCCAAATCACATTTGTCATTCTTCTGCATATCCTATGTTTTTTTTCAAAATCCCTTTAGAGATGTGGGCTCCAGAACTGACTGACAGTACCATCTAGGGGGGAACCTTGCCAGCCTCCTCCCACTCACTGCTCCCTGTCCACACCTCAGAGCTTGCTACCAGCACTTGCCCTATTGAGGGCGTGAACAGGGGACAAAGGGTGCTCTGTGTAGAGCAAAAAAGACTCCCTGGTTCCATGAATGACTAATTTCCCCTCTATTTGATGTTGGCCCACGTGGGCCAGTCCTCTTGTCAATACCCACTGAGGTTCTCCCAAAGTGCTGTCCCTCCGGGTTGGCAGTTGCTGGAGAATAAAAGACCAAGGAGCAGTGAGCTTTTGCTGGGAATTGCATGTACCATTGTTTCCATCATCAGTAAGCTACCTTCAGTTGGGAAGGTGGATCAGCCACCTTCCCAGCTGCTATATCTTCCACAGAAAAGCAAACAGGGGAGCTTTAAGCAGAGAAAAGGAAGAAAAGGCAGCTTACCAGGAAGGGCGGAGAAACTGAATGTAGAAAACAAGGAAGGTGAGAAATGCAGTGAGTTATGCAGCTAGAGGGCATAAGTGCAAGAACTCATTCTGTCTAGCACTGCAAGAGAGTTTGCTGGGACACGGAGCTGTCCTACAAAACCCACAGTAGCATGGGTATCCCTACCATCTTGTTTGCTCTTATGCTTCTCTGTCTAGCAGGGCTGGGTGATTGCTTTATCTATCAGAGCTGCTTGCATTAATAGGCAGTAATGGCCACCTGTGTTAAAGAGCCTGGTTTAAATTACTGATGAATACAGCTCAAACTCTCCAGAGCTAGGAGATTACATGGGGGAGGAGCGGTAATGCTCATGTTTACTCTGTCTTTCCACCAGGTGCTCCTCTTCCCCCAAGGGCTGAAGTGGTTTTGGTGTTTCTTGCTTGTACCTTGGATCTGCAGTGGCACCAGCAAGGGCTGCATGGGAAGCGTAACTGTGTGTATTTCAGGAGTACAGAGAACAGGCATAGCTTGCACAGGGCTTAACTCTACTCTTTCTTGTGTGGATGCTTCTTACAGAAGCTTCTACTACAAATTTTATATCGAATGGTGAAAGTGGGAGAGGGAATTGGTCCACGTAGATAGTGTTGTTCCTTCAGCCCCACACAACACTGATCCTGGGAGCTTTCCCAGGGTCTCCCCTCAGCTGTACATCTCCTTTGGCTCCCGCTGCATCAGCACTTCCCTGTGCACTGGGCCCAGCCACCTTGTGTTGCCATTCATCATTTCTGATCCAATAAATTACACCTTTAAAATGCAATGGGAATTGTTTTCTGTGTTTTAGAGCCATGAGTCCTTCAATTTCCATTTGTTTAGTGGATGATGAATGGACAGGGGTGACTGGTGGTCGAGCCATGCAGAGGGATAGGAGAGCTCCGTTACAGTGACTGTGCTCCCTTTGGCAAGCCTTGCACTGGAGGCCTTGTTAGGTTGTGAGGCAACAGCTGTCCGGGGCTTCCCTTTCCATGGTTCAGTTCATAATGGGTCAAAGGAGGGTTTTGTAGAGGCTGAATCAGAACATCCAGTCTTTATTCCTGTACTGCGGGAACATTTTTGCGCTTGATGTCAGGGAGAGGAGAGAGAGCTGCTACGTGGGGTGCCAAGCCCAGGACAATTGGTTGTGCTGCAGAGGCAGGGCTGGGAGCCTCATGCCCTGCAGCTGCTTATGAGGGACTGATTCAGATTGTGGGTAGGAGCCCTAATGTCAGAAAAGAAGGACGGGTGGAGAGTCTCAGGAGAGGATGGCAGAGGAAGAGTGCTGGGCTGGGTGATAGAAGCACAGAGGGCTACTGGTTGCAGGCACCTGGGGAAAAACTGTTCTGGCATCTACAGAATGGAGCAGCCTAGTGTCTTGCAGGTGGCAGAGAAGTCCTTCATGGTGGAGGTAAGGCTCCTGTAAGCTAGCCATTTCTAATAGTAAAATCCAGGACTGTTGGAAACACATGTCAACTGTCCTGGGGGAGGCTATCCCTGAGCAGCTCCAGCATACAGTGATGAGGGAAGACACAACATGTTTGAAACTGCAGCCATTGCCCAGTGTTGTGAATGGTTCTCTTCAAGACAGTGAGATCTGTATGCGTTGCTATGCCAGTTAGTCCTTGTTCAGCCAATGTACCCTTTTGTTTGCTGCATCTGTGGTGCTTTTGTCCTTGTGCTCACTGTTCTCAGTAATCTCAAGTCAAAGGCTGCACCTGCACCACAGTGCTTAGGCTGAAAAGATGTGGGGTACACGGTGGGCATTTGAGGGGCATGGCCTTCACTGCATGGTTTGCTTCCTTCTCCCTCCACGTGCTTGTGTTCTTGCAATTGTAGTTTTAAGTTAGTTGTGCAATACTTTGGGCCTGTCTCATGGTTTTAACGCTGGATGTAGGCTTTCCTATGTGACTTTTGTCCCACAGTTGTGTCTGAGAGTCCTGTCTCGAGCAATAAAAAATTCCATATCTAAATTCACACTGCCAATGCATTTCAGTTCTTCCCCTTTGCCCTCTTATCTCTCTCTGCAAGCTGCAGCCCTCTGGGAAAAGACTGTGAGAGGCCCCCAGCTCTGTTCGTCTGCTCTGGGTGTCTGCAGCAGCTGTTCTGCTGCCATGTACCCACAGTGCTTGCAAAAGTGGCAAGAGTAGGCACAGAAAGAGTTAAATAGTGCTGGGAAAATTGGTATTTAATCCAGTCCTGTCTCTTCTAGCAAACTTAGATGGGAAAATGCCTCCCTGTTGGAAACAGCACCTCTCGGAAATGGAAATCCAGGATGGCTGGGGATTAGGGTGCCTATCGCTGGAAATGGGTTTCTTATCGTCCCTCTGAGCTGAATTGGTGGGACAGCCTTTGAAAATTGAATTGGCTTCCCTGTTTCTCTCTCTGCTATTGCATCCCTCCTGTGCTGTAGCTTTGTGCTCACCTTCCCTGCCTCTGGTCTCCCTTGTCCCCATGCTCAGCAGAGCAGGGGCTGTCTATGAGTGGGTCATGTCTATGGGGAGAGACAGTGCCACAGCTGGAAGGTGGGTAGGACTGGCTGCATCTGTGAGGATTCATCCTCTGGTCTCTAAAGGCCAGGAAGATGTAGACCCTCTTTCTAAGCTTCCTTCTGACCCTGCAAGGACTGGTGGCCTGGCAGAGCCTGTCACAGGGCAGCATGAGTGGAGGCTTGAAATGATCAGAAGACAACGGGCACAACTAGAAACGAGAGGTGGTGAAGAGGAGCCAGGGTGTAGGAGGGGCTTGACAGAGGGAAAGATGAGAGCAGCTGGAACAGATTGGGGACAAAACAGGTTGAACACATTGGAGCAGGAAAGAGACTGACTTCCTGTGAGACAAGGAGCAGCCTGAATTCCAGGTCTTTGCTGTGCCAGGTGGAGGCATGGCTTTCCCATCGGCACTCAGGCTATGTATTGGGATGGCCAAGGTGGCTCTTACCATTTCCTCATTGCCACGTGTCTGTTTGTGGTATGAAGCATCCCACGCCACCAGCTGGCCTGTACACAGCTCTGTGCTGGTCTCAGGTGTCCCCACGGAGTGTGGCAGTTAATTGCCCCCCTGGCCTGGAGCAGGTTAAGCTGAATGCAGATTGGACACTTTCTCACTGTGAGAACTGCAGGCTGCAGCTGAGGGATGCGGGTGTGCTGGCTGTAAGTGTCCAGGCACAGTGCTAGGCATTTCTTTTAAGATTTTTGTTTCCAGGGTTTGGTTTGGGGATAATTCCATTTTCCTGAGCTGTATTTGACCATAGCTTACCAGTGCCTGATCTCATCTTTGTCTCTGTCACAGTACAGGCTTTTTTTTGAGGAATTTCCCATCTGTGTTAGAGTTATGTGTGAACTGTAAGCATGAGAGGTGCTATGCATACACATGCTGCTGGCTTTTCAGTGAACCAACCAGCAGTCATGGTGCTCTGCCTAGGTATGGTTGCTACCCTTGTTTCTTTGTCTGCCACAATGTGCTGAGTTTGCAAACGAAAAATACTAGTACAAAAGTATTATGGAGGGTTGTTTGGTTTTTGCTACCATCTGTGGTTGATGAAGCCTGAAGCAAAACTGCCCTCTTTGAGTAGCCCCTCTGCACTAAGCTGGAGTATGTAAAGTAATTGCTGACCATCAGGGCAAAGCCCTAGCCAAGGGTCTGGTTCCTCTTGCAAGAGCAGGCTGTAGAGCTTGCTGTCTGCCCTGAGAAAGAGCTGAAGTCCTTCCACCTTATTAGGGTACTGGTATTTGCTCTCTGCTGAAGGACTTACTTAAATTGCTGACAAATAACGGGAAAAATGTTACCCGTATCATACAAGTGCTTCCGTACATGCCCAGGGACAGCTGCAGCCAGGCCTAGTCACATCAGAGGGGTGGGGAGCCTCAATCTTTCTGCAGCAAAGGAAATTAGGGACAAGTGTATTTTGTTATTTGAGGACCCTATTAAAGAGCTAATTCCTGGAGTGAGATGCAGGATTGTTCATTGATCCCTAGCAGCATCCACACTTGCATGGGAAGACTCACCAGTTTTGTTACATGACACGTGTTCAACCTTATGTGGGGGCAGGGATGGGAGCAGCCCAGTGGCAGCCACAGAGCAATCCTTAACACAGTTTAGGTAAGTTTTATTGTTTTCAGCCCCACATGCTTCTGCATAGCTGTAGACCTGCCCCACGGCCCCAGGGAGTGGAGCTGTGGAGTTTTTCCCACGAGTATTTTGTGAAGGGGGATGTTTGCCCTGCTCTTGGTCCAGGGCCATGTTTGTGAGGGTGCAGGTCCATCTGCACTCCAGCTCAGGGGCAGTCAAGGCAGGGACAAGCATAGGGCTGTCCCTGCGTCACCTGTGGATGCAAAGGGTCACCCAGCTGACCTGGATGTGCATTTTACCCTCTGGGGCTGTCACAGCCCCTTGTGTGTGGTCATGTGTTTAGCAACTGTTAGAGTACATCTATTTCATTTTGGGCTAAAACTGATAAATCAAGGTGACTTTGGGGAGAGAAATAATTCCTTTCTCAGGATTTGCATAATCCTGGGTGGTGATATGATAATGGTGTTTGTTAAAGACAGGACACAATAAATTAATACTGTTAAGTTGTTGCTGCAAAATGCAAAGCAGGTAATTTATTGCGGGTGCAAGGGAGAGTGTGAGTGCAGCAGGCGTGGTAGCGTCAGGTACGGGAGACTAGTTACTGCAGGCAGAGCAGGCTGTAGCACAGGGCCAGCAGCAGTTACTCCTTGGACCCTGCTTGGCCATGGTATAGAGGCTGTCCAGGGGCAGATTATCTGTTTCAGTCCCTTTCCTTGTTGTCTCTGTGGGGGTGGGACATGCTTTGTGCCTCAGACTGATCTCAAGAGCCAGCCTGAAGTGGCTCCCAAGCCCCACGGAGCCAGCCCCTGGTGGAGGAGGGACAGGTTAGCTGAGGGCCACCTGTATCCTGTTGGTGCTGTGGGGACCTCTGGACACAGGGATGCCCTGGGGGGTTGCAGCATTGAGGAGATGGGCTTTGGCATTGTCCTTCATGCCACCTTGGCCATCCCCTGCAGCCAAGAGACTTTGAGACTTCAGCCCTCAGGAGGTTTTCCTCACCCTGAGAAAGCCTCTTGGTAAGTAAGCCAGCCTGGAGACCTGCTGGCTTTAGCCCCTGTCCTCAGCTTTCACCTCATGTACCTGAATTCAGCTGAGGGACAAGTGAGGAAGAGCTGGTATGAGGAACAGGTAGGGAGAGATGCTTAGAAAAGTTGCACTGGTACTTCACTCATTCTCTGGGCTGGTGCTGCAGCTCCAAAGCTATCCTTGCATGCCATACCCCACTGGAATCCTAATGCACCGTTTATCTCTGCAGCTCCACAGCTTTATTAGAAGGGAGATGCTGTGTGGGAGCCAGAGCAGGATTTCAAGCTAATTGGATTCTGTGTCTCTGTGGTTCCCTGTGTAGGCAGGCGACAGGGATTAGTGCGGTGTTTCTGAGGAACAGAGGAGAGTGAGGATGATGGCCCGCATGGGGATTTCCTCCTGTATAACCCCTGCTGCTAGCCTCAGCATAGGACTTTTCTGGACAGGCTTTCAAGGTGCAGCATGTCCCCATTCTGTGGCAGCGTTGCTGCCCAAATTGCATATGCTCTTCATAATTCTTTGAGCCAGGTACAGTCCCCTTCCCAGGGAAGAAAACAGCTCAAACAACTTCCAAGCATGGGCAAGCCTGACAATAGTCTGATCTCTCCTGCTAATCCCTTTGTGGGGGAAAACAGATGGAAATCAAACATCTGGTGGCTCCTGTGCACAACCAACTACCTGCCTGAACTTGTTCCCCTTTGAGTCCCCACTCCCCTTCCCAAACCTGGGTACTTTCTGGGAACAGTACACATTTGAAAGCCACCTTCCACACGTTCTTAGTCTCGTATTAGAGCCTGTCAGGGCAGTAGCAGGACTCACCTCATTAACATAGATTTATTCCTGTATAAACATTTTATTGCTTTAATTGCAAAGCAGTCATACTGCAGGCAGTGGTAGTAACGGCTCCATTTACACTGGGTGTTGAGACAGTGTGCCAGGTGTGTGAGCCTGCAGCAGAGTACACACGGCATGCAGCTGAGTGCATGCAGTTATTACTTGCCACGGTGTCTAAATATGTGTGCTGTGCAATTCAGGATCAACCAGTCTGGATAAGTGGCCCTGAGCGTGGTGGCATCCCAGCAGGTCTGTGGTGTCCCCAGTCCTGTGGGAGCATAGACCTTGCTGCGCGGAGGAAGGGTGGAGGCCTAGAGGTACTGAGACCCTGATTCCACAAGCAGTGGAGGAGGAACAGGGCCCAAGTGTCCACAGTCCTTTCCTCACTCTACCCCTCGGTGTGTGCCTGCACTGTGACATGTGGGCAGACATGTCACCTTGGTGTGTACCCTGGAAGCTGGGTGTCCTGCATTTCTGCTGTGCTGAGGGACAGCTCTCAGGCCCTGGATGGTGAGATGGAGCCCTGGGGCAGCAAGAGATAGGTGAGGGGGGGGTCTTGGTCTCGGGCAGTGGGGTATGCCTGCGGTCCTGCTTTGTGGCTCCTGGCAGGGCAGTATATATCTTGGGCTCACTGGACTATGATGCATGGACAAGTGTGTTCCCCAGTTCCCAATGCCATGCTGGTGTTTGTACTTGCTCAGCACAGAAAGCTGATGGTAGAGAGAGGAGCTAAGCCTTCTTGTCTGGTCTAAGCCAATCTCCGGTGAGATGTTTCCACTGCTGGGGCCAGGGAGAAACCTCGCAAGGGGATCTGGGATGTGGCGTGCTCTTGCCTGCACTATGGCCAGGCTTCCTGTGAGCCTGAGGAGGGAAGAGGAGCCTCTGGTGCTCCCTCACACACTGAGGCAAGGCTGTCTAGGACCATGCCCTGGCAAGGCAAGTGTGGCTGTTTCACCATGCTCTGCCCTTTTTCCTCCATTGGTGTTCTCTCTTGCTGACACGTGTTGAGGAGAGGGAGCTCAGCAAGCAGCTGCGTGCAGGTGTTTACTCTTTGGACAATGTTGGCCAAGCAGTGCTCCAGCTGTGCTGCGAGGCTCACAGGAAGCCTGGCACACTGGCGTGTTTAGCAAACCTGTGTATTTGTGAACGAGACATGTTGCTGGTTTATGTTTGTGTTTGTTGTGTAAAGAGCAATGATGCAGTGCTTTTTCAGCAGGAGAGCCTCCCAGTCAGACCTACCAGCTCCAGCCGCCCTTGGAGCTGGCCGTCAACCCCATGGCAGTGCCAAAATGCCCCCTTCTCCATAAAGTTTCTTGGCAGCTCCTTCCTGGCAATGGAGTGGCTCCGAGGCCTCACCCAGCTGAGCATCAGTGCAGGAGAATGCACCCAGGCAACGATGTCTGCTGAGCTGAAAGATCTCTAAGTGTAGGGGGGACAAGTACTTGCCAGTCTGCCGCTGCAGTTTGTGGTCTCTGTTCTCCCATTCTCATCCAAATGTTAATTTTATGGACACCTTTATGAATCTTGCAGTTTTCCCCTTCCACGGGCTACACAGATTTCATCAAGTTGAGAGGTGGCACTTCTGGCCTTTGGTACCAGGCTGTCAATTTTAAACTCTGAGTGTAATAAAAAACATGGGACCATATTAACACACAATTACTCTGCTGCTCCTTCCTGTAACTCCTTCTTTGCCATCTGAAAGCCTAGGATGCAAAGTAAGTGCCTCAGCTGCAAGCAGAGCCACAGGCTTGGGGCAGCAACTGCCAGAACCAGCCTCCACGCTGGAACAACTATGTATTTTCCACATTGTGAGCTGCTCTTCTCCTGCTTGCCAAGGATGTGGAGTTTTGTGCCCACCTCTGTGTTAGACTAGACAACGTGGACAAATGCTTGTGTCCTGCCTCTGAGACCCTTCCACCTGTTCTGAACAGGAGACACCTGCAACTGTGCCAGTCACACTGTGTATTGATTTGCCAGGCTGAAAGGAAAGGCATTTCTTTGCTTGCTGCAAGACGGTCTTATGCTGACAAGGCTGGAAGAACATGTTCGGGTCATTCCATCAACGCAAAGGTTATATGTTTAGCTGCAGCTATTGAAAACAAAGCAACAGCAGCAGCAACAACACCAAAAGCAGTGGATGCCTCATTAATGCCTGGATTTAAGATTTGCATTTAAGCACCTCTCAGGTACAGTGCATGGAGCTCTGCACTGGACAGCACCCTGTGTCAAGAGTGCTGCCTCTCAGCACTTTTTCACCTGTGGGCAGCTGTGTCAGCTCAGCCCCACTTCACCACAGTTGACAGCTTTGCAAAGCAGATTTTTGGACTCAAATTTTTGTCTGGGAATTTTTGAAGAACCTCCTGCTGTTTTAAAGCATGACCATACCTTTCTGCTCTCTCTGCTGATTAAGAGGGCCTCTTCATGTTGTAGCCTTGCTTTCAGCCACTCAACCTTTGTGAGAATGCCAGTGACCTACTCTAAGAGTTATTTGAGTATAAGTCTTCTGTTGAGTAAATATGGACCTGGAAGAGTCATTTTTTTCCTACCTTGTTCATCCCCATTTTCAGGAAATCAGTAGAGTTCTCATACATTTAACTTATTTTGCAAAACAATCACTTCATAAGTTATTATTTTAGCATCATAAAGCAGGTTGCATTTTGGACGTCATGACTCTCAATTTTCATGACTTTGTAACAACTTGCAATATGCATATTATTTTTAAAAAATCACATCCTGATGCAATATATTTAATAGTCCCATAATTCCAGGATTGTCTCTTCCTGTCAGATGTGTGAGCATGTCACAGAAACTATCCTGCTGCCAGGCTGTTGTCTTTGGAGTCAGGTCCCACCCACCCTTTGCAGCCCCACACCTGCAGAGGCCAAGGCAAACACCAGGATACGCTGCTCTCAAGAGATGGGCAGAGGTCCTGCTCTATGTCTGTTCCTCCCTCTGATCTGTTTCTCTCTGTGCATTTTCTCATCACCTTGTCTGCTGAGAGTTGGAAGTTCTTCCAGGCTGTTGCTGACACAGTGTGGCAATGATAGGGCTCTTTGTGCTTCAGCCGTAATCAGATCACGTCATGACAGATAAGAGTGCACAGGGGCCTTTGCCTGCTAGGGAAGGGTTGTTCAGTTTATAGTCCCTGTCTGCTGCACCCAGAGATGCACCAGATGCTCTGAGCTCCTTTGTCTGTGCCCAGGACCAACTGTTTGCTCTGTGCAGGAGGCAGTAGCTCCTAGCAGCACCTGTATGAGAGTTGGTGAGGGACTGCCAAAGAGGAATGGGTGCTGTGGCTGTCCTGCAGTGTCACCTCCTATGGGACAGTGCCAGGTGCTGTCACCCAGGTACAGGGTGGTGTTGTTAGGTCCTACTCCATGCAAATGGTTCTCTGTACCACATCACTATTTTTCTGTTGGTCTGTAGCAGGTGCTGCGCCTGTTAGATGACCCTACAATCCAGTACAGTCCACAACCAGCTGTCTACAGTGATGAGAAAAACACAGCATACTGGTCCATGGAGGGACTTCATCAAAAAGCTCAGTGGGGAGCAGCCATGTGACTCTGCTGGCCCATAACCTGGTCTCCAGCATGACACCTTGCCCCTGCCATGGTGCTGTGCACCAGCCCCGCCACAGCGTGCAGCTGAATGACGTGGCTCTGGGGTGCAGGCACCCAGTGAGCACCCAGGTCCCAGCTGAAGAGCAGCAGCAGATGGATGTAGAAAGCCTTTAAATTCAGCACATGATCAATACTAAACTGATCTTCTGGAGTCCTTTATAAGATTACCCCAGTCTCATGCATCCAATTGTAAAAAATCACTCAGCACACTAGGGAGATGTGAGAAATGCCGCAAACCCCATTTAGGATGCACAGAGCCAGAGTAAGTAACTTCACAATTGTTTCTTGCAGTAAATAATTTATCCCCCTTTTTTTTTTTCTTATTGCCCCCACCCCCCTGCCTCAGCTCCTTTCTGTTTCCTCTTTTGTCCTGAAATTCCCTTGCTGGGTAGCTTCTGTTATTGTGATTCCCTACCACACATGTGCTTGTGCACACACAGGAACACAAATCTGTCCTAGTCCAACATTTGCTGGTTGCTCTACCAGGGCCAGCAGTGCTGGGGCAGAGACAATGCCATTTCACTGCTCAGCATTAGCAGAACTGAGCTGGGCTCAGTCCAGGCCTTGGCCTGGCTTCCCCATCCTGGTCTCTGCCCCAGTGCTGCTTTTACTGGTGTCAGGATGCGTTAATAAAAATGTCTGGAATGCGTTAGCAATGCTAATAGTATTTCTGAACTAATTAGTAATGCTGTTTGAACGAACTCTCACTTAATGATACAAATTACCAGTCAGACAGGCACAGTGCGGGGGCTGCAGCTGACAAGTGGAGAGCAGCGATTACGGGGTGGGAGGCTGCTCTGGCATGGGGCCGGGCAGCGGCCGGTGCTCCTCGTCTGGCTGCATGCTGGGCATCCCTGCACGCTCAGAGCTAGGTGCCGCAGTGCGAGGGGAGCTGGTACACGTGGCGTGCCACATCCAGGCTGGGGTGTTTGGGAGGCTCTGTCCTGATTGCACACCCTTAATGGTGCAGGCCCCTGTGGTCTTGCTGAACCAGATGACTCATATGTAATGTAAGTTGCTACAGCTGCTAAAAACAGGTTGACATGAGTCCCTGCCATGGGAAGGAGCTTATCTGGCCATGTTAGTAGAGGCAAGGCTGTTACCTGTATCTCTGAAGCCCTTGGCAGCACGCTAGCTCCTGAGGCATCCTGCTTTTGGGTAGCTTTGTGGAAAAGACTTGAGTACAAATTGGCAGGTGTTTGTTGAGCTGAAAATTGTTGGAGTCAGGGAGACTGTCAGGAAGAATTCTGATTCTGTCCACCTCTGATCACTGTGAAGGGCAGGAGTGGCTGTGGTCTGTGCTTGCCAGACCCCAAACTGCACCTTCAGGAACAGATCATGCTCTTCAGGTGTTGCCCATCCCTCTCCACTGGCTCTTTTACTGCTCCTTCCATCAAGGCAGCCAGTGACCTTTTGAAGAGAAATGATCCCAGCATCAATGTGATATTTTGTGTGCTAACCCCTTGGGAATCTGTAAGTATTTATAGGCCACATCTGAGTTATTCTAATCCCCTGCTTTGTGATGTGCTGGCAAGATCCCACCATCTGGAGGTCAGTGGCTGTTTTTGGACAGTGGTTGTTTTGGACCCAGACCAGAATCCCTGAAATGCCTCTGGGGCACTTACCAGGCCCTGGGCTGTAAAGGGCTAGAGTGCCTCAGACACAAGCTGCTTTGACACTTTCTGACTGCTGCTGCTCTGGGCACAGAAACCTGACTGTGAATGAGTTGCTGCCCCAATGAGCTGTGAGTCCAAGGCCCCCAGTGCCTTGGGCACTGCACTCCCAGCAGCTCTGGGTAGGGATCGGGCACATCATGGATGATATCGCCAGGAGCGGCTCCCTAAGCTGTGCAAAGGGGGTCTGCACCTGACCTTAGCCTGAGGTTGCCCGTTACGTCACACCCCCAAAGCCTGGTCTAACCAGAGCTGATGCTAACCAGGTTGGGGAGGATGAGGATGTGCATGCACAGCCCTGCTGACTCCCACCACTCCTGCTGCCTCCGCTGGCTGCCTGCGAGTGAAGGTGAATGGAGGAGCTCAGGACAGGCAGTGGTGCCTCTGCTGGCCCTGGGGCCAGCTCCTGGAGCAGCGTACTCTGGATACCCCTGCAGATGAGAGCTGGTGGCACTCAGCACCTCTAGGGCTGCCTTCAAGGCTCTGACTTTGCTTTCCATTCAAGGCCCGTGCTTCAGCTCAACCCTATATGCTTCCTGTGGGATTAGGCATGCCGTGCCCATGGGACTGGCTGTTGATAGCCCCCCTCTGCCACCAGGCAGCAGCCTGTGGGACAGGGCTGCACATGGCCACGTCAGGCTGAGCTGACAGGCCTGGTGTGAAGTAAGATGAATGGGCTGAAGTTGGTGAAAATGATTCTAATTTATAATCTGCTGCTTTGTGGAGCTCCCCAATTAATTCTCTGTAGATACATAAGTAGGCCACATGTTTGCTTTGCTTCGAGTGTAATAAACATTACATTCTGTCCTCTGCTTTTGGTGCCGGTTCCTGTCAGAGCATTAGTCCCTATAGCTAATTCCTCACACCTGTCTCCCAGGCTCCTGGGAGCCTGGCTGAGCATGGGGAGGAAACGCCAGGCTCCAGGAAACTTGTGGCGTGGAGAGATAAATTGCTGATCAAAGGGCTATCACACAGTGCCTCTGAATATTTAGTCGCAGGCAAGGCAGCCAAGCCCACTCAGGAAAGGGCTTTGTTCTTGAAGAGCTGTTTGCCTGGCTTCGCTCTGCGGCACCAAGCAGCTGGGGTGGGATGGGGTGCTGGGAGCTACATACCCTCAAGTCAAAAAGAACTGGCAAAGGAGGGGGTTATAAGGGTGTAATGGGGCGGGGGGGTGGGGGCTGTTACAACATTTGCAGCAGATGGGTGAGCTCTGCTGGGGTCTGGATGTCAGCATGGAGCTGCTGCATAACCAAGTCACTTGCTTTGAGTGGGGAGAACAGTCTGACTGGGGCACGCGCTTTAGCTGAGTGCGTGACTTTCCTGCTTGTCCTGCTACCTGTGTCTTCCAAGGTTCCTGAGCAGCAGGAGACCTTTCCCAGGCCTTCCTCTCCATTCCACACCCAGGAAAAATCCTCCATACTTGCTTACTTGCCCCAGCCTGCTCAGCACCCTGGCTTTGCTCTGGTGCTTTGTTGGTTCATAAGGTGAAGAAGCACAGAGCTGCTTTACTTGTTGAGATGCCTTTTTGGGGGTGAATGAATTGGAATTGCCATGTGCTGGGTGAAGGTGCCGAATATGATCTAGTTTGATGCGATGATGGGTTATTGATTGCAGTGTAGAAAAGTGGGGCAGCTTACTCGTCATTGTGTTTTAACTATCTCCAGAGAAAAGAGAACTAAAAATCAGTTTAGCAGGCAGTTTAATAGTGAGTTTCAGCATTACTGCCATTAACAGCCAGGCCACTCTTCTCTCTCACCTGGTTTTCCTCTTGTACCCACAGCTTCTCTGCTGGCACCTCAGAGCAAGCAAAGCACTTGCCTGACCCTGGGCTGCCATACTGCCCTGGGTGGTGCAGAGCCAGCCAGACTTGCTCGTTTTGTGTCCTTCACTCTGCCTTGGGACAGGGACAAATTCCTTGAGCTTTGGCAGGGGTGAGGTGCCAGCTTCTGCCTGTACAGCAGCACCCAGTTCTGTGCTTACACGGGCACAGGGAGCCTGGCTCAGCAACTGTAGAGCATCTGACCGCACTGAGGGTATGAACATCCCATCTGCCCTCGTGCCATGGTGGTGAGCATTTGCGGCCATAGCATTCCCTGGGGAGGTTCTGGCAGGAGGAGCTGTGGTAGGTACTCTCAAGGACAAAGATGCTAGGCTGGCCTTGGGGTACCTGCCCCCCCCTTTTTCTGGAGCCCCAGATGCTGGCACTTGTGTGCCCCGTGCAGGCCTGCCAGGGAGAGGAGCCAAGCAGTAACTGTTATCGGGCTCACACAGCCCTTCCCATCTGGCTGCTCTTCTGAGGAGTGAGCCACACTGCCTGTAGGTGCCAGGGAGCGCTCGCAGGTGCTCCTGAGGCAGGAGGTACAGATGCGCTGTCTGTAAAGTCTTGGTGCAGAAAAGGCTGTGAGGTGACGCTGGTTAGTGACAGAGTCAGCCTTACCCCTCCAAGCCAGCTTGTTGCAACCCCAGGAGGGCCTGTGGCCTCTCTTCTCACCTTGGATATGCAGATGGGAGCTGGTATGGAGTCCTGGGATTTGTGTCAGCTCAGGCAGCTTGACCTATGTTGCAGGAGGCTGAAAACACAAAGCTCAGACTGGGTCTGGGTTCAGAGCACTGGGGGTGGAGAGATGGAGCAAGAGGATGCACAAAGCTGCTGAGATTCCAAGGCCACAATTTCTCCCAACTGCTATGAGGCACAGTCCTCTCTGAGAGGTCTGCCAGGGCAGGAAACACCTGGGATCAAGGCTCTGCTGGCAGACATGGTCAGTGTCTGTGTCACTGCTCTCTGACTATCCTCACTCCTGTAGCACTCTGGAGCAAGCAGATTGCAGCCAGAGGTCTGTGAACAGCAAGGGTGGTCCAGGGAAGGCAAGATGCTGGGGGCTCTCCGGTCTGGACCACAACTGTTTGCATTGTGCCACTGGCAGCAGGTGAAGGGAAAGCTGCCCCTCTGCCTGAATGGAGTCCAGACTGAAGACCCTGAAGACCTTTCCTGGGGTGTTTTCAAACTCTGTGGCTGTGGAGCCACTGAGATTGCACCAGGACACTGAGGTTTCTCTTGCGTCTCCTGAAGCTATCCCAGAGGTTCTGGGAAGGGCTGAGCTAGCAGGTGCCCACAGCACCCACTGCTGGGTGCTTCTGGCACAGTGACAGCTGCTCTGCACCTTGGCTTTGGGGACCACCCCCAGCCCCCCCAACACATTTTCTGGAGAGACTGTGCCAGGAATCTGGCTGTGGCAAGGGAGAGGGCAGTCCCATGACTCTGCCACTTTGAGAACTCCGCTCTTCAGCTATTTCAAAGAGTTTGGACACTTTGCCCAGTTCTGCTCCCTCAGTGTCTGTCTCTTGCTCTTTCCTCACCCCATCCACACCACAGACAGAGGACAAGGGACTGCAAGGCATTAGAAGAGATGACAGAGCTGAGCACCCAGGCCCACCAAGCCCAGCACCTTCCTCAGCCCCAGTTTTCCCCACCTTTGTAATGCCCCCTCACGCTCAGAGAGCTGCCAGTGCAATGCTTGCACCCAGGCTCCCTGGCCTGGCCTGGCTCTCATCCTGAATTTATTTTTACATCTTATGACTCTCAGAGGTTTTTTAATTTAATGGGTTCTTCTTTTTTTTTTCTTTCTTTCTTCCTTCTTAGCACCTGAACTGGATCCTCTCTGAGCCGCTGCCAGCTCCAGGGATTACAAGTGAATATTTCAGGTTTGATGATGTATTTGAAGTTTCAGGGAAGGAAGTGGTATGTGTAGCCTGCTCCCCCCCATACCTGTCCCAGGGCTGTGGTGCAAGCTGCTGCTGTTGCTCCAAAGACAATCTCAGGGATACTCTACGGAGCCACACTGAACATTGCTTGGCCCTACCTGGACATGGCCTTCCCAGATCCTGGAGCCTGGAGGCTAAGGCTGCCAGGCCACCACAGGGCAGCAGGCTTGTTTTCATCCAGCTGCTTGTACAGGCTGCTGTTCTTCAGGGAGGCAGCTCCCCGGAACCAGCACTGGAAGAATGTTGCAAGGCCATAGAGTGCTGTGGACTGAACCACAGCACCCTGCTTGGCAGCCCAGGTCCAGGAGGGGTTAAATTCCAGACCAGTGTGTGTATCCTGGCAGCTCTGAAGCATAGTGAAGAAGGCAATGGGCAAACATGACCTGCTGTAAACAAGTTTACAGTAGAGCATAAACCCAAAGCTGAAAGGCCTTCAGAAAATGAAAATTCTTCCCTGACAAAGATGGTGGGAGCCACATCCACAGGCACTCACGCTTGGCAGCAAACCCTTCTCAAGTGGTCTTCAGAGAGCTCTCTGCAAGCAGAAGCTGTTTTTAAGACAGGGAGAAGGAGGGCTACTGCAAAGTTCCTCTTTGGATTTCAGAAAGGATCCTGGGGATCTTTGACAGGGCTGGTGGTGGTCACAGAGAGACTGTAAAGAAGGTTTGTCTCAAGTGGTGTCTGCTGCTGGGAAATGGCTTTGGGGAGTCTATCCTGGGGAAGAGGCAGTGCTTTCCTACCCTACTGCAGAACTGCTCAGACATTGCTTTTTGGAAGCGGGACTCCTGAATCACGTGTCTCTATTTCACTGCCAGGAAACCGCTAGCACTGTGGCACTGATGGCAGAACCAGGTGGTATGAGACAGTGGGAGCTACTGTCCAGCCAATGGCTTCTTGCTCACTCTGAGAAGATCACTTGGCACATCTTCCTATGCTTCTGGACTTGAGCTGGAGAACTGACTTGGTGGCTAGCTGCTGCTGGGCGAAAAGATATACCTCCAGGGTCATCGTGCTGTTGTCTCCAGGCACGGGTGGAGGAGGGAAGTGTTTGCAGTGGACTGAGAGGTGGAGATGCAGAGCATTTGGGTGTATTGTTTATGTTTGCTGAGTGCAGAGCAGAACTTTGCTTGGCTCTTCCAGTGTGCCCTGAACTCCACAGGGTAAGGAAGCAGAAGAGACATCCCTCACTGGATCCCAGGGTACATGTCAGACCATCAGTGGTCTCTCTGGTCTGTGTTTGCACAGTGCCAAGTGTTGCTAGTTCTCAAGACAAGGGGCACAGAAAGATATGCTGGAAAATTATTTTTAACCTCCTGTAGTTTACTGTTCAGAAAGGTAAGTCACGTCTGTCAAGGCTGGTTCAGTAGCAGCCACTGTGGAGGCAATCTTTTCCTGATATACACATCTTTTTGCAAGGTGGTGCTCACAAAATTTAAGTATGATCTTTCATGGTTTCCAGGAGCTCTTGGAAGAACTAACAAGCATATCACAGGGTCCAGCGTTAAACTCTTCCCTGCTGGGATGCAGTAGAGAACAGAAACTGTCAAACAGTTTGAGATCCATTTAATAGCAATTAGTGTGGATGAAAGAAGCACTAACGTGAAAGCCTCAGTCTCTGCGCCTAGGATGAGAGGAGGAGAGGAACGTATAAGAGAAAATGTAAACATGACAAAATGTGGTTGTGTATCCCACAAAACAATGAATCAGTTTAACCTTTCCCATCCTTTTCATGCAAGCAGAAGCAGTCAATCCATATGTGACAGAATTGAGGACCTGCAGTACAACCATGGAGCTGAGGATCTGACAGAATTGTGAACACAGAATAATCTTTGAAATTCTACATACAGCATGAAAGGAAAGGCAAGTATATGATGAATAAGAGACAGAAGCTGCAACAGCAGAAGCCTTCTGGATAAGAGAACTCCTCTGCCCACCCAGAGGAGGACCCATTGGAGAGGAGAAGCCATCACTGGTAACAGATATTGAGCACCTACAGAAAGTAGAAGTATTTCCCAGGAAAATCCCAAATTGCAACAAATGTAGCCTTAAAATATATCGTTGTAAAAGCCTGAAAAATGTGATTCAGAATTTGTGTTCATAAAGGCTGCAGCCTCTGGAGGGCTCTCTTTCAGTAAAAGCATATGATAGGCTTTACCCTGTGAAGTGGTGAAAACAATCAAGAGATGCCAACAGTTAGCTTCAAGACAAAGGGTTAGGTGGGTTGGTAGGATGGTGTCCGTGGAAAAAGGAGAGGAAGGCATACAACAGCTAAGCAGGTGAATATTTGGTTATGTACACAATTTCACAATTTGGAAATACTAACGTTTTTAGAAAGTTAGGATCGTTCTCTGGATCCTGGTAATTGCGTGAGCAGAGGAGCTCAACGTGATGTGCTTGCACCATGTGTTTCGGGAGGTTCAGATTCCTGCAGTTGTACTTTGGAAAAGTTGTAGACGCTTATCATGAAACGATACACAAAGAAGCCTGCTACTGACAACAGAAGAACAATACATGGCAGAAGAAAAGCGTAAGTTTAAAGAGAACTTGGTACAACAAGGGCTACCAGGGGGATGATGGAAGCCAGTGGGCTGACTGGACATGCACAGATGTCATCTGTTAAAGGCAGTGGGTCTGATGGTGGTGACAACGGGATTTGCATGAGAGGGGACTACACTTGATGAAGGATGAGCAGAGGTGGGTCTGATGCTGCACCTTCTAGATGTAGCCGCTGGATGAAGGCCCCTTCCCCTGCGGTGCAGAAGGGCTTTGCTGGTCCCTCCCAACCATGTTATTCCTCAGGGTGCTGGACTCAGCCATTACAGCACCAGTGTATTCCAGAAGTGGTCAGATCGCCATGCCTTTCTGGGATGTGAGTCCAAAAAGCATTCTAGTACCAGAAATAAACAACTACTATTTTCCAACTTACATACTCTCCACAGCTTTTTGCAGCCAAATTTTGGCTTTCACTGCATGTGACTGCACCACAGTTCTCCTACTGTCTGTATGGGAAGATTACAATTGCTTTGAGCCCTGTTTCTGTCTGCTCTCAGCTGGCATGAGGGTCATGGACGAGCACAAGTATGAACGTGTGTGTATGCATGCATTTCTGTTTACTAGGGAGAGAATGACAAGAGGAAATTGTATCATGCTCCTTCTGACATAGCCCTGTTCTAAGCTTTGCATCTAGCTGGGACCCTTGTATGTAGCCCAGACCCCATAGCCCAGACATCTGCCTTTCCTCCATTTTCTTTACTCTGGTTAGTTATATTGCATATCTAGGGGATGGCTTCAGTTATCCACTCTGTTACTCCACCCAGGTGGTGAGCTGTGCATCCAGCTGTAAATCTCAGGAGCAAACACAGCTTGGAATAGAGTGCCTGCGCTGCCTGCAGAAGGATATTGTGTGAGCACACCCCACAGCAGTGGATCCCCCTCCCCAGATTACATCTCAGTCACATTGTCCGCCTGTCCACTAGCAGGTCCAAACTCTTGCTGTTGGGCTTTCTTCAGTCCACAGTCTGGTACTGGACCAGCAGGGCAAATGCTGAGTCACTGATACAAGTAACTGCTCCAACCATTAATTTTTATAGTCTGAGTGACAGCACTTCATGCTGGGCACAACCAGTGACAGAGATGAAAGCTTGAAGCCAAACAGACATCACAGAACCAGCACAAGTGCTATTTATTAAAGAAATGCCTGGATTGCAGAGGAAGCAGAGGGGTGTGTCTTGAAAGGAACCTTTAACACCTAAGAGTGAAAAGTAACAAGGACTGTGAAGCAATGGGAGCTGCCAGAGGCAGCAGCTAATGGACCTGGTCCTGGGGTGAGCTGGCAGCAGGGAGCATGTGGCAGGGAGCCATAGGGTAAATTGTGCTGCTTCATCTGTAGCCATAAAAGCAAAGCAAACGGACTGTCATCAAGCTGAGCATAGGCACTGCCCAAGCTGAGCTGAGAGGCAAGAAAATGCCATTGGGGAAGGGGATATTCCTGGGCTTGCACAGGGAACTGCTACTTTTGACCGTGGTCTCTGCATAGAAGCTAACGCCATGCACCGCCGTCACCAGTGTACATTGTGTTTCTGTCCCCTTCAACACTGGAGCAGGGACCAGCTCCCACCTCCTGGTCCAGACCCACTGCCTCAGCTGCTGAGCTCAGCTGAGCAGACTGCACGTCCCCCTCACCAGTGTGTCAGCGCAGCCTCTACAGGCTGGGCTTCAAGCCAGGCTTCAAGCCCTCTTTCCTCCCTCGCTGCAAATAGGCCTGCCCCTCTGTAAAGACCGGTTTCCAGCTTCAAGCAGTTCACCAGTCCCCTCCTTCTACTTGCGCAGACTGCCTATGCTTAGCGTACTTAACGGGGGTGGACTACACAGGGCCACTCTGGTCCTCTCCCACAACACATCCCCGGCCCCAGGCCCTGCACGTTCCCATGCCAGACCCCCACCACATAACGGCCTGTCCTTTCATGCCAGCCTCTCAGCCGGGGGTGCCGCGTGCGCATGCCAGTCCCTGGTCCTGAGTTGCTCTGTGCAGCAGAATCCACTGCATAAGGTCTATTTCAAGAGCCCCTCCAGGTCAGTTAGCAATTACCTGCACCAGATATGCACTTGGAGAGGAGCTTCTGATATCTTCAATGCACTCATTTTCCTCTTTCGATTTCAAATTCGCCTCACTGGAAATAGGCACTTCAGCTTCTTTTACAGACCGTAGTAAATTAGGATTTCGTCCAGTTCTGTTGGTTTTGCTGATAGAGATGTTTTTCCCCACGGAGGCAAAGACATGGCCAGTCTGAGCTGTGTCCAGACCCTTCCATTCCAACTTTTCCAGCCAGGCCTGTAGCTGATGTCACGGTACAGAGAATATTTCTGCACAGAGCGCTGGTCCTAGTGTGGGCTGAGGAGCCGTTCCCAGGATTGCCACCGCGGTGACAAACGTCTTGTTATAAATTCTGACTGGTGGCCAGTGTTATTCAGAGGTGTCCAGTGAGCAAAAGCATTCCCTCCCTTGCAGAGTCAGCTGCAGTGCAAATTTTCCATCTGCATAATCCAGTCTTAGCCTGGAAGGAAAAGGACTGGAGAGAAGGAAATCGAGTCTCTTTGTGTCTGTCCTCATCCTTGATCTGAAACCTCACTGCCAGCTTGTCACAGACATTTCCTACAACAAAGTAGTTCGTGCTGGGTTCTTCCAGAGTCACCCTGGTCACACAGCAGCTGACAGCTCTGGGCGTGCCCCAGGTGGTTTTTCCTGCTGCTGCACCTCAGCTGAGGAAGACGCATTCTCCTGCTTGTGCCCAAGGACACACTCCCAAGGGAAGGGACCTTTGCTGAAGCCTTGTGCCTGGTGCACCTGCTGCAGTCCCTGGGGCCAGAGCAGAGCCATCCCCTGCACATTCCTGCCCACTGGCTCAGCTGGGAGAGGCTCGGGCCAGCCGTCTGCACGCAGCCAAAGGGGCTGTGCGGGGGAGGGTGTCTGCCGATTTGCCTTTGGGCTCTTCACTAGGCTCCTGGTGCATGATGTGAAGTCGCATGTCTCCCTACCCAAAACCAGTGGTTCAGTGCTCAGAGGGAGAAGCAATTTTACATAAAGTTCAATTAAATATTTGCTTTATAATTGCGCAACAAATTATTCATAAAGGCATTGGAATTTAATCACAAGGCTGACACCGTGGAGTGTGCAAATGACACAGTACTTGGGGAGAATAAAGATGGAGGAGAGCTTCCAGGCTTTGGTGACACACAGTGCCTGACTGTGTGGGACAGTAGAAATGCTCCCAAAAAAAGACTGGAAGCAGCACCAACGAGCCTAAGCAAGGTGGTGCCGCTTGTCTAGCAGAAGTAGAGTGGCGTATGAGAACTGGCTCTGGGCAATAGATTGGGGGTTTTGGCCAGTGTGTGCCCAGAAGACCAAGGCAGTGCTCGTCTGTGTCCATCCCAACCATGTCATGTTGGCTCTGGCCTCATGTAGGGCATGCTCTGTGGTATGCTAAGGAGAAGCTCAACCTGTGTGAACACAGAATTGCTGCCTCCAGCTCTTTCCACCATCTCCAGCAGGAGTCATGGGATTCCTGGGCCTTTTTGGGTGTGCAGAGGCCTCTCCCTAGTATGCAGAAAGGCCCCTAGTCATGTGGAGCAACCAGCCTGTGGAGTCAATCCTTCTAAACCTGCACTGGGGCAGTGTCTGAGGAAAGGCAGGAGGCAATCTGGGTGTGTAATGTGGCATCACGGTCTCTGAGAGACAGGCAGTGTGATGCAGTGCTTTGCAGAAGATGGCTGCTGAGCACAGCAGGAGCAAATGTGAGCACCCAGGGACCCTCTGCAGGGAATCTAACAGAGGGACTTACTTCATGGCCTTCTTCTTGAGCCGCAGCCCTGGGAGCAGAGCCTTCACTGCCAGTCCTAACACCCAGTGTTCATAGAATATCCTTAGTTGGAAGGGACCCACAAGGATCATTGAGTCCAACTCCTGGGTCCCCAAAGGACCACCCAAAAAAAGTTCAGGCTGAACTTGGAGGGCAGAAGACTGAATCCTCAACCCTGTGAAGAGCGAGACTGGTGGGACTGAGTTATGTGAATCTGTTTGTTCCTCTGAGATGGTGTCAGGTGAGGTCTGAGAATGAAAAATGGCCTGCTGTACAGATGCTGAGCCCAGCTCTCCCCATGGCCTGATTTTGCTTTGCCTAGCAAGGACATGTCCATCCCAGATTCTGTCCCCTGCTGTCATCCTGTGCAGTGGGCTGCAGACTGCCCCTGTCCCACTAGGGAGAAGCTCTGCAGGGCATCCAGTGTTAGATGGGCTGTGATTGACAGGGGAGCTGGGTCCTGGACAGAGAGCTGGACTGGAGATGGATTGCCTGCCACCCAGATGTGGACATTAGACAGGGAGTTAGATTAATGGGAGCTGGCTCTGCCAACATAGAAGTGAGTCACAGAGCCTGTCCTGTGCTGAATCTGCTTCTCCAATAGGGAAGAAGTAGGAGGATTTAGCAAGATTAATCCCTCATAGAGTTGTGAGAATAGCCAGCATTCATGTGCTTCTCAGCAACAGATTTCCATGTAAGCAGACAGCATTTTGACTTGCTTTGTGTGACAGAGCATAGATCCATACTGGTAACTTTGGAATTCCCTTCCACTCGTCACAGGTAGGATTGACTGTCCTTCCCCACTCAAACATGAACCCTGCAAAGCACAGTCTGCACACAAGCACCAAGAAAGCAGTGGCTTGAGAGCACTTGCTCCCTGATTTTTTCCTGAAGTCATTGTCTGCAGCTGCTCTGCCCCAAACAATGCTGGACCCTGCACAGAACACATGAGAAAGGAGTAAGAACTTCTTTGGGCAGCTGGAAGGATTGGGTGACACATCAGCTGGGAGAGTTCACTCGGCCTCTGCCATCTTCATATAGAGGAGGAGCAGGGAGCAGACCTGGACAATAAATAACCAGAGCATCTTCCCTGGTGAGATCTACTCTTCCCTCTGGCCAGCATTTTCTGACACAGCAGGAATGACAAATGTGGTGAGAGCTGCTAGGAGGGAGAACAGGTTGGTCATGGCTACCTCTTTTTGGCAGGAAGTGATGGGAAGGGCTCAGTAACCCTGTCTCTGCCCCTCCCAACACCAAACTCAACAGGGAGAAAGATGAGGCCAAGAAGAGGAAATTTCAGTAAACTGCTTTTATGTTGTGTTTACAGGAACAGAAAAGGGAACCTCAGTGGTAGTGAACCAGGAAGATTTTAATGGAAAAGGTAAATTTCTGTTCTACATTGGGAATCCTTTTTTTTTTTTTTTGATTTGATTTTGTTTTGTTTTGTTTTGTTTTTCCTGATATTTCTTTAGTTCATGTCATGGCTCTTCAGTCTGAGCAGTTTTACAAATCTGCTGTGGAGATGAAAGCACCAAGAAACGCTGCTCAGGATCAAGTTGGAAAAGCTTTTAACTTTCAGCTTCTACAGAAAAAGGCATGGCGGGGGGGGGAGGCAAAGGCTGGGAAAAAGAAGAGGAAAGAGCAAAAAGAGATAAGGAGAAATGATGAGTGAAAGGTAAAGAGCAGAGAAGACAAATCACAACATGGGAGATAGAGAAGGAACAAGTCACTAACAGAAAGAAAAGGAGAGGATAGGGATAGAACAAAGCAAAGGAGCCTGGAGCTCAATGAGATGGGGAGAGTACGTCAGCATAAGGGAAGAGTGCTGCAGGTACGGGAGAGCTAAGACATACAAAAGAGCTATTTGAATGCTGGGATAAAGCAATGATAGGAATAAGAGGAAAGGAGAAGCCAGATGGGGACTAAATTGCCATGGAGATAAAGGAGAAGCCAGCAAAGTCAAAGGATAACCAATCCATCCCTGCCTCACTGAAAATGCAAGACATGACATGAAAGTGACATGCTGATGTTTGCAAGAGGCTGTGGGACAGAGCTGTGGGAGCGGTGTTCACTGTTCATACATATGGGGAGCCACATTCCCAAAGGGAGTGATCATGTCATGGGTGGCCCATGTTCTCCTGCCTTGCATCCACCGTCATCCCTTCCCCCCTGTGCTTCTGAGCATACTCTGAAGCATTGCTGGCTTCAGTTCTTACGGAACGACTGTCATAACATGCCTTGTTACAGTGCTGTCTGGGCTTATCAGCACCCTGCAGGACAGCAGCAAGAGGGCATGGAGCAGCTGTGGCACAGGAGAGGGGGTGATGGCAGGAGAGACAAACATTCCCTAGCTCTGGGGTATGGAGGTCTCAGCAAAAGCAGACTGGAAAAGGGCACAAATGTAGACAAGTGCTGGAACTGTCGCCACCCAGTATAACACCAGCTAATTGGATGGTTTCTGCTAGGTGGGCTGAACTCCATCTGGGCTGCAGCTGCACTGTGAGGGGCTGTCCCAGCGAAAAGATCTGGATGTTGCCAGTGACTGTGCCAATGCTGACACAAGAGCCCAGCAGCTTTCCTAGGGCTACACCAACATTGAGCAAAGTCTCTGTTTGCAGACAGTGCTAGCAGTGGAGGAGCTGCACTCCAGGCTTTGCTTCTTTCCCTGTAAGAGCATCAGGCACGAGTGGGATCTACTTTGGCAGCAGTGCTGGCAACTGGAAGGTTTCTCATACTCACACAGGGATTCAGAACATTTCTAGATGTTTCTCTGTCTGAAGGGTCTGGCAAGGAGCATTTTCTAGGTCTTCTTTTAGGGCCCCATTGGCCTTTGAGGGTGGGAATAAGCAACAGAATGAGGATTGGAAGCTTTTTGCCAGCCAGAGCAAGAGGGCTGGAAGACATCTGCCTGAGCCTGCTGCTAGATCTGTGCCCTGCTCATCTCTTGGTCCTGCAAAGGAGAAGTCAATCCCGTGTTCATTCTGTGATTATAAACCTCTGTCTTTTGCTTACCATCCACCTCTCCCTGACCTGCAGATCACCTGCCTGCAGGAAGCACCATACATACCCTGGTGGTAAGTGAGTAGGACACTGCAGCTGAGTTACCACGGCTTCTTACACCTATTGGCTAAGCACAGGATTCATCTGCCTTGTATAAGGCACTGCACACATAGAGCAAAAGGGCATTCTGTTCTCTGCTGCTCTGTCTTGTTCCTTCGAGGGCCAAACTCCAAGGCCTAGTACCAGCGGTTCATGTGAAAGCAAGAGAGCATTTTCTTCAGATAAGATGTGAGGCCCTGAACAGTGGAGACTGAAAAATGTCGCACTGGGGGCTGTTTGCCTGAATTGTGGCTAAACCCTGACTTGTATGATCAGATTTATCAGTCCAAAAATGATATTGCAGTCTCACCAGCCTTGATCTTTTCACCTGCTTCCACTTTCTGCCTGTCCTAATAATGCCCAGAGTGGCCTATAAACTTGGCACCCCACTGTGGATCCTGCTGGCACATGGGTTCCCACTGCAGGCACCGAGCAGTGCAGACGTTCCTACCCCCCATGACGCCAGAGTGCTGCTGAGCCTGGGTGCTGCCTGCCACGCTTTGGGCAGGGCTCTGGAGGGGGCACCTGAGACGTAAGGTGGGTGCTGAGGATGCCAGCTGCCAGGGCTGCCCAGGTACATATCAGGGGGGAATTTGCCAGCTCCAGCCCCAGCAGAGCCCCTGTCAGAGCACCTCTCCAAGCTGCCACTGGGCCATAGGGATCTGGCCTCGTTCAAGGGCTGGGGAAGTGTGGGCTGGGGTCACCCTGACCTGCTGGATCCCCTGGTGTTCACTGCTATGCTCCCATGCACCAAGTTTCTGTGTTCTCAGACGCAAGCGCTGCCAGGCATTGGAGTGCGGTGGGGCCTGGCTGGAGCCCGGGGAGGCAAAGTCAGCCCCGTGCCCCGGGCACCGCGGCTCGCCCCCTGCCCCTGGGGATGGCCCCAGTCTCTCCCGACACCACCGGCAGGCACAGTACTGGGGTCGGCGGAGGCAATGCGGGTGCCCGCGGCTGAGGTCCCAGGGCTGCCGGGGCCGCGGGGTGGGGGCACGGGCGCGCGGTCCGGGCGGCGTCCCCCAGCCCCCCCGAGGGCCGCGGCACCCCGTGGGGGTGGCGGCTGGTGCCCAGGGCCGGGAAAAGGCCGGCCCCGAGCGCAGGGGTGGGTCCTTGGGGCAGCCGGGGCAGGTTCCCGAGGCGAGGAGCGCGCCGGTCCTCGGGGCGGGACCCCGGGGCCGGTCCCGGGCGGGGACCCGGCGCTGCATTCTCAGAGTCTCCAGCAGAGGCTGGGCTGGGCAGGGCCGGCGGGGAAGGAGGGAAGGAAGGAGCGAGGGAAGCGAGGGGGAGGAAGGCGGCTCTCGCCGCACATGCATCCCCCGCCACGCACCCCGCCGCCCGCGCCCCGCCTCGCGCCGCGCCCGCCCGGTGCCGGCAGCCGGCTCCGCTCGCCGCCGCCGCGGGTCGGGGCTCCGTGCCGCCCGCGGAGCCGAGGCTGCGCTCCGCTCCGCGCGGGGCTGCCGGGGAGCCGCTCCGTGCCGGGGGGACGCGCCGCCGCCGCCGCCGCCGCCGCGCAGGATGCCGCGGGAGGCCGAGCGCCCCGCGCGGGGGGGCCGCCGCGGCCGCCGCCCCAGGTAAGAGCGGGCGCGGGCGGCGGGGCTCTGCGGGCGGCGGGGCGGGCACCGCGGGGGCGCCCAACTTCCCCGTCCCTCGCCGCGCCGCAAACTTTGGTGCCGCTCGGCGGGGCTGCGGCGGGCGCTCCCCGCAGGTGAGTGCGGGCTCGGCCCTGCCCCCGGCGGCCCGGGACCGCGGGCTGCGGCCGGGGGTCCGCCACCTCGGGCCGCTCGGCGCCGGCACCCCGGCGCTGCCCCGGGGCTCGCGCTGGGACGGCAGCGTTGGCTTCGGCTTCGGAGGGCGGGCGAAGCCGTGGATCTTACGCGCCTTGGGGCGTCCCTGCCGGGGTGGTTAACGCGTGGCACCCAGGGCTGTGGCACCGGCTCGGTCAGCTGCGTGGCTCAGCGTACCTTTCGATAAAGGGCTCGGGAGCTTAAAGCGCTGCAGCTCTTTTTTTCAAACCGGCGGTATCTTAAAACGGCCTCTCTGGGCTCCTTCCTACCCAAGAACGATCTCCACATTTTTTCTTAGTGAGACCGAGCCCTCCATGCTAGTTTCCACAGAGGCTTTGCTCAGAGATGTGTGTGAACGTGCAGCTGAGATGCTTGAGGAGTCCTGCCCAAGTCCTTTTAGCAGGCAGGGTAACACCTCTCTTTGCGGAGCCCCGTTTTTTTTTTCTAACAACAAATTAAAAATAACTGTGCTAAAACTGGCACTTTCCTAATTTAAACGTTTCCCAAACGGCTGTGCACAGGCCTTCTTGGGGCAAGTGCTGCAGCCACGTCTGCTCCTCCACAGCGTTTTGCCCAGGCCCAGAGCTGCCAGCACCAAATGCTTCTTGCCGAGCGTCCTAGGAGCACATCCTGTGGCAGCCAGGCTCCCACAGTCACTCTCTGTGCCAGCAGGGGAAGGAAAGATAGAGTAGATGCCTCCGTTCTCCTTTTGTTTGATTTCTGACATCTGTAACATTCAGTTGTACAATCTGGGGAGATCTGTGCTGTCTTTTCGTCTAACCTCATTTTATGCATGAACAATACCAGTTACAGGGATGATGGTGTAGATAGCAGCAAGGAGAGGCAGGCTCAGAGTTCAGACATAACTTCCTAAGACAGCACAATGCATCTCAGGGAAGGCTTTGGACCTGAGATGGCTAAGAAGAATGGTTCCACCAAAGCTCTGGTTCTCCAGAGCTTGTTTGCATGGCTTGAGGAATGAGATGTGCCTCCCTCTGTCCCTGCTGCTGGCTCAGTACTATGCTGTTAAAATACCATACGTTCCAGCAACAGCCGGTACTATAGTCTTGCATGCCACCAAGGAAATCTCAGGTGATGACTGTTACTTTGGGACCTGTTTCTATCCCTTTAGAGGACATAAGTTTCAGACAACGGCTGAAGCCCACAGACTCAGCACTGGCAGATCTTTTGCCCAGCTCAGAGACCAGGCTTTGCCAGGTTTTCCCTTACAAGGCTGGTGAATGCTGGCCACCTTTTTTCATGAGCACTGGGTAAGGAGTATGTGCAGTGAACACTTATCAGGGTTGGAGATCATGATCCTGGCACATCAGTTTTCAAAGGCTGAGAATAAATTGCTTCTCTGGCTTTGGGTATCACATAGCAGGGGAAAATGGAAACAAGAGTCTGAAACGGTTTTTATGTATTGATACTGTGTTTACTTGTGTTCAAGGCCAAAAGGTGGTTCTGCTGTTCATTGATGAAATCCCTGAAAATGTTGACAGGACCCTGAGAGTAGCACAAGGTAGAGTCTACTAAAATCTGAATAAGCTGGCCCAGATTCTATACTGACTTTTATATTGCGTACATCTCTCTGCTCCAGTGAGGTGGGGGGGTCAGAGTAAGTAGGACTTGGACTCTGTGAAATGCTGGTTGCTGAATAATATAACATCGAACTTGGTGGGCTTGTGAAAGAAAATGGTATGTGCTGTTTCATAGGCAAAAAAGAACCAGCTTTGTTCCTATCAAAAGAAAAAAAAAACAACTTTGCTTTTTGGTGCATTGACACCTTATGATATGATACAGTGATTTCATACCTAGAACAGAAAAGTGGCTACTGAAACAAGGTCAATTTTAAAACTCTTTTTAAAAAGAAGCTAGCAGGTCTCCAAAAAAAAAAAAAAAAAAAAAAAAAAAGACTGTTAGGTTAAAAATAATGTATAATTCTATTTTTCCTAGCTCTTTATCAAATAGCATGATATTTTCATGATTTAAAATGTAATAACATCTAAAAATTCATAGTTCCTTGCTCATGTGTAAGGATCCTCAGAATGGGGGCATAATTTGCTGTATATTTTGTGTATGTTGTCTTATGAGACTTTTTTTCCTTTCACTTTTACAATGATATTAAGATATCAGGCTTTTTTCCTAGCAATTTTTACTTTCATGTTCTTCAGCACTAGCCCATGGTAGCAAAATTTGGTTACAAAGACAGTGGGAGAATGTTTGTTTGCAATCCCTTTTGCTACCCATGGACTTTATTTTATTAGAAGGATTAGATTGTTCATAAAAGCTTTGAAACAAAACTGAACTTTAGATGGATTCAATCTGACATTATTCCTTTGAAATATAATTACATAATTTTCAAATAATTATTTTTATATTCTGAAAGCCCGTATTTGAAGACTAAAGTAAAACACATTGAAGAAGAAATAGTGTGGTGATGCTTGTTTTCTTTTGCCATCAGGTCACTAAGCAGCATTTGCATGTAGAATACAACCATGTATGAATGTGTCAATATCTTTTAACCATGTGGTTATGCAACTGTATTTAGGTTTACAAGGAATGACGCTTCTCTGCAGATAAGTCCACGTATGTCCTGAGGCACAGCCCATTTTGAATGATCCGCTTTTTTGTAAATTTGCATGTAGAAATTTGGTGGGTGTGAGTCCCAACAAGATTCCTTGCCTGAGGTAGTAGGTGGAAATGGTGTACAGCACCTTGCTGTTCCCGGGATCACTTTTGTCTCTACCACCACTTTATTCTGCGGCATGTCCATTACAGAGAAGGGTGACTGACGAGGAGGGATGTTACCAGTTTTGCCTTGGACCCTGCTTGTAGCCCCAAGAGTATCCTGCCCTGCACCCTTGGCACCTGCCAGCTTCTGCGCTCCATCCAGAGGGCTCCCCCCATGTTACCTTGTCCTTGGTGATGTCTGTGTGGCTGTGCCCTGGGCTGTAGGCAGGGGCGCACAGCTCTGCCCCTTGCATTGGGCTAATCTAGCATGTGCAGGGCTCTGTCTTTGCATGCCTGCTTGTCCCTGTGAGCCGTGTTGCTCGTAAAGCACAGCCCCTGCTCCACCCCAGCAAAAGAGCTGAGTATTCCTGGGAGGGTTTGGTCAGCAGAGTGCTGCCTGTCATCTTCCCCTGATCTTGTGCAGACCTGCGGTATGGAGAGCTCATTTCAGGGATTTGGATTGGGACCCACCCATTCACTTGGCATGAGCTGGGTGCCCGCTACCTGCTCAGCTCTAAGGGACGCCTGTGTCTGCAGCTACATCCTGTTTGAGTGTTGGTTTCCACTTTAGAGAGCTGTGGAAGGGCAGCAAGAGACCCTCTCATCCCACTAGTAGCCACTGCAGAGACCCTTCCACCAGAATCACAATTCTTTTTGCATTTATTGTTGGCATTTTATTTGCAAAGCTTGTAAAAGGAATACAGCACATTCCACTTATTTTTAGTCTTATCCTTTACAACAACCCTGTGTCCAGAGACTAGTCCAGACTTTACCTTACTCTGGCTCTGTTTCCTTTCCTTTCCTTCCTTCCTTCTCCTTCCTTCCTTCTCCTTCTCCTTCTCCTTCTCCTTCTCCTTCTCCTTCTCCTTCTCCTTCTCCTTCTCCTTCTCCTTCTCCTTTTCTCCTTCTCCTTCTCCTTCTCCCCTTCTCCTTCTCCTTCTCCTTCTCCTTCTCCTTCTCCTATTTGTGCTGTGGTTGAGAGGAGATAGTTCTGTGTTATCCTGTTGGAGAAGGGCTGTTGGATGGCACTTTTTTGTGGGTTCTGTGGTGCAATGTCTGGATGTCTTTTTCAGCAATATTTGCCTTCACCAATCCCACAAGGCTGACTGGGATGCCTACAGAGGGTGTAGGTTCTCTCTTCAACTGTGGAAGCTGTGGGTCTTTGTGATGTTGTTCCTGTGATCCCCTTGCATTGTGGTTTGAGTTCTCCCTGCAAATGGATGTCTCCAGCTCTTTGATAGCATTATAGAACCTTCCTCTGAGGGCCTGTGGGACACCATGGTCATTAACACGTGGGAGCTGGCAGCTGGACGTGGAGCCTGCTGCTGCTGCAGCAGAGCTCCCTTTGCTGTTAATGTTGCCTGGTGCATGTAAGTCAAACTGGGACAGATGACACTACTGGAAGCTGGGAGCATGAGGAGGCTGTTCAGAATGCAAATGTTGGTCTGGGGCTGCCTGTGCCTCAGTGGATTGGGCTCGTCTTTTATCTCCAAACTTCAGGTTTTGGAGTGCCTGCTCTGCCAGTGCCCCTCTGCCTCGTGGTAGTGTGGAGAGCTGCTGTGGTGGTGGGTGAGCACAGTGGTATCAGATGGGGAGAGAGGCAGCCCTGGTGCTGTCAGGCAGTCTTCCCCAGAGATCCTATAAGGCTTCTTTGAACAAAAAGTGGAGGACAGACCCTGCTAAAGTGTGACCCCTGCGTTTTTCCTCCTGAGACTGGGATAGCTCAGCCCTGGCTGCACAGGAAAGGCAGCTATCCCAAAGCTGGTCCATCCGCACTGCAACCCAAGGGCTAGGTTTGGACTGGATCACTACTGCTAAACCTACTAGCAGTGCTGAAAATCAAGGTGCTTTCCAGAAAGTGTCTCCTTTCTCCTGGGTGCCCGGTCTTAGGATAGCTCACTAAGCACAAGTGAAGGCTATAAAATTAATTTAAAGCTAATGACGTTTTTTCAAAAAGAGGCAGCACTTCTCTGGATTCACAGTCCTGTCCTGCTTCTTTTGCCTGTGAGAAATCTGCCCTTGTGTCCTCACTCTCTCTCTGCATGCTGTGCCCCTTACTCCTGCCCTGCTTTTACTCATTTTCTTGTCCCTCACATTGGCTGTGGCAGTGCCAGCAAGGAGATGAGGAAAATAAGCCCAGCAGAGCTCATTTAGTTTTGACTGTGCTCTGTACTTCACCTTCTAATTTGGGATCACTTGTAAGAGATCTGTGGCTTAGTTCACACACTGCAGGACTGATATTCTGGGCAAAGTGCCTCTTAACACTATTGTCAAACTGTTGTGTGCAGGGTCTGCTGTACATATGGTGAACAGCCTTGCCTGTCCCCCGTGCTGAATTTGGCAATGACTGGCTGATAATGGAAGGAAGCTGTGGGTACAATGGAGGTGATGCTGGGCCTGGTGCTTGTCAGCAACAGCCACAAGTCTGCGGCTGCTCTGTAGAAGCATTTAGCCAGGTGCTCACCGAACAGAACTGGAAACATCCTGGCCCTGGCTTGGGGAGCAGTGTGTCAGAGCCAGCCATTATACAGGGTGAAGTGGCCCTGTGCTCCAAGGCTACAGCAGTTGTGCAAAACTTGCTCACTAGGAAATACTTCAAGGAATCACAAAAGCTAAACTGTTTGTCCAGCTCCCTTTTGTCCAGACACCCCCATCCCTCTTTTCTGCTCTTCCCTGCTACAGTACTCCAGAGGACAATGAAGGAAAACAAATGCAGGACCACTCCTCTCTACTTGCAACATTACGTCACTCACCATTGCTACATCAGGTGGGGTTTTGTTAATTTTTTCCTAACTAGCTGTAGCTGATAGCAATAACAACTGCTGGTGATGTGAAGCTTGAGGCCCTCACCTGAAGCTGCTGATGGCCAGAAGCCTTTTGCAGCCAATGATGGGAGTCTCCATAGAAACATCCTGGGCAATAAATAGAGAGTCTCAAAAACAGCCAACTCCCTTTAGCAGAAGCCCCTGCACAAAAAGGGGCACAGACACACAGTGGTGTGCGCATGGATACAGAAAGGTGTATATACCCTGCAAGACAAGGATGTGGGACATTTGGAAACAGCAGCTGCATGAACAAGTATAGGATTTAAACACTGCTTTGGAAAGCTACCATTTCCTTGAGATTTTGACTGCAAAACTGAGTTAGAAGAGGAATGTGTGATACAGTCCTGGTATCAGCACAGCAGGAGAGGCTCATTCTATCTGGCCAACTGCACCTGCTACCTCACAGGATGTGGCCCTTCCCCTGTGCGATGGACAGCAGGGAAAGCCCTGACCTGTGGTGCTCTGTGCTGCAGCACCTGGGAGCTTGGTACGGCTCCTGTGGGAGCCCTATCTGTCCCCAGTCCTTTCTTGCCCCCTGCTGCCCTTCCTTGTGGCTTTGCTTTCAGGAGCTGGGCACACGCAGACGCCAGCTGATGCGAGCTCCGAGGGCCTCGTGCCCACCTGCAAAGCCCTGCAGTTGGGTTCTGTGGGGGGAAGCATCTTGTGTCTCTTCCCTCCTGTCCGCTCAGTGCCCCCCTTCTGCCTTCCCAGAAGAGCCTGGATTCCCCTGTCTGCCTGCTTGCTGGCTGGTTGCTGGTGGGCTGCGAGCTGGGCAGGGACTGTTGCTATCAGTTGGCAGGCTTGGGGGCAGGAGGCTCCTGAGACGTCTCCTTTGGGACTGAGTCCCCACATTGGCCAGGGTTAGGAAGGGACAGCTGAGGGTTTGGCTGCTCCAGAGGCATGGAAACCCTCGTGGTCTGGCCATCCCAGGACAGAAAAGGTGCTGGGAGTCCTGGGCCAGGCCCTTGTTCTGTCCACTTCTTTTGGCTGTGGGTATGGCTATGGGGAGGTTGTTCCCTGAGACGGGGATTCACAGGGTCCAACATGTGGTTTCTGTGTGCGTGGGGATGCTGCACTGCCTCTCCTGGTCCTACTTCCTTGCATCTCTGTCACACTGGGATTATCTCCCTCTGCTCATGCTGCATCTGCTTCCTGGAATCTGAAATCCCCAAAATGCTGTTTCTCCAGTAATCCTTGTCATTAAAAGTGGCTCCTAAACTGAGCACCTCCTCCTCTCCCCAGCCAGCACCTTGTCATCCTTTTTAGAGAGGCACAATCTGAGATGGGCACGTACCAAGCGTGAGCAAATTGGATTTATATTCTGATACAGGATGCTACCACCCCCTCATCCTCAGCAACCAAACTCTAGAGTTACCCCTGGCCTTGGATTCTTTTGGATTTTTGCTATTCCTTTTTTGAAGTGTGACAATACTTTCTCTTCCCTCTTGTCACGGTCTTGGAAAGACGCATGGCTGTTGGTGACTGCTGTGTGTGTGGGAGAGGGCATTCTCTCCCGTTGCTGGAGTCTGGAAGGTCGAGGACATACAGGTGAGTGGTTCCTTCAGGAGCTGGATGTTGCCAACTCTCAGAGCTTGGCTGGTTTCACACTTGTGAAATACAGCAGAACCTTTTGATAGCAGGCAGGTAGCAATAGCTGAGCATCAGCAGAGTCCTTAGGAAGTTACATCCCTGCTCAAACTTCTACAGGTCAGCCGAACACCCCTTTGCAGGGGCCCTCCTCGGCTGTTCCCCTGGGGCACGCTATTTCCAGGACAGAACTCCAGCTCCGGCAGCGCAGCCCGAAGGCAGGGTGCCGGAGCCCCCTGGGACCCCCGAGGGGCCGCCGGGCCCGCGGCCGGGGGCGATCGGGTCCGGGCCGGCGCTTCCTCGGCTTTTGGGGAAGAGAGGGCGTGGGGCGCCGCGTGCCGGCAGAGGGAGCCATGCATCCTCCTTTCGTATGCACAGCCTGACACGCCAATTAACGAATTAATTTGAAAGGTGCTGCGAGAGATGAGATTAGGAGCAGGATCCTCCACTGGGCAATGGCTTGCTGAGGCTGGGAAGTGCCCGTGCCGTCCCCAGATCTCTCCTCTCTGTGTCGCCACCTGAGTTTGGATCAGGTAAACCTTTGGGTAGGTTTGATCTGGCACAGTTTCTGGGGGCTGTGCAAGGCATAAACAGCCTTCATGGCAGGTACAGATGGCATTGATGCTGGTACCTCAGCTGGATGTGCTGTAGGCACTCCACACACACCTACTGCACTAGGACTGCAACTGCGAGCCACCAGGGACTGTGGCTGACCCTGCAGGAGTAGATAAGGCCTTACTTTGCCTTGTCTGGGACTTGGCAAGGGTTTAGCAAGGGCAGACAAAAGTTTATGAGCTGGATCTGGGGTTGTGAAGTCTGACATTGTTAGTCCTGCCTAGTCCTGGGTGCTGTGCTGGCAGACAAAGCTGCTTCCTTCCTTGGTACCACAAAGTGGTCAAGGCGTGAAGTGAAATGCAAGCACTGAACCATCCCCAAGTGGGGTAGCAACCAGAGGTGAGCATTTATGGAATTTCAAAAAGCTGTTAACATTTTTGTGGAATGGGGGGGACTCATGTCTGATTGCGAAGGATGCTGGAACCATCAGTTCAAGCTGGACCTGGTTTTTCATCCAGAGTGCCCATGCGTTTTGGTGAAGTACAGATATGGGTGGTGGGTGCTGCACTGGAAGGTGACTACAGCTGGATGAGCTGGTGGTGCTGAGCTGCTCCACAACAGATGCAAGCTCTGACTACAGGACTGAGAGGCTCAAAGCATTGTACAAGAACAATTGCAAATTCATACTGTGACATGGCTGCTGCTTTCTGGTTAATGCACTGGAAACGGGGTTGATCTGTCTTCTTCTGCTCTGGCAGTGAACATGGCCAGTGGTGATGCTGCAGTGTGTTTTGGGACTCAAACACTTTTATTGCATACTATTTTGGGGTGCCTGCACTGTAGGAAGTTGCTTGGTGACCTTTGCCAAGGAGCCCTTCTTATACCTGTGGGAGATACAGCCTCTGCCATGGGGATCTGAAGGCAAAGGCATGCCACTGCCTGTGATGCTGTCAGTCACATTTCTGTTGTGATTAACAAATTGGGAGAAAACTGAGCACCGGAAAACAAGCCTCAGAGCAGGGCAGCATGCATGCAGTGAGTTGCTACCTCAGCTGTTGCAAATTAGCCTCAGTTGATCACAGTGGTGGAGCTGGGATGGATAGTATCTGACCTGTGACCACTGTCAGGGGTCTGTGGCCACTGCTGAATCTCTCTCTTCAGTTCCTGGGCACAGAATTCAGTCCAGCTTGATGCTGCTGAGGAGGTCTTTTCTGAACCTTCTGCTGTCCCAGAACCAGGAAATCCTGCAGCTAAGGTCTGTATTGCTTATGCCAAGAGCTGTCCTGGTTGTTAAAAGCTGTCTGCTGAAAAATAGAAATGAGAGGGAGGCACTGTGAAGAACTAGGCTGGAGGGCCTTTGTTTTAAAGCACAGCAGAGTTGGGCTTAAGCAGGGGTGGGATGTGCTGCCTCATCCTGGCTTCCACAAGGCGGCATGTGCATTTTCCTTGTAAGTGCTCAAAGGCTGGTACTAAGACTTATCTTTTTTTCTATCTGGTGCCTCCCAAGTATATTTAGAAAGAGCAATGATAGTTTTTCTTTCTCCTTTACTATCTGTTAGGTAAAGTGTTTGATAAGTTTATAAAGTTTTATGTTTCTGTTTTTGAGGTCTGTCTGTCTCTCTGTGCACCAAGATGAGGAAAATTGACTTGTGAGCCAGTGCTTTTGGTGTGCCCCACCATAGGGAGCTGAGAACCGGACAGATCTAGTGTTTGTATCTGGTTCAGTCCTGAACCTCTTGAAAGTGTAGTATTGGTGCTGCTCAAGGCAGCTGTGACTAATTGCTTTATTCTTGAATCACAGCTACTTCACATTCAGGTGTGAATATTGGTGTCAATTCACCATTAGATCTGATGGGAGGGAAGGGTGGCAGGAGACATGTACAGCTCCCAGCTCCTCCATGGAGGAGAATGCCTTTTGTCTGGACTCTGCTTGGCTTTCGATTCCCAAAACTCCGTCTGAGGCTGCTGCCAGCCCAGCAACCTGAGAAAGGTTGTTATTTGGAGAGGAGAACACAAGCACATTTTTCTGTGTTGTAGTGCTCCTAGTTGACTTCAGCCAGATTTTACAGAGTTTTATGCTTACCTCCTCTTGTATTAGGAGTGATGGTGGTTTGGGGACTACTATTCTCCTGTGTGTGCAGGAGAGCAGTGCAGCATGGCTGGTGTAGGGGTGTATCATGGTTTTGGCTGTGATGGAATTAATTTTCTTCATAGAGACTCAAAGGATGCTGTGTTTTGGGTTTTCGATGAAAATAGTGGTGATAACACACTGATGCTCTTAGTTGTTGCAGAGCAGCGCTTACACAGAGTCAAGGACTTTTCAGCTTTTCATGCTGCCCTGCCAGTGAGGAGGCTGGGGGTGTAATTCAGGATTTCAGTACTTTTGCATCTGACTGCTTGTGCTGGAGATGCTGGGCTCTGGGTGTCCCTATTCCTGTTTAGGCACAAACTAGGGGCTTGGGGGCTTTGTGCATGATTTCTACCACGACTGTCGTCAAACAAGCTGAAGAGGAGTGTGGAGAAGGAGGAGGAAGTGAAACAGCTAAGGGAATAAGGGGGGAGAGAGTGAGCAAGGGTCTGCGATGTAATGATAAAGACAGCAGGATGCAAACACAGTGTGTGAGAATAACGAAGTCAGAGAAAGCCAAGTCTGCATGTCGGCAAGCAGGAGTGTCTGCATACATGTATGCTGGTAGTACTCCCCATTTCAAGCATGTCACTGCTTTGGGGAGGGCTTTTGGTAGGGGTACTCCTGGTAGGGGTACACAGTCAGCTTTTCCTGTTTTTTGGCTGTGAAGATTTTTTCTGTCACTGGTACAGGGTGGCTATTGGGATGTGTGCTGGATGGGGCAAAGTGGGTTGCAGGCATCCCGTATATGCGCAGGGGGGAAGCTCTATCACCAGCTCCAGGGGAGGACCCTTGCCGAAGCGGTGCAAGGCTACTAATCCGCAGTAGGTCTGAAAGGACTTAGAGTGCAAATAATTGCATCTGCCCACGTGGGTTTCTGTGCCCCCTCCTGAGTGCATGTATACTCACGTGTTCCAACATGATCCTGCCTGCTCACGTGTATGCATATCTCTCCTTGGGTCTATTCTTTCACATGCACTTTGTCCATTTGCTTTTCTGTCTTCCCCATTGGTACTGTAATGTCTTTCTCTTTCTCCCTTTGTTCCCTGGGCTGCTTTGCTGCTTCTCACCTCACCATGTCCTTCTTTATTTCTTTTGATAATAATAACATTAGAACCTACATACAAGGCCTCAAGGTCTCTGCTTTGTGCAGACACATCAGGAAAGACCCTTCAAAGCCTGTGTGCTGGAGAGAGCAGATTCCCATAGTCTCACTGTTGCCAGGACTGGCAGAGGCGAAGGGTTTGATTGTGAAATTTGACCTGTGCAAAACCCCACACTGTGTCTGTTCTGGAATGTCAGAAGTGAAGATGCAGGTCTCCTGTTTGATGGAGTTCAACACTAAAGCCCTGAACCCTTATGCCTGTTTGATGAATTGGCCAATTAATCTCCCTTTATCACTTGTGCTGAGCAGAGTGGTTGTTCCCAGAGCTTCCATTTTGTTCCTTCCTCATTGTGACGTTGGTTTGGTAGTGACATAAAACTGAAGTTACTTGTGGATTCTGTTCTAATCTGCTGTGTTCACATGTGTTGAGCTTTCAGAAATGTTCACCTTTTCAAGTGCAATTTGCACATTTGGCCTCTGCTGAGAGCTGATACTTCAATGGGATGCTGAAGTCTGGCAGATGGAAAGCAGCATTTCTAGTGACACGCTGTGGCTGTCTTGTTTTGTATATGTGGTGCCCACTATACCTCCTCTACAGAAGTGTCCTATGTGACTGCTGGATGTTGGTCCACAGTCTGCAAATACAATGCTGGAAAGGGTGGTGGAGGAATCAAATTTTATTTTTCCCCTGACAAAATTGTCAGAGTTCCTTGCAGAGGGAAGGCTAGTACTGTATCTGTTTTGCTGAATCATAACCAGAAACCCAAGGTATTCCTGCTGATTTCTCAGAAGTAATGGCGCTGCTGAGCTAGTCCATCATGATATATCAATGATTTAGACTCAAGCTAGGAAAGGACTCTGAAATCAGGAAACAGCACGTCACTCTTCGCCTTTCTTTGGGCAAAGTGGCTTAGACAGCCTGAACACTCTTCAGATGAGAAACTTGGTCTCCCTTCTGAACCACAGGGCCTGGGCCATGATGTCACTTGCTGATGTAGTGGCATTGGTAACTCTGCATGGGTCCTACGCCTGAAGGTTTCAGGAATCTGGAGTAGGAATGTGTATGCCAGTGCTGGCAGCAGACAGCAAAGCAGTCTGCTTACAGAGCAGGTGGCCAAGACCTCTTGATGAGGTCTCTAGTCCATCCCATGCTCATCAACCTGAGAGAAGGGAGTGGGTGATTTGCCTTTCTCCAGTTGCTGTTGCTGACCTCAGATCTGTCTGTGGCAATTAGAATTCCCACCAGCCCTGTGCTGCTGTGCATCTGCCTGCAGCTGTCTGAGAGCCCCCTAATTGCTGAAGGCGGAGGGAGGAGAGTGAGTGATTCCTCCCTAGACAAGTCATGCTAGTAGAAAGAGACGGATGGGTCCGGAAAGGTGAAGTCTTTGTACCTGTAAGTGCTGACAGGACTGTTCTGAAGTGGCTGCCTCTCCATGGGTCTGTGTCCCTTTGGCCTTGGCCAGGAGCTGCATGCAATGAGGAGAGCAAAAGGTGTCATTCTGTTTGGAGGGGCATGTGCAAAGTGTGGTGGAGCAGGGCAACCTTAGTGTTCCTGCCAGTGTAGGTAGGGCATGCTCCCCAGGCAGACTATCTGGAAATGGAGTGGGCTCTTGTGACCTGTTGTGGGGTTTACTGGTGTGTGTTGGAAGTGCTAGGATCTTCCCTTGCTTAGAGGGAAGCAAGAGGCTGAGCGCTTCTCACCCCTGTGCGCAGGGGAAGGCAGTGGGGCTGGCGTGCCTGTCTTCAAACTGTCCTCTTGCTCCCGCTCTGTGAACTCTCCTCCTCTTGCTAGTTAATATTAGTATTCAGTTTGTGGAACGGGCTATGCAATTAACAAAAAGGTACAGTCATTCATTCTGACTGGAGGACTCATGGGATCAGATGTACTGGGGATAGGAAGCGGAGGCTTTCTGCTGGGAAAGAATGTCACAGCACAGCGGACACAGAAATGAAAAGCTATTAATAATGATCCCGGAACTTCACTTCCATCAGCTGTTTATTTAAAGGTGCTCCGTATTCAAAGCCTCCTGATTTATGTGGGCAATAACACTCACAGTCCTGGGATCACTTTTTTAAGCAAGGCTAATGGGGTGAAACCATCATACTGCGACAGTAGAGATCAAGCTGGGAAAATGATACTGGAGAGAAAAATAAACTATTGCCTAGATTATCCAGGAGCTACGCTGGGCTGGGAGTCGGTGTGAGCTCCCTGCTCTTCTAGCATTTATCAAGGCTTTTATTTCCTTTTTTTTCCCCTTGTTCTTTGTGAACAGAATTTATTGGGCATGGAAGGATATAAAAATTTGATTTTACTGGACAGGATGCTAAAAGCTTCTGGTTTTGCATTAGTGTGATTTTTTTTGTGCGTGGGTCTGTAGTGTGACCACGTTTCCTTCCTGACTCAGCCTCATGCCTGTGGGACTGGTTCCTCCAAGGAGAGGGCTTTTGTCATTTCTGTTCATTGCCTGCTGTTGTTTACACAGTGGTGGTATTGGGGCACCTCTACCTTTGTGTGCCTGGAGGGGTGGAGAGGAAAAGTCCAGGGCTGTGGCAGTGTTGGGCAGAAGGGGCCACTGCTCCACAGCAGGCTGGTTCCCGCGTGCTCTCTCTTCTCTGGGACGCTAGCCCCCAGCGTCACCAAGACCTGCTGGGCCAGTGCTGACCTGGCCAATGGATTTGGCATAACCTCCTGATGTTTCCGTCTTCTTGCAGCAGAGAAGTTGAGTTATGGGTGCAAGTAGGGCTTGGGTGGGGAGTGGAATGCAAGAGGGAGCTGTGTCAGTCTTTTCTGAATCTGGCAAGTGAGCTTTTGGGGGCCAATAAGTGGTTTTACTAGCTCCCTCTGAACATCTGACAGCGTGCAGGAGTGCCAAATGTCATCTATCCAGAGTGTATGTGACCTTGTGGTATCTGCATGCAGTGAACAGCCTTTGGCTAATCTTGCTTCTTTTTCCCGGGGAAGTGAAATAGCACTTATCCTGCCGAGCTGTGGGGCTGGCAGTTGCAGCTGATGTTACTCTGGAAAGGGTCTTACTCCAAGTGGTGCACATCCTCAGAAGCTGGTAGTGGTGAAGTAATTCAGAGAATGAAGCAATGATTCCAAATAAATAATACATCTATCATTAATGACTGAATGCAAAATTTAGCCTATTGCTGTTGTCTGTACGTTGCTTACATGGAGGTAGTAACCTTTTAGTCTGTTATAGATTGGAGAAAGCCTTTATTTACCAGTGAGCAGTGTGCTGTGAGGATTGCCTGCTTAGAGACCTGGCCCATTTGCTCCAGCTTGTAGGTCCCCAACAAGAGGGTCAAATTCCTCCTAGCTGTGTTTTTGAGGGTGAGGTGGGCTTTGCTTTGAATGAGTCCTGGGTGGCAATTCAGAGTCCCTTTGGAGTCTGTGAGGCTCTCGTGGCCCTTGTCAGGAACACCTTGTTACTGGCCTGGTTCTGCTTGAAGTGCAACCTGAGGGATCTCAGAGGGCTCCAGTTGCTCTGTGGTGGGCAACTGTGGTGGCTCAGTTCCCACTGGAACTCCTCCTCCTTCTTGGAGAAGCCAACTCTCAGATTTACTTTTCCGGTCCTGATAGCTAATACGTGCTTCTCATGTATTAGACCCAGCTACCAGGGTTATCTGCCAACTGCAGTGGATTTTTCTGAGCAGTGCTGTCTCTTAACAAAGCATATTTGCTTCCTGTTTGGGGTATAAGACTGTACAATGTTCAACTTCAGGTTCCTCAACTTCTGTGGTACCAAGATTCCTTCTCTTTCCCCATTGTGGTTTCTCAGTAATTTCTGGAGAGCAGAAAAGTTTAGGCCTGGAGCTGCCTCTTCAACATACCAGCAAAGCCTGTGTTTAGGCAAGACAGCACTGCTCAGGTGGTGGTGGTTTGATGGCAATGGCAGTGCAGTTTGGAGTGACCCATGGTGGTGTGGTGCTGTCAGCCCAGCTGGGCGTGGATGTTCCAGGGGCAGGTCTGGTAGATCAGGAGGCTGAGGAGTGCAGATGCAGAGCAGTGGATTTTGGCATGTTATTGTTGCAGAAACAATTTTCTTATCTGTTCTACTATCTTGTTTCTAATTCTTATTTAATGAGCTCCTCCGAAAATAAGAAAAGCATTGGAACACTTTTCTTAAGTGTGAAAGATCAGGCTGAAATTGGCATTGAAGAGACTAATTACTCTCATTCTTCCACCTTCCTGACAGCTGTTTACTGCTGCGGAGCTTGTCCTGAGGTGCTGAGGAAGTCCCTTGCATCTTCACAGGCTGCTTTTGGCCGGAGGTATCAGCAACAGAACGTCAGCGTCTGCTTCTGATTTAGGCTGTGAATGACTTAATTGTCCTGTTATACTGGCAGAAAGCACTGTTAAAGGTGCAGGTGTGAGACCTGTGGTGCAAATCCCCCAAGACTTGTTCTGCTTTTCACTGCCCTTGTTCTCTCCCTGTGACTTCCTAACTTCCATGTGGATGCTACGATGACCGTGGTCTTATCTTAGGAAGGGCAACATGCTGCTGAAGGAAGACACTTCCCTTGTCTCATACACACTAGAAAGAGAGATCATGTCTCCTATCATAAAGACTGAGAGATTTCCAGGAACAAAATTGCCAAAAGTATTAAAATATATAGGGAAGAAGAATGATCAGCAGCAAGACCTTCCTGAGAGTGATGGGTACCTGCCATAGTATTTATTTAACTAGAGTATTGAGTCTGAGCCTGACCTCAGACCCCAAGCAGTAAATTGAAGGAAGCTGCTTTGAACCCTTCTGGTTCAATAATACCCACTTGTTATTCTCTGTAGGAATTTGGGGGGACTTGCAGGGGAGGTAGAGAGTTGCAGACAAGAAAGCTGTGAACATCTTCAATTTTCTATTTAAGCACACAATATTGAGTGATAAATAATTCATACATCTGCCAAACATTTGATTAAAAGAACCCAATTCCTTCCACATTTTTCAAAGTCTAAGAATTCCATTTTGTGTCTTTTATTTTAATCTGTCCTTTAACTCCTATCCAGATGCCCACTTGTCTGGTCTGTCAGCCTTGATTCCACTCACCCTGCTTCAGGCAGCCCAGTGCTTGTGCCGTTACTTTCTCATCACTTCTGCTGGCTTACAGGGGCTGAAGGAGTGGCCGTAAGTGGGGTGTAGTGATGCTGATAGAAACCACTCTCACCTGAGGTGAGGGGAGTGAAGGTGGTTTCTATATGTCTTTGGACTGTGCTTGGGAGATCAGCTCTGGTGGTGGCAATGGAGGCTTGGGGCTGTTCTCTGCCCTGCTGTATGGGAGCACTGCTGGCTCCTCATGAAGTGCAGTGGGTCATAAAAGATGGGAATGCAACTCCGACTCTGTACAGGGCATTTGTTAGGGGATAAATTTCAGATGTGTCTAAGATCCAGATCCTAAAATCAAAGACCTGTGCTGACCTCTGAAGCTTTCTCCCCATGGTGGAACGTAGTCCACTCCAGCAGCTGTTACAGAGATGCTGCCAGTGGCTGCAGGTGTTTTCCCAGTAGCTAGCACCACTCCTCCTTGGTCTGTGGATGCAAAGGATCCCTGATGCCCTTTCTGCCTTTGGTGGCATGCCGAGGGCAGGGATGTGCAGGAAGCGTGGTGGCTGAGTTGATGTCCAGTGCTACAGGCAGGCATTGCAGGATCAGCAATGTCACCTCGTCTTGCCCAGCTAGGGATGGTGTCTCCTTGTACTTTCAGCTACACCTGGGTGATAATGCCAATGCCAATTTGGCACTGGCTGTCAATTGCTGTTTGGCCAGTCCCCTGGCTCAGTGCTGCCCTTCACAAGTTTCTTGCAATAGCCTTGGCTAGGATATAATCTCATGTCTTTTATGGATTTTGCTTCCTACATGGGCCCCCTTGGCATTTTCTGGCAGATCATGATTGAACTCATTGCTTGTTTTTCACTTTCAATCTTTGTCAGATCTGGGCTTGTGGCAATGGGACATGTCCTTTTTTTTTTTATTGGTTGTTTGTTTTTGTGTTTACCCTCTTGGTTTTGTCTGCACTCAGCCCTTGAGAACTGATTCTTCTGCTGCCTCTGCTAATGATCCTGCTCTACCAGCCTTTGAGAACCTGAACAGATACGTTGTGTTTCCTTTCTCTTCTGCAGCAAATCAGTGGGTCCTAGCACACAGCTTTGCTATGCAAAGGAAAGAGTAGTTGTGCCCTGTCATCGCTGAGTGCTCAAGTGCTTTGTTTTGCTTTTTTGTTAGTACTTCAGGCAGTTAGTCAGGTTCACAGGAAAGAGTGCCTGGCCTGTGATTCCCTGAATCATCCTTTGGGATCAGCCTTCTCTCTCCCGTTGGATCAGAGATACGTGACGCTTGGCAGGGTGGCAGCAGCAGCAGTGTCCGCTACATGGGTTGTGCTCTATGCCAATGCATGTGTGTTACAGTAACGACAGCCCAGCTGTGCTGGTGCTGATGGGTGCTCCCCGAGCTGCTCTAGGCTCAGGCTTTAGCACTGCATTGAACTGGCAGAGGGATGTGGAGGCAGGGCCTGTTGGGGCTGTGTTGTTGCTCTGGTGTCAGAGGCTGCTGCTGCTGGAGCTGACTGGGGATTTGTGAGGTGGGGGAGACCTCCTCTCTGGGATGAGGGAGGGAAACACCTCTGACTGCTCTCTTCGGAACCTATGCTAGGTGTTGTGTGCGTGACTGCAGCAAGCAGGATCCCGCGGGGAGCGGTGGGAAGGTCCAGGGAGTGGGGTGACTGGTGGGGGTTAGCAGAGCTGCGTGTAACAGATGGGCAGTGCAAGCACTTGCAGTACCCGTGCTGAATGGGGCACAGGGAGCACCTGGTGTGCTCTAGGGCTTTGGGGGCAGTGGCTGCCGTTCCCAGGGTCAGGCAGTTTCTAGGCTCTGGATGTGGACAGCAATACTCTCTGGGTGCTATGGTTTCTCCCATCCAACCTGCCTCCTTGGCAGCCAGAGGCAGAGCTTTTGCCTGCTCAGCTGGGACAGCAATTTGTTTTGGAGACTGACCACTCTGCCTGGTTAGTCAGAGCTGGCTCCTTGCCCTTGGGAACTGGCGGGTGCAGCTTGCTCTGCTCAGTGCGGCAGCTGGGCTGCGGGTGCGTTGGGCGCAGAGCCGCTCCACACCTTCTTTTCATTCTTGGCTTAGAGGTGGTTTCTCTCAGGCCTGGGAAGAGCGAATTGTGTATGTAGTCAGGGCAAGAGGAAGTTGTCTGTGCTTTCTCCTCCTCTGAGTTTGTTTTTAAAGGCAAATTAAAAGCATTGTATTCACGTAGACAAGGCATGAAAATTCCGTTTTGGAAAAGAATCGCTGCAGAGCGAGACCGTTATGGCTGTAAAACCCTCTTCCCTAAGGCAGACTTTGAGATTTTCTTTGTAATTAAAATTTCTTTGAAACTTGGACCGAAGAAGATGTAGAGGAAATAATCTCCTGAACTTTGAAAAAAACTTTTTTTTTTTCCCAAAGACTGCATGCATGAGAGCAAGCATTTAACAAATACTGTTCCTCCCAGTGTGTCTGATAGCAGAAAGTGACTGAGCATGAGAAGTCAAAAGGTCATGAATAGGTCCTGCTCTGACAGTTGCTGCGCCATTTTATTGGAATTTCAAAAGGCAGCATCAGAGGGGACAATAATTAAACTTAAAGCAACTTAAAAAGAAGGGAGAAAATGGGTGTTTAGTCATACGGTCCTGAGCATTGTGTAAGTAGAAATTCCTCTGGAAAAAGAGCTTTACCTGAAGTGTGTGCAAGTTCACCTGGGAAGAAAAGCAGAGGAAGAAGTCCCCTGGGAGAATAATTCCAAGGAAACAGAAGGAGGAAGCCAAGAGATTTACTTCAAGAACAAGCACGGCTAAATTTTCACTAAGTATAATGGGCTTTCTTCCCTGTTGTCAAAGCTGTGGCTGGGGTGACATTATATCATTATCTGCCTGTTTCATGTGCTCTGGATCAGGACAGAAGACTTGCTGAAAGGCAGCTTGCTATCAAACATTGCTTTGCAAAGTCTGGACCTGCACTTGGGATAAGTTTATCTGGTAGCTGTGGTTACAAAGGCCTTTCGCTGTGTAAGCAAAAATAAAAGTAATTTAAATATCCTCTTTCAAAAGCCTCTACAGTTACAGTTTTGAATCTCTTGGCCACTTATCTTCAGCATTTTTACTCACAGTGCCATTCAGATCAATATCTCCAGCCATTTCTATATTACTTGATTGGTAAATGTGTTGAGATTATGGAAAGGGCACCGAATTAGAGTGTGCCTTGTGCATGAATTTCAGCAGAGGGGATGCTGTGAGGGGGGGTTCCAGAGCTTGCAGTGGTGGCAACCTGTCTAGCCTGCAGTTGCTCTCCCTGGTACCACATTATTCAGACAGGATGTCCAGCTTTGTTTCACCAAAGTATTGGACCTTAAGTGCTGTGTCACTGATGGAATCTGCTATGGAATGGGAACTTGCAGTGCAGTGGCTATGATCGTAACTGCTCTTGATGTGAGTGGGCATTCTGCACCTTTTCTGTCGCTAGTGTTGATGTCACTTATGGAATTTGTGAGGCAAAATGATGTATTCCAGCCAAAAACACTTATTTATGGTGGCTGTAATGGTGCAGAGGGGATGGTGGTGATGTTGGTCCATAGTATATTAAATCTGCAGAGCTGATAGGGCTGAAAATCCGTAAATCTGTAAATCTCCAAATCTGTAGGGCTGAAGCTGACGGGTGTTGTGACTATTCTGTTGTCCAGCCCAAAGGGGTACTTTTAAAATGCCTCTCGGATGCTAAGAAGGAGCTGTGGGAAGATAAGGGCACATAGATGGGTGCTTGGGCATGGTGCAGTGGTCCACAGTGGGTGTGGTACTGAGGTGCATTGTTATCAGAGGCAGTGTGGGGGATGTCGGGCACTTGTATACATTTTTGATGTGTGCCCATGTGGCCTGCTCTGGAGTTGACAGCATCACATGTCTGGCAAGACTGCCTCCTCCCTCTTCTCTGGATTTTGAAGAGAAGTTCATAAAAGTTTTTTTTAAAAAAAAAAAAACTCATCTTGTCTTACAATATCCAGTACAGAAAGTGAGCTCCAGAGAGCCCAAGTTCATGTCTTAGCCCTAGGCCTGGAGATTATGAACCATCTTAAAGCTTTGTAGCAGCCTTGCCGTGCTTGTATTGCCTCCATGCATCAGATAGTGGAAGTATGCACTAGCCAGCCTGTTCCTTTTCCCAGGAAAGGGAGCATTAAGTGGATTTGAATCCTGTTTAACAGGAGGAGGCACAGTTACACGCTGTGTGCTGCACTGCAGGCAGTGTGAGAAAAAAAATTGCTGGTAAAGTAATGGCAGGCTTTTTGCTGTCCCGTATCCCAGAGAATTGTCTGAGGCTGGACTGGCATGCCACCCATGCTCAAGGTGTGAGGCAGGTGGGGCTCCGTGTGGCCAGGGATGCTGACTCTGAGCTGGCACTAGTGTGGGCCCCAGAGCTGTTGTGCTTATGTTTGCAGGAGGCCTCAGCTCTTCCCTCGTGGCTGAAACAGCTGGTGAGTGTGTGTGGTGCTGGGCTCCCTGCTCTCTGCCGTCGTTGCTGTGTGCAGGAGATGGCAGAGCTGCCCTTCAGGCTGGCCTGCTGAGCTCCTGGGTAAATGCACATTTGATTCAGGAGGTGTTGGGCAGAGAATGGAGAGGTCTGCTTGGTACTGGAGGTCTGCCCCCCTCTTTGGAGGGGGTTTCCAGCTGGGCTTATGTACTTGGGAAAGAAGCTGTCAGTGTGAAGCTGTACTCTTCTTGCCACTCCAATGCTGATGCACGTCTGGCTGGTTGCTGGGGAGCCTAGCAGGAACTTTTGTCTCTCTGACTCCTGTCCTGGGTTGTCTGCAAAGGTGCTGTAGTCCTGCCTGCTGGAAGCATCACTGTGAACTGCTGGCAAGGCTGCGTTTGTGCTCTACATCTATCTCCATCCTTCTCCTTGTGTCTTCCCATGCTCTTCTATCCACTTTCCCTGTGTGGCAGCTATACTTAGTGCCAAAGCTGATGGAGCAGTGCTAGACCAATGTGGCTTCCTCGTGACTACCGAGGTACTAGCTCCAGACTAACAAGACTGGGATGCAGGAATGCTGCAGCTCTTCCCCAGTGCCTTTGTCCTTGCCTGCTCTGCCCTTTGGAAGCCAGTGGGGAGCAGAGCATGAGGAGATGTTGGCAGCATGAGAGTCCACAGGCTCCCAGTCTCCAGCAGTGAGGTTGGGTGTCCACATGCCTGTGCTAGAAGCAGCAGCCAGCCATCCTGCAGGCTGTTCCTGCGGTGCTGTGGTTTGCCCCTTCAGTGTTTGTGGGCTCGCTGGAGCTGGGTAGCTGATGCCCTGTTTGAATGAGTCCAGCCCCTGGCTAACCGAGCCTTGAAGGCCATGTCTGTGCTCCAGGGGACTGGGGCTGAGCTGTCGTTTCTGACCAGCCACCTTCCTGCCGTAGCCATTGCTTCCTCATGTCCACTGGAGCAGGCCTGGCACTGTCACAGGCAGGTGATGCTCTGCCACAGGGCGTTGCGGAGCTGAGTGCCTCCAGGCATGCAAAAGCTCTCCTGCCTTGCTGCATCCTTCAGAGCTGATGGTGGGCTCTGTGTTTTCTGATGATTGTAAGGGCTTGTCTCAGGAACGATGCTGGTGTGTCAGACCTTTCAACATGGCTGCAGGCATGGGGAGTGCTGTGAGCTCCCAGGGCACTAAGTGGCTTCTGGCCAGAATGGCAGGCTCTGGGCTAGTGTAGCACCACTCCCCCAGCTCTGGGACTGCAGCCGTGTTGAGCAATGTTACAGCACACTGCAGGGCTGTGATGCATCAGGCAGTGCTGCTTTCATCTGCTATTGCCTGCCAGTGTCTTCCCCTTCCCCTGCCTTCTTTCCCCTGCATCAGGCTGCATTTGTAAAATGAAATAAATATTGACACGGACGGGATGCTATTCAATTTGTCCTGATCACTGGGCTGCGGTGAGTTCTGACAGTGCAGAGTGTAAAACATAAGCTCAGGATGTAATTTCTACTGTCAACATGATGTACAGTACGACTGTGCCAAATACACACCGACAAACTGCACAAGCTCTTGCGGGGAGGAGAGGGGGAGCTGTGCTGATAATTGGGAAGCGGGGATGACAGAGCAGCAGCAGCAGGAGGGAGGGCATCTCAGGGTGGTGCGAGAGCCTAGTGCTTTGCTGCGTGCATGAAAGCCTGCCTGGCACAGCAAGAGCCCAGGCGTGCGGCCATGTGGGTGCATGTGTGCTGTGCACCTGCAGCTGTGGGCTGCTGTCTGCTCAGGATGCTGTGCTGGGGGCTGAGTCTGGCTGCAGCAGCTCCCACTTAGTTATTTATGGCTCTGCTGCTCACGTGTGGCAGCGAGAAGTGGCACTTCCAGCTGTTGGTGAACGTTCTTGAATAGTGTGAGGAAATAAATGCTGTGCTCAGAACTTTCTGTGGTGCTGTGGGGGTACCTTGAATCCTGCTGCAACAAATACACAAGCAGGGCTTGGGGATCTGGGTTCTTTGCCTCTGGAAGAGCTCTGTGATGTGCCAGTCAGAAAGAAAGGTGTGCATGCTGAAAAGTGACTCAACGCTGACCCTAGCTGTGACTGAAGCTTTGACAGAAGAGAAATAGGCTGAGAATTTATGGGTGGAGAAGAATCTAGTTTGTGGCATTGAGCCTAGCCAGAGATGTGTCTCTGTGTCTGTTTCTAGGTGGCTCTGAGTATCAAGATCTGGAGCGTGCATTGGGCTGGGTAGAATCTGGGACCCAAGTACTTGGCAGGTGCATTGAGAGAGACTGGGATGCGCCGTGTCTGTCGCAACCCATAGGAAGAGCCTGCAAACAGCTCAGCTGAATGTAGCTGAACTTCGGCAATATGAGACAGCCCCTAGCAAACCACATTAGCTCAGGCATAGCAGTAAGATGAGAAATCTGTTAAATGTAACAAGCAGCATAATGGCTGGGACTCAAAACACAAGGTTGTGGTTCCCACAGCAACGGCAGCCCAGCCCATGCGCGCTCAGCGGGATGCTCCTCTCCATGGCAGTCGCAGCTCGGCAGAGTGCTGAGATGCAACAGGGCTGAGCAAGTTGCCTTGGGAACTGTGGGCCAGCTCCTCCGCCAACTGGGGAGTGGCCCCGCTGGAGCTGTGCTCGCCTACTGCGGCGCCTTTTGCCCTTGCGTACGCTTCTCTGCTTTGCTTTAGTGTGTGCATTCAAATTGCTGCTTTTACTGGTTTATTGACAGTGTTTTGGATTTAGTTGCTTCCATTTATGCGTTGTAACTCTGGTGAGGCTGAAAGAAAATGCACGGTGGCAGTGCAATGCCATCCCTGCACGCATACAGGGCTAGTCTCTGTTGTATGGCTCGGGTAGTCAGGTCACGGTGTGGAATGGCGTGGTGAGAGGAACAGGGGTGGCTCCTACCGCCCTCACTGAGCCAGCGTTGGTGCTGCCTGCTGGCTAATGTTACTTATCATGCCTGCACTTCACCGTTGTGCTGGCTTTCCTTCAGCTTTGCCGCAGGCTCAGGAGGTCTTCAGTAATTGCAGAACTGTTCTGTCTGGTAGTGGGTGGCATTGCTGCCCTGTAAGGCTTCTGACAGGGCTTTATGGAGCAGCCTGGATGGCAAGGAAAGAGAGGGCCTCACGGCAGGCAGCAGGAGATGTCTACAGCTGGTGACTGCTTCTCCCTAAGGCTCTGCTTATGTAGTAGACCTTGAGGACATGGACAAATGGGCTATTTGTTAAGTTCTGTTTCTGGCATCTGCATTTATCAGGTACAATGTACTTGTACAGGGACTTTGGACACATCTGGAAGCACTGCCTGCAAAAGTACTGCGGAGTAGCAGGGGCAGAGATGCTGGGTAGGGGGTTCTTCCCAAACTTATTGTATGCCCTGGATGCTGGCTTGAAGCTCTTGCTCTGGCACGACTTGTGCTATTCAGTTTATTGACATCTCTCACTATCTGGGGAACTCACTCTAAAATAGCTATAAATTTCCCAGATGTGAGAAATTGGAGAGAGACTGTTTGTGGCAGCGATGCTCTGTATCTTGTTTTATGTATCTTCTATATATCCATGCAAGAATGATTAAACAGTTTTGTATGTGTCCTGTTATTGTCAATGTGAATCTCCTGCTCTGACGTGTGATGCAGGTGGGGCAGCTCTAGAGTAGGGACTTTTGCATCTGTGTTTGATACATGAAAGGTGCAGTTGCTTTACCCTAACACACTTATAACAGTGGGAAGGAACAAGCCAGTCCATCTGTATACAAGTCATCCTACTCCCCTATATGTAGTCTGCCATGTTAAATATTTTCTCATGTTTGATTATAGGGATTTTTGCCCCTGTATTGGCAAGTGTAACTGGCCCTTCTGGAGCAGTGGCAAGAATTGCTCCTGCGTGGGGAGGCCTGACTGCAAGAGGGAGCTTTGCCGTTGCCAACAACCTTATGTAGTTGGTATGAAGATGTCTTAATAAGAAACTGCCCATCAGGGGAGAGGGGTGGGAAGGAATGTTAGTACTTCTGCACCATGATTCCTAACAAAGAAATACACTGGAGACTCTGTGCTCCTTGAAGCATGAAGCACACAGGGCTTGCATGTGTGAGATATGCGCATGTGTGCACAGAATACAGCATGCGTATGTTGAGGGAGAACTGGCATGTGTCCACCCAAACAAGGCACAAATATGGACAAAAAGGAGTGACTGTGTACATGAGTGCTCTCAGCTGTGCATGTGATGAAGTATGAGTGTGAGCCCTTGTGTGTGAATATATCTGTGCGCGTTGCATGACACACTACATGTGAGCCATTGATAGGCAGTACTGAATGGTGTCAGGCACTTCCTCAGGTCAAATGCCCTGTGCTTCTCAGTGTTTGCCCAGACAAGGAAATGCAGAACGAGTAGTGCAGCTTGTTGGATGCTTTGAGAATTTGCCCTGTAGCTGCGGTCACAACAGGGGAATGGCAAGTGCAAGGAAGGGCTAAGGCAATATTTGCTAGTTTTCCCTGCTCTGAACTGCTAGGGCTGTTTAGAGTCATGCAGGGGGCTGCGCAGAGCATGGTCCAGGCAGCTGCCCAGTTGCCCTTCTCTAGGGAGCAGACGCCTATCTACTGCCTCGTGCACATGGTCCAGGATAGTCCCTCCTCTTTTCCCTCTGCTATTTAGAGTAAGAGATGACAGGAGAGTCTCTGCAAAAGTAGTGAAGGTGCGCATGCTTCACGAGCAATTCTGGCTGTGGCTGGTGTTGCAGAGCTCTGGTGGAATCTCAGGAACCTCAGGGTGTTGGTAGAGGGAGAGACGGATGCTGTATACCTATCCCCCTCTCCCCATTGAGCTTCCAGTGAGCTTAGTTGCTTGTCGAATGCAGTTTACCCTTGGCCCCAGGTCTCATGTCACTATCCTTGGTATCTCAAGTGTGGCTTGAAACTTACTGTAGAACCCTTTCTTAAAAAATGTTTTCTTTACTGTCAGCCAGGTGGTGAGCCCTTGAACAGGTGCTTTTCTCCTAGCCTGCAGGTGCAGAAGTGAGGTGTCAGGAACACGAGACTGGTGGAGGGGGCAGGACAGCCAGCACGTCCCACCATCAGGTGCTGGCATCCCTCAGAGCAAGCTGTGCCTTTGCACGCAGCCCTGGTGAGCTCTGGCTCTGTGCAGCAGCAGCAGCGGTGAGGCCTGGCTGGCAGGAGAGCTCGTGCCTCCTTGGCGAACGGGGCAGCATGGTGAGAGGCACTCTCGGAGCTGGACCTTCTTGGTCCCTGCTGGAGCAAGCATCTGCAGCAATGAGAGATCTGCTGCTTGCTCCCCACACCCACCCCCGCCTGTCGGCCCTGCAGGCCCGGCAGGGATTGCAGGGCCAGGCACTGCTGTGGGGCACCTGGGAGGTTTGTTTTTTTGGGGGGAAGGGGTACTGACTGAGGGTGCAGGGGCAGTGGGGGGGGCACAGAGCCCTGCTCTCGTACCAGCACTGACACCTTGGCATTTTCCAGGCTCCTGGGGATGTTGCTGGCTGCCCTTCGCCTCCCTGTGTGAGCTGGCAGAGGATGGAAGCGACTGGCATCAGCTGGGCCAAGGACCCTTCACCAGGTGCTGGGATGTCACCCCCCTGAAGACGGGAATTACAAATGGGCTCGTGAGCAGAGCGCACAGCACAGGTCCCTGTGCTGCTGGACCCCTCAGGCCACCACAGCACAGGCAGAGGCTGGCCACAGCAGCTCGTCCTCTTAACTCCTCTGGGAAACCTTGTGTGGAAAAGCTGTCCCTTGCGCCCGGTGGATTCTGGTCCTGGGCAGCTGTGCCCCATGCACGGCTGTGGAGCTGCCTGCCTGTGGCGGGGCAGGCGGCAAGCTGCAAGTGACCCCGCTCCCTGGAAAGGCCGCCGGCAGCTGAGCTCGGAGCTGTGCAGCCCTGTCCCTGGGGACAAATGCCAGCTGCCAGACTCTTCTCTGGAGACCCAGGAGCAGCTTGTGAGGCAACAGCATTGACTGTTCTCATGCTAGCAGTGGGTGGTCTGGAACGCCTGCAGTTGCAGATGTGACTCTAGCCCGCTGGGATGGGAGGGCTCCAGCTGCAGGACATGGCATGCAGCAGGGATGGGGATGCTCTGCAGTGACTGGTGAGCCCAATGCTGCTGGTGTGGACTTTCCTCCTACTCTTCCCCTAAGGATGCCAGTTGCCTGTCCAAAAGCCTCCTAGAGTGCAATGGCAAAGGGTCTGCAGGGCTTCTCGTGGACCATGCTGCTGCTGCTCTGTGCCATCCAGGAGCTGGGGGCCTGGGCTGTGCACACTGCAGCAGAGGGTCCTGGCCTGGGGCAGCCAGGGGACCCCGCACTGCTGGTCAGCGGGCGAGTGAAGCGTGGCTGGGTCTGGAACCAGTTCTTTGTGGTGGAGGAGTACACAGGCACGGAGCCACTGTACGTGGGGAAGGTAAGGTAACCCTATGCATCCCGGGGGCTGATGAAGCCTGTGCAGAGCAGGGCATGCTGGCAGCATGGTTGAACCTGGTGGGGGTGAGGGGCCCTGCCTGAAGGCTGCTCACAGAGGCAGTACCCTAAGGACTGGGTTTGTAGGAGCTCGTGGTGTGCAGCGCTGGGTGTTGTGGGGGCAGTGGGGAAGGCTCAGCCCTGTCTCTGGGAAGGCAGACATGCAGACCGTGCTGGGCCGGTGCGATGGGCATCTGCTCACACTGCTCCATGCCTTGTCTGGGAGCTGAAGTGCTGCTGGAGCACCAGGAACTTCCCGCACTGGCAGTTGCTGCAATAAGCACAGCCTTGTCTTCCTGGAGTCGTTCAGTTCCCCATCCTGTAGTCCCTTCAGCATGGGGATGATGTGCTGTTTTTTGTGGTTTTTTTTTTGTGTGTGTTTTTTTGTTGTTTTTTTTTTTTTTCCCTTCATTCCTCCCTGAGGCTCCCTGCTGGTCCTGGAAGGACTGTGCTCTGTTGGACCTGCAGGCTGCAGCTGTTTCTGAGCTAACCATCTGAGCAGACTGGGGCTGGCAGAGCAGATGTCCCACTCTAGTTGTGGCGTGGAAACCCAGCTCCTGCATGTGGCCAGAGGGAGGTTGTTTCAGGATTGATGCATCTCAGGCTGGCCTGCACAACGCAGTGTGGAAGGTGCTTTGTCTAGATATGCAGGGCTTGGAGGGGCTATGAGGGCCAGCACTGGTGATAGAGCTTGCCAGGGGTCTGCCCATCAGGCCTGTGGGTGGGTGCTCCTTAGCACTGGCCAGGGGCTGCACCGTGCTGTCTTGCTGCCCTTGGGGCCGGTCTCACACTGGACTTTGCACAGGCGGTGGCACCGATGACCTTACCTAGGGAGGTGCTGGGAATGTTCAGGCTTGTAATCATCCTGCTCCGCTGTGAGAAGGTGTGATAGCAGGCACTGAGCGTTCTGGTCTCCCCACCTGGAAAAGACCTGGTTGTCCCTCACCTCTCTGCAAGGGAGTGACTCTTCATGCTGTTCTGGCTCTTGCTGTTGCTATCACACCCTGCAGAGGGGCATGCTGGCAAACCCAAGGCAGCCTTTGCTGGCAGAATACAGTGCTGTGCAGGGCAGGACTGGATCTGTCATTGGGAGCTTGCTACTTGCCTAGAGTGTGACCTCCTGGGGCAGGGGGATGCTGGTTATGGACATGGCATCCTGAGGCTGGAGGAGTCAGGCTGAGAGACCTGGGTCTGTTCAGCCTTGAGAAAAGAAGACTGAGAGGGGATCTTATCAATGTTTACAAATATCTTAAGTGTGGGAGACAGAGGGATTTGGCCAACCTCTTTTCAGTGGTTTGTGGGGACAGGACAAGGGGCAGTGGCCAAAAAATGGATCACAGGAAGTTCCACACCAATATGAGAAAGAACTTCTTCCCGGTGAGGGTGACGGAGCACTGGTACAGGCTGCCCAGGGAGGCTGTGGAGTCTCCTCCTCTGGAGATATTCAAGGCCCGTCTGGACACCTACCTGGGCAGCCTGCTCTAAGGAACCTGCTTTTGCGGGGGGGTTGGACCCGGTGATCTCTGGAGGTCCCTTCCAGCCCCTACAATTCTGTGATTCTGTGAGCCGTTCACCTTGGGATTGCTGGGCTTTGTCCTTTTCTAGGAGTTGTGGAGAGGCTGCCATGTGGCTCTCGGGTGTTTGGAGGACGCCCTTTTTATACTGATGAAGGCAGCGCTAGCTGCTGGGACCAGCCCCAGGGGAGAGCTGCTCCTGTGGGGACACGGGCTCTCCCCAAAGGAAAATGCCCAAGAGCTCATGCAGCAGGGCTGTCTGATGGCCTCGACTGTCTGGTCGTGAGTCTGGAGTAGGCTTGAAAATGGGCTTCTTGGCTGTGGGCCAGGTGGAATTTCAGCAGTGATTTGTGTCCATTTCAGCAGACACTCGAAAGCCGCACTCCTCTGCCAGGACGCTCGATGCGGTTACAGTTAATTCACAGCTCCTCTGGGAGGTGACTCGAAGCATCAGGCCCTGTCAAACTCCAGAGGTAGCCTAGCAACAGCCTCATCTCCAAAATGAACCCAGGAACCTAAAACTAACCCATTTTACAGTCTCTTTCACATCATTCAACGCATCACCCGCCCCACTCAGAATAAAAACCAAGCTGCACCAAAAACAATTCCCTGTTGATATTGCTCCACAGAGCTGAAAGCAGCCTGGGCCAGGCTCTTTCTGTGCCTGGGAGAAGCTGTGGTGCCTGCCTGGGGAGGCTGGGAGCCCCCAGCCCTCTGGCTGAGCCAGCTGAGGAGCAGGGCTGAGTGCGGGAGCCTTGCAGACATGGCGCTGCGGCTCCCAGTGACGTGGCTGGGGCTTGCCCTCCATGGATGCCTCTTCCACACCTCCACGTGTTCTTCAAAGGGCCAATGCCGTTTCCATAAAATCTGGGTTCTCTAGTTAATCCTTCTTCTGAACTGTAATTTCCCCTGAGGCTACTGTCAGTTTGATGTGGATTTCTTTGTGTGTGTGTGTTTTTTTAATAGAATTATGGGGTCAGCACTAGTTACAAACTTCTGCATGTGGACAGATCTATTTTAGATAGAGGAGGGGATTAAAGGGAGAAAAAAGGAGATTTAATTAAGTTGCTAATATTTAAAGAAAATTGATGAACTCAGGCTTTATGAGTTGGAGCAAACAGAGTGCGCCTTTATTACGGGCTAGTTTTTGTTTGATTTTCTTTCTTTTCCAGCCCCAAAGTCATTTTTATTTGTGTATCTGTGCTTCCTGTTTAATCGCTTTTAATAAGGAATGTGCACCTCTGTTCACATTTAATTTTGTTTTAATTATTAGCAAGTAATTAATGGCTTCATAAAATTCTTGGGTTTAGCCCTTTAGGCTAAGGGAACTATTTCCTGTTTAACAAACTGAAGCACTCTGTTGTGGGCACTCTTGTCCTTGGGCAGAGGAGCTGAGCCATGGGGGAGGATTCCCTCTCAGAGAATGAGGCAAACAGGGGTGGGGATGCGGGGGGGGTTCCGGGCACGGCTGCCCCTGAGGTTCAGGGTCTGTGCTGCACCAGGGCTGCCCAGCTCTGCTCGCCTGTCCTGCTTGGTGGCGGCGTGGGAGCGTGGCGCTCTGTGAGCCCGGGCAGAAGTGAGCATCCCCGGGACGTGCTCTGGGCCTGCGCTCTGCGGCATCTCCCCCCAGATGCCTGTAGTCAGTTTTCCAGCCCTCCCCCATTAGTTGTTGTTTAGCCAAGCAGCACAGATTTAGCTCTTCTAATCTTCCCTTGTAAATCAATCTCTACAGCCCCCTGAGCCCAGGCTCCATTTTTCTTCCTTGCTTTCCAGTTTTCGTGGATGGTGGTGTCTGCTCCAAGCAGTCAGCAATGAGCAAATATGTAAAGAGGATGTGCTGAGAGCTCAGTGTGGTGCAGGGTGGTTGATCTCTGGCCTAATTATTAATCATGAGGCTGGTGTTCAGCAGGAAAATGCGGGTTTCTGTTACCTATATTGAACAGATCAGGCGCACCTTCTGTCTGAAAAGCTTGATCTCTGATGGAGTAATAGTGAATGTCGTGGAGATTATATCACGGAGGAGGCAGCATGCTCTCCAGCAGCCAGAGGGCTGGTGCAGGATCTCCAGGGCAGGATGCTCCTGCAGACCAGGGCAGACCATCCCTGTGGGCGCTTTGAGGGCCGCTGCCCTGGCAGGTCTGCACAGTGGTCCCAGATCATCACAGTGGTCCCAGGACACTGCTGGGCTCATGGCTGTAGACACTAGCTGAGCAAAGGCCCACATCCTGGGCAAACCTAGGGAGGTGTTTCAGCATGGGAAGTAATAGGAGAACAGTTGTATAAAATGCATTAAATTGTCTGATGTGTGGGCACCTCGCTCATGAAATAAATATATAAACTGTATCTAACAAGACAAATATAATGAAGGCATCGTAAAAAAAAAAAGGCATCTCTGGTATAAATTCTTGCTGGTAGAGCTGTATGTCTGAAAGGTGGATTATAGAACTGCAGTTTGGAAGATTGAATGGCCCATAAACATTTTCATATTTCATTAGCCGATTAATGGACAGCTTTTTTTTTTTTTTTTTGAGGGGGTGGGGAACTTTGCTGATTCTAAGCAGAAATTGCAGGTACCAAACGAAGACAGCTGATGAAACCTTTCGGGGGCCCTGTCCTGTTATGGATTGTCCCAATTAAGACCCGTGCTGCTCTCTGTCAAGATGCATTCTGCCTGTCCAGTTACTGTTAATAGATTTCTCATAAGTGGCTGGATTGTAAAAACCTCGTAACTCAGTTTAATGCCACCAATAAAATTACCTCTGGACGTCTGGCCTGGATTCCAGTCAGCTCCTAGTCCATGGGGAGCTGCTGTTTACCCTTTCTTTTCGTAATTCCAAACATTGTCTTAATTAGAAAATGAAGTGGAGATCGACTACAAAAGCACCTTTCCCAGGGTCTGTTTTTCATTCTGAATGCAGGCCTGATTTGCCTTGTTTCACTGCAGGCTTTGTCCAGGCTGGCTCTGGGTGTGATGCTCACAGGTAGGGGGGCCTGCCAGCACCAGTGCCTGGATGGTGAGTGTGGCTGTGGTCAAAGCAGTGGGCAAGGAGGGTGGGCTTTTGGGCAACTGGCCAGGTAGGTGGGGGGCTGATGCTGGTGCTGAGCTACCTTGATACCCCAGTCTGCTGTGCAGCATGGGAGAGGTGACCTCAGACACTGTCTCTGACCACAGGAAAGCCTCTTTTTTGAGGGCTATTGTTGAGTTGTCCTTCCCTTTGTCAGCATCTCTGAGCCTTGTTTTTGGGGGATGGGGGGGGGGGTTGTCACTTGGCATGTGGTGTGGTTGGGTACCAGCAGCATTTGTGATCTGCCAAGCTTATAGTGACAGAGGCAAGACTGATGTTGTGGTGTGTTTCCCCACCACCACGTGCATGGGCATCCATCGTGGTGCTCTGTGTGGTTCTCCAGTCCAGTGGTGGCAAAGCGAGTGGATGGGGTGTCGCACAGGGGCTGGGGGCACCTTGCGCAGGGGCTCCACAGCTGTGGGGCATGAGCATGGCCCCAGCCTGCTCCCACTCTCTCCCTCTTTCCCTGGCAGATCCATTCAGACTCGGATGAGGGGGACGGCTCCATCAAGTACACCATCTCCGGGGAGGGTGCAGGGACCATCTTCCTCATCGATGAGATCACAGGTGATATCCACGCCACCGAGCGCTTGGACCGGGAGCAGAAAACCTTCTACACGCTGCGGGCTCAGGCCCGTGACCGGCAGACAGACCAGTTGCTGGAGCCCGAGTCCGAGTTCATCATCAAGGTGCAGGACATCAACGACAGTGAGCCGCGCTTCCTGGAGGGGCCCTACATCGGCAGCGTGGCTGAGCTGTCCCCTGTTGGTAGGTCTCCTGGGCAGCAGGGGGGAGGGAAACCTGTGCCTCCCCTGTCAAGCCTTGAGCTTGCTGTACCCCACAAAACAGGCTGCAAATAGCATGGATTCCAGCAGAGACCAGAGCTGAGGAGCCAAGAGGGACAAATAAATAAGGTAGCTTAAGGAAAACAAGTGAATAAATCCTCTGAGCTGATTGCCAGCCTGTGGCTGTGCGCTCAGTCTCAGCCCTAAGCTGTGCCCTGGAGATGGATCAGGGAGGTGCCGGCTGCCCACTGTGCCTTTGCCCTGCCTTTGCTCAGCCCCTGGATCCTGGATGCTGTGGACAGGGGATGGGAATGAGCCCTTGCATGCCAAGGGGCCCACAGCTACCTGTGGTTTGCATTAACCTGAGTGCCTTCTCTCCTGCTCTGCCTGCCTGTGCCCTAGCCCCTCCTGCTGCACAATGCAGCTTTGCTGCTCACCCAGAGCCCCATGGCTGCCTGGCTCTTCCCTTGAGCATCCCTGTGCAGTGCTGCTGAGCCCTCTTGACTGATTTCTGGCTTTCCTCCAAGGGGCCAGGCATTGCTGAGATCAGGGAATTCATGCCCGATGTGATGGAAGAGTGGCTTCCTCTGTGCTACCGCTAGCCTGCCCTTCCCCCTGCTGCCAGATATCTTTAAGCCTGCTGATCGTCAGCCTGGATGGTGTGCCGAGCAGTAGCAGGCTGGGACAGGTGCTGTGAGGCTGCGCGAGTCCATCCCCCAGCGGCAGTGGTAGGGGCAGTGAGCTTTGCGCTCTCCTGAGCATTGAGAGGGATACAGGGAGGGGATGCTGTATCACTGCCCTTAGCCCCTGTGCTGGCCCACCAGTGGGTCCCCAGACTGCTGAGCAACACTGGGGGGGGTTGGGGAGGGGGGGACACTGCCCGGCCCCAGGATGTCACTCTATTCCCTGCCCTCATCAGGTTGTTATCCCCCATCGATGAGCCAGAATGCATAGCAGACGGTGTGTGCAGGCACGTGCTTCAGCAGGGAACTATAAATCACTGCTCTCTGAAGGCTGTGTCAAGGTAAAAGGCAGCCTGCAAAAGACTGACTGGCATCAAAGATAAGGCAGGTTGCCCAGCGTTGCCAGCAAGGGATGGACAGGGGAATGATGGTGGCAGGAAGGCAGCACGCAGCAGAGAGGAGAGCCCCTGGGGAGCAGAGCTGAGCTGTGCAAGGGGCTGGGCAGGTTGTGTGAGTTGCCAGGTGCTGCTGTATGCATGCAGGAAGATCCGGCCAAGGAGGTGTTCTGGAAGCTGAGCTCAGGGGATGCTGCTTGGGTCTGCACTGCCTCAGGACAGAGCTCTGGCTCTCCATGATTAATGTACAGTATATTGTGAGGCTGGCGCATGGCCTCCAGCAGCTACAGAAGTGCAGGAATTGCCCGCACCAGGAGTTGCTGTTGCCTGGGTTGCTGTTGGCGGATGGGAGAGCATACTCTCACGAGGCATCCCAAGCTCTCCATCCTCTTCCATTTACCTGCACAAATCCGCTCCTGAGTCAGATGGTGACCCCTTGAACTACAGCCATGTGCTCCTGGAGAAATGAAAGGCAGCATGTGGGCAGCAAAGCAGGAAGAAGCATCCTGTTCCCAAAGGGAAGAAAGAAATTAAATTAATCTATTTTGCTTGAACAACTTTTAAAAAGGAAGGAATTCTCGACTCTGAGTATTAGACAAGGATCCCAATTCTTTTAAAATCACTAACAATTATGGAGCTGCCTGATCACAGACTGATGTGAACAAGACATATCAAAGGAGACAGTTTCTATGCGAAATTGGAGATCAGAGCGAGAAAGAAACACGGTTTCACAACATGAAAGGAGGCAATTCCTGCAAATTAAAATACTCAGAAGTTAAAAGTAAAAAGAAGTGCTATGAACGGCGTGGGATGTGCTTCCAAGCTTCATGCTCAGAGAGGGGAGCTGGAGCCAAGAGCCTGCTTACCAGGCTGATGTCTCTCTGCCTGTGACAACCTTGGAGCTTTTTGTAGCCTGGCCAAACTGGGGAGTGTAAGGGCTGCTCTGCAGCAGCCTAGCCCTGGAGATGGCCCAGCTAAAAGGGCAGGAGAGCTTCACACAGCATCTTTAAATGGTGCTGCTGCACAGTCTGCAGTGTGAATGCAGAGCTGCAGCTGCTGCTACAAGTCCCCAGCTTCCTCCTGTTTTTCCTGCAGCTTATCAGTGCTTTACAAAGGAACAGGTAGCACAAGGGATGGGACAGGCATGTTCTGTGAATGTTCAGAGGCTGCTGTGCTGCTCTGCAGTGGCCCTGGTGCAGAGTATGAGGTACAGGACGCAGTGGGAGATGGGGCAGGTCATGGACCTGGGTGTGTGAATTTCAGGAAGGTGTGCAGATGCAAAACCTGGGATGATGCCTAGGGCTGGGGAGGTAAAGTTGCCTCCTTGCCACAGTGGGAGTATTCCTTTTGTGGTAGCAAGGCTTGCTGCAGCTGTGATTGTGGCTTTTTTTATAGTTGGTATTGGTAGTAACATTTGCTATCCCTGGGCTGGACAGATGATCTCCACTAGACCTGAGGGGTATTTTAATGAGAGTGAATGGGGAGCATGCCTTTACTGCCTTTCTGGATGTGGATGAATGCAGTCTCCTGCAGTGGCAGAGCAGGGCCAGGAGGTCTGGGAAGCTTGAGAACAGCTTGGGTTGACTTATATCAAGGTCAAAGCTTGGGGACCTGCTGGCAAGCATGTCTGGCCTCTGCTCCGTTTCCCCAGATCACCAGTGCTCCTGGTTCAACTGTGCTTTCTGCTGGGATGGCGCCAACCCAGGAAGCAGGGCTATGCTTCAGCTCAGAGGTTTGTAGGGAGCTGCTGTTCATTCCTCATCTCTGCTGCTCTGCCCAGCCTGAAAAGTGAAAGGTGTGACCCCCTTCTTCTTTGTGTCATGCTCCTGTCTTCCAGACCTCACTGGGGCTTGTGCCAGGGGGTGCCCAAGTGGGTGGTTTTTCCTCTCACTGGAGGCAGCAATCAACCGCAGCTTCCCACTCCTTGCCGGAAGCATAGTCCCAGCTCTCAGAGGTGGGTACCTTCCTGGAGCATAAAGAGGAGTAAAACAAATACGGTCAGATCCGCTCTGTGACAGCAGGAACAGATCAAAGGACATCATTTGCATAATGAAGGAGTACTAATTGGGAGGGAAAGTCATTTGATTTCCCACTGCCTAAGAGGGAATAATAAATAATGAGAGAATTGCACAAACTCTCGAACAGTAGCTGGGAGTGCTTCGCAAGACATCTGTCTTGTGCTCTGCACTGGGACCAGGGCAGCATAATTTGGTCTCCTCCGTGAACTCATCGACTCACTGTGAACTTCTGCTTGAGACGATAAGACTACCTCAAGGTGGAATCAAGGCCTCTTTGTTCCAGGACCTTGTCTTGACGGTGGCCAAAAGTGGATGCTTATGGGAAAGCATTGCTGTCATGGATCAAAAAATGGCAGGTGTAAGTTGGGTAGGATGATAAGACTAGAGTTTAGGATGTGTAAGGGCAGAGGTGGTATTTGGAGCTAACCCCAGCCCATGGAGCCAGGCTGAGCCTATGCTATGCTCCTGGAAAAGATGGTGGTGTTTTCTACACACACAGCACCAGCCTGAGGCTGGCATGGAGCTCCTGCACTTGGAGGAAACACATGCAAAATGGAAACTGACCCAACAGTCTCACTTAGGCTCCCCTGACATGGCATGGCAGGACCAGCTGCAAGGGCAGCTTTAAATGACTTATCTCCAGAAACCTCACCTGCTCTGGGGTTACTGGGTGTCAGAAGAGAGTATGCAGCTGTTCTGCAGGTGGCAGGACTCTGCCTCTTCCCTCAGAGGCTGTCACAGACACCGACCAGCACAGTGCCAGCTGAGGTGGCTGTCGGATGCTGCTGTCAGGGTGCAGAGGATACAGTCTGAGCTGGTGCTGTAGGAGGCTGTTCAGGAAGGGGAGAGGGCTCTGCCTGTCAGGCTGTGGGCTCTCCTCATGCAGTTCCCAAGGGAGCAGAGCACTGTCCTGCCCCCGGGCTGACAGCAGCGGCTGGAGGCGATGCACTGGGTCCACCTGGACAGAGGAAGGCAGGGGCTCATAGTGCTGCCTGCAAGCATTTCTGCTAACTCCCTCCATGTTCACCACTCGGTTGCTTTGGGCAGCTGCCACGTGTACATCGGAATTAGCCAAGTACAGTCCAGCTTTGGGACGGGACCTGAGCTGCAAATACTGTTGCAGTCCCATTGCTGTCCTGTCACCTCAAGAAGAAACCGTGGGCTGAGAGCTTGCAGGCTGCTGTGTCTGACACCTGAGGCTCGGCCTCTGCTTGGACACCCTAATGCTGATCACTCCAAAAGACCTGGGTTGAGCAGGTCTTGAAGGAGAAGACCTGCAGCTGCAGAGGAGGTAGGATGGACCCAGCCAACTCCCTGGGAACTGCAGGAGCTTCACCTTGTAACAGAAGATGCTAAAACTAGCTGAGTTCTGGACTCCCTTCCTGAGCTCCCTGGGATCTGCTTAACAGCTGTCTGGTGCACACAGGCATGAGCCCAAATCCAGAACACGCTGCCTCCTGCAAGACATCCCTGCTGCTTGTACAGGGTGGGTGTTGCAGCCCAGAGCTTGCTTTTGGGCAGTCTGGGGAGCATGCAGAGTCTGTAGTAGATGACATTCTAGGAAATGTGCATCCTTTCATTGGAACAGAACTCCTCCCTTGGTGCATTTTGCTCTCCTTATTTCTCTGTGTAGAACCAAGATTAGAGATGATTTGGCTGTGCAGACAGAAACTTGGGGTCAAGCCCTGGCTCCAGCACAAAGCTGGCTGAATGCAAAACTGATTATTGTGAAGAGAAATTGCTTAATCTCCACACTGGAAGCAGAGGAAAAGACTTTGTTTAACATGCAGCCAGAACACTTGCAGGCAGTCTGATGGGTTTTTCTTAACACAACGTGCTCAAAACACTTGTGTGCATCTGGCAGTGGCTGGGGCCGCAAGTGGGCACGAGCTGGGGTAGTGGGGCACTGCCCTGCCTGCTGGTCCTTGGTGAGAACACCCCTTTCCCTTCAGCACCTCGCTCCAGTCATGGTGCAAGCTCTGAGCCCTTTGATCTGCACACCTGAGCACCTGCTATACCCTCTCATCCGGTCAGCATGGGCTGAGCCCCTCAGGGAAACTGTGCCCCAAGAATTTGATGTGTTGGTTTACTCCCCAAGATGCCGTGCTTACTGCTTGGTGCCAACGGCTGGGTGCCTTGTCCCACAGGTTTCTCGGGCCAGAGACACCCCAAAGGCTGCTTCCTTTGTTGTATGTTTGAGGTGCTGTGCTACAGCCAAGGCTTGTCCTGAGGGGTGAGGGCTCTGCAGTGAATCCCCCTGGGCCAGGCTTGGCTTTCTACCAATCAGGGCATTCCTGAGACTGCCAGATGCTCATTTCTGCTCCAGTAATTTTTAAACTCCTCTGGTTTATTTTCTTCCATGATGTTCTCCTGGCTTGCTTCTGGGTTGCACCAGCCACTGCATGTTTTGGGACGAGGTGAAAGCTGTAAATCATACAGTTTATAGAATTGGAGCTGCCCCTTTTAGAGAATCCAGGCCCCTCAGATGGGAGTGCTGCCCTATGGCGTCAGTCCCAGGGTATGTGGGATGACATGGGCATGACAGTGTTCTTCTCAGGGACCTTTGTATTCTGCATGGCAAGATCTGCACAGGAAAGGTGATTGTGGCACGGAGAGGAGCATACGTGAGCTGTCACCTGGGCCTGGAGCCTGGCTGTATGTTTGTACCTGGGGAAGTGGCAGGTTCTGCCAGCTCACTTGGGGGTTCTTTGTGGGACCTCTTTACTCTTAGATATGTTTGGAGTCTGCCGTTCAACACTTACTTTAGATAAGTGTTTGGAGTGGCGTAAGAAGTGGTCTGGAGCCATCAGCAACCATCATGCAGGATGGCACCTGCCTGGATTGCTGAGGGGAGACTGCGGCGGGGGCTGGCAGCTTGGCCACTCAGCCCTGCCCCGGTGGGAAGAGGTCCCAGCCCGCACAGGGTGGCTGCGGTGGTGGGAGGCCTCCTGTGCTCAGTGTTTGTGCTTAACTAAATAAGTCGTACACTCTGTACCTGCTGTGGGCAGTGCTATGCTTGGAGAGCAGGGGTGGGAACCAGTGTCCTCCCTGGGTTGGTCCCCTTGGGAGGGAGCGGTCAGACCTTAGTGGTTAAACTGGAGCTTCAGACCTTTGTTCTTCAGTTCAGAAGAGAAGGGGAAGAAAGAAGCGGAAAAAGGGTAAGTGGGGGTTAAGAGAGGGTGCTGGAAAGTCACGCTCATAGATTCCCGATATCCTGTGAGTGACCTTGAGCAGGCTGCATTGCACCTTTGTGCCTTGATTTCTAGCCTGCCAAGTGGGGTTGATGTTACCTATCTGTCCAGTATCACTTGTCTGTTCATGAGATGCTGTGTAAGCAGGTAGGGAAGAGCACAGCCTTCATCACCTTCAGGGCTGCTGGCTTCAGCTCAAGGGCACCTTGATCCTGCTGCCTCTGAGCTGAGGGTGCCTTCCCGCAATGCTTCTCATGCTGCTTGGCTTCCCCTCACGCTGGACTGGAAAACACAGGTCCCAGACGTGGTGCTTGTGCTGCAGACTGGGCAAGCTGGACCTGCTGCCCTGTGGCTCCAGTGCTTGGGAGCGCCCAGCAGTGAGAGGTGCTCCCTTGAGCCAGGAGCCTTCTGTGCTGGTGCTGGAGAATAGAGAGCAGCCCACCTGCCTGTCATCTTCATGGCCTAGCTTAAAACACAGAAACGAAACCCACCTCTGGGTGGGCATGGATGCACCACAGATTCATTGAAGGCATCAAAGCATAAATAAGTCAACGCAAAGCAGCTTGTTATTGAAGACTGATTAGGGGGGTTCTCATGTTATCAGCAGAGTTTCAGCTCTGAGAAGATGGCCAGAGAGGATGAAAAGCAGCAATGATAACTGATTATTTTCTTCAGTAAAACCCTTTCCAGGATATCAGAAGTGAATTGGACTGGGGGGAGCATGTGCATCCCTGCTGCTCATGGCAGCTCTTTCCTTCGAGCAGCTGAGGGCTGTTCTCCCCATCCTGCCTCTCAACCCAGAGAGGTGACTGGTGCCAGTGCTTGTACTCCTGGGCAGGGATGTGCTCAGTCTGGTACTGGAGGTGGAACATGAGTAGCCTGTCCCTCACAGGTCTTTGGTCACACCATCTCCTTTCTCAGGGGTGTCTGTAGATAAGACTAGGCTTCTCCTTGTTCCTCCCTTTCGTTGCCTCTGAAGACCTTAGCTCTTTTGCTCCTGACCTAATTCTCATGTCCTGGTTCCTACTTTCGTCAAATTGAACATGATGTCAAAATAAAGCCATCACAGGGGCAGTTGGAGTGAAGTACCCAGTTTAATGAGGCAGGGTTGAAAAATCAATAACTTAATTGCAGACATTTGAAGGGCTTTTATTCAATTTATGGTCCTTCTGCCCTTCTACACATAGAGCATGAGGATGTGGTGCAGTGTCTGGTTCTGGTTCAGCAGACCCTCATGAGACCCTCATCTGCAGAGATGTGGCACTGCAGTGGGGACCAGGGCCTGGCCAGAAAGTTCCTCCGTGGGCTGGAGGTGACTGTGTTGCTCAGTACTGACAGAAAAGGGGAAGCTGTGGTGGTAACTTCTCATACCCAGCTCTTTCCCAGATGGACCAGCAGAGATGTCTTTTGGGAGAAAAGCTGCCAGGTGTTCAGATCAGTGATCTGGAGAGCACATCCTGCCCAGACAGCAGCCCTGAGGTGGTCCACGGTCCAGTCCTTCCTGCCACTCTGCAGGACAAAAGGGTCCTTTCTAGAAGGGTTCAGATTTCTGGATGTCAGTCTTTTGGGGGGAGGTGGTGCTGCCTTTGTGCACAGCTGTTCTGCTTGTTTTCATCAGAACGTGTGAGTGGTCAGTGTTGGCCCCCACTCTTCTATTCTGCCAGCTCCCTGGCCCCAAGGTTTGTGCTGCTCTTCTCACCTCCTCCCTGACTTTGTTTTTGTTCTTGTCCCTGCTGCAGGCACCTCTGTGATGCAGGTGATGGCGTCTGATGCTGATGACCCCACATATGGGAGCAGCGCCCGGGTAGTCTACAGTGTGCTGGAGGGCGAGCAACACTTTACTGTGGACAGTAAAACAGGTGAGCGGCATCCAGCAGCACCCAGCCGGGAGACCCAGCTGAGAGCAGCAGGAGACCCTGGCCATGTGTCCTGCATTGCACCGTGCATAATCGTATGCCACCAGGCTGAACCTCCATGCAGGCTGTTGGTGCTGGGGTACCCATGCACTGGTGTTTGCAGGTGTTGGAGAGGGAGAATTGCCAGCCCAGCCGGCTGCTGCGCAGCTCCGTGCAGCACCCACAGCAGGCAGTGCTGTGCCAGCCCAGTGTGCCCTGCCTGTGCCTGCATCAGCCATAGCTTCTCTGTGCTCAGAGCAGAGTACGCCTGTAGGCATGTAAAATCTGCATGAAAGGTTTAAGTGCTACCGGAGGGGCCTTATCAAAGGCAGCGTTGTTATCGCCAGGGCTTTGATTAAAGGTAACACTTTAAAATAAGGATCGGTTTATAAATGTTCTATTAATATTTAATGAAAGAACAGTGGAAGCTGATCCATTCCTTAATAACTTATAATAGAGCCTGTTGTAAAATGCATCTCTAATAAATCCCTAGCAGATGATGCTCTGACAAACTGGTTAGAGTAGACCATAACCAAGAGATGTTGGGGTATATATTCTCCTTGCCTCCCAGGAGTGTGACTCTCATTACCCTTAATGGGAGCCTTGCAAGCTTGCTGAGGAGGGAATACACTCAAATGCTAATAAGAGGTATTTAAGGCACAAAGCATGCAGTAAAGTACCCGCAGTTTAATGAAAAATTGTCAGAGGACAAGCAGGCTGAGTAGCTGCAGCTCTGGTTGGAAAGCTGGACAGCAAAGTCCCCCCACCCTGTTGTGGCTGAGATCAGCTCCTTGCCTGAAATGCTACATCTCTGTTGTGTTGACCTGTCTGGACTAATAGAGATTTCCTAAGGCTGTTTTTATAGGAGTCAGAGTGAAATTTGTTCAGAGACTCTGCCATAAGGGAAGTGTAAGGAAGGTACGCGTGCCTGAGCCTCTGCATGTGTGAAACCCAGCATCTCCTGAAATCCATCTGGTGTGCATGGGCCAGATAGCCAGAGCCCGTCTGCAGCTGGAGGATTGCTCAAACCTGAGCGGTGCCTAAGCACGCTGGACAGCAGGCGGGGGTCTGTGGTGGCAAGTGTTATTGTCTGAGGCCAGGAGATTGCATGAGCTAGGGCTGCACCCGCTACTAGCCTGGGAGCTGCTGCACCTGGGCTTTCTTCTCTCACAGAATTTCTTTTTCTTTTTAATGGTGTGTGTATAGAACAATGGACTAAGCACTGAAAACTCATTTGCATATGGGATCCTGCTAGTCTGAGACAGTTTTATGTGAGTGGAAGCTGAGAATCAGGCTGCTAGAATGAAGAGGGACCACTGGGAGCAAAATGCACAAGCCAGGACGTGCAGAGGCTCAGCTTCCTGCAACAACATTAATGCTGCTGTATTAAGGCATAAACTAAAATGTGCCCTGTGGGACTGTGGTGAGAATTAATGTCACTCCAGGAATCCAAGCTTCTTGATTCCTTGACTTTTTGTATCTTAATTCACAAACTGGCTGTTTCTTACGCTGGCTGTTTCATACACCGGGTGGGTAGATTTACCATTCTACTTGCTTGCGACTCATAAGAGCAAAACTGCTGACAGTCTGCAGAAGAATCCTTGTCCTCTTTTGAGCAAGTCTGTTTCCAGAATATCTGACCACTGAGTATGTACTGGGACTGACTCTTTCATGATGTCTGAGCTGTGAAAAGCCTCTCGCAGAGGCCTCGCCTGGGTTCCAGGAATGCTCTGTGCAACTCTGCCTGCTGGCTGCTGAGGGTGTGTTTGTCGTCTGTCCTGCACTGCCTGTGGCTTCATGGCAGTGCAAGCTGTCTGCCCTTCTGTCAGTGCTAGCATGCGTGGCTGCACTGCTGGAGGAAGCAGGCACAGGACTGACTGTGCGAAGCCAAATGTCTCATCCTGTCTGCCTTTGGCACCAGCCAGGAGACAGAGCTTCCACCTGAGCAAACCCCTTCCTGCTCCTGCTCTGCACCTGAATACGTTTTTAGTGCCCCACGTGGGAATCCTGGCCTAACCACTCTGGGTGGCCAGGCTTCTGCCCTAATCATAAGATTTAATTATCCATAACAGCAGCATAACTCTCAGAGTCACCATTGTTATTAATGGCCATTTAAAAAAAAAAAAAACAACACCTGGAGTGTTACATTTCTTATAATATACGATAATGAAGAGCAATTTGTTTTCCCCTTTTGATTTTGACCTCCTCCACCTTTTTTTTGCAGGTCCATATATGTATGTGCTCCCTTGCACCCTACATAAGCCTCTGATTCCTTCAAACTCAGGTTCTCTTTTCCTCCCGTATCTTTGCAACCAGCTCTTCTCATGCTGTCCTTCATAATGTAGGTGTTGCATGTGTGAGTGTGGTTTGCACACTTGGGTACGTGATAAGAACTGTGTGTGGGTTGCTTAGTTTGTCTTCCGTTCTTGGACGTTACTAGCTTTACTATATGTCTGGTATTTCAAATTTGACAGGGGTTTCAAAGGCAGGACCAAAACTGCCTGGATGCCCAGAAAAGCACACTATGTGCAGTCCTGAATTCCCTCAGTAAGCCCTGAATTCCTGTAATCCCTCAGAAGTCTTTTAGGAGGGAGTCAAGAAACTAAACGGCCCCACTGGAATAGGGGGAACTGAGGCATGGTATGTGCTGGTGTCTGCAAAGCTTCAGGGAACGATTCTAATTCCTGCAGTGGCAGGAATGGTGAAGAAAAAGCACCACTGATAAATGAGCTTTTTTTTTCACATACATAGGGCACTACCTCTCATGCTCTGAGAAGTTTCAGCCATTGAAACTGTCTCCAGGTTTGTGTTGTATATCCCATATCAGGTCCTAGAACTTACCCGGAAAGTGTTAAAGATCTAGGCTAGCTTTTCTGGTGTATAACTGGGGATCTTCGTATGCACAAACTTCAGAGGCATGATCTTCAATGTCGGCTATGAGAATATCCCTGTGGCTCCTTGCAAAAGCCTGCAGGCATTAGTCATATTTAGGCTTTGTGCTGCTTTCACTATTCATTCTCAGTTTGCAGATAGTGTGCAGCTGATCTTCATGTGCTTTTTGTCAGAGGAGAGCTGTATTGCACTGTTTTGTGGCAGCTGCATTCCTGTTGGAGGAGGTTGCACTCTTAACAGTAGTCAGCACCTGTATATGTGCTTTGCACTGCAGGGGCTGGGAGCCCAAGTTTTGTCCAGGAAGACACATTGTTGGGGGGTAGATCCTGTTCTATTTCCAGGTAGCTCTCCCTCACCCTCCTCTCTCTTTTACTTATCCAATGCTGAGATGGGCCCAAGGAGCATGTGGGTTACAGTACATTTATGTGAGATGAGAAATCAGCATGCATTAAAATTTGTAGGCCAACTTTTCCATATTGCTTTATACCACACTGCACTCTCTGTGCTTCTGTAGATTATTCACCTTTGTAGGGGCAAAGCTCTTCTGTGGCAGGCACAGCTCCTGTTCATCTGGTTATCAGGAAAAGGCTCTTCACCGAGAGGGTGGTTGAGCACTGGAACAGGCTCCCCAGGGAAGTGGTCATAGCACCAAGCCTGCTGGAGTTCAAGAAGTGTTTGGACAACATTCTCAGACACGTGGTCCTTTTGGGTGATCCTTTGGGGACCCAGGAGTTGGACTTGATGATCTTTGTGGGCTTCAGCATCCCTCAGCCACAGTAGCCATGTGGCTCTGTACCCTTCCTATTAACATTGCTGTTCAGTTCGGATAAGCTGATGCAGCTATACAGCTTCCATTTTTGGGTCTCAGCTCCCTGCCGTGTTTGAAGAGCAATGAGCCTTCTGAACCTTGGGTCTGTTGCCTTCTTCAGATTGCACGTAGCTTCTGCCTCCCAGATCGTCCTGAGCTGAAGGGTAGGTGTGGAGCTGGTGCCTGGGGCTGAGATCCCATCTTCAGTGGGCTGACCTCCTCCAGGATGTGTGCCCCAGACAGCACTTCTGTCTTGGCAGATACATTGGTATTTCCCAATCGCTGCAGGTGGGTGTGGGCAAAGGCAAAGGATCTGGCAAGTGCTTGCCACCCTTGATCACTGCTGAGGCAGTGATCTGTTTGTTTTAACGACGTTTGAACAACCTGATGATCTTTAGGGGTCCCTTCCAACCCAAACCAGTCTATGAAGTTTCAGGGAGGAGTGAATGTTTTCTCCAAGTAACTAATATGAGCAGTTAGAGGAGACAGAGCCAGACTCTTCTCAGACATGCACAGCAACAGGACACAAGTTGCAGGAAGGGGAATAGCAATAGGATATAAAGAGAAAATTTGCCACCATGAGGGTGACACTTCTGTCTTTAGAGATGGTCAAAACCTGACTGGATGTGGCCCTGAGTAATCTGATCCAGCTTTGATGGTGGCCTGTTCTGAGCTCTGGCTGAACCACAGACCTCCTGAGGCTCCTTCCACATGCGTTACTTCACAACAGTTGTATCTTTTCAGTTTGTGGAAGGGGACATGTTAGTCCAGACTGCCCTCAGATGGAAGGTGCCTTGCCCAGAGGGTCTCTGAGGATGGGACATCTGAGCTAGAAGTATTTCACAGCAGAGTAAAGCCCATGATTATTAGATTCCTGTAAGGCAGTTACCTGCTGAGTGCTTTGTCCTGCTTTGGTTTTATCACCCAAATAGTGCAGGCTATTGAGCAGATTTGGTGGTATTTTATGTGCTGTTGTAAGTGTCCCCTTGCTGGTTAATTACACTGATTAATTTGAATCATGCTAGAAAGCCACATGTGCCTTGTACCCGAGGGTGTGCCACTACATGTCTGTATTATTCAACTATAATAGATGCTGACAAGAACTAGGGAGATGAGTCTGAGATGGAGGTTGTCCTTGCTTTGTTGGCAGTGTCTGGGAAGGACGATGTTTGGCAGTTCTTCTGTCTGGAAAGAGGGTGAATCTCCAATTTCTTGGTCCTTGTCTCTTCTGTCTCTGTGCCTTGAAAAAGGGGGTCTGCCACCATCTCTTACTGTTTCTTTTGCAGAGTCCCTGGGGGTCATGGTTGGGGAGCACAGGCTTATCTGGCTGTAGGAGATGAGACCATGTGAGTTTGATGCTCGTAGGTATTTGTGGCAGCGTTCATGGTGCCATATGCAGAGTTGGTGTGGAGTAGGTTTGGAGACCCTGATTTGCCAAGGCCATTAGCATGTGGTAAGTGGCACCACAGCACAAAATATGAAACCATCCTGATATGCTAGTAGCAGCCTGGTGTGGCCCATGTGACTTTAGGGGGAACAGCTTTCTCAGTGACAATCCTGCTGGGGTTCACCGAGGCTTGGAGCAAGGGGAATTCAGCTACGTCAGACCCCCACTTCTCCAGGATGGGCTGGATGAGCAGTGCATGTCTTGGCAGGAGGTGGTTTCTGCTGACAGTCTGCACCCCTGGCAAAAAACAAGGATTTTGTCTACCTTGTGCCACTAGAAGGACCAGTGCCGGTTGGGACCGTTTGCTGTGCTCTGCACATGCCAAATGGCCCAGACTTGCTCCCTGCTGGGACAGGCGACCTTGGCAGTGTACTGGGAAGTGCCTGAGCACTACTCCCATCTTGCATGGAGTATTATGAGCTATATCATTATGAGCAGCTCACTTAAGTCATTACAGCCTTGGTGAATACATGAGCTTTTTCCCTCTCATCCCAATTCATCACTATTGTGCTGACATGAATCATTTTCATTATAAAATGCTTCAGACCCTGTTAATTAACAGAATTGCTTAAATTTCAATGAGATGGTGCTTGCCCAGAACTAACGGCTTTATATTCATAGCAGAGTAACAGAAGAAGCCTATAAACATGAGCAGCTGAGGCCAGTCCCATGCAGCCCCTGGGGAATGGGCACATGTGTAGGGCCAGGCCTGCTGCTTGCAGACTGCAGGTTGCAGTTCTGCCAGGATGCCTGCCTGGAGGTGCGTTCACCCCTTTGGGTGAGGCAGGGTGGGACTCCTGGCCAAATGGCTCCACCTCAGCAGACCCAGGAGGAACTGGGCAACCAGTATAGACCGTTGGCCCATCACAAGGCAAACACCAGCTACGCCCCTTCAGAGGGGCTGGGATGTTCCCTGCCAGGAGCTGGACAGTGCCCTGAGCCGCCTCTGATGGGTGTGCTGACCAGGAACGTGGACCTCATTGAAGGAGTAATAGAAGGGCTGAGGATTACCCCAGAGTGTGAACCGGCAGTTGCTGGAAGTGCCCAAGAGATGGTGGGTGAGGTAGAGCCTCCCATGGATTCATGGGGCTCAAGGCAGCGACGGTCCAGGCAATTACAGAACTGACATGACAGAGGGACCGGGGAAAGCTCGGTGAAATTGTGCCTGTCCGCGAGAGCCAGGGAGCTGCAAGGATCCGAAACAGTGGTGATGTCTTTATAATAAACTCTAACAGTGGTAATTGTTGGAATAATTGCTAGTTTCAGAAAGCAAGGAGAGAGAAATGTCTACAGAACAGTGTTGCCAGCTACTGCTGCACCTGTAATGTCATGCAGAGGAGGAAAAAATACATTTTCTTCCTTCCAGCTCGGTGCTGTTTGTTTGACTACCTCTGGGCCACAGCACCAGTGGCTCCTTGGTGTGACCCACCCGTCCGCAGCCTTTGTCAGGAGGCTGAGTTCATGTTAGACACGTGAACAGGGAAGCTGTGACAGCCTGCTGGCTGCGGTGGGCTGGTGCATGGAAGTCTCAGGGTATGTCCCAGAGGCCTCGTCTTGCCTCCTTGCAGCCTGCTGTGTGGGAGCTGGGTGCTGGCACCCAACGCTCCCCTCCACCCTGCGCGGGTTGTGCTGAAGGCTGCCCAGAGAGTCTTTAGTGAGGCAAGTGGCTTGGGCGGCTGCTGTGCTCTGCCGTCGCTCACTTTGTAGCATGAAGCAAATGTCTTGCAAGTCGCCATGAGGATCTGGGTGAACCTCTGCTGTCCTCATGGCACAGGCGGAGCTCCTCAGTCCCACCAGGATGCACCCCATCACTGGAGGCTACATAGGACACAGCTGGGCATCCCCATCCCACATTGTCCCTGATGCCAGGCAGGGTTGTTGGTGAAACAAAGCAAAGGAGGATTTTGCAGGGTTCATAATAAGAGGAGGTAAAGCTAATAGTTAAATGGGAAAGCCTGGAAGAGAGCAATTACAAAAACAGAAAGCAGTGTCTAAATCCGGGGGAATGTTACGAAACTGAGCTGGAGGGGATTTTAGGCTGATTTCTAGCTGTTATGGGCTGTTGCTGGGGCAGTTGGACTGGGAATGTGCTGCTAATAACCTTGTATTCATGTACACATTCACGTGTGCCCCTGGTGCCACCCAAGGGCAGAGTCACTTCTTTCTTTCATTCTCAAAATGTTTCTTCTGTGCTTTGTCTCCATGTAAATGAAACATTGTGGCTGACATAAAAAGCTGTCTTCTGCCATTCTCAGTATTCTCTGGGTTTCACTACTCCTTCCTTCCTGTTTTACATTCCTGTATATTTTGATCGTGGTCACTTCTCCAAGCCCAGATAAGTGATGACCTATAAAGACTTTTTTAGATTTCATTTCATAAAAAGCACTAACATACCATACATAGTTTTTTTGCTTTAAGGTCTCTAGTATGTTCTCGGCCTCTGGTACATAGGGCATGTAACAGTAGCATCTCCAGCATCTTTAACTTATAGGGACACTTCAAAATGAGGGGTTTTGTGCAGCCATACTCTGGGAAATACCCTGACCCTGATTCTCCAGCTATCCTATTCTCTGTTCAGGTGTCGTCCAGGCATGCTTGGGGAACTGGGCACACATGAAGTGGAGCCAGGTGCTGCTGTTCTGTAATGAGCCGATGACTGTGAGTGCCCTGAGTGCGTGCACGCCACCTGCATTGCTGGGGACCAGCACGCGGCCCCTCGGGCTGTGGCTGTGGCAGGAGCCGTCTGCTGCCCTCAGCCTGTCCTGGCAGCTGCAGGACCGGTGCGTAGAGCCCACAATATGGGGAGAGCGACTGGGGTGGAGGCCGGCCAGGCAGGCAGAGGACGCGGGGCCAGCTCTGCCCTCATTGCCCTTGTCCCATCTGTGCTGCTTTGCTCAGCAGCAGCTGCTCCTCTCGTGGCTCCAAGCTGTGCGCATCCTCCTGTGGCTCCTGACTGAGCAGATAAGGATAAGAGGGCTGCTGCGGATTTGTGCCAAAGGGGTTTCATGACTCAGCTGGGGCTTTTACACAGCTGCCTTCTGCAAACCTTGCAGCTGGCCCCAGCACCTCTGGCCCCTGCCAATCCTTCACCCTGCTCCTGGCCTCCCTGGGGGGAAGCAAAAACTTCCTCCAAATGGAAGTTTAACCCTGTTGGAGCTACTGGCAGCCCACAGTAACTGCAGCTAGGCAGGGACCTTGTGTGACAGGAACCTGCGAATTGGCCTTCGAGACTTGTGGGGATCAGGTTGGTGGCCCATGGAGGCCAGGTGCCAGGAAGGTGGGTTCAGTTTGTTTCTGCCTGGCTGACAATCCCCTGTACTTGGTCCTCTCTCCAGAGCACATTTCTCCCCTTGGTCTATTTTTGCTTGTGTGATCTCTGTGAAGGCTGCAAAGGAGTTTGCCTGCTCCAGGGCCCAGCAGATGCTGTCTTTAGCAGCAGATGCTAAACATGTCCTTATGCAAAAGGCAGCCAGCAGCACCTAGGGCTGCCTTATGAAGAGCATCACCAGCAGTCAGGGGAGGTGTGCTTTCCTTCTACCCAGCACTGGTGAGATTATGTGAATGCTGTGTCACCTCCAGGGCTGCCAAATACAAGAGAGACAGGGGCATAATGGAGTAGTCCAGGAAAGGGCCATGAAGATTAGTGAAGTATTGGATAATCTGCCACATGAGCAGAGGCTGGGAAATCTAGCTGGCCCTGCTTTGACACAGGGCTTGGACTAGGTAATCCCCCAGCAACCCCTTCCCTGTGATGCTCTGTGATGTGCCTGCACTCATGCTGTCCTGCCCATTTCCAGGTGTGATCCGGACAGCTGTGGCTGACCTGGACCGTGAGACGCAGGACCGGTACGAGGTGGTGATCCGTGCAACAGACATGGCCGGACAGCTGGGTGGCCTGTCCGGATCCACCACAGTCACCATCGTGGTCACTGATGTCAACGACAACCCACCACGCTTCCCTCAGAGTAAGTCCTGACAGCGGTAGGGGCTGAGCGCTGGCCCTTGACCTGATCCCAGTCCTTGTGGGTGGTGGGACAGAAGTTCAGCTCGCGGCACAGCCTGGCACATGGCTGCAGGCGAGCTGGCCCTGCTGCTTGGGCTGTTTGCAGGGCAGCAGCACCAAGGCACGGTAGCATGCAGAACTGCGTGCCTGGTTCTGAATGCACCCCTGCCTAACAGTGTGGTGGAGGGGCAGCGCCCTTGGCTGGGCCTGCCCAAGGCCCCAGGAAAGAGCCAGGCTGTGGGGTAGGGAGAGCAGGGATACCCCCTCCTGGGATACCCCCTCCTTGACTCTCTTTGGGCAGTGCTGCAGGAGAGGGCAGTGCTGGGCCACTCTGGCAGCCTGATCTGTCGTGCTGCTGTCTCCCAGGGGCTTGGGCAGGGACTTGGGTATTGGCTGCTGGCCTGACCCCTCCTGGCTGCTGCCTCAGGGCTTGGCACCTTCTGCCAGAGCAGGAGGCATCGTGACACTGCCTGACGCCCTGACAGCAGTGTGGTCACCAGACAGCCCTGTTATCCAAGTCATGGCCAATGGCCTGTGGCTTGTTCTTGTCTTCCCCCGGGACTCCCCAAGTGAGTTGGTGATCCTGCTGTGAAGAGTGGGCTGTGCAATTTCTGCATTGCACAGCAGCTGCAGAGGGTGTGAGCACATGGCTGACAGACTAGAAAGAATGCTGCAGTTGGAGGAAGCTCAGCTCTTAGCTGCTGCTTCTAGAAATTAGAAATGGCAAGGTTTGCAAAGAATTGGAGAACACTGATTGCAGGGCAGTGCAACCAGAAAGAAACTGAGAAACCAGCCCTTTCCTTACCTGGCTCTTCAAAACGTTAGTGCTCTCCAGTTATCTTCCTGGAGGCCTTGTTTTTGACTGGGGTTTGTGTTTTTGTCTGGTAGGGCATTCTGGACTATAGATACTGGTAGAGTTTGAGCAGCCCTTGTGGCCCCAAGCAGGTGTGCAGATGGGCATACCAGAGTGGAGAGGGCACAAAGGCAGGAGCTGTGACCTGGTGCCTTTCTCTCCTCCAGAGATGTATCAATTCAGCATTGTTGAAACTGCCCCTGTGGGCACCGCCATCGGGAGGGTGAAGGCAGAGGACTCTGACGTCGGGGAGAACACAGATATGACGTATCAGATGAAGGATGAAGAAGGGGTGGAGATGTTCAAAGTCACCACAGACAGCAATACCCAAGAGGCTGTTATCACAGTACAGAAGGTGAGAGAGAAGGAGAGCTGGTTGGATAGGGAGGGCAGGGATCTCTAGGGGGGCCTTTTCCTTTGGGGACTCCTGCTGATGCATTTGAGCTGAAATAAATGCTCTTCTGAGTGCTGCTGTAGAAGTAGCAGTTGCGTTTTTGTGCTTGCGGATGCAGGGAGAGACCTGTTCTGCCTGGATGGCAAAGCACAGACCTGTCTCTAGGAGGAAAGGCTGAAAAGGAGCAGCAGTGCACTGCCTGCTGGAGCCTGGCACAGCACGGCTCCGAGGGCTGCAGCAAAGTGAGCAGTGTTTGGGTGAAGCTGTGCACAGGGCAGTGGAGACCAGCACTTACAGCTGTTATTGATAGCACCTGTTAGGAAGAGGAATACGCCCGCTTAATTCCCATACCTGATCAACAGCACTTTGAGTCTATCTGCTTTGGCAGCAAAAACAATCAAGCAAATACTTGTTACAGGCAAGAAAAAATTATTCACCAAGGCCACTGCATTCAGCTCGCTGCCCCTGTAGAAATAATCACAGGGTGATTAATGATCCAAAACCACTCACTTGCCAACGTGCAGTCTGCTGTCTTCTTGATGGGTTTTGTCTGGGCACCCAGTGGGGTCCCTGGGAAGCAGGCCGGAGGTTTCCTCTTCTTCCTGCTGCCCTCGGTGTGGGCGCTGCTGGTGGGAGGGCAGAGTCTGGGTGCAAGAACTCGGGCCCTTTCTGGAGAGCAGACTCCAGTGCTGCCACAATGTCTGCCGAGCAGAGGCCTGCGAAGGAAGGGGCAGTGGCAGGGGCTCCTTGACCTGAATGTGGCTAATTCTCTCCTGTTGTCTCAGCCTCTTGACTACGAGTCAAAAAAAGTGCACACCGTCGTGGTGGAGGCCCTGAACAAATTTGTGGACCCACGTTTTGTGGACCTGGGCACCTTCCGGGACCAGACCATTGTGCGGGTGTCTGTGTTGGATGTCGACGAGCCCCCTGAGTTCCGGCTCCCCTCCAACCTGATGGAGGTCCAGGAGGATGCACAAGTCGGCTCTGTCGTGGGGGTGGTCACTGCCCTTGACCCTGATACAGCGAACCACCCTGTCCGGTAAAGCATCTGCCTAAACTTCTCATCCTCTTCCTTTCCTTTTAGCAGCAGGCATGGGGTCACCTGCAAGGGATGGTTGTGGCTGGAGGGCTCACGGCCATCACCGGGGCAGAGGGGAGGCAATGCTAGAAGTGGAGGGGCAGCGTAGGTGAGGGTGATGAGCACTGTGCATGCACGCAGGCAAGTGAATGGGTGCTGCAGGGCTGGCAGTGAGTGACAGTCCGCACGCAGGTACAGGCAAGCTAGAACAGCCATCTTGCAGGTGACAGACACGTCACTGGCAAGTGACAGGTTTGCAATTGGCAGGGGAGTGTCGGGGAAGGTGGCGGGGTGATGCTTGCGTGTACTTGCTGCTGACAGTGAGGCATCTGCAGCGCTGCCTGACACTGGCCAAGCAAGCGACCAGAAATGACAGGCAGGCAGTGATGAAGAATGATAAATGAGGTGAGGCTTGGGAAGTGTGGAGCTAGAGCTTAGTTCTGTGTGTGTGTGTGTGCGCATGTGTGCACAGGGATGGAAGATCAGAGGAGTTTATATATGGGCAGGGGACATAATCCAGGCAGCAGCTTATCTGCACAGGACATTTCCCATTTCCATTTAATTTGTGGCTAAAGAGATTGTTACCTTGTTAAATTGTTATTACCTAAGGCACAAAGCAGCCTTCTGGCTCTGCCAATTGGCCTGAGTCATGAGCAGTTGGGATGAAAAGCTGGTGTTCTGAAAACATCCTCAATATGTGGAAAATTTCCTTGAAATGTGTGTTCTTATGCCAGGTGATGGTGGGGCTGCAGGCACTTTGTGCACAGCTGCTCACTTCAAATGAGCTGCAGTGGCTTTGCATTTGAGAGCTCTGTATGAAGCCTGTCCCTGTCAGCGATAAACTGGGATGTGTCGGGGCTTTGGGATGGCCAGGGAGGGCTTGGGTACTGTACCGATCCCATTGATGGTGTCCCTGCATGGCTGCTTGGGGTGCTGTGTTGGCTGCAGGGGCCCGTGTTGGTGCAGGGTGGGCTGGGGGGCATCTCCAGGTCTTCAAGGAAATTAAGATCAAGATATATAGAAAGCTCAGAGAAGATTCTGCAAATGGAAGACTGCTATCTACAGATGCCTGGCAGCTGGCAGAGGGTATTGTGTCAAAGCTGGGTGCTGAAAGTTGTCTTTGGGGTAAGGGAATCAGCCTTGGCACAGAATGAACTGTGTATGTGAGCATGCAACACTTGCACTGTCGGTGCTAACTGTTTGACGTGTTCGCAAAGTGCCTACGTGCACCTTGGCTTATTGGTTCCCTTTCCCTTCAGGCTGCATGTCTGATTTCTTCTTTCTTTGTGGCCTGCCCTGAGCACATGGCTGTTAGCTTGCGCTCATTAGATGCGTGCAGTCTTTCTACGTATCTGTGTGTGTGTACACATGTGCCTGTACTTTTCCACTGGAGTGTTTCTAGCAGTGCTACGGAACGTAGATTTTACTTTCTGATCTGTAATTGTAGGAAAAGTGCCATGGAGACAGAACTATCCTTCTTCTCGTTTTCTCTTGTTCTTTATGCTGTTTCCCCGTGGAGTTTGTTGCCTTGTTTGCAGACAGAACAAAAGAAAGCAGAGAGGCTTTCTACCAGTGTGCAGAAGGTGATGAGGACTTGGAGCTGAGAGAAGCAGATTCAAGTACTCAGTAGGAGCAAGAGTGTTATAGGCCAAACTTCACTGTACATGCATCTCTGTCTTACAGAAAGCTTAGTGCCAGGCAAGGTAATGACTCGTGCTTGAGGCATGAGGGCATGGCCAGCAGGACCCCTGGGCATCTGCTGCAGCTTGGGAATTGCAGTGTGTTTTTCCTTGTCAGGCATGATGCACTTGAATCTGTGCCCCCCTCCCTCTAGCTGTCCCCAGGCAGATAGCTCATCCTGCATCCTCCCGGCTCCCCTCTGGCATTTGGTCTCCACCTGGCCCTCTCTCCACTCACCTCTGTTCTGGCAGCGCCTGCTGTCACGAGGGGTGGCTGGTCCATCCTCCTGTGAGGCTCCCCTGGCACTTGCGCGGGTGGGTGAGCCTTCCCTGCTGTTCCCACGCGTACTGCGTGGAGCTGCAGGTTGCTGCTGGGGCGGCACCAATGCAGGAGGGAGGTGCTGTTTGATCTCTCCTGCTTTCCTGTCCCCTGGCTAGCCAGGTAGTTTAATAAAATACTTTGCCGCATAGGCAGCTGCTCGCAGCTTCAAAGTGGTGCACGAACATTAATGCAAGCATCCTGCCGTGCCCTGCCAGGATGTGACACTAGCCCGTCTGCAGGAGACGGCAGTAAGTCACCTCACATTTCAAGTGTGCTACTCAAAGTACAGTCGCAAGAAGCCAGCACTTGTACTTCACCTCTGTTACATTAGAGAGCAACCGGTCCTGACAGCATGACCAGCATTTGATCCTCAGCTCCTTGAAGTTGTTATGAACACTTTCAACTCTTTGCAGTTCAGTGGATCCCTGTAACTTCCTGATCCTCCTCTGCTAGAGGTGGGAGCAAAAACGTGGCTGTGTTTCTGCAGAGGCTGCTGTCTCCTGGACTCTGCTCTGTTGGCTCTGCGTGTGAGGAGAGGAGGGCCACCACCTTCTGTCATTTTGAGAGGCACTCTCCCCTTGAGGCAAGAAAGAACAAGGATCACCAGAGACAGCTGAGCAAAAATCAGCTCTGTCAGCATTTCCAGGTCCTGCTGACACCAGGCTGCCAATAACGAGGTTTTGGAAGTATTTTTAGCCAAATGGGACAGGACGTGCCCTTGGCTCTTTGTTTCCATCCCCAAGTGAACACAGAGGGCTCTGTGGCTCCTGCTGCACAGACTGGTCTGAAGCAGCTGTTGGAGGCAGGCTACAGCCTGGTGCTTCCCGGCCCCCCGCCAGTTCGTTCGTCCCATGAAGATGCGGCTGCTCGGTGTGAGAACAAATCCCTCCCAGGTGAGCCAGGTTGGATCCTGAAGTGACCTGTTATGAAGATGTGAGGGCTGAAGTAGTGTCCGAGTCCCCTGTGGTGGGAGCCATCCCGGGGACACTGCTTGCTCCCCTTCTCTGGAGCGCTGTGCCCCAGCTGTGTGCGGATGTGGCACCCACTGCAGCCGCTTGCCTGGGCGGGAGGATTGCTGGGGCACCCAGATGGCCCCAGCTTGTGGCTGCTTGGAGAGGGGCATGCACACTCCGGCACTGATGCTGTGAAGCAGGGAGCTGTGCTGAAGCTCAGCACAGCACAGGCTGCCTCCTTCCTCTGGGGAACATGGAAACCCACAACGGGGCAGGCAGGAAATGCCTTTCTCAAGAATGGTGCTTTTTATTTTATTCCATCCTTATTTGTTGCCTAACAAAAGCTGGAACCGCTCTTTTTAGAAAGCATTTAGTTTCCAGTTGGCTTTTTGGCTTTGGCTGTGTATTTCCTGCATGTAGTGTGATGTTTCTCCGCTGAGCCATTGTATTAGGTAAAACAGTGATAGACTGTCTGCATACGTGAGGCTGTTTACATGGAAGCCTTTTGTTTTTCTCTCTGCAGTGAAAGTCTGTTCTCTGCTTGTGTGCATTCCAGGCTTTATCAGCACTGGGAAGACGTTGCTTGGGATTTAAGGTTCGCAGAGATATTCTTGTTTGGCTTTCACCAAATCCAGAGGCACGTGTTGGACATAGGCATTTTATAGACTCCAACAGCACAGCAAGAACTACAACCTGCTTTAACACAAAAGGGAGAGGAGGAAAAAACAAACGTAACAAAAAGCTTTTCACACAGTGCTTGAAAAGCTCCCTATTAACAAAACACATGGCATAAAATGTGCTCCTTGTTGCATTCAGGGGGAGAATTGAAACAAACTGCTCGAGAAATGCATTCGCGAGAAAGATGAGCACCAAAAAAGCTGTCTAAATTAAACAGTCACTTGTAACATCCAGACCAACAGGCAGTGCCAGCAGGAAGAGAAGAAAATGGATTACAAGGTCCGCATCCCAATCAGAGCTGGGGACTGCAGTTCCAGATATGGAACAGCAGCAGGCTTTAGGAGGAATAAGCATATATCCTACTTCCGCATACCTGGAGGACCAGGGACTAATTGGTGCCACTTCCCAAGTTTCACTTCAGTGGAACAGGTGAAGGTGAAGCTGGATTACTAGTGGTGGAGAGGCTTGTGAAGGTCAGCATAGCATTGGTTGGTAAAGATCATATTACACAAAATGGTGTAAACTGAGCATAATAGTTACCTTCTCATTGGAAGCCCTGGTCTCCACAGGGTTGGCTATAACCTCTTGGAAGGGGAGGTCTATGGTCATGTAGAGTACTGTGGAGCAGATTTCCTGAAGATTTCTGAGTTGCCTATGGGGTGGCTTTGTAGGGAGCAGACTGACATCCTTGCACTCCTTGGTTCCCACATCCAGTGCCGGCATGGTGCTCCAGAGTCTCCACAACACTGTGCAGATGGAGTTATAGACCCACCTGGACTGGCCACGTCCAAAATCACAGAACATAGAAACAATCTTGGCCTTGCTTTGGTGGCAAATGCAGGCAGCACCCAGAGCTCTGTCTTCTTCCCATGGCACAGCATTGAGAAGGTGGCACCTCCCTCTAGCAGCAATGACAAAGGGATCAGATTTCCATGTTGGTTTGTGCCCTGACACAGAGTAAGGGTGGTCAGTCCTCACCAGACAACTTAAAAATGATGGAAGACAACCTTAGAAGCAAAACAATTAGAAGCATAAGAAGAGGTTATGAGTGACATGACACAGAGCACTCCCCTACCAGCCTCCCACCCTCTGGCCATGCAGGAGCCTGGCTCTGGTGCCAGCTGTTTTCAGGCTCAGTGATGTCTCCCATCACTAACTGGGTTTTCCTGCGTAGCCTTTTTTTCTTTTGAAGACGTCTTTTTTTGTGCAGTAATGATATGAGTGTGAACAAAACAGGCATGGGATTAACCAAGAAGCAAGGAGGCATAAGGAGGTGAAGTACCATCCTGACCTCTGACAGTAGTAAAAAGCAGAACAGAAGAGGATGTAGTGGAGGTCAGGGGATGCGGTAGAACAATGGAAGCAGTTATGCAAACATCAGTTATGCTATTGGAAGGATATTAGGTTTTGTCATCCCAGTTTCTGTTCCTTCCTCTAGCAGAATGTTGTACTGATTTGTACCAGTCAGAGCAGCCAGAACTCTCCTTGCCCTTCGCAGTGGGAGAATGCGGAGTGGATGAGAGGCTGCAGTACATGCCAAGACAGAGGAAGCCAGCCACACAGGTGCAGAACGTGATAGTTCGCGCATGTGCACCAATGAGATTTAGATAGTGATTTTTGAATATTTTCCCTTAACTACAAGTAAGTGCTGTCGTACTTTCTCATCCCCATCTGTCTGAAAAGGAGGGAGCTAAGGAATGCAATCTGGTGCTGTATAACAGTAGGCATTCTGTAGGCATAAAGCCATTTGTATTCTGTTTAGGTGCCTCCATCAGGTAGCGATGCTCGGCTGTGTGGATGATAGGTGCCCCTGGGAGTCAATCCACGTGCAGCTGGCTCCCTCCTGGCCAGCGTGGGAAGGCACGGGGGCTGCCAACAGCTCTGTGCAGGGCAGCTGTCCCCGCGCCCAGGGCTGGTGCTCTGGGCTGTGGGCCATGCAGGAGGTGGGCCTGCAGAGCACAGCTGGGCTGTGCGAGGTGCAGAGGCTTGGGACAGCCACTGTGCAGCATGCCCACGCCGTCCTGAGCGTGCTGCCAGCCGTCCTGCTCTGCTCTGCTTGTCTGGCGTGCCCTCAGCACTGTCCTGTCTGTCAGCTTTTCAGCATGCTTTGTCTCTGCGTTTATCTTCCTTCTGTTGTTGGACATGTGACTGAAGGTTTTAATTTATTCACAGCCCCCCTTTTGGTAATTTATCCTTTGTACTCTTTGCTGTCTTGTATTATTTAATTCTGTAAAGCACTCTGGGATGCAGTCTGTATGAAAGATGCTGCACACAATAACATTATGCTGAATTGTTTGTGATTTGTTAGGCCTTCTGGACTTCTAATTCTGATCGCGGTGGTGGTGGTGATTTGTGTTACGGCTGCACTCAAGGGCCTCAGTTGGATTGGGCTTCCCTTCCAGTCCCTGCCTTCAAGGAGCACACATCCTAATTGCACCTGATTTAATGTTAGCGTGCTTTATTCTGTGCACAATGTTTGGAAATGCAGGACATGCCACCAGGACTGGCTGCGTAGGCTCATGGTGTCACAGCTAAAGCGTGGGGTGAAGCCTAGCTGTTTGCCTTCTCACGAGCTGTGACAGAGGCAGGAACAGCGCTCCTGAGGCACGGGCACAGGGAGCTGCTGCGGAGGCATGGCAAGGGGCTTCAGGGGTTTGTGCTGGAGCAGCCCCAGGGAAGGAGAATGAGCGGCTTGCAGCAGGGCTCTGCTGGGTTGAAGCCCTTCAGCCTGCCCTGGTAAAACCAGGCAGCCCCAGCGAGGGCAGGCTGAGGGGCTGCAGGGGACAAGGTGCTGTGCCGGTTGCAGGGGCACTGGCTGTTGCCAACGCCTCTGCTGCCGGGGTTCTTGCTCTGGTTGCAGGGGTTCGGTCTGTGCTTGGAGGGGACATTGCCACTTGCACCTGCTGTAGCTGCTGTGCTCTTGTCTGGGTCCTGTGGAAGGGTCGGCAGGGGGCGGTGGGTGAGGAGGGCTCACTTTTGGTTGATGTCTTTCCTGAAGCCCCTGAGCCTACAGCTCAGCAGCTTTCCAAAGTCATGGCTGGAGTTACAGCCCATGATTTCTGTACTGCTCTATCCTGAACATGAGGTTCCCATCAGAGCAGGTTTTACCTCTTGTCCACAGTCTGCATTTGGTTCTACTTTTTACACCAAAAGCTACACTTAATTTCACGGGAGCACTCTGGGCTGGCAGCCTGGCAGAGACACGGCCTTCGTGTACCCAGCTGCAGCAGAGGAACAGTGAGAGTGGTGACGCGGTGCCTGCTGCATTAGACCCCATACCCCCAGGGCTGACTATGAGGTTGGCTTTGGCATGTCCAGTTGTTCATGGTTTTCCCTCTTGCCTGGTCTCAGGTATGCTATCGACCGCAGCACAGACACAGAGAGGATCTTTGACATCGACGCCAACACAGGTGCCATTGTGACAGGAAAGGTCCTGGACCGGGAGACAGCAGGGTGGCACAACATCACTGTCCTCGCGATGGAAGCAGGTGAGATGGAGGAGCGCTGTGTGGAGCAGGCAGTCTGTGCTAGACTGTAGCGGGGGCAGCGGGAGAAATACAGGCATATTCACTGCAAAGGTGACCAAGGTGCAACAGTTAATTAACACTGAAATTAAATAAATAAATAAACGCAGCATTACTTAGTCTGACATCTCCCTAGACAACCTAAAAATACTCTTCCTGACTCAGTCATTAATAAGGGATCATGGTCGAATAGTGTCTTTGATGAACGCTAATCAAATTTGTGTTATCTATGCACCAGCTCTGGCAGTCATCCCGGTGCAGCTTGCTCCCTGCATTCACACCTGGTGAGCAGCTCAGGGGGCTCTTGAAGATCTGTGTTCATGTCACCAAATCCTCCCGGTCAGCTGCATGCTATGGGTGGATGACCCCTCAGCTGGAGCCCTGCAAAACAGAGACTGCCAGCACTTACTGCTGCTGGGGGCTCAAGGTGGTGGCAGGCTGTACCTGCACGACAGGTATGTGGCTCTAGATGCCTCCCGTGCCCTTCCTTCTCGGCCCCAAGTCTTGCCAGACCTGCATTTGCACCCCTACTGGGGGCTAGAAGGCTGCAAACTGGGAAGAGCCCCCAGAGCTTTCCTGAACCTGCCTCTGATGCTCCCCTCCTGCATGCTCTGCTCTGCCCCATGAGAGGTGCTTTTAGTTGGTGAAATAAATACTCAGTGTGGTGACAGGCAGAGCAGGAGCACCCGCCTCGTGGGAGAATGCAAGCGAGGTGGAGGGGGAGTGATGTGGCTCTGTGGAGGGAGCATAGGCGGGGGGATGCTGGGGAAGGGGCTGGGGGTGGCAGCAGCAGAGCTGCCTGCTGGGTTTGGCGCTGCCAGGTTGCTTGAGCCCCAGCCACAGCACTCAGCCTCACCCTGTGGTCTCCTGGACACGCGTCATGGCAGAGGATGAGGAAGCTCTCGTCCTCTTCTGAAATGAGCTCCTTTCTGGCCTTCCTGTGTGACAGTCGTCTCCTTCCCCCGTGGCTGTGCTACCCCAGGGCCGGTATTTGCAGTAACTGCCAAGTCTGTGCACACCCAGCTGAGGGAGCAGCTTAGCAGCTGTACAGGGTTTGTTGGTTGATCTTCCCTGTGTGACACTGGGGTGGCAGAGCCTGGCTTGGACGTTTCCAGCAGAAGTTCTGTTTGTCTTCTTTACTCCAGTAAAGAACAAACCTGGGTCCTGCTGCGCAAAGGAGCTTTGAATAAACTCCTCTGGAGGAATGAAAAGAAGATAATAGCAGCAAAGGGAAGGCTTTGATTCCCTGCTGGTGCTGCACTGCAGGTAGGAAGAGGGTGAGACTGCCCTGGGTATCCTGCTGCCCTCTGTAATGTTTGAACAGTGCGAACATTGGCTCATGGGCTGCACAGGTTCCCCTGCATGATGGTGGGTATTGCCCAGGGGCCCCAGAGATTGCTCATCTTCTGTGTTCTTCCTTTTTCTGATCCTTAAGATGGAGATGGGCTTCAATCCCAGGCACCATGCTAGGAAGCAGGAAAGCATTGCCATGTTCTTCAGTTTTCTTCATTTCTGATGCACATGTCACCAGGTCTGTCTGGGACCTGCTGTGCTCTGCCACCCCATGGCAGCTGATACCAGGGAGCTGCTTTGGCTGCGAAGCGCCTCCCCATTCCTGCGGATATTTGCCAAGACCTGCCTGTTAGACTCTGTGCGGGAGCTTTCCTAGGCTTCGCTTGGAGAGACCCCATGGGGTTCCTGGTTCGTTGCTCGTTTTTGAATAGGAAGATGCTATTCAGATTCAAGAAACTGCATCAGGGGTCTGAATGGGGGCCCAGAGGCTGGTTTCTGCAGGATCATTCTGGCTTCAGGAAGGCCAGCGCTGCACTGGCAGGGATCTGCACGCACGGGGCTGGGGCACTGTCATGCCCATGCTGCCCTAGGGAAGGAGGGGCAGTGCCCTTGGCCAGACCCCCGCTGCCCCAGGCTGGGACCTCTCTGGCTCTGCTGCCCCGCACTGAGGCGTTGTGCCTGCAGGCTGGGTGAGCCCCACACGGCCGGCTGTGGTGCCCTGCTGCGCACATGCTGCCTGCTGGCTGCGGGGCAGCCCCAGGGCTCTGCAGGGGAGGCTCTGCCAGCGCTGGCCAGGGAGGAGGGCTTGTGGTGCTGCCATGCAGCTCAGCATCCAGAGGAAATGTGAGGTGACAAGAATCAGAAGGAAAATATTTATACGCAGCATCTAAGATTTCAGAGCAAGTCAGTAAATGCTGCGGATACCCTCCGGCAGGAGAGCCTGTCAGGCTGCATTGCTTCAAAAGCCGGGGAGACTCTTCAGTGCTCTGACTTCTCCCATCAGCAGGCTCTGACTCATCTGTTTTAACTGCCCAGACATTCCTCCCAGTGACATTATCCTTAACGTTTTGTAATCATGAAATATTAATGACTGATATTGAATTTAGAGTACAATTTATGTCTGAATCCTCTGGCAGAAAGGGCAGTTGTAAAGGTAAGGCCTTCAAAGTGACAGAGGGGCTTGGAGTGGGGCCGAGCAGCAGCTGTCACGCTGTGCTTGGCGTGGCACTGGACTGGCAGCGGTGGTGTGAGTGCAGGGTGGCTGGGAGCCTCCGTGCTGGTGTCGGTGTGCCTGGTGCCTTCATCTCACAGGGCTTGCAGGGCTGCCCAGTCCTGCACTCACTGAGGTGCAGGTTGTCTGCCCTTGAGTCTGCCCACAGCCGCAGGATGGTATCAACTCCATCGGAGGCAAGTAGTAAAATATCCTTCCCCAGTGAGATGCAAGCCTTGCAGAAACAATGGAGCGAGCCTCCCAGGTGTCTCACCGCCCTGGCTCTGGGTCTGCTCAGAGCTGGTGGGAAGCTGTTCCCGTGCGATTCCTGTGGCATGCCCCGGATCACGCGTCCCTGTCCACCGGCAGCACTGCCCTGTGAATGGTTTAATGAGCTGCAGCTGATGGAGAGCGTGCCAGCTGACAGCATATGCTCCTGCAGGCAGGCTGGCTGTTCAGCTCCATGCAAGCGCTGTCCCCACACCTCTGAAAGCATGTCCTAGGACCAGGTGCTCCAGCGACTGTGTTTAGGGGTGCATGCCCCACCTGCAGAAAACTCAAGAGACTGTATTTGCACCTGAAGAGCAGTAAGAAAAGCAGCAGAAGGCTCCTGTGTCTGTGGCTGGGCTGTGTGCTGCTGGGGAGCCGGGGAGGGCAGGGCGCCTCCCAGAACAGGCGCTCCCCAGCAGGAGCTGCCTGTGCCAGCTGCTGATGAGCAGAGTATTTGGCCTTGCAACAGTGCAGCCAGCAGGAAACATGGGGACTGCTCAGTAAATCTGGACTGGGACCAGGCCAAGCTTTTCCAGACATAAATCTTCATCTCACTCACAAGCTGTTTACCTTCCTTGGGCTAATATTAGTGATTCTCTTCCTGTTTTCCTCTTTGCTCATGTAAAATGATGAGGCCTTGACTGCTGTGTCCACTGCTGGTAATTGAGATGATAAATCTTCCTGCTGGAGACCGGCTTTAATCAGAGCATTGTGTTTGGATGCGATTTAATGACTCTCATGCTGCTGAGTCCGGGCAGGACTCAGGAGAGGTGAGAGCCATTTATATGTTACTTGGCTGATCTGCTGCTTCCCCTTTTGCTTCCCTGCAGCTTGGCGCCACATTTTCAGCTCCAGCCTCTGATGTGTCCACCCGTGTCCGATGAGCTGTACCTCTGGCATGCCCCTGTTGTGTCTTTGCCATCGATGCTCTGCTTTTCAATCAGCAGCTGTGCTGACATCTACAAAACCACCCTGTGCCGTTGTGCGGGTGCTGGAAAGCAGAGTGGCCCATCTCAGTCTGCTAATCTCCATTTTGTTCTGCCAATTTGCTGAGATGGTGAGGATTAAAATTCCACCCCTGGCTCTTATGGCTTCCCTACTAATGTAAAAATTCTGAATTCAGTATTGTACCAATTTGGTCTTGACGCAGAAGAGGGTGGATTGTGCGCTGTGCCTAATGCCATGGCGGTGAGCTGTGTTTTCTGGGAGTGTTGCAGCCACAAGTGGCAAGACACAGTCTGCTGGGCTTTCCTCAAACTGCTTCAGGCCCCAGGAAAGCTGCAGAGCACCTTTCTGTGTGCAGTGTGGCTACACAGCTGAGTGTGCAGGTAGCAGTGCAAATGGTACAGCTGCTTCAGCAGTGCTTAGAGCTGGAGCTTCACAGCAGAGGTTTGGTTGTAAAAATGCAAAGTGCTCTAGTGTGACCTCGTATGAAGATCTAGAGAGGCAAGAGCTGGATCCCAGCACAGCTTAAGCAAGGCCTTCCTGCTTCCTGCTGCAGAGGGGATGTCTAAGCATCTCCACAGCCCCTTCCCATCACACTCAGCTTCAGCTGCAAAGCTTCCAGCATTTGTTAAGAGCAGTTGCCTGGAGCTGCTCAGTGTCCCTCTGTCAGCCAGCTGTCCGGGAGCTTCTGCACAGGGCAAATCCTTGGTGCTTTGCATCTCAGTGTTTTTAAGCCAGAAATAGTGTGCTGTTCAGGTTACTTTCAAGGTTAATTGTATTTAAAATAATAATAATAGTTGGAGGTGTAGCTGAGGATTCATCAAGAATGTGAGTCTCAGCCTCAGCATGGCTGTGTAGCAGGAACATCTTGGTGAGACCCAACCTGGGGAGCCCGGTCATGCACAGTGCTCCCCACCGGCACCACCTCAGTGTGGACTCAGGGCCCTACACGCTGCAGCGCATCTTGTGGCAGCAAGGAGAGCAGAGATGCTGCGGCGTAGGAGGGCTGTGGCAGACCTCTGTCCCTGGGCTCCAGCGAGTCTGCAGTGCTTCAGCCCATGTTGGCAAAGGCAGCTGCCAGTCATCAACCTGGCGCTCCCATTCTGCACTGCTGTTTCCAGCGTCTCCCCCTTGTTCTGTGTGTTTTCCATGTCTCTTTCCTCAGTCTTTTCAGATTAATAGTATTCCAACTCCTGGAGGAAATGCAGAAGAACGGCATGTTTAATTTTAATTTAGGAAACCGTTTAGGTAGCAGCCTAGTTTCCTCGCTGCTGTCAATCAGGTTTTCTCAAGGCTGACATCAATTAGTTTAAAAATATTGAATGTAATTTTGCCTGACACAACATATTGCAGCCACTGCAAAATATAATTTATTTTAGAAGAAGAAATAATTAAACTAATTTGCATGTCAGTCAGCTGAGCTGGAATACCAAGGAGAGACGCTGCAATGGAAAATGACTTTTTTCCTCCCCAGTCACACTTAGCCTGGCACAGCCTCCACAGCCAGCTGCTGCTTCCCAGAGCCCTTCGACAGCCCTGGTCCATGCCAGCGGCAGCGGCTGCCCCATCAGCTGCTCTGCCTGGCAGTGCTAAATGCGAACACGTGGAGGGGTGGGAGCGTTTCTGCGCATGCGGGATGCTTCACAGGGAGGAAGCACGTGTCAGAGCTTTTGGACTTGCAGATGTGACGTTTGCAGTACTGCTGGGTGCAATGTGCTTTTCATCACAAATGTACGTTCTTAGTCACACGTCTGACCATTGTAAATTCAGTTTATGCTTCACAAGTTACAGAAAACAGATTTCATAGATGTTTTGGAGATATTTTTATCCACTGTATCTAAATATTTTTCGTACATTCAGTTACTGACTCAAACTTACATTCAGGTACTGACTCAAAGGAAGAAGGACGTTTATAAAGAAAGCAGTTGAGGAGCTTTCACATAGATCATGATGCAACTGAAATAAAAAGGAGCGGACATATCGCAGGAAGGATTGCCAATGATGCCGTGGTCACGCTTCTAAACTCGATGTTCTTGGAGATGTCAAACTTTAATGCTGTCACACAGCCAGGACTAAGTGTGAGCCTCAGGCTTCAACAATAGTGGAAGGGGCTGCAAGAGGCCGTTTTTATGACGGGGCATGTTCAGAAGGGACGACTGCTTTGGGCTGTGCTCAGGGAGCGGGCTGAGCTTTGTCTCTGTCAGGGGGCTGGCCCCAGTCCAGCACCCGCTGTGAAGCGCTGCCCGCTGCTGTGCGGGGCTGGGGAGAAGAGGGCAGATTTAGGGCTCTGTCTGATTCTCAGAACAGCCTTGCACTGATTGCATCCCTCTTGGTGAGGCTGAAACAGCACCTGGAAGGGGAGCTGCTGTGCTCAGGCTCATCCCTGTGTGTCAGCGCCCACCCAGGACGTGGCCCCACATGCCCTGTGTCAAAGGGGCTCAGGGGCATTCAGCGGCCCTAGGATCAGTTCCTGCACTGGGGATGCCACAGTTGGGAAGTGGAAGGGGGGCCACAGGCTGCCTCCTGCTGCCATCTTCCTCCTTTCTCTTTCTGCCTCCTTTCCTCTTTTTCTTGGCAGTGCCAGGTTGCTTCAGCACCAAGGGGCAAGGAAGGTTTTCCATCTTCCAGTAGGGTGAGCAAGCCATGGAGGGGGTGATAAGATGTTGTCACCCTGCATATTGCAGGAATTGAACCCTTTTTCCTCCTGCTCCTCTCCAGTCCCAGTGGGCACCAGGCTCTGCCCTCCATTGCCCCCAGACTCTCCACTCCCTTCCTACCCTGCTGCCTCCCGTTGCCTTTCTTCCTGAAAGCAATTGCAGTTTATTTCACTGCACCAACACACTTTTTAAAATAACACATCGTTCCAGGCTTTTAGTCACGACTTCTGCCTCCCTCCCCCGAAGCAACCATCTAATCACCAGAGCAGCTGGTCTGGGTGAGAGGGAGTGATAACGCGAGAACAGGGTGAAGGCAGCTCTGGGAGGGGGAACACATTCCTGGCTAATTATGGAGCAGCACTAGATCTCCTCTCCCCTGGGTCCTCCCCCACCTAATACACTGGGGACAGCATTAATTTTGTAGACAAACAGCAGAGCTCCTGTCCGAGTGGGGAGAGAGGCATCGGGTCTGTCGGAGTTACCACCTCTGGGGAAAACAAAGGAGACGGAGGGATTTTTCATTTCTGGAAACACATGAGGAGCTCCAGAAAATATTAGGCCCTCCAGAGTGATTTGCGGTGTTACAGAGAGGGCTCAGCACACCTCTGGGGCACAAACCGCGGGGCGGAGCGGCACTGCAGCAAGAGGAGCTGTGAGCGCAGCTCCCTGCCCTGCATGCCTCAGAGCAGCAGCATCAACAGGACTGGCCCCTGCCCCGGGGGCTTGCTCTGGGCTGCTCAGCTTCTCCATGGGCAGAAGGGGCTAGCAGTGGTTCCTTGGGAGTCCTGGACACGAAGCCCAGCAACTGGGCTTACTGACTGGGAAATGCAGGTGGTGAGGTTGAGCAATGCTCTACAGGATCAGCCTGATCTACAGGATCAGTCACTAAACCCTCTGTGCTGGCAGCAGCTGCAGAGGCCACCACGGCCTCCGGACAGGCAAAACCCACAGAGGGCCTGTTCCCTGCTATCAGCAGATGGCACTTCCCTCTGAAGCTTTGCTTCTCTTTTGTTTCAGATAATCATTCACAGGTGTCAAGGGCCTCTCTGCGCATCCGCATCCTGGATGTGAATGACAACCCACCTGAACTCGCCACCCCCTATGAAGCTTCTGTGTGTGAGGATGCCAAGCCAGGCCAGGTATCGGGCACCCCCCAGGTCTCCTTCAGCGCCCGCGGTGGTCCCATGGCACCAGCAGTGCTCTGGACCAGCACCAGCCTGCCCAGCCTTCACCTCTGCCAGTCCCTGTGCTGCTGCTGCCATGCTGGGAACCGCTTTGCTGGTGTCCTGTCACTAAGCTGGCCCGCAGGGGCAGAGGCTTGTCCCTGGCTGCGGCAGGAGCCGATGATGCTCCGCTGGTTTGGGCCCTGTGAGCCAGGCCCCAGGGAGGGGCTGCAGCGGTGGTTCCAGTTCTCATCTCTGCTCTCTCCCCACAGTTGATCCAGACTATTAGTGTTGTGGACCGCGACGAGCCTCAGGGTGGCCATCGTTTCTACTTCACGCTGCCACCTGAAGCCACCAACAACCACCACTTTTCTCTGCTGGATATTAAGGGTAAGTGCCTGCTGGGCTGGCTGTGCGGAGGGGACGGGGCCGTGCAGTACAGTGGCTCGCAGCCCTGTGCCTTTGCCTGTCCAGGGGTCACCGTCTGGCTGTGCTGATGGAGCTCAGGAGCCTTCGTGCACCCTGGCAGCTCCTTGCCCACCTGTAGCTGTGGGACTGGCCAGCTGACTATTTGGGTTTCCTCAAGAAGGTTCCACCAGCTTTCTCCTCTGCTGCAGGCAGCTCTGCTGCTCCTAGCTCACTGTCTGGGTAGCCTTCAATATTTTCAGGGCTCTCGGTCCCTTCCTTGATGTGCAATCTCTAACTTGCCCGCAGGCAAGGAGATGATGTGGATTTACAGGTGAACACACTGTTTTGAGCACTGTGATTTATCCTTCTCCGACGCATGGCCCTGAGCATGGGTTGTCACTGGGCTGCTGTGCAGGCGGGCAGCCCCGTGCCCCCGGACGGGAGCAGCCCATGGGTCCTGGAGGCAGCGGGGCTGAGCAGTAGCTGGCCCTTGGCTGTTGTGGACTAGCCGAGATATAACCAGCAGAGCCGGATTCCCGTTAGGTGGCCTGGGGGTGAAGCTGCACCAGATTTCCCAAGGCTCGTCCTGCCCCTTGGGCCCGTCTGAGAGCCCTGGGTGCACCGGGGCTCTGTGAACTTCTGGGCTGAGCTGGCTCCCCAGTACGTCTCCCCAGCCTGCGGCTGTAACCGACGGGCTGCTTTGAGGGGCTGGTTGGCTGGGCCCTGGCCATTTGTACAGCTTCGAGGGCCACGAGGTCAGGCTGTGTTTGTATGATGGCTGTCCAGAAAAGTATTTATCAGGCTGCTTCCTATTTTTAACTGGTGTCTGATGAATCTAAGTGCTGATTGCACTGGTAAAAGCAGCAGAGACCATTGCAGTTATTAGAGTTTTCTTTAGCCAGATGTGTGTGTATTTGTCAAAGGGGCCAGCCCAGATGGAAGCCACCGGACTACATTACAGTCCATTGAAATGCTTTCTCCTTGTTCAGTATTGATCAGCATTGTTAGGGTAGTTCAAACTGAACTTGCCGCAAAAAAACTTCAAATGTAATTGTAGAAGTACTGACATCGCTTTGTGTCCTAAAAAGGGCAGCTGTCCCTGATCCAAGCCCCTACCCCCGATCCCCGCCCCCCCCCCCCCCCTCATGGGGCAGCTGTTCACAAGACCTTTGTTTCTTATCACGTACGTAAACTTTAATCCTCTGCAAGATTTTGCCCCCACACCCGGCGATTAACTTCTTTTGCTGTCTCTGAAGGACCTCAGGAAAACATGTGAGAGCACTCTCAGTTACACCCTGGTGCCCGTCCCTGCCCACACCCTGCCAAAAGCTGGGGCCGCAGTGCCTCGGAGCAGGCTCTCCGCTGCAGCTGGGCAGGGACCTGCAGCGACTGCTGCTCCTGCCCAGGACAGGGGCCTGGCCGAGGGGCTGGAGGCCGCTCAGAAGCTCTGGGGTTGCCCCTGCTCCTGCAGGAGGGGCTCATAGGGAGGGGGCAGGATGCAGGCTCTCACTCGCTGTCTCCTCCAGAGCTGCTGCTCTCTTGAGTAGGATGAGGCGCGCTCATCACACAGGGTAATCCTCTGTGCTAAATGATCCCACAAACCTTGCATGTGGTGCAACACTGCATAAAATGAGTAAAAGCTGGCATCACCTCCTGCCTTCTGCTCTTGGTAAAACAAATGCTGTTGCTGCAGGGTTATTCCCAGGGTGTTTGGAGACCCTCCCAATTGCCAAGCAATGCTCTCTTCCACAGCGAGAGGCGGTGGCTGCCTGTGCAGATGGAGACGCTCCTCACTTCGGCTGTGTGCTTGCTTTAGCGTCATCTCCCTTCCTTTAATTTCTCCCTGCCTCAACTTTTCCAGTCCATTGAGTGTCCTGATTGTGCTCACCTTCGCCCCTTGCCCTCTTTGATTCCCTTGCTGCATCCTCCTTTGTTTGCCCCCCCACCCCTTGCCTCCCTCTTGTGCATTCACCCCTCTTCCACTCATCTCTCCTCCTCCATGTAAATATCAGTGGTGACAAACTGCTACCACCAGCCCATCTGTTTCTTTGTACAAATTTGTAGCCAGTTTTGAAACGTGATTTATAAATATTGCTTTTGCAGCCAAGGAGTGACACTGATGGATGTCAGCACAGATGGATTCACTGAGCTCTTGCTTAAATCCTTCTCTTTTTTGCTTTGCACCTACTTCCCTCAGCTTCTGCAAGGCAGCAGAAAGCCATCTCAGGAGGGTAACTTGTCCTCAGGGACCAGCATCCTCTCGGGACCGCTCTCGTTACAGTCCATCAGGCAGGACATGAGCCCAGGCAGAGGAATCCTCCCGCTCCAGGCTCCAGGCACCGCGCCGGCCCACGGCGTGGAGGGGCTCCCTCGGGAGGGCCGCGGTGCTGCTGGCTGTGCTCCCGGCTCAGGCAGGCACCTCGCTAACAACCCTCGCAGGAGACTGGGAAAGCAGGAGTGAGATGGCGGATGGTGAGCGGCCCTATTGTGCGTGTGGGGCCAGGGCCAGCCAGGGCAGGAGAGGACACTGTTCATTGTCTAGGCTCTCCTGGGGCTCCTTGTGGGCAGCGCAGATGAAGCCTATGAGGACTTCAGGGAAAGCCCGGGGTGATGGGGCAGCCTGTCTAGCTGATGAAAAGCTCGTAGAGGACTTGCTAGCAAATAGGTGTATGGTAGCAGTCGCAGAGCACGTCTGCTGCAGCCTGATGCTGCCACAGTTCAGCCACGATACAGCTGCTGACCTGACCCATGCTGGGTCTGGCCCCACTGCAGCTGAAGCTGCCCAGAGTGGGGCTGGCCCTTCAAAAGTACCTGCAGTTAACACCTGCAGCCCTGCTCATCAGCTCCCAGCAGCATGCAGAGCTGCCTTGGCTGCCAGGAGCTGCCTTGGCACCAGGTCAGAGATAGAGGAGCAAAAGGTCACCCTGCAGGATGCTTTGCATTAGCTGAATTATAGCTGAGGCAGTTTGCAGGAGTCAGGCTTTTAGAAACAGTGCTATTTCCTACTGGCATTTTTCTTGGTCTGTCCGAGGGAGTGCTCAAGCACTTGCTAATTCATCAGACATGAAATAAAAAGTCATTTGTGATAACAGTGGACCCAGTCCAGAAGGAAGATGCCCAGCTAATGAAGTGCCCAAAGGAGAAGATAGCACTGGAAAAGCTGACCTCACCCACGGCCAACTGGTGCCTTTCCAAAGGCATTCACCATCCTGTGACTCCTAACTTGCCTTTTGCTGGGTCTTTCTGGCCTGAGAAAATTGATTAGAGAAGGATCAAAGGCAATTAAAGCCTGAAATCATGTTCTCCAAGAAACGCTAATTGTGTTGGAAGGGATGGTAGAAAGCATCTAAGCCCAACAACCTGGAAGGGGTGGTAGATAATATGGAGCGCCACATGGAGCTACTGACTCCAGAGCTCAAGGGCTAGGCAAACAGATGTCTGAACTCTCTGCAGGTCTCATTAAGAGCATGTAATGGGTGATAGAAGATCTGAAAAGTGTTTCAGTCTCAAGCAAAATGTTAGGATTTGAGGATTGCCTCAGGATAGACAAAGCCTCCTCCAGCCCTGCAGGGATGCTGCTCCCAGCACCAGTAGCACAGATGCTGATCTGATGCAGGGTGAAAAAGGGCACCAAATCTGTCTGGGCTGAGCCAAGGGCAAGTGAGCAGCAGTGGTGCCAAGGCCTGGCACCCAAAGAACTTGGGAGAAGAAACACGCAAAAGGGAAAAAACATTCTTCTCATAGCAGCTGCAACTGCCCAGGGCTGAAGGAAGGAGATCTTTAAGGAGACCTTCAGGTCAGCAGCGTGGCTGCAGGTGGGGCAGTAGCCATCTGCACTCGGAGCTGGCGGGCGCTGGGGCTGCGGAGCAGAGGCAGAGAAGGGGAAGGTGGATGCTCAGTGAGGCCCGGACATGTGAGAGGGCAGAGGTGTCGGAATCCAGGCTGGAGGTAGGTTGCTGTCTTCTGCTGTCTTGGTGCTGATCGAGACTGAGTTACGAGAAGTATTTATGAGCTCTCTTTCTGAAGCTGCCAAGAGCCTCTTTGGAGAGGGAGTCTGAGAGAATTGTTTTATTATTCCTAGTGATGTTATGTATCCAATGGAGTATATTGTATTCCTAAACTTTGCTCTCTCAGCGGTATTGATTGATCCCTGCACACTCGACTCCCTTTGGTTTCTGCCTTTAGTGAGTCGCTCCTCAAGCAGATAGAGGTGCTGCTGCACGAGGTAGTATGATGTGGTACAGGATAAAACCACCGTGTGTTCGTGGAGAGGGTGGCACGGGAAATCTGCCAAGGATTATAAGATGTCAGCTGGTGTAGCAAGATGGCGAGGATAGCAACTGGTTTGGCTTGGGGCCTCAGAGCAAACCTAGCACAGCCTTTGGAGCGGTGTGACCATGTCACAAAGTACAACCTCACTGGATCAGGCAGCAGAACTCGGGTGTGGAGGAGGAAAGTTGTGCAGGAAAGTTGTGAATTGACATCTGCTGAAATTTCAGTACCACCTTATGGGAAGTACTGCTCCCCAACCTCATGACCCCAGAACTGGATTTAGCAGAAAGCTGCTACGTAGGAAGAGATAAGAGAGGCTGCAGGGCCAGGGCCTGTCGGGCTTCACTCTGCAACCACTCAGGCTGTGCTGGTGCAAACAAAAGGATGCCGAGACACAGGTCCTGGCAGCAACTGTCTCGGGTCAGCTGCATGTGAAGACACAGCAGTACCAAGAGAAAATACATTGTTACGTAAGAGGTTGCTTTGGATATGTTTTCCAGGGCATGTTTTTCCCCGATCTAGGCAAAATTTACCTCACTTCTGTAGTCAAATAAACTGCATCGCAGGGCAGCAGCGCTGCCTTTCTGGCGTGTCTTGTTCTTCGGTCTGTGGCTGGAAGGGGAACGCAAGAAGCTCGTAATGGGTGCAAACTCCCAACAGGGACAGCAGGTCCCAGGGCACCAGGGAGAGAGGGGCACAGTGGGTTGGCAGCAGCCAGGAGGGAGGCTAGAGTTGGCTCTGAGCCCAGGGGCCACCGCTGGGGCCTGAGGTTGGGGTCTGGCTGTCCAGCCTTGGTAAGCTCTGCCTTTGGTGTGAATGTGAAATTTCGTCCTCCTGTAGCATGTGGTCATGTCACCCTGTTTGAGAGAGAAAACGTAGTTTTATGACGACTGAAATAGTTTTGCACTTGTGATTTTTGTCTCTCTCCCATGTATGAAGTTTTGGGTTGCACAGCTAGACCTCAGCCTCTTCCTGAGCTGAGGTTTCTCAGAGCAGAGCTGTCTGTCGTGCTGCTTTATTCTGACTGTGGGTTCAGCATTGAAACTATTTCTCCTTTCTGTACTGGGAAGTAGGGGGCTCAGTGGTGCAGCGAGTGGTCGGAGCATTTCAATCAAGCTGAGGTTAGCAGCTGCCCTTCTGCAACTTGCACATGTATTTCCCCTTGATTTGTAGAGACCATTTCTAAAAATACAGCATGCTGTGCAACATTGCAGGCCCTCCTGAGCAGGAGCCAAGCTGGCTGTAACCTGAAGGGGACTTCATAGTCCTCTGCTGTTTGCCACGAGGTGAGGAGCTGGCACTACGAGCACATTCACACAGCGCTCAAGGGAGCACCAGTGGGTGCCTGCGTGGGTGGGAGACCACGTGGGGATCTGGCCGCAGTCTTGGGCTGGTTACTTGGCTCCTAATGGCACCAGCGAAACCAACCTTCCCGGGTTGAGGGCTGGATCCTCGCTCGCTCCGTCTGTCCTGCCTTTGTCTCTCTACTGGATCCAGATGCCCAAGGCTCGTTTAGCTGGGCTAGACAGGAGTTAGTCCCAGCCTCTTGCTGTGATAGCATCGTTAATGTTATTTATATCTCCCAGCTATACTGCAGCAAGCTGAGGGAGTGGCACCAAATGAGATCTTCTCACCTTTGTGCAAATGATTAGCATAACAATTCATTTTTCCCTAGCTTATCCTTGGTAGGGAACAGGAAGCCTTTCTCCTGCTCTCCCTGGCAGCTCTGCCAGGTCACCTCTGTGCTGGGGCCACGTGTGCAGCTCCCAGAGTTGTGGCCCTGGTGGCAATGTCCTGCTGCCCAGGTGGCTGCCCAGGCCGGGGCTGAAGTCCCAGCCTCATGTCCAGGGAACCCAGGCAGCACATGGGGCATAGGCAGCCTCTGCTCCCCATGTGAGTAATCCCCTCCACCGGCTGGCGATGCTGCAGCACTTGGATCCTGTCTGATTTAGGAAGCATGGGCCAGTGCTGGGTACTGCAGCCTTGCAGGCACAGTGCTGACACTGCATGCGTTATTGCCTTATTGCTGTCTCCTGGTCCGTGCGCTGAGGTTGTTGCCTGCCTGAAGTGTGCTTTTGCGAGCAGGGATGAATGAAGTTACCTAGGAAATTCTCTTGAAGGATAAAAGGTGCTACATCCAAAGGAAGAGTTTTTCTAGTGAAACCTGCAGCACAGTTCTGTGTGCAGGGAGAAGATTTGGTTTTGAATACTGGACTTGTGGCATTCAGTGCAGCCCTGAATGTTGGCTGGTGTGGTCTTCTGCCTGGTGTTCACGCCTTTGCTGAGTCAGAAGGTGAGCTCTTCAAGGCAGACCCTGCGCTCTCACATGAGCTCACAGAGAGATGATGTTTTCCTATCTCCTTTATGCTACAATCCCAACTCTCCCTAGCTAAGGTGCAAAAGGCTCTGCTCTTTGCAGCAACACAGCCATATTCTGGAACATGGAAAACTCTGGAGGACTGAGTACAGAGGCTTAGGGATGGGAGCAGCAGCCTGGTATGCAGCACTGGCAGCTGAGCCCTCCGCGCTCTGCTCTGCCCCAGCTCAGCACGGTGCCACTGCGACCTGCCCGCATCCTGCCCACCGGTGCCTCTGCCCCAGCCGGGTGGGCACCTGCTCTGTGCTTGGCTCCCATCCTGCCCCTGCCGTGCCCCGGTGCTCTCGTGCAGCGCCCGATCCATATGGCAATTTCCGTGGTGGCAGGCGGCCCAAGAGCCAAGATTAAAATAGATATCTTTTCCAATTGAATTGCTGATTGATACAGAAAGGGGCCAGTCCAGCATAAATCAGGAGCAATGAGGAGAGAGTCTGTAGACAGCAGCACCTTGCTGTGTCCAGGCCAATCTATGCTTTATTAGATAAAGACTGCAGACAGTCAGCAGCAACTTCTGACATCTGGCCACAACTGTTCAGCTGCTATTCAGTCCTTTTCCTTCCACCCTGCTCTGCTGCTGGCTGGCAGCAAGTGGCACGCATGAGCAGGGTCCGGAGCTGATGTTCAGTCCCTTTTCTTAGCCTCCATGCTCCAGGTTGTGTGCAGTTGCTGCTCAAGCTCATCTCTGACCCTGGGGCACTGGCAGGTCCCATGAAGCGGCTGTGTTAGTGGTACTGAAACTTGAGCCAGCTAAGCCCTTGAAGCAGCAGGATTTGAGCAAACGGGGACAGCCAGCTGAGTTGGCAGGCTTGAAGAAGCTCAGCCTGCCTTTTTGGAAGTCTTACAAAGGACCCCGGGGGTGTTGGGCTCTGATTGAGGCAGGACCCTTTACCCGTGGCTCTCAGGTTTGGGGGCAATAACCACTCCTGCAGGCTCAGCACCCTCTGCAGAGCCCCATCCGCTCCAGACTGAGTGGGCCAGGTTGGGTCGGGATGGGTCTCCAAGTCAGTGACCGACTCTTACCCTGATTCCTGTTCTGTGTCGCTCTCAGAGCATTTTCTGAAAGGTTCTTCCCCTCTGTCATGCGCTTTTGCTCCTGTGTCAGGTTTGCTAAGCCCCAGCAGTGCTGGTGGTGGGATGGGCTGCCCTGTGCCAGCACAGGGCACCTGCTGGAGCCGGGCCGGATGCTCCTGGGCACCAGGGCTGCCAGGGGACCGTGGCGCAGGGGAGCCAGAGCTGGCTCTGCTCCTGTCGGGGGACAGTGGGAGGCCAGGGCACACCGTTCCCTGCTCGGCTGAGCTGTTGGTGGCTGGAGCTGGCATCCGTACAACTGATGTGTGTGTGGTAGCAGCCCACCAGCACCCTGATGGTTTGTCCCGTGTACAGAGGAGCTCATGCTGGTCCTGCTGCTCTGTGATGGGAGTGACTTTGCTGTCGGTTTGCTTCTTTCCTGCAGACAATACGGCTGCGGTGCACACGCAGAGAGTGGGCTTCAATCGCCAAGAGCAAGATGTGTACTTGCTGCCCATTTTGGTGGTGGACAGCGGCCCCCCACCCCTCAGCAGCACGGGAACCCTGACCATCCGCATCTGTGGCTGTGACAGCAACGGGGCCATCCAGTCCTGCAATAGCACAGCCTACGCCATGTCAGCTACGCTGAGCCCAGGCGCCCTCATCGCACTGCTGGTGTGTGTCCTTATCCTGATCGGTGAGTGCCGCCCGGCTCCTGCTGCCCCCGGCCGCCCTGCCTGCAACCCTGCACGAACCCGGCCCCGTTGCCCCCTGACTCCTTGTCGCTGGCTCACTGCAGAATGGAGTGCAGGGGGCAGGGCTGTTGTGGGGACTCCAGCTTTGTCCCTGCTCCACACGCAGCGCTCTGGGATGCAGCCGAAGCACAGCTGCCCTTGCGATGGGTGGGTGGGTGCCAAGAGCCAGGGTGCCATATGCAGGCTGCCAAGCTGTGCTGGCAGCAGGCATCTGGCTGCAAAAGGGGCATATGTGTGTCCCAGCACAGAGGCCAAGGGTGGTGGGCATGGGACATACAGTCACGCTTGTAACACAGAGATGGCAGGGTCAGAGTTGGAGCAGGCAGGCAGGATAGAGATGGGGTGCACGCAAACCAGAGCGTTGCCCAGGACAGGATAGCATGCTGCTATCGGCACTAGCACAAGCTTATGCTGGCGCGACAGGACGTGGCATGAAGGAGCAGAGAAATTGTGGGCTTGTTTGCACATGGGAAGTGAATGGGGCTCATGGGGAGGGGGTGGTGGTGTGCTGTGGTGTCCTCAGGTTTAGCACTGTGCAGTTGGACACTGCTGCTGAAAGCCCTTCAGCATCAATGCTGGCTTGCAGCTGGCTCCTGAGGGCTGTCAGGCCTCCAGTGGATGTCAGTGCCTTGCTCAGTGAAGTCTCCTCTCCTTGGCATGTCTCTGCTCGCCATCTCCTGCTGTGTCTCCATTTAGAAAACCCTTTCCCATAGGGTGTACTTTACACTGGTTTCATTTTCAAACGCAGCACAAACAAATTTCTGCCTAATTGCCCAAATGAATAAAGTGCACATCGGTGCTCTAAAGGTGATGGGATGAATGGATGATGATCCAGGACACATCTGTGGCTCGTGGCTCAGGCTCTGTGCCATCTGCTCCACAATCACCCTCCCAACATTTGGCTGCTGCCATGGTTCACGCATCCCCTTTCCTATTCATCTTCAGCAGAAGCAATCCGTTTGTCTGTCTAGCCGTGCATTCAGCCATCTGTCCCACCTGTCACAGTGGTTGTGCTGCATGGAAAAGGAAGCTCCTGTTCTGCTCTGGAGCCCAGGCCAGTCTCTCTCCCAGCCAGTGCCACAGCACGGCTGCTACTTAATGAGCTTGGCTGCTGGGAGCTGGATGGCAGCTGGGGTCCGGGCTGCCGGGGCGCCCTGTGACACAGGGGCTTCACCGTTGTGCCCAGGCACCGTGTGAGACCGCTGCATGTGCTCTGACTGTCTCTTCTTTCTCCAGTGCTGGTCCTTCTGATTCTCACGCTGAAGCGACACCACAAGAGCCACCTGACATCCGAGGATGACGAGGACATGAGGGACAATGTCATCAAGTACAATGACGAAGGGGGTGGCGAGCAGGACACAGAGGCCTACGACATGTCTGCCCTGCACAGCCTCTATGACTTCAGTGAGATCAAAGGCGGTGACGGGGGCGGGGGGCTAGGAGAGGGGGGCCCGAGCGGAAACCCAGCCTCCGAGCGCCATGCCCTCCCACAGTGGGTGCAGAGCCCGGACCTGGACTTCTCCGTGTTCAGAGACTACATCTGCAGGAAGGTGGAGCAGGCGGATGAGGACCTCTCTGTGCCGCCCTACGACTCGTTCCAGACCTATGCCTTTGAGGGCTCGGACTCCCCTGTGCCCTCCCTGAGCTCCATCAACACCTGGTCCAGCAGCTCGGAGCAGGACTTCTCCTACCTGGGGGGCTGGGGGCCGCGTTTCCGGCAGCTGGCAGCGCTCTACGCGGGGCGCCGTGGCGAGGAGGACAGCGAGGAGTCCTAGCTGTGCCAGCCAAAGCCCACGAGGCTCCGGGCGTTTCCAGGGCCAGGGCTCTGGCCATGGCAGGGTCCACGCGCAGGGTGCAGTGGGTGCTGGTAGTGGCTGCCGGGGGGGCTGTGCTGTGGGGGTGGGCCTGAGCTGGGTGTTCCCCACAGCTGCCTCCTGGTCAGGGCTGTGTTGCACCCACACGGCCAGGCTGGCGTGCCCATGGGAGCTGCTGGGGCCATCGTAATCTCCTTAATGCCGATGTCTGTTAGAGCACTGTGCATTAATTTAAGAAAGAGAAGAATCTAATTCAAGAGAGATTGGAGGGGTTTCTCTCCCACAAATTATCATTTAAATAGATCTGTTCAGTGAGCCCAGTTCAGGATAGGAAGAGCAAACCGGGAGCCTTTTGTTGTCTAAATTGTTTTTGTCACTTGAGTCAGAGCATTTGAAGTGCTTTGATTTCTTTAAGAACTTTCCTTGCAGAGGGAAATAAGCTTTAAACTTCTGTTTTGCTTTTTCTGCTTACATTTGCTTACTTTTTGGAGTCCTCCTTCCTTCTGCACATGGGCACCCAGGCAGTGCCCGGGCTGCTGACGCGGAGCCAGGCCACGCACACTGCCACGCTGGGGATGCTCACGCTGGCTGCGGCTCCATGGTCACACCCTGAACAGAGTGACTGCTGCACAGGAGTTCACTTCAAAACACACTTCCTGCTAAGCTGCAATTGCTGTGCATCTCAGCTCTTAGACCTTTCCTGTAGTTAAAATGCTGGTGACTCGAAGGGGCTTCCTCTTGCGCACCCTGCGCACTGGGCGCTGTCTGTGGCATCCTGGTGTGCTCCAAGGCCCCGGTGATGGACGGAGTCATCCTGCCTGCTGCTGAGGTGTGGTGGCAGCTCTGTGACACCTCGGTGCACCCGGGTGTCCCTGCCCTGGCACCCTGCAAGAAACCTGCAAAACACCCGTGGGTGGCACAGCTTCCTTTGCATGAGACCTCTGGTTTTAACAGGTGGGTCAGGAGGCAGCAGGTGGGATTTGACTTTGTTCCTCGGGCTTCCTACTTACTAAAGGAAAGTGCTTCTCGGCCCTGCTGGTATTGCAGCTCCTTATCTGTTCCCGTTTAAAACAATCAGTGATGTATTTGATAGGTAACTGATAAGGTTTCCCAAGGCCTGACACATCCTGGGCTTGTCACTGGGTTTGTCCTTTTAGTTCAGCCACAGTGTTTGCTATCCTTGGAGAAGGCTTAAATGTAAATGTACATGCGTGTTCATTTTATGCTGTTTTGCTTCCCGGCTGCTGGTGTTGGCCCTTTGGCCACAGCGTGAGTCCTGATGGTGGAGAGAGGCAGGATGCATCTTTGCCATGGCTCCTGCCCCTGGCTGCTCCTCCCCGCTGCCACCATGCTTGGCTTTCTGCTGGGACCAGGAGCTGCTCATTTCTCAGGGTCTCTCTGGTCCCTGCCAAGGAGGCTGCAGGCACCCACGGCCTGGTGTGCCACTGGTTCACTGTGATGATGCTGGAGAGGCAGCAGGGCCAATGGGAGGTGATGCCCTGAATCCCAGAGCAGGAGAAAAGAAAGCCCTCTCTTCCTCAGGAATGTGTACGTGTTTTCCCTCTGGGCTGAAGTGTCGGAGTCCCTCTGGAGTCAGCCTTTCCTCTAGCAAGAGTGTTGTGCAATAGTAGGGCTCTGTCCGTAGGAGATGGGGTCTGACAGGGTACGTGTTTAGCCACCCTCCCACTGGGTTTCCCCCTCCCCGACCAGCCAGTCCTCCCCACTGCGCATGCACGCATGCTTGCGTTTTAATTTCCATCCCCCATGTAAATACGGGAGGAGCACGGTGCCCAGCGAGCTGGCTGCTCCGTGGGCACTGCCCTGCACTCCCTGCCCTCCCACACCCACAGGAGGAGCTGGCAGCTGCCACAGTCTTCTCTATTCAAACAAAATTAGGAGGTTGATTTCTTCACCCTTGTTATTTTTTTCAAGGTCTCTCAAGGACCTGGAAATAAATTATTTCCTTGTCATCTAGCCTGAGTCTTATTTACCTTGTCGTGTTTTGTTTCATAATGCTGCGCTTCTAACGTGGTCCCATGAATGCATGCCCAGAGGGCAGGGGCCGGCACAGCTTGGGCGGGCACGTTCCCTGCTGGGGCCAGCAGCTGAGCCAGGCAGGGTTCCCAGGGCAGGGTGCTGCTTCTCTGGCTCCTTCCCATTTTTCATTGAAATGCTCATCAGAAAAAGCATCTTCATGAGCAATGTCAGGTTGTTTTTCTGGCTGAATTTGAAGGAAATGATGAAAAAACAATATGCACTTGGCTTCCTCCATCTCTTCAGAAAAAGAAAGCTGGGTTGTGTTGTGAGCAGCTAGTTGAGGTGCTCAGTGTGTGCCCCAGGCAGCCCGCGGTGCCCGCCTGCTGCTCTGCTCCCCCTGGGAGCCACGCAACACTGGGTTCTGGAGTCTGCAAGGCCACAGCTGGGCACAGGCTTCTTAGCGCCATCCCTGAAGCAAACTGCATGCTAAATGACAAAAAAAAGTCTGATAATGCATCCTCATCATCATCCTTTCTTAGCCAATAGAGTCCTTTAATGTTCTTTAAAACATGAATCTTTAGTGTTGTTTTCCTGAAGTCACAGACAGCCTCGTAGGTGTCCAGCTCCTCACTGACAAGCATGGATCCTGATCATGTTCTTCCCAGCTTCGGTACCATTGGACATTGATAACAGGTTTTGTTGCCATGACCCATTTTCATATCAGTAATGGCATGTATTAGTGCAGTGTTCAGTTATCAGCTGCAGAAAAAAAAATAATTTAAACCCAGTTTTAATACTGAAATGATGTAAATAAATGACACTCCATCCTGGCCACAGATAAATCAATTGCTGGTGGTTTTCTTGATGGCAAGGGACTGGGAAATGAGCAACATGTTAACGGCACACAAGCATGAATTTCCCTGTTCAGGAAGCCTCGTCAGGGTGCACAGCTGTGGCTGCTGCGGCACCCGGTGGCAGCGGGATGCTGCCCAGGGCTGGGTGTAGCACTCAGCAGCTGGCCAGCACTGGGAGAGGGGGACATGTGCTCAGCTCTGTGGTGGCACCAATGTAGGTCAGCAGATAACACAGGCAGAATTTAACCTCCTCAATAAAGTGACAGTCATTTAAATAGCATCTTGCAGTCCTCGCTCAGAAACAGGCTTATTGATCCCTGAGGTCTTTAAGCACTTCCATATCCGTCACCATCCCCACGCCTCCACTCCCATCCTGCTCCCTTGGTTATTCAATTAATGGTATGGAAAAAGCATCTGGTGACCTTTGATGACAGCAGTTAGTGGGATGCTGTAACAGAAGGAAGGAGTCTTGAGGCCAGAGGGGTTTCCAGACACGTGAGGTGTGCTGCCAGACCTCAGTGTACACACCGTTTTTCTTTTCACAGTTGCAGTGAGTGATTCTGTAGCTGTAAACCTTGAGGAGGCCTTTTTACAAGCATTATTGTTAATTGCCTACACACAGCAAGTGTGTCAGCACTGCACTCACAGCTGTATGCTTTGACAGTTTGGACGCATCGGCCAACTGCTGTTTGCAGAGAGCTATTGACAGTTGCTGTGTGTTTGCACCCTGGATTTTCAGTCCAGGTCCCCAGCAGCAGGAGCTCTCACATTCCAGCTGCAGCAAGCACAGAGATGTGCTCTCTCTGAATCCTGCTGTCCAACTCCAGGCACCTAGGCAAGCAGTCTAGCTATCATAGGACTTTCTGGGGATCAGGTGGGCTTGGTTGTCCTAGGAGATCCTGCTGGCAGAGGAAAGAGCCTGAAGTTAGTGTACTCCTAACAAAGGAGGTAATAAGTGCCTAGTATTAGTGTGATGAGTCTGGGCCGTGTAGAAGGATTTGTGTCTTGATATTGTGGAGGAATGGAGAGAGCTCAAAGCAACAAATTGCCAGCCAGAGCCAGACCCTTAACTACAAAAGAGTAGGATTATTGAGAGCTCTGATTGCAGAAGCATCTGTGAAGATGTTTTAAGAGCTCCATGCAGTGCCCCCTCAGCACAGCCCGTTTTGAGGAAATTTTTCTATAGGCACTTCTCTCTCTTCAGCAGTTGCACAGCCGTCCCTGGCTCCTGCAGGGCAGGACAAGGGCAGGCTGATCTCCTCCTTGCTTTGCAGGAGAAGCCAGTCCTGCTCTGCAGAAGCATCCCGCAACAGAACTGGTTCGGATCCAACAGCTGGGTGCTCTGCTGGTGACTGTGCGCTGAAGATGCTTCTAGGTCTGTCCAGGGCTGCAGGCTCCTGGCTCATTAACAACACCCACACTCATCTGAGTGGAGAAGGGCAGTGAGTGTTCAGAAATGGCATGTTCTGGGCAGCACAGGCTCCTCTAGGAGCAAAGAAGGCACCTGCAGATGCAACTGCTGTATGCTGCTGGGTCAGAAACCTGGCTGGTGCTGTGCCCCTGCATGCTGGCACCTGCATGTTGGGGTATTTCTTTGCCTGACAGAAGGAAGTCTGTTCCATCCAGCTGCTCTGCAGGAGCAAGGCAGCTCTTTGTCCAGTGCTTTTGTCAAAGAGCAACAGCCCATCAGGAACCCTACAGGCTTGCAGGGGGCTGAGAGTCACTCCCACACCTGTGGCTCTGCCGCTGGGGATGGTGGCATGTGCCACGGTCTCGTTCTGAATGCGTCCTGTGAGATTTGTGCCCCTGTGCGTGCAGACCACAATGGCAGCTGGGCGCTGTGACTCCGCTCTCAGCCCCAGCACAGAGGTGCTGCAGCAGCATCACCTTTAATGTCTTTGCTCTGTGCCACGGCGAACTCCAGAAGGCAAGGTGTCCAAGCCTCCTCCAGGGAGTTATTTACAAAAGATGGATGTGATCCGTGGGGATCATTAATGGGAAATGAAAAAAGGCAGTGATATCTGCACCCCCAGGAGAAAAATACATCTCTGGTAACTGAGTGCAAGCAAGGCCATGTAAGTCTCTGCCTCCCACTTGCCTTGGTAATACACTGCCTGGGAAAGTGATCACCTTTCCCCCAAATCCTCCAAGAAGCTGCTCCATCACCAGCAAGCTGGCTGCTTTAACCACATCTGCCATAGCTAATATCACAGCTCCCCACATCCTTTCATATATGAAGACCTCGAGCTTCCTTTAGGGTAGGTATCAGATTCTTGCAGCTCGGAATAATCTCAGTTTTGCATCTCTGCTCTTTGTGTTCAGTGCAGAGACAGCAGCTGTGACTTGTTAGGGCTTCCTCACTGTGCCATGATGCTCCAGTTTGTGCTTTCTCCTTGCTGCAGCTCTGCTGTCTGCCAGCCTGTCCCAGGAGTATTCCGGCATCCTGGAGGCGACCTCGGCTTGTTGCAGCAGCAGACACCCCTCCTGGCTCACCGGCGGGGACAGGAGCTGAGTTTCCAGGCAGCCGCCACAGCTACGTGCTGCCGCAGCCAAAGTTACAAAAAGAAACAACAACATTAAATTTCCCTTGGCCTTGGAAGCTTGCTCCTGGGCAGTCACTTGGTGGGGCTGAAACCTCCCCTGTTCTTGCTGAGAACGGGCATTCCTACTGCCTACCGTGCCCGCATCCCGCTCAGGGCCCGGGGCTGGCGATGGGCTGCTCGTGTCAGGGGTCGCAGAAGGCTGTGATCTGGGAGGATCTACCTTGCACCAGAGAGCTGAGGGGAAAAGCTGCACTCGCTGCAAGCACCTGGTCTGCAATACAAGCGTTGCCCGCAGGGTACCAGGCCAGGAGTGAGTCCCCAGCCTTGTCAGCAGGCAGTCCTGGGATCCTCATGGCATCTGGAAGACCAAACCCTGGACGTGCTGTGCTTCCGTGCAGGGGACCTGCAGTCCAGTTCGGCCCCCCCACCCCCCACCCCACCCCACCCCCAACTGTTATGTTCCAGGTAGTCCTCCTGCCTGATGCCAAGGCGCTGGGAGGAAGAGCACTGGAGATCAGTGGGTGGACAGAGCAGCTATACAGATGGCCCAGCAGACTGCATTCCAACAGTCCTCATATGTGTCTTCCTGCAGGTAATTAGTTCCTTGGTTTTGAATGGCTTTTCTGAGAACGTGAGCTGGAAAGTGAACAGTGCTGCTGCTCCAGAAGGCAAGCACGCCACGCTGGCCTGTGGGGACCTGCTGGGCTGATCTCACCCCTGCAGCTGCAAAGATGTGCCCCAAGCCATGTGCACCCCTGGCCCAGCGCAAGAGGAGCACTCAGGTGTGGGCTTTCTCCTGGCTTTGTGATCCTTTTCCAGAGCAGTGCAGATTTAATGGCTATCCTTCAAATTCTCAGGGAAAGACATTGGGCTTTGCAAAGCTGGATCCAGGATTCGATGCAATCAGGATATGCAGCCATCGTACCAATACAGCAAAACAGAAAAAGGGGTCACTGTACGGTAGCTGGACAGCCTCGGCTGTAGGACAGACCTCAGCCCAGCCTGCCCTCACGGCTGCTGGGTGCTGGGCAGCACCTGGCCCTTCACGTTGTGGCTCTGGGCAGCGAGGAAGGGTAAAGCAGCAGTGGGAGTTGAGCCCCCCAAGCATTTGGCTCTTCTGAGATGTGCAGCTTGGCATGCCACCACCTGCCTCTTCTGCTGGTGCGTTTGCCGGTTGTTTGTGGTTAGGATGCCAAGCACTTGTTCTTAGACATCCCTCATCTCTTGCCGGGGACAGCAAGTGTTTGTGGCACTGGGATAATAAGTGCCCTGTCTAGCCACACTGTACTTCTATGGACATATATTTTTCATCTGCCTGCATCTCTGCCATAGAGGGGCTGCTCAGGTGAGCATGGATTAGTCCAGCTGTTCACTGTGGGGAGCAGGCACCAGCCATTTCTAATCAGGATGCATCCCCTCAGTGAGTGTTTTAACCATGGTAATTGGAGAGGTTTTAATCCCTCTTCTGCTGCGGGAAGCACGCACTGCTAACAGAAGCGATCCACCCCGACTTGTCCCCAGCTGAGTCAGCCCACAACAGCTTCCTCTGCGGTCAGAAGCTGCTCACCTTTAGCCAGGAGCCAGGCAGCTGCTGAAATCCCTTCACACTGCACGCAAATTAGGCATTGAAAATACTCATTACAGCCAACATGACACACCTTCATTATTCCAAAATAATTGTCTGAAAGGCTCGGCTTGCTACACAAGCTTCACTTGGTGCAGAAATGTGATAAAAAGAAAACAGGAAGTGCAATCAATGCTTGTAATCCTTTTAAATAAAAAAGGTACTTGCTAGTAGCTGCCAACATCTTTAAAAAGCTGTGATTTCCCTGGAGAGAGCCCTTATCAGCTATGACTGCATGTCATTCTGGCTGTCTGTCAATCCATCAGAATCCAGTGCCACTGACATTAAGAAGCCAGGCGTTAAGATTATCACATTTAGCCGTAATGTAGCACAGATTGTGTTGACATTTGGAAAATATTCCACCACAGGAGCCATTTGACTTCTGTACTTTCTTCACACAGAAAAAATGCTTTGAAACATTTCAGGGCGGGAGCCTGCCCTGCCCGGGGGCGCTGGGTGGCTGTGCCCCCGCTGCTGCAGTGAGCGGGAGGGAGACGAGGGCATGCAGGTGCCGTGACCGCCTGCGGCATTGGTGCAGGGGCAGCCCCGGCTCCGTGTCGGCTGCCGTGCAGATGAAACCACACACTGGTGCTCGCAACATTGCCCACGGCTCTGCTGGCGTCCCACGCATCCGGGCAGCGCCTGCTGCAGGCATGCTTCCTGGGAGCGCTGCTCTCCGGGCCAGCCCAGCTCCCTCTGCACCATGCTCGTGTTTTCGCTCGCTGAGGAAGTGTCCCCTGAGCACGCACGGGGCTGCCGCGGTGCAGCTCGGGCTTTGCCGGCAGGGACAGGTGAGCAGCACCCTGGGCGCGTGCCGCAGGGACACAGGCTCCTTCCCTCTGCCTGGGAAGGCCTCAGCTCGTCCTGCATTGGAGGAGATTCCAGGCCATGCGCTGGGGAGATGCTGAGCCATAGAAACAATGGTAAACGACCTGAAATGAACTGATTAATCTCTTTAAATAACTGTGAAACCATTTTCCAGAAAAAGTTAATCTACTCTAACTGGCTTTGGTGCTTTTTCTGGTGCTCCAATCAATATGTGGTCGCTTGCTTTTCATGTGTAATTCACAGTAATTGCAAAAGAGCTGTTTCTGAAGAAAATGACATTCTGCAAGCAGAAATGCAAAGAGAGACTAGGACCAATTAGCTTTAAATCCCAGAACAAGACTTGCTGTCGGATGCACGGCAGAGCTGAAGATGCCGCAGCATCACAGCTTGGTATCCTGGGTTCCTCTCCAGGAAGGCACCAGCAGTGCTGAAGCCTGCCGTGGCCGGCAGCGTGCTCGGCAGCCTCTGCTGCTGCCAGGCAGACGCTGGGAGCCTGCCCTGTGGAACCCCAGCCACGGAGGGAAGGTGGGTGCAGGACTACAAGGCTGGGCTCACCCTCCCCAGCCTTTGCAGGTGAACATTCCTGGGTAACACTCAGAAGTTAGCACGGCACTAGCTTCTAACGGTAACACTCAGCACGGCAACACTCAGAAACCATCACTGGGGCTGCCTTGGTGCAGGACAGCCCTGCCTGCGGAGCTGGCACGGCCCAGCCGCAGGTCAGTGCGGTGCCGTCCTGCACCCTCGGTCTCCCGCTTGACTTCCTGGTTCCCTGGTTCTCTCCAACTTCTCCCAGCCCACTAGCGTGTGCCCACACAAACAGCTCTGGCCTGCCCCAGCCTGGGGCTGAGGAGGGCCAACATGGGGCAGATGGAGAGGCGGACAGAGGGAAGGGAGGACGGGATGGTGCCCCCAGCAGGGCAGGGCTGCCGGGGGGGGGGCGGGGGGGGGGTCCTGTGGTCCTGTCCTTCCTCCGGCTGCAGCAGCCTGAAGGGAGGATGGGCACCCCTTTCCAAGGAGCCCATTGCTTTCTGTCATCTGCTGTAAAACCAGAACATAATTTTCCAGGATGTCATTCTAATTCTAGTGGGAAAGCTTATTACTTGTGATTTACCCATAAAAAAGCCCAGTGACTTACGACTGTGTGTCTGTGGGCTTGCCCATCAATCCATCACAGGGGCTGCGGGTGGTTCTCTGTAGGGCAAGGGGAGCAGATATGAGGACCGAGGTGAGTCTGCTGCTGTGATTGACGTGCTGCTTTTACCATCTCTAAAGTCTCTGACATATTCCTTTTGGCTCAGTGCAGATCTGCACTGCTGAGCTCCAGCACAAATGTCATTAAAACATGTTCTACCCATGGTACCTATAAATAATTGAGGCAGCAGGTCTGCACTAAGCTCTGTGCTGCAGCGCTCTGTTCCTACACTGAAGGGGAGCAGGAAGATGACCTTTCCTTCTCCCATTTACCACTTTTGAAATTAGGGGGTGTCTGGTGCTTCATCCCTGCGCTCAGCACACTCATTTCGCTGCTGGATCATTTCACTGCTTGGGGGTCTGTTGTGCTCCTTGCAGTGGAATGGGCGCAGAGTGGTTGGTGGGAGCATCCCATTTCTGTTCCAGACCCCCGGGCAGTACAGTCCTGCCACCCCTTCCCTTCACAGGATGGATGACCCTCAGCCTTTCTGCATGTCCTGGCACAGGGCAAGGGGTAGATGCCATCTCTGATCCAGCCTCCTGCAGGCCAGCAGGGGCTGGCCATAGGCAGGCGGATGAGCCTGCAGGCACTGCAGCAGCATGGGGCACCAGCGAGCTGCTCAACCCCCACGAGCAGGAGCTCGTCCCTGGCGAGAGGGCCTAGCTCACGCCCTCAGCACCAGCTGCCTGCACCTCCCCTGCACGGTTGCCAGCTCCCTCTGTGCCCACAAGCAAGTTGCTTCTTTTCTGCCTTCTCATGACAGTCACCAGCTGCCCTGTGTCAGTGGGAGTCGTTAACAAGCCTCATGCTGGAAACATGGGGTATAAATACTGAGCTCTAGCATCACTGTTTCGTGGTGCTGGCAGCAGTAATCTGGCAGTGACACTGGACGCTGTCCTCCCGCTGCGCCACCAGCCTACAGCCAGGCTTCACCCCCGCCATCCCAGGGCTCCCTGCGTGCAGGCCAGCGTGCCTGCAGGGTGCCGGTGTCGCTGCTGGAGAGGCCACACGCAGGAGGATGCAGGGGGCACACCCTGGCTGCACACGCAGTTTGGGGCTGTAGGAGCACCCGCCTTCCACAGCGGCAGAGCCTTGCCCCCAGGCCCTGGACCGGGCAGCGGGGCTGAGCGGGGTCCCTGTCCTGCCCCCTTGCCCCCCCCACACCCACGCAGTGGTGGGCACGTGCAGGGCAGGTGCCGTTGCCTGCAAGTGGAGGTGTGCAGCCATGCAGAAGCATGCGTGTGCTGAGGCACAGATGTGCTGCGCAGCGTGCATATGCCCTGACAGATCAAGAAGGTATATTAAATAGCAGCTGTCGGGCTCTTTCTGAACACAGCGGTAACACAGTTGGGACTGTTGTGATGTCTTCTTAATTTAAACTCCTGTTGTCTTTCAGCCACGTGCTAACGAGGGCTAATGGGGAGATCAGCCTACTGTTTGCCAGCACGGCTGTGTTCTTTGTCACAGCCCTGTTGCTCCTGCGAACCTGGCTCTGCTCACCAGCCGGTGCCTTTCCCTGCCTTGCTGCTCAAGACACGCTCCTGTGGGGAGGGTGCGCAAGGTCTGTTCCCTAGGGAGCAAGCTCCAGCTCAATGCAACAAAAACTTCTCCATCTCACCATCTTTTCTGACTGCGGAGCAGCGAGGCTCATGCAGGGAGTTAAGCCTCCTTGTGCTGCTCAGAGGCAGCCCCCGCTGTCTTCAGGCCTCCCTCTTATTCCAGCATTGCCAGCCCCAATAGCCCCAGTGAGACCCTGGTGTGCATGGGGTGCAGTGGGTGTTGGCGACTGGAGGAGCGATATCCCTGTCTGGTTTGGCCACAGCTCAGTGGCTTTCTGTGACCTGCCTGCCTGGCTTGTGTGGCTGGGGTGCTGGTGCTTGGGGATGGAGCAGCTCTGCACGGGAAGTCTGCTCCACGGGGCTGCTGTAGGCTCTTGGGAAGGATGGGGCTCCAGGAGCAGCCCCAGGGGCCCATCACCTCGCTCCCTGCCTGTCCCGCGCTCCAGCACTGCAGGCTCTCCCCCCTCCACGGCCGCGGGTGCTGGGTGCGCAGCACGACCTTGTCCTGGGGGTTGCAGTACCGACAGCTGCTGGTGCTGGTCAGTGGGAGCGGGAGCAGGACGCTGGGCTGGGCACCAGCAGCATCTCTGGAGCTTCTTCTCCCAGCCCTGTGCAAGCACTAATACACGTATTTATCAGGATTAATGAAGCGTACAATAAATGTATAGGAGAGGCAAAGCAAGCAGCAGAAAGACAAAGCCAGTGGATGAGAGCAGGCGAGAATGAAAAGCAGTCAGGGCACTGTGCAGACCTGGGGAGCTGTATGGGTGCGTGCTGGTCGGGGCTGTGTGCACGTGGCATGCACTCTCTGCGCACACACTCCCAGACACCTGCATGAACACTTGGAAATGCTCATGTCTGCTCACCACTGTGTCTCTGTGCACACAAGCATAAAGAAAAAGAGGGACTGTCTTACTACATAGCAGCCATAAATGTTAGAAAAAGTCCTCGAATACTAACACAGACACACCATATTTGCATAGTTGCTTAATAAAAAATTATGACTGTTCAAAGCCCGATCATTAATTACCCAGCATATTTTCTTTTAACTCCCTCCCTTTTTTATTACGAACTAAGCTGTTTTCCTGCTTACTCAGCAAAAACTCTTCACAATTCCACCAGGATGAGACGTGCAATAAATATGTACTTATTAAGTGTGCATTACAACTACACAAGCTGGGAGAAGTAATAACAGGTCCAACATAAAGCTGAAGTATTTATGCATGTACCTAGGGCCACTTTAGCTATTTATTTTCACAAAGAAATTAAATTAGATAGTTTGATAGCTCTCAAAGTAATTACGGTAGGAATTTACATAGGCCCCAGCCTGTCAGGTGGAAAGGCGTGTGAAGGAACAAGCCCGTGCTCAGGACGGGCTGTGAATGTCCTGCCACCCATGTGCAGGGCCCGCCTGCCAGCTCCTCGCAGCGGCGCGGTGCCCCTGGCACCTGGCCACACTGCCTGCTGCCGCTCCGCGAGCCGTGGTGACAGCAGGGGCGCAGCGAGGATGCTCACCACTGGCACCATGCACCCACGCTCCGTGGGAAATGCTGCGCTTGGAAGGAAACTCTTGGGAAAGGGAATTCTTAGAAAAATGGCCTTTCAAAAGTAACTTTTGACTGAAACAATCAAGATATCGTTGTGAGTTTTTAACACATCCTTTATAAATGTTTCTGGTTAAATAAATGACATCAGTTTTGGAGGAGAAGCAGCCAGGCACTGAAGGGAACGGCTGCTGGCCTGGGGGCACGGGGCTGCATGGACAAACCGGAGCCAGCCTGGAGCCTGCCGGGGCAGCCAGGGCATCCCCCCGGGCACCCCCCCCACTGGGCACGCTGCATCCATCACCTCCCTGCAGGAGGCCCAGTGATCATTTTGCTATCTGATTAGTGCTGATTGCACACCCTGCCGCTCCGGGGTGCCGGCAGGAGGAGTGGGGCTGCCCCCCCGCCCCCAACCCACGGGACCGAGCGGTGCCAGCGGTGCTGCCAGCTCAGCCCCCCCATGCACCAACCCAGCCCTGGGGCACCAAGCCTGGGGCTGCCCCCTCCGCGCCGGGGCTGGGGCCTTCTGCAGCCCCCTGAGACGTCTGCCCTGGCTCTCCAGGGACCAGCTTCCCCTTGCACTTGTCCCTGTCAAGTCTGATGTCCCCTTGGTGCCTGTCCTGTGGGGTTCAGATGTCTCCGAGTTATTAAACGTGGGCTTTCTAAATAGCATGGAGGATGTTCAGGTTTTGTGGAGTCAGCACAGGGGAATGACAGGGAGCTGCTGGGAGCCAGCCCAGCCCTTCCAGTGACAGTGTCCTTTAATTACAATTGATAACCTGGCATTTCTCCTCCTTAGTGCTCGGCATCACCTTCCTGTGGGGCAATGGGCACCCCAGGCTCTGTCCTGCCAGCCCCTGCAACTCAGGCAAGGTCTGCTCTGCTCCTCCGTTTGTGCAAAATTTATCTAATCAAAATGAAACATTGGCAAGATGCCTTCCCAGGGAGGTCTCCTGGAGGAGTGCCCTGGCAACTGCTCACCCGTGCCCCCGTGGCACAGAAGGGCCTGGTCACACTCCAGCAGCTGTTTCCAGTGGGGGCTTGCAGAGGGACCAGCGGCTTCCAGGCACTGGAGATGGCGGAGGGAGGGAACGGAGAGCTGCCTCTGCCTGGAGGCGCAGCTGGGGTGGGAGCGGGCGGGCTGAGCACAGGGGCCAACCGCGGGATGTGCCGGCTTGCCAAGAGGCGCGTAAGAACTGCCGCGCTCTGGTGAAACAGGAGGCAACACAGCTCAGCAATTACAGCACAATTAGCTCAAACAGCAGGTTGATTGTAAATTGCAGCTCTGTGCCAGCTACAAGTATGGAGCGAGCGGCAGGCAGGAGCTCTCCCGCAGCCCTGCTGTCTCTGCCCGGGGCCTGAGCCAAGCTGGAGGCGTAGGGCCACAGCCCCCAGCGTCCCCTGTGAGGTCTCCTGGCACCCAGCCGCACCGCCGCCCCCCATCAAGCTGCTGTGGTCCCAGCAGAAGTAGTGAGGAGCCCTGTGGGCTTGCTGCAGCACGGTGCCTCAGCGGCAGCACGGCCAGGAGGGGCTCTGCAGCCCCCTGGTGCAGCCACCACAGCGAGCGTTGGGAACCCTTCCTGGAGCCCCAGGAGCCTGGCTACCTGCCTGAGCGCATCCTGGGCCCTGTGCAAGGCTCCTGGGCAGCCCCAGTGCTCTGCTGGGGTTCTGGAACTGGGCCCAGGATGCCTGCACTGCACTGACTTGGAGTGAGCAATGCCGCTGATTGTCACTGAGCCCCAAACCAGGCTCCAGTGTGCAGCAACCTCGTTGGGAATCTGGAGGTTTTAACACTCGTCCTGTGCCCAGTGTGGGAGCAGCTGGGGAGGAGACCACCTCCTGTGAGGGCACCCCCTCCCCATCCCTGTGAAGCCAGGGAGATGGGGCTCTGAGCGCAGGCTCACTTTTCAGGAGTGGTTGCAGCTGAGCAGAGAAGCACAAGCGTTTTGCTGCTAAAGCAACAAGTGGCAATTAACTCTGGCTCCTTTTCTTTGAATGACCCTGTCTCAAAGCAGCCCTTTCCCTGCTGTCATCTTGGAGGAGCTGTGGGTCTGCAGGCTGCAAGAGCTGATGTGCTGAGGAGTAAAAGGACAGCGATCACCTGGTGAGAGGGAGGAAGCCTTCAGCTGGGCTGTTCCCCGAGGGCAAGCACGTGTCTGCCCAGGCCCTCCTGTGGGGTGGTGGGGCCCAGTGCTCAGCCCTGTGGAGAGTACGCAGCAGGTTCCTGAGCACTGGGTGGGAGCTGCCCACACTGGGATGTGCTGGGGGAAGCTGGGCTGGCAGCAGCCCCACCTCTGGAAGTGCCCTGGGTGCCGCTCCTGGCTGGCCTGGGGGTGGCTGTGTCTCCTGGTGCCCTGCCGGCTCTGTCCCTCGTGTTGTGCTGCTGCGGGCAGGCTGCTGTGAGCGCTGAGCGGTGTGTGCGGGGCCGTGGGTTGGCAGGAGACAACTGCCTGTCACCCGCCTGCGCCAGGCAGGGAGGGTTTCTCCTGCCCGGGCTGTCCCTTCTGCCTGAGATGCTAAGCAGGCCAGGGGCTGGCAGGGAGGCAGTGCCCTGTCAGGCTGCTGAAGCTGATGCCTTTCGTCTCTGAGTTACTGGCTCGCGTCAGGGCTGAGCTGGAAATGTCAGGGACTGCTGCAGGGTGACCGTGCGGAGTGGCAGATGGTCAATGATGGATTTGTCACTTCAGATTCAGTCAGTTTTTAAATATTCAGCAGAATCAGAGGCGACAGCTCATGGCAGCAGGCAGAATTTCTGTGTGTCTTGGTAAGACCTCCCAGTCCCCCAGGAGGGGAGCATGGCAGGACAAATGCTGGCACCCTGAGGTGGTGTCTGGAGACACTGCCGCTGGGGACGGTGTTCTCTGCACTCCCTGCTGCTGGTGGCTCCTGAGCTGTGCGAGCATGAGGGTGGGGGTGCCCATGGGGGGGGGGGGGGGGTGCCCACCCTTCCCCTGGCTGCTGCCAGCCACGCACCCACCCCGCTTTGTGAGCGGAGCCGCCCTGGCAGGCCTCTTGGGTGCTGGGGGCTCTCGTGGCTCCGTGCAGTGATTTGGCATGCCCGAGCCAAGCGGCGCCAGACGCGTCCCGAGGAGAGCTCCAGCCAGCAGAGGTGTGTGGGAGGCCGGGGCAGTGGGGGCCGGGCGGGCAGTGCGGGGGGTGTGCCGAGCAGCCGGGTCACCAGGGGAAGGTCGGTGCGGCACGATGCAGCTGCAGAGCCTCCGAAGAGATGTGCTTCTGGACAGGGAACCTGGCTGCCTGTCAGGCACAGACAGATGCTCTGCAAATTCACTGTGGCAGTGGCATTATGCAGGAGTCGGCATTACTGTGGTGCTGTGCAGAAGTCGGTAGGGCTGCTCGGGGCCAGAGAGGAGCAGGTTGTCAAGAGAGATTCTCCTTCAAGAGCTGCTGGCAGCAGTGCCGATCCAGCTGACTGCTATGGGGAGCAGGCACCAGCTGCTTTGCCCTCGAGATTAGGAGAGCCCAGTGACACAAGCTGTGTTGTGCAAATACTGCTTTGTGCCCAGCCAGGGTCGTTGTGGGTTCCGTGGAGTAGGATGTGTGTTCGTGGACCACCCAGCGCATGCCCTGGCTGCCTGCAGTACCGTCTAGCTTTTCAGAGCTGACTCCCCTTTGTTGCTGGTGTCAACAGCTTGCACCCATCTTCTGTGTTGTCATCGTGATTGCAGCGGTTTCCACCAGGGCCAGGTCTGCAGCCCAAACTGGTGCCAAACTCCCCTTCCTCTGTTAGGTGCTTCTCTGATCAGCAAGCAGAAGGCAGCTTGCTGGCCAAACTCTCCTGGAAGAGCTGAGCTTGGCTCCGGATCCAGCCCACACTCAGAGCAATTTAATAGCAGCAGGAGGGGATGGGGAATTAATTCTTGTTGCTGCCACCCCTTCTGGGTGCAGCTCTGGGTGTGTGCAGCTGCCACATGCTGTGATCTGCTGGGCAGGGGCAGCCGGGGGGTGGCGGGGGGGGAAACATCTCCCTCCTTCTTGTGCACTTACAGCTGCTTGAAATTCCTCGCCCTGTCTTCGTTACTCATTGCATTAACTGTTTCTTGGCTATCAAACATCGAAACAACTGTGGTTTGCTCTGCCCAACAGGCTTTTCCCTTCTGCTGAAGGAAAAAGCCTGAAGATCTCACAGAACCCACAAACTATAAATCAAGGGCAAACTATAAGTCAAGGCCAGCCTCTTGGCTCCGCAGAGGCAGTGCAGGACTTTCTATCAGAGCTGAGGTGCCTGATGGTAATCCTCAGTCTGGGGCACCCTCAGTCCTGAGGGACTTGGAAGGAGTTGCTGTGGGATTCTCAGGTGTGAAGTCAAGGCTTTGCTGCAGAGCCAGGCAGCACCAAAGCCAGCCTCAGGAGCAGAGCAGCAGTGTGCGGTGTGCCGCCTCCTGCAGCACCCCTGGGGGCAGCCAAGCGGGCAGGGCCGCAGGCAGCTCCGCAGTGGCCAAGTGCCAGCCCCGCGGCGCTCCCCAGGGAGCAGCCAGGACATGCCCAGCGCGGGGCCGCTGCGGCGCTTGCTGTGCCTCTGGGAGGGCGCTGCCTGCTGCAGCGGGGCACGCGGCTCCGGCTGGCTGAGAAGAGGTTAAATCTTCCTAATCGTTCAGTAAGACCTTCTCTAAGAATTTATCTACTTTCTGCCTTCCAAGAACATATGGATAAAATCCCCCTGAGCAGGACTTACATTTATAGCATCTATTACTGAGATCAAGGTTAATCCAGAGTAATCTAATGGGGTGAAAAGGACTTTATATAAATCTGTTTTAATCTACAGGACATGATAGCCTGACAGGGCCATCAGAAACCTCGCACGCCGCAGGCTGGGGTAGGGAGAGGTGCCAGGGTTGCTTGGGCAGTGCATGAGGGCAGCCTGCCTTGCGCAGTGCCACGGGGCTGCAGTGTGCCGAGCGGGGCCCTGCTGGCTGCCCCAGTGCACACAGAGCTCACGAGGATGCTGCAAGGCCCGTGCCTGCCTTCAGAGAGATTTACTGGCTCTGTCCCTGTGGGGTTGATGTGCCACAGGACAGGAGTGCTGTAAACGCTCTTCCCACTAAGTTATGAGCCGTCCCTGGTAGGTGCAATTTATCTGTGCTTAGAGAAGGGTTGTTCAGCAAGAGAGCAGGGGAACTTCACATGGCTCCTGGCACTGTGGCCGCATCCTGCCCATGTGCCCTGCGGCAACGTTTGGCTGCTATATTGGGGTCTGTGCGTGGGGCACTGCCAGGCAGGGAGAGGGGAAGGGTTCCCCTGCGGGACGTCGTGCTGCGGTCCCTGCAGTGTCCCGTATCCTCTCTTAGCAGTCTGATGCTGAGCTCTGCTCTTGCTTCCCTCCTTGCTGCCACCCCTGGGTTTGCAGCCCTGCTCCCTGCGCGGTGCCCAGGGCATGGGGATGTGCCAAGCTCCTGCTGCTGGCTGTGCCTGCTCCTGGAGCTGGGCTCCAGCACTGGGCAAGTGCCATAGCGAGTCCCAGGGACACAGGAGTCCAAATCAGACAGCTCTCCAGAGCGTGGCGTGTCGTTTTACATCTGCTCAGATGGAGACTGAGTTATCCAGGTCCCTGAGTCCCAGACCCGCCAGAAGACAGTATCTCAACTAAACGATGCAAAAATGATTTAATGGAGGGAACTAATCAAGGAATCCAAGAGAGACTGCTCACCAAGGGCTGATGCAAGATTCAATTAAACTGCAGCCTTTGTGGGCTCACCATTTTAATTTTCCACAAATTAGCTTAAAAAAGGTATGGAAATGAAGATATTAAATTTTTTTTTTAAGTCAAAAGGAAAAATCCTTTGAGGATTATGTTAGCTATTTCCCTTTAACAAACATCATTTCTATACTCATTTTGTTATTTTAATCGCGGCTGTTGAGATGCTGTTTCCATTCTGGCTCCAGTGTGTGTTCTCAGAATGAAATGGGGAAGGCTGTTACCGCTTCCAGGAGCTGGCCCTGCAGTCTGCAGAGCTGGGTGCTGTGAGTGTACAGCCCGAGCAGACCTGCTGCACACACACCATGCATAGTGCCAGCATGGGACTGCCTGCTGCGCCTCCGAGGGAAGCCTGGCTTCCCGGCACCAGTGGACACAGCTCAACCCTGCAGTGGGACCCTGCCTGGGGCCTGCAGGGCACAGATGTGGCCCCTGATGTGTGGGCGCATCCCTGGGGGCTGCAGGGGATATCCCCAGGGCCCACTGACCACAGCCAGCCTGGCCGAGCGTGAGGACGAAGCTGTGTCCAGCCCTACCTGCACACTATGCTGGGGAAGGGGGCTGCTTGGGGCTGCAACAGCTCTGGGCACGTAGCTCCAGACGTACAAAGTCTGCTGTGAATTCACCTGTTCTTGGCCTCGGGCACCTGGAGATAAACACAGGTAACCGTGCTGTGCGTCAGCTGCTATTTGTCTTCTGCAAGAGCGCGCCTTGTGCCAAGGATCTCCCGTGGATAAGAACGGTGCTGTGATGGCAGTGTCTGTGCTGGGCCTTCCGGCCTGGTGCAGCTCGGCTCTTTGCACCAGCTCTGTGGTGCAGACTGGGGCTGGCCAGAGGCTGATCCCAGCATGGGCACCTCAATGGCAGCTGGGGCTACCGGCTGCTCCACTGGGCTTGGCATGTTGGGGAGCCTGCTTTTCACCCCGAGGAGCAGCGTGTTTCCATCCCTGGGCTCACTGCTGCTCACCAAGAAATGAGCCCCCAGCAGTGTCAGCAGCTGCCCCAGGGGCCTCGGGCAGGATGGCAGTGGGGCAGGGCTGGGGAGGAACAGCCACAGTTCCCCCGTGGCAGCACCGTCCAGCTCCCGCGTGACCTTCAGCGGGCAGCTCCTGGCAGCAGCTCCCTGCCCCTTCCCGCTGCGCCTTGTGAGCTGGAACAGAGCTTCATTTATCACTGTCTCTTTTAAAAGGTCCAATTTTTTCTGTGGGGTCACCTGGCTGCTTTGCCAGCAGCATCTCGTGCTGGCGTGTCTCTGCTGTGGCAACTGCAACTGCCGGCCCAGGACATGTCATCCACATCCCGTAACCCTTAAGGGCCCCCTCTCTGTCCCCCCACAGTGCCTGGGGGGGCGCGGAGCACTTGGTGCAGGTGCCCTGGGGTTGCTCCCCACCATTCCTGGGGTACCCGCTCCCCTCTGCCAGCACAGCACAGCCCAGACCCGGAGGGGCTTGAGCAGAGCCCTGGTGCAGCGGCAGCTCGGGGGCAGTGGGGCCGATCCCCCGCGTGCCCTGCAGCTCCGTGAGCCCTGCTCCTGGCTGGGGGCTGTCTGCACCGTCCTGCAGGAGATGCTCCTGGAACAACAGGCTGCAAATTCCCTGTTTCGCCCCATTGCCCTGATTGGGCTGGCGGGAGGCTGCGGCGGGGACTCGGCCCCTCCACCCAGCCCCTCCCCGCCCACTGCACACTGAATGGAACTCAATGCAGAATTAATTTGTCATATTGACACTGATCATTTATTATGGAGCAGAGTGGAGCCCATTCATTTGAACAGAAAGCATTTCATCTTATCTCCTGCCTTTTCATGCCTCAGCTCTCACTCTTTAACCTTGGACAACGAGACTTTCATAATTTCTTCACTGACTCTATGGCTCCTTTAGATAAGAAACTTCTTTTTTAATCTTTCTTTCTATTGAATTTTAAACATGTTCCATTACAAAACCTGATGCACGTAACAACGTATTTCACCAGAATTAATGTGGCCACGTTGTGCTGCATGCTCCGGTCTGGCCAGGGCTGCCGTCCCGGTGGGGCTGAGGGCTGGGAGCAGCGGCTCTTGGGGACGGGGCCTGGGACGCAGCCGGGAGCGGGGCTGGTGCGGGGCTGTGGGGTCAGGGCTGCCTGCACCGGGGTTTGCAGCAAGAGCGGACAGCCAGAAGTGCTGGAGAGGAAGACATCGTCACAGGGCAATCGCTTCCAACAGGTCGCATTTGTTCTGGCCCAGTCTGAGCCCTGGGAGCGTTTGCTGCTGGGGCACAGCTCTCGCACAGGGAGCGGTGAGACCGGGAGCCCCGGCAGCCCCCCACGAGCCTCGGGCACGCAGGGCCGGGGCTGGTGCAGCGTGGGGCTGCCCGTGGCTGCGGAGGGACCAACGGCGTCCCCAGCCTGCGTGGCCGCCGCTCTGGCAATAAATAGCCCTGTCAGGGCCTCTACAAGGAGAGGCCAAGATTGCTTTCCAAGTGCAGGAGAACTGCATAGATAAGGCTTTCACCTCCAAGGCTCTGCTGAAAAATTAGGGAAGGGAGGTGGGAGGGAGCAAATTGAGATAAATGAGTGTGCTCTGTGGCATCCTGCCCACAGGATGCTGAAATAAAAAATCAGTAAATAAAAAATCACCAGTCTTTATCTGGTCAGAGCCAGAATGGGCTGCGTGATAACTATAAAGGATGAGCATGCCGCAAGAGCCTCAGAGAGGGACCTGCTGTCCCTCATCGCCACGCGGGAAGGTACCTGCCGGGGCTGGTTTGCCAGCGAAATCGCTGCTGCGTGTCGAGCACCAGGACAGCTCTGCTGCGGCGCTGCTGGGCCCGTCCCCACCGCAAGTGCCACACTGACTGCCACGCTGGTCCCAGGCGGCTCTGGGAAGTGCTTGGCTCCTTCCTTGGCATGAAATGCACTTTTCCAAGTCGTCCTTCACAGCAAGGGAAAAGGCAGATCAGATTCCGAATTAGCCTGCAAGAGCCGTGTTCCCGTCTCCCTTATCTAACTCACTGTAACAAGCTCTTTGCATTTATTCTACCAAATGTGCTGCAGAATTGCGTTACAGCTCATGGCTGCGAGCCATCTGTGGAGAGAAATCCAGTTATACCTTGTATAATAAGTTCCTGACAATCTTACAGAGGACTCCAGGTCATAAAAGTCTCCCAGTTTTATCGCCAGTAACAGACACGGAGAGAAATTAAGTTGTCTTATCAAATTTAGATAATATATATCCCTCTGGAGTGGAAGGTTTCTGATGGATCTTTTACAGTATTAGAACATTTAGAGGGGTGAATAAGAATGCACAGCAAGGGTGGGAGAGCACTGGGGAGCAGAAAGCTGTGGGGGTACCCAGAGAGCCGAGGTCCAGGAGCTGTGAGGCAGAGTCAGGTGTTGGGAAGCCCTCCAAACGCAGGACAAGAAAAAGGGTATTTTTGCAGGCAGGAGCAGTGCTGAGGCTTGGGCTCTCCTCCCATCACGCTTACCTCGAGCGCTTGCATGCCATCTATTTACCAAAGCAGTAACCTCCAGCGGTCCTGATTTGCAGACTCCTTCCCTGCTGCCTCATGCACTAGTCATGATGGGAAGGAGCCACGGGATGTTTGCTTAGTTTCTAGGTCCCTGAGCATGGTGAAAACCGGCAGCCAAGGCCTGCAGGGAGGCTGGCACCGGCTGCTTCTGCAGCGTGTCCTTCCCTGGGGCGCGTCAGCTTCAGGTGCTGCGCTGAGTCCCCCGCCACTCCGCGCTGCAAGGTGGCACTGGCAGGAGGAGGTCCCTGTCCCCTCCCGGCCCCGCTCTGTGCCCTCAGAGGGACAGCCTCTCAGCAACCCATCTCGCTCGTCCTGCAGCTGCTGGCAGGCAGAGCTCTGCTCCGTCCAGGCGTTCATTTCCAGCTGCCTGGAGGAGGGTCTCCTGCCCACCTTGTCACCTCGGCTTGGCCAGGTCCGTGCCCCATGTGCCTCTGCCACCTGGCCGCAGCCACAGGGGCCGTGGGCTGCCCGTGGAGACAGCACTGATGGCTTGGGAGGGCTGGGATCCTCCACGCACCTGCTCTTTGTTCAATATTTAGTTTTCTATAAAAGCAGAGTGCAGTAGTCATGGTAATAAAGCAGGCAGGCCCAGCATCGATGGCATGCCATTTATTAAGAGCTGTTCAGTCTCAGGCACTGGGAATGCGGACGCATCTCTCCCCTGAGATTCCTGTGCTAATAAAAAAGTGAATCCTCACTTACTGATCTCTGTATTTTTAAAGAGCAGCTACTCTGTCTTTTCCCTTTTTATTCACTTTTTAAAAATCTATTTTGCCCTTCAGTACAGAATTATCTCTGTTTAGCACCTTCGTTACTTTAATCACAATTACCTTTCCCACTCCATTAATAAGACTCTAAATGGTGTTAGATCATGGGAACGGGCCTTCGCAGACATCCCACCCCTGGGTTTGATGCCCGGTGTCTCTGGCTGCCAGCCAGCGGTGCTCCCCGTGCCCTGCCCCAGGGCTGCGTGCCCAGGGCCGGGCGTCTGCGGGGCCGGACCCTGCGCTGCGCACCTCTGGGACGCACCCAGCCCTGCTCCCCTGGCAAGGCAGCCCAGCGCAGGCTGCGGGGAGCGGCCGGCGGTGCGTGCGTGGCACATGGGGCTGGAGCCATTCCCACAGGAGCAGGGATGCTAGGAATTAGGATTTAACCACAAGAGTGGGTCAACAGCCTGCCTCGCCTCCCCAGATCTTTTCTTTCAGAGCGTTTGGTGAACAATGCATGCAGAAGGCCTTTTATTTTTGTGTAGAAATGTGTGTCTAATGAATTAGCCACGGATTGGAGACTAACATGGGTAATTTACACTGAACATTCGCTCGCTCAGAATCATCCATCAATTTCTTACCACATTAAAATCGACAACCCACTCTGGGAGTGCCTGGCTGGCGCTGCACCCTGCGTCTCCCTCTCCAGGAGCATCCCTGGGTACAGTGGGACGTGCAGGGCAGGCTCTGCAGAGGCCAGGATGCTTTGCTTTGCACCAGACCTGAACCCTCTGCCCACTGGACACGGGTGCTGCAGGGCAGTGCTCGGTCAGGGGACGAGACCCCCATGGGCTGCCCATGAGGGGAGCAGAAATGAGGCCTGGGCAGCCCCCAGGGCTATCAGCCCGAAAGGGCCAGATGGACGAGTGGGCATGCAGCCCCTGCCTGTGGGGTGTGGAGGAGAGGGGGGATCGGCTGCATCCCCCCTGCTGCTCCCATGGGCTGGGACTGGTGCAGAGGGATCCTGGGTACCAGCGTGGCCCTTGGCATGCCCTCCCCAAAAGCAGCGGGGCAGGAGACGTCCCAAGGCAGACTGACTGAGGAGCAAAGCTCTGGCCCTAAAGCCAAGCACAGACTGGTGCCAGCAGCGGGGAGCCCTGCCGCTGGCTTGGCCCCTACCCACGTGCTGAGCCTCTCACTGAAACTGCTTTGGCTGGGAGCCCTGCTGGAGCTGGATGCGACACGGTGCTGCTTTGCTTGCCTGGGGACCAGGGGCCGGAGCTGAAGGAGGACCCTGTCATGGGGAGCTGCAGCAGCAGAGCTGGGTTGTGATGGTGTGGGCAGGGACACGGCGTGGGGGAGCTCTGGGGCATGGGGCAGTGCCTGGGGCTCGTGTGGGGCCGTACCAGGGCGCCACAAGCCAGAGCACCTTGCTCTGGGGCTGCAGGGATGCTCAGAAGGGAAGGATCATGCAGGGGATCCTTCAGAGCGAACCTAATTGTTGAGATAACTGCTGATTGTGGAGTGTGTGGACAAAATGTATAGTAGATGAGGTCAGTCATAATTGGTAAATATTTGTCTATCTAATCAAAAGGCCTTTTAATTAACAATTTGTTTCTTGCAACTTGTTTAATTTTTTTCTTAAGAACTTCTGCAGGAAGTCAATTAGACCTAACAGATGGTGAAGAACATCCCAGCATCAGCACATCCTGCCATCTGCCACCAGTGGAGAGCAGGATGGCCCTGCCAGGCCCACACCCAATGACAGCCCCCCCTGCAGGGACAGGGCCTGCGGGGCTGCTCGGACCCGTGCCCCGTCCCCAGCGATGCGCTCAGGGAGGTTCCATGTGCTCCGCCACCGCTGCAGGCGCAGGGGGCGAGCGGAGGGGCTGGGACCGGATGAGCCCCATGCACTGGTGCTTTTGGGGCTGCAGTTCTGCCCCAGGCGGTTTTGCCTCTCTCTGGCCAGCACTTGCGTGACCCAGCCCCAAGAGAGTGTCGGGCACCAGGATCAGCTCTGTGCCCTGCTGTGCCTCGGTGTGCCTCTGCCTGCAGCCGCAGCTACATCCCTGGCAGCACCAGTGGCTCACATGGCGTGGGGAAGGTGCAGCTCGCGCTGTCTGCAGGCTGTGCTCAGCCTGCCGGACACCTCGGCCTCATGCTCCTGCAGGGCTGCCTGGCACCCCCAGCAATCTGTCCATGCATGGCTGGCACAGTGCCCGAGGTCCATCAGACCTTCTCCCCATGCCCACGTGCCCCTGCCCTCTCCTCGCCCTTCCTTCACCCTTGACAGGCAAGTCAGTATCTCCGCAGGTGAGCTGGCAGCGCCGCACCTGCTGCTCTCCACAATCAGGAGATTGCTTTGCACAAGAGGCATCTGATGCATCTCTTCCTCAATCAGCTGCTCTTCACGCCCAGCTCCGTGCCACTCACTGCTGATTGCCCTTTGTTTCCTGCAAGGCCGTGCTCCGCGGTGGTCTGTGTAGACGGGCCGTGGTGCTCCCACAGCAGGTGTGGCACTGCTCCCGGTGTGGCTCTGCCCTCTTCTCCCCGTGTCCCTCATGGCTCCTGGCAGGGAAAGGCACTGGGGCTCTCTGGGGATTCATCGTGGGCAGGCTAGAGGAGAGGTGTTGGCTCACCCACAGGGGCGAGCCCAGCCAAGGCGAGTGGTGCCACTGGGCCCCGGACACTGCTGGGACACTGGCTTTGTCCCCACGCAGTGCCGGGCCCTGCTGATACGCCCAGTCTGGCTCAGCCCAGCCCTTTCCCCATGGGAAGCTCTGCCCTCAGGGCAGGGAGCGGGTGCTTGAGGCCGTCCTGCAGCAGGCAGGGGCGGGCGGCACCGGCGGCAGCGCCCACGGAGCTGGCACAGCGCGGGACAGGGCACTCGCTCCCAGCAGCAGCGCTGGAACACGGCCAAGGTGGCAGGGAGTAGCGCACCTAAATCTCTCCTGCCAGTCCCTCCAGAGATGTCCCCCTTTATTCACAACTGCTTTTTAATTGCCTTTTGTCAATTACAGCGAGATGGATCGGGTTCCTCAGGGAGGCAGTAATTAGCGCGGGGATGAATGCCGAGGCAGCCAAGCTCCCTCTTAACACAGCAATGGTGATTTGTAAACCTGTCACCAAGCCACTGAACTTGGCTCGGCATGAGCAGCTCCCTCTTCTGCAGCATGCTGGGCGCACGGTGCAGGTGCTCATGTCCAACCGTGCTGCCCAGCAGTCAGCAGGGCTCTCCCCGGCTGTTCCCTACAAGGAGCCTCACGCCTCCCCACTGCGTGTGGTGCCGCAGTGCTCCTCCACGGGGCGCGGGATGCTGGCGGGGTCCGGCAGCGAGCGCCCTGCAGACGGGAAGTGTCTGTGCATGCCGTGCAGGAGGCGAGGAGAGGGGCCGAGTGCCAGGCAGACCGGGGCTGCAGGAGCTGCTCTGGGTGGGGCACGGTGGCACTGCTCCTGCCAGGCAGAATTAACACCTACGACTTTCAGTTGGCTGTGGCCAGCTCCCTAATTAGGTTTGGTGACAATGGCAATTAGTCATCCTGCTGCCCAGTGCAGTGCCTGGGGCCTGCAGGGCCCTCTGAGCAAGCCTCTGCTCCCCGCGCAGCCATTGCGGGCACCCTGCCCCGCCTGCCGCTGCCAGCCTCCAGGCCAGCTGCCCCTGCTCCTGGTGGTCTCACTCACGGGACAGCCACGGCACAGCCCAGGCAACGGTCACATTGCCTGCGCCCCGAGATGCAGCCTGCCAGGGACTCGCTCTTTCCCAGCTGGGCACTTGGTGACATCGCCCACGTGCACCGGCAGCACATTCCTGGTTCCAGTGCTGCACGGCATTTGGGCACCAGGGGTATGTGGCCACCAGCCATGGGCCACCATCAGGCTGCCAGGACAAGCCAGCGGCCCTTACAAGCCCAAAGGATGCTGCAGCTGGTAGCATCGTCCAGCCAGCACTGGGATGGGGCCAGCCTGCAGCTGTGCTCCCAGGGAGAGGAGCTGCCACGCTCAGCGGCACCGCAGCACTCAGCACTTCAGCCTCAGATCCCCGGCCCCATCCTCCCAGAGCGAGGTCGAGCTCTGCGGAGCCAGGATGAAGGGACAGGTGCAGACGGCCTGCCCCGAGCGCTGCCTGCACTGTTGGCTGTGGAGCCGGGAGAGCCCTGGCAATTCAGGGCACAGCCAAGGCTTCCACAAAGGCCAGCAGAGGGGAGGCAGCAGAAGAGCCCCCGGCGCGGGCTGCGCTGGCCCCATGGGCTGGGAAGGAGGCGGCTGCAGGACGGGTCCGGTTCCCACGCGGGGTTTGCCCTGCCCCAGCTGCAGCATTTGCCCTTCCTGTCCTGGGGCTGCCGTCAGCCACTGCTGCTCTCCCTGACTCCCTTCCACCCTCCTACTCTGCTTCGTGGCTTTTGTCTAATTCCCTGTGCCCCTCTCCTATTTTTCTTCTTGACAGAAGAAGCAGGCTCATGCATCTAGAGACTCTACAGCCCTTTCTTGTAGCTGTAGATTAAATTTCCTTGCTCAGCGTCTGCTGGCCACAGGCTGAGCCATTGTGCATGGGTATACTCCCCATCCCCAGGAGGAGAGGCTCTGTGCAGGGCCACAGGGACATCCCTGCTGGCTGTGTGGGCATGCAGGGCAGGGCCGAGCAGAGCAGAGCCCGGCCAGGCCACCAGGCCCCAGCTGTGGGAGAAGAGAAGGGACGAGCCTTGCATGAGCCTGGCAGCCAAACTCTGCCAAGTATCCCCTAGCTCCTGCTTCCCTTGCTCTGCTCTGTCCTTGACCCCGGGGAGAGTGCAGCATGCGGAGGGAGCCTGCCTGCTCTAATTAAACCATGTTTGCCAACTCCCATGGTAAGCATCACTAATTATAATTAGGGAAAGCAGAGCTGCCTTCCCTGCCTCCTGGAGACGTGAACAAGCTCCCTGCATGCTGACCAGCCTTGGAGGGCACTGAAGGCTGGCACGCAGCACTGCGTGGCAGCCTGGGGCCAGGACGTGCCTAGCAGAGCCCCAGGGGCAGCAGGGCGACAGCCCCACTGGGGCCCTTGGCCCTGGGGTGCCCGGCCTGGGGTGCCACGGGGGGGCTGGCACCGACCCCCCCATCCACACGCAGTGTGACTGCCGCCCCACTGCCTCGGCATGCTCTCTTCATGCTTGAACCACTGGCCTAACGATTTCACGTTTTTCCCCATTTTCCTGTATTATTATTTGTCGTTGTTCCTGTTGCAGTTCAGTGACTATGAATTATTGAATGTCTGCTCGTTCCGTAACTCTTTACTTCCACATCAGCACACTGCAGCCTCGCAGCCTGCGCAGGATGGATGCCAGTGCTGCTCCCAGCCTGGCTGCCCCACGGCTCCCCTGCCCCACGGCTCCCCTGCCCCACGGCTCCCCTGCCCCGCTGCACGAGGGCCCGTGCCCGTGGGGCGGTGAGGTGCGTCTCCCCAGCTGAGCTTTGCCAGCCAGGGCGCTCCCGTTGACCTGGTCCCTACGGGCTGGGGAGCACCAGGAGCTGCTTGGCCCAGAGAAGCCCTGGAATAAGATACGGGTGGCACTGGGCCCCACCAGGGGGCTTGCGAGCAGCAGGGGCAGCTGGCCGGGGGCTCTCCCATGCCTTGACCAGGTGTGGTCCGAGCCATCACGTGCACATGGGGCTTATCGGGGCAGTGCTCGGCACTTCCCTCACAGGTGATAAAAGGGGAGCAGCTTTTACTGCTGCCTCCCCTGCAGCTCAGTCTGAGGTCAGGAAGCACAAAAGCTGCGATGGGCGCCTCTTGGGCCAGCGCCCAGCCTGCTCCCCTGCGCAGGGGGAGCTGAGGCTGGCGGGCAGCGCTCTGCAGGGCTGCACCCCCGGGGCTGGGCAGGGGACGTGCTGGCTCCGTGCTGCTGCTGCTGAGGACCCAGGGGAGCTGTGGGTGCCTGGCGCACCGGCTCCCTGCCACTATCCGTGCCTTCGCTGTGCCGGTGCCGCGGCTGCCAGACCTGCACCGGTGAGTGTGCTCGTGCTGGCCCCGCTGCTGGCAGGAGGCCCCAGCCGGCCCTGCAGGGTCCCTGCACCGCTCCGGGTCAGGACGCACTGGTGCTCCCTGAGCTGCGCGGTGCTGCAGCTGCACCGGGGCCTTTGCAGGAGCAAGGAGACTCTCAGCCGGGTGATGGACACCCACGGAGGGCTCGGGCAGAGCCTGGAGGTGCTTGGGGCTGTGGGCCAGGGCAGCACCACCAGTGGTGTGGGGAGGGCGAGGGGTCCTGGCGGTGCTTGTCCTGCCTGGCGGCACTGGGCTCTGCCAGGGCCAAGCAGGAACTGAACTCCCCGCTGTTGCAGTTGGCAGCACTGGGGGCATTTTCTGTGGTTGAAGGGGAGCCCACGGGTCCCCTGAGGATGAGGGTGCTGTCAGTGCCAGGCTGAGCTGCGCTTGCGGTGCTGCTGGCCGGAGTCAGTCTTAGCAGTGCTGGGCGGTTGGGATGTGCTGTGGCCAGGAGCTGGCTGCCACTTGAGCCCTGAAAAGCTGCTGCTTTCTCCACGGTGCTTTTATGCTTAGGGCAGAGCTGAGAAATCTCTGCTGGTATTGTGGGATTTCACAGGAACGAAGAATAAAGTCTCTGAACTCCCTACAGCTGCATTTTCTGAGCATTGCAACACTCTGATACCTCTGAAACGCTATTAAGCACCTGGTGCTGGGTTGTCTTTGCAACCGTGTGTCCTAAATAAATCCCTTCCCCATGCTGAGCTGTGCTAATGGCCTATTGTTAAATGGCCAGCCAACACACTATAAGATGAAGTCATTATTTTTTCCAGTCATACCAGCAAAAAAAAAAAAAAAATCTCCCCAGTATCTTTCTCATAAGATGAGGCTGAAATTGGGAAGGTGCAAATCCCCATGCAGTGCAGTCACTCTGGTGCACACCTGCTGCCCCTGAGCATGGGATGCTGTGTAGGTGCTGCTGGGGGCTGTCCTCGCGGGTGGGTGACCCTGCTGCCTCCCAGCATCTGCTCTCCTGCAAATTGCTGCCTGCAGCACGAAGCAGGGCGCTGGGACAGCCCGGTGCTGGCTGCTCTCAGGGCTGCACCAGCCTGTGTGTGCCTGGCCCTTCACACGTGCATGTGAGAGGTGCAGCCTCCAGCCTGTGCCCTGGCTTGGCTGCTCTCTCCCTGCTATCTGGCATCCGTGTGCTCTCTGTCTGTGCTGCCGTCTTGTACGTAAGTGGGCTCCCTGGGAGACTCGCTCCATTTTTTTCCTTTAACCTTGAAATGCAATTTCCTCCCTAAAATACCCCTTTTCCTGTAAACAACATCTCTTTAGTGAGATTACAGCAAAAATCCCAGAGCTACTGGGTCCTGGTCGCTTTATCACCCGGTGAGCCCCATCCGTCACAGCTGCGCGTGTGTTCGCGGTGCCCCGCCCTTGCTGCCGGGTGATGGTCTTTTCATCATTTTTACAGATTTATTTTACAATAATTTAATTTCTTCCTCAGCCCTGGGAAGACGAATTGGCCCCTGATGTGACTGGGGATTCAGAGCCAGTCTCATAAATTTGCTGCCTCTACACAAAGCTCTTTCTGGAGTCCCCACCGCAGCCGTGAATGAGAGTCTTTAAACAACGAGGGACAGGCTGTAAATCTCATGGGCGCTGGCAGAGGAGCTTGCAGCTCCCCGGGCCTCGGCCACTTTCTGCAGCCCTGGGAGGGGGCACGAGGGCAGGCAGGGCCCCGCAGGCAGCTCCAGCCCCTCTGTGGCCGCTGCTCCCCACGAGCTGCTCCCCACGAGCTGCTCCCCACGAGCTGCTCCCCACGAGCTGCTCGGCAGCCAGCACTGGGGCTCTGGCAGGGCGCAGCCAGCTGGGGGCTGCCTCTGCCTGCGTGTGCCTGGCTCCGGAGCTGCATGGGGCCAGGTGTGGGCTCTGGAGCGATGCTGCCAGCCCCGCCGCAGGGCCTGCACCCGCTCCCTCACGTCTGCGCTCTCCGCGTGCGGGACTTTCACCATGCTTTTGCTGCGAAAGGCTTGCCAATGTAATTAAACTCGAGTGACTCCCCTGCCCCCAGGCACAGCCCCTCATTTCCCTTTGATTTATTATGTCTTCTTAATTTATTTAAATGAGTCTCGGTGTTTGCACAGGCTGGGAGGGTGCTGGCGGGAGCTCTAATTGCTGGAGCGAAGGGAAGGCGGCAGGAGGAGCCCCGTGGGGGCTCGGGGCTGCTGCCCAGGCTGGGCGGACACGGCCACGCTCCTGGTGCCCTGCAGCCTCCTGGGCATGGCGGGGGCTGCAGGAAGGCGCGGGGGCACGGCAGGGGGGCTGCAGCCAGACCCCTCGCTGCGCTGGGCTCCCGGTGCTGGGGACAGCGCCCTGGGCTCTGCCTCAGCGGGGCAGTGAGAAGCGAGGCTGGGTGGGCTCAGGGCATCTCCACGGGCAGCGGCAGCCCTGGCTGTGAGCAGGCAAAGGCCAGGGGTGGCAGAGCCCTGGGGGGGGGAGTCCTGCTTGGACCCACTCCTGGTGCGTGTGGGGCGAGAGCCAGGGGTCAGTCTGAGCTCGTGGCTGGAGAAGGCTCATCGCTCTCCCTCCGTCCTTTCCTCCTCCTCCCGCAGGCCTGTGCTGGGGTTCCCAAGGGCTGGCCCCCTGCCCGCCAAGCGCCTGCACAGCCTCGCGCCTGCTGGGCTCCACAGCTGCCAGCCTCGCTGTCCCCGCTCTGTGTTTGCTCAGCTGATAATTCCTGTCTCAGCGTAGTACCTTGCACTTGTCCCTGTTGAATTTCATCCTATTTTTTCCAGTCCATTTCTCCAATTTGTCAAGATCATTTTGAATTCTAATCCTGTCCTCCAAGATACTTGTAGTCCCTCCCAGCTTTGTGTCATCTGCAAATTTAATAAGCACTTTCTCTATTCCATCCTCCAGGTCCTTAATGAAAACATTGAGCAAACCAGAACCAGGGTGAACCCTTGGCCATCCAGGCAGTGCAGCACCTGCCCCTTTCACCATGCTTGCTGTCCAAAGTGTGCCTGGAGAAGCCAGAGCTTTGCCACATTGGCTGTGCATCGCTGTGTCCCCCAGCTCACGTGGGAGCTGTCCCGTTTGCAGCCCCGCAGGGGTACTGGGGATCACGGTGTGCTGCTGGGTGTGCAGGTCCCTGGCCCACGATGGGGATGGGGGAGGCATGGAGGGGCAGGGGCCCGTCCCCAGGAGGGCCACAGCCAGTGGTGCCAACACCTGAGGGGGTGCAGGGCACGGCCGAACGAGGCTGCCCTTGCCCCGGGGCTGAGGGCAGCAGCCCACGTCCTTTTTGGCTGGGTGGGGGTTCCCCCCGGCCCTGCAGTTTCCTTGTGCTGAGGCTGCTGCCTCGGGGCTGGGGCTGCTCCGCTGGGCTGTGCGACAGGTGCCTGGAACAGAAAGCTGCTCCGCCAGCCCCAGGAGCAGCACCTCTGCGTGCCACCATCAGACATCGCTTTTCTTTAATTGATTGTAAAAAGCAATTTACACAGCACAAACTGCTGCCTACGCCAAGCTCTGTGTGTCCAGGCATAGCTTAATTTCACAGCAAGATCTCAAATGCAATGAACGGCCTTTCCCATCACCAGCCCATGTCCAAGCCAAGAGCCTTGCTAGCTCTGTGGGCTGCACGGAGCAGCCCAGAAATGGCTCTCGTGCTGCCCCATAGAGCGCGCGGCTCCGCAGGCCGGCTCCCCCCATGGCTGCAGCTGCCCTCCTGGCACTCCCCTGACTGGTGCTGCCTGGGCTCAGCTCGGCACAGCCAGACCCACCAGGGCCCCAGCCCACTCCCTCCGTGCTGCGAGTCGGCACAGGCTGTGCTGCGGGCATCCCCTGCGATGCTGCCTCCGTGCAGCTCTCAGTGTCCTGGCAGGGCCGGCCCAGAGCTGGCTCTCCCGTGCTGGCTCCTTTCACGTCAGAGTTATAATTTCATGGCCAGGGTCTAGGAGGTTTGTACACACAGATGCATTAGTTCTGCATTTAGTGATACTTGAATAATTGGTGTCACATCAATTAGATCGGTTCTTGGATACCGCAGTGATAAGTGCTGTGCAAAAGCCTCTGGGCTGCAGGACTGGCGGAGTGCTGGTGGCGAGTGAGGCTGGCGGGGGCGGCCGAGGGGAGGCTGGTGGCAGCGGCAGGCCAGGGGCTGGCAGGCGCCGTGGGGGCGGTGGGGTCGGGGGCTCGTGAGGAGCCGCTGCGCCGGGGCGCGCCGTGGGCAGGGGGCCCTCGCTGCGTGGCGTGGAGGTGCCAGCGTGTCCCCGGAGAGGTGCTGCTGACCTCCCATGCCTCCGAGCACCTCCCCAGGCGCACTGTGACCCAGCCATCCCATCACGGTGCTGTTCTGTGTCAGGTCACCCGCTGGGTACCTGCTCGGTGTCATCTGCTGCTTCCCTCCACCCTCTGTGCTGCCCGTGGCGTGCTGCCGGGGTCAGAGCCGCACACACGGTGCTGCCCGCCCTGCCGGGAGATGGGGAGGAGGCTCCGCTGGGCCTGGGGCAGCACGGAGAACCCCAGCGCTCACGTGCCCGCGATACAGATTGGCGCTGTCAGGGCTATCCCCGCTGCGCATTGTAGGCAGAGGTAATTTGCAGATGACAAATATCCCCGACAGTAAATATTTTTCCCACCCTCATCTTTCTACAAGCAGATAAGGTGGCAGCACTGTGGCAATATGGTTCCTGGAGGGAGACAAACTCTTTGGCAGTCTTAAAAGTCTATTGTGTCCCCGCAATTATTTATAGATAAACTGAAGAAAGCCAATGAGCGCAGAATGGAGCTGCACAGCTGCATTTGTTATGATGATGATGATGTTATCGCTCCCTCACACCCACATAGTGCATGGAAACTCGCTGCTGGCAGCAATCAAATCCCCGTCCAGCACGAGGCAGGACAGGCTGGAGGTTTTGCTCCCGCAAACCACAGCAGCCGTCTCCTCGCTGCAGAGCCGTTTTGCCCCGCAGAGGCCCACCAGCGCAGCTCCTCCACTGGTTTCCCACCCCCTGGCCGAGCTGGGGGGCCCAGTGCTGCCTGCGGGGAGCATGGGGCTGGCTGCTCCCCACCGGCCCATGCAGCAGGGGAGGGCCCAGAGGCCGGCGAGCCCATCGGCTTTCCTGCACTACTGCTGGGGACAGAAACGGGCGTTTGAAAGAAGTTCTGTGGGGGATCTGGGATTACAACGATGTGTCAGGGAAATGATGGAGATCACTGCTAATTAGTGCATTTCACCAGCCTGTGGAGCAGAGACACTGGGGAGTGAGAACTATGCTGCCTCCTGTGCGGGAACGGGGTTGGGAATCACCGCGCTCTCCTGGTTCGATGAGTTCGTGGAGCTGCTTCTGAGCACCTTGGGAGCCTGCAGAGAGGGGACAGGGCCTGGCGGGGCTGGGCCCACCCCAGGGAAGGGCAGCAAAACTGGATCCCTGGGTCCTGGCACGGCACCGACTGGCTCCCGCTGGCCCCTCAGCATTGGCTTTGGCATGAGCATGGCTTTGGTGTGACCACAGCCCTGGCGTGGCCGTGGCCCCAGGCTGTTGCTCACAGCATCCCCCACGAGAACCCAGCTGGGTGCAGCATGCGGGGGTGGCCATGGCCGTGCGCTGTGCAGGGCTGCTAGGATCGCACCAACAGCACCGGTGTCCAGCAGTGCTGTGCGTTGCTGTCGAGTGCTCATCTCAGTGTCTGTAGCATCGCTGTCCTGGAAAGCGTTGGGGATGAGCTCTCCAGCTGCAGAGAGCATCAGAGACAGCGACTGCGGGCCCTTAACCGGACTGGAGAGTGGGATGATTTTTCATTGCTTCCTCATAATAAGAGGACAGAAGTAAGTGACTAGTACAGTTCGTTCACTCTGTAAAGATTTATACAATCACTTCATCCAGTAATTGGTATTCTGGGGAGAGAGGGAGCTGCAGCTCCAGCATCCGCCTCTATTTGTTTTCTTTCTGTCTTTCTCTCTTTCTCTCCCCTTTTCAGAATGAGTAATTCTGTCCCTCACAATCCCATTTAAACAGAGCATTTGCAGAGTGAATAATTAGTTACATTCAATTAGGTCTCACGCGCTCTCCCTTCTCACTTTGGGGGACAGACGCACTAATGAGATGGCACATGTCTGACATGCGGGAGCAGGCATTAAACACGCTGCGTGCCAGCGGGGAGAGGTCAGCCCTGGGGGAGGCAGGGAGCCAGGGCCAGCCGGCTGCTGTGGGGCAGCTGTGGGGAAACAGTTCTTTGGGGGGTGTTTGGGGCCAAAAGCTCTGTGTTTGGGGCCAACGGCTCTGCGTCTGTGTCTCGTCTGATGCCAGCACTCTGTGGTGGCAGTGCCAGCAGGAACTGGGGCCACATCCGTCCCCAGGGCAGGGTGTTCACTGGGCTGGGGCCAAGGAGATGCTGGCACTGCCGGCAGCACAGAGCCCTGAGCGGGAGAGCTGCTGACATGCTTTTATCTCCCTTATTAAACCTAACATTAGGTTTTAAGAGGAGCCTTAAATAACGTGCCTCTGCCTTTACAGTAAAAGCTGCTCCGAGTTCCAGCTGCTCCTGGCGCTGGGATTTATGGCCCTTCTTATGCCATGCTGCAGTCAGGTGGCGGCGGCCACGGGCTCCAGCCGCTCCCCGGTACCTGCAGCCCCCCCGGCCTTGCCGCTGCCCTCAGCCTCGCAGGGAGCGCACCCAGGCTCGGCGTGCGCTGCACGGAGCCCGGGTTTGGGCGCAGGGGCCCCGGCAGGCGTTAGGCACGGGTGCTGGCGGATCTTCCCTTCCCTCCTCCCGCAGGGGCAGCCGGGCTCGGGAGCGCCGGCCCCGGGAGCGCCGGTCCGGGAGCCCGGGTCGGCGTGAACGGGGGAGGCTGGCGGGGCCGGGGGAGGCCGCAGGCCGTGCCGCTCCCGCACAGCGGGAGAGCGAGTAACGTTTAAATACCGGCTTTTTGTCAGCGGTGCGGTGGCGAACAACCGCGTGTGACTGCTCCCAGCCCAGCGCAGAGCCGGGACCCGCGGGGGGCGCGGGGCCGGGACCGCGACCCCGCCCCCGGCCGGGGCTGGAAGCCCCCGAGCTCCGGGAACCGGGCCAGGAGCCACCGCCCCCGCGGGGGGGGGATGGGGGCTCGGCCGCCGCCTGCCCCGCCCCGCCCCGCCCCGCCCGGTGCCGGTGCCGGTGCCGGTGGCGGTGGCGGTGCCGCAGCTCCATCTCCTGGCGGCGCGGCGGCCCCGCACCCGCCCGGCCGCCGCCGCCCCCCCGCCCCGCAGAAGCCGTGTGGCGGACACGCGTGGGTCCGGGGCTGGCGTTTATTCACCCCGAGCGCGGGCCCCGGGCCGCGGCCCTGCCCCGGCCGCTGCCGCCTGCCCGTCCCGGAGCCCACGGGCCCGGCTCCGGCGGCCGAGCTGGGCGCCCCCCCCCGAGGCTGCCCGGCAGCGCCGCGGCCCCGCCGTCCTGCACCGGCCGCCGGGCCCCTCCGCCACGGCCCCCCCCGGCCGGCGGCCGGGCCGGGCGCCGCTGCGGCCCCTCCCGGTCGTGCCGCGGCCCCACCGCGTCTGCGGCCGGCCGGAGACTTCGCCTCCCTCCCCGGCTGGAGAGGGGGCGGGGAAGAGGGCGCTGGCCCCGGGCTGTGCTCCTGTCGGTGGCGCCCTGCGCCCTCACAGCCTCTCCTGCTCCGAGATGCGGCTCTCCTTGCCGTCCTCCTGGGCCACAGGCTGGCCCCCGAGCAGAGTCTCCTGCACTGGGAAGATGTCCTCCCCGTCCTCCTTGGGCTCCTGTCTCTCCATATCCCGGGGCACCCTGGCCTCGACCTGCACGGGCGCAGAGCAGGGGTCAGGGGCAGGCCGTCGCACCCCGTCTGCAGCCATCCACAGGCTCCTGCCACGCTCCCACCTCCACCAGGGCCTCACCCTGTGCTTGGTGCCGCACCCCTGGGGGGCCCATCCCGGCGGGGCAGCCGTAGGACAGCCCCCACCCCTCCCGGCCCCTGCTCTGCAGCTCTGCAGCTCCGCTGCTGGCACAGCCCGGCCGTGCCAGAGGGACCCCAACCTGCTCCAGAGGCTGACTCACCTGCTTCGGCACGCGTCGCCTCAGGTCTGGAGGGAAAGAGGAAGAGAAGGCAGCGGTCAGGGAGTGCTCCCAGGCTGCAAGCCCTGCGTTGAGCTCTGGGCTCAGAGCCAGGCCGGTGCTGCTGTAGCACGGGTCCTGCAGCTCGCAGTGCCAGCCCGGAGGGGCCGGGTGCCGCGGAGGGGCCCGGCTCTGGCCCTGTCCTCTGGCAGCCGGCCCGGCTCGGGCTGCGGCAGCACAAATGTGCCTGCGGGCAGGGCACTGCCGGGCTCCAGCAGATGGTGCCCACTGCCCGGCAGCACACGAGGCTCAGGGCAGCCACGCTTTGGTGCCGTCCCCAGAAGGGCCGCCCCAGAATCAGCAGAGCTGCCGACATCCTCCCCACCTTGGCCCAGCCTCTCCGGCCGAGGCTCCGAGGCCCCAGTCCCAGCTCCTCACCTGCGTGGACCAGGCAGTAGATGCAGATGCCCACGAGACAGGTGACGACCGCGGCCGTGATGGGGATCAGCACAGACAGCGAGGAGCGCCTGCTGAACTCTGCCAGGGGAGATGGGATCAGCGGGGTGCCACCAGCGCTCAGCCACACGGGGCTCCCCCGAGGCCCCCACCTACTGCCCGCGGCCACGGCAGGAGGTCCCTGCTCCGCACGGGTCCAGCCTGCGGCACCAGGCACTTACCACAGATCACATCCGAAGTGTTTGTCCCTTTCTCCTTCAGCACGAGCCCCTTTTCCTCACAGCTGCAGGCAAGAATGAGACATCACCTCAGCAGGAGCCTGGGTATGCAGAGCCCCCGAGGAGGTGCACGGAAAGCAGCAGGCGGTCAGCCTGCTGGGCTCGAGGGGTGGTGGCTGGGGGCCCACCCGGCACTGGGGCCCATGCTGTGGGATGGGGATGCCAGGCTCCTAGCACGATCCTGCTCCAGGGTCCTGGACAGGACCAGAGGGAGTGTAGATTTGGGACCTGCACTGACAGAGAGACCCTGGGACTTGGGCACTTCAGCTGTTGCAGAGCAGCTCAGAGATGGCTTGATGACAGGCTACAAGTGGCTCCATGGGGAGGTAATTTCTGGCCGCAGATATAAGCAAAGTGAAATCCAATGGCTGGCAACTGAAGTGAGACTAATTCAGTCCGGAAGTAAGGCTCACGTTTCTAGCAGGGAGTGCAAGTAACCCTCGAGCAGCTTTCTACAGACGGGCGAGCTGCCAGCCCATAGCATCCTCAAACCCCAGCTCCCCTGCAGGAAGGGCAGGCGCCTCGGCCAGTAGCCACAGCCAAGGAGCGTGCTGGGAGGCAGAGCCTGTGCAGGGCTGGTGGGACCCCATGGCCCTTGTTCCTGGCTCTGCAGTGCAGAAGGCAGCGCGGACACCCCTGGACGGGCTGACGCTCTGTGCACGCACCGAGGGATGGTCACAAGTGCCTGGATACCTGCCTCCAAATGGGCCACGCCACCCCCAGCCTCACTGCACTCACTGCTCTGCTCCCCTCACTCCTGCTCTATGCCATCCCAACGCTGCGTCCCTCAGAGACTCCCAGCGTTTGGTCCACAGGTCCCCTCCAGAGGCTGGCAGCAGGGGACATGCCAACAGGGACGTGGCACAGCCAGGTATGGGATGGGCATAGGATGTGGTCAGCACTCAGACCTTGTCCAGGGGTAGCACGGCTCGGTTTTGGAAGAGACGTTGGAGAAGGTGCCTTCTGGACAGGGCTCGCAGGGGGACGACGTCCGAGCCACGGCCTTGGCTGGAAAGGAACAGAGGTTGCAGGAAGTTTTGGAACAGAGCAGCCTCTCCCGTGGCAATACCGCCGGGCACAGCAGCAGCGCAGCTCCCCTGAAGCTCTGCTGGGAGCCCCGTGCCAGGGAAGCACCCCGTGCTTGGGAGGACCTGAGGCCGATGCTGGCAGTACATCGGTCCCCAGGGGGAGGGCGGGAGCTTCTGAGTCTCACCTGCCACAAACCCAAAGCCCTGCTTGCAGGGCTGGTTCTCCACGCAGGTCTGGCAGCTGATGTCTGAGCAGTGCATGCCGGCCTGGCACTGGCACACCGTGTTGTGCGTCGCGTTTCCCTGCGTCTTCACAATGAGGCCGGTGTCTGGGCAAAGGGGCAAGGTGAGGCACCGGACAGGTGAGCCCGGGCAGACACCAGCCCCTGCAGCACCACATGCTGGGGCCAGTGTGAGCACGGAGCACTTACTGTCTTCACAGATGTCATGGGGGGTGCAGTGCCGCTCCTTGGTCCAGCTCTGCTGATAGTGTCCACTCTCACAGCGGATGCAGACAGAGTCTTCTGTGGCATTGCATTCAGAGACCAGCTTTTCCCCTGCAAGTGAGGTAGGGGCAAGTAAGTGCTGGTGAGGCAGGGGCAAGGGAGCTTTCCCCCTGCATGCAGCAGCTCTGCCAGCAGGATACAGCAGCGCTGGATGCTGTGGATGCCAGGGCTGCTGCGGCACATTTGTTCAATTGCTGGATGCTGCTCCGGCAGCCAGGGCTGCAGGGGCCAGCCCAGGGCTGGGCAGGAGGTGCTGGGGGCTGCAGCAGGAGACTGGGGCAGGCGTTCACTGCCTCCAGCACGCCAGGGACTGGAAGCCAATCTGGCCATGCCAGCAGGAGTAGCTGTCCCTGCAAGCTGCCTGTGCCATGGGATCCTGCGGCTGCAGAAGCTCAGGCTGTGCAAGGGAGCCCCTGCAGACTTGGTGAGGTGCGGGGGGGTCTCAGGGAACCCACGAGGTCCCCAGCTGCTCCAGCACTAGGTGACAGCGGGAGGTGAGCCTGTTGGCACTGCTGGCGGGGGGGGCTCACTTGAAGCAAGCGGGGCTGGCTCCGGCCATGGCCATGCAGTTGGCTCTGGCACAGCTGGGCCTCAGGGGCCCAGGAAGGGGAAGGCATCTCCATACCTGGCTGACAGCGGTTGCAGCACTTGCCCTTGTGCTCATACTGCTTATCAGAGCATCTTATGGCGTCACCGGGCCCCCAGCACTGGAAGAGATGAGACTTGTGAAATGACACTGCTCCGCCACGCTCCTGCACGGCCACGGCTGCTGGCATGCGTGTGCCAACTCACGTGCTCACCCACGCCCTGAGGTGAGGTCTTCCCTGCACCACGCTTCCCATGCCTGCACTAACCACAGACCACAGCAGAGCCGCCCGCGCTGCCTGGTGCTACCAGTACTCTCTTTGAAGTGGGATGGCAGCAACTCTGGCAGGGTGGCCCCACGTTTCCCCGGATTTTCTACCAGGCTGCACATCACCTTGGGCCCCTGCCACTGCCCACAGCGCTGCAGCGCTGGCCAGGGGGAGCAGCGTCAACTCAGACACCCAACCCAGCGGAGCCCGGCCAACCTGGTGGGGAAGGAAGCAGGGAGCTGTCCTTGTCCTGGGGGCTCGGATCTCAAGCCAGTCCAGGGGTAGGAGGACACCTGTGTCATCGTCCCTCGTGAGGCGCGAGCCCAGCACTGCGCACCTCTGGCAGAGTGGCTGCGCCTGGTGAGTCTGCCAGGCCCGGGGAGAGGGATGGAAGCCCAGCAGGGCCCTGGAGCAAGAAGGCTGCGAGGACTCGTAGTGAAGGAGGGCTGGGAGCCAGGCCTGCAGCAGCCCCGTGTACTGCAGACCCCTCGTGGGGTCCCGCGGGCAGCCCTGGGGCCACGGTGCAGCTCTGCCCGAGGAGCAGCGGGACACCGGAGCTCTGGTGTCGGGACGCCTGACACTCCAGAGGGGAACTGACCCTGCCACCGTGCGTTTGTGACTTCGGGCAGGAAAGGGAACTGAAAGAGGTGCTCATACGCCCGGCCCTGCCTCTGCTCACACCGCCCAGCCCCCCGGGGCCCGTTCCGTGCTCCGAGCCCACGAGACCCCGCGCCCAGGGCCCGCGGCCGGGCTGCAGCCCCCGGCCGAGCCAGCGGTGCTCGGCTCTGCCCCAGCCCCGCCGGCAGAGAGCGGAGCTGAGCCGGGGGGATCCGCGGGCGGGGACCTGCCTGCCCTGCCCGGCCCGGCCCGGCCCTCTCCCCCTCCCCAAATTCACGGCCGCGCCCCAGACACGGGTGATGGGGGTCCCTGGGCAAAGGGAGGCGAACGGCCGCGGGAAGGCGCGGATAAAGCCGAGCCCTCGCGGGGAATTCCCAGCCGCAGGAATGAGGAACGGCGAAGCTCCGCGCCCGGCAGCCAGGCCCGGGGCGCCCGGCCAGGGTCTCTCCCCCGCAGCCTTCCCGGCACGGGGCTGGGCGATGGCCCCGGGCCCGCTCCCGTCGGGGCCGCAGCGCCGCCGCGGGGCCCGGGCGCGCCCCGCGGGGCCGGAGCGGAGCGGAGCGGCCGGACAGAACCGGGCGCCGCCCCCCCCCGGAGAGCCTCGCCGCCGCCGGGCAGCGCGGGGACCCCGGTGCCGGCCCCGCTGCGGGCCCCGCGGCAGCGAGCGGCCCGGCCCCGGCCGCGCTCCCCGGCGCCGCGGGACGCCGCACTTACAGCCAGCAGCAGCGCGCAGAGCAGCCCCAGCAGCCCGCGCCGCCCCATGGCCCGAGCCGAGCCGAGCCGAGCCGAGCCGCGCCGCCCCGTGCTGTCCCGTGCTGTCCCGTCCCGTCCCGTGCCGTGCCGTGCCGTGCCGTGCCGTGGCGCCCCGTCCCGAGCCGAGCCGGGCGGCGGGGCAGCCCGTATTAACGCCTCGGCCCGTTTCCGCCCAGGAAGGGGCCGCAGGGGCCGCCCATCCTGCAGTCACCGGGCACACGCTCCCGCCGCCGACTCCCCGCGCCCCCGGGGACTTCCCCGGGCCGCGGAGCGTGGGCAGCCCGGGGCCGAGGGCAGCGCCGTGGGGGGGCGGCCGCGGGGACGGGCCCGGGGGCCCGGCGGAAGCCCCCCGGCACCGCGCTGCGGGCCCGGCCCCGGCCCTACGGGCGCCAGCCCCGCGGTCCCGGGGCAGCCGTGCCCAGCGCCCCGGCTGCGTGGCGGGGCGGGCCGGGGGGAGCTGGGGCAGCTCAGCGCGGGGCACCGCTGGCCGGTGTGGACCACCGGAGCCTGTCCCGCGGGACAGCAGCTCTGCCCCGCCACGGCACCCGGCCCCGTGGCGCCTAGCCCTGCCCGGGGTCCCGGCAGAGCCGCTGGGGCTCGGCCTCCCTGCGCGGTGGCTCCAGGCGAGCGTAACGCTGCAGCTGGCGGAGGGAAGCCTGCTCCTTGGCAGCTCCCTGCCAGCCCTGAGTTGCTGCCCGGCCTGCACCTTCCTGGGTGGACGGGGTGCAGGCCACGGGCAGGACTCAGCTGTGGGCCACGGCAATGGAAGTCTTTGTGCTGGCCCCAATAACTCATTTCTGAGGCAGAAGTTCAAGGTTTCACTTCATTTTCCCAAAGAAAGATAGTTCAGAGCTGTGGCCCTGGAGAGCCCCTCACTGTTCCCCCAAACTCCGGCGTCTGTGCGGAGTCCCCAGAAATACGTCAGCCAAAAAGGGGAAGAGGCGGAAGGCCTGCAGGGCCCAGCTGTGCCTCTGGCTGGCTGCGGCCTCCGGCTGCATTTCCCTGGGGTCCCCAGAGCAATCCCCGGGGAAGTTCCAGGCTCCTCTGCTCTTGGGAGACTTCCCCGTATCCAGCCTGTGGTGCGTGCCTGGAAGGGGGGGCTTTCAGCATCCCCCTGCGCCCAGGTCACAGAACGGCCCTGCTGCCCTGTCCCCTCCTGCAGCAGTGCCAGCCACCCAGCCACGGCCGCGTTGCCCCAGCCCCAGCTGGGAGTCCATCCAGCGCCGGCTGCGCGTGCAGCGGGCTCAGGCTGCCCCAGTGCCGCCGCTCCTCACGGGCACTGTTGCCGGTGCCCCGTGAGCCAGCGGTGCCCGCTGTGCCGCTGCCCACCCGCAGCCCCTCGGGGCTCCTGCTCCTGCCGCCTGGCGGGGGGCTGTGTGCCGGGGCAGCTGCGGGGGCCGCGTGCTCTGGATTCCCCCCCTGCCGTCATTTCCCAAAACTGATTCGCTTGAGAGCACGAATGGTCCCAGGGGGGCCTTGAGAGCAGAGACAGAGCGGCAACGGCGCGGGAGGGGATTTCTGGGCTCGGGACTCGCCCGGGAAGTCCCCCGCAAGGCCCTGAGCGCTCGGCACGCCAGGACAGGCCTGCGGGCAGCCCCGGCTCAGCGCCCCGGCACCGGTGCCCCGTGCGCCGGCGGGGACACGGCACCGGCCGCCGAGCGGCAGCCCCTGGCCGCGGGGCCGGCGGCAGCTCCCGGGGCACCGGGGTCGGGACGCGCCGCGCTCCGGCCCGGCGAGGCCTCGGGGCGGGCAGGCGGCGGCTCCCGGCAGCGCAGGGCCGTGACAGCCGGGCCCTCGCGCGAGGCGCTGCCGCTCGCCCCACGGACCGGCGGGGCGGCTGCGGAGGGCGGGCGGTCACCGCCGGGAGCCCTCAGCGCGGCGCCGCCCCGCGCCCGGCCAGGGGGGACCGGGACGGCCGGGGACGGCCGTGGACGGGCCCTGCCCCGCCCGGCCCGGCCCGGCCCTGCCGGCGCCCCCCCGCGGCCCGGCCGGGCCGCGCTCCGCCGGACTACCAGTCCCAGCGTGCCTCGCGGGGGGGCCGCGGCGCGTGCCGGGAGCCGGGCGAGGCGGGCGGCGGGCCCCCGCGCGGCAGGCATGGCGGCGGGCGGCACGTCGGCACGCGCCCCGTGCCGTAAAGCGCGAGGCGGCGCCCTTCCGGCCGGTCCCCTCGGCGCGCTTTGCGACGGCGCCGTGCGGCAGCGGCGGTTGGCGCCTTTGTCCTGGCGGGCGGCGGCCTGAGGCGGCGCGGGCCCGGCGCGGCGGTGAGTGCGCGGCCGGGAGGCGGCCCCGCAGCGCCGGGGGGCGCGGGGCGGGCGGGGGCGGCCTCGCGGCGGCCTCGCGACGGCGCCCCCCCCCCCCCGCGCGGTGCCGGGGCGCGGCGGGGCCGGGGCCGTGCGGGGCCGCGGGGCCGTTCCCCGGCAGCGGAGCGGCGGCGGCCCGGCGCCGTGCGCTCGGGGCGGCGGCGGGGGAGACGGGCCCGGGGCCCGCGCCTCCTCGGGGCCCTCCGGAGCGGGGTGAGGGCGCTCGCCCCGCGGGGCCGGTGCCGAGAGCGGCGTCCCGCAGCCCCGCCCGGCCGGCCGGGAGGCGACGCCCGCCGTTCCCAGCCGCGGTCGCCTTCTGCGGAGCCTTCCCGGGTTGCTTTGGGCCGTGCCCGGGGACCCGCTGCGGATCCCTGAGCGAAGGCTCCCTTGCACCACATAGCCAGCCACGTCCCGCTTCCGAAGCGGCAGCGCTGTCGGTAAGGGACGCTGTTCTTAACGCCAGGGTTTTTTAAAACAAAGCGGCTTTAATTAACCTCCCCAGGGCTTACTGGCGCCCGAGCTGACGTGAGCCGTCCCGTTGTGGTGACTTGCGAGGCCTGGTGCCCGGTGCCTGCGCTGAGGTACGAGCACCTCGCTGCTGCTCGGGGCGTAGGCGGCCTCCTTGGTTGCGTTTGTAGAAGGAGCCCTAGTGGGGAAGTTTTCCCCATTTACCTGGTGTTGCAGGCCCACGTCTGGAACAACATCTGTCTCTTCTGGTCTTATAATTGCTAAATGGTCCTTAACTGCGTAATCTACCAAGTGGCAAACGGTCAGAGGCACAGAGTGCTTATGTGGGAAAGCTTTCTGCTAGCTCAGCGTGGGCTAGTGCTTGGGATTTACCGCTTTGTTTTGGAAGTGACCTGCAGGTGGAGAAACAGTTATTCTTGGTTTTTTGGTATAGAAGGGCCGTGCATCCCCTCCCCACAGCCACCCCCTGCCATTCCCAAGCTCAAGAAAGAGAAAAGAGAATTTGTTCTGGCTTCTTATAATGGGAGCAAAATGTCCCGCCAGCTGCGGTTGCGGCCGTGTTGGCAGCTGCTGGCGTGTGCGCGACGTCCCGAGGCCGTGCAGGTCGGGCGCCGAGCCCCTGCCCCGGGCAGCGCTCTGAGCCGCTGGGCATGGCCCCGACCTCCCGACCCGACCCGGGCGCAGTCGGAGCCAGGTGCCTGCTGCCATGTTCTATAGCTACTTTTCCGCTTTGGGAGAATTTTGAAAACTTGTTTCCCTTCAGCTGAGAACTCAAGCTGTGATAGTAGAAGTGAAGTCTACAACATCTGTAAAGCAAAATGGGACAGGACTTGGTACTTCAGGTGGGGAAGGTAAAACTGCATGTGCAGGGGAAACAACTTATAGGAGGACTGAGGCAAATAAGATACAAGAACTGACTTTTTCCTTTGTTCTTGGAGTGTGTGTTTTTTTTGTTTTTTGTTGTTTTCTCCCTGCTCTAGCAGTTCGGTTCATTATAAAAAAAAAAAACTGGACTGGGAGGCATTCTCTGCCTCCCTTCTCAGCAGGGTTTTCTAAAAGTGGACAAATAATACAAGCGTAAAGATAGTTGACCTTAAATCAGTTTTATGCCTCAGATCTGGGAGTAAGCTTACTTCTCATGCCAATTAAGAGTTGTAGAAGTACCGTAGTGAAATCATTTTGTGCTTCTTGGTGTCTGACTTGTTTATTTAGATGCTGCTTTGAAATTATAGTGAACGCAGTTTACTGTTAGGGGTGTGTGTTGGTTGTAGGCAGCTCTTGATGGACAGTAGACGTTTCTGTTGATATATTAAACTTCACCAGCTTTTCTTTATGCGTTTCTTACCTACAGAAAATTCCATCCTGTATTTCTGTAGTCGGATGTTTAGGAAGGATGACAACTTTATTCTTCAAATAGTTTTCAACTTTGAAAATTTCAGTGCTTTTCACTTTTTTTGAAGTGTTATGTAATGGTGACTTTTACAAGAGAAAGTGTGAATCCTGGATCAGTTCTGGTTCTGCTTGGGTTGATAGGTTCTGTTTTGGTGTTTTGAGGTTTTTGTTTTGTGTGCTAAAGTTCTTCGGGTGACTTTGTGTAATGAACGCTGCTGACTGTTCCTGCAGCAGTGCTGCGTTTACGTTGGGTGGTTAAATTCCAGCTGTGGACCCGCCTTCGGGGGAGGTGGCATCGTGGTGGGGACAAGGATGGGCTGTTCAGTAGCGATGTGAATGAGAAACTGCTTTCTGGGCTGGGCAAGCTAAGGTTTCACACGCAGTAAAGAGATCCAAGTGTGGTCACTTAAGCACATTTTAAAATACTTTGCGATGTCTCATTCGAAGCCTATACAGAAATATTTGGATCCTGTTATGCAATGTTGAGATGAGTGTTTCCTTTCTGCTTATTAAAATATTGCATAAATTTCAGCTCTTCTTACCAGTGAACTGAAGAATTAGATATGACAACAATGGGGGTACTGCAAAGCTAAAGTTAAGATGTTTCAGCAGAGTCTGGGTTTTATTGGTATTTTAGTTTGGAGTTAAACCATTAAAACACATCTGCAAAATAGATTAGGCTTACTCCATTCCAGTATTATGGGAAGATCAACCAAAATGCTGCGGTATACGTTTTTGCCAGACTTCCATGTCCCTTGTATTAAGATTTCTCTGGAGCGAAGCTTGCGTCAAACCGACCCAGTTGGCTTCTAGTCTGCAAAGCTGTTAAGTTTAATCTTGTTCCAGTTTAATTTTAATGTCATGGATTGAAATTATATGCGTGGCCATTTCTCTTTTTTGCGAAGAGTTGGATTTGGAACGAAAGCAAAATGGCTCGAGGACGCAAGAGCAATAGCATCAAACAGAGCGACTTCACTAACAGCACCAATCCGCAGGATTTAGAGAGAAGACTTTTTGTCGGCAATTTGCCCACAGACCACATGACTCGTGAAGAAATGGAAGAGATATTTTCAAAATATGGCAAAATCAGGGGTTAGTATTTTATCTTATGCCTTTTTGTGGCTGGGAATTCAGTCAGAAATATAACTTTCATGCTTGTCAAATGCTGTTTGATGGTGATGAGAGGAGTGACTTAATGTTTCCCCTAAAAAGTGACCTTTAATGATAATTTTCTCTGCCTGCATTTTTCTGAACAAGTAATTCCCTCAATGCAGCTGTACCCTAGTGTGTATATATGAGCTATGCTTTATTTTTTGGGGTTGCAGTGTGATGTTATATGAAGCAAATCTGTTCTTTCAAGTGACTTCGTAGTCTCTTAATGAAGTCTCGGTCACTTCGTGGGTTGTTTTTTGGTCACTGCCTTGTCAGAAGGAAGTTGATCTGTTTTGTGGTGTTGTCTAAGAAATGCATCTCAGAGTTCTTCAGCTCTGCATTTCAATCCCAGTAGACCCGGATTTCCCACAAAACTTGCCGAGGTGTTTTTGGGTAGTGCCCTTTGCTTGCTCCATCTGGTGGGGTGACATGGCCTGGGTGCGGGATCGTGCAGTCCCTTACTTGTAACTGGTCTTGCCCTGCTGTTAACTTTTCCAGCCCTCAGCATGTACCATGGCTATGGGTTCGTGCAGTATGACCGTCTAGAAGATGTCCAGGCCGCTCTGGACGGTGAGAAGGGTCGCCTTTATAAAGGGTATAGATTAGGTAAGGAAAACTGATCCCTGCTCTTCTACTGACCTTAGCATGCGTTTTGGTAGAAAGAGTGCTTTAGTTCTAAAGCTCTCTGGAAAATTCGCTGTGTGGAACTTGCCTGGCATTAGTCTAAAGTCGCTTTGACCAGGTATGTATTTTCCTTCCAAGTTACCTGCCCTAAGTGCCGTGTGGTTCATCCGGAGTGTTGTCTCTTGCTACCTAGGTCTTGCTCTGAACTTATTTTTGTGTTAGTGTTTGAACAGATCTATAACCTTATGTAAGGAACTGTTGAGCACGTAAGCCCTGAAAAGTATTGATTGAAACTTCACGCGCTTAGTTTTAAAAACAGTTGTAAACCAGTACTGGGCTTCATCTTGGCAGGTTCAGAGGAATTGGCCACAGAACTTAGTGTCCCGTTAGATAAGTAAATTTAACTTGGATTGTCTTGCACGTGGGGAAATCAATCTGTAAGTAGCCATAAAAATACAAGGTGCTTTAAAAAGGCCATTTTCATAAAGGTGAAAATAATTCTGCTAAATATGCTGGGAGCAATCTTAAACAGAAATGAATGGTGGGAAGTCTAAGAATAATCTACTAAGTGCAAGTAAAACGTTACTTCCAAAGCAAGCCTGCGCTAATTTAAAGAAAAACTGTTTGATTTAGGAAGGAGTGAAAGGAGCGGTAAATAGCAAAATGGAGAAGTACCAAATACAAGCCTGAAGGTGGAGATGGTGGCAAATAGGGAGGACAGAAGGCTACAAGGAGAAATTATGGCCAGCACTGTCAGAGTCTAGAAGTTTAAAAAGGAGCAGCTGCATCTGTCTCACATACTAACGTGTAATTATTTGGAAATTATAACTCTAATTGGAGAAGACCCCCTAGTCTTCAGGTAATCTTTCTTCCCTCTCTTTTTGAAGAGTTGAAAGATGTTGCTTTTCATATCAGTAGCAAGCTTAAAAAAAAAAAATAAAACCAGCAGCTACCAAAACCAGACCTCTCAAAAAATTAAATCAACATCTGTGAGATTCACTGAGACCTCCCTTGGCTGTTAATGTTGCTTTCCTTGGAAAACTGTGGAGTTTCGGGGGCCCTGGCAGAGCGCTGCAAGCTTACCAACTAGTTGAGCAGAGCAGAGCCCGGCGTCAGCCCCGGCAGCAAATAGACTGCATGCGTGTCCTGCCAAGTGCCAGGTGAAAGAATAATCCCAGTCAAAGTAAACCTTGTCGCACTAACTTACAATACTGCAAGTTTTCTGGATAAAAGCAGCAGTGTTGATGCAGAAGGCTTCTGTAAGACGTTTGATTAAGAAACTAGTACAATAAAAGCAGCGTAGTGTTATATGGGTTTAAAATGAATTTCAGTGCAGCATAGATGGAATTGGTCAGCGTTTTGAGTGGTGTTCTGGAAGAATTGGTTCCTGGCCATACAGTGTTTTCATAAGAAACTTGCATAGAAAGCACACTGTCATCTTTTAAAAAGAGGGAATATAATGGGGATGGAGTCACTGATGATCAAGTGACCCGAGCTTCTTCCTAAGCTGGATACAGGCAGAACTGAACGCCCAGCAAAGGCAAATCTGAAGATCTGCGCCTAGCAGGAGTGCTCTTGTCATCCTTAGCCGTACAAAACAGATTTGTAGGTAGGGAGGTTTTAGTACCTGTGGGATTTTGCTGCTGGAGTACTGTGTTCAGTTCTGGTATGGCCAGTTCAGAAAGGATAGTGCTAAATCGGAAAAGCCCCAGGAAAAATCTTAAGGGTTAAAGAGCTGAAGAGCAAGCCCTAGAAAAAGGCTCGTTGAGTGAGGTGTAATCTGGCGGGTATAGGTATGACAAGGCCATAAATGGAAATAGTTTTCTTTAACAGCAAAATAATTTATACTTGGAGTAATTCATTGGAGCTTTGGTGGTTTCTGTGCTCTGGAGACTTTTAGATGGGAATTGGATGTTTTGCCAAAAGATGAGCTCTAGTTCAATTCTGCTGCTTGACTTGAGATGGGAATGCAATTCAAGAAACTCTTGCCACCTGTGTTTATTCTGAAGGCTGCACTGTAAGGTTGCAGTGTCCCTGTCATCTCAAAGTCCTACAAGACAGAAGATTTTCATTTTCGCAGAAGTTGTTTTGTCAATGTTCAAGCAATCTGTAAATGCTGCTGGCATTAAATAAAAATGTTATTAAATCATTTTGTGCAAGAGAAGGATCCCTGTCAAAGGTGTCTTTGTCTCCTAGTAAAATATTTGTTCAGGTTTAAATGCTTCTTTTTAATTTGAAAGAAATGTGTACGGTATGGAGTGCAAAAATCACAATATAGGTTTCTGCAATGGCATCTTAAAGCAAAAATAAAAGTCTTAAACCCCAAAAGCAGATAGTGTCTTGCTTAAAGATAACATTTGAATTGAAAAATGTTCTTAGCTAAAAAATAAATGCAAGGAAAACAGTTACTTCAGTTATGCAGTGTAAGTATTGAATATACTGGCTAATAAGAGGGTGAAAGGCCTTGGGAGAGTTCAGTCTTGCGTTATACTAGTACATCCACAAATGCTTAAAAGCTTTCTTTATCTTCAATGAGTAAAGCTGTGTAGGGAATACATGTCCACCAAATTTAGTTTGTGATAGGAGACACTGCAACTGTATTTGATTCTGGAGAGACTGCTTTCTCGCCCTGTGAATGCCGTTACCCTGCATTCATACGCCGCGGTCAGATTGCACTTGCCCCTCTCCCTGTATGAAGAGAACGTGATACTTCTTGACTGGCAGCAGGGGCAAGAGTTAGAGCTAAACTCTTAACTCGAATTTTAATTTTGCATGTAATGAAGGATAGTTTGGGAAGTTACAGAAGGTATAGAAGTCAGCCTAAAGAACATTATATGGCACGCTTAACTACTTTTAAAGCTCCTGCAAGTGACCAGTATAAATAACTAATAAACTTTAATTGTTGATAGATCCTCAGGGAGCAGATAGGACCTAGGTTTGTTTTTTTTCATTTTCCTTAAAAGGTTTTCAGAGTAAAACACCTGAAATCATTTCTGTTTGTTCTTGCCCCCCTCTAGTACATTATTTCATCTTCAATCAGCTGTTACAGGAGGCTTTGTTTCTTCCCAGTAGAACAGTATTGGTCCTCACCAGTTTGGGGCAACTTCACGTTTTCTGGTTGAGGACAAGACTCTTTCTTCAGTTCTCTTCTTTGTATTTCACCTCATGGTGTTTTTCATGGAGATACTCAGAAGCCACCCAATTTTCAAATTTCTGATCTGTTGCATCTCTTTGCATCTCAACGCAGTGGTGTTCTGAGTGCACCATGTTGACTGCACAAGGAGCTTGTGCCTCAGGCTCCCTGGATCCCGTTTCCTCAGTGGTGGAGGCTGTACAGTTTAATGCTGCAGCGGTCCCTCGGAAGGCAATTGCATGTGCTGTGTGAGAACCCTTGAATTATTGTCACCAAGGGCAGCTGCATGCTCCATTGAACAAGACTGGCTGTGAATTTAAGGCTGTTGGCCAACAACTTCCTTTCTCAGAGGTTTTCAGACTCTGCTTTTTCTCCTAGAGTCCATGAGTTGCATTCTGCTCGCTCATAGACTGCAGAAGAAAGAGGTTCTTATGGAATGAAGAGTCTGGATGTAGGCCTGAAATAAAGTGTTAAAACTTCACCCGAGCTGTCCACCCTATTTTGAAGTCAGAGAAATCCATGAAAACCTCATTGCATTGTACTATCTAAACTTAATAAAAAAAAATTGTCAAAGTGACAGTGGCTCTCTGCTGAATGTATTTTCTTGCACCATCTGGTTGTTGTTGAGCTTAAGTTGCTTTCATTTGAATTGTGCTGATGATCTTTTTTTTGTTCCATAGCATTGAACAGATGGGTTGATTATTCTTTACAGATATTAATAAAGCAGCGGAAAGAAGAAATATGAATAAGGCTTCATCAAGGTCCAGTCCGGCACGAAGGTAAAGTACCTGGAAGCAGTGAGTTATACTAGGAAGGGCAGGCTTTTAGGGCGTGAGCCCAGCTGCCTGTGCTAAATGTCTGTGTCTCTTCCCTACTGCCACCTCCCCAGTCAAACGGAGATACTCAAGTGAGACAATCGGGATGCGACTGCTCCACCTGTAAGAGCCCTTCTGGCGCTGACACCTCAGGAGGCACGAGGGAAGCCTCGTGCTTGCTGCTGTTACTACAACTAAGTGTTACGTTTTGTGGCGCAAGTTGTAAGAGACTTGTGAGGAAGAATCAGCTTGGTGTTTGTTCCTGACTCAAGTATCAGAGAAGCCAAGGCATGTAGAGCTATTGCCAAGGGGCTGTAGGGGTCAGTGCAGACGACTTCAGGATCTTGCCTCTTCTGATGTCAAAAACTTGCAGTCCTGAAATGAAGCTGGAAAAGTGCACATTAGCAAAGCACAAGGCAGCGTCTATCTGTATTGCACTGCCCCATCTGCATGCGTACGTGCATTTTCAGTACGTGGAACGAGTCTGCTCTGCAGTTACGCCCAGCGGTGTGTGTCTGCCTGCTTCTCCGGGCTCCCCACCCCTTGGTAGGCGCAGCGGGTGCAGCTCCTGCACGCCCTCTGCATGTGAAGTCGCAAGCGAGTGGAGAAGACACGAGTTGTCCTGCCACAGGAAGACAACTGCCGTTTCCTTTCAGTGGTGTCGCTGGGGAGCGCACCAAGACGTGCTGTGGTTACCATGTGCTGTAAGGCCTGCGTTTTCTGCACTTACACTGTAAAGCTCTGCACACAAAGGAGTGTGACATGTCGGACTTGAAAGTAATCAAGCTCTCACATGACGTGTGCTCTATTAATTTGACCTGTTAAATTACCAAAAAATGGGAAAAAAGTGCAACTTGCAAGACATCTACTGCCAAAATACAGAGAATGAGTATCTGCAATCCTTGGTACTTTGTATATACTGCGTTTATCCTGCACAGGGCCAAATGCATTTGCAGAGAGCAGTGCATAGGCAGCAGGCCCAGGAAATGCTTCAGGCACATGTCTGGGGGTTCATGTCACGGATGCAGCAAGGCTTGGGCCTGGGCAGTGCCAGGCGTGCTTGGTGCTGGCATGGGGACCCCAAGAGTGCTGCGCACACGTGAGCAGCAGGCACTGATGCCACGCCTTTGGCCTCGGTGGCACTGCAGGTGTACGATGCTGAAGGCGCTGGGTAGCGCTGCAGGTATGAGAAGCAGACACCGGTGCCACGAACCTTGGGCCTCAGACCACATTGCAAGGGACATGCGGCTGGCACCAGTGCTGTGGGCACTGGGATCTGTGATCCTGCATGCTCACAAGAGCCTGTGCCCCTAAGGAGCACTGGAGGCATGCGAGCCCTGGGACCGGACCACCACCACGGCTGTCGAAGGCGCGGGTGCACTGCCACAGGCACAGGACTCAGCTGGCACTGTGGACACCGTGGCCATCCCATGTGGCTGGCACCAGGTCCCGAGCAGCAGCACAGGCAGCAATGAGGCTGTGGGTGCCGAGTGGCGGGCAAGGCAGCGGATGCTGGGCTCCGGACCGTGCTGCAGGTGCGTGAACAGCAGCTGCCGATGCCAGGGTGTGGAGTCCTAAGCCCTGCTGCGGGCCCAGGAAGCAGCGCTGAGTCCCAAGCAGATGCAGGCAGCGGTGCTGGCACTGCAGGAGTCGGACCACAGACCACAGGGGTGGAGGGACAGAGGCAGGAGGCTGCTGTGCCCTCATGCTGCTGCCTGGGCGGGCAGTCACGCAGGTGCGAGAGCAGAGGAGGCCCGGTGCCACGTCTGTAGTTGTGTTGCACTTGTGCGTTGCTCTTTCTGGATCAATTTGTCTCTACAGATAATGTGGCCTGTTCTGGTCACCCCCACCCCAGCTGGAATAAATGTCATATTGCAAAACAATTACTCTGCATCTGGCTGTTTTGCTGTATAGTCTCACAGCTACAGAAAGGTCAGGTACTCAGTATTCATCATAGCAAACGAGGAGTTTCCCCTGAGCTTCTGCCATCATTCACTGCAGGCTGGGGGGAGGAAGGGGTAGGGGAAGACAATGTGCATCTCTCCTGGGCTGTGGTTCTGAACAGATCGCAAACATCAAGCTGGTCTGTGTGCCCAAGAGACTGAGGGAGTATCCAGTTGTGGGTGAGCACAGTGCTTCTGTAACAAGAGGAGGCTATATATAATCTTGGTGGCACCGCTGTAGGTTGTCCCAAGATCCGTTTTCTATCTGGAATAGAGAATGCCAGCGATCCTCTGTTTCCCCCAGAACAGCTGGGTGTCCAAGGCACCAAAGTCCATGCATGGGCTCTGCTTCTCACTGCTGTCTGTTCTAACTCTTAGTGAAACTTGGGTGCATCTTGCAGCTTGTTGATCCTGCTGTTCTCTCCAAGTGACTACAAAGTGAATGCACTGTAGTGGAAACGGAATTAAATTGTGCTTATCTTTCATAAGCTAGATTAGTCTGATAGAAAGCTTTTTATTTACAAAACTTGACAGAGGTGAAAAGATACAAAAAAATATTTTCTTATAGTTGCCAGTATCATGGGGAAAGAACATTCCAAGCATATGAAGCTCAGTAGTTCCCTTGCAAGATTTTTCTGGTTTGGCTTAGACTACAGTGAAAGTTATGTTTTCTTTGGAAAACAAAATATGACCTGGAAAAAACTACTGTTTTGGAAAAGATGAAGACTGGAACGTTGCTCTCTTGACTCTGAAGACAGCGTGGTACAAAGTCTGAATGAGATGGATCATTCAGATGTGACAATCCTGTTCCTGCTGATGGTGCAGTGCTGGTTGGGTTTGGTACCCTTTTAATGTGGGGCCTCATAAACATAAGACTGACTTTCTACAGGAGCTGTCCCTTCACTGTCAGGACACGGCGGTAGCTTTCTGCTAACAGCACAAAACCAACCACAACATGGAGCCTACTGTGTCTCTGGTCTCAACAAGCTCTTTTTTAATCATATGCCAGTAGCATCCTATTTCAGGTATTCTGTCATCGACTTGTGAATTTAATAGATCCCTTGAATGCTCCTAGCTATCCCATATTTGTGGCTATTAGGCTACAGCACCTTGAATTCTCTCAAGGAATGTGGAAGTTAACGTTTGATTGATGATCCATGGCTGACATCAGAGGTCAGAGGCCTTGAAATGATGGTTTCTGAGGTGCCTGTTCGCTCCTCCCACAGGTGCCCTACAGTTTTAGTGATGCTCCAGTAAGGAGCTTTCTGTGACTCTTTTGGCTACAATAAACATTGTAACTAAGAAGATTCTCCAAATACGTTTGTTTTGACGAATACGTTCTGGGGCAATTCTTGTTATGGGGTAGGAGGGAGGCTTCAGCTGCTGAGAGAAGGGTCGCTTTGGCACTTCAGGTAAGAGATCTGGGGGTAACCACACTTGTGTTATTAGCAGTCTAATGGAATTTCCCTCGTGTTTTCTTCAGAGAGCCATATGCCTACGGGGATGGCCGAGATACCAGACGTGATCGCTCCCCTCTTCGGGGGAGCCCACGGAGAGATCCCAGAGATGGCAGGGATGGTAGAAACGGACGAGATTCCAGAGATGCTCGAGACATTCGAGCTAGAGACATGCGTGATGCTAGAGACCACAGGGACCCACGGGACCTGCGAGACCTTCGAGACCCCCGGGATATCAGGGATCCAAGAGACTTACGGGACCCTCGTGATGTTAGAGACTTTCGTGACCCACGGGAGCCGCTGTATGATCGATACAGGGACCCACGGGATATGAGGAATCCACGAGACATGAGAGATCCACGTGATGCGAGGGATCCGCGGGATATGAGAGACCCTCGGGACCCTCTGTACAGGTAACTTTCACAGGGCTCTATTTGATGACATGATTTTATGGCATTCTTGCCTCTATGGTTATGCTGGTTTGAGTGGCGCCAGTTGTCCTCTAGCTGAGGACAGTTGGGTGCCTGCTTTGGGTCTTGAGGGGAACAGTTGGGTTCTTCAGTAATGAAACTCGAGGAAGGTCTGTATGTGATGCACTGGCAAAAGTTATTGTCTGAGATGATGTTGGAGCATGGGAACTATTGCTTCTGTAAATGTTGCAGGCGAGATGAAACTTATGACCGTTATCTTCGCCTTGAAGACTACTATCGGCGGAAGGATGACTCTTATTATGACCGTTACAAAGAGCATTTTGATAGAGCGCCGGTGAATTCAGAAGGTTAGTGCCTTTGAGACCAATGTTTAATAGGCAGATCCACATCCTCTCTCTGGGAGGACGTAGATGTCTGTGGTGCTGATGGACAGGCACGTCCACAGTGCGTTGCCTTCTGTGACACTGGATGGTTTGGAGACAGCCCAGCCATACGCACCTCTTTGTTCCAAGCAGATCCAAAGAGCATTATTTGTTCTGTCTTTCTGTGGCTTGGTTTCAGACCGTCTCAAGCGTGAAGAGCGACGGCGAGAGGAGCTTTACCGTCAGTACTACGAGGAAATCAAGAGACGTTTTGATGCAGAGAGACCTGTGGATTGTTCTGTGATAGTGGTGAATAAACAGACAAAGTAAGAAAGTAGTTATGACCACCGTTTGCTACTGTGTGGAATAAGAAAATGGAATTAAGCTGAGTCCTGCCTTGGGGCTATTTGTCTTACAGATTCCCTTGAGAGTGGCTTTAGAGCCCTCAGAAAGCCTATGTGGCTATTCTGGAAATACTGACTGGTTCATCAGATGTAGAAACACTGTTGTATCTTAGGCTTTACTTGTACTCCGTTGTCAGCTATCAACACACCTTGTCCTGAACTTTATCTACATGCTCTTCATGTCAGCCTACTGTCATGACAGTTTATAGTGGCCTGTACTTGTTATTTTGGGGTTGAATAATATGGAACTTATTAACGCGTGCTAATCAGCAGATAGCACAGGGACATTGTCGATGTTGAGTCATGGGGGCGTCCCTTTCAGGGCTCATGTCAGATTGAAAGGAGCTGAAATTTGTCCGCTTCAGCTCCTTTCAGTCAGCAGTTATCTGACTTAGATTACTAAGTCAGACACCATTCAATACAATGTGCAAGAAATATAAAATCACTGCTGAAAGTAGTCGTGAACGGTATCAAAAGCATGTGTAACAAGGAAAATCTCACATGGCAGTCTGAACGTTTACTGAGGTGTCCCCACTCGGTGTGCCTTTTTATTGCGGTAAATGTGAGGTCATTTATCTGGAAGCAAAAACGCAGGCCATGACTGTAGAAACATGCACTTCTTTTTGGAATGTAGGGACTGAAAGCAATTGTAGGAGTCGAATGGATTTCTATCAAAAATGCTGGTATGTCTATAGTTTGGAGAACAGGCAGTGCCTCTATGTTGGGAACAGGGAGGTATGCCTGTGCGTGCTGTAAGGGGAGCAGTGCTGTAATGAAGGCACCAGTCTGATGTCTATACCTCTACAAATATATATATTGAAGAATAGAAAAGATGTAGATGACCACAGATCTGGTTTGGGGTCTGAGGAAAATGTTTGTCAAGGGGAAATTTAAAGCTCTCTTTAATTCTTCTGAAGAAAAAAAAAATGAAGAGTTGCATTTATTTAACTTTGCTATACCTGTGAGGCAGAAAGAGAGCTGCTGCTTGCCTGATCTGGTGACAGGAGGCAGAGCAGGAAATCAGCGTTGGAAACAAGGGAAATGGTGAAACTAGAAATACCTTTTTGAGGTTTACTTTTAAAGGGGCTGATTACCTATTGGAATAAATCTCCAAAGGGAATTTTAGATTCTTTATCCCTTTGTGACTAAAAGTCTTTGGGAGATACGGAGCACAAATTATTGTACCTGACACAGAGAATTTTGTGCTGTGTTTTGTGCAGAAGGATCATCTTAGGTTCCTAAGGATCTTTTTGGTGTGTAACAACCACAAACCTTAAGAGCCCGGAGCATGTGGTAAATCTTGGATGTTGAAATATTCTTGTCACCTACTATAGGCCTATTAAAAGATGATTCATGAATGACTTAGATACATGATCAGTGTAACTTAGAAAACCTTAAAAAGGCATTTGGGGGCAGAGAAACAGTTTTGGTCACCTTTGCAGTGTTCACCTCCAAAGGTGATAACCTGAACCTCCTTCACAAGCTGCAAGTGCGCATAGATTAAATTTCTCAGAATACATATGCAGCCAGTATTGCAGTTTTGGCCCTGTGTATTGTAAGCTTAATAAAAGATTTGGAAACTTTAAGCTCAACCATATAAGCTATTGTTTGTGGGAAGTCTGCAGGGCAGCAGATACAGGAAAAGTGGATTCGTAGATGCTGTGTTAATATTGGGTTAGAACAGATCACAGCTAATAGAAGAAAAGAGCAAGACAAAATGTGTTTGGAACTCAAGGGAATGTATGGATAGTTAATTCTCTGAAAATTAATCTTCAGGTTCAAACGTTGACCTGTGCTACAGTGACTTAGGGTAAAGTGCACTTGAACAGTTAAGACACTAAACATGGCACGAGTAACTAACTGTCTTCTGGAGGTTAGCTGCTCTGCTGCGTGCTTGTTAGATCTCTTCAGGAATAAATTGCCTCATTTACTGAGTTCAATTTAAATGCATTTATATGTAAGCAGTTTTATGATAGTATAAATCCTTTTGCAGACACTTTCTCAGCTAAACTGAGGCTTGATTTATAATCTGTCTCAGTTAAACTGAAATGACTGATTTAGTTCAAAATAAGGGTGGGATCTAGGCTTTTACATTACAATATTGAGATTGCTTTAATACTGTCCTGCTAAACATTATGAAGTTAGGTAAGCCATCAGGAAATTGAATCTGAGACGGAGAGGGTGAATGTGCTAGAGTTTGTTTCTGTATGTGACTGACTTGTAAAACTCTGCTGGCTTTGCTTTGTGTTAGGGAGTACGCGGAGTCAGTGGGGCGGAAGGTGCGGGATCTGGGCATGGTAGTGGACCTGATCTTCCTCAACACAGAGATGTCACTGACGCAAGCCCTGGACGATGTGAGCAGAGGAGGGTCTCCTTTTGCCATTGTCATCACCCAGCAGCATCAAGTTCACCGTTCTTGCACTGTTAACATCATGTTTGGCACCCCACAAGGTACTGAGGTCTTAGTAGGCTGTGTAGCTATGTGGTCACTCTGAACTGCACGAAGAACTGCTCTAAAACATTTTTTCTTGAGCAGTTCCACACAAGATGATGTTCATCCATGCTGCGTTCTAAGGAGTTACTAACAGCTTGATGGCAAGTGATACTTGTGACTACCATTATTTACAAGTTTCTGTAATAACTTATTTGTCCCTTGCCAAAAGGACTATCTTATTTCTGCCAGGAGAGAATCTCTGCTGCATTTTAGGGAGTCATGAACTCCAGCTCTAGAAAAGACACTGCTGCCTTGATAGGTTTCTGAGTAATACCAGTGTAGCCTCAGTTTACCACTTAACCCTTTTCCCAAAGAGAAAGTGCTTGGAATGTGAGAAATCACAAGACAGCTTTCATAAGCAGATGAGACTTAAGGAAAACACAACAGGGATAGCTTACTCTGTCAAGGTAAAGATCTGACTGTGAAACTGGAGGGAGTTATAAAAAGGTACAACTATGAAGTGATTGAGTGTACACGCCCCATATTTTTACCGCTATTTATGCTTGTCACATAATTTTCTGTCTCAGGGTATGACTTGGTTGTTGTGAGCACGCAACTGGGCATTTGTATTAACAAACATCTTGTCAGAAGGTGATTTTGGAAAGTCGGGCTTTTGCTATGATCATAAGCCTGCTCATGTGCTGGTTACAGAAGTGGGTTTTGGACCGCAGTTGAGCTTTCAACAGTTATTCCTCCCTTGTTATGTTCTCAAGTAACGTTTTGTCAGGTTCATCTGAGAGGATAAACATCTGAATGCACATTCACCATTTTTTGTTGCTTACTGACTGAAGAAGCCTGGTTTCTTTTAACATCTGATCCAGATGTGGGGAGGTTCTGTCATTTTCTGCAGAAAGACATCTCAAGCACACTTTCAGTGGCCTTTCTACTGCCTTGGTTTTAAATCTTAACTCCTGTGGTTTAATACCTGTCCCACTGCCAAAGCTTCTCCTCTTCTTCACTGGATTTAGCTGTGTATCAGATCTGATAAGAACCCCAGCCATTAACTCATTCACAGCTCTTTCTAGATATTTAATATTTTGTACTTGAACTGCATATGGTCACCTTTCCATTCCTGTTAGTTTTAGGGAACTCTTTCACAACTTGTGCAAAGCATAATGTGAAAGTGAACCTCAGAGCTTTAGGCATTTTTGTGGAAGATAAAGGACTTCTCTTTTAATCTCTCTGCTTAAATCTGTCTTCAGGGGAACATTTGTGTGTGTGCTTTTTGAAGTGGAAATAATGACCTCAAAAACTTTAAAAGGCAAATAAAAGAGTTGAAACTGATCGTTATTCGATGTGTTATGGAAGAACATTATTGCTGTTTACTGTCCCAGAGTTGAAAACAGAAGTAGCAGTGTGAAATTCAGCCAATTCTTCTTTCCTCCCTATCTCCTGCATACACTCACACTACATTAAGATGTTGACAGTACAAAACCAAAAAACATTCTCATCAGTGTCCTGCTCTGGGAACGTCTATCAGCCTAGAGGGTGCAATTCTGGGGCCTGTCGAAGGGTTCCACAGTAGAACAGCTGGAACTGTCTCCTCTCAGAGCATGGAGAAGTTGTGTGAAAGGCAGAGGGACCCGCTTTCTCTTTATTTGGATGAGAGGCCAGAAAGACTGGTGTGGTACCTTCTCAGAGCCCTCAGCTGTGGAAAGAAGGGTTGGCCTTGCTGGGTGATAGCCTTGAACCTTCTTTTGGCTTAAGAAATTGAACTCTTGCTGTGTGCCTAGAGAGCTTTCCAGGTCTATGCTTGCAGTCCCTAAGAGGTGCCTGCCTGCTGAATGAGAAATGCTGCTGTGAGTGAGACAAGGTACCTCCTTTTAATGCCTTTGGTTTTCTTAAAGTGTTTCTTTTCCTTGTGCAGAACACCGCAACATGCCACAAGCTGATGCCATGGTGCTGGTGGCAAGGAATTACGAGCGCTACAAAACAGAGTCACGGGAGAAGGAGCGTGAAGAAATTGCGCGGCAGGCTGCCAAGATGGCAGATGAGGCTGTTCTGCAAGAGCGAGAGCGCCCACCCCCTGTGGAGGAGGGGGCCAGAGGGGGTCACCCTCCGGGGATTCAGACTCTCTTGAACCTTCTGGCAGACAATCGCTATCTGACTGCTGAGGAGACTGATAAAGTAATCAATTACTTGAGAGACCGGAAAGAAAGGTTACTTAGGGGAAGCACTGATTCTCTGCAGGGTAAGTTTTTTCAACCCTAGACGACACTATTAATTGTATGGTTAGTGGGTTCTCTGGGCTGGGACAGCACAACAATACCGGCATTACAGAGGGGTCCTAGTGTAGTCACATTTTCACACAGTGATGTATTTTACGGAGATGGACATGTATTCAGGAGTCCTGAGACTATTCTGGTATTTCATGTGACAGACCTTTTATATTGGATTCTCTCAGGGAAACCACAATGCTGCCATAACTGATTGGCTGCTACACAAAGGGCAACGATTTTGTTGAGTGGTTTGGGTCCCCCAGAGCTATGCAGCCCTCATGTTTAGAGGGGTGGGTATTCACTGAGACTTGTGTCTTTGGTAGCTATCTCACTAGTTTCCTTTAGGTGCCCCTTCAAGGGCATTTGGAGAGCTTTAACTTTTTCTTTTGTTTCCCAGCACCTATGTCAAGACAGTCTCTGGGAGCACCTTCAGCATCATCTCTGGGCAGTCAGTCCAGCCTTCCAAGCGCTCAGGCTCATCAGGGTTCACAGCCTCTGGTCTCTGCTCCTTCTGTTCCAGTGTCCTCTGCTAATCCTCAGCAGGAGCTTCAGGCAAAAATCCTCAGTCTCTTCAACAGTGGGGCAGCAGCAGCTGCTGTAGCAAACAGCAGTTCTGCAACCTCTGCGGGCACATCGGGTGGCACGCCGAGTCAGAACTTCGCTAGCATGGCCAGCGGTCAGGCCCGATCAGCACAGATGAGTGCTGGAAATTTAAACCAGGCTCAGCAGAGATTGCAGACTCCAAGCACACAGCTTCCTGCTCTCCAAGGCCCTTCGAGAAATGCAGGTCCAAGACCTGGAGCTCCTCCGCCAGCTCAGGCACTCTATGGCCAGCACCAGAATCGCCTCCCTGCCCCTGGCAGCGTGCCTGCTCAAAGGCCAGTATCGTCTGGTATCAACTTTGACAACCCTAGTGTACAGAAAGCCTTGGACACCCTTATCCAGAGTGGTCCTGCACTCTCCCACCTCGTGAGCCAAACAGTGGCTCAGGGGCGAGCAGGGTCCTCTGCCCAGCAACCCATGGGTTCCTACCAGCGACACTATTAAAGCTGAGCAGTCAAGCCCTTTCCCCTTCCCTTTGCCATTCCATACTTATAGCTGTTTAAAAAGTCTCCTGTTCTTGACATGGGACAAATGCCCCTGGATATGCATGTCCTCTCCACTTTGGTGAGAGTGTACTCCCAGTGGCATTGCTGCTGAGTATTGCTAGTGCTGCCCTTCCTCACTTTGGTCTGGATAGCAGTGTTCGGAGAAGTATATTTTATTTTCTCAGTGGCAGAATATGCTGAGAGCCACTGTGGGTAATTGATTGTTCTGTCTAAGCACAGAAGCTGCTGCAATGACGGTCTTTCTGCTTTTTTCTCACTCCCATTAGCTGGTGCATCTTCACCATGCAGTGCAGTCTGGTCTCACCAAATGGTCTTAGCACAGTTTTGGGTCAGTGGTTTTGAGAAAATGAGATGGGACTGAACAGAGTGGTACCCTGACAGGGCCCTCTGGAGATGCATCTTTTTGGAAGGGGCACTATTTTTCTTTGGATTTCTTTTTTCAGGTTTTTTTTTTCAATGCCATATAAACCAGTCTGAGAGAGAAAATACAGTGGTAGCACTAGCAGCTGAATTCATGTAGCACGTGCTTGACCATAACTCCATAAGCCACGACAGTCCCGTTCAGTGCTTCTGTAGCTGGGCTGTCCTGTCCTGGCGGAGTGAGGCTGACAAGTGCTCCTCACCTCACCCAGCGTATGGAAAATGGCAGTTTTGGTCCAAGCACAGTGGTGGATCGGAAACACAAGAGCTTCTGGGTGAGGCAGAGATTTCAAGTGGTCAGTTGATTTTCCTACACCCAAGCCAAGTCGTCAATTTTAAGTTCAATATATTAAATTTGGTATATATATTTCCTTTTCTTACAATCTTGCTTCGGCACAGTTGGTTACTGTAGCCCAACAGCTCAGCCACACTGATGTGCTGCCGGACCTGTCTTGCAAATACCTGCAGCCAGTTATCAGGTGGTGAATGTGTGCTCTCAGAAACTTCATCTGTTAGTTGGTGTTTTGTCCATCTAATGTGGAGAGGCAGTGCCAACATGCAATACTATAATTTTATACATTTTTCAACACTTTGGTAGCTGCAGTGGACAGTTGAGTGGAAAATCGGGCAGTGATATTTCACCGTGTTTTTAACCAGTAACATAATTTGATACCAGAACACAAAACTTCTCTATTTTGTCCTCCCTTGCACAGTCTTTGTGGAGTCTGTAGGCATCCTGCAGAACCAAAAGATAATAAGAAAGCAACGTTTTGGAGCAGAGGATTTTTTTTTGTCCTAGGTGGTTTGTGTTGTAGCATTTTTTTTTTCTTTCTGTGCTGTTAACAAAAGGACATTACTTTTTAATAAAAAGACAGGAAAAACATTTTGTTGCATTTTTGATGCCTAACAGCTTGATTACTGCTGGAATACATTATTCCACTGCGTTTGCCATCACCCTCTTCTTCCAGGTAAGCTGCTTCAGATGCTGTCCAGCACTGGATGCAAAGTGGAAAGTGAACAAACCTTACCGTGCCTTTCTGTGAGAGTACTGTGGTCTGTCTCAGTTTATAATACTTTGGTACTTACTGTCACTCACTGGACTTGGACACCGTGGAACAGATCAGCCCGTGTGCTTGTTCAGGGACCAGCTCTTTGGGGCTCTGTGTGACGGGGGCCAATGTGCGAGGCCCAAAAGACGCTCTAGCAGCTGTGGCCTCCCTCAGCCCAGTGCTGGAGCTGCGCTTGCTGTTAATTGAACAGCTACCGCTTAAAGCTGAAGCTACCACTCCCTATGCATTTTAGCACCGGCCTCCCTTTGTGCTGCTCTTGTTAGACAACCTGCAATTAAATAGAAGTCTGTCTCTCTACTTTCTTTCCTCTTCATCCGTTTCTCCCCTTCTGCAACCCAGAGGCTTCCATGAGCTTAAACATGGGAACAAAATCCCATTGTAGATGTGATTATTTTTTTTTTAATTTAGCATAGCTTTTGATACTTTCTCTGGCAATATCCTTCTGGACAAAATACCGAGAATACAGCCAAATACATATTATGGGGAGTGACCAGTTGGCTGACAGGTCAGGCTCCAAGGGTCACAGTAAATGGGGTTGCATCACAAATCGTCAATCAGTCGTCAGTGGGGTTCTGCTGGGTGCCACAAACGGGGTGATGAGAGGCTGGAGAGCAGCCCCACGGAAAGGGATCTGGGGGCTTCGTCGGGCAGCGAGCTGACCCTGGCAGCCAGGAGAGCCAGTCCTGCCCTGGGTGCCTCAGGCACGGCACGGCTGCTGGCCAAGGAAAGGGGTCCTGCTCTGCTCGGCCTCGCCTCGAGCGCTGCGTGCACCACGGGACAAGGACATGAAGCTGTTAGGGAGGGACAGGACCCGAGGGAACGGCACGGAGCTGCAGCAGGGGAGGGTCAGGCGGGTGTCAGGGGAAGGTTCTGCACCCAGAGGCGGTCGGGCACTGAACAGGCTCCCCAGGTGACAGCACCGAGCTGCCGGAGTTCAAGGAGCGTTTGGACAGCGCTCAGACACGGGGTCTGGTTTTGGGTGGTCCTGTGCGGAGCCAGGAGTGGGACTTGGTGATCCTGGGGGGTCTGTTCCAACTTGAGATATTCTACAATTCCATAAACTGTGGCACTTAACGCCGTTCCTCTCATGCTTTGCTTCCTCTGCAATCTGATGCTCCAGTTGTTGGTTGCTCCTTGTTACTGAAATGGAGGCAGCCAAGTGCAAAGTAGCTGTGGAGACCCTGCAAGCAAGTGAAAACCCCATGCAAGTAGTGAAGGGTGTAATAAAATCATTTATTGCATTTTGTGCAGACAGGAGTCTAGAAAAATGAATACAGGTAAAGCAGTAAAGCATTAACAGGGAGCATTCAACAGCTGAGGAGCCACTCCTCCATTAATACCTGCACAGAGAACACAGGGTCTGTACTGAGGCGGCCTAACGCACAATACTGAAACAGTCACAGAAATTAAATGCAAGCCTAATACTCTTTTTTTCTTTTTTCTTTTTTCTTTTTTGGTTTGCAACCTGTTTTATTTACAAGGTTTTAAACTTAATTGCATTGCTCTGCACACAGATTCTCTAAAACACAAAGCATACTAGGTCACTACATGTCTATTGAAATATTGCACTCGAATAAAAGTCACTTGAATGGACGCAGAACATCTAGCTACAGTGATTAAAAGATTATTGAATGAACTGACTGGGTGATAACATTCATAACAAATATATTGCACATGTAGCACAGAAAGTGTTGTAACCAGCAACTCTCAGACCTGCCGGGCCTTCTGCTCGGTTTCAGTCCTGCTACAGAGGAGGGTCCCGACCCCCCCTGCGCCTCGCTGCGGCCCCGTGCAGTGGCTGCCTGGGGCAGCCTGGGGGTGCGGGGCCCCCCGGGGCAGAAATCGCCTCGTGCTCGCGCGTGTGCCGACAGGGAGCTCACGCTCCTGCCATGGACATCGTCTGCACCATGGCGAACAGCAGAAGGATGCTCCTTGGGGAAACTGAACACTCACAGAGGCCAAACGTGCAGGGCTGGGTTTGTAAACTAACATGCAGTGCTGTCTGCTAAAACTGGCCCTCTCCAGACCAAAGGCAAGTGAGAACTCACCGTGGAGACCAGCACCTTTCCTGCCGCAGCGAGTGCTGCCTGGCAGGGGATTGAGGCAGCCCAGGCTGTGCCAAGAGCTGTGCCCTGTTCTTGCTGGAGGATGAGGAAGGGAAATGCTTTGTTTCAGTGGGACTGATGGAAACAGCTCGCCTTTTGGCTCCCTGGAGGAACCAGGACTGCAGCTTTACCAAGGGAGGTTGAAACAGTGCAGAGGGGAGCGGGACCCGTTTGGTGCTGCTGGGAAGCGAAGAAGCAAACCCGCCTGCCGAGCAGCACACTGGCCTGGTGTCACCGCCGCTCAGCAGAGAATTTCTTCCCTGATAACCCGCGTGTGCAGCCAAAGGAAGAGCTCTGCCTGGCCCTGATGCTCCTGCCACTGGCTGCTGCTGCCATAACCCCTCTGCGCTCGGGCTCTCGCTGCTGCCTCCGTGTGCGGGAGCTGGCTGAGGCTCGCTGCTGGGCGGCCCCGCAGGGCCGGGGGGCAAAGCCGGGCTGTGACCAGAGGGTGACTGCGGAGGGGCAGCGTCGTCTGCAGGGGCAGAGCCGTTGGCGAGCGTTGTAGACCAAACAAGCGTGGTGCTAGCACATGAGATGAGTGGGCAGGTCAGCGTGCATGCCTCCTCTGGTACTGCAGAAGTGCTTCAAATACTTTGGGGAGGCTGAAAGCAGCACATGAGCTTGTGCATGGTGGTATAGGGGCAGAGCCTGGCAAAGCCTGTTTCCCACGGGATTGTCCTTGCCCCAGGCAAAAGGAACCTTTTACCTGTGGATGCCCCCTGCTCTTGTAAAAGCTCTGAGCGAGTGGCAGAGGCAGTGGCAGGACCAGGAGCACTGCTCGGTGTGTCTGTTCTGCTCATCAGCCCAGAGCCTTTGTGCTGAGACTGCGTCTCAGCCTGACTTTCCTCTTCTGTAAATGCTGGGCTCCCCTGGCAGCAGGGAACCAGTCTCTTGGCACTATCTATCTTCCACACCAGTCTGTGATGCAACCTGCTGCATCTGTGCAGCTAGCTGAGCTACCATGGCAGAAAGCCTGGCTGGGGCTGGGGCTGCTGCTGGAGAGAAGGGAGGCACTTTGGGAGTGATGGAAATGTAGGAGCAAGGTATAAACAGGCACAGATGTGCAGCTGGGGCTTGGTTTTGGTCTGGGAGTGTGTCCAAGTAGTCTCTTAAAGCAAAAAAAAAAAAAAAAAAAAAGCCAAAAAAAGAGCACGAACGAACCAAAACTTCTTTCTATCCAAGCAGCCCCATATAGCTTTGGCCTGGAACTGGAGGAGTAGAGAAGCTCTGCAGAGGAAGAGGGGACAGAGTTGTCCTGTGCAGAGGGAGCTTCCTGCCCTCCCGGAGGCTGGAGCTGGGGGCTGCAGCTGGCCCCAGCCCGTAGGACGGGTGGGCGAGCACGGGGCTGGCTGCCAGGGCCGCGGGGCTGGAGCAGGTGCCAAGCGCTGCCCAGCCGCCCAGGGGGTCGCTGCACAGGACCCGCTCCCTCCCTGCCGGCCGGGACGCTGCGGGCTGCACGGTGCCGCGGGGCGAGGGGAGGCGATGGGGCCGTCTGGAGGGGGCGGAGGAGGAGAGCTCCAGCGCTGGGCTCAGCTCTGGCCGGGTCACCCTCACTGTCCACCTCGCGTGGAGGGGACAACGTGCTGCTGTGCAGGGCCAGGCCGACACAAAGCAGCCAGCACTGCCAGGAGAGGGCAACTCTTAGCAGGCTGCACTTCGAGTGGAAGCTCAAATCTGCTGTGAAACAAGTTCAGAAAAGTCTGTAATTTCTTTTCCCTGAAACTCTTAAGAAGCTAAATCGAGAAGAGAATGAACCCACAACCTGGCCCGTTCCCAGGGACTGCTGGTGGCTGGGGAAGGCGACGGCCTTCACCACCACCCCAGGGCACTCGGTGCCGGCGGATGGGCGCCCTTTTCGTGCAGGAGCAGCCTGTCACACCTCCGTCCCCACAGCCTGGTGCTAGCATAGCCCTGCATCTCTCAGTATAGATATAGATCTCTATATATAGACTTCATCTGGTTCTATTAACATAAATATGATCACTTTAAAAATACACGTACTGTATTATGTACACTATGTACATGGGGCCGGGGCCGGATGACGGCACGCCATGGCTGCCCCCGGCACCGCTTCCTGCGTGGTTCCTGGAACCGTTCACATTTGTTAAAAGCTCCTCAGTTTCTCTGGCATGAGAGATGCTGTGGGGGACGGGGGTGGCTCTGCAGCTGCTGCCGAAGGAAGGACATGTTTGAGGGGCGTCCCACGCTGTCCCGCCGCGTCCTGCTGCCTGCTGCAGGGCTGTGGCGGGAGGGGACGGGCTCCGGACCGCGCCACCCTGGCCAGCGGCTCCAGGGGCTCTGGGTTCTGCCCCCGGCACTGCCCCAGCACCAGCGTGGCGCTGGGGAGCAGGAGCGCAGCCGCGAGTGCCAGGGGGGCACGGGGCCCCCTCAGCCACCTCCATGCTGCAGGGCCCAGCCAAAGCTGCCGCAGCAGGGCTGAGACCAGTCAAACAGACTTTGCATATGTTAAAAACTACCCGCAAATCCCAAGTTTCCTAGAGCCCCACGGCAGCACCTGTGCCTGCCTGGGGCCAGGGTTAGGGGCTAGGGTGAAGCCCTGCAGACGCAGCGGGACGTGGGGGACCTGTGGGCTGGTCAGCGTGGGGTCCAGACAGCCCCCAGAGCCCTCAGTGTGGCACGAGTTCTGCGCTCAGGCCACAAGCAGGCACAGGTGCCTGGGGTTGGTGGCACCCCCGCAGTACCGAGCGGCTCCGACTGACGCCGTGCACAGAGGGGGCATCTGCTCCACTGCAGACACTGTGGCTCCAGGCAGTGACTGCAGCACAAGAGCCAGGGCAGAGGGAGACGGGGTCAGCGGGGAGGGGGACAAGGATCATCGCCACCCACCCCAGGCCAGAGCTCATGCTGCAGTGGGATTGCAGCTCTCAGGCATCCCGACCCCCTCGGCTGCCCCCCACCCTCTGCCCCCTCCAAACCATCTCGAGTGCCTCTCCGTGAGCATGGCCCATGGCCTCCAGATGGGCAGCAGCGGTTGGGGCTCTCCAGGCCCAGCACAGTCAGGGGCCCCGGCCCTCCCAGGGCCAGCGGGCACCGCCAGAGGTGGGGAGAGGAGCATCCGGCGAGGAAAGCATGCTGGTGGCCTCTCTCTTCTCCCAGCACCTCCACAGAGAGGCAGGGCGTGAGCGTCAGGCATCGGGCAGTCACAGGGCACAGGCACATCCAGCCAAGCTCCGCAGGGGGGTAGCAGCACAGCAGGGGCCGGGAGCCCATCTCGGCACAGCTGCCCTCCTGCCTGGCTGGGGGGGCTGCGAGGAGCAGCGTGGGGGCTGGCAGCAGGGGCTGGCCCTGCTGGGGCCGGCGGTGGCGGCAGCGCTGGGCTCCGGTGCTCAGTCCGCGGTACACTGTATATATTTATATATAAACAAGGACAGCAGTGCTGTGACGTTGCAATGAGGAACAGCTGCTCTGGTGCTGGATGCTCCCGGAAGATCTGGTGCTGCAGTTCGAATGGAGAGATCAGGGGCACGGCTAAAGCCAGGTGAAGTTTTTGCGCACCGGCTGCCATCAGGCCTTCCCTCCTCCCCTCCAGGAGCGCGGTGCAGGGGGTGGCGGGGCTCTTGGGGTGTGGACAAACCTCTCTTGCGCGGTATTTCAGGAGTAGATGGTGATGACTTCCCGGCCCCCACCACGCACCAGAAGCACTCGGTCCAGGTGCTCTGTCAGCACCTCCAGAAACTCCATGTCTGCGTGGCTGTCAAGGAGGAATGCCAAGCGGGAGCACGGGGACAGCCCCGCACCCGGGGAGCCGAGCCTGCGGCACCTACACCCCGGCACCAGAGCTGGAGCTGGTGGGGTCGTGCATGAGCCAGGGCTGGGGCCAGAGCGCACGCCTGCGCTGGCTTCATGAGACTGGGACCACGTCTGAGCCCCTCGCAGCAGGCAGCCGCCCCCGCGATGAACCGGCACGCTCACATGCGGTGCAAGGCCGGGGGCCTGCCGCCCTCCACGGACACAGCGCAAGCGCCAGGCAGGCAGGCTGCTGCCATTGACGCGGTCGGGCTCAGGCAGAGGCAGAAGCCGCGGGAGTGCCCGGGCTCAAGCACCAGAACAGTACAAGAGCTCCGGCCCCCACCGGAGTCCCAGTCCCCGGCCCCCCACACCCTGCAGAGAGGCGCTGAGCCCCGGGGCAGCAGGAAGGATACAGTTTTCATCCCCTTTCCGGTTGCGGGGCGGCCCCGGCATGTTCAGCAGGACCAGTTTGGCATCCTGGGACTTTTTGACGATCACTTCGTTGAGCTTCACAGCTGTGTGCATCCTCCTCACGTTGGACTGGTTCCTGGGGAGACAGCACACGTGGGCACAGGGTCGAGCACAGCAGCCACATGCAGGACCCCAAGGGGCCACGGGGCAGGCATGGGGCGCAGGACCAGGCTGCGGCACGAGCTGCGGGCACACCGAGCCCTGCCTGGCACGGCCACTGGTGGGGCCAAGCCCACACCGGTGGCTGTGAGCTGCGGGGCTGCGCTCGGTGTGCCTGCTCTGCCTGCTCGGGCCGAGCCATGGGGGAAGCAGGAGCAGGCAGCACGAGCGAATCCATGCGCACCCGAGCCCAGGCTGTGGGCAGCTGCCCGCAGCACGACGGGGCCGGCTGGATGCCCGTGGGGCAGCAGTGCCCTCGCTCAGGGCTGGCAGCCGCTGCCCCCGCACCGCCGGGCTGAGCCGTGCCGTGCCGTGCCGTGCCGTGCCGTGCCGCCAGCAGCCGCTGTGGGCTCACAGAGCCGCCCTTGTGCACAGGGCCCGCGAGCAGCTGCCGGTTCCCCCACCCTGGCCCCAAAAACACCCCACATACTTACAGGTTCTCCCACTCTCTGCCAGGATCACGATGGGGTTGGGAAAAGAGAGAAAGGAAGAAGAAATGAGTGTCAGCCACGCACCCCAGAATCCCCCAGCACCCCGTCCTCCTGATGCCTCTGCATGGGGACCCCGACCTCCCCCTCCCGCCCACCCCCTCTGCACATGGGGGCTCAGAGCAAGGATGGAGCCAGCACAGCCAGCCCCTGCCTGCACCCATGGGCCTGGTCAAAGTGCACAGGGGACGGGGCAGCGGCATGTGGGGCCGTACGGCTTCATATTGAAGAAGTCCTTGATGCCCTCAGGGCTGACGGGGCTCTTGCTCTTGTTCTTCTCGGCCACGGTCTTCTCCTTGGTCCAGGTGAGATGCACTTTCTCAGGGGCCGTCTCTGCCTCATCGGCAGGGGACTGGGAGCTGCTGGAGAAGGTGGTGGCGTTTTTGTCGTGGATGAGCTGGACCTGCAGCAGAACAGAGGGGAATGGTGGGCAGGGGCCAGCGCTGGTGGCCAGGCCAGGACCCCTCGCACGGCGCCTCACCTCCTCCTCCGGCTTCTCCTCACCGTCGCCCACCTGCTCCTCGGGGACACTCAGGCGCAGGCGTGTGTTGGCTGGGTTCTTGCGTCGGATGGAGCCGCGAGACTCGTCCGTGATGCTCTGGATCTGTGCGGGATGGGGGGTCAGTGTGGGGAGCAGGGCAGAAGAGGGCTCGAGAGGAGGCCCCAGCCTGGAGCTCCCGCAGGACCAGCACGCGCAGAGGGGAGCTCAGGCACAGGCACCACGGAGCCAGCTCCCACCCAGGCTGTCCTGCGGCCTCACCTCCCGCTCCCGCTCGTTCTTGGTGAGGTGCATTTGCTTGAGGATCTGGGAGCGCTGCTCCATCACCAGCGTCTTCTCATAGGTGTAGGCAGAGATGTCACTCTCATGCTGTGGGATGGGGAAGCAGGAGAAACTGTGGGGCTTGGCGAGCAGCACTCCCTGCTCCCCACCCTGGCCCTGCGTGTTCCCATGGACCTGCGAGTCCCTGTGGTGCTGCACATCTTTGCGAGGCTGCCTACCTCCGCAGCTCTGCACATGACCGTGATGCTGTGTGCCCCTGTGCCCCCAGCCTCAAGAGCTCCGCGGTGCCGCACGTCCCCGTGGCAGGGTCTGGCTGCCCCTGCCAGGCGCAGCACCCTGGGCCATGGCACACCCCCAGCCCAGCACTCACCATCTCCACCACCTCCACCTCCGCTGTGATGCGCAGGTGGTACAGGAATGTCGTCAGGTCCTTCTTCATCTGGATGCTGTTGTCATCCATCTGTGCCACCGTGAAGATACGCATCTTGCACTTGCGCCAGACCTGTGAGGGAGGAAGGGCGGGAGGGAGGTGTGGGCACGGCATGGTGGGGACGGCCCTGGCCCCAGACCCCCTACCTATCCGCAGGGCAGAGCTACCTTGTGGTGCCGCAGGAGGAAGGGCAGCAGCATGAGCATCCCCCCGTCATGGACAATCCACCAGACGTCGATGTGGCCCTCCGAGAAGCGCTCCTGGTTGCCCGGGAACATGGCGACGTTCTTGGCCACCAGCAGGGCCAGGTGCCCGGCCGTGGTCTCTCGCACCAGCTCTGGGAGGGAGGGGAAGGGAAGGGCCACGTCAGCCGGGACTGCTCACGGCCGCGCCCCAGCGACGCCCGGGACAGGGACCGGAGGCGGGGGCACCCCGCCGGCTCCGCGCAGCCCTACCGATGAAGTTCCTCCAGGTCTGGTGGTCCTCCTTCTGGCGCCAGCTGCGGGGCCAGCCCACCAGCACCGTGTTGTGCTGCAGCCCGCCCAGCCCGCTGGACTGGATGAGGTGCGACATGCCGTCCCGCAGGTTGGAGGAGATCACCACTTGGCAGAAGCCCTTCACCTTCTCCGCTTCCATCAGGCGGCGGATGGACTGGCAGCGGGAGAGACGGCGTCAGGGAGCCCAGCCCTGAGACGGCGCCCGCCGCGCACAGCACCCGCCAGACCGGGGCTGCCCATGGGGCAGGTGGGATGCAGAGGGCTGGGCGCTGGGGGGGAGCGGGCTGTGGGGTGCGGGCTGTGGGGTGCGGGCTGTGGGGTGCGGGCTGTGGGGTGCGGCGCCCCACGGCAGGACGGCAGCTTGGGGCTGGGACAGAGGAGGCTCGTCTGCGAGCAGAGCTGGCGCGTGGCTCTGCGCCGTGCCGAGCTGAGGGTGTCCCCGTGCCAGGGCTCTGACGGGCGGCAGAGCAGCAATTAGAGTTATTTACTCAGAGAAATTATAACATGTCTGCATGGGAGAGAAACTGTTTGCTTCTGAGGGCTTAATCTCATTAATGTGCCGCCTGGCTGGTGCGGAGGTGCGGGGGGAGGAAGGGCTCTCGCTCTGGCGGTGAAAGGCTCCCTTTCTGCACAGCCCGATGCTGCGGCCACGAGGGCCGTGAGCAGGGCTGGGGCCACGGGGCCACAGCTGAGGGGCCGCTCAGCCCAGCAGCACAGCAGCCCCCCCGTTGGTGCTGTGCCGAGCCCTGCAGTGACAGCCAGGAGCCAGGACCAGCACCTGGCTGGTGCCAGGCGTGCTGGGGAGTGGTGCAGGTGTCCCAGAGGTTCCATTGCCCCCGCTGTGCCAGTGCTTTCCCAGTGCAGCCCCGCAGAAGGGCAGAAATGCCCCGTGGTCTGCAGGGACACTGGGGCAATGGCACGGAGCTGGCACCAGCCCCAGCGCAGGCGTCGGCGCAGGGAGGGACTGGCGAGCTCTCACCTCCTCCGCTCTCTGCGCCTGCGGGTGGTTGTCCAGGAAGGTCCCTTCCAGCACAGAGGCCACAATGGTGAGGCCCTTGCCTGCTTTGAGCTGTGAAGTGAAGGACAGGAGCTGTGGGTGCACCACGTTCTGCTCCTGATCCACACGGACCAGAACCAGCAGCTGGGGCCTGGAAGGAAGGTCCTGCAGTCAGCGCCTGCGGCCGCCCTGCCCCGCGCCACGCCACCGCCACCCCTCCACCCCGCGGCCTCACCTCCAGTTCTTGGTGTGGGGGGGCCCTTCCTCCAGCCGCAGCAGGGCGTAGCGGGCAGCGCTCAGCGACAGCCCCCGGATCCCGTCACCCCACTCCTTCTCCGCCCTGCAGCACAGGGCAGCGCGTCAGGGGATGCTCGTGGCTCCGGCCACCGGCGCCTGCGCCGCGGCAGCACCAGGAGCCCGCAAGCAACGGAGCAAGGCAAGAGGCGCTCAGCACCCAGAGCATCCCGGGGGGAGCAGGTGGGTTGTGCGGAGCTGAGGACCCCGGGCACTGCAGACCCTCCTGCAGGGTGGGTGGCGCTGGCCAGGATCTGCCAGCCCCTGAGCCGCCCTTACCCGCGGTACTCGATGTATTTGTAAATGAGGCCGGCGATCAGCATGGCGACCAGCGCGTAGTACCAGGAGCAGATGAACATCAGCGCCAGGCACAGGCTCATGCCCAGGAAAGAGAGGGTCCTGCAGAGGGCACCACGCCGTCAGAGCCCCACAGCGCGGGGCTGGGACCGGCCGTACGCCCGCCGCCCACCCGGCTTACCAGTGGTAGTAGCGGAAGCGTGGCCGCCAGTTGGGTGTCCGCAGCAGCGTCTGCACCGCGCAGGCCAGGTTGACGAACATGTAGCACATGAGGAAAAACCTGCGGGAGAGAAAGAGGCTGAGCCCGGCACACCGGGCGGCTGGGCTGGACCCGGGGTGCAGCCAGGCTCTGCTGCACGCCCCAACCCCACGGAGCCGGAGCCGGCCGGGGCCCTGCCCACGTGCACAGGGAGATGCTTCGCCCCAGCTGCGCTGGAACCAGTGGGGCCCCACACCCAGGGCCAATGTGGTGCACCCCCGGAGCGGCCTCTTTGGGGGTTAAGGGGCTGTGGGAGGCCGTGTGCTTGCCCCAGCCCTCCCCAAGCAGCAGAGACCTGCAGGGACAACCTGCCCGGCGGGGGCATGGAGTGCGAGGCCCGGCCGCCCCCTTGCTGAAGGTGCGTGTGGACAGAGCATGCTGCCTACATGGACAGGATAGGAGCCACCTCGTCCAGGGAAGCGATCAGGATCCCGATCTCACAGATGCAGGCGGTGAGCAGCAGAGCCCATGTGGGCTCCCCGTTGGCTTTGCCATGGCCGAAGACCTGGGAGCGGGGCAGGAGAGCAGAGCGTTAGGGGCTGGGCGGAGGCAGCTCCGTGCAGCCCGTGGACGCAGCACGCAGCCTGGCCCCAGCACAGGTGGTGGAGGCCAAGCTCCAGCTTGGGAAGGGGCCCAGGTTCAGTGTGCCACAGATGTACCGGTGCCATGCACCTCCTGGCCGAGCTGCTCTTGGGGCGGTGACGGAGCTGGGGAGCAGGGGCCAGCGGTGCAGGGAGTGTCCCCACACACCATCCAGAGGCTCCTCGGCACAGCCCCACAGGGCCAGACCCCCCCCCATGTACCAGAGGCTCCACGAACTGGTGCAGGTCCCACAGGGAAGTGGTGACAGGGCCAGCAGCACGGGTACAGTCCTGTTCCTGAGAGCCAGCAGCCCGGCCTGCCCCCAGGGGCTGCAGAGCAGCCCCGGCCCCCGGGACCCTCGCCAGGATGCCAGGCAGGCGCATCTCCTGCAGCTGCGGGGGCGCGGGGAGAGGGGCAGGCAGCGGCTGAGGGAAGGGTCTGGGGGGGGGCTGCGGACGCATGTCTGGGCGCATTAGAGGGCGCAGGCTGCAGTCCTTGTGAGAACGCTCAGAACATGGCTGGCAGGGTGGAGGAGCACAGTTAAAATTAGCCTGCTCTTCCCTGGGGGGAGCTGTCGGTTTGGATTTGGAGAGACGAGGTTGTGAAAACGCGTCTTCAGAGAGCAGATAAAATATTAAGCGGCACAGCAGCAGGGGGGAGGGGGATCCTGACCTTTCCCAGCACTCTCCTCCCACTGACATGTCGCGTCCAAACCCATCACGGTCGCCACAGCGCCGGTGCCCGCGGGACGAGGGCAGGCTGCTGGGCTGCTCTGCTGGCAGCGGTGCCGGGCCGGCAGCGTGGGTGCCCCGGGAGTGCCGCCGGGGGGACGGGCAGGGGATGCTGCGGATCAGCAGCTGCACGGGGTCTGGGGACACTTACCCTGAGGAAGGGCACAATCCCATCCCTGGAGATGGCTTGCAGGAGGCGGGGGGCTCCGGTGAGGCTCTGCAGCCCAGCCCCACACGTGGAGAAGAAGGAGCCGATGACAATGACCCATGGGGACGGCCATGCCAGGGTGCCAACCACCAGGTTCCCATTGACAGCTTCACCAAACCTGCAGAGCACCAGCACCGCTCACAGCTCCGTGCCCTGGCCGAGCCCCAGCCGCCCTCGCCCTGAGAGTGTCGGTGTGGTGCTGTTGGTGCAGGGCCAGCTGCCGGCGGCCGGCTGGCCACCATGGGACACGGCCAGCGAGGGCCGGGCCGGGATGGGCCGGGCCGGGCCGGGACAGGAGCGGAGAAGGGCCCTGCCCTGGCTGCTTCCTGTCGGGCACGAGCCAGGCAGTGGGGGCTCAGGTGGCTGGGGTCCATCCCAGCTCCTCGCCTGTGGCTGGGGGGGGAAGCCCAGGGGGATGTGGGACGGGGCCTTCCCATCCCCTCTGCCAGGAGGAGCCCAATTAAGGCTGCGTGCAGCTTGGATCCAGTTTGTGTTGGTGCTGGCGACCCAGAAGTGTCACCCACCACGCGCAGCGAGCTGGGCTGCCCTACATACACGCGCGTCGTGGCGCGGGCAGCGCTGCCTGTTGACAAACAAGTGTGCTGCACGCAGCCCGGGGCGGGAGGGACCGGCAGCAGGTGAGCAGCAAACCACGGGGGAAGAGGCACACGAGAGCTCCCAGAGCCTGTTACAAGCTTTGCACCCCCAAGAGCCTGCCCCAACACGGCACACAGCCTTAGTGCCCCCCCTTTGCGTACACTGTCCCCGCCAGTCCCACAATGCCACCGTGCCAGTCCCAGTCGTCCCAGTTGTGGCTCCCTGACAAGCCCCCCTGCAGCTGTCCCTGTCCCCAGCCTGTCCCTCCGGGCTTGCCCCACGCCTGCCCCGCACGGCCCGGGGACACTCACTTGTCGCGCAGGACGACACCCTCGATGCACGCCCCAAAGAGCACAACGGAGCTGATGTCTGCCGGGCAGTCAAGGAGAGCCTGGAAGATGCAGAGCCCCACACACCCGCCCCGCCTGTCCCCGGCCCCACACAACAACAGAACGGGCAGTGGGACCCATCTACCTTGCCAGACCCCAAACCAGAGCAGTCTCTGCCCTGCCGCCACAGCCTGCGGGGCCTCACCCATGACCCACGGCGCTGCCGAGCCCTGAAGGATACAGACCGCAGAGGTGGTGGCGATGGCCAGGATGGTGCCTGTGGGGATGGACTTCTGCGCGTCCCGCAGGTCTCCGGAGCGGTTGGAGCCAGCCATGATGCCTGGGGAGAGGGGAACGTGCCAGGGGTGGGGAGCTGCACCGCCGCACGTCCTGGCCAGCAGCACGGCCCGCACCGCGCACCGGCACAGCAGGACTCCCGCTCGGCGGCGTGCCGGGGCATGGCGCGGGCACACGGCTGCACCGGAGCAGGCTCCCCACGTCCCACCAGCACTTTCCCACCTGACCCGCGGTCTGAGGCCACTGAAGCATTAGGCACAAAACCCACTTATGTGACTTGTCTCATTAGCCCTTAATTAGCTCAAGCAGGGGAGTTAGTGGCAGTGGCTGCAGGGAAAGGGTCTTGCCACGGCTGGGCCAAGGCCGGTGCCAGCGGGTCCAGCGCGGCCCCACGGATGCGTCCCCACAGCCTGGCTGCTGCTGCCGCGTGTGGAGCGGGATCCCGCAGCGGGGATGCAGCTACCTGTGGCTCAGCCTGCATTATTGATGTGACACAAATCCATGAAAAATCACACCATGCCAGCAAGTGAGCGCCAGGCGGGAGTGCACCAGGGGCCGTGCGTGGAGCAGTGTCGCAGGGCCATCAGACCCCAGCACTGCTGGGCCCTTCCAGTAAGTGCGGTGCCAGGACAGCCTGCGGGGCGTCCCACCGGGCTCTGCAGCAGGACTGGGGCAGGGGAGGGCTCCTCCTCCCCCGGGAGCTATAAATACCGGCGCCACGGGTACGTCAGCACGGCGGAGCGAGGCACCCGGCTCTGGAGCTGCGTGGGAGGACGGGCTGTGATCCACCCCCGCGCCGGCACGGGGGCCGCGGTAGCGGGCGGCACACATGGGGCTCTGCAGGAGCAGGCACAGCGGCACGTGCGAGCGGGGAGCCGGCGGCACCCACCTGTGACCGAGGGGAAGTAGATGCCCACGAGCAGGGTGAAGTAGGAGGTCATGTCACTGAAGACGTAGGGCTGGTCCATGTCCACTGGCGTGTCAGGGGGGCTCACGGAGGGCAGCCCCCGCTTCTCCACGATCACACCCTTGGTCAGGTAGGAGCTCCAGAGGTTCTCTGTGAGGAGGCACAACCAGCGCAGCCAGGGTGAGGACGTGGCTGGAGAGCTGCCCGTGCATGCGGCTGCATCCTCGAGCGCTGCGCCCAGAAGGGACAGAGCACGGGGGTGCCCAGCAGCACGTCCCCTGCCCAGCCTCGCCAAGCACAGCCGCAGCCAGGGCTGCTGGTGTCCGGCCGGTGGGGGATGGCACGTGCCCAGCCTCCGATGGATTTCAGCAACACCTGGGCCACGGGGACACTGCCGGCAGCACGAACGGGCGACCAGAGCAGGTATGTCCTGCTGCTGGCAGCGTCCCTGCAAGATACTGGAGCAGCTGACATGGGATTCCAGTAGCAAATAATTAAGAGGGTAATATAATTAATGCTGATCAACATAGCTTTAAGGAAAGTGGATCGTGTCAAAGCAACTTGATAGTGTTTTTGATGGGATTATGAGTGTGGGGCTGATGTAACAGGCTTAGTGTCCCTGCGTGTGCTGCCTTGGCCACAGATTGCGGCGAGAAACTGGAGCAGCAGAAAGCAGCCAGCACCGTGGGCACGGCTGGGCAGGGGCTGGCTGCCCTCACTGCAGCGTCGTGCTGGGGCTGCCCCGTGGGGTCTGTGCAGGTGCTGCAAGGACCAGCCCGAAGCACCTGGCACTGCACATCCCTCCCCAGGAGCGAGACGTCCCCTGACCGCCCCCAGGTGACAGACGGGTCTGGCAGCCCCCGCTGAGGCACAGCCCTTGCCGGCTGCCACCGCAGCCCGTCCTCACGTGAAAGGCACATTTCTCCCCGCAAGGAGGGACCCAGAGCCTAGGGCACAGCCTGCCCCTGCACCTCCCAGTTCAGTTGCAGCAGCAGAGGCCACCAGCAGCCTCCTGAACACTCAGCAAATACACTGCACCAGGTCCCCTCGCTGTGGCCCAGCAGCCGCAGCCCCCAGGGCTGCAGCTCTGACAGCCCAACACCCTGACCGTGGCGAGGAGCACCGTCCTCCAGCACCCGGCTGAGGAGCATGAGCACCTGGGAAATGCACCAGCAGCTCCAGAAAAACAGGTCAAAAGTGGCTCCTCCCAGCGCATTCACGAGGTTTTCTGTGCCCTGGCCGCCCTCCAGGCCCGGCTGCAGAGCAGCTCCTGCTCCCCAGCGCGTGTGCTCCAGCAGCAGCAGCACCGTACCCCCAAGGGGCAATCACTCCTCACTAAACCTTGGGTCAATATCAGGCCTTCCAAAGGCAAAGAGAAAACAAAGGGAGGATTTATTCGTCCCCAGCCTTTCAGTGTCATTCAGAACTGTCAGGCTCACACTCACTGCTCAGAGCACCTGGCTTGGTTCTGCGCTGCAGCCGTTCGCACCGCTGGCACGGCCGCACCTCAGGGCAAGAGCATCCCCACGGCAGGGCTCGCTCGCACTGCCCGCCACCTCCTAGGCCAGGGCTGGCTTTCTGCTCCATGCAGCTGCCCAGGGGGCAGCCACCCACACACTCGATGCCCGCCCTCTGCCCGCGCCCCCGTCCCCGCTGTGCACTCACCTTGGATGAGGCCGCTGGCAGCACCAGGGATGCCCTCGATCTCGGTCACGTTGTTCATGGTGAAATACTCGTCGCAGGTGGCATTGAGAAAGCGGGAGGTGCAGAAGAGCTCCCAGAGCTTGGAGCCCACCGTCTCGTTGCCCTCCACCACCACCTTGGTGCAGAGGTCGAATCCGTGGCGCGAGAGGGTCCTGTTGCCCAGCAGGCAGATCCTGGGGGGCGGCGGGTGCTCAGCAGCGTGCCGCCAGCCTGGCCCCGCCGCCCCACAGGACACCATACTCACGGGAAGCTCGGTGGGTCGAAGGCTGACTTAATGACACCGGCATAGATGGCAAGGATGGAGAGGATGACGCAGCCCAGGAAGACCAGGGCAAACTTGTTGACGTACTTGACACCCACGAACACCACGGTGGCCATGCAGGTCAGGACGCAGGTGCCATAGACGCGCATGTTGTTGAGCATCGCCGCCGCCTCCCCGCTGGCATCCTCGGCCTTGAAGATGGCCATGGGTGGGAAGATGTAGGCCTGAAGGAAAGACGTGGCATCACTGCCAGGCGAAGGGCCCCACGGGGGGCCTGGGGAGCACCCCTGGGCCCCCCACATGGACACACTGCCCAGCAGCATGGGCAGGCAAGGGCAGAGCCACACTGCCAGGGCACGAACCCGCAGCACTGCGTGGTGGGAAGGACCACGGCACTCACCAGAAGGATTTCAATGGTGCCTAGGATGTACATGGCGCCGGCAAAGGTGGTGCCCAGGTAGAAGCAGAGCCCCACGGCCCCACCGAACTCGGGTCCCAGGGAGCGTGAGATCATGTAATAGGAGCCGCCCGCTGCCGGAGAGAGCGAAGGTTGGCCCCGGCCAGACCCTGACGTGCAGTCCCAGCTCGGCCAGGGTCCCAGAGGGCAGGATGGGGCCTGAGTATCCCCAGGACACCGTTCCAGCAGGGAGCAGCTCAGCTGTCCTAAGCCCTGGCACGGCCAGACTGGCAGAGCCGTTCCTGGCAGCCCGGCAGCTGGGCGCGACAGCCATGGGGACACCTGTCCCCTGCAAAGCCACACAGGCGCTGGAGCCCCAGGGACACGGGCCATGCCCTGCTCCATCCTCCCAGAGGAGCCCTTACAGCTGGGCAGCAGGGATCGATGGCCCCGCCGCGGCGGCAGGATGATAAATAGCTTTAATTACACCCTGCCAGCACCGTGCTGAGCCCCGCGGAGCAGCAGGGCATGTGCAGCTCGCCTGCTCCTGGCTCTGTGCAGCCGAGCAGACGCACAGGGAAGCAGCCCCGAGCACCACCTCTCCCGGACGCGGGTCCCCCGCACCCCGGCACCCTGGCACCCATCCTCCTCCCGTTGCTCGCCCGGGCTCTGCTCGGGGAAGCGGCTCCCCCGCGGCCGCTGCAGTCTGGCAGAGGAGGAGCCGCGTCTGACGGCTCCCGCTGCCATCTGCACCTCGCAGCTCTGGGGACGGGGCGGAGGCTCCAGCTCTGCGCTCCCCCCCCCCCCCCCCCCCGGGGAACCCGCATGGGGCTGGTGGCAGAGGGTCGGGGCCACCAGTGGCAGCTGCCGTCCGGTGCAGGTGTGTGGCATGGGGAAGCCCCAGAGCTCGGCTGGGCACATCTGGGACCAGAGGACCCGGCAGGCGCCCGCCCCAGGAGGGAGCCGTGGGTATGCACAGACAGGGCCTTTGCTCTACCTGGCACCACGCCGTTGGTGGCAATCGCACTCATGGAAATGGCTGTCAGCATCGTCTGCAGGAGGAAACACAGTGTCAGCACCGGGCAGAGCTCCCTCCTTGCTCAGGCAGGGGATGGGGAAGCGGAACAGGAGAGCAGGGCCCCAGAGCAGTCTCTGCGGGCAGAGATGACGGGTGCTTTCCCGGCAGGGCGGCTGGCTGCAACAGGGCACGCAGGTCCCAGGGCAGTGGGCACTGCTGCCACATCCCACCCACGCTGCAGGTGCAATCTGGGTCATGATTCGAACACCGTTCTGCTTCCAATTCCGCTGGGAAGCCGGGCGGTTTCTCCTTGCTAAGTGGGGCAGGAGCACCGGCTGAGCAGGCAGCAAGCGCTGCCACGAGCACTGCTGCTCCCGGGGAGCCTGGCTGCCGGGGGGACAGACACCCCTGGCCCAGAGGGAGTGCCCGGGGTGAGACTGAGGGGCAGGAGCCGTGGGGAGCACTCACGCAGGAGCAGCAGAGGAAGACCATGCAGAAGGACTCCATGATGCCGGCAATCCCCACCACCCAGGTGAGGCGCAGGAACAGGATGACCCCGAAGATGTTCTGGAGACAGGGCAGGTAGACGCCCATGAAGGTGCCCATCCGTGGAGCCTGTGGAGGAAGCAGGGAGCAGTCAGGGCTCAGCGGGCAGCACCCATGCATGCACGCTGCTGCAGGCAAGAGGAGCACAGGACAACGTGGCTGCGAGCATCTGCACTGCATGGCTGGGCAAGAGCCACCAAGGGAGCGAGGGGTCCTACTCCTGCACAGCCCTTTATGGCGACTGGAGTGACAGGGACGCTGGGGTGGCAGCGCCTGCAGGGGTCAAGGGACCTGGCATCCCAGGGGTGGGCTGCAGCCCAGGATTGCAGAGGCCAGGAGAAAGGGGCAGCGACAGCCCCGTGCACCTCACCTGAACCGGCTTCTTCTTGCCCCCGTCATTGTTCTCGGCCTCCTCGTGCTCCCGGCTGCCCTGCGGCAGGTTGGTGTAGTTGGCCAGCCCGCTCAGCAGGGACGAGACCATCGGGCTGGTGTCCATCTCCTCCTGCAGAGAGCAGTGTCCGGTGAGGTGAAGGCAGTCCCAGGGTCCCACGCCACCCAGAGCCCTGCCCCGCTCTGCACGCCCGGTGCACCTCAGCAGTGGAGCTGCGATCCCCGTGGCACCCGGCCCCCCACCGGCTGCAGGCCGCGCGCTGCCCTGGGGCATGGTGCTGGTCACATCAGGCCAGTCATGCCGTGGGCAAGGTGTCTCCTGAGGGCTGGGCTGCATCACCCCCGCCCCAGGGGGTGCTGCCCTGCAGCAGGGGGACCCTTCCCAGGTGCTCTGCGGCATCACGGTGCCCACAGCCCCCTCCCCAGGTCCCATCCATCTGGTCCTGCCCTGGCTGCCCGCTCGCCCTACCTCGAAGAGGGCCATGTTCTTGCCATCGTATTCTTTGCCCTTCTCCAGGTCTGTGCTGTTGATGAAGGGACTGCTCTCCTTGGGATTGCCATCGCCTACAAAGACAGAACGTGGGGGTGAGCCGGTGGTGCCCAGTCTCAGCACAGTCCCTGGAGAAGCTGCCGGCCCCAGAGCTGCGTGGCCCTGACCATCTGGGCTCACTGGAGCGCATCCACACAGTGCCAGCGCCGGGCAAAGCGACTGGTGTGGATCCAGGGGGAACCGGGCTGCTCGGCCCTCCTGCAGGACGGGCCCAGCAGCAATAACTCACTGGCCCTGCTCCCCGATACGCACCACAAGAGCTGGGTGCCGCAGCTGCAAGGTGAGGTGGGGATGCAGCCGGTGGGGCCAGCACCGGGGGCAGCCCCTGCGGCTCTGCCCGGGGCAGTGGAGCCGCCTGGAGCCTGCAGAGCTGCTGCTCTGCTGGGAAAGGGCTGCCGCTGCTCGCTGCATTAATGACCTCGCGCAGAAGACACCCAGAGTCAGGCTTAATAGCAAAGAAAGCAGCAGAGAGCTGCAGAGCAGCAGAAATAAATCAGGCTGGAAATAAAGCGGCAGCTAGCATGGATGCCGTTTGAGTGGCGCATTTCTCTGAGCCGAGCTGGAGCCACTGAACAGCGAAGAGAGAGGGGCTGGGGCTGGAGAGGCAGCGCATGGGGCAGCCGAGCGAGGAAATGTCCCTAAGCCAAAGAACCCAGCACTCGGTGGAGCAGCCTGGTGTTACAGCACCCGCGGCGCTGCCTGCCCCGTACTGCGCCACGGGACAGGGTCACTGAGCTGCTTGGTGTGCCTGGGCCGGGCAAGAGCTGTGCCCTCCGCTGGCAACGCAGGCACCCACCGTCGGCACCGGCAGCCCCAGGACAGACCCGCACGTGTTTAGAGCAGACCAGTCCTTTGAAGACTGTTTGCCTCCAGACAGTTGACTCATTTTGGGGATCTGTGGAGCTGGTTCGCCTGCGCGCGGTCGTGATTCATCACCTGCAACTGCTCCTGGCCGGCTGGGAGGCGAAACCGCCGGCGCTGCAGGTGATGCCGAGCCGCGCGCTCCCGCTGGTCCCCGCGCTCCGGTGCGGAGCTGGGACGGCGGCGCCCACGGCAGGGCCGGAGCCCACGGGCTCCTCCCGCGGGTCCCTCCCGGTCCCACGCCGCAGAGGAGGGAGGGAAGCAGCCGCGGGCGGCCCCCGCCCGGTGTCCGAGCACGAGGGGCTGTCGGCGCGGGGCAGCGCGCTCCTTTCTGGGCCGGTTTTGCCAAAAGCACCGAGCGAAGTGCCCGTTACGTAACAGCCGCGTGCAGAGGCAGCCAGCCGCCCAGCTCCCCGCTGCTGAAACCCACGGGCTCTGGGGAGCGTGCAGAGAAGAGAAAATTGCCAGGCGAACAGGGATGCTGCCGGGCCGGCCCTGGGGCCCCCATCCCCAAGTGAGGGGCACGGAGGGTGCAGGGCCAGGGGCTGTCCGAGCCCCCCCCCCCCACGCAGCCCCACGCAGCCCCGCTCCCACGGCCGGGTCCGGGCGGCTGCCAGGGGACAGCGGGGGGCAGCCGGGGCGGGGGTGGCCCAGGGTCCGGGCAGCCCAGGCAGGCCCCAGGACCCCCCCGGGAGCGCGGAGCCCACGGGGCCCTGCCTGGCCGCCCGCTACCCAGCCGACGACATCACCGTGCTGGTTTCCATGGCAACAGCGAGCCACGGCCGCCTCGGCTCCCGCTCTTATGTAACGCGCAGCCGGCCGGACGCCGGCCCCGCACGGCACCCCGGCACCCGGCACCGCGCCCCGTCCCTCGGCACCCCCCGAGCGCGTTGACCGGGCCCCGCGGCCCCAAACCGCCCCGGCCCCATGGGACCAACACCGACCAGCTCCACGTGGCGGAGCCCAGCCGCACCACGGGGTGCCCAGGCCGCTGCACTGCCCTGACCTGCCGGCACCACCGCAGCACCCCAAAACCTCGCTCACGGCCCCCCCGCACCGTGGCCCCTGCCCGGGATACCAGCGACACCAGAGCAGGGACCTGAGCCCCGGCTCTGGGGACCAGGCTCCTGCCGCCCCTCGCACCCACTGCTGCCAGCACCCAGGGTCCCCTGGGTGGGCAATGCCCCACAGCCCCCACAGCCCAGAGCCACCGCTGGCGGCACCGGAGGGACCGTGGCCCCACGCTGGCTCCAGCCAGGCTGCTGGGGCTGGCCCGGGGCACAGGAGCCCCTTGCCTGGTGGTGCCACCGGGAGGACCAGCGCTGGGAGAGGCCCCAGGGTGGCGCGAGGTGGGGGGGCCTGGGGACGCACCCAGCACAGCTCCGGTGTCCCCAGAGCACGGCTGGGTCCCCCCGGCCCCGCAGACTAGAAGGAGTTAAGTGCCACAGCGGCGGGGTCCCAGGTGACGGATGCGCTCCCCGCTCCTGCTGGAGACCATTTTGCCGCAGAGGGGCTGGTGCAGCCGCTCCCCAGCAGCTGTCAGAGGATTTGTGGGCTGCGCAGAGCCGGGCAGGGGCACCGCAGCCTGTCCCGGGCACGGCCGCCCACCCCTCACCACCACCGCTGCAACCAGTCCTTCCCGTGGCGCTGAGGGTTAACAGCTCCCGGCCGCGGGCCGCCAGGTGCCCCCGGTGCCCGTGGGCCTGCCGTGGCCCCATCGCCCCAGCACAGCCTGGGGACGAGCGGCACCGGGCAGCAGCAGGGCCGGGCAGCCAGGCTGCGGGCTGGCGGCTCCAGCGGAGCAGAGCTGAGCCGTGCCAGGCTTCGATCCCGGCGTTGAGCCGCCCCCCTCCCCAGGGATCACTCAACATGAATCGGCCTTTTAATTTGCTGCGGCGGCTGGAAGGGCTCGCGGCTGGATTGCTGGCAGGGAACCACAGCCCCGGCGTGGCTATCACGTAATCCTGCTTGTGGCAGGGGTTACCACTGGCCCTGCATGCCTGGGACATCCCAAACCCGGCCCCGCTGCCTGCAGCGGACCCTGCGGCCATGGGACCATCCCTGTGCACCCACGGCCACCCCCTGGGGCAGCGCTCAGGCAGGGCTGTAGCCCCAACCATAATTTATCTCATGGCTTTTTACTCAGCCCTAAATTGCGTTGGGAAGCATCATGTCCCTTATCCCAAATCCTCCCTAATCGTTTTACATGGCGCAGTCACTGAGCACTAACAGGGGGTGGGGGGAGCCCAGGCAGCCAACCCCCCAGGGCTAATTAACCAGAGCTGCTGCCAGGACTGTAGCCAGCCTGTCCCTCCTGCGGCACCCTGCAAGGGCCAGTTGGACTCCCTCACAGCCAGCGGGCACGGCGAGCCCTGCCTGGTGGCACCAGTGGGTGCAGCCCCTAGCTGGGTGGGAGCAGAGGGCGAGGGGGGTTGCTGCGGGGGCAGCCCCGGCCCCACGCTCCCTCCTGTGCCCAGGTTTGTGCTCCTGCCGCAGGCAGCACCCGGGCCCCGGCTGGATGCTGGCACCCCCAGCCCAGGCCTGGCCGCCGTCTCCTCCCGCACTGCCCCTCCGCAGGGCTGGGCACCGGCCAGGCACCGGGCAGCACTGCCAGGCCCTGCGCCGAGCTCCGCAGGAGGCACCTCGAGCCCGGTGCTCGGCACAGCTCCGGGAGGCTCCGGCCAGGTCCCAGCCCCAGAAGCAGAAGCAGGAGCCGGGCAGGAGCAGGGCGGTGCCTGCCTGCTTTGCTCAAGGTGCCCAGGCCGTGGGGCTGCCCCCCCCAGGAGCACAGGGCACCTTGACTTTTGCCGGAGCATTCGCTGGCGGTGGCTGGCAGCAGCCTCCTCCAGCTCCCTGGGACTCTGCCCAGGGCTGTCTGCAAGGAGCAGCCCCGGGGTCACGCCAGCACTTCTGTGCTACCCTGCGGGCTGGCAAGCACATGGGCAAGCACGTGTCCCCCAGCTGATGGCCCCAGCTGCTGCCATTTCGCAGAAGATCCTGGCCGGGGGTGGCCACAGCACTGTTCTGTCACCCTCTGGCCACCCAGGGGACTCGGCCGCATGCGCGCTGGTCCTGGCACTGGCCTGCAGGCCTAGGGGTGCCTTAAGGCAGGTGGGGAAGGCCAAGGGGCCCTGCCAGTGGCTGGCAGCTCTGCACAGGGCTGCAGCCTGTTTGCTCCCACCCAGGCTCTCTTCTCCCCCATGTGAGGGTATCTGCCGGTGGCACCAGCATGGGAGAACCCCTGGGGACAGGGAGCCCCCATGTCCCCTGCCGAGGCAGAGACCACCCTGCCCGGCAGCAGCACAGGCAGCTGGCGCGGCACTGGCAGTGCACTGAGCGGCGCTGGGCCCAGCTGCAGCACGGCAGGGGGTGTGATGCGCCCCCCGTCCCAGCTGCACGTTACCCTTCCAGCGGCCAGCACACTGAGCAGCCTTTTGGGCTGGATTCTTCCACTGCCTGACCCATATTGGACCAACTGCTACTTCAGACCTACCCTCTTCCTTCCTAAACCTGGGATTATCCTCTCTTTGATCAGCCGGCCCTGCAGGCTCAGGATTTCCAGCACAGGCGCTTTGGCTGGCTGCATTTAAACAGCTTCCCAGATTCTCCGGTAGCCTGAGCCCTGCCACGAATGGCCGCGGACTGAAGCTACAGCAAAGCTTCCCCACCCTGGGTCTCCTCTCCCCAGACAGTCAGGTGCCTCCAGAGCAGAGGAGGCTTTCCAGAGCAGAGTGTGCCTTCCACACGCAGAGCAGAGCAGAGCAGTGCACGCAGCCAGCCCGGACACTGCAGGCAGCAGCCCTGCCCACTCCCCTGCTCCCCATCCCCTCCACAGGGTCTGCTACTGGCCCCGCTCTCGCTGGGCTGGCAGCACTGGAGCCCTTCCAGCCCTTGTCATGAAGAGCTCGCTCAGGCTGTCCAGAGCAGGGACCTGCAGAGGGGCTGCTGCGTGGCCTTTTTCTCAGAAAGGGCATAAGGGGGGACCCAGGGCTTCTTCAGCAGCTCCTCTGCTGGTCTCAGCAAGTCACTGGCAGGTCAGCAGCTGCTGCAGGCCCGCGAGAGTGGGGGTGTCTCTGCTGGCCAGGCATCAGCTCTGCCGCCCCCCAGCTAGGGTGTCCACCATCCCCACCAGACAGACCCTGAGCATGGAGATCTGCGAGACCCCTGGAAGGGTGCAGGAGAGTCACAGCCCCCCGCAGCAGCCTCCAGGGTATCCTCTGCCCCCGGCACAGGTGCATAGGGGAGCCCTGCAGTGCCTCTCCCCTGCACCCTCCTCTGCTCCCCAGCCCCACGGAGCCTCCTCCAGCCCTGCATCCGCAGCCCCACAAGGCAGCAGCTAGCCAGGCCCAGCTCCAGGGACAGTCTGCACTATCCATCTGTAGCGGCACTGTGTCCAGCCTCTCTGCCAGACCCCAGGAATGCAGCCTGTGAGCAGCACGGCAGGAATGCCTGCCTCCACGCATCCCAGCATTGCTACGATGGAGACGTAATGGGCAGCATAGATCCTGGTGCTGCAAAGGGCAGAGGGTTGGAGCCGAGGAAGGCTTTGGCCAGGGGGTCAGCGTGGCTCCCCCCACCTGGGCAAGGTGACCCCAGAAGGTTCCTGCCAGCCCTGACCTTGAGCGGAGCCACGAATAAACAAGCAACTACACAGAGTCAGGCCGTGGGGCAGACCGCACGCCAAAAGCGTTGCGCGTTGCTCTGCCCAGAGCCCCGCTGCAGGCAGCCGGGGACTTGCGCTGCAGGTGCCCGACCTGGCTGCCCCCCGCAGCCCTCCTGGCCGCGGCTCTCAACAGACCCCGAGGGGACCCGGCGGGAGTGGCGCCGGGGGTCAGGGAGGCACCGCAGGGCCCCCGCGCACGTCACCGCATTCGCCCGGGTGCAGCCGGCTCCCGCGCCTGGCACAGACACCCGCAAAGGAGGACGCAGCCCCGCTCCTGCTGCCGGGCGCCGGGGGCCGGACACGTCCCCGCGGGGCCGGGGACCCCCCGCCGCAGCTCGGCCTCGGCGGGGGCCGGGGGGCTCTGGGGCCGAAGCGCGGCGGTGGCGCAGCGAACGCCAGGGCCCGGCGGCCCCGGGGGGCTGCGGCCCCGGCCCCTCTCCCGCGGCGGCCCTGCCCGCCTGCACTGCGCCGGGGCTGCGGCGGGCTCGGCCGGGCCGGGCGGCCCCGCGCGGAGCTTCAGCACCGCGGACAGCGGCGGGGCCCCGGGCGGCACCGGGCGGCGGAGACCGCGGGGGGGCAGCGGGGCTGGGGGCGGCGGGGGCCGGGGGCGGCACTAGGGAGGGCTGGGGGGCGGCAGCCGGGGCGGGGGGGCGGCCGGGGGTGGGCAGGGGTGGGGGGCGGCAGCGGGACCGGGGGACGGGGAGGGAGGGCCGGGGGCGGCGGCGGGGAGGGCCGGGGGCGGCAGCCGGAGCGGGGCCGTCGCAGGGGTCCCTGCGGCCGCACGGCCCGAGCGGACCGGGGCAGTGCCGCCGGGGGCCGCCCGGGAGGGGGCAGCGGCCCCGGCCCCGGGAGGAGGCTCCGCGGCGAGCCCGGTCCGGCGCCGCCGCTCCCCGGGACTGCGGCAGCGGCGGGCGCGGGGCCGGGCGGCGGGCGGGCGGCGGGGGCGGCTCTGCGCGGGGGCGCCGCCGCGGGGAGCCACAGCCGCGATCGGCAGCGGGAGCCGGAGCGGGAGCGCCCGCAGCGCCCGCACCGCCCGCAGCCCCGCGCCGCCGGGCAGCGCCCGGACCCGCCGCCGCGGCGTCGTGGGACCCCGAACCGCCAGCCGCCGTCGCGGCCGGTGCCGCCGGTGCCCCCTCCCCTAGCCCCGCGGTGCCGCGCAGCGCCCGGCTCTGCCCGCGCCCCCGCCGCTGCGGCTCCGCCGAGCCCCCGCGGCGCCCGGTGCGGCCGCCCCAGCCCCGCTCTCGGCCGCTGCCGCCGGCCCCCGGGCAGCCCCTTACCTTGACTTGCCCCCCCATCGCCGTCCTCGCAGTCCGTCAGGTTATTCAGCATGGCGCCGCTGCCTGCCGCCTCGCTCGGGGGCTGCTACGGTCCTGCCGCGGGCGGCTGCGAGGGATTTGCTTCTTCCCAGGGGCCGGCGCCTCGCGCTGCAACAAGCCGCCTTCCCTCCGTGCCTTTCTCTTTCTCTCTGGCTGGATGTAGGAGGAGGCTGCAGTGCAGAGATGCCTCAATGCACAGACTCACACGCTCACTCACTCCCAGCAGCAGCGGCGGAGCCCAGCCTGACTACTCACTTCATCATGTATTCAGGAGGCATTATCCCCTGTCGGGTTTTTGGGGAGGGGAGCGGTGGCAGGCAGAGGCGAGGGAGGGGGAAGGAGCTGTAGCAGAGCCACACGCCACCTCCCCGGGCAGCGCTCTGCCTGGCTCAGCCAGGGCTGGGGGAGGAACCAGGGCACGCGGAGGCTGCGGGCCCCCCCCAGCTGGCGCAGCAGGACGGCCACCGCGCCCCTCCCTCGGCCCGGGGCGCTGCCCGGGGCCCCAGCACCCCAGTGCCGATGGAGACCGACACCTCCCGAGGGACACCGAGAGCTCCGGTCAGGGTGATCCTGGCCCCAGGCAGCCTCCAGCCGGGGGGCTCCAGCAGGGTCCGGGGCAGGGGCAGCGCCCGCAGGATGCCAGCACGGGGCTGAGCCCTCCCGGCCCTGCAGCACGAGCGGCCTGCGGCGACCTGCCGCACCCAGAGCAGTGCCAGCGTCTGGGTGCACGCCGGTGAAGGGGGATGGATGGCCAGGCAGGAGCAGGACTGGGGGCTGGCCGAGGCTGCAGCACTGATGCAGAGCGGGGAAAGCTGACCCTGAGGGACGCAGGCTGGGAGCGAGCCCACCTGGGGAGGGCTGTGGGGAGTGATGGAGTCCCCCCCTTTGCCAGGAATGCCCCGGCACAGACCTGCACAGAGCCTCCTCCCTTGGGCCCTCATTGCCACGGACACAGGGCTGGGGGCCCCCCGGGGCTGACCCCAGGCCAGCCTGGGGCCCTGGCGGGGTGACGGGGCTCAGCACAGTTTCAGGCTGGAGACAGGGACACTGCTCTGACCCCACAGATCAACTCACAGCCCCCCCTTCTTTCACCCCCTTAATCCAGGAGGATCCCAGAGCCGGAGCTGGCTGCAGCTCCCGGCATCTCCTCGGGAGCGGGCTGAGATCATGACAGCCCGCTGGCGTTAGTTACTTCTTGACGGCTGTAATTAATTGTTTACTTTTTCCTGGTACGGGGCCAGCTGCTCTGCAGCGCGGATGCTCCCAGGCCTCACCTTGCAGGGGTTGCTCTGTGGCCCCTCCCCAGCCCTGCCGGCTGCCCCCAGCCCCTGCCATGCTGCCAGGGCCAGGACCCCAGGGCCAGCGTCCCCAGGGAACCGGGGCCTCCAGCAGCGCTGCACCCCCAGCGCACTGGCCCAGCAGGGCGCACCCCAGCTCTGTGCACGCCAGCGCAGCCCCAGGGCTGCCCGCGGCCCAGGAGCACCCGACGGGGAGTGAAGCGGCTGCCCAGCCCCGGCCTTGCCACCTGTGGTCTTCTGCCAGGACCCCGCAGCGCAGGGCCGCGCCTGCCCAGCCACCGCAGCGCTGCCTTCACCGCCGTGTCCCTCGGCCTGAGCGGGAGCCAGCACTGAGCTGGGCTGGCCTGCGCCCAGGGATGGGGCAGCCCCGGGGCTGGCGGGACGCAGTGTGCAGAGCCCCAGCGCAAGGCCCGGGGGCTGCGCGAGGCCGGCCCCCCACGGCAGGTGCCGCGCACCAAGGTGGCCGTTTGGCGCAGGAGGCTGCAGTGCGTGGGCTCAGCACGAGGGATTTTCCTGCTAAAGCAGATGGGGGGGGGGGGAAGCAAGCACGTGAAAGACCACTAATCCCCTAATCCCTGGATTATGGCTCCATTTCAGGGGCTGGGATTTGCCAGCAGTGCGGGGGCTACAGCGTCAGCTGCGCTCGCTCAGCCCGTGCACAGGGTCCCACCGGCACAGGGCAGGGCCTGTGGTCGCACGGCGCGTGCCAGGGGCTCGGGGCCGACCGCAGCACGGCCCCAGCCTACCCCTGCTAGGCCCACGGCAGACCCCTTGGCCGTGGCCCCCACGGTGTGTGCTCCAACAAGCCTTGGTGTGGCCCAAGCACTGCCGGGCGGCCGGGACTGGGGCCGGCAGCAGGGCCGGGGCAGCACAAGGGCACGGGCAGGGGACCGGGGCCGGAGGGCGCCAGGTGGCTCTCTGCGGGCACACGGCCTGCCGTCAGCTGCAAGTGGCCCCTGCGCCCGGGCACACGCAGGCGCCTGGCACGGGGCCAGGCATGGCATCAGTGCCCCACTTACAGCAAGCTGCCGGGAGCGGCACGGGGAGGAATGTGCTGTGAGGCGGCCGCGGGTCCAGGCCGTGGGCTGGCACAGAGCAGCCGCCCCGCGCCCCACCCGTGCCCCTGCAGCCACCTCGCGCCGAGCCCGGGCTGAGCGAGGGCCCGGAGCTGGCACACGATGGCAGCCACAGCCAGGGCCCGTGGCACGGCCGCCCCACGTCCCCGGCAGCGCACTCCCAGCCCCACTGCGCCCAAGTGGGACACCCCAGGGCTCTGCTCTCCCCACGGCTGCGGGCTGGGGCAGGGGGGGCCCAGCCCCTCCCGGTGCCGGCTCTGCACAGAGCTGCCCCTCGCGCACACCCAGCTCTGCCCCCGCGTCTGCTGCCCCGAGAACGGGGACGCACGGGGCTGCGTGGTCTGGCCGGGGGCGCCGGGTCCTGCCCTGCTGCACCCCCAGCGCCCACCCAGGGGTCTCCGCAGCCGGACCCCGAGGGGCATCCCCGCGGCCGGGGTGCCACCGGGACCGGGGGGTGACCCCAGCCCCGCGGCGGGTCCGGGAGCACGGCCCCAACCGCCCCACCGGCATCGCGGGGAGCGAGCGGCGACGGCACCGGGGCCGGTTTCCATGGCAACGAGAGAGGCTGCTCAACCGGCGGGTTGCCATGGCGACTGCCACGGAGCGCGGCTGCCTCGGGGCACGGGGCGGGCCGGGGGGGGCTTCGCTCCGGGGATGCCCCGCTGCGGCCCCGGGCCCCCCCGCACCCCCCGGCCCAGCTCGGCCCCGCGCTGCCGCCCCACGGCCCGCACGGCGGGGGCGGCCCCGGGCCCAGCGGCACGGGGAGGGGCCCGGCCCCGTGTCCGACCCCGGGGTCCCTCCTCACGGGCGGCCCCGCCGCGAGGGTCCCGGTCCCGGCCCCGGCAGCCCCCGGCCCGCAGCCCGCGGCTGAGGGGGGAGCGGGTCTCCGGGAGCCCCCCCCCGGCCCTCCGCATCCCGGGGTTGCCACGGCAACCGGGCGGGCGGGGGAGGCGGCCCCCGGCCGCGCTCGGGGCTATTTCGGGAACGGCGGCGGGGCGGGGCCGGGCGGGGCGGGGCGGGGCCGGGCGGGGCGGGGCCTGGATCGACTTGGCCCCGCCCCCGCCCCCGCCCCGCCCCGCCCCGCCCCGCCCCGCCCCGCCGGTCCGGGCCGGCAGCGGCCCCTGGCGGAGAGCGCTGCGCTGGGCGACCCCCCCCGCACCGCACCGCCCCCCCGCACCGCACGGCCCCCCGGCCCCGCGCCGCTCCCCGAGACCCCCCGGACCCCGGCGCCGCACGGCCCCCCCGAGACCCCATGACCCCCCTGAGACTCCCTGGCCCCGCTCGGCCCCGCGCCCGCTGCTGACGCCGGCCGCAGCTGCACGCCCCGGCCCCGGTCCCGGGCTGCAGGAGCAAATCGCGCCCGGCCCCGCGCACGGTCCCGGTGCAGCCCTGCGGTAGCGGGGTCCCGGCCCCCCGCCGAGCAGCACCCGGGGCCGCAGCCCCCACGGCCGCGCAGGGCGCAGGGAGCAAACCACCCACCCCCGGCCGCCCCGTCGGGGCTCCCCCCGGCACGAGCGGGGTGGCCAGGCGCAGCCCCCGCCCGGACCGCCTCCGGTGCCGCCACGCAGCACCGCCAGCCACCGGACTGGACCCCCGGCCGGGACCTGCGCCGAGGTCTCCAGGCCGTGCCACGCCTGCTCCTCCGGTGCCAGGAAGGGCCAGGCAGTGCCCAAGGACCTGCCCAGGTCATTCCCAGCCCCGGTGCTGGGCAGCGGCACTGCCGGACACAGCCCCGTGCGGTGCCCCGGCCTCCCCTGCCTACCCATCCGCTCCCGGGGAGGGGGCTGCAGGGCCGGTCCTGGGCGGCTGCCGGCAGCACAAGGCCGCTCCGTGTCCTCTGCGAGGGCGCAAGGTCACAGCCCAGCCAGAAGGCAAGGGAGGCCCTGGGGGGATCACCGGTCCTGCACGCCCCCGCTGTGGCCCCTGCGCATCCCCACCCCGAGCTCACCGCTCTGCCCACCCTGCTCCCGCCGGGGGGGGGTCAGCCGCCAGCCAGCAGCTCCTGGTCACAGTTACAGCTCGGCACCAGCAGCTCTGCTCCTGCAGCCAGGCCCGTCTGTCCCGGGAGGCTGTGGGACAGAAAGCGGCCCCGCACCCAGGCTGCTGCCGGGACACGGGGCAAGAGGATGGAGCCCACCGTGGGGCACCGCCCGGCTGGGGCATCCCAGTGCCTGCCAGTCCGCTCGCCTGCACCCGCCGGTGCCCTTTGTCAAGGCCGCAAGGTCACAGCCCTGCGCTGCCCTCGGTCAGGTTTCTGGGATCGATACGGCTCTGGTGACAGCTCCGGTGACGGCGCAGCCCACGCCGTGTCCCTCGGGCACAGCGAGGCGGCAGCCAGGCTGGCCACAGCGCCAGCACCCACCCGGCAGCCCGGGCACTGGGGTGCTCGCGACCGGCCCGAGCCCCGCGCTCCTTCCCCCTGAGCCGGCCGGGGCTCCCCGTGGACGGGCAGTCTGTGCCGCCCGGCCCCAGCAGCGTCTGCCCCCGCGAGCTGCCCAGGGCCCCGGCTCCATCCCGCCGCACGCCCTGGCGCTGCCCGGCCCTCACGCCCGAAGCGGCCCCACGGATCCCCCAGGACGAGGATGGAGCCGGAGGGACCCCTGGGGGAGAGGCCGGAGGAGAGGGGTCCCGCCCCGGTTACCGAGCCGCACTCCGCGCTCCGAACCCCGCCGCCCCCAGCCCCGCAGCCCCGCTCCGCGCCCCGGCTGCCTCCCGGGGCCCGGCCGACCGCGGCCGCGACGCCTCCGCGCCCGGGGCTGCTGCTCGCGGTGCCCCGACGGCCCTGCCCCGCGGCCCCTGCCCGCGGCCCGCGCTCTGCGCGCAGCCCCCGCTCCTCCGGCTCTGCCCCACCGACCCCTCCCCACCGGCCCCTCCCCGCCAGACCCTGCCCACGGACCCTGCCCACGGACCCTGCCCACGGACCCCCTCCCCGCGGGCCGCGCCGCCGCCGCCGCGCTCACCTTTGCCGTCGCGGCCGGGCCGGCGGCCGCCCCCCGCCCCCCGGGCCGAGCCCCGGGCCGCCGCCGGGCCCTCGCGGGGCAGCGCGGTGACGGTGAAGCGCCGGCTCATGGCCCCGCCGCCACAAGTGGCTCCGGGCTCCGGCTGCCGCGGGAGCGCGGCCGCCGCCGGGCGCTGACCGGGGTCCTAGTGCCCGCGGCACCGCCCGCCGCGCCGCCCCGCCCGGCTCGGCACGGCTCGGCTCGGCTCGGCTCGGCTCGACGGGACGCGCTGGGGCCGCCCCCGCCCCGCCTGGCCCCGCGCTGCCCCGCACCCGCCGCCGCACGGGGGTGCTGGGGCCGGGCCGGGCCGGGCCGGGGGCTGAACTGCCCCGGGTTTTGCCCGCCGCCCTGCGCGGAGCCGCGGCCGCTAATTATAGCCGTGGTGCTGCGGCCGCCCCGCCCGGCCCCGGCCCCGAGCGGCCCCCGCGCCGCCGGGCTGCAAGGGCCGGGCCGGGGCCGTGAGCCAGCGCCCCGGAGGAGGGGGGGCGGCGGGAGGCCGGGGCGGAGGCGCAGCCTCCCCGGGGAGCGCAGAGCCCCCGGCAGGCAGGGGCCCGGCCGCAGCCCCCCTCCGGCGGCGGCCCCCCCGCGCCCCACGCCCCGCGCCCCGCGCCCCGCGCCCCGCACCCCGGCGTTCGCGGCGGACGGAGGCTGGGAGGCCGTGTCCGAAGGACGGTCTTTATTAAAAACGTGCGGGGGGCGGCCGGCAGAGCCGGCGGCGGGAGGGAGCCCCGCGGAGCCCCGCGTCCCCACGCGGCGCGGCCGGCCCGGCCGTGCTGGCTCAGGAGAAGACAAAGTCACTGCGAGGCCGGGGGCGCCGGGCAGGCTGCGGCGGGTCCCGCTCCCCGGCTGGGCCGCCCGCGGCCGGGGAGCCCCGCGGGGCCCGGGAGCGCTCGCCCCGTCCCGGCGGGGGGGCTGCGAGCCCTGGCACGGCCGGGGCAGCCCCGCGGCCGCCCCGCGGCCGCCCCGCAGCGCTCCCGGGCCGCAGGGGTCCGGGCTGGGCGAGCCGGGGCCCGGGGACTGGGGGCGGCGGGCAGGGAGCACGGCGCCCGGAGCGGCCGCTCTGGCCCCTAGTGCTGGGGGCACTGCAGGATGTCGTACTTGACGTAGCCCACGCGGTCCACCTGGTAGCGTGGAGTCATCCTCCAGTAGAAGCTGCCCTGGCAGAAGTGGTACTTGTCTGGGCGAGGAGGAAGGCAGAGGCGGTGGGTTAGTGGGAAGGCAGCCGGGGCGAGGCCGTGTCCTAGCTGCTGCCCGAGTGGCACAGGGCACACCGGGACCCAGCCCCTGGCCGAGGGGCCTCACTGCAGGGACCCCAGGCGCTCCCCACAGCCACGAGGCACCCTGGGGCCAGCACCGGGGCGATGCAGCCCCTGCCCGGCACCCAGGCGAGGAGGAGGGGGAGCCCAGCCTGTGGGAGGCTGGGGGCAGCACAGGGGGTGGCAGCGCGGCCCCCCCATCCCGACGGGTCTCTGCTCACCTTGGTACAGGAAGACATTGCGCGCATCAAGGGGGACGCCGGTGAAGACATCGTCAGTGGCACGGGGGTAGCCCTTATCCACCCTCTGGACCTTCACATCCAGCCTGCGGGGAGAGCAAAGCCACGCCGAGGGCTGCGGTGAGCCGCCCGCGCCAGCTGCCACAGCAGGGAACTGGTGGCACCGGTGTGAGCCACTCACCGCCAGTAGTTCTCCCCGCTGAAGAGCAGCACTTTGCCACGTCCCCGCTGCAGGGCCCCCGAGATGCGGCTGGCTTCCTTCCCAATGCCCAGCTTCTCGATCCCGCGGGGGCCCAGCATGCTCTTGCCAGAAAACACCCAGAACTGCCGACCTGTGGCGGAGAGCAGGGACGTCAGTCAGCCCCGGCACGCTCGGGCAGCACCTCGTGACGCTCGCGACAGCAGGGCCGAGGCAGGGGCAGCGCTCACCAGAAAAGAAGAAAACCCTCTTGGTGAGCACATCCTGGAACGCTGCGTCAATGACAGCCGGGAGGCCAGGCCAGGTGTCTGCGGTGGAGAAGGCCCCCTGGATGCCCGATTTCCAGAAGGACGAGCGGGTCCAGTATTTCCTGGTGGGGAAAGCCGGCTGCCCTGAATACCCCGACGAGGCAAAGCCCTCTACACCCCCACGCCCCTGGCAGAACTGCCCCCCATCACCCTGGCATTTGCCTTGGGAGAAGCAGTGCTCTGCTGCTCACCCGTTCTTGAAGAAATGCAGCTCCCCGTTGATCTCTGTGATGGCATCGAAGTTCTTCTCCATGCAGGCATCCCGGCTGGGGTCCACAGGGCTGGGCTCAGCTGTGGGCTCCAGCGTCTCCTCCTCCTCCGTGGTGGAGGCACTGCCAGCCTCGGTGGGCAGGGGCTGGGGCTCCTCGGTGGGCAGAGGCTCTGGGGGGGTGGGCTCGGGGCCAGAGCCACGACCTGGAGGAGCAGAGGATGATGTGAGGGTGCAGGGACCAGGTGGACCCCATCCCCAGCAGCACATCCCCAGGGCTGGCCCTGTGCCCGCAGTGTGCTGGCTGCGCAGGGCCGCTCACCGTAGAGGTACTGGATGCCCTGGACATCGTCTGGGTGCAGCTGGAAGTCCTGGACGTAGCTGTACATGGGGTACATCAGCGCCTCGCGCACGCTGGAGTGGTCCAGCCCCAGTGAGTGCCCAAACTCGTGGGCAGCCACCAAGAAGATGCTGTAACCTGAGGGAAAGCACCGGCCTCAGTGCCCAGAGGGACATGACATGCTCTCTGGGGACCTGTGGTCCCCGCAGCCCCCATGGCCACCAGCAGGCACGGTGTGGGGCCAAGCAGTGCGCAGGAGGGCACGGGCGGGCGGGCTGGTACCTCTGTCCGGGCAGAAGCCCCACTTCTTGTCAGTGTCGTAGTTGCTGGTGGTGGCACACCAGAGCTTCCCATCCTGCCGGCCCTGGCTGGTGCACGCGCTGTAGGACTGCCCCAGGAAGGTGAAGGGGAAGACGCACGGGTCCCCTTGGGAGTTGCCGCCGATCACCGCTGTGTCTGCAGCGCAGCGTCAGAGGGGTTGGCCCCGGCCCCTCAGGTGCCCACCCCGCAACACAGCTGGGGCCCGGCCAGCCCTACAGGGCCCCCTGTGCCCCCACCCCGCTCGCACCTCGGTTGGGGCAGAAGCCGTATTTCTTGTCCTGGTCGAAGTTGGCTGTGGTCGCGCACCAGCGGTAGCCATCAGAGCGCCCATCCGTGGTGCAGGTGTCGTAGGAGGTGCCGTCAAAGATGAAGGGGAAGACGCAGGGGGACCCGTCGCTGTTGCCACCGTTGGTGTAGAGCACTGAGGGGTGAGAAGGGGTGAGCCTGGCCCCAGGCCCCGCAGGGCCGTGCAGGGGCTGCCAGCCACCGCTACTCACGTTCGCTGGGGCAGAAGCCGTAGGTCTTGTCGGCATCATAGCTGGCGGTGGTGGCACACCAGGGCATCCCGTCCGTGCGCCCCTCCGTGATGCACCGGGAATAAGAGCGGCCCTCGAACACGAAGGGGAAGTGGCAGCTGGCCCCGTTGGCGTTCCCATAGCGAGTCTTCACCACTGCCCGGGAGAGGAGGTGCTCAGCGGGACGGGGCTGGGGCACGTCGGGCACCTCCGAGCCCCTTCAGACCCACCAGGCCCTGCCCTTACCTAAGCCAGTTCCCAAGGTCCAGAACTCGTCGTCATCAAAGTGGGCATCACCCTGTATCCCGCTGCCTGGGGGAAAGGCGTGGGCCAGGAGCCCGTCCTTGCCGTCGAAGGGGTACCCATCGCCGTGCTCTGCAGGGACGAGCACCATCAGAGCCAGGCCCCCCCGGTGTGCCTGCTGCGGCCCCCCTGCTGCCCCCCGCACACGCACAGAGCCCTGCAGAGCCCTGCGGGTGCCTGGAGGCAGGGGCAGGGCCGGGGGAGCCCCATAGGCACAGCCGCACGCAGGCACCGTGGGAGGACGCGGCCGACACACAGGGCACGGCTCCCCTCTGGCCCTTCCCCAGGCTGTGCCTGCTCCCCGCCTCCCTCAGCAGCCGCGGGACGTCACCTTGGCTGCCGAACATGATCATGATGTCTGCCTCGCCACTGTAGATCTGGGTGAAGGTGAGGGGGGTCACATCACTCCACACCTTGAATGCTCGCTTGAAGGCGTCGTCTATCACAGCACGGTCCAGGTCGGGGGAGTAGTTCATCACCCTGCGGGGGAAGGCTGCGGCTCAGCACCGCCGGGTGCCGGACGGTGTGGCAGGAGGGGCCCTGCCCCGGGCACATGGCAGGGACGTGCCCTGGCCCCGCAGGGGAGAACAGCACTGCACAGCCAGGCAGGGCAGCTGGCCGCAGCCCTGGGGCTCTCCTGGGCATCGGGGAGCAGATGCTGCCGGCTGTGCCGTGCCAAGCCCCAGCTGCCTGGTAGCGTGGAGGAAGGGCCCTTGCACCTGTCTCCGTCCCCTGCGTGTCCATTGCCCCATGGCCATGTGGCTCCCATCTCCCGGAGCAGAGACTCACCGGTACGTGAGGTCCATGTGATCCCATTTGAGGTCCCCCTCAAAGGTGAGGAATCCCCCCACGTCGGGGACCCCACAGCGGGGGGCTCGCATGGCCTCCAGGGTGCTGCTGTCCAGCTCCCCCGTCTCCTTCAGCCCCAGCTGCTTCTGCATCTTGCGCAGCGCTTTGGCCAGGGACACGTGCTTGCTGCTCCTCCTCACCTCCGCCTCTGTGGTGTAGCCAAACCGCAGCAGGTAGCTCTGGGGAAAAAAGGCAGCCAGAGGGGCTCAGCGAGGCGGGGGGCTCTGGGGCAGCTCCCAGCATTGCACACCCTCCTGGGGTGCCCAGATCTGAGCCCCTGCATCCCCCGGGGCCCAGGGAGAGGACAGCCCCTGAGCTCAGCTCACGGCTCCATGCTGCGGCCCCGGCAGCATCCCCGGCACTGGGGCGGTGGGAGGGGGCCGCGGAGGCTGCCCTGCCCTCACCTCCGCCAGCTCCACGTCCGACAGGGTGCTGAGCAGCTCCCCCGGGAAGGTGACGACAGCCTGCGGCTTGGTCTGCAGCGGGGCTGCGCGGCAGGAGAGGGCCAGCAGCGCCAAGGCGAGCGGGGCCAGGAGGACGAGCCCCATGGTGCGGCAGTGGCAGGAGGGCTGAGGCTGTGCCGGGTGCTGCTGCTGTGCGCTGAGTGCCGCCGGGCTCCCGCTCCTATTTATGCTGTGGCGAGGGCAGTGAGTCACCCTCAGACCCTCAGCCCCAAGGACTCATACTCCCTTCCCACGGTGACGAAACGCACACTCAGGCTCCTCCGTTTGCTGCTTTAACCGTTTCATCACCTTGTTTACTAAACACGCTGGTTCCGGCAACCACGCAAGGCGCAAGCATGGGCACGAGGCCATGCAGCTGGGTGGCTGAGTCTGGGTATGGCTTGGTCCAGCTGCCCGGAGAATGGCCTGCAGAGGGGTGTCCGGCTGCAAAGGGCAGTGCCCTGGGTCCCCAGGGCTGTGGTCAGGGCTGGGACAGCAGGAGTTCGCAGACTGGGTGCTGGCTGGGTGCTGCGGACCCCACAGACACGTTGCTGCACCGGCCAGCGCTGGGCTCAGCCAGCCAAGTGCCGATGCTGCCAGAGCCAGAGCCGTGGGGGCCTGGGCAGGCAGAGCCAGCGGGAAAAACCCTGCCCAGAGCCCTGATGCCTGCAGCCCACCTGCCCATAAGCCTGATCCCCACCATGAGCCAGAGGGTGCCCGGGGACCGCAGCCCCTCAGCAGGATGCAATCTCTGTCCCCACATGCCCCACCATGGCCGTCTCTCCCCAGCGGGGCAGCGCAGTCCCGGCACGGCTCCCCGTGGTTCTTCACCCCACAGGTGCTTCAAACCCCCCTCGCCAGCAGGCACCCAGCAGAGCCCCACGGGAGGGGACGCGCTCGCCCAGCACAGGGCTGGTGCCCGGCCAGCTCCGTGCGCAGGGCGCTGCGCCTGGTGCCCGCATGGACCTGCCACGTCCCCCGGGCACTGCTCCGCAGGGCGCCGCTGACTCAGGTTCCCAGCCGGCGCCTCCGAGGCAGCACAAACCTCGCCGCCGGACAGTGTTTTCCTGCTTCTCCCAAAGTGCCGACGCTTGTGGGAACGGGAGTGGGGAAGGGGAAAGCAAACAGGGACAAGGAGTGAGAGGAAAACAGATGGCAGAGCGGAGACAAAGGCGCAGCGTCAGCTGGGGAGACGGGAGGCTCGGTGCAGCCCGGCGACACTGCCCAGGGCACAGACGGGATCCCCCCGGATCTCACGGCCCCGGGCTGTCCTGCTGGGCCCTCAGCTGGCTGTGGGAGGACAGCCCCTTCCCTGCTCGTGCCCTGCAATCCCCGCTCCTGAGCACCCCTGGGATGCAGCCGAACAGCTGCCCGCTCCCCTCTGCATTGTACCAAGCCTGGCGGAGCTGGACAAAGCACTCCTGGCCTGGCCAGAGGGCAGCGAGTGATGCTGGAGCTCAGCAAGGCTGGGAATGGGGAGAGCAGAGTGGCGGCTGCCCTCCTGCAGCAGAGCAGCCCCGGGGCCCAAGTGGGGGCTCACCCCAAGGAGCATCACCCGTGCAGGGACGGAGGGCCCCGTGCACCTGCTGCCCAGCCCAGGGGTCCCGCAGCCCCATTTACAACCCAGCTGCGTGCAGCCGAGCCGCGGGTGCTCAGCGCTGCTGGAACCTTGGCAGCACTGGGGGCTTCCCGGGCAGAGCTGAGCACCAGGCATGGGGGGAACGGCCGTCCCCATCCTGCGGAAGTGGTGCTGAGAAACCGCCAGGTTGCCTCACTCCATCCTGCAGCCCTGCAACAGCAACGCCCAGTGACAGGGCGAGGAAATTGCTCCACAGGGCAGCCCCCTGCCGCAGCCCGGCGTGACGCACGCTCGGCCACGGCGCCCCTGCTGCAGCCCCCCCCCGACACAGGCAGACTGGGGCCCTGCAGCCAGGTGACCCCCTGCAGGGTCCGGCCCGCCGACCCTCACCGTGCTCTTTGTGGGGTCCTGCTCCCCCTGCTCGTTGCCCGGCCAGGCAGGCACCGCTCCGCGCCCTCCCCTCTCCTGGGCTGCCGGGGCTCAGCACCCAGCTCCCCGCCTGGGGGAGGCATCCTGGCACAGACCAGACAAGGGCACGTCAACACGGACGCCCTGGTGCAGCTGCGGGGATCCTAGCCTGGTCCCCTGGGGCCGTGGCAGATCCCTGGGCCTTTCCCAGGTTATTCCCGTCCCTTGTTTCTGCTGCACGCAGGAGCCGCAGCTCCCCCAGCCCGGGCGCACTGCCACGGCACCGCCGGCACGGCCCCTCGGCAGGCTGAGCCATGCCGTGGCTGTCGGAGCAGGGCAGCACCGGCTCGGGGCAGAGCGGGGACACGGAGCAGGCGATGGCAGGAGGAGCCCAGGTCCGGGCTCTGGGCGCCGCGCAGCCCGGCCTGACCCAGAGATCTGCGGGGTGCCCCGGGGCGCACAGCTGACGCCCTGAGCATCCTTGAGTTGGGGACTGCGGGGTGGGCGGCCGCAGCTCTGCCCCTGTCCTGGCCGCTCCCACTGAGTCACGGCCCCGATACCCGGCTTCTTCCTGGGGATTTTCTGGTGACTCTCTGGGGCTCTGTGGGGAGAAGGGGAAGGAAAACCCCTGTGTCTTGGAGCACCAGGAGCCCGGGAGCTGGGCAGGGGAAGTCCACAGGGCCATGTACGGCCCTGCAGATAGCCCTGAGCCTGTGCGGGGCAGCTCAGGGAGCTGGGGCAGGTGGCACAGGGTCTGCACGGGCACACGCGGAGGGATGCCGGGGCAGGCTGGGGCCACCACCACTGCTGATGGGCAAGGAGGAGGTGGTGGTGAGCACGGTGGGAAAAGATTTGTCTGCCAAGGGACCCCAGGAGCATCCAGGAAACGTGCCCGGCCCACATCGTGCCAGTGGCACCCTCCACGCCCAGAGCCCTCGTAAGGACGAACAACACGGAAAATCCCTAGCAGCTGTCCCCTGTCCCAGCCGGCTGCCCGAGCCACGAGGCTGTCTGTCACCACCGCTGCCATCAAAAGGGGAAGGAAGAGGTAGCCGCAGCCCCTCCGCATGCCCTTACTCACGGACACCCCCCTAATGCAGGCGGGCACCACATGGAGACCCCTGCCATGGGAAAACGGCCCGGGAGGGGCAGTGACGGGGACAGGGCAGCAAGGGCCAGGTCCTGCGTGTCGGCGGCGTCAGATACCCTGCTGGCACGTGGGCAGCGGGGCAGGAGCGCGGCAGAGCAGCGCGACAGTGAGGGGAACTGGCACAGGAGGAGTCAGCATCTTGTGACAGCGCCGGGCCGGGGGGAGCACCGCAGCCCGCACCGTCCCGGCCAGCGGCAGCGCTCCGTACGGCGCGGCGTGCCGGGCACGGGGTGCTTGGCGCGAGAGCGAGACCGAGGGCGCACGGAGCAGCTCTGCGTCAGCAGCTGGAAGCCCCGCTGCCCTTCATTCAGCATCTCTAGACAGAAACAACATTCCTGCACACACTTCCCGTATCTGCTGTCCGACGCCAGCCCCGCGTAGGCTGGAGCACATCCTCCAGCTGGGCCCAGGACCCTTCCTTGCAAACCGTGCTGGGGCAGCCTCGTCTCCCCCACCGGCTCCCCGGGCACGGCGCGTCTGCAGCCCGCACACCCCCGGTGCTCCGTCGGTGCCCCTGCCCAGCACACAGCAGAGCCCCCTCCCACCCGTCCCTCCTCTCGCCCGGGGAGCTCCCACCCCAGCACCAGCCTCTGGTGAATTCTTTGCCCTTTGGCCTGGGCAGGAGCAGGGGCTGGAGCCGTGCCCCCCCCACCCCGAGCTCCCTCCCCAGGGCGTGGGGCAGCTGCTCCCGGTGCTGCTGCTCCCGGTGCCGCGCTGTGCCGGGATGACGCAGGCTGTGTCAGCCGGCGGCTCGCTGCCACCCTGGGGGCACTGAAACCAACACGGCCGTGTCGTCACCGCTCGGCAGCACCCATCCCGCTGCACACGACGGATTCCCCGAGCTGCCACCCGGGCTGCAGGCGGCCCCGTGGGTGCAGCCTCCCGGCTGGGACATCCCCCCGCCTCGCCTGCCCGCCCGCCCTGGGAACCCCCTCCCTGTCGGGGTCCCACGAGGGGTCCTGGAGCAAAAACCTCGCGCCCAGCCCGCGGGCAGGCGTGCTGCTGCGCTCGCTGCCCGCTCCCCTGCCAAAGCCAGCCCCGAGCCACGCACGCCCCGCGGGGCACGGTCGTCGTGCGGGGAACCCCCGCGATCCCCAGCTCTGGGGGTGGAGGCAGCCGGAGGCAGCCGTGCGCCTGCCGGCTGGGGAGCCCGCGGTGGGGAATCCAGGGAGGGTCTGAACAAAGGAGGCAGCCTCCAGCAGAGGCCTTGGAAATGGGCTTTGTGTTCGAGCCGGAGGGAAAACCGCCCCGACTGTCCCATTTGCTGGGGGCCCGAGTCAGGGACCCGCAGTGAAGTCTGGCAGCTCCGGGCAGGCCTGGGGCCACAGCAAAGGGTTCAAGAGCTCCAAACACCGTGCAGTTCCTGCTAGCTTCAGGGACAACATCACTTCATTGTCTGCTTTGCTGTAAATACAATTCCCATCTTTTGCACCTCATCCCACTTCAGCTTTTGCCACTGGCTTTGATAAACTTTTATTTTACCAAAACCTCCCCGCCCGTCCCAAGAGCAAAGCACGGGGGCAGTTTGGGCTGGCGTGAGGGGGGCGCAGATTCTGCAGGAGCCACTGCAGGCTGTGCAGGGCAGCGCAGAGATCTCGTCACCCGTGGCGGCATCGAGAAGGGGCGCCCAGGGACAGCTAGCAGCCTCGCTGCCACCCCCGTGACCTGCTGGGTCAGGCCGACCAAAGCTGCCTCGGGGGAACGCGGAGGCGCCGGAGCCGAGAGCTGCGGGCAGAGCGAGCCCCAGCAGGGCCGGGAGCTGCTCCCCTGGGCGGGCAGAAGCTGCACGCCCGCGGGCGCCGGCAAAGCTCTGCTCCGAGCCCCCCCAGCAGCTCCTCCTGCGGCGGGACGGGGCGAGGGGGCTGCAGCACGGGGCCCCCCGGGGGGCGGCACCCAGCCGGACCACCCCAGCCGTCTGCACCCCGTCCGTCAGTGCGGGTGGCAGGCTTTGTTCCTGGCGGTGAGACGGGCACAGCAGCTGCTTTCTAAAAAGGGACGGGCAGCAACTGTGACAATGACGGGGAACCTGCCTGCCACATCCCGCGCGTTAAAGGAACGATGCAGCGGGAGGAGCGCGCTGCCTGGCAGCGACAAAACAGCTCCAGGGATAAGAAGCGGGGGTTTATGGAAGGTGAAATATGGGCAAAGCTGGCTGTATTTAATTGTAAACTACAAGAGACAGAAGGAAAAGTGGTAGATGCAACATGCTTGGATTTCAGTAAAACATTTGACAACTGTTCCAACGGCTGCTGCCAAATTACCTCCGACCAGCTCGGCTGTCGGCACAGGCATATGGACAACACCCAGGAGCCCAGGGAACGGCGAACGGCCTGGCCTGCGGCTGGGGAGCAGCCGGGGGCTGCCCGCGAGACCCTTGGAGCCTTTCACAATCTCTCGTGCAGGCAGGAGCGTGGAGGGGGTGGGGGGAGGACAGCCACCGCGGCGCAGGGGCAGAGGGGCCGGTGGCCGCGGAGCCCTGCAGAGCCCCAGCCGCGGGCACCGAGCAGACCCGCGCCGCACCGTGACCTGACGCGGCCCCGGGACGAGGCCCCGCCGTGCTGGGAGCGGGGCAGCGGCGGGGGGGGCCCAGCACCGGGCTGCCCGGTGCCCAGGTCCGGGCGGAGAGCTGCAAGGCCCCGCGCAGACGGGCCGAGCAGAGCTGGGGGCAGCGAGGCACCGCCAGGGCCCAGCAACACGCACACGTCTCCTGCCCACCTTGTTTATTTTACTTATATTTCAGTAATTTGCTGATTGCCCCTTTTTTAACTAACCAGCAGTGATGAATCAGCAGCAGAGGAGAGGGTGGGATCCGGCGGCCTTGGACCGTGGCTCCGAGGTCTCAGGTTCTGGGAAGGAAGCCACAGGATCGCTCCAGAAGGGAAAGAAAACAACCAGCAGCAGCAGCAGCTCCGGCCCGTGAGGAGCGGCCGGGCAGGGCTGCAGCGTGCGGCCCTGTGCCTCCCAGCAGCTCCCGGCACACCCAGACGGGCCGTCGGCGGTGCCGAAGCCCTGCAGGAGCAGCAGCAGCAGCTCCGACCCAGCTCGGACGCAAACCCGAGGGGCAGCGCGGGGCCGGCACCGCCGCCACGCCGGGCTGCGCGAGGCAGCGGCACCAGCGGCCGGGGCGCAGAGCACACCGCGAGGGCACCGCGGCCACGAGCAGAGCAGCGGTGGGGAGGACGCCAGCAGAGCCACGCTGCGCCCCGTGCGGCAGCTCCTCGCGCCCCGCGCAGCCCCGGGGCAGCCGCGGGCAGCACGTGGCCTGGCGGGGGACAGCGAGCTGCCCCGCGGAGCGCACCCCGCTAGGACACGGCCTCGTGCCAGGGCTTCTGTCACCTCCCCCAGCCCCGGGACCGGCGGTTCCTCCCTGCCCAGGAGCACGGCTCGCTCAGCCGCGGCCCCGCTGGCCCCAGCAAGCCTGGGGCGGCCGAGCAACGCGGAGCCAGGGGCAGAACCGTGCCGGGGGGAGGCTGCGCCGCAGCGCCCAGGAGGACGCCGGCCCTGCCCGCCCCCCCCAGGCGCAGCCGTCCCCGGGGCAGCCCCAGGTGCGCTCTGCTGCTGCTGCTGGGAAGGAGCCGAGCGGTGAAGCAACCCGGCGTGAAGAAAAACCCATTTCCTGCTGCAAGGGCTGTTTTGCTCAACGTTTTGCAAAATGTGCTGATGCAACTGCCCTCCGCAGGTGGGATATAAATACGAGCCCGGTTGATGTGGATTAATGCCCTACAGCTACACAAACATTGCTAGCAATGTTTTCTTTAGAAGGAAGAAAGGAACACAAGAGGAACAGCACTGACTACAAAATCACTGACTGTGGAAGTCGGGAGGCTCGGGTTGCCGGAGGCTGGGAAGGCGCTGCCCTGGGCGCAGCGCTCAGCACAAGCCACCTCCTATTCTGGGACACTGACCCCAGCGGTTCGGTCACCGAAAGCTATTGTGGTCGCGCTGCAAAGCCACGGCGCTGGCCAGCACAGCCAACGCTGCTCGGGGACCGGGCACGGCAGCGCGGCCCAGGGGTGTTGGTGAGAGCGCTGCCGGGGCTCGCTCGGTCAGCACGGCGCTTCCCTGCCCGAGCGGCGGCCTGGCGGCAGCTCCTCCCAGGCGTCTCGTCCGAGCCGGCAGGCGCGGAGCTGGGGAAGCTCCCACGTCGCGGGGCAGGCTGCGGGCAGCTCACCGGCCAGCCTGCGAAATCAGCCTCCCGTCCCGCTTAACCCACGTGGCCCCGTGCTGCAGGCCCATGTCCGTGTTACCCCAGCCAGCTCCCAGAGGGCCCCTAACCTGGCGCTCCCCAGCCGGGGATGGGGCACACGTGAGCAGCTGCTTCTGGATTTTCGAAGCTTCTTTGTTGTGATGCATTTTCTTTAGCCCTCAAACAAATTCAGGCACGGGAGCCACTGCGGCAGAGCGTTACAGGAGAGGAGCCGTGCTTTCAGAGCAGCGCGCAGGAATTAAGCTGTGCCTCGTTTGGAAACGCCCTGCTCACCCTTCCTCGGGGGCATGCAGCGTTTTTAAAAATAGCCAGACCATCTATCTCAGCAGAGTTCTCGCTGGTACAATTCCCCGAGACAGCAGACACGGGCGTCTTCGCAGGGTAACAGAGCAGCTTTAAGCCACTTTCCGTCAGTGCAACCTGCAGCAGGAGGGTCCACACTAACCCCGAAGGCTCCCAGGGCTCAGACCGCTTTGCCACTCTCTTCTTGCCCTGGAGCCATCCCCCACCAGGAAAATCCCTCTCCTGTCTCAAAAATGAGCTGAGGACAGACAGGGAGGAGGCCTGCTGGTCGGACAGAAATCCATCCCATTTTCCCCACCCGGGAGGCCGCTTTTGCGGGGGTCCCTGCAGCCCACCCCTTTGGGCAGAAGCATGGAGCTGTGTCCACGGGACGTGGGGGCTGCTCCACACCTGCAGGCACAAACACGGCACCGGGCTCCTCCCGGAGAGCCAGGAACGACGGAGAGCTCATCGGGCACAGGAGCCCCTCGCGTCCTCCCGGCTCCTCATGCCGGAGGCCACTTCCCACGCAGCAACTGCAGCGCTACGCAGGGCTGCTTTACAGAGAATTAAAAAGAACAAACACCTCTTGGTCTCCCTCAGCTCCTGGCACGGTGTCGACCTCAGCCCCAGGCTGCACGCAGGGACCTGGCACCCTGCTCCCAGGCAGCGCGGCCGCAGCGGCGCTTGTGCAGCCAGCTCCTTATCTCACCGCTCGCTCCAGCCTGGGGATGAATGTCAGCGATGCTGTCGCCCAGTGACAGATGAGGGCATAAACCTTTCAAGGATGTATTTAATTAGCTTGAAAAAGAGCCGGAAGACGTAGAGGCGCGCCAGGCTGATGGCACAGCGGCGGCTCCGCTGCTGCCCCTACCAGCACGCAGCACCCCGGGCAGGCGGCGCCGCGCTCGGGGACCCGCGCTGCCCCACGGCCGGACGGGAGCAAGGGGCTCAGGGACAGGACAGACCCCGGGGCCCTCCTCGTCCTGCGCCAGAAGCGTCACAGGCAGCGCGCCGACCTGGCACAGCACGCGCCCCACACCCGTCCATCGGGGTGCTGGCAGGGCAGGCTTCCCGCGCACTCCGTGCCAGACGAGACACCGTCTGTCCCGCTGCGGCTGGCACGCCGCCAGCACCAGCCTCCCGTCGGCGTCCTGGCAGCGAGGCGCTGACCGCCTGCACCCGCTGCGCACGGAGCCCTGCGGCGACTCGGTGCCTACGGCCCCGGGGGGGGCGAGCGCGGCCCTGCCGCGGGGACAGGGGAGCCGGGGCGGCACTGACGAACCAGGGCTGTGCCACGGGGAAAAAATAAAATAAAATAAAGTAAAATGAAATAAAATGAAACAAAATGAAACAAAATGAAATAAAATAAAAGCAAAACAAAACGCAGACAGGGCAGACCCTAGCAGCAGAGCACTGCGAACGCGTCCCTGCGAGCAGGGCGCTGCCCACGGGCTCCGTTAAGGACCCGGGGACGGCGGCAGGGCGCGGGGGCGGCCGCGCCAGGCCCACACCGCCCCGGGGCCCCAGGGCAGCGCAGGCACGGGGCGGAGGCGGCACCGGGACGGGAGCGGGCGGGGGGCCGGCACCGGGACGGGCCCAGGGCCCGGGGGGGCTCCGCGGGGCCGACCTCGCCGAGCGGGCTCGCCTCGGCCCGGCCCGGCCCGGCCCGCGTGGCCCCATCGCAGCGCCCCGGGCCCGTGCCCGCCGCCGCCGCCCCAGGGCCGGGCCCGCTCCCGGCGCCGCCGCTTCCGCCCCGCGTCACGTGACGGGCGCCACCTGGCGCGACGCCGCCGCTCAGGGCCCGGGCGCCGCTTCGTGACGCCACCACGCACGGCCCCGGCACCGCGCGCCACGGCGCCGCCTCCGCGCTCCCTCCGCGCACGAAGTAGTCCCCGCCGCGCCCGCCGCGCCCCCCCCACCCCGGGCCGCCGGGCGGCGCCGCGCGGGGCCGGGAGGCGGCGGCGGCCGGGGCCGGGGCGGGGGCGAGGAGCGCGGCCCCGCGGCGGCGAGCGCGGGGCGGGGCGGGGCGGCGGCGCGGTAAGTAGTCCCGGCGCGGGCGGAGCGCTGCGCGCCGCGAGGCCGGGGGATGGCGGCCGCCGTGATGCCGGGCGCGGCGGGGGCGGCGGGGCGGCGGCGGCGGCTCGGGCCGGGTGAGCGCGCGGGCGGGCGGGCGGCGGCGGCGGCGGGCGCGGGCCGGGCCGGGCCGGGTCCGGCCGGGCCGGGTCCTCCCCCCCCCCCCCCGCCCGGGGCCTGGCGCCCGGCGCCCCGGGGCCGCCCCGCCGTGTGCGCGCGCGCGGAGGCGGCGGGGGGGACCCCGGCAAGATGGCGGCGGGGCCGCGGGGCGCGGCGGGGGCGGCAGCGCGAGACCGGCACCGGCACCGGCACGGCCCCGCACGGGCCCCCCGCGCCCCGCCGGGACGCGACGGGCCGGGCCGCCGGCGGGGTCCCGGGGCTGGGGGCTGACGGCGGCGTCCCCCCGGCAGGGCGGGCCTAGGCGCGGCGGGCATGGAGGAGAACGAGGTGGAGAGCAGCAGCGACGCGGCCCCGCAGGCGGCGCGGGAGGAGCCCTCCGAGAGCGGCCTCGGCGTCGGCACCTCGGAGGCCGTGTCCGCAGACAGCAGCGACGCCGCCGCCGCCCCCGGGCTCCTGTCCCGGGCCGACGACTCCGGCGTGGGGCAGAGCTCCGACAGCAGCGGCGTGTCCCTGGTACGCACCGGCACCGGCACCGGGGGCGGCCGGGGAGGGGGGGGGGCGGCGGCTCTGCCACCCCCGAGCTCCGTGGGCGCTCCTGGCACGCCGCAGGCAAGCGGGGCTCCGGGCGCTGCGGTGCCGCCTGCCCTGGGGGCCCGCCCGGCTGTCCGAGGGGAGCTGTGCCCGGCAGCGAGGGCGGCCCTGGGGCTCGGGGGGCTCGGCAGGAGCCGGAGAAGCTGCCCCGAGACCTCCCCCGCGGCCGTGCGAAGCGACACGTGCTGGCTGTGGGTGCGTGGGGATGGGGTGGCTGCCCCGAGGGCCCCTCCCGGCAGAGGTCTCTCAGCTGATCTCTTCTGGCCTCGCTTTTGTTGTTGCCCAGGAAGAGGTGTCGGAGAGCAGCTCCAGCACGGATGTGATTCCCAGGATTTACCTGCCAGATTCATCCTCCATTGCCCAGTCCACCTTGGTCTCCAGCGTCTCCACTGTGAGCCAGTCCATCATGGTGTCAGAGTCCCCGCAGGTCCTGGTCCACTCCAGCGTCATCACTGACGGAGCCACGATTGTGTCGGACTCCACTGCGTCCACCTCCTCCGACCTAGGTTCTGCCATAGACAAAATCATCGAGTCCACGATTGGGCCTGACATCATCCAGAGTGAGTGTGTGCTCCCAGCTGCGCGCGCTGGCGGCAGGTCTGTCACCTGTCCCTGCGTGCGGGCAGGCTGGGGCGATGGGGCTGGGAGGGTGGAAAGAGCTGCTGCTGTGCCAGACCTTGGGAAAACACACCTGGGAGGTGAGGGGAAACATGCATGCGTGTACACCTCATTCGGCGAGGGTGCCTTGCCTCGCCTCAGCAGCTGGCAGGTTTCTGAGTTGCTCCCGGCTGGGTGGCAGCATTGCCTCTGGCTGACCTCCCTGCGCCGTTCCCACTCCTGTCTGAACTCGGGAGCGATACCTGCCTTGTCAGCTCTGCAGTCCCCACAGCCAGCAGCTGCCGTCCTTTCCTCTCCCTTCCCTCCACAGGCTGCATAGCTGTGACCAGTGCCGAAGATGGTGGAGCAGAGACTACTCAGTACCTCATTCTGCAAGGGCCTGACGATGGTAAGGGTGCACCTGGGGTATTCCAGTGGCGGACTTCTCCGCCTCTGAGCCTGCTCCTGTTTTGGCAGTGGGTTCACAGTAATGGAGAGAAAAAAAAACTTGGTATTTTTTGAGAAAGCATGTGCTGCTGGGGAGGTGCTCCCAGCAGGACACGGGGTAGGGTTGGAGCCTGGAGAGGATGCAGCCTCCATACCAGTCACCAAGGATGTGCTGACTGTTAGCAGCTTGTTACTGAGCTCGCGATCTGCTCCTCAGCTGAGCTGATTCTGATGTTTCAGGTGCCCCCATGGTTTCCCAGATGGCCACCTCTGCTCTGGCCAGCAGCTTGGCAATAGAAGCTGTGGCCGATGGTCCGACCTCCACGTGCCTTGACCAGCCGGGCCCCTCGGAGCCGTCGGAAGCGCTGGAGCTGCGCATGCAGCCAGATCAGGTCCGAGAGGCAGATGGTGGTGAGGAGCTGGACCAGCCAGACATGGAGACGCTGGAAGAGATGATGGAGGTGGTGGTGGTGCAGCAGTTCAAGTGCAAGATGTGTCAGTACAAGAGCGTCTCCAAGAAAACGCTGATCAACCACATGAAGGAGCGGCACTTCCAGCCAGGTGTGTGTAGTGCTGCCACTGCTAAGGACCGAGGAAAAATTATCTTGGGGAAAGAATTAAGAGGGGGAATACGAGTGCAAAGACCTGTGCTGTTACTCGATCAGGTAGAGAGTTCTCCTTGTGTTTTCTGTGGCAGTGGGTTCAGCTCTGGCTTTGAAGAAAGGGCGTCCACGAAAGGGAGGTTCTGCTCCAAAGACTACGGAGGAGGAGGTCCCAGAGGAAGAAGAAGATGATGATATCATGGATGCTGGTGCTATTGATGACCCCGAAGGTAGGACTCGTTCTCGCCGTATCTTATGTAGCTTAGCTTTTCCCCTCATCTCTCTGATGTTTGGGGCCGCTTACTTCCAGAGGACAGTGACTATAACCCGGCTGAGGATGAGCCCCGCGGGCGACAGCCCAAGTACAGCCGCACCGTTCCCACGTCCAGCGAGGAGAGGCCGCGGCGACGCCCGGGGAGACCCCGCAAGTTTCCTCGCCTGGAGGACATGTCCCAGGATGTGCCTGACGGTGAGTGGGAGGCAGCAGCCCCTTGCTGGGTCAGAGCAGGGGGTGGTATGGAAGCTGCTGGGAGCCCACGGAGAGGGTGCATGACAGAGTTTTGCTGTGTCCTGTTGAGTAGGAGAGGAGGTGGAGCCCTTAGTGACATCCCAAAGCACACCCAGCTGTGAGTTGCAGAACTCGGAAGCAGCCAGTTCCTCTGGCCTGGAGAACGGGACCAGCGAGAGCCTGGCAGAGCCCAGCATCAGCCAGTCTGACTCAGAGAACAAGGACCCTTCCTCCAACACTGGCCCCGAGGAGGCAGACGTCGTCCCCAGGAGGCGAGGCCGGCCCTCCCGACGCTTCCTGGGCAAGAAATACCGCAAGTACATGGGGCGCAGGTGAGGGGTGTGTGCCGAGCCAGTGCTGGGCCCTCTGGCCCGTGCCCAGGGCCGGTCCAGCCCTCGTTTGCCACCACAGCTCTGAGCCCGGCTCTGTGTTTGCAGGTACTACTACAAGTCACCCAAGCCCTTAATGAGGCCCTACCTGTGTCGAATCTGTGGCTCGCGTTTCCTCACGCACGAAGACCTGCGTTTCCATGTCAACTCACACGAGGCCAATGACCCACAGCTCTTCAAGTGTCTTCAGTGCAGCTACCGCTCCCGACGCTGGTCCTCCCTCAAGGTGAGCACTGTCCTGTTCCCATGCCCGCAGAGGGCGGCTCATAGACATGGCTCTCACGGCACCCTCTCTGCTCCTTGCAGGAGCACATGTTCAACCACGTAGGCAGCAAGCCCTACAAGTGTGAGGAGTGCAGTTACACCAGTGTGTACAAGAAGGACGTCATCCGACACTCCACAGTGCACAGTCGGGACAGGTAAGTGAAGCGAAGTCCTGAAGAGCACCTGGCAGCCTGGCTGAACGGCGCTAATATTCCTGCCTCCTGCCCTGGGGGTGCAGCCGTGGCTGCCCTTTCACCTGACCTCTGCCCCTTTCCTAAATGGGCACTTTTGGCGTGGAAGATGCAGGGGAGCTCAGACTTGGGATTTGGTTGACGAGGGGATTTTCTTCCTTTCTTTTTCAGGAAAAAGAGAGCTGATCCGGTGAGTCTGAGTTCCCCGTTGGCACTGTTATGTGGGAAGAGGCATGTCTGGGTCTTCCACAAATTCTAGGTGCCTAGTTGAAGGCAGTGTTTCTGGATCAACTGAGGAAAGGCAGCCCAGGTCCTGTGGTGGGGAGAGGGGCAAGGAAATTGATGACCCCCCCTCGGCCCCCATGAGCTCATCTTTGTGCTCTCCCTCCAGCCCCCAAAGCTGAACTCCTTCCCGTGCCCCGTATGCAACCGCATCTACCCCATGCAGAAGAGGCTCACGCAGCACATGAAGACGCACAGCACGGAGAAGCCGCACATGTGTGACAAGGTGAGAGCGTGGGGCCTGGGGAGGGGCTGGCAGCGAGTGGGGCTGGGCAGGAGGCGAACGCTGCTTTGCTTTCTTCCACCGCAGTGCGGGAAATCCTTTAAGAAGCGCTACACCTTCAAGATGCACCTGCTGACGCACATCCAGGCCATTGCTAACCGCAGGTAGGAGCCAGGCCCCAGCCTGCTGCAGGCCCTGGTAGAGCCAGCGCCCCGGGCTCCCCCTCTCGGGGAGGGCGGGGGGTCCCTGCTGCCCGTGGGACAGACGGCGCTGTCCTGGCAGGTTCAAGTGTGAGTTCTGTGACTACGTCTGTGAGGACAAAAAAGTCCTGCTGAACCACCAGCTGTCGCACATGAACGACAAGCCCTACAAGTGCAGCTTCTGCAAGTACTCCACCTTCCGGGAGGACTTCCTGGTCTCTCACATGGCCGTCAAGCACACGGGTGAGGAAAGCTGCCTGCTGCCCCATGCCCTCCTCCACCCCTGCTTCTCCAGCATGTGGCCGGGAGCGTGCCTGCTCTCCCTGCTGTCCTGTGGGGACCCCTGCCTGACTCCTGCCTCCCACAGGAGGGAAGCCGTTTGCCTGTGAGTTCTGTCACTTCACTACCAAGCACAAGAAGAACCTGCGCCTCCACGTGCACTGCCGCCACGCCGACTCCTTTGAGGAGTGGGCTCAGAGGCACCCTGAGGAGCCGCCCTGCCGCCGCCGCCCCTTCTTCACCCTGCAGCAGATCGAGGAGCTGAAGCAGCAGCACAGCCAGGTGCAGGCCCCGGCTGAGCCTGAGGCCAGTCCGCCGGTGAGTGCCGCTGCCGCGCCCTGGCTCCCTCCCTGGGGCTCGCCCGCCCCGGCCGCGCTACAGCGCTCTGCGCTCTCTCTCGCAGGTCTCTCTTGGCCCCATCACCTACCAGGCGGTCCAGGCTGTGCCTGGAGCAGAGCCGCCCATCCTTTCACAGGATTCCCTGGAGGGAGCCACCATCATCTACGAACAAGGTGAGCTCCCAGGGAAGGGATGGGGATGAGGAGAAGGTGGGTGGGTGCCGTGCCTGACCCTGACTCTTTTTTCTGACCTGCCAGGCGTGGCTGGATCGGCAGAACTTGCCACACAGACTGCCCTGGATCTTCTGCTGAACATGAGCACTCAGCGAGAGCTGGCCACAGGCTCGCTGCAGGTGAGGAGGGCTGAGGGAGGCCGTGCCTGCTGCAGAGTGCACCACGGTCCCTGCAGTGCCCAGCTCTGCTGCCCTTCGGAGGAGCATCATGCAGAGCCTCGTATTCCTCCGACTGACTTGCTGTCCTCCCCCGCAGGTGGCAGTAGTGAAGCCAGATGATTCAGGAGAGGTACAGACCAGCTGTGAACCCCAGGCACAGGAGGAAGGGGCAGAGCTGGATTCCTCTGAGCAGCAGCAGAAGTTGGTGACGCTGCACATGGCAGAGCCTGGGGAGACGCTGGTGCAGGAGGCTTATGAGGAGGCGACCCTGGGTGGCTCAGAGCTGCAGCAGATCACTATCCCCTTCGGTGGCACAACAGAGTACAGCATCATCACGCCCATTAGTGAGGAGATCCAGGCTCCAGGCACGCTGTACAGGTCAGCTCTATGGGAGGACCGGGGAGACAGAGGCACCTCTGACCTCAAATGAGGAGACCTCGAGTGGGGAGGGGGATGAGGCGGATCCGGTCTGACCGTGTCCTCTGCCAGCGGTGAGGAGGAGAGCCCTGCAGAGACATCCCGTGCAGTTGTGGTGAGCGAGGCTGTGATGGCAGAGGCTCTGAAGGAACATAACAATCACTACATCATGTCACCCGGTGTCGCAGGGAGCCAGCTCCATCACATGGAGGTGAGGAGGGTGGGCTTTCTCTCCATGAAAGGGTGGGCAGCAGTGTGAGCAGGTGTGACTGGTGTTTCTTTCGTAGCCCCTCAGCGGAGATGCTGCCTTTCCCTTGCCAGCAGAGGGCCAGGAGGCACAGCCAGCCAGCGTCAAGTGGCCCCTGGTGCAGTGTGTCACCAGGCAGCTCCAGAAGGACTCAGCTTTATCCCCAGCCTCTGAAGGGCAGGAAGTCTCATCCCCAAAGGTCAAGTGGCCTGCGCTCCAAGGCATGGCCAAGAAGCTCTCGTGCAAGGTTTCTACAGCCAAGAAGCTCTCGTGCAAGATTTCCACAGCCAAAAAGTTTTCATGCAAGATTTGCACAGCCATGTTCACAGGGAGAGCAGAAATGGAGAGTCACAAGAGAGCCCACATTGGGCCCAGCACCTTCAAGTGTCCCGACTGTCCGTTCACTGCAGCCCTCTGGCCGGAGGTCCGGGTAGGTACCCTGGGTAGAGCAGCCCTGGGAACAAGCGGTGTGGAGAAGCAGGGGCTTCCTGACCGTGCTCTTGTCTTTCTGCCTCCAGAGCCACATGGTCCAGCATGCCAGCCTCCGGCCACATAAGTGCACCCACTGCAGCTTCGCCTCCAAGAACAAGAAAGACCTGCGCAGACACATGCTAACACACACCAACGAGAAGCCCTTTGCCTGTCAGATTTGTGGGCAGAGGTGAGTGAATGCTGCTGGGCTGTTGCTGCTTCTAGAGATCCAGTAGAGCTTCTCAGGTTTGAGAGGAGATGGGTGGGATGTTAGCAAAGAGATGGCTGCGCTGACTTTACCCCCAAGAGTAACATCCTGTTCGAGGAGGCTCAGCCCTTTGAGAACAGTTCCTGCTGCGGATGGTCCTGGTTTAGTCTCCAAGGAACTTCTGCACAGGGAGGTTTGGTACTTGCGGGCCAATGGAAAAGCTTTAGGATCTGGGACAGGCCATTTCCTTGGACGTGTTTGTGGTACCTGTAGGCAGGTTCTTTTCAGAGAGCGCAGAGGTCCTGTGCTGCCCATGACAAACTCCACCTCTCCTTTCTCCTGTAGGTTCAACCGTAACGGGCACCTCAAGTTCCACATGCAGCGTTTGCACAGCTCAGAGGGGAAGAGGCCGGGGGCACCTTCGGCTGCTGCCCAGCAGACCATCATACTGAACAGTGATGAGGACACGCTGGCCACCCTGCAGAGTAAGAAGTGTCCATGCCCTGACCAGGGTGACCCGCAGGTTTCCTGCGGCCAGAGCCCTACGTGGTGCTTCACCCAGCTTGTGGGCTCTGCAGGGCTGGAACTGGTCCGGGACAGATTCCTGCCGAAGGTTAGGGTTGCCAGTGGCAGCAGGACCCGGTGGGTGCAGAGGCAAGGGTAGTGTCAGGGTGCTCTTGTCAGCTGCAGGGGCTCCGTGCTGGGAGCAGTCCCGCACAGGCACTGTCTGCTGCGACTCGGTGCCGAACAAGGGGCCCGGGGTTTGCTCCACGCAGTTCCTAACGGATGGGTACGTTCAGGTAGCGAGTGGTGCTGTGAAAGCTGAAACGGGAAGTGAAGCTTACAGTCTGGTGCAGAGGTCTGGGTTTTACCTATGGTGGCTTCTAGGTTCCTTCGTGTTGGGAGTGTTTCATTTAGCTTCTGCCTTCAGTGAGCAGAGCCGAGGGCCTGTCCTGCCCTTGGGGTGGGCACTGGCAGGGGCCAGCAGCCCGGCAGTGTCCCACCAGCTTTCTCCCCATCCCAGCGGCTCTGCAGTCAGGCCAGGCGGTGCTGGCTCCCGAGCGGCTGCAGCAGGCTCTGGGGCAGGAGCACATCATCGTCGCTCAGGAGCAGAGCATCACGAGCCAGGTGAGTCGTGCCAGTCGGCCTCATCCCACGGCCGCTCCCCGTGTGCCGTGCTGGCTCCCTCCTGGCAGAGGGCTGCCGTCCTGCCTGCCCGCACTGAGCGCTGGGCTCTCACTGCCTGACAGGAGGAGGCGACGTATATCCAGGAGATCACAACCGCTGACGGCCAGACAGTGCAGCACTTAGTGACGTCTGACAACCAGGTGAGGGGGGCTGCACGAGTCCCAGGAGCACACGGAACTGAGACCTTCCACGCAGCTGCAGCAGGGACAGCAGCAGCAGAGAGACCTGGGGAGAGGTGGGGTGGGAAAAAGCACAGAAGCCAGAGAAGAACCAGCCCTGTTGCGATGCATGGAGTGGGCAGTGGTGGCCTGTTTTTTGGTTCTGAATCCCTCTGTTTGCAGGTTCAATACATCATTGCCCAGGATGGTGTACAGCACTTGCTTCCCCACGAGTACGTTGTTGTCCCAGAGGGACATCACATCCAGGTAAGGGTCAGGCTGGCTGCTCCCTTTGCACGGTGCATGAGGCTGGTGAGGGAGCCATGCACAAGGCTGGGCCGCCTCCTTCTCCTCCCCCTGTGCCTTGCTCTGTTCAAGTCGCAACCCTGGGAGGCGGGGAAGCCTGCTGTCCCTAACACAGCCTTACTGCAGCTCTCATCTTCAGGTACAGGATGGTCAGATCACCCACATACAGTATGAACAAGGCAGCCAGTTTCTCCAGGAACCTCAGGTAAGGCATGGCTGCTGGAGCTGGTGGGGCTGCAGTGAGATGGGCTCTGAGCACGCAGCTGCAGAGGGCAGGATATGAAATAGAAGGTGCGGGTGGGTTAGTGGTTCACTGCAGCGGCTGTGGCCAGGGCAGCACTCCGGGAGGGACCCTGTGCAGTCCCGGACTCGCCTCTGTCTTCTCTCCTCCCTGCAGATCCAGTACATGCCTGTCTCACCTGAGCAGCAGCTTGTCACCCAGGCTCAGCTGGAAGCAGCTGCACATTCAGCAGTCTCAGGTAGGGCCAGGATCACAGGGACAACCTCTGGCTTAGCTCTCGCCCTCCTCTCTTCCCCATGTTCGCAGGGTGCCAGTCCTGCAGGGGAGCTGGGGCTGCCTGGGGCTGCTTTCTCGCTGTAGCTGGCAGGGCCGCCATGCCATGGAAGGGATGGGGTTGGCTGGCTTAGACTGCCGTGCTGCTGCCTGTGTCCCTGTCATTCCGGGAAGCAGCTGGTGTTGGTTTCTGAGGGGAGACCTTTGCTGATACCAGCTCCCATGCTCTGGAGGCAGGGTGCTGTGCTGGGTGCACGGCTTGTGTGCGTGCCCATTCCCTGGAGGGCAGGGAGTGAGCGTCGAGGGGGCCCCGGGCAGTGCTCCGCTCTGCCCTGCCCTCGGGCACAGGGCGAGGAACCGCTGACCCCCTCTCCTCTGCAGCAGTGGCTGATGCTGCCATGGCCCAGGCGCAGGGCGTGTTCACCACGGAGGCAACAGCCGAGCAGATTCAGCAGCTGCAGCAGGGAATCCACTACGACGTCATCACGCTGGCAGATTAACGTTGGGGACAGGCCTGGCTGATGCTCAGGGACATCCGTGCTGAGCAGGACAGCGGCACCAGGCAGGAGCCTCTCCAGCCAGCAGTTGCCTTATTGCTTTGGGGCTACGAGGGACGTGCCTGAGTGCACGCCAGCGAGGGCGAGCAGCCACGCTGCTGTGCGCAGCCAGGGTCCTGCGCATTCTCCCTGGCACAGGGAGCTGTCTCGAGCAGAGACTGCCGCAGCCAAGGCACCGGGACAGGCCGAGCAGGGGCAGCGCTCCCGTGTAGCCGATCTCTTTGCCTGTTGCACTTGATGGTCTGAAATCCCTTTCCCTGAATCATGTCTGTGTGGGCCAAACTCACATCAGCGTCTGCCTGGACACAAGGATCCCGGGAGAGCCGTGGGGCCGAGCACAGCTAGGTGGTACGGTGCGAGACGTGAGGTGTGTTCAGCCTCAGCCTAGCGCTCCCCCTCAGCAGCCTTGGGCACGCGGTCCTGGCGCGAGGGCAGCCTTCCCTCCTTTGGCTCCTCCGGCCTGCAGGCAGGCGGCAGTTGGGCTTTGGACTGGAGGAACCTGAAATAGGAAGAGGCAGGGGTGGAATATGTTCTGTTTTTCTTCTGAAGAGGGATGGACTCTGCTGCAGAGTTGGTTTGTAGGTGGTTACGGGAGGGGTTCGATTCTGATGTTCTCGAGCTTTGAATATGCTTATGAATAAAAAGGGATTGAAACCGGTGTCTGTGCTGCCTTGGGGTCCGAGCCTGCCTTGGCCAGGGTGGGAGGCGGCGCCAGCCTTGGCGCTGCCCGGGGGCAGGTCCGGCCTCATGCAGCAGCCCTGTGCTATCACTTCTTCCCACCACAGTGACCTTGACTCCTGGGAAGTGAGCCGGGCAGCTGGTACCAGGGTGGGCTTGGGGCTGTAGTCATGAAATTAATCGAGTGGTAAACAGCCTAAATCCCGTGTAACTCTGTCCCAAACTACAAACGCTGCCCCTCCCTGAGCGGATTGTCTGGAAGTATTTACATGTGATTATAACAGCTAATCTCAGAGTTTTAGTTCTATGCTTTTGCATTAAACTGATTATCTGCAGAGGGGAAAAAGGCCTGGAACCACCCAACTTCAGCAGGAGCTGCACTGCCTGAGCCCTGTGCAAGGGATGGCAGAGCTGGGCTGTGAACGGGGCTGCTGGCCCAGCACCGGGGCTCACGCTACAGCCAGCACCTGCAGGCAGTGCCTGGGCTCCGCTGCCCCTGCCAGCAGCGCTGCTCCCTGCTGGGGGGGCCGGGCAGCCCCCTGCTGGTCCGCGGCCCCGCAGAGCTGCGTGCCATCCCTCCTGCCGAGCCGGGCAGCCAGGCTCCTGGTGGCCAGCGGTCGCTGCCCACGGGCTGGCAGTGCCCCACCACGGCCCTGCCCTGTCCCTGCTGGGGCTGCGTCCGGCTGTGCTCGCATCGCCCCGCGGCCGTACCTGTGAGCGGCTGGTGCCGGCTGCCTGCAGCTCCGTCCGGGTTTGGCCGTGCCCGCCAGCTGTGTGGGGTTGGCCACGGCCCTCCCCGTCCAGCTGTGCAGCGCGGGGTTAACGCCGCAGCAATCCACAGGCGCTTTCCTAGATTACAGCCCCATTATCTAATAAAGCGGATCCGCAGCGCCGCTGTGCTGATTAGGGCTGGCGGAGTCCCGTGGGGACAAGGTTACGGGGCTGGGGCAGCAGCGTGGGGGCCCCGGCTGGTTCCCCGTCCACCCCGGCTGTCCGGCCCCGCCGTCCCCTCCCGGCAGCGGCGCAGGCGTCCTGGCGTCCGTGTCTGGGGCGGCCGGAGAGCACGGGACCAGCCCGAGGTGGGGACGGGCCGGGGCTGGGGTGGACGGGCCGGGGCGCCAGGCTCGTGGGGGCTGCTTGTGGGGCCGCGGGTGCTGCTGGGGCTTGGCCACGGGGTGCAGAGGGGGCTCGGGGCCTGGGTGGGAGCTGGCGCGGGGCACCTCGGCCCCGCAGCTCCCGCTGTCACCACAGGCCTGCAGGGAGCAGGGGGCTGCGGGGCTCATTAGCCCCAGTGACCTTCTCCTTCCTGTCCCCGGACAGTGCTAAGCGGGTTTGTTACATATTTAATATCCTGAGAGCGTTATTAGTCAGTATTTAACGACGGATACAACCTGTGGGATAATCCGTCTGGGCGGGTGGCGCGGAGCAGGAGTCGGGCGGCTCGGGGGGCTCCAGGGACCCCGCACTGCTGCGTGCCCCCCCCACCGGCCCCGGAGCCTGTGGGGCCGGGCCCCAACCAGACAAAGGCTCCCGGGGCAGCAGCAGGGCCCCTTCCCCTTCCCCTTCCCCTTCCCTTCCGTCCCTCCCGACAGGAATCCAGCTGCGGCCTCCTGCCAGCGGTTGCCTCTTGCACAAGGGCCGAGGCAGGGAGGCGTTAACTGTTTCCTAACTCGGCAGTGGGAGCGCAGCGCGGGCGGGAGCACCGAGCGAGGGCCCCGGGCCCTGCAGGGAGCAGGGCGATGGCTGCAGGGTGACGGAGCAGGGCGCAGGGCGGCCCGGAGGCAGCTGGGCTGGGGCGCAGCCCGGTGTCGGTGGCTGCGGTGCCCCGTGCTCGCTGCTGACCCTGCGCCCTGCCCCGCAGGCCGAGCCGTGCCGAGTGCCAAGGACACGGCGCCGCAGGCGGGCTGCCTCCGAGCACGGCAGCGCCGGACACCGTGGCTCTGTGCCAGGGCTCCCCAGCGGGGGCTGAGGCCCTCGGGGCTGTCCCCCCCCAGATCCTGGTGACGGACTTCAGCGCGGCGGTGAGCAGGGGGAGCAGGGCTGCAGGCGCCCCACGGGCTGCGGCACGGGTGTGAGGGCTGTGGCCCTGCTGTTCCTGGGGCTCCCCCTGCTCCCACGGCCACGCTGGGGCTTGGGGATGCCCATGCGAGCGCGGTCCCTCACCGAGCCCCCCGCTTCCCCTGCTGTGCCTGGGCCAGAGCCCCGCGGGCTGGCACTGCCCTGACCCGCAGCCAGAGCCGGGCGAGGAGGACAGCGAGCAGGACGCCAGGGAGGCATCCGAGGATGGGGGCAGCAGCGTGGGCGCCAGCCCCGTGGCCGTGAGTGCTGGGCCGGGGCCTGGGGCTCGCCGGGAGCTGGGTGCCCCGGGGAGCGCTGCTGAAGGTTTCCGTCTGCAGCTGGACCCAGTGGAGAAGGAATGGCTGCAGGGAGCAGCCGGCGGGGACCTGCCCGTCCTGAGCCACCTCCTGCAGCAGGAGCCCGCCCTGGCCACCAAGAAGGTGCGTGCTGCGGGGGGGGTCCGGGCTGAGCTCGGCTGCGGGGCTGGGGCTGCGGGGCTGACCCGCGCCTCCTGCCCCCGCCCCCGTCCTGCAGGACTTCACCTCGGTGAGTGCGGGGCGCCCAGCGCGGCCCCGGAGCCCCCAGCCCCTCACCCTAGGGCTGGGGGGGTTGATGGGCACCCGGGGGCACCGCAGCTGCCCTGGGATGGGACAGGCTGTGGTGCACGGCATCGCTGTGCCCCATCCTGCCCCCCGCCACCCCCCGGCACTGACCCCTGCCTCTCCCCCCCCCCACCGCTGCTCCGCTGCCGCCGTGGTGCCCAGGGGGTGAGTGGGGGCGTGGGGCTGCTGCGGGCATGGGGGAGATGCAGGAGGGGGCCAGGGTGGTGGGACAAGGTCACGGGGAGGAGGACGGGGTCTGGAGGCACGTGGGGCCATGGAGGGAATGGGGCCGTGGGAGGGATGGGTGTGTGGGACCGTGGGATGGGGGTGCTGTGGGGAGGGAGGGGGCCAGGAGTGCTAAGGGGCCAGGAGGGGTGACAGGGGCTGTGGGGCTGACAGTGCGGTGGGGAGAGGGCAGCGTCCACAAGGGAACGGGTATGGGAGGCCAGGGGCCATGGGGGGGGACGGGGCACTGGGGGAGCCAGGGACTGGGGGAGGCCGTGGGGCCGGGAGGGGAGGGTGCGTTTCCTTCAGTGGCTGCAGCCGACGTCCCTCTGCCCACCGCTGGCCCCCTCCACTGTGGCTCCCGCCCTGCCCCGTGCAGTTCGTAAGTCCGAGTCCTTCTTGGCCTCACGCTGCCCCGGAGCTGGCCCTGGCGGGGCTGAGCAGGCTGGGGGCGGACGGGGGAGCCCCCCGCTCACCCATCCCATGCCCCCCGTCCTGCTGCCCCCTGGCCCTGCACCCCCCGCCCACCTGCCCCGCAGACCGCGTTGCACTGGGCAGCAAAGCACGGCAAGGAGGACATGGCCGCGATGCTCGTGGATGCTGGGGCTGACATCAACATGAGAGCGGTGAGTGGGGCACGCGGCACGAGGGGGCTGGTGCCCGGGGCTGAGGCACCCCCGTGCTGACGGTGCCTCTCCTCCCCTGCCCCGGCCGTGCCGCATCCAGCACGTGAGTACAGGCCCCGGCTGGCGGTCGCTGCCGGGCCGGGGGGTGCTGAGCACGTCACACGTGGTGCCCGGCTCTGCCCCCACAGCAGCTCTCTCCCTCGGGCAGGGCGTGAGTATGCTCGGCTGGACGGACGGACGTGCTGCAGGACTGGCCCCGGATGGGGGGTGCGGGGGGGTGCCCTGGGAAGGGGCTGGGGCGTCCCCAGGGCGGTGGGAATGGGCGTCCCTGGCAGGGTGGTGGCAGCAGCAGGGTGACCCAGGAGGGTGTGTGGTGGGGGGCTTTGGTCTCTCCTCCTGGGAGCAGGCGGTGCTGGGGGCCACGGCACAGCCCCGTACCTCCCCCCGGGGCCTGGTGTCCCCCAGGGCTACACCCCCCTGCACATCGCCGCGCTCCACGGGCACCGCCAGATCGTGGACCTGCTCATCGAGCGCTTCGGTGAGGGCCCTGCCTGAGGCCCCCAGCCCACGCCCGGGGCTCTCGGCCCCCCCAGGTCCCAGCAGGGTCACGGTGTCAGCACTACCCTGGGGCCCTCTGGGACTGGCCCTGAGCGGTGGCTCAAGCATCTCTCCTGCAGGGGCCAAGCAGAACCTGCGGGACTACAGCGGGCACCTGGCCGGGCACTACCTGGGCTCTGCGGGGACGCTGGACGGGGACCCTGACACCCCCCGTAAGAGCCCACCCGGCTGGCGGGGAGTCCTCTGGTGTGGGATGAGATGGGGGCATGGGGGGGGACTGGGGTTGGGGGGGACAGGGCTGGGGAGGTGTTTGGGAACATGGGAGACACACAGGTGGGGATGCTGTGGGTCCTGGGGGAACGGGGGCCGGGGGTGTTCGGGGTCCTGGTGGGGGCACAGGCAGGGGTGTGGGGGCCACAGGATGGGGGTGCAGGAGCTGCACTGTCCCAGGGACCATGCAAGGAGGGTGGGGGGGTGCGGGGGGGTGGAGAGTCTTGCTGATGCTGATGGGCTTGGCCCCAGAGCTGCCCTCGGGCCGGGGTGAGCGCGGCCGGAACCGGCGCCTGGCCTGCCTGCTGCTGCCCAAGGCCGGCGGGCAGGCGCGGCGCCGCTGGGGCTCGGCCGAGGACCTTGCGGAGCCAGAGGAAGAGCGAGCCCCGGCGCAGCTCCTCGCACCGCCCGCGTCCTACCGGGCCGTCCGCAAGTTCTCCCGCTAGCCCAGACCCGGCCCCACGGCGTGGTGGGGGGCTCGGGGGTCAGGCACGAAGATGGGGCCGGACGCTGTCTGGCTCTGCAGTAAAGCTCCGTGTGCACCGCGTCCCCGTGCCTGGCGTCCCTGTGTGCGCCGTTCCCGTGGGGCCACGGCCACTCGTGGGGCCAGGCGGCACGGCCCCACGCAGCGCCCCTGCTCGTGGGGGCTCTGCACAGGGCCGGGGGGTGCCTGGGTCCTGCTGTGGGTGCTGGGCACATCCTGGCTGCCGGTGGCCACGCGGCGCAGCTGTGCCGTGCCAGCCCCTGCCCGACGGGAGCCGGTGCGGGGGGCGAGGCGGGTGCCAGGCGCTGCCCCAGATCCGTGCTGCTGCTTTAACAGGCGCTGCCAGAGCGCTAATACCCCCTAATCAGCTGCCCGTCACCGCAGCCCCCAGACCGATATAAAACGCCCCGCAGCAACTCCCCGGCTCTGCTCCCGCAGCATGGCAGCTCCTCAGGGAGAGGGGAGCCCAGGCCAAGAGCCGGGGGGCTGCAGGGGGCCGTGGGGAGCCCTGCAGGGGCCCCCACCAGCCCTGCTGCCCTGCCCCTGCCCCATGCTGGCTGGCTACAACCTGCTGCTGCCCCCCCTGAGCCTCCTGGCGCCCTCGGTAAGTGATGCCCAGCAGCTCCCAGGGGCTGGGCCAGGGGACCCCTCCCCGGTGGGGGCTGAGGCTGGGGAGCCGCTGTCCTGGTGGTGCCGCAGCCCCGCACCCTGCTGCCCCCGGCACCTTGGGGTGTGCGGTGCTGGGCAGGGGAGGGTGGGGGGGGGGGAATGCGCAGGATCTGGCCCTGCCCCAGCCTGAGCGGCAAGGGCCAAGGCCCCCGCCCCAAGACCCCCACCTCTGTGGCCCCTTTCCCCCCCCACAGCAACACCTCCGTGCCCCCAGGTCCCACCAGCCTGCGCCGTGCCCCAGGGGCTGCTGCCCAGGACCGGGCTCTGCCCCCCCTGCTGCCGGCAGCCCCTGCCCGTGGAGCCGGGGCGCTTGAAGGCGACCACGGCGCGGGAGAGCACCGGGGCGCTGAAGGCCTGGCTGGCCCAGCACCCCAGGAACCCCTACCCCAGCAAGGGCGAGAAGGTGATGCTGGCCATGGTCAGCCGGATGAGCCTCACGCAGGTCTCCACCTGGTTCGCCAACGCCCGGCGGCGCCTCAAGAAGGAGAACAAGGCGGGCTGGGCAGCGCGCGGCACCTCCGACAGCGAGGACAGCGAGGGCGAGGGGGCTCTGAGAGGAACTCCCCCCGGCTCCAGCCCCGGCCCCGTGCAGGATGGCTGTGGCAGCAGCCCCACCGCGGGGCCGGGCCCGGGGCAGGGCGAGCGGCTGCAGAAACCCAAGATCTGGAGCGTGGCGGCAATGGTGGTGTCTGGCCCCGGAGAGAGCGGGGGAACTGCGGCGCTGCCGGGGCAGGAGTAGGGGGGGGCTCGGTCCCTCCTGCCCCCGGGGTCAGGCTGCACCAGGGCATGCAGTGCCAGTGAATGGGCATGCAGCTCGGACCCTGCCCCGGCTGCCCCAGCCCCTCTGCCCCACACAGCCCCCCTGTGCTGCCCGGAGCCGGCCCCTCCTGCACCCCAGCCCCTGGGGGAGGAAGAGCCATGGCACCTCCCGGCACTTCAGTGCCTTCCTCCCCGGTCCCAGGTGTCCTGGGACCACCGAGGGGCTGGGCTCAGGTGGGGGCTGTGGGGAGCGGGTGCGCTGTGCCACATAACGGGGCACACGGAGCCACCACGCACAAGGGATACGGGAGGGAGAGGTCAGCGCAGCCTCACTTGTGGACTGTGCCGAGCTCAGCCCCGCAGGGTTCCCCAGCTGGGGGCAGCTCCAGGGCGAGCAGGTGGGGCTGGGGGGGCCTGGCAGGGGTGGGGAGAGGGGAGCGCAGGCCCTGGAAAGGCACGGACACGGGGCAGGGCTGTGTGCTGGCTGTTATAGCTCCTATGAACTGGGAAATGGAAATCAAAAATAGACTTTGCTCTTCTTGATAAAAGTAATAAAATGGTTAGCGGTGTTAAATTAATCCTTACAAAACAAAACCCAAGGAGGTTAAATACAGCCCGGAGGCTCCGCATAAAAACCACAACGACTACAAAACAGCTGCAAAGACGTCTTTACACACCAAAGAACTCCTCTCCTCCGCTCCTCTCCTATACGGGAACACAGCGTCGGCGAACACGGGACTCACACATGTGGAAAAGAAACGCGGGTGCGATGGGAGCAGCCCTGCGAGGAGCACGGGCGCCACGGACAGAACTATTTACACTATGGACACGGAGCTGTGCTGGTGCCAGTCCGGCCGCGGGAGCCCCCGCGCTCTGCCCGCGCTCCTCCTGCCCGCGCCGGGCTGTGGCCGGCTGCCGGGGCCCCTCCAGGCGCGGCGCCACGCGCCGAGCGCTCGCCACGGCCGTCCCTCCGGCCGCCCCTCGTCCGTCCTTCCGCCCGTGCGCGCGTCCCAGCTCCGGCTGCCCCTTCGTCCGTGCTCGGGCGGCGAAGGGGCCGCCCGCTCCTCCTGCCGCCCACGCGTGGCTCCCTCGCCCTGCGGCGTGGCTGCAGCCCAGCTCCTCTCCCGGCCGGGCGCTCCGCGGCGCTGCCGGGCGCGGGCAGCGTGCAGTTCGCAGGGGAAGGCGGGTGCCGTGGAGCTGCTGGGCAAGAGTCCCCCGGGCCGGTGCTGCGCAGCCAGCAGTCTCTCCGCCTGCCCTGGCGAGCCTCCTCGGGGCCGCCGGCGCCTCCCTGCTGCCTCTCACCTCTGCACCTCAGTTGGCATTAGTCTCCCGGCTGCTGCTTTGCTCGCGGCCCAGCTCCCGCTCCTTGTCTGCGGAGGAGGACGAGGAGGACGAGGAGGACGAGGACGAGGAGCTGAGGGTCCGGCCCGAATGCTTGTAGGCCGCAACGAGCTCCTGCAGCCGTTCCGGCGTGGGCTCCCACTTGGCAAAGCCCGCGCTGTTCTGCAGGAAGAGGACGGCGGTGTTGTGCACGGCCTTGTAGTACATCTCCTCTCTGCGCAGGGAGATGACACGCGCCCGGCATCTCCCGCTGGCCCTGGGGCCAGGCACACCTCCACACTCAGCACCCATCTCTTGGCAGCCGCGGGGCGGCAGCACCCACGCCGAGGGACGATGCTCCAAGGTGCCCCAAGCCTCCGTGGCCCGGCCGCGGGGCCCGGCCCCGCAGGGTCAGGACGGGGGGGAAGGCAAAAACCTCCCGGCACAGGCACTGGCAGAGGCTGTAGGAGATGCAGAGGAGGAGGGAGGCGGGCAGGAGGCTGACCAGCGCAGCGCCCAGGCTGTGGTGCTCAGTGAGCAGGAGGTAGATGCCGAAGGGCAGGGAGCTGCAGTAGAGGAGGCAGAGTGTGCCCAGCAGGCAGCGGGGGGCGGCTCGCCACGTCCACGAGCGGCCCTTGGGCGCGGGGCCGCGGCTGGGCAGCGCAACCGGGCTGCTGGGGCGGTAGAGCTGCACCACGTCCAGCCCACCCAGCCCCTCGGGCGGCACCACGTCCTCAGGCACCTCCAGGATAGTGACGACCAGGCAGTCGGAGCTGGGCGAGGGCTCCGCCAGGGGCTCCAGCACGCTGGGGCAGAGCAGGACCTCGGGGGTTGCGGGGGGGCCCCGCTTCTGGGCCCGCTCACGGCACGCCAGCCCCTCGCTGTCGTCCTGCAGCCACTGCGCGTCCCCGCCGGGCACCGGGCTCTGCCGGCGGCAGAAGGGGCAGCAGAGCCGGCGGGGCGACGCGTCCCCCAGCGCCACCATCTTGCGCAGGCACCTGGCGCAGAGGCGGTGGCCGCAGCGGAGCAGCTTGGGTCTGCGGGCGCGGGCGTCGTAGCGGCTGTAGCAGATCTGGCACTCCAGCTCGTGGGCCGCGAGCACCGGCGGCTGGGAGCTGCCCCGCGTGCCGTCCGTGTGGGTCATGGTGCCGGGGGGCCTGACGGGGGCTGAGGGGACAGGGGAGCCCCGTGAGCTGCACGCCGGGGCAGGTCCCTAGGCCCTGCCGTGCCCCGCAGACAGGGGCCGGCTCGGCCTCTGGGGGTCTGCAGCAGGGGGGCCGGAGCACCAGCGGCAGCCCCCCCCCAGGGCCGGCTCGTCCCAGCTCTCACCACAGCTGGTGCCGCCTGCGCTGGGGCTCGCCCCCTCTGCAGCCCCCACGCCCAGACAGGGAGGGAAGGTCTTTCCTGGGGGCTGGGAGCTGGCTCTGGAGCCCCCCCGCACCGCAGGGTGGGGTTCCAGGGTCCTCAGTGCAGCTCGCCCCCCCTCACCCACAGGTCCCCCCCCATCCCCAGGGCAGGGCTGGCCGCAGACACAGGCTGTGCAGGGACCCCTGCCCTTCAGCCCCCCCTCCCGCCACCTCCCCCGGGAGGCTCCCGCGCCCTCCCCTACCTGCGTCCTGTCCCGGGGCTCCCGGGGGGGATGCAGCAGGGGGTCGGTCCCCGGCCATGCGGGGGCTGCAGCCCTGCCCGTGGAGGCAGGCAGGGTGCCGGCGGCGGCACGCACCCCATGGAGAGGCGAGGGGCGCGCTGCCCGCCACGCTGCGGAGGCTGCCCAGGCGCAGGGACCGCCAGCATCCTCCGCATCCTCCGCAGCGTTGGCCTGGCAACGCGGAGCGGGAGGCGGATGCTCGGCGGGGCCGGCGCTGGGCTGATGCTGAGCCCCCCGGGGCAGGGGGTCCCCAAGCCCCCCTGGGCTGCAGCAGGACCGGGAACGGGGCCGTGCGGCTGCCGGCATCCCGCTGCTCCTTCCCTGCCGGGGGCTGCCCCTGGGGACCCTCAGCCCCCAGCCCCCAGGAGAGGGCTGCTGCTACGGGGGTCCCCGGGGCCGCCCCCACTCAGCCCCTGGGAGCGAAGTGGCCTCGGGCACCGCGCCGCCAGCCAGGAGGGGACGGCCACCGGCCTCGCGCCGGGCAGCGCCTGCTGCCACGCACACAGCAAGGGGCGAGCTGGGAACAAGCCCAGGCCCTGCTCGGGGGTCTGGCCTCTTCCGTGTCACGGTCACGCTGCGGTTGCTCTCAGCCTCCTCAGTGCTCAGGCTGCCCTACCCACGCTGACTACAGAGAAAAATATTTTATTTTCTCCACGCAAGGCTCTGCCTTTTTCATTGGGCTCCTGCGAGCTGCTCAGGGAATCACTGCCCACACTCTGCGGCGAGGCAGTGCCGGATCGCCGGCTTTGGTCTGCACAAACTGCTCGGGCTGGAGCAGCGTGCGGGGCTGGGAGGCAGAGCTTAGCGAGGGCAGTTTTAGTTCAAGGGGTCAAAGTCTGGCAGAGTTTGAAAGAGCTTGCTTCAGGAGAACAGGACCATCCCGAGCTCATCCTCCCCGGTCCTGCTCCAGCCTCCTGCCCCTTCCCAGCTGGGGCCTTGCCCCCGTCACCGCAGCTCTCGGTCAGCCGGGGGCACGGCCTTGGCTCTGCCCAGCCTCGGGCTCCTGCTCTCTCTGCCCTTGCCGCAGCCCGTCCGGGCGGTGAGCAGTGGCAGGCGCTGCAGGACTCCCCCGGCCGCAGCTCGGTGGGCAACGTGCCCCCTCCTGGCACCAGGGCTGCTCGGGTGCCAGCACCAGCCGGTTCTGCTGCCCCACGGGACGGGGCCCAGCCCCGCCAACACAACCTGCCGCTTGTCCTCGGCCCCACCTGCGGCCGGGGGCTCCCACAGGACCCCGCGGGCTCCCTGCAGCCTGGCCGCGCTCAGGCAGCTGCGGGAGGCCAGAGGTGCGCAGGGCAGGGCTCGCGGGTCCCTCCACTTGCTGAAGGGAAGCGTCCGAAACGAGAGAGCCCATCGGCCTAGCAGCAGTGCTCAGCCCTGACGCCCCATTTCTACCCACGCTTTTTGCTTTGTCTGGGTGAACGAGGTATTCTAGAGAGGAAGCCACACAAGGTGACATGTCACGGTCACAAGTCACGTGCATCTCCACTGTGAGAGCAGTAGGACACTGCAATTAAATACTTAGTGATGTAATTGGCCACCACCTGGGGGAGGAAGACAAAGGACTCCTCCTTCTGCACTGATGACATAGATCAAGAAGCCGCTGACGCTTTCCAGCATCAATGTGTGTCGCTGCTCACCGGCGCTTCAGGAACAGCTTGCCTTGGGTCAATATAGTGAACAAAAGGGGAAAAAAACGTGTTACAAGCTGCTTCTTTCTCGGCTGGAGTTCCCAACTGTCCCTGAGTGTCATTACAGGAGGTCAACGATCTCACTGTCGTTGAAAGCGCCCTGGTGAGCTGCGGGGATGCAAGGACTGAGCTGGGCAGTGATGCAGGGCCAGGCCTGGGCTGCCTCTGCAGCGCTGGCCCCGAGCACACTGGTGCTCAGCTGGAGGGACACGGGGCACGGTGCAGACCCCGAGTTCGTGGCACTGCCTTACCTTGGTTTTTAACAAACGGAGTGCTGTTTGATCCGTGCTGAGGCCTACCTGGGAGAAGGCAGTCCCACGGGTACAGGATTACACGACTTCCAGGCAGAGACAACTCACACCAGTACCGTTTTCCTCTGGGAGCCCAAGACCCACGTAGGGAGGACTGCTGTTTACAGCCTGTTCAAACGCAGAGAGCCTCTAGGTTTAAAGCTGTGAAAATCCCAAGCCCCAGAAAAGCTGGATCGGAGAGCGACCGCTGCCTTGAGCTGCCGGTGCCGGTCTGGCCACAGGAGCCCCCAGGCTCTGCCTGCATTTCTCCTGTGAGGGAACCAGGCTCCTTCTGCCTGCTGAGGCCGCCGAGGGAAATTAACAGCTGCTGGTTTCTTGGAGGGCTGATACAGAGAAGACGAAGCTGAACCCTTCACTGTGGCAGACAGTGAATCAAGAGGTAACAGCCAGATTGTTTTAGGAGACTCAGGCTGTCCTTAGGAAAGAAAAATCACCGACGGGCAGGGCAGCCCCGATCAGGTCACCCAGAGGCTGTGCCACCTATGTCCTCGGATGCTTTCAGCAGCCCGCTGAAACCACATCAGCCTGACCCAGTGCTGGTGGTGAACCCACGTGGGATGGCTGCACAACAAACCTCGAGGGGCCCCTTTCTACCAGATCTCACGAGCCTACAGTAGTGCGAACGGCTGATGGCGGTGATCTCTCCTGAAGAACTGCTCGTCTCTGGCCAGATATTTGTGATTTGTCTCCATTGGCTCGCTGGCTCAGGCAAGAACAATCTTTAAAACTGTCTCCATCCGGTGCCACCTCCCTCTGCTTCTGTTACCTGACTCTGCCACCTCCACCTACCTCCCCACCTCAGGCCACTGTGGGCTTCAGCTGCCTTTACTCGGGCCCTTGACTGAGCCTCTCCTCCTCTCCGTGCCATCAGTCCCCTTCTCCAAGGCCTACGGCTTCTCTACACTGCACAAGTCCTGCTGCTGTTCCTCCGGGTATACAAAGATACGAGAGGATGGCACCTCAGTTCTTTCAAGTCCATGAAAACCTGCCTCCCTTCTGCTGTGTGTGATCTGGAGCTGATCTCCGTTACGGATTTTCTGTGCCACCACAACACCCACCACAGCCCTTCCCTCATTGTGGCATTTGTTGTCTTTTAATATTTGGGCAAAGCCACCCATATTTTCATGACCAGCACATTTGTCTTGTTAGTCAATGTACCTCCTAACACTTAATGTTCTGGGCAAAATGTTACACGTCTGCCAGAGCAGTCAGTATTTTTCTAGTGTACTGTAATTGTATCAATTTGGCAGAGAGATTCAAAGTACGAGTTCCGAAATAAAAAGAAGAACCCAAAACATTTTTCTATTGTTCAACCAGAGCGAGACTGAGGCAAGGGCAGGGGCTGACCACAGACCCACGGCTGACAGACGAGGAAAGTCACTGACACACGAGGAAAGGCACTGACACGGGGCAGAGCTGTATGCTGGTTTTTAATGTTCCTAAGAACTAGGAAACGGAAATCAAAAATAGACTTTGCTCTTCTTGATAAAAGTAATAAAATGGTTAGCGGTGTTAAATTAATCCTTACAAAACAAAACCCAAGGAGGTTAAATACAGCCCGGAGGCTCCGCATAAAAACCACAACGACTACAAAACAGCTGCAAAGACGTCTTTACACACCAAAGAACTCCTCTCCTCCGCTCCTCTCCTATACGGGAACACAGCGTCGGCGAACACGGGACTCACACATGTGGAAAAGAAACGCGGGTGCGATGGGAGCAGCCCTGCGAGGAGCACGGGCGCCACGGACAGAACTATTTACACTATGGACACGGAGCTGTGCTGGTGCCAGTCCGGCCGCGGGAGCCCCCGCGCTCTGCCCGCGCTCCTCCTGCCCGCGCCGGGCTGTGGCCGGCTGCCGGGGCCCCTCCAGGCGCGGCGCCACGCGCCGAGCGCTCGCCACGGCCGTCCCTCCGGCCGCCCCTCGTCCGTCCTTCCGCCCGTGCGCGCGTCCCAGCTCCGGCTGCCCCTTCGTCCGTGCTCGGGCGGCGAAGGGGCCGCCCGCTCCTCCTGCCGCCCACGCGTGGCTCCCTCGCCCTGCGGCGTGGCTGCAGCCCAGCTCCTCTCCCGGCCGGGGGCCGGGCGCTCCGCGGCGCTGCCGGGCGCGGGCAGCGTGCAGTTCGCAGGGGAAGGCGGGTGCCGTGGAGCTGCTGGGCAAGAGTCCCCCGGGCCGGTGCTGCGCAGCCAGCAGTCTCTCCGCCTGCCCTGGCGAGCCTCCTCGGGGCCGCCGGCGCCTCCCTGCTGCCTCTCACCTCTGCACCTCAGTTGGCATTAGTCTCCCGGCTGCTGCTTTGCTCGCGGCCCAGCTCCCGCTCCTTGTCTGCGGAGGAGGACGAGGAGGACGAGGAGGACGAGGACGAGGAGCTGAGGGTCCGGCCCGAATGCTTGTAGGCCGCAACGAGCTCCTGCAGCCGTTCCGGCGTGGGCTCCCACTTGGCAAAGCCCGCGCTGTTCTGCAGGAAGAGGACGGCGGTGTTGTGCACGGCCTTGTAGTACATCTCCTCTCTGTGAGAAAAGACAACAGGCGCTCAGCATCTCTCGCTGGCCCACCTGGCAAGAAGTCACACAACTACAGGGGAACACTCTTCCTAGCACCTGCCTCTCCTCTTCCTCTGTGTAGTTTTTAGGACAACTTTTCCTCCCTGTCCTTCACTGTTATGAGACAAAGAGGAAGCAGACTGCAGTGAAGGCAGAGGCTCACCAAGTTTCAGAGGAGAGGCACTGAGCCAAGCAGCTCCTTGGCCCGCATGTGCACCAGGACACTGCTGTCCCTGAAACACTCAGTGAGATAATGAACCTCTCAGCAATCCTAACCAGACACAGAAAACTTAGCATTTAAGTACTCGTTGCTTAAACAAGCTGTGTCTTGAACTTGTTGCTTAAGCAGCAGACCAAGGGCCGGCTTGCCCCACTGAGGACCAAGATCCTGACTGCTCCTTCTGCTTCCTTCGGAGCGATGCTGAACTACCGAGGCACTACGGCGTTTGGTAGCCCAGGAAATCCTACTCGGCTGCGGCTCACCGGAGTGGGGAGTTGGTAGAGGGACACAGGTGATCACCACAGCACCGCAGGGGATGAACCATTCAGACTGGACTTGTACCGAAGGAATACCTCACTCACAAGTTTTTTAGTTAGTGAAACACCTCAGCAGTCATCAAATGAGTGTGAAAATCCACAACACTCTGGATTCCACAACACCTCTCTTTAAAATCCAGGATGATTACGCATTGCATTTTTCCTTGCCTTTTCCCTACTTTCCATTGATTTCCACTTGGGATAGGATGTTCCTGTCACACGGCTCTCCTAAGAGGCTGCTCATCAGAAACGCATTCCCAGAAGGACCCCAGAGAAAAGCCTACTTTTTGCAGACGTGCTGAGACCCGCTGCGGTATTCGTGATCGAAGGCTGACAGGATGAGCTGGTGCCGCTTGAACTTGCTCTGCTCCATGCGGGTCAGGGCTGGTGTAGGAGGGTCCCTCCACTCAGGGATGAAGACAATGAAGGAGAGGGGCTCACTGGAGCTCTCCAGCAATTTCTAGTCCAACAAGAAAACAATCTTAGCCCCAGTTAAGCAAAGACATGCCTAATGACTTCTACAAGAAAGAAACATTTCTGCTTCCAGAGCAGTACAGCAGCAGTCACAACCCTTTGCCTTCTGAGTAACAGCCCTGTTATGAGGGTACAGGAGCAGTGGGGAGCAGAGCACTGCACAGCTCCATTCAGAATAACAACACGGGTGAGTGAACATACCTCAAAGTGAGAGACCATGGCATCCATCAGCTCCTCGCAGAATGGAGGATTTGCCTCAAAAGACCCACTTATAGGGAAGAAATCCAGGCACGGGCTAGAGGAAAAAGGCGAAGATCCCTGTCAGAGAGGCTAGAATTCTAATTTTCATACCTTCAAAAGCAGCCATTTCCTCAGAAACGACACTCATGCTCTCAGAAGGCCTGAATTCCCAGCAGCATGAGGCCTGCCACTTCTGAATAACAGAACCGTCACTGGGGACGTAGCCCATCTGCAGTCGCTGAGGGCTGACTGCGGATCCAAGCTGACTGCTTCAGGGCTCAGTTCTCCCTTTCACCAGAACAAGGGCAAGCGCTGCCAGACTCACAAAGCGCACCGTGTCGGGACCAGACACCTCTAACCAGACCAGCGGCACACTCCTGGTTGCCCCACGGGCAATCCAGGTCCACTCGTTGCCTTTCCGCAGGCCCAAAGCACACATCCTTCTGCGCAGGCACCACACAACCAGCTACTGCCACGAGCTCCCGGAGCCGTCAGCCTGTCCGGAACCCTCGCACCGCACACACGCACGCACCCACACAGACACACGGCAAAGGGCACTGTAACATAAGACTCACCCCCTGGATCCAAAATACCCGTCTGTATCCAAGAAGGCCGAACAGTACTGTTTAAAATAGCAATTCAGAGGCGAGGCAAAGCATTCAAAACTCACTCCAAAGAGCTTGTGGAGGGCTTCAAAGACGTGCACGGGCAGTGCCCCCTGCAGGCCAGTTCCTTCATACAGGCCCACACCAAACATCATCTGAGGAGAGCAAATCCCGGTGAGAAGTGCCTGCACTTGCTGTTCCTTCTGTTCCCTTCACTGAACACAGACCAAGGGCCACATGTCCATGCACCCACTCCTCTAGGTATGCAGGGCCTCCTCATCCTTTCTCAAATTCGTGCAGGTCCCCTGCATGTACCCAAGAATGCTCTTTAGATACTTTCTCTAACTCAGGCCCCACAAAGCAAGTGTCAGTTTTTACACAGACTCCCCACGAACCTTCAGTTAGTCCTCACGGCGATGCCATGAACTACTGAAGGTTTTTGTAACAATTTATCTTCATCCCCACCAAGGTCTTCCCTCAAGATCACAACTGCTCCCCAGACTACACTCCTACCTCACAACAACGGGAGCAGACAACAGCCCCCACGTAAGCCTTGTTTTGTACCCGGCTCCCAGAGTCGTGGACCTCCCAGAATAACGACAGCAAGTCCCCACTATTACTAGGGCTTTTTGACGCACAACTGTGATGAGACAGTACCTGGTATCGACGGAGAAGGCACCAAACCCTGGGCAGAAACTTTTCAAAGCCAGAGTCATCAATGCAACTGTACCGATAGAGAAGCCACTGGAAGAGAAAGCCCAGCCGTTAAAAACCAACAGCACCGCAAAGGTAGGACAGCCAGCACACGAACACGTCACGGCACGAGGAGAGACAGCGATGTACAAAGGAGCAGGTGGGGCTCTGCACGAAGGTTTTTCAGCACATCTGCTTTTACCATGGGAACGAACCGCAAGCTATTTACTAGCATGCATGAATGCAACACATCAGCAAGTGTCTCTCAGCACGGGCAGCCTTGTTGTGAGAACCATTCTTGCAACACAGCATGAACCCAAAGCACACACGCAACGCCTTTTAAGTACTCCCAGCAGAAGGCTGACCCTGACTAAGCAGAAGGAAGCTGTGCTCATGTCTGCTACTACCAGGGCAGTATCAGGCAGCCCCCACCAGGTCAGCACTCTGTCCTGCCACACAGTCCCTCCGCTCAGAGGAAAAGGAGAAACGGAAGCTCTCGGCAAAGAGCAACTTGCAACGACAGTCGCACAGGCCTGCAGCCAGCCCTTACCAGCTTGCTGAAGTAGTTGCGGCTCACTTTCACCATTTCCCCCTTGTACCGCACACATGCCACATTGTTTTCCATGTGCATTTCCACACTGGGGAGTGGTGGGGAGGGGATGGCCAGTCGCACTGGGTAACAGTACACAAGCCTGTCCTGGACTTCAGGAGCTTCTATCTCAGCTACAGAGAATAAAGATCAAGGCAGTCCATTAGAATCCAAGGACATCCGGAACAGATCTTCCTTCCACCTCAAAACACGCAGTGACAGAAGTAAAGCTAAAAGAGCAGAGTGGTCCCCCCCCGAACACAGTGGTGGCCCTTCACACACATCATGCAGGCAGCCACCTAAGATCAGAGCTGATTCCCAAAATTAATCCTATCACACGCTGCCGGAGCACAGAGGATCCATTTCACAGTATTTCTCCACCTGTAACACAGGAGACCTGCAGACTGTACACAACCATACCAGCATCGTAAGGCACGTTCTGGATGAGTAAAACAGTTTCCTTGTCGTTATTGTTATTTCGGTTTGCCCCAAACTCATTCTAAAAACCAGTAAACATTCCCAGGCTGTCAAGTGCAGGAGGCAAAGGAGCCTTTCTGCCACCTTGTGGTTAACTATTTTGGACAGCAACTTAGCCTTAGCTTTGGCAGAGAAAAAAAGAGCTCACAGGAAAGTTCAGCTAGAAGGAATCACAATCAGGTGGGAAGACAGGCAGCAAGAACAAGCAGCAAAAGGCAGACACTGGGATCTGGAGGGAGCATGTCTGAGGAGAGCTAAGACTCAAAGGCAAAAGGGAGGGTTAAAGAATGGTAGTGATGAAGGAAGCAAGGACCAAGGAGTAAGAAAAAGGTTTACTGTGTACCAGATATATTGTTCTCTTTGAGGATGGCAAGATGCTTCTCCCGGATGCGCTTGACGTATTCAAGGGATATGTAGTAAATCTTACTGCAGATGCCTTCAACAGAGTCCTTTGCTGCAGCAGACACATGGGGCCCACACTGCTTGCGTAAGTGCTCCAGTCGGTCCTGCATAATCAGAAGAGTCCCTTGCACAACGCACCACCTCACGCACCACCTCACTCTCCGGAGGTATGCAGATCTCCATGCCTTTGCCACTTCCACTTCACAAATCAGAGGAAAGCAATCGCAGCCTTCTCAAGCACCTTTGTCTGGCCCTGAACGCCCCATCTGTCCCTAGGCTCGCTGCGCGCAGCTGCACAGGAGGGACACTGACCATGTAATCCTCCTTGGAAGCAGAATGGTCCCGTCGCAGCCAGCTGAAGGTGTCCTCCACATTCCATTTCACCACTTTCCTGCTGTCTGGTGATGCACTCCTGCACAAAACAGACAAGTGAAATTTAACCCAGAGGTGCGTGGCAATATATCCACGCTACCACAACAGTGTTTCATCAGCGGGGGAACACAGCTGCTGACACGTCCTCAGGGCCCTAGCTCCTCACTCCCCTCCAGGCCTCCCACAGAAAGTTCTTCCAGACATCTGACTACAGACTGCCACGCTCCTGCCAGGACACAGTGCAGCTAGCTGTCTGCTGTCCTCTCTGTGACGGGAAAGGCAGATAACGGATTTATCTACGAGAGAAATGGCCCATTTTCATCCTGCCTCTCATTTCCAAATGCAGCCACTGTCAAGAGCTTGCGACTTCAATAAAACTACCCTGTTAACAAGCTTTGGTTTTTCCCCACTAGGCTATCTTCCTCAATTCTGTCCTGTGGCAGGACTCTTCAGAAAAATTATACGTGGTGTAATAAAATAGCAGGCTAAGTTTGTTTCTCTTTACTATCAGTAAGGCCCAAGTACTCTTGTATTATCTCAGGAATAAATGACAGAAGGCATTCCATATTTAGTGTTACACAGATTCTTGCTCATCTCTGCAAACATTCACAGCTTCCCAACATCTGATTTCACGATAACATCACTAGCAAAAGATGGCTCCAGCACTACCGTTTTTCTTCCATGTGTTCTTAACCTTGCTTTTCCCCTGTAAGATAACGACCTATCCAGAATAAGGCGGGACGCTGTAGCTCCTCCTACAAGTTCCTATAAACTTTTTCTCATCTCTGAAAGTGACAGCGCTGCAAGAGGAACCCCCACCTGGATTCAATAAGCCGTTTTGCAGCCTCAGCATACTTGAAGAGCAGTCTCTTGGCTTCTTCCCGGAACTTGATTCTGGATAGCCTGAGGCAAGCATAAATTCACACGCATCAGTTTCACAGCTGCCATGAAGGCCAGATCCAGTTCCCAAACTTTATATAAACGGCACCTTAACCACTTCATCAGTGAAAGTGAAATATGAAAGCAGAAAACCGCAGCAGGTAAATCACTGGACTAGCCCAAGAAAAGAACAACCCAGAAAGTTGTCCTGTCTTTCAACAGTACCTGATGGGAATGTCATTCATGATTTCTCTGAACATGGAAGGAGACACTACTGGCTCGCAGTCACTCGGTAAAAGAGGGTCTGTGCCTTTATCAACCACCTTCCTCTCCAACATCCAGCGGTTAAAAGACTCCCTTGGGGGGTCAATCCCTGGAGAAGCACAGAAAAAGGGTCAAATCAATACGATAAAGAGATGCCCAGAAGCTCTGACAAGAATCAACACTGGAGGTCAGCTTAATAAGTTTACAACCTTAAAACAATGTCAAAGAGAATAAAACCATCGCAAAAAGAGGAAACCACAGGAAAGAGACAGATGTGAACCAGACGGAAGAACACCAAGGTACTGCAGGATTGCGAAGACAAAGAAGGGGAGCGCAACAGGAACTTACCTTCTCGCTGCTGGCAGAGCTCACGATAGTGTTGCCGCAGCTTGAGAATGAGCTGGGATCGAAGCAGCTCCACCTCGGGGTGTGGAGAGAGCACTTCAGATGGTGCCCTCTGCTTAATCACTGCATTTGTCTGAATATCCAGGTCCCAGTATACTCTATGGCAGGAAAAAAAACGTCAACCTGATGGTCAGATCACTGGCTAATTATCAAATATTACTTCTAAAGATGCTTCCTGGGGCAGTTTTACCAACCAGGAAATCAAACTATCAAGATTCCTTGCAAAGACACGGGAGAATGTCACGTCCCTCAGGTTCTTCTTCAAAGGCATTTAGAAAATCAGCCACCTCTAACCTACTACCAAGAACAGAAGACAAATGGATATAACTCACTCAGTTGGTCGTAGAAGAGCCGCCTGCTGTTTATCTTCAGGTGAAACGCACCATGCCTTCAAAACAGAGGTTCCTGGAATACTGGGAGAGATGGGGACTGGCTGAGCGGCTGGGTTCCCCGGAACATCCACCTGGGCACGTAGAAGATGAATTACTGCCCCACAGAGAAAGGTAAAAGGGAAGCATCCCAGCATACCTAACGACACATCTCAGGATACCCAGTGGATTGCTAGAGCATGTTCTGCCTGCACTTAGCATAAGTTAATACGGACATACAAGCTAACAGGTTATGACTGAGAAACATGGTATCTCTCAACTCCCACACTCCATCTCAGGCTGTAAGAGAAATGGCAAATGAGCCGGACCTGAGTCTGCTTCCACTTTTGTAATTCTGTAATTCTGGAGCGTGAACTGTTACAGGTTGGGTTATACTACAGTGGCCTGATCTTGCGCAGTTCAGAAAAACAGCTGCAAGTTCCAGACCCTCTAGGTTTCAGTTTGAACGACATCCTTAAGCATTCATCTCACAACACCAGACCCACCTTGGACTTTTTCATACTGTTGCCACTCGGGGGAACCTCCTCAGAGAATCTCCTCTTCCTTTGCCTGCTGTCCACGGAGGTCTCTACCATTCCACCTTCCAGTGGCATAGGAGCCGCATTCAATCCCAGAGGGTCTGACTAAGAGTGTGCAAACAACAACAGTACTTATGAGTTCACCAGCTGCCACCGCAGAGTACCAAAGGCAATAAAACTTCTTAACTTCCCTTGCCACTGCCACCAGCTCCCAAGTGGACAGAAATAAGGATACTAATACACCTGCAAAAAGCTGAAAAATTCTCTTCTACACTTGTGTCTGTATGGTTTATTTGGTTTGGTTTTTAGTTCAAGACTTAGATCAGTAAAATTCTACGCAAGTCTCCCAGGTTGAGTATTCTCTGAGCAGTGTACTACGCCTGCAACAGCACTATCAGAGCAGGCACCTGAATGAGGAATGTTTTGTCAGAACCAAGCCAGACGCTGGACTTGGAGAAGAGCTCTGAAGGTAAAGAGGGCCCTCCCACACAGGTAATCTCAAATCCCAGCAGAATACCGCAGTATTGGCACAACCTCTTGAGGTAAGTGGTTACTTACAATGACATCATGCTGTCCCAGAACAGGCATTTCCCACAGAGACTGGTTGGTGAAGCGGTTGAAGTAGTAAGGGCGATTCTCCCGTTTGCTCCAGCACTTCTCCCAGCCAGCCTGCACCAGCTCATCTGAGAGGACAGGAGGAGTCAGGACAAGACCAGTGCTGAAGAGCAGCCCTACTCCTCACGTCCCCATTACTATCACAGCACGCTCTGAAACACGCAGCGCTCCCAACTCTCTTGGCAGCCCCGTTCCACCTTCCCTCCCCTGCTACCCAGGCCCTTCAGAACTCCATGCCCGGCCTTGTCAGGAGCACAACCAGTACCTGGGAGGTCCTGCACCAGTCGCATCGGTTTGGGGGAGCTGGGCTGGTTCTGGTTGGAAGTGCCAGGTGAGTGACTCATTAGAGATGCTTCCTCCGCAGGGCTTCCGTGATTCTCATTGGCCATTTCTCAGCAACCACACTAGAACAAATACACAAGAAGTCCGTGTTACAGCAGGAAGGATCCCAGATTCACTTGGCCCACTCAGCTGTAACAGCTTAAGTTCATTCTCGCAATAAAACATGACTCGAACCAGTACAAACAACAGTTAAGTCCTGAGAAATACCTGCTCCACGAGGTACAGCTCGCTGTAAGGAATGCTGAGCTTTGAACGCTAAGGAAGCTCTTACGGACAGCACTGAAAATTCTCCTCTTCCAGCTAGATCTCTCCTAGACGTGCAGCATGTCATTTCATTCAGCAGGACTGAATGCTTAAGAAATAAAATAGACTCTTCTGTGAACATCTACCACCCTCTAACATGCCGGCAATGCTATCCATACCTGCCCCGTTATCCTTGGATAGTTAAAATCAGTTAAAAATCAATTTAAAATCAGTTAAAATCAATTTACACACACATAACTGCACGTAATTTAAACTAAAGGCATTCGTTAAAATCCTTCTGCTATATAAAACAACCCCAGTGCTTCACTAATAACAACTGTGGTGGCTCACAGAACCACAGGCTAGGAGTGAGGAGCTCCTGAGTTGTTCTCCTCCGTACCTTCCAGACCCAGACTAACTGTCAGGCCTCAGCCAGGCTATTTTAGCCTTTGGTATTTTCTCATTTGCATAACAACAGCTATACAAAATAAAGTCTGTTGAAACGGTAAAGCTTCTCTTAATCATCATTTAGCATTCCCAGCTGTAGAAGAACAGCCAGGTTTCTCCTCTCTTATTCACCCCTCTTCCCCCAGGGAAGTTTCTGAATCAGCACTGTTGAGTCAATCACCACAGATCGCTCCTCTCTGGCAACCCTAAATGCACTGGCAACAAACGGGGGAAACAAGGCGTTTTAAATAACTACTGGCTACCTTCTGTTACTCGACTCTATTCTGGCCTGTGGAGGCCACCTGCACGTCAGTCAGGGCTGCAGGAGCACAGTCTTGTACTCAGTGTGTTTTTAACGGGTCTGAATAACAGCACCAGCAGGAGGCTTCCTTGTGTTTCACCTCTTAAGTAAAACTTCTGGTTTGGTTCGTGCACTGAATTATTTTGAATTTATTCATCCTTACTCCCCATCCCATCCAAAAAAACTCCAATAGCCATTTCAGAAGTGCAGAATGTTAGGAGCTGACAACGATCAGGAATTAGCAGGGACCTGGTAGGTTGTCTATAGCACTGACAGCGAGATCAGCGTGACGCACAGCAGGGCTGAGGAACACTTGATCCTTCCAACGTCTTGGAAGATGTTTCCGTCCTTCCCTCACGGGTAAGCAAGGAAAGGTGCAGGGTACCGCAGAAACCTGGAGTGGCAGCCTCCGCTCAGAACTACGGAGATAGCCACGTCCAAGTCCACAGGCGAAAGCATCTGCTACACAGACCGTGCCAACGCAACCCCGTACGTTTAATCACCTCACTTATGGGTGTTGCACAACATTTGTTTACTGACACTTCCTCCTGAACTCCAGCCCCGCCGTGACCCCTGCAGGCACACTTCAGCTGGCTGCCACACAGGCAGCAGTTAGCCCAGCCACCTCGAGACAAGGCTCAGACCCACGTCACAGGCACTGGGTGCACGACACTTCCCCAGAGACCGAGGGTCCCAGGGCTGCACGTCGTGAGCCTCGTTGTGTGTTTCACGTGTCACAAACTTTTCAAAGCTGTGTTTAGCCCTCCTTAAAACCTATTTACACACGCAGCTGTCAATGTGTCTCGCACATCACACAGACAACACATTACAACGGATCGGTACTGATGGGGCCGGACCTCCCGGAGCGAGCCAAGCACGTATTTTAAGAAGTTACAGACAGTACCGGGTATCAAGATCTTCCTAGACTGGAGATCACACGCCATGTGCAGTGACTTGCCAGTGGTTTTCTACCACCGATAGCTCAAAACAGCTGACAGACAGGGCTTGTAGTTTTTGCCTTCTCCCATTTACGGATAAAGTAGAGGAGGGGAAGGTGATAAGAAGCTGTAACACTTTATCAACGTTGATGAGCATTAAATGCAAGCATCCTTAAGCTCTGTGTAAAGGACTAAAGCCAAGTAACAGAATCCTGACAGGAGGAGCTCTGCTTTTATGTAACTATTGTTGTGTCTTAGACAGCGAGAGGGACCCGGAGCAATCACGTTGTGGTGGTTACGGCATTGTGCTCATACACGGCAGCGAGGCATACAGTGCTTCACGGACACAGCACAGCACCGTCCCTGCCCAGAGAGCTAACAGCCTAGGAGCAGCAGCACGACCAGAGACCACAGCGAGGTGGAAGAAGACACGAGGCAGAGCTGTACAGCGAACAGGCCCGTTACTTGTATTCGCTTCAGCAAAGCAGGCTGTCACACCGGACGACGGCAGACGCAGACAAAGGCGAGCAGCAGCAGCCAGCGGGGACACGGCGACTTCTTCCCTCAGCCCAGCACCGAGGCTGCGTCGCGGGGCTGGGGACGGGGCGCTGCCGCCTGCCGCCGGCGCTTCTCCCGTCCGAGCGCCCGGCTGCCCGGGGCCGGGGCCGAGCGGCACCCGGAGCCCCCGCGAGGAGGCGGCGAGCGCACCGGGCACCGAGGGGCCGCCTCCGCCGGGCACTAGGCGCCGCTGCAGCCCCGGGGCCGCCCTCCCTTTGGCGCTGACGGGCCGGGCCCGGCGGGCAGCCGGGGGCCGAGCGGGTGCGGAGCGGCGGCGATGCCGACCCTGCGGCGCCTGTGCGGGCCGGGCGGGAGGAGCCGGGGCCGGGCGGTACTTACGGGGGCGGGCTGCCTGCCGGGACGCGGGGCCGTCGCTCCGTGCTGGCCGCTGGCGCCTCGGGGCCGCATCCTCATAGCGGGGCGTCCCGCGCCTGGCCCGCGGGGGCCGCTGCGGAGACAGGGGGCCGTTACGGAGACGGGACGGGAGGGCGGGGGAGGGGCCGCCGGGGCGCGCAGGCGCGGCGGCAGCGGCGGGAGCCCCGCGCCGGGCGGAGCGGAGCGGAGGGGCCGGGCCGGGCCGGGCGGCTGCAGCGGCCGCGCTCTAAGATGGCGGCCGCGGGCCCGCACCGCCCGCCTCGCCCGCCCCGCGCCGCCCGCCGCCCCCTGCCGCCCCCCGTCCGGCCGCGCGGCCCCGCGGGAGCGCCGCTTACCTGGGCGTGAGGCCGGGGGCTGCAGGCTCCGCGCACCGCCGCGCTTCCCGCCGCCGCCCCACCTCCGCCTCGCCCGCCCCGCCGCCGCCATCTTGCGCCGGGACCGCGGGCCGCCGCTGCGCAGGCGCGGAGCCGCCCCGCCCTCGGCACCGCGCAGGCGCCGCCGCCCCGCGCAGGCGCGCGGCGTCCCCCGCTCCTCGGCCCGACGGCACCGCGCCTGCGCGCCGCGCGGCCCGCGCTTTGGCGGGCGGGGGGGGCGCACGCGCGGTCGGGCGGCGGCCCCGCCTGCCCCGGCGCCATCTTTAGTGAGGGGCGGCGGCGCCCGCCCTGCGCTGGGCCGAGCCCGGCCGCTCCCGGGGGCGCCGCGTGGCGGTGCCGCCTCCCCGGCCCCCCCCCCCCCCCCCCTTCCCCGGGCGGGCCCCGCGGCCGCAGGGCGAGGCCCTCGAGGCTGCCTGCGGCCGGGCCGCCCCCGGCGCCGCTTCCCCCGCCCGGGCCGCGCCCGGCCCCGGGGCAGCCGCAGGCACCGGGTGGGGGAGTCCCGGGGCAGCCGCGGTGCCCCCAGCACGGACCGGGCCGTTCGCGGCCAGCCCCGCGCCCAGGGGGGCCGGGGGGGGGGCGGTGCCGCCTCAGGGCGTGCTGGGCCCTGCCCCGAGCGGGCAGCGGCCGCGTGCGGGCACAGCCGGGGGGGCCCCGCCCGCCGCCCCCGCCCGGCCGCAGCCTGAGGCGCTCCGAGGCCCCCCCGCACGGGGTGCGGCCCCCTCCGGGGGCTCTGAGCAGGGCCCCGCGGGGCTCAGCCCGCCCGGGAGCGGGCACCAGGAGCGGCCCCCCCACACCCCGTGGAAGCACCGTGCTCCCAGCCCCGAGGCCCCTTCGTGCCCTTTGGCTCCCAGCCGCCCCCCGCCGCCCGGGTCCCCGGGGGCTTTTCCTCCCTGTGGGCCGTGACCCGGCCTGCTCGCGCCCCGCACGAGTCCTGCCCTCTGCACCGGGAGCACCGGGGTCAGTTTAAGCAGTTAATGCTGGCGAAGCAGTTCTGGGGGGATAAGTGCTGTGTAAGCACCAAGGCTCCCTCCTTGCAGAACACGAGCCCCACGCAGCCCGGCTGTGCATGGCGCAGATAATCGCCCCGACCGCAAAGCGCTGGCTCAGGCTGACTCCTCTCTGCAGGAGCCTGGAGAAGGGGGAAAGGGGGGACGCGGGCGGGTTTGTCCAGGGCTCCAGGAACAGAAAGCCCAAAGCCTCCTCAAAGCCTCGTTCTTTGTAACCAAACGGGGCTCGCAGCAAAACGCGTTTGTGCCTCGCCTCCCTTGGGCCGAGAGGTGCTGCTGCGTCCCAGCCCTCCCGGCTGTCCCCACCCCAGTGACAGGCGCTCGCTGGGTCAGGAGGGGAGCGTGGGCATTGCTGGGCCCCTCCGCGCCCCCCAGGCAGCCAGGAGCAAGCCCTGGAGAGCCCAGGCTGTGTCCTGGGAGCGGCCCTGAGGCTCTGGCAGCTGTTGCAGCTTCCCCGCCGGGGCTCCCGTCACGGACGGGCTCAGAGCAGCGTCCCCCAGCCCGGGGCCGAGGGACCTGCATCGCCCTGCGGCCCGGTGCGGAGCCCGTGGGGCAGCGTTGGGGCTGGCGGGGAGCCTGGCACCTGCGGGGCTGGGGGCGGCGCTGCCCCAAAGTGCCCCAGCCAGGCCCCACGTGCGAGGTTTGCCCCATGCAGGGCTGAGCGGTGCCGGGACGCCTGGCGATGCTGAGGGACGTGGTGGTGGCTGCCCGTGCGGGTCGGGGGGCACGTTATGGGGTGCTGCCGGGCGCTGTGTGCGTGGTGGGGAGCGGGGCCCGGCGCTCAGCCCGCGGCCGGGGTGTCCGAGCAGCCCGCTGTCTGCCGGTGCTGGCAGGCAGCCGGGGACCTGCGCTGCGGGGCCGGCATCCTCCCGTCCCGCTGTGTCTCCTCCCAGCTGCGGGCCCACAAGGGGTGGCGGCTGGTGGGCTATATAAAGGCAGGGGAACCTCAGCCAGCTCAAAAGAAACTCCTGGAGCTACTGGTGTTCTCCCTCCCTCCCTCCCTTCACGTGATTCAGCTTCCCCACACCAGGGAAGCCGAGGACAAGTCATACTGTAAGTACCCAAACTGAGCTGGCGTTGTGTCGGCGGGCCCCCCCCGGCCGTGCGTGGCCCTCGGGGAAGGATGGAGGCTCTGGACCCCGAGCAGGAGGGGGCCCGTCCTCCTCTCCCTTGCAGAGAACCGGGCAAAAACGCTGTGGGGAAACCCTGGACGGTCCCGCAGTCCTGCAGGCAGCTCTGCCTGTCGCTGCTGGACGGGGAGGCTCCAGCCCCCGGCCCGGCCCGGCACCCACGGGGCCGTGGGCGGCAGCACATCTCCGTGGGGGGGCGGCCAGGGTCTGCCCCGTGGCTGCGGGGGAGGCCCCACGGGAGGGCTCCCTTCCCCGCGCCGTGCTGGGCTCCCCGCTGCCGCACCACGCGCAGGGCTCGCGCCTCGCCGTGCGGTTCGGGGAGCTGGGCAGGGTGGGACACTGCCGGCACCGCAGGAGCCGGCTGGAGCGCACCCTGGGGGCGTGAGCCCGTGGGCCCACGGGGTCTGCCGGGGGCTTCTGTGCAGCACCCTGGGGAGGGGGCTGCTGGCCCACAGGCACTCAGGAGATGGGGACCTGGGCGGCGTCGGGGTTTCGGGGCGCGGGGTGCAGCAGAGCCCCGGGGTGGTCCTAGGGTCCGGGCTGCCCCCGCACCGCGGGCAGGGCGGGCAGCGGCCGCATCCCTCCCAGGGGGGTCGGTTCCCCCCACGGGTGCCCCACCGGGCCGGCCCGCGCTGCCCCCGCGCTCTGCCTCCAGGTGCGAGATGGCTGCCGGCAGCCGCCTCCTCCTCCTGCTGCTGCTGCCCTGCCTGGCCACGGCCTCGCTTAGCCCGCCCGGCTGCAGGATCCGGATTACCTCCAAGGGGCTGGACCTGGGTAAGGGGCCGGCCGGGACCCCGCTCCTGGGGCCTGGGTAAGAGGCAGGTCGCGGCGCTGCTCGCGGGGCCCAGCCTGCGCCGCCCCCGTGGGGGGCAGTGGGAGAGGAGCCGAGGCACGGCCGGGTGGGCGACGCTGGCGGAGCACGGCGCAGCCTGCCTGTGGCCAGCCCGGGCTCGCTCTGCGTTGCAGTGAAGCAGGAGGGGCTGCGCTTCGTGGAGCAGGAGCTGGAGAACATCACGGTGTCGGACCTGCACGGCAAGGAGGGGCAGTTCCACTACAACATCAGCCAGTGAGTGCCGCCCTCGCCCCCCGCGCGGCGACCCCCGGCTCGGCCTCACCGTCCCCTCCCCGGCAGGGTGAAGGTGGTGGACCTGCAGCTGCCCTTCTCCGACCTGCACTTCCAGCCGCAGCAGCACCTCGCCTTCAACATCAACAACGCCTCCATCAGCCTGCGCTTCCGCCGCCAGCTGCTCTACTGGTTCTTGTGAGTTCCCCCGCTCCTGCCCGCCGGGGTGCCACGGGCACCTTGCTGCCCCGGAGCTGCTCGGAGCTGCGTGCTCCTCCCGTCTGTTCCCCTTGCTTCCAGTTACGACATCGGGTCCATCAATGCTTCTGCCGATGGCGTCCACATCCACACGGTGCTGCAGCTGGCCAAGGACGAGGTCGGGCGCCTCAAGATCTCCAACATCTCGTGCAATGCCTCCATTGCCAGAATGCACGCAGGCTTCTCTGGCACGCTCAGGTACACCCGACCCCGCCGTGGCAGCCGCGTCCCTCTGCCAGGCTGGCTCTGCCCGCGCCCAGCTCGCCCCGTGCCAGCCCAGCGCGCCCAGGCTGTGCTGCCTTTGAGGCACAAGGGGTGGAGGGACAGGGCTGGAGGCTGCTGCAGAGCTGTTCTGTCCTGCAGGAAGGTCTACGAGTTCCTGAGCACCTTCATTGTCACAGGGATGCGCTTCCTCGTCAGCCAGCAGGTAGGGCTGCGAGCGGGGACGGGGCATGGAGGCGATGCGGGGCCTCCCCCGGCCCCGCAGCAGGAGGGGCTGTCCCCAGGGAAGGTGGAGGAGGGCCCCGGGTCCCCAGCCAGAGCAGGGGTAGCCCCACTGCCGTGATTCCCCTCACCCCAGCCACATCCCTTTCAGATCTGCCCGTCCCTGGAGCACGCCAGCCTGGTGCTGCTGAACTCCCTGCTGGACACGGTGCCAGGTGAGCGTTGTTCTGCGGGACAGGACCGAGCTGAGCACAGGACCGCAGGGCGTCCTGCGGGCTTCGTCACGGCAGCACCTCTTCCTGGCAGTGAGGAACTACGTGGATGATCACATTGGGATCGACTACTCCCTCCTGCGGGATCCATCTGTCTCCCCAGACACCCTTGACCTAGACTTCAAGGTGCACACCGCATCCTGCCCTGCCTCCCCCTGCTTCCCTCGGAGCCGCCCCGCGCCAGCGCGCGCACCGGGCAGCACGGCGCAGGGCAGGCTGCGCTACAGCTGCAGAAACATCTGCTGCTCGCGGCCCAGGGCATGTTCTTCTACCGTGCGAGGGAGAGCCAGGAACTGGAGAACCACGCGGTGGAGCCGGTGATCAAGGAGACCGAGCGCATGGTCTACGTCGCCTTCTCCGAGTACTTCTTTGACTCAGCCATGCACGCGTACTTCCAGGCGGGCGTGCTGGCCATAGAGCTCGAGGGGGAGAAGGTAAGCAGCGCGGGTCGCCCGCCGGGCATGGGCAGGGGCTGGGGGAGAGGGAGGCAGCCAGGGGGAGGCAGGAGGTGCTGCCCGGGGAGCAGCTCTGCTGGGGCAGCAGTAACGGCTCTCATCCACAGAGGTTTCTCCTCCCTGCAGGTGCCCAAGGACCTGGAGGTTTTGCTGAGAGCCACCTTCTTTGGGACCATCTTCATGCTGGTGAGAGGAGCTTGCCCCTGGGGCGGGCGAGGCACCCGGGGGCCCTGGGTACGTGTGGGGACACAGCTGTGCCCGGGCTGGCTGTGCCCGGGGCTGGCTCACCCGCTGCCTCCCCAGAGCCCCGCCGTGGTGGATGCGCCCCTGCGCCTGGTGCTTCAGGTGTCGGCTCCCCCCCGCTGCGTGATCAAACCCTCGGGCACCTCCGTCTCCGTCTCTGCCTTCCTCAACATCTCGCTGGTGCCCGCGGGCCGCCCCCCAGTGCAGCTCTCCAGCATGGCCATGGTGAGCGCTGCGCCCCCAGCACAGCCCCCAGCACGCAGGGCAGGAGCACACACCCCCCCCCGGGGGAAGGCTGCAGTGTCCCAAAGCAAAGGGACAGCGGGGCCCGGGGGGCAAGAGCAGCGCCCAGCCTGGCCAGCTGCCTGCCCGCAGCGCAGCAGGGCTCCCACAGGTCTCTGTCCCTAGGAAACGAAGCTGAGCGCCAAGGTGTTCCTGCAGGGGAAGGCGCTGCGCGTGCAGCTGGACCTGCGGCGGTAGGGCCCGCGCTGGGGTCCCGCGGGGGTGCAGGGACGAGCCCCCTCTGCCCCGGCTCACGGCAGCTTTCCCTCCCGCAGGTTTCGCATCTACTCCAAGCAGTCAGCGCTGGAATCGCTGGCGGTGAGCAGACCTGGTGCCAGCCCGGGGGGGTCCAACCTCCCTGAGCAGCCCCCAGCCGCAGCAGGGAGCAGCTGGGGGGGAAGGGGGTGAAGCCCGGGCCCCCCCCTTCCAGCCCAGCCCTTGGGAAGCCCAGGCACAGCCCGCCCTGCCAGGCAGCTCTGCCCCCCCCCCCCCCCCGGGTGCTCACCCTCCCTCCTCTCCCCCAGCTGTTCTCACTGCAGGCCCCGCTGAAAACCCTGCTGCAGCTGACGATCATGCCCATCATTAACGGTGAGCATCCCCCCGCCTGCACGCAGCTGGGCTGGGGCAGGGGCACTCTGCTCTCTGCTTACTGCATCTCCTCCCCACAGAGAGAACGAGAAAAGGGGTGCAGATCCCGCTGCCGGAAGGCATGGACTTCACCAGGGAGGTGGTCACCAACCACGCGGTGCGTGAGCACGGTGGGGACAGCCCGGGCCCCTGCAGCAGGCACCGGGACCGTGCCCGGCAGGGTGCAGGCACGGCCAGCCCCGGGCTGACACGCTTTCCCTTTGCAGGGATTCCTCACGGTGGGGGCTGATCTCCACTTCCAGAAGGGGCTGCGGGAAGTGATTGAGAAATACCACGCCGTCCCCGCAGCCCCCACCTCACCGCCCGCAGTGCCCAGCGCAGATCCCCGCCAGCTGTAGCTCCCACTCGCTCCTTCACCCTGGACAGAGGGCAGATCCCGGGCTGGACCCGTAGGCTGTAGGTAGGAAGCAGCATCCCCAGCACCACTAGAGCATCCCGCAGGGCTTCTGCGCCCTGGTGGGTGGCAGCAAGGCGGAGACAGCTGCTCTGGGAACCCCTGCTGCACCCTTGTCATTACACTAATAAACCACTCGACGCCAACCCGCGCTGCCTCGTTGCTTGGAGGATGAGCCCACCGCAGACCGCACGGCTGCCAGCCCTTGGGGAGAGCGGAGGGACAGCCAGCACTGCTCCCCCAGGCGCCTGGGAGGCAACGCAGCTGAGAACAGGGGCAGGGGGGCCTGGAGCAACTTGTTCCTTGCTCCTGGGGCTGGCTGAGTTGTGGGAAGCCCCAGTGCGCCCTGCAGGAGGAGGCGGCGCAGCCCACAGGCCCCGGGCCCCTGCAGGGCGCAGCAGCACTCGTGTCTGCTGGCTGCTGGGCGAGGAGCCTGAGAAAGCAAAAGAAAGCAAAGCAAAGGGTAGCGGAGAGGTGGGAGCAGCTGGTTAATGAGGAGCAGAACAACCTTGTTCAGAGAGTTTATTGTGAGGTCCCAAGAGCACTGCATGCCCCAGGCAGGGGGATTGTCTTCATCGTAAGTCACCTTTCACTGAGATCAGGGTGGGAGTGGTTTCAGGGGGAGCAGAAAGCCCCCGTGGGGCAGCTCACAGCCACCGCGTGAACTGTGCTTAGCAGGGAGCAGCTGGCTCAGAGCCTGCCCAGGGCAACGTGCGTGCAGAGGCTGCAGTGCAGAGGGAAGTGGCAGGCACCGCTCCCGCCCCAGAGGGAAGTAGTTGCCTCCGGAGACGGGGCGGAGGAGAGACAGGAAGCCACAGCGAGGAGGCAGCTGCAGCGCCCGGCAGGGACGGAGCCCCAGGGACTCCTCTCCCCCCAGCCTGCAGGAAGCGCCCCTCCACGCCGTTCACCCCGGCTGCTGTCCTGACAGGCTGAGCCGAGCCCCGCCAGCTGCAAGTGGCTTGTGGTGTGGCACAGCCAAGCAGCAGCGAGGACGAGCCATGCAGGAGGCAGCCGGCGCGTGCAGGCAGGTGGAAGCACCACGCGCAGCCTCGGCGGCTCCTAGTAAGGCTCGTTCTTAATGAACCGGCTGAACACGGTGAAGGCAGCGAGGGGCTGGTCCGTGGGCACCATGTGGCCGGCTCCCTGCAGGGAACAGGCAGCGGTGGTGGTCAGTGCCCTGCAGAGCCTCCAGCTGCCCACTGCGCCGCTCCCCCTCCACCCCACTGCACTCCTCAGCACCAGGGTCTGCCCACACCGCAGCCAGCAGCCTCACGCTCCATCACAGCACCCCCCACAGCCCTACCTTGACGGTGAGGAAGGCAATGTTGGTGAACTCCTTCACAAAGCCCCCGATCTGGTTCTCGCCTCCTTCGGTGTAGAGCCAGGGCCGGCGAGACACCTGCACCTGGGGCCGGAGGCAGCACCGTCAGCACCCGGCCGAGCCCTGGCTGCCCGGACGGGCTCCCAGCCCTGCCCCGGGGCTCCCAGCGCTGCGCTGGTGCCCAGCTGACCTGGGCAGCCCGGAGCTCCCTGGGGCTGGTGACAAGGCTCGCCTAGAGCCTGCTCTGCGCATTTACCTTCTGGCACAGGGAGTCCACAAACCACTCATCCCCGAGGAAGTTGCAGGCCATGTCGACATCCCCGTTGTACACCAGGATCCGGTATTTCTGCGGAGCAGGAGGAGCTGAGCGCTGCGCAGGGCAGCGGCCCCGGGCAGGCAGGAGGCCCGTCGGGGAGAGCTGCTCGCCCCGCACATACCATGGCTCCGAGCAGCTTCAGGTACTGCTCGGTCATCTGCATGTAGAGGCGCTTGTAGCTGCGGTTCACCTCGAAGCTGGGGAAGAAGCGTCAGCACCAGGCAGCTGCTCACCCTCCTGGCCACATCCCTGCCCGCAGCTTGCTCACCTGCACACCTGCCACTCGGGCGCCTCAGGGGGGATGTGGAGAGCCTTCCTCACCTCCGGGGAATTCAGATACATGGTGGGTGCTGTGGAGTTGGTGCACGGCGGGTCCATCCGCACCTTCTTACGGGCTACAGGCATGCGGAACAGGTTCTGGAAGAGTCAGGAGAGGCCCTGCAGCGGCAGCACCTCGGCGCTGCTCCCTGAGAGGGGCTGCTCTGCCCGCTCAGCCCCCGGGCAGCGCGGCTGGCCGGGCAGAGGGTGCTCGCAGCCCCGTGTCACAGGCGCCCAGGCTCACCTGTCGCCAGGAGAACCTCATCGGCATCCGGATGAAGGAGTTTCCCAGGTCGTGTGTGACGAGGTAGTCGCCCTCGTACCTGCAGGCAGACCAAGCACGGAGACAGGCTGAAAGCCCTGGAGGAACGAGGGCCCGGGGAACAACCTGGGGCCCCCCCAGGGAAGAGGGGGCCCTGCCAGCAGCCAGAGGCAGCACGGCCCTGCCCACCCCACCAGGTCCCCCTGCAGGCAGGGACCCCCCGCACGCTGCAAGCTGGTGCCCAGGGACAGCTCCACTGCTGCGGCCGCTCTCACCTCATGCTCCCAGGGACACCGCCAGCACACGGGGCGTAGAGATTGTAGATGTTGAGGCCGGACTCCTCTACAATCTGGATCATCTCCTCCATCTGCAAGGAGCCACAAGAAGGGCTTGGGACTGAGCAGGATGCTTGATGGACAGGAGCCACTCACAGGCACCAGAGAGGGGCACGCGGCCGGGGCTCTGGCTCCCTCACCTTGAGCGTGCAGTTAAGGTTGGAGTTGTCGTGGAAGTTGCACTTCCCCTGGGAGCAGCAGAAGGTCTGTAAGTCCTTCCACAGCCTGTGGGGAGAGCCCAGAGGACCTGCAGCGAGCTGCCAGAGCTGACGCCGACACGAAGCCAGCAGCCACGGGCACGCTGCAGGACCTCTGCCTGGTGGCTGCGCAGCTCAGCCCAGTGCCCTGGGGGCTGGCAGAGCCCCGGACAGACACAGCCCTTGGAGCCGCGCAGGACGAGGGGCCACCTCCACAGCCCAAGCACTGGTCCAAGTCAGGCCAGAGATTGCCCGGAAAGCAGGTGAGCCTGCCTCTGTCCCCCACACCGCTCACCCAGCCGGCCCTGCCCCACGCTGCACCCCCCTCCTGCTCGCCCAGGGACAGCGGAACCAGCGGCAGCGCTCCCCCAGCTCTTACTGGGTCCCCAGCAGGCCGTGGTAATAGGCGAAGTAAACCAGCGAGTTGTCGTTGATCTCATAGGAGGAGAGGCCGTTTCCCACAGCGATTCCCTGTGAAGCAAGAAGAAAACAACTCTGCGGCGTCCCAGCTCCCCGCAGGGCGGCCACAGCCGCATCGGCGTCAGGCAGGAAGCAGATGTGGCCCCAGATGCGGCCCTGTTTACTCCACAGTGGGGAACAGGAAAGGTTGCGGGTGCCTGAGTGCTCCCCCGGTCCCACGCAGCAGGGACACATCCGCCGGCGGCCGCTGCCAGCACCCCGGAGGAGATGAAAGGCTGCGGGGCCAGGCCCGCCCCGTGCCCTGGACCGGGCCCCACGCTGCAGCTGCCGGCCGGGCCCCCGCGAGGCCGTGCCGACCCCTCCGCCCCCCAGCCCCGCACAGAGCAGTGCCGCTCACCTTCAGGTTGAGGCTGGGGTCCTGCATCACCCACTCGGCCAGCGTGGGGATGTAAACCCCCCCGTAGCTCTCCCCCGTGAGGAAGAGGTCGTTCTTGGAGTACTCGGGGAAGAGCCGGAAGAACTCCTTCAGCGCCAGGTAGTTGTTGTGAGCGACCTGCAGGCACAGGGAGTGAGCACAGCCAGCGGGGCAGCCCCCGGAGCGGGGCAGGCACGAGGCTGGGTGCTCCCAGCAGGCAGGGTCACTCGCCTCAGTGTCATTCGTGGCGTACTTCTTGTCCTCGGAGTACGAGAAGCCAACGCCAGCGGGGGACTCCAGGTAGAGCATGTTGGCAATCTGCAGGGACACCAGGGGAGCTGCAGAACAGGGGAAGCCCTCCTCCTGGCTCCCGGGGGGAGCCACTGGGACAGAGGGCTACCGGCCTTCATCTACAGCGGTGTTTGTGTCTGCCACGCCAGTGCTGCACCAGAGGGCCACATTGCTGCCCTGCTTGGGAGCGGGCTTCAGAGCAGGGGGGTCGGGCAGAGGGGGCTCAGCCCCGCCGGAGAGCGGCAGGAGCTGGCTCGGAGCCGCCCGTGCCCCTTGCAGGGTGCGGCTGCCCAGGCAGGTGGGGCCGCTCCCCGCCCGTACCTTGTTCCAGGCGTAGTCGTTGTACTTCAGGCTGACCCCATCGGGCTGCACCTACGGAGGGAGAAGGCGGCGGCTGCCGGGCAGGGGGCACGGCGGGGACGGCCCCAGCGGGCCGCAGCCCGCGAGCCCCCGCAGCGGGCACTGACCAGGAAGGGGCCGTGCTCCTTCAGGAAGCCCTCCATGGAGCTGCAGCCGGGGCCGCCGTTCAGCCACAGCACCACGGGGCTGCCGCGGGGGTCGCTCTGCGCCTCCACGAACCTGCGGGAGGGGGCCGTGAGCGCCCGGGGAGCCCCGGCCCGGCCCCGCCCGGCCCCGCCCGGGGGCAGCCCCCACGTACCAGTAGTGCAGGCGGGCGGCGGGCCCGGCGCGGAGGTGCCCCGAGAAGTGGCGGAAGGCCGCCTGCTTGGGCAGCCCGGGCAGGAACCGCACCTCGTGGCCCGGCGGCGCGGCGAGGCCCGGCCCCAGCAGCAGCAGCAGCGCGCACAGCACCGCCGGCACCATCTGCGGGACAGCGGCAGCTGGGGGCGCGCCGCGGGGCCCGGGACGGCCCCGGAGCTGCTCCCGCTCCCGGAGCCCCCCGCTCCCGGTGCCCCCCCCAGCCCGCTCCCCCCCCCCCCCCGCTGACCCCGCTCCCGGTCCCGCAGCGGCTCCCGGCGGCGCAGCGCCGCGCGGCACGTGACACCCGCCCATATGACCCCCGGCCGGTCACGTGCACGGGGGCGGGGCTCCGCCGGGGGGCGGGGCTCCGCCGTGGGCGGGGCTCGCGGCGGCCAATCGGCGCGCCGCCCACGCGCCCGGCCCCGCCCCCCTCCCCACGCCGCGCGCCGGTCCCGAGCCCGCGGGCACCGCGCGCACACGGGGGGCACCGGCACGGCCCCGCCCGGCCCCGGCCCTGGCACGGCCCGGCACGGCCTGCCCGCCCGGCCCCCCCGTGTCAGCCCCACGCGTGGGCCCCGCGCCGCGGGACCCGGCCCAAATCGCCCCGGGCCGGGCCCAAACCGCGCCGGTCCCGGCGGTGCCGCGGCCCCGAGACCGCCGCCAGAGCGCCCCGGGCAGCGGCGGGGCCGGCCGGCCGTGCCTCGGGACACGCGGCCCCGGGGACGGCGCCCGGTGCTCGGGGCTCGACACGAGTGGGAAAGCGGGGGGATGGGGGGGTTGGAGGGACCCCCGGTCCCGGCCCCGGCCCCGGCCCCGGCCCCGCCGCGCCCCGCCGCCCCCCCGGCCCCGAGCACTAGGACCCCCCGGCCCCGCGCGGCAGCAGCTGCCCGGAGCCGCCCGGGCCGGGTAAAAATAGCGGCGGGGCCATGGCGGAGCCGGCAGCCGCGGGGCGCCCCGCCGCCCGCTTCCACCGCGTGCACGGCGCCAACGTCCGGCTGGACGCCGCGCGCACCCGCGCCACGCGCGTGGAGAGCTTCGCCAACGCGCTGTGCTTCAGCCAGGAGCCGCTGGCGCCCGGGGAGATCTTCCTGGTGGAGATCGAGGAGAAGGAGCCGGGCTGGTGCGGGCACCTGCGCGTGGGGCTGACGGCCCGCGACCCGCAGAGCCTGCCCGCCGTGCCCGAGTACTCGCTGCCCGACCTGGTCAGCCTGGGCGACTCCTGGGTCTTCGCCATCACCCGCAGCCACAACCGCGTGCCGCCGGACGGCGAGGAGGCGCCGCGGGCGCGGGGCCCGCTCTGGGCGCCCGAGCTGCTGATCGAGCGGGTGCGCATCCCCCGCGACAAGCTGGTGGGGCGCAGCCGGCCCGGGCGCTACAGCCACCTCCTGGACGAGCTGTACAGGACCAACGCGCTGCCCCCCACCGCCCGGCGCAGCCGCATCGGCGTGCTGTACGCCCCGCGGCCCGACGGCACCGCCGACATGCACATCGTCATCAACGGCGAGGACATGGGGCCCAGCGCCCGCGGCCTGCCCGCCGCCCGCCCGCTCTACGCCGTCGTCGACGTCTTCGCCTCCACCAAGAGCGTCCGGGTGATCCAGGTGGAATACGGCTGTGGGTATCTGCCCCCCGCGGGCACAGAAATGGGGGGGGGGGGGTTACCCCTCGGGCTCACGGGCAGTGTCTGAGTGGGACACGGGGCGTGGGGCTCACAGGAGCACCCTGGGGGCCCGCAGAGCACAGGTGGGACCCCCCAGTACCACTCGTGGGCAGCTCCCGTGCGCTCTGCCGCACCGTGCTGGGGCTGGGGGTGTGGGAGCAGCTCCCCCACGCGTGGGCACGGAGCCAGCAGCAGCACCGGGGCAGAGCCGGCCTGAGGGTCCCGTCCTGTCCCATCCCGTCCCTTCCCTTGGGCACGAGGCAGCCGGAGCGGGGTCGTGCTGCTGTGGCACGTGAGCAGCGGGCTGACAGCCTGCGGTGCCGCCCGTGCTTGGGCAATATCCGGGCGTTCCCGTGGCTGCCAGCGAAGGCATCCCAGGCTGGGTGGGGAAGGGAAGCCCAGCGCTGTCACTGGCTCCTGCGAGCACTCAGGTGCTAATTAGCACCACGTTGGCAAAGCCAGCACGTGCTCGGGATTATGTGAGACGTGAGCCAGAAGGAAAGCTAGCTCCTGGCTGGGCCACCCTCACGCTGCCTACCACCTCTGTTTTATATAACTGGGAGATAATTAGCTATCTGCATCACAAGTGCAAGGCCAGAGACAGCTCAGTGAGACACCAGCCCCGGGGCAGACCGCCTGCTGCGCGTGGGCACCCACCGCCTCTCCCTCTGGCCCAAAGTTCAGCCGCTGCTATCCCAAGGCCGAAACCCGGGGTTCTCCTGCGCCGGCCGCGCTGGGGGTGACCGGCACCCAGCTCGCTGCTGGAGGCTGCCGAGCTGCTGCGAGAGCCCCGGCCCGGAGCTGGGCAGAGCCGTGCTCCCTGCCCTCCACAGATTTCAGCAGCTGCTCTTGCTGCAACACTTCCTTTGGGTTTACAAATCAGTTCGGGGGCAGACGGTGAAGTGAAACCCAGAGGGGAGCAGCCGGAGCGCAGCACTGCGCAGGGGGGGCAGGGAGAAAGGAGGGGGCACGGAGCTGCTGGGGCCCGGGGCGGCTGCTGCTTCTCACCAAGCACTCAGGGAGCCGCAGCCCCGCGGCCCTGGCACGCAGAGATAAGCGCTCCAGACGTCCCAGAGAGCCCAAGGCCAGGAGCCGGCGCGGCGCGGTGTGCTCACAGAGCTCTGCTTTGCCTGCTGCCGTCTCGAGGCCCTGGCAGCCATGTGAGAGCCTGGGCAGCGCGACGCCGTGGGCAGCGCGACGCCGTGGGCTGCGCTCCCGCCATCGGGGGAGCCGCGACCCGCAGGCAGCGAGCCAGCTCCGGGCTGTGTCGGCGAGCGGCCGGCCGCCCCGCGCCCGCACTGCTGGGCGCCGCTGCGAGCTCACAGAAGAGGAATGGCGTGTCACAGGGCAGGGCAGGGGCTGGCTGAACTCCGCGGCGGAAGGCAGGCGTCCCAAAAGCATCATGTGAGCTGCCTCTGTGGCCAGATTGCCAGAGAAGTTGATCACGCAGTCTGGCAGGCGTGCAGGCCACCGAGGGGATAGGGATGAAAGGAAAACACCGCGTGGGCATGCGAGCCTCAGGGGAACCACGTGGCAGCCCGGAGAGAAAACAAATGCAAAACAGCCACGGTCGTGCAGCAATTAGGGTCAGAACTGCGGAGCTCTCCAGCTCTGCCCCTGGCTGGAGCGCCCGGCACAGCCTAAAGCCCTGCACGGCGAAGCTCTGCGGGCGAGAGCTGCCCTGCAGCAGGCAAACTCCCCAAATGCTGCCCGAAACCATGGGGCCAGCGGGGAGCCCCCCCCCAGCCCTCTCAGCACACAGCAGTCCCAGCCCCTCCAGCAGCCTCTTTCTGTCCTCTCCCCAGTGCCCTCGCTGCAGACGCTGTGCCGGCTGGTCATCCAGAAGCACGTCGTGCACCGCCTGGCCATCGACGGCTTGGACCTGCCCCCCCCGCTGAAGCACTTCTGCAAACACGAGTGAGGTGCCCGCGCCCCGCAGGGACCTTCCCCCGTCACCGGGTACGCCTGGGCTCACGCGCTCGGGGGGCACCGCGGGGCTGAGTGAGCAATAAACGCCTCCGGCCACAGCTCGAGCAGTGCTGGTGCGGGGGGCAACGGAGAGGGAGCGGGGTCGCTGCCGCCCCCGCCGCTGCCTGCGCCGTGCCGGCGGTCCCACGTGGGGCCGGGCAGCGGGTGCGGGCACTGTGGTGCCCTGAGAGGCGCTTCCTGGTGCCCTGCGCGGCTCAGAGCACTGCTGGAGGCCGGCACCAGTGGCCCCGGCGCGGGGTCTTGTGTCTGGCGAGGGCCTGCAGCGCGGACGGGGCTGCCCAGGGAGGCGCGAGCGCTGCCGGCACGCGGGCCCCAGGAGCTGCCGCAGGGCGTCCTGCCCGGCCCCGCTGCCCGGCCTCACGTGGAGGGTAAATTACAGCCGGGCCCTGTCCCGGCCACGCAGTTTCGCTCTTGGGAAAGATGTTTACGCTGAGAACGGGATGACTTATTTCCTGTGCTCCCCGTGAAGGGGTGGGAGGGTCGGGCACTGCAGCCCGTGCACCACGTGCAGGGAGCAGCCCCAGCGCTGGCTGCCCCTCGGGCACACGCCGTGGCTGTGCAGCTGGTCGCAGCGGGAGGTCCGGTGCCCCGCTGTGTCCCCGGCCGCTGGGTGCTCCGGGGGGAGCCCAGGGCCCAAACCCCATCTCAGTCCGCACCGCGGGCCCTGGCTGCAGGCCTGCCCAAACCTTTCAGGCTGCTCCTGACTGCAGCTGGTGCCGCCTGGCCAGGGGTCGCAGGGGCAGGCCTGGCCAGAGCTGCAGAGCCATCTCCAGAAGGCGGGGGATGCGCCGCGCAAGGAAGGGAGGGCGGCAGGCAGAGGCTCCCAGGCTCTTCCTCAGCATGGCTGGAGTGGAAACGCAGCTGTAAGCTTAGAGAAAGGTGTTTTAGGAAACACTGCGCTATGTTTAGACAGCCAGATTTGATATTATCAGATAATGTTACAAAACCTCGACTGGGAGGAAATCCCCAGCCACGCAGCAGTTCTCCCGGGCCAGCTCCGAAGCTGAGTTGGTAACGGAGCGCCGCCCGTGGGGAGCGCGGTGTGAGAGCCCCGCAGCGCGGTGCCGCTGCTCCCTGCTGGCACCCAGATCCCCGTGGCCGCGGGACGCAGCCCGCTGTGCCTGGCAGCCTCGGGACGGCTGCGCCGGGGCTGCGCGCTGCCGGCGGGGGGGAACCGAGCTCACCCGGCCGCAGGGCAGCTGCCTCGGGCTGGGCACAGCCACGCGTGCTCTTTTCGGTGCTTTTTTGTCCCCCACCCACACGTTCAAAGCTCTGCGCTTTGCGCGGCTTTGTTTGCACGGCTGTGACCCCCAGCGGCTCCCCCGCCTGCTTCCACCCAGCGCGGAGGCGGCCGTGGGAGGCAGGGCGGGTTCCATTTTCGGAGGAATTAAGAGCAGCTGCCACGGCCAGACAAACAACTTCCCCGCCCGGGCAGCGCTGCCAGCAGCACACGTTGCCACCCGCAGGATCTGCTGCTCCTCAGCACACGGGCTCACACCTAACTGGAGGGCAATGAAATTAAACAAGAGATGAAATTAAACGAGAGAGGCAGGAGGAGGTGTCAGAAACCCCGCCCGAGCGAGGAGAGGCCTGGCTGCCCCGCCGGCAGGGGAGGGCCGGCCACAGGGACAGGGGCAGCTCCCAGGCGACCAGAGGCCGGGTTATTGGCCTTGTTGCACAACACGTCGCAGCTGGATGCTGGAGGACCTGCAGGCGCTGGCCACGGATCACACAGCTTTATCACATGCTATTATACCATCACCTCCTACCCCACGCCACCCTCGGCTCGCTGCCAGCCACGTTTCCTGCTGTCAGGTCAGCAGCTCCTTCCCCGTTACGGTCCGGGCAGGGACTCGTAGCCCAGCTCCTCAGCTCCCCCACGCAACAGGCAACGCTCGCCCATCTGACAGAGCAGGCGAGGAGCCGGCTGGTCTCCGCCGTGGGGAAGGACCCGGGCAGGGACTCCTTCAGAGTCCCTCATCCCAAGACTCATCCCAGGAGCTCCCCAGGACGCCCAGGAGCTGTCAGCGCTGCCTTGCCCGGCCTGGCCGACATCGCGTCCCTCGTGGCACCGCCTGCCCAGCACCTCTGGCCGCAGGGCGCAGCCGGGACGTGCCGGCGGGGCAGCTGGAACCCCGGCTGAAATGCCGCCTGCAGCGGCCTTCTGGGTCCGCCCCGTGGGATCCTCGAGGACCCGTGTGTCGGCAGCGTCCCGGCTGGTGCCCGTGGGCTGCGCAGCCCGCCGCGGCGCCGCCAGGTCACCGAGGCGCAGCTCGGCGGCAGGCTCCGTGCCGGTGCCCCTCACGGACGGCCGGACGAGTTCTTCAGCCCCTCGCCGCCGCGCCCCTCCGGGCGTTCCGCAGCCTCCGGCCGCGGACCGAGGACCCGGGGAGCACCGAGTGCTCGCGGCCCCCCTCCGGAGGAGACCCCGGGGAGGCGCAGGGCGGCCGCAGGGCCTCGGGGAGCTGCAAGCGGCGGGCTCTGAACGCCCGGGGGACCGCCAGCAGCCGGGGCGGGGGCCGGCACCGGGCAGCGCTGCTGGGGGAGGCGGCTGGGGGCGGCTGTGTACGGCGCACCGGCTCGGGAGCGGGGAGCGGGGCGGGCTCGGAGGAGCCGCGGGACGGGCGGAGCTCACGGCACCGCCGGGGGGCGCCCCGGGGCCCCTGGCGGTACGGGGCGCTGCGGGGGCGCTGCGGGGGCGCAGAGCCCGGCACCGGGCCCCGCCGTGAGCCGCAGGGGGCAGCCCGCGGGTCCGTCAGGCGGGCACCGCCCTGCTGCCGGCGGCGCTCTGGGAGCCGCCGGGGGCCGTGCGGGAGCCCGCGCCAGCCCGCAGCGCACCGAGCACCGCCACCGGCACCGGCACCGGGTCCGCCGCGGCGGGCGGGGCCTATCCCGGCACGCCCCGCCCCCCTCGCCGGGACGCCGCCAATCGCCGCCGGGCGCGCCGTGACGTCACGGCGCCGGCGGCGCCCCCGTCAGGCGCCCAGCGGGGCCCCGAGCGCCGCCCCCGGTCCCGGTGCCGTCCCCCGGCCGCGGCCTGGCCAATCACGGGCGCGCTCTCGGGATTGGCGGCAGGCCGGCCAACCGGCGCCGCGCTTTCCGCCGCCCGCCCGGCGACCGACGGCGCGACGGGCCAATCGGCTGCCGCCCCCGCCGCGTGGGCGGTACCTGCCGCTCCGCCGCCCGTGCCGGTTCCGGGAGGCTGCGGGGATGGCGGCGCCGGGCGGGGACCTGCGGAGCGCGCTGAGCGCCACCGTGCTCAGCCTGGAGCGCCTCGAGCTCGACCTCTTCAGGTGCGCGGGGCCGGGGCCGCCCCCCGCCGCCCGCCGCCGCGCCCTGACGGCCCGCGCGTTGTCCCCGCAGGGGCCGGCACCACTGGGTGCCCGCCACGCGGCGCCTGTTCGGCGGGCAGATCGTGGGGCAGGCCCTGGTGGCGGCCGCCCACGCCGTCAGCCGCGACGTGCAGGTGCACTCCCTGCACTGCTACTTCGTGCGGGCAGGTGCGGGGCCGGGACGGGGGGCGGCGGGGGGCCGGGGGGGCCGGGGGGCAACGGGGCCGAGCCCCCGCTGAGCGGTGCCGCCGCCGGGGGGGCCCTGCCGGCTCGGGGCGCCCCGTGCCCGCCGCCCGTAGCTCGGGCCCCCCCCGCGGCGCGGCCGCCCCACGGCGGAAGGGCTCTGCTCTGTCCCAGGGGACCCCAAGGTGCCGGTGCTGTACGAGGTGGAGCGGACCCGCACCGGGAAGAGCTTCTCCGTGCGCTCCGTGAAGGCCATCCAGCACGGAAAGCCCATCTTCATCTGCCAGGCGTCCTTCCAGCTCTCCCAGCAGAGCCCCATGCGGCACCAGTTCACCATGCCCACGGTGCCGCCCCCCGAGGAGCTGCTGACCCAAGAGGAGCTCATCGAGAAGTTCCTGCAGTGAGTGGGGCGATAAGGGGCGCGCTGGGGGCGCCCTCCTCCGCGCTGGGGCTCAGGGAGGCGCAGGAAGAAAAGCAGGTGGGAGAGGATTGCGGTGACAACCCGAGGAGTTCTCGATCGCGAGGGGAGTGGAGCCGGCTGGGGCCGGGACCGTGCCCCTGCTGCCTCTCCGTGGGGGCCTGGGCCCCTGGGCTGAGTCCGCTGCCATCAGCCCTGCCCTGGGCCTGCCCAGGGACGCGGGGGCATTAACGTCCCTTCTCCGTATCGTCTAAAGGAATCCCAACTTGGCAGAGAAATACAGAAGGCACCTCAACAAGATCCAAGCGGAAGACGTGCCGATTGATATCAAACCCGTGAACCCGCCGGATATATTCAGCACGGAGCAGCAGGAGCCGAAGCAACTCTTCTGGGTGCGAGCCCGCGGCTACATAGGTGGGTGCTGCCCCGAGGGCGCTCCCGCTGCTGCACGAGCTGAGAGCTCGGGCTCCACCTCGCCTTGCTGCTGTACAGCACGCTTGTGACAGGGGGCTGGGGGGGTCGCGGTTCCCCGCTGTGCCCCAGGCCTGCGGGAAGCCTGGGGATTTCAGGGCTGAAGCGCCACGGGGCAGAGCGTGACTCGGTGCCCATTTGCCGCATTCGGTCCTGCAGGCTTCAGCCAGGGGACGTAGCGAGGGCGGTGGGTATAAAGCAGCACCTTGGTTCTGCTGGGTAGCAGCTGGCCTTGGGGACACAGGGTTCCTGGAGCTCTGTGTCGCAGAACGTGCCCAGGGGTGTCGCAGAACGTGCCCAGGGGTGTCCCACAGCCACCTCGCGCTGAGCAGGCGGCGCTGGTTCTTTGCAGGAGACACCGACATGAAGGTGCACTGCTGCGTGGCCGCCTACATCTCGGACTACGCCTTTCTGGGCACGGCCTTGCTCCCCCACCGGCAGTACAACGTCAAGTTCATGGTGTCCCTCGACCACTCCATGTGGTTCCACGCACCCTTCCGGGCTGACCACTGGATGCTCTACGAGTGCGAGAGCCCCTGGGCGGGTGAGTCCTGCCCGGTTCCTGGGCACCGGGCGGGGACGCGAGGGCTCGCGGTCTGACGGGTGCTCTCTGCAGGTGGGTGCCGAGGGCTGGTGCACGGGCGCCTGTGGCGCAGGGACGGGGTCCTGGCTGTCACCTGCGCGCAGGAAGGAGTCATCAGGGTGGAGCAGAAACCCATCCAGAGTAAACTCTAGCCAAGGACGGCGGCGGCAGCAGTGGCACCAAGCTGCGTGTGCTGGGGCTGAGGCCTGTGGAGGAGCCTGCACCAAATCGGCCATGGGCGAAGGCGGAACCCCGGGCAGCAGAGGAAGGAGCAGCAGAGCAGAACGGGCCGAGGAGCCCGGCCTGCCAGAGTGCTGGTGCCAGCACCTCGGTGCTGAGCTGGACCTGCACGGGCTGCAGTGATATCCACTTTCACCACCTGTCAGCGCGTTACGGTGTCCTGTGCTCAGTCACCCTTCACCTAACGTAAATAAAGCCATCACGTGAACGGGCGAGCTGTCCCCTGGAGTTTGTCCCCTTGGCTCTGGGCGGCTGCGTGACTCCGAGGGAGCTTCTCGTGGCAGGGGCAGCGTCAGGGCGCTCAGGGCGGCTGTGCCCCACAACAGATGGGGTCAGAGGAGGGGAAAGCGCTACTGTGACACCCGTTAGCTTCCCCTTCTCACTTCTCCTTACCTCCTTGTGCCCTAATGGATGAGCTGCCGCTGCTGCTGCTGCACCTCGGCCTCCTCCTCAGGGCTGGGCGGGAGAGGGGCCCCCAGCAGCCGCAATGAAAGGGAACAAGGCCGTTCCCACCTCCTGGCTTGGGAGCCTTGAGAGGTTCCCGCTGATGGGTGCCCCCATGCAGTGCCGGAGGGGGAAGTGAAGCTGAACAGACACAGCAGGAACCCCTGCTCTTTTTCCTACCAAGACTTTATTTAATAAAGTCCTTTTTATTATGTGTTATTGGAAGTTCCTGGCCAGAAGCCTTCCTGTCCCTTTAACGCGGTGCCTGTGAGTGCCGGCTGAAACCCCCTCTACCTCAGGAAGCCCCCTGCAGCGGAGCAGCCGGCTCCCGGCAGGCAGGCAGCGAGCACCCGGCGCCGAAGGAAGAACTGACACAGAAAGTGCATTTTCGAGGGGCAGCTCCCAGAGGGGCTGGCCCCGCTCCCAGCCACCGTGCGTGGGTTGTGCCGATACCGCTCTGCCTCCTTGCCCCATCCCGACCCTCGCTGCCCCTGGCTCCCGCCCTGGTGCGCGAGCCGTGCTGCCCCCTGCGGACCCTGAGCCCGGTGCTGGCCGGGGCGCTCACTCCAGAGGCTCCTTGATCAGGCACTCCTTCAGGCTGGGCTGCTGCTGCAGGGGCAGCCCGGCCTCCTGCAGGCCCTGCAGCCGGGCCTCCGACCGCCGCTTGTCCTTGCCCACCTTCCAGGCCAGGTGGACGTGGGCCTGGAGGAAGGGCCCCAGCAGCGGGTGGCTGTCCTGGGCCTCCAGCAGCTGCAGCGCCTGCTCGCAGCAGCTGTGCGCCTCGCCAAGCTCGTCCAGCTCCTGGTGGCAGACGGCCAGCCCGGCCAGCGTCAGGAGGAAGCGGCCGGAGCCGCAGACCCCCAGCCGCTCCTGCAGCCGGCAGGCGTTGGCCCAGGTGGCCAGGGCCTCGCGGTACATGCCGGTGCAGGTCAGGCGCTGGGCGGCCCGCAGGTCCTGCAGGAAGAAGAACTCGAGGAACTCGGGGGAGCGGCGGATCTCGGCGATGGAGTGCAGGTGGGACAGGAACTGCTCGAAGGCTCGGCTCCGCTTGGCGATGGTCTCGGCCGTGAAGTTGCGCCGCAGCCTCTTCCTGGGGAAGGCGATGCCGGCCATGTCGCAGCCAAAGCGGCTGCGCAGGCGGCGGTTCAGCCGCTCGAAGTCCGAGTAGCGCCGGGCAATGGTGGCGGGCGCCTTGTCGAACTGGCCGGAGCGGATCAGGTAGATGGTGTAGAGCTGCAGGCAGGGAGCCGGGGGTCAGGGGGGTGCCGTGGAGGAGGACACGGCCTCCCGGTGGGGTCGGGACAGAGCCAAGCGCACGCAGCAGAGGAGCCGGTGGGACAAGGACAAGGACAGGGACAGGGATGCGGTGCCCTGCGCCGCCCTGCCCCGGGGCAGGGTTTGCCCCAGCAGAGGGAGCAGGCCGGACCAGCCGGCTGTAGTTACCTGAGGCTCATCTGAGCCGCCAGCACCATCAGAGCAGCACAGGGAGAGACAGAGAGAAATCAGCGCCCACCTGCCCCGGGACGCCCGGCCCGGCCGCAGGGGGCCCCGCGCCCACCCCGCGGCACGGCCCCGGCCGGGGCGCACTCACCACGTACTTGGAGGAGCGCTCGCTAACCACGCTGGCGCTGGTGACTTCGAAGAGCAGCCGCTGCGGCGCGAGGCTGCTCCGTGACTTCCTCCACAGCTCCTGCAGCTGGCGGGTCAGCAGGCTGCCGCCGGGGGGCTTCGCCGCCGGGTCCCACTCTGCGCGGGGAGAGGGGCTCAGCAGGCGCGGGGGCACCGGGCTGCCCGCGGGGCAGGGCCGCACCCCCGCCTGCCGCCCCGGGGCACCGGGTCCCAGCACCTGCCTCCGTCCTCTGCGCCCGCGGCCTCCCCCGTGGGCTCCGGCAGCTCCCCCGGCTCCTCGCCAGCGCCGCCGTCCTCCTCCTCCTCCTCCTCCTCGTCCTCGTCCTCGTGGCTGGCGAAGCTCAGGGTGCCGCTGAGGCGCGTGGACAGCCCCTCGGTGTCGTCCTCCAGCTCCGAGCTCTCGGGGCAGTCCTCGGCCTCGCCGCCGTCGCGCGCCCGCTCCTCCCTGCCGCCTTCGCCGCCCAGCGCGTGCCGCAGGCGGTGCAGGATGCGGGCGGCCATGCCCACGGCCCTGCGGACGACGACGAGGGCTCGGCCCCGGCCGCCCCCGCCCGCCGGGACGGGCACCGGGCACGGGGCGGCTCCGGAGCGGCGGCGGGACCCCCCCCGGCCCCGGCCCCTCCCCGCCGCCCCCCCCCGCCCCGGGCCCTTCCCGGAGCCCCGCTCCCGGTGCTGCCGGTGCCGGTCCCCGGGCCGTGCCGCCCCCCCGCGCCGCGCCGGGCGGTGCCGAGCGATGGCTGCTCCGCCGCCCGTCCCGGGATCCTCCCTGCGCGGCTCCGCCTCCGCCGGGAACCCGGATCGCGGCGGGGCTGGCACGGCCCGGCACGGCCCGGCACGGCACAGCACGGGGTCCCCGCTCCCCGCGCCGCCCCGAGCCGGGCCCAAATACCCCCAATGCCCCGGTACCCCGGTGCCCCAGTACCTCGATGCCCCAGGAGCCCCAATACCCCAGTACCCCGATGCCCCGATGCCCCAAGAGCCCCAATACCCCAAATGCCCCAGTACCTGACGCCCCGATCCCAGGGCCCCGTCCCGCGGTGCTGTGGCCCCAGCAGACCCCGGCCTGCCCCGGCCCCCGCTGCCCTTGGCCCCCGGCCGCGCTCGCCACGCGCCCCCGCGGCTGGGCTGCAGCCACGGCCGGCGTCAGGCGCTCGCCCGGCCTTATTTAGCGCCATTCCTGCTCCCTCCTCGCCACTTTCTTGGGAACGTCTATTAATATCGAGGAACCGGCCCAGCTGCTGCCATCGCTCTGCGCCCAGCGCCAGCACCCCGCACCCTGCCCAGGTCTGCTCCAGGCCCGGGGTGCCCCAGGGCCACCCCCGGCACCCCATGTCCTGCCTGCCCGGCTGCGGGGACGCACCGGGGGGCTCAGCTCTCATGGGCAGCGGGGGTGTCCTGGCAGCCTCCCGCCCCTCCCCAGCACCGGGGAGCCCCATGGGACTGGTGCCGTGCCGCCTGTGCTGCCCTGAGCCCTCCTGGAGCCCCACGGGGCGCGGGCCACTTGGCCAGTGCATCCCCAGAGCCATTAGCCCTGGCAGCGGCGGCTGGCAGGGGCTGCGGCACTGGCGCCCACGCTCTGGGCTGCGCTGGGAGCCTTCGAGGAGGCCCCGGGCAGGTTTCCCACCCTCCCGACGGCACGAAGCGGCGCTGCCTTTTCCAGCCCCATCTGGGATGAGGGAGATGGGTGCCAGCAGTGCCAGAACCCCGCCGCGGGGGCCGGGTGCTCCTCGCCCACCCCGGGGCTTCAGACCCCAGCCCTGCCAGGGCCCGTCCCTCATCGGGGGCCGGGGGCTGCAGCAGGGCTCTGCGCTGGCCTGCCCAGCACCAGAAACGGGGGTGAAGGGCAGGGGCTGGGGGTGGCGGGCACGGCTGGGGCAGCCGGGGTGCTGCAGGGGCGAGGGAGGGGATGGAGCCCGGCCCCTGAGCTGGCCGCCTGCCCCCAGCGGTGCCGCGGGCTCGGCGGGGGCACGGGTGATGCCATCCGGCCGTGCCCGTGGTGCCGGGTCCGGCATGGCCACGCGGGGGAAGTCCCAGCCCCGGTGTCGGGGGGATGCCGACAATTGGGGGCTATTTTTAACCCCCTCCTTGCTGAGCTGCCCCGGGACTGGGGGGGGGGGGGCACGAGCAGGGGACGGAGCCACGTTCCTGCCAAGGCTCCGGTGTCCCTCCCCGCAGGGCTTGAATTTCTATCCCAGCTTCAGACCCACGTTTAATCCCCAGCTCTTGGCCAATAACGCTTTGGCTAAATTAGGTAAAATGAGCCCGTTGCCAATGAGCGGGGCTGGATTTCCACCGGGGAGCTGATAGGCTGCCGGGCTGGGGGGCCAATGGCTGGGGGCACGGGGACACTACAAATTGGGGAGCCAGGGAGCTTCTGGGGGCTTCTGGTGCGTGAGGTGGTGACACCCTAGGGGAGGAGAGCAGCAGAGATGGCGTCAATGGTAAGAGCCCTGATGGTGCCGTGTGCCGGGGCGAGCTGCAGCTGGGCTGGGGGCGCTGGGCACCGCAGACACTGGGGGGATGCGGGGCTGTGCCAGGGCGCCCCTGCGGGAAGGATGGTCCCCATGGGCTGGAGCTCAAGGGCTGGCCAAGGCGGGAGGTGGCAGGGGACATGGGGGCAGCGCAGGGCCCCCACGGGACGTGCACCGGGGAGAAGAGGGCACACGTCTCTCCGGGGAGCAAGCAGGCGCCCGGGGACATCGGAGCAGCCCCGACTGGACCCGGGCTGCGCGAAGGCGCTGAAAGCTGAGCGCTGGGTCATGCGACACCGCCGCGGCTCCGCGCCGCCCGCGCCTCCAGGAGAAACTCGATCCAGGGCCGACAGGTGCCCGTGGATGCGCACCGCTGTTCCCTATAAGGGGAGCCGAGGAGATCCCAAAAATAGTGCTGCGTGCCTGGGATGCCAAGGCAGCACGGGGGGGACGGGGGCCCCTGCGTCATGGACCCCCCCAGCGAGCGGCTCTCGCAGTGGCTGCGTGGATGCTGGGCGGCAGCTGAGCCGCGGGGGCTGCCCGGGGCCATGGCTCGCTGCGGGCATGGGCAGCGCCTCTCTGCTGTCCCCACGTGCCGTAGGGCGGCGCTGTGCGAGGGCTCCGCGGCCGTGCCGGGGGGGCTGGGACCTGACCCTGTGCAGGGCCCCGCTGCAGAGCCCCTCGTCCTGCTGCCCCCACGCAGGGGCGTGTGAGGCCGGCGCTGACCCCTTCGCCCCTTGTCTTGCAGACGGACCAGCAGGCGGAAGCCCGCGCCTTCCTCAGCGAGGAGATGATCGCTGGTGAGCGAGGGCAGCGCCAGGGAGCGGGCTGGGTCCCGGCGGATGCACAGGGCCAGGGCCCACCCCGGTGCCCGAGGCCCCAGCCCCGACACCCCCCGTCCCCGCAGAGTTCAAGGCTGCCTTCGACATGTTTGACGCGGACGGTGGCGGGGACATCAGCACCAAGGAGCTGGGCACGGTGATGAGGATGCTGGGCCAGAACCCCACCAAGGAGGAGCTGGACGCCATCATCGAGGAGGTGGATGAGGATGGTGAGCGGCCTCCGCGGCGGGGTGGCGGGTGCTGAGGCGGGTGCTGAGGCCGGTGGCCTGACCTGTGCCACGCTTCCTCCCCGCAGGCAGCGGCACCATCGACTTCGAGGAGTTCCTGGTGATGATGGTGCGCCAGATGAAAGAGGATGCCAAGGGCAAGTCCGAGGAGGAGCTGGCCAACTGCTTCCGCATCTTCGACAAGTGAGTGGGGCGGCGCTGCCTGCCTGCGCCTGCCCTCGGCGGGCGAGCGGGGCCCATCCTGCCCTCGCTCTCCCGCAGGAACGCGGATGGGTTCATCGACATTGAGGAGCTGGGCGAGATCCTCAGGGCCACCGGCGAGCACGTCACCGAGGAGGACATAGAAGACCTCATGAAGGACTCAGACAAGAACAACGACGGCCGCATCGACTTTGACGGTGAGCGGTGGCCCTGGCTGGAGTGGGCTGTGCGTGCAGCAGGGCGGGGGCTGACGGCGCCGCTCTCTTGCAGAGTTCCTCAAGATGATGGAGGGCGTGCAGTAAGGGACCAGACATTCCTCGGGCCAGCCGCTGTGCCCAGCCCCGCTCCACCGCCGGGGGAGCAGCCCCGCCGCAGCGCCTGGCCCCGGCCGCCCGCACGGCGGGAGCCCTGCCCGCACCGGGGCCCTGCTCTCTCCCTGTGGCCAGCGGCTGAGCTTTTCCTCGACGCTGTCAGATGTGGTTTATGGTTGAGCCTCATTAAAAGGGGAAAGGCTGAGCTGCCGGTACAGGATTATGCTGGGTTTGCAGGGGGAGGTGCTGCGGCACTGTCCCCAGCGCAGGGGGACGCAGGGATCCTCGCGGGCGGGTGCACCGCGCCACACACCACGCTGTGCCGCGCCGTGCCCTGTGCCGTGCCCTGTGCCGCCTGGCTCACCGCGAGGCACTCACGCAGCGGGGCGGCGCGGGGCAGCCGTTCCCACGGGCTGCTGGGCGGGCGCCAGCGCTGAGCTCAGAGTTTCCATGCAGAGCGGCCGCTTCCCACAACAGCGGGACGGGGAGCGCGGCCCCATTCCCACAGGCTGGGGGTCCTGGCCGGCAGCGCCTGCGGGGCTGCTCCTGCCCGCTCTGGTGAGACCACAGGGGATGCAGGGGAGCCAGCGTCACCCCAGGGCCCTGTGGGCCTGCAGGGAAGGATGCAGGGGACCTGGCGGTAAGGTGGGGGAGAGCAGCAGCCCCCCCCCCCGCAGGGGTTAAGGCAATGCTGTGTCCAGGGAGCCCGTGCCAGCCCAGCCTGTGCCAGCGCTCTCTGGGGACCTGCGGCCTCGCACAGCCTCTGCAGCCGGGGAGGAGCGCAGCCATGGGGGCGCCGAGGGTGAGGCTCCTGGGTTCAGGAAGCGCCCAGTGCCCGTGGGGAGAGCGGGACCAGCCCCACGCAGGGCCCTGGCGCAGAGCCTGTCACGTCCCCGCAGAGCCGGGGCCACTGTGGAGGGGCCGCGTCCAGGTTCCTCCTCGATGGCACCGGGGCGAGGGGCTGCATGTGGGGCACGGGGGGCAGTGGGGACGTGCGTGGCTGCCCAGGCTGCCCTCTGCAAGGTGGCGGCCGGGCACCGCCAGCTGGTGCTGCAGCTGGGGGGCAGCGCCGACGGCCCCCGGCTGCGCGAGGAGCGGCGCGGGAGGAGCGCGGAGGCGCGGGAGCTCAGCGCCGGTAAGGGACCTGCGCAGCGGGCAGGGGGCACGGAGGGGGGGCCCCGGGGCAGCGGCCACCCCTGCACCGTGCGGGGCCGGGCCGAGGGGCAGGGCCCCCCTCAGCGCCCCCGTCCCGCAGGGCTGCGGAGCGCGCTGCTGGCGGGGCTGCGGCAGGCAGCGAGCCCCGAGGAGCGGCGGGAGCTGGAGCGGCTGTGGGTGCTCTTCCTCTCCGCCCTGGAGCTCTTCCTGCAGGACCTGCGCCAGGCCCACCGCCTCTGCCGCCTCTTCTCCCTGCAGGGGGGCGGCCCGGCCCTGCTGCGCACGGGGCTGGGGGGCCGGCGAGGGGGGGGCCCCGAGCAGCCCCCGGCCCCGCCATGCCTGGAGGAGGAGATGGAGCAGGTGAGGGCGGTGCTGGTGGAGATGGAGAGCACAGCCAACATCCCCCTCTGGACGGTGGAGGCCACGCAGGCGGCAGGGCCGGGGGATCTGGGCGCAGCCCCCACGTCCCAGGGGCCGGGGCCTCGTGCCGGGCCCTGCTGCAGGGTCCTGTGAGCCAGGGCAGGGGATGAGGTGGCAGGGCCAGGGCCAGCCCCCCCCCCGGTGCGGCACAGCTTGGGGTGGGGGGGCCCCGCGTGCCCCCACCGCCCCGGGAGCTGCCCCCATGGCGCAGAGCGAGCGGGGCTGCCCCTGCTGCGGAGCGCTAATAAAGCCCCCCTGACCCCACGGGTGTCTGTGTCCCTCCCTCTCCCCGCCACGCTCACAGAGGGGTGCGGGGCTGCTGCCTCAGGACCCCGGGGACGGGCCGGCCCACCCGCGGCAGCCCCAGCGCAGCTGTCCAGCACCGCAGGATGTCTGAATGCGGCAAAACCTTCAGGCTGGCAGGAGAAGAGTTATAAACGTGCATTTATTTATACATTAACCGTAGCTCGGACTCCAAAATTAACTTAAAAACAGCCTATGATACAGAAAGGCGCAGAGGGGGGCCAGACAGGGACAGAGGGGGCGGTGCAGGGAAGTGGCGGAGCAGGGGTCAGGTTTCCTGGCTCTTGGCCTGCTTGGCGTACGTCTCCCGCAGGTACTTCTTGAAGGCTGAGGAGAGAGGGGGGCTCGGGGCTCAGGGCCGGGCAGCGGCACAGCGGGGCCGGGGCCGTGCCGCCACCGCCCAGGGGAGGGGACGCTGTTGGGCACTCACCGGTTTGGTTCTTCCACAGCTCGGCGGCGTGCGTGTTCAGGGGGCTCTCGATGTTGGGCTCTGGGGACAAGGGCTGGGTGAGCGGGGTCCCACACCGCGGGCAGCCCCGTCCCGGTCCCGGTCCCCGTCCCCGCGCGGACCCACCTGCCAGCAGGCTCTGGATGGAGAGCAGGATGGTGCGGACGTCGTAGAGCGCCGACCACTTGTCCTTCAGGATGTCGAGGCAGATGTTGCCCTGGGTGTCCACGTTGGGGTGGTAGCAGGGCGTGAGGAAGCGCACGGTGGGCGCGTTGTAGGGGTACCCGCTGGGGAACTCCAGCGACAGCTTGTACCGCAGCTCCTCGTACGCCTGCGGGCGGCACTTAGCGGGCGCGCGGCACGGGGGGGGGACGGGACGGGACCGGGGGGTCCCCGGCGGGGGGATCGGGGGGTCCCCGGGGGAGGGACGGGACCGGGGGGCCCCCGGAGGGGGATCGGGGGGTCCCCGGCAGGGGGGGACGGGACCGGGGTGTCCCGGGGGTGCCGCTCACCGTGCCGGCCGCGCCGTCGATGGTGCCGATCCACCTGAAGAGGTTGTCGGACTCGGGGAAGGCGGAGATGCCTTTGTCACCGGACATCTGCGGGACAGCGCCGTCAGGGCCCGGCCGGCCCCGGTTCCGGTACCGGCCCCGGCCCCGGCGCCCGGCCCCCACTCACCATCAGCGCCATCAGCTCCTGCTGCAGCCTGCGGGGGGAAGCGCGCGTTACCGGCACCGTTACCGGGCGGATAACCGGTACCGGGCGGCTAGCCGTTACCGGCACCGTCACCGGGCAGCTCCGGCGGGCAGCGCCGCCGCGCCCCGTCCCGCCCCGCCCCGGCCTCACCTCTTCCCCACCGATCCGCGGGCGGCCGGGGGCCCCGCCTCGGCCCCTTTCCGGGCGGCGGCGCTGGGCAGGGCGGCGGGGTCGGCGTTCTGCGAGGCCATGGCGGCTCCGTGCGGCTCCGCTCCCAGTCCCGCTCCCGGCCCCGGCCCCGCCCCCCTCCCGCGCGCGTTTGAATGTTTCAAACCGGCGCGGCGCGGACCAATCAGCGCCCGGCCGCCCTGGCGCCGGCCAATCGCCGCCCGCCGGGGACGCGGCTGCCACGGAAACGGCGCGCGGCAGCGGCCCGCCCGCGAGGCGCAGGCGCAGAGACGCGGCGTCTGGCCCCGCCCCCCGCGCGGTCTTAAAGGGGCAGGCGCAGGAGGCGGGTGCGAAGCAGCGGCTTTATTGGGGGGGGGGGGGGGGGGGGGGGGCTCAGGGCGCGGGGGGGCCCTCGGGGGGCGGCGGCGGCGGGTCCCCCCCGTCGCGCAGCGTCTCCATGTACTTCTGCATCTTCTCCGTCATCCACGCCGGCGGGACGAAGGGCTTCAGCTCCTCCAGCCGCAGCTCGCCAGAGTCCCTGCGGGCACAGCGCCGGCGTCAGCGGGCACCGGGGGGGGGCACCGGGCTGGGGGGGGGCGGGGGGGCACTGGGGTGAGGCACCGGACCGGGGGGGGCACTGAGGGGAGGGGCACCGGGCTGGGGGGCACCGGGCTGGGGGGGGGGCGGGGGGGCACCGGGGGGGGAACTAGGCCAGGGACCGGGGGGGGGGGGGCGCTGGGGTGAGGGGGCAGTGCAGGGGGGGCAGCGGGCTGGGGGGGCACCGGGCCGGGGACTGGGGGGGCACCGGGCCGGGGGGCCCCGCCTCACCTGTAGTCGTCGCTGGCAGCCAGGTCGCGGATGTCCTCCTCCAGCAGCAGGTAGGCCTGCGCGGGGCGAGACAGGCGCTGGGCATCGCCGGGCACGGCGGCACCGGCACCGGGAGCGCCCCCCCGCCCCGCCCCGCCCCAGCAGCACACCGCGTGGGTGCCCGGGGTGCCGAGCACCCGGGAGCGCCCCTGCCTCTGCCTGTCCTGCCGGCCGCCTCCCGTGGCGCGCCGACGGCGCCCGGCCTCGCCGCTCGCCCGGCCTGAGCGTACTCACCATCTTGCCCCCAGTGGCCCTCATGTGCTGCTGCTCTGCCAGCCAGTGCTTATCCTGCGGGTCGGCTGCGTACTGCAATAAAGCAGCAAGGACCTGGCTGAACGCGGGCGACGCTCCCCTCCCGCTCGGACCCCCCTCCTGCTGGGACGGAGCCCGGCCGCCGCCTGCGCCTCGCCTCTGCGGCGCCGCGCTCGGGGGCTCGCGGAGGGAGGGCTCAGCCCTGCCTGCCCTCTCCTCGAGTCGAAGCCTGGCTGCAGGCGAAAGCGGCTCGGAGGCTGCGCCACGCCGTCGTGTGTCGGTGTGCTAGCCCGACCGTGCGCGCCCTGAGACGACAGACGGGGGCACGGGGGAGGAATAAACAAACGAGCCAAAGCACGCGCTCCCGGTTCCCGTCACAAACTGCTGCCGAGCAAACCCCGAGGAGGAAGCATCCTGCCGTGGTGCCTGACCTTAAAGAGGTGGGGATGCTTGATGTAGAGTCGCCCTCTTGTTCCTCCCATCCCGAGAGCTCTGAAAGAGGAACACGAGGGGGGCGTTACAGCCACGCAGAGGGGTGCTGCAGCGGCACCGGGACACCTCCTCTCCTCCCCAGCCCTTCCTACTGCTTCCGAGGCAGAGAAGTGAAGTGACGGGAGGAGTCTTACGGGCTCCTGCCTTGGAGACACCACCCTCCATCAACAGGGCCATTCCTTACTTGTTTGCTCGAGATCCCAGCACAAAGGTTGTGGTTTCAGTCAGTCGGGATGGATCCCACTACAGAGCAATTGGAAAAGGGGCAGCATTAGAAATGAAGCTGGTGCCAGCCAGTGCTCCACGAGCCTCGGCGCTCTGATGGGGAACCTCAGAACCGCCCCTTGGTTTGGGAGGGAGGGAGGTAGCCGCAGACCTCCGGATTGCCACAGAGGAGGGAATCGGCTGTTATCACCCTGGGCTGATCTAAGTGGTTTCCCCCAGGGGAAACACTTGTGGGATCCTCCTGGCTACTGCTACGGCTCGCCCTGGGTCTCCTAACAGCTGTACCACACCACGGAGCTACAGGCTACAGTGTCTGGAGGAGGCAAGCAAAGGCTCCCAGGCACTTCTCTTCTCGCTTCTCTCCCGGCACTGCAGCGGCCCGGCAGGGCACAGCACAGCCGAGGCCTGGCCTGAGCTGCCACCGCAGGCAGGGCTCTGCTGGCGGAAGCGAAGGGGAGGAGAGGGAGAGCCCAGCGGCGTCGGCCAGCCAGTACCTTTGGTCCATCCCTTCTCACGGGCTCAGAGACTTTGAGCTTCCACCTAAGGGGAAGGAAAACGAAGTAAGGATGGGTCCCAGAGGGATCAACGCAGGCAGACACCACGAGCTCCCAGCAGCAGGGAGCTGAGCTCCAGCCCTTCCAGACCCACTCACACCTTCCGCCTCTCTGCAGCGCCCGCCTCCAGACCCTCACCTCTGCTGCACGTCCTCTCTCCCCCCAGCTGCCAGGGTCCCCCCACTGCCCATGAACCGTCCGTCCCACGGCTCACTGAATCACCCGTCTGGACCCGTCCAAAACTGCTTCCCGGCAGGCCTTTGCCTCCTGCAGCTCAACCTCAGCCCAAACCTTCTTGCCCTCTCGCGCCTCTCCGCGGTGCAGGGCAGGAGGACAGCGCAGGGTTTCCTTACCCCTTGTCTCAGCCGGCCTCGCTCCCCGCCCTCCCCCCAGAACTTGGGGCCCGTACTCACGCAGCCATGCCCGAGACCCCGCGATCATTCGACAGGCTCTGTCCTGGAGGCCGTCCCTTTCTCTGCAGGGAAGAAAGTCTCTCATCAGCACGAGGTGAGAGAACCCTTTTGTCTATCTGTCCCCTCTTTGGGAAGCCGCTCTTTTTACCACGCGCACAAATGCTGGCTGGCACAAGAGCAAGCTCCTCTGAGCCGCCACAGAAGCCACTCGCATGCATTCGTACTGTGGGAACGGCCAGGCGTGAGGCACAGGCCCTCCCAAACATAAAGTCCCTTGGGGAAAACTCCCCTACCTTTTTGGGAACGGGGCTTCCTCGACGATTCAGCTCCTCATCCAACTGTCGGGCACGCTGGAAGGGGAACGGCAATAGTAGGGACTGTGCCTGGGGTCTGTGGTGCTCTGTAGGCTCCCCCTCCCTCCCAGCCTAACGCTCCCAGTTTCAGCTCCTCACTGGCACAGCTGACGGACAGGAAGGTCTCGGTGACAGAGCTCTACTTTGCTGCCCTGCAGCTTTTTAAGGACAGTGCTGCGCAGCCCACTGAAAGCACTTCTGTAGTTTGACAGACAAGGAACAGGCAGAGAACAGAGCAGTTCCAGCCCCTTCACTCACTGCTCCCAGCTCCTACAAATCATTAAAGCCTCTGGGAACGACAACGACTTTTACCTTTGGTCCTGCCTGCTCGTGGGGCAGCCTGGGCACAACCTTTTTGCCATCGGAGAACAGCAGCTTGGCCTGCAGGAAGAGAAGGAAGGGTTACCCGGTTGTGGGTTAAGAGGGGGACCTGCCAGCACCCCCTGCTTTGCCCCGTGAAGGCGATCTGCGCGCAGAGGCACTTGCTCTGAAGGGAGGGTCGCAGCCGCGTGACGTTTAAAGGCTACGGCTGAGGATCTCGCGCCCGGCTGACCACGAGGGCCGGCCACTACAGAACCCGAGGCCTCGGGGGCGCCTGCCCCAGGGCCCCCACCCGCCCCGTTCCCGGAGCGCTGCCACGCGCGCTGGTGCCCACCTGCTCCAGGCAGCTCCGACACGTCTCCTGGATGAGCTGCTCGGGGTCCACCTCCTCCCCGACGTTATCGCGCACGTTGATCGCAGCCTTCTGGAAGAACTGGGGGGGGGGGCACGAGGGGGTGAGCGCCCCGCAGCCGGGCCACGCCGGGCAGCGCGGGGCCCTGCTCCCAGCCCGCGGCCGCACACCAGCAGCCGGCGGCCTCACGGGGCGGCCGGGGCCGTGCGGCCACCCCGCGGCCCTCACCTTCATGTACTTGTTGAAGACGCCCCGGATCTCCTCGTTGATGCTGGGCTGCAGCACGGCCCGCAGCAGCTCCATGGACACGGCCGGGTCGGTGAAGCTGCGGGCGGAGGAGTCAGGAGGGGGGGGGCGCGGGGACCGGCGCGGCCCGGCCGCCCCCCCTCACCCCCCGGTGCCGGTGCCGGTGCCGTACCTGGTGGTCATCTGGGAGCGCCGGCCGCGCCGCTGCACCTGCCGGTGCTTGATCATGATGTTCCAGGGGCTCTGCGGGACACAGCCGTCAGCCGCCCGCCCGCCGCCGCCCCGCCGCGCCCCGCCGCCGCCCCGCCCGCCTCACCGTGCCGCCCGGCTGCTCCTCGGCGCCCCCCGGGCCCTCCTCGCCCGGCGGCCCCGGCTGCTGCTCCGCGTCGCGGGCGGCGCCCATCGCGCCCCGCTCCCGGCCCGCGGCCGCGCAGCGCCCGGAAGGCCCCGGCCCGGCCGCGTCATCGGGCGGCGACGGGCGGAAGGGGCGCTGCCACGGCACCGGCACCGGCACCGGCACCGGGAGGGCGGTGCTGTGTGTGTGTACGGAGGGGGCGCTCCCCTCCGGCCGGGCGGGCCTCGCCTCGGCCGGGTCCGGGTCCGGGTCCGGGTCCGGGTCCGGGTCCCGGCGCCGCTCCCCCCCCGCCGCGCCCCCCGCCGCCGGTGCTCGCCGTGCCCGGCCGCGGACCGGAGCCTGCCCCTGACCCGGGAGCTGGGCGGGCCCCGGGCCGGGGCTGGCGGCGGGGCCGTGCCGTCCCGCAGCCGCTGCAGGGCCCCGTGCCGCGGGGCGCGGCCCCGGTGGGACCGAGCCGAGCCCCCCGAGCGGCCGGCCGCCTCCCGGGGCCTCGCGTTCGTCCCCGGGGGTGCCTGCACCGGGCCCCGGGCCCTGCCTGGCCTCCCGGCCCCGCCAGCTGCAAAGTGAAAACCCAAAGCGCCACGCGGGGCTCGCCGGGCCCTGCGCGGCGCTGAAGGAGCGGGGCTTTCTGCTGGCATGACGTTAAAGTTCTCCTTGGGAGGCGAGCTTGCTGTTGCGGTAGTCGTGTCTCTTTGTTGCTTCCAAGATAAATCAGATAAATCAGATACATAAACGAGACTTAGGGACACGCAACATTGAGGCGTCTTGTGTTCAGGGGGAAGCTGCTGTGGGGGTGATGAAGGAAGGCCGGGTGCCACCGGCAGCGAATTGTCCCCGAACGCAGCTGCCCGTGCGCCCCCGCTGCCTGCGGGGCGGGAGCCTCCTGCCGTTGTCCTCCCCTCGCTGCCCGTGTGGTCGGGTGGCTTTGCCCGGATGAGGTGAGGCGGTGACACAACCCAGACCCGCCGTGTGGCCGTGCTGGTCACCGTGTTGCCATGGCTTCATTTTTGTCAGTACTGGGCTTTTTCCATGCAATTTTGGTTGCTCCAAATTATTAGCAACTTTATTTGCACAACCGATGAATGCACGAATTCTGTTCTTCCTGAATACCTACTGAGGTGGTTGGCTGTTGCTTGGTGGTTTGTGTTTGGTTCCCTTTTTTTTTTTTTTTCCCCTGCGGTAAATCAGCAGCAGTGGATTTGCAAAGGAGGAGGAAGCAATACTGGCCCTAGGTGTCTGGTCGGGGTTCTGCTCGAGCACAAAGCAGACGTTTCACGTGCAGACCTGTCGGCTGGGAGGTGTGCGTGCCGGTACTGTAAGGTGACCTGAGATACGGAGCCCTGGGTCGTGCTGGAGCTGCGCAGCAGTGCCCGTCGAAGCAGTGCCTTCGGTGTCCCCTGGGAGCCCTCCTCAGGGAGCCGCTCTGCCGCTCAGGTCACGCCCGTGAGTCACGGCTGCTCGCACCGGCTGGATTTCACCCCGCACCTTGGTCACTTTTTGAGGTAGAGAGGAAGTAGATAGGAATCTGTGGCTAAAGAGTAATGGAGATAATTGCAGAGTTATCATTACCAGCCCCTGCAATGTCTCATCCGGAGCATTTGGAGGCCGGCGTGTGTCAGTGCCGGCTGCGGCCGGTGCCACCTCTGGGAGCTCGGGTCCGGTCACGAGCCGGGCGGAGACCGGGGAGCTGTGGTCACCGAGGGGCTGCGCAGGGAGCGCCCCAGCGCTCTGGTGGCTGGGGAGGGGCTTTAGGAGGCAAATCTGGCATGCTCCGTGTAACCTGGCTGTGGAACTACAGCACTTACACCTGCAGAAAGGTGACCCTGGATTTTTGGGGATGGATTTTCCAAGGCACGACAGCTCCCCGCCATGTGGGGGTCCCACGGCAGCGCCGCATGCCCGCGGGCGGTGCGGGAAGCAGCAGGGCGCAGGGGCGGTGCGGTGCGGGGCCCTGCTCAGCACCGCCGGCTGCAGCAGTAACGCAGCCGGGGCACCTGCCCGGGTAGACCCTGGGGCTGTGACGCACGGAGTGCGGGAACGTGGCAGACACGGGAAGTTTGCAGGGAAATAGCACCGGAATTGAGTCACGGCCACAAGGAGTGGAGGAAACCTGCACTTAGAGCACGGAGCCTTCCTCCCACGCAGGTTGGGCAGCACCTGGGCCCTGCACCTTCCCACTTCCAGGCACGCGGCCCCCGCACTGCCCCGCGCGTTGCCTTTTGCAACTGGCCGTGCTGCAGCACGGAGTGTTCTGTCTGTCAAGAGAACTTTTTCCTTCTGTTTTTAAAGCATAAAAAGTTACAAAACCAGCAGCGCAAACGTGCACGTGGAGCGCTGAGCTCCTCGGGGCGATGGGACGCTCCTTCACGCCTTCCAGAGCACTGCTTGGAGCTGGGAAAGTGCCCCCCAGGGGGAAAGCACTTTTGGCATCACAAACACCTGCGAAGGGGAAGATGCCTGCGAAGAACAGACCAAAGTGGGCCTCGAGGGAGGGCTGGGTCACGGCCTCAAGCGGCGGTAAAGCCTCCGGGGGCTGCCTGCAGCGTGCGGCCGGGCTGTCCAGCATCCTCTCCCACCGCTCCGTGGCGGCACAGCCGGGGTGCTGCCGGCGTCCCGAGCGTCTCCGCGGTGAGCGGCGTTGCGGCGGGACGTGGGAGGTTCCTGGGGCCGCCTCCTCGGCCCTCGCCGCCTCTCCCGGGGGGGAACCTTAAATCCCCGCCCGGCGCCGCCCGGGCACTCGCGCCGGCAGCATGCGGGCGAGCGGCAGCCTCCTGCTGGGGCTCCTGGCCCTGAGCGCCCCGCTGCACGCCGCGCCTGCCGCAGGTGAGCACGGCACGCCCCAGCGCCCCGAGGAGACAGCCTGGGTCTTGGGTGGCGTGTGCTTTAGTGTCTGCTTTAACCCTGGCGTTTACGAGAGCTTTCTGCGGAGGGTTGCAGCCCTCGTGAGGTTTAACCCTTGCTTATGTCGTGTGATCTTTGAGTTCTGCCAGGCGTTAAAAGCCGGGCAAATGCTGAGTGTCTGCTGTGTTCCGGCCGCCGAGGCTCCTCTCGCATTCTCTAACATCCTCCTGATGCTGTTTCTCCTGGTGCCGTCGGCTGGGGCCCCACTTGCCCTGAGCACCAGGAGGGTGCAGCCTGGCGCTGCCCAGCCGCAGCAGCTGGTGGGGCCGGGGGCCGCTGGCGCCGGGGTTTGTTTTTTTTTGGGAGCGTCCAGATGGGGGACGGAGCCTGCAGCCGCGGCGGTGCTGGGGAGATGCTTCTCCTGTCTCGTCGGGCAGAAGCAGCTCCCTTGGCAGAGCCCAGGGCTGCCGTGGGCTGGACCAAACCAGAGGCAGGAGCGAGACGAGACCTTGGCTGGGCAGGGGGCAGCTGAGGGGGCTGTCACCCGCGGGGCCCCAGCCACGACTGCTTTGCTCTGGGCATTTCTGCATCAAAATGAAAGCAGGCAGCTGTTAGAGCCTGAACGGGGCAAGTGCTGTGTCCACGCACACGGGTGTCCCCTTGGCTGCCCGGCTCCCTGCTCGTGGTGTGCTGCAGGCACGCTCCCAGCCACCCCCCGAGGGTGCGCAGCCTCGAGGGGGGCGCGCGTCTGGAAGAGGGGAAATTCCCTCAGAACCATTTTTTTTTTTTTGTCTCTTCCCCTCGGGAATAATGGCAAACTTCCGAAGAAATGAAAATTGCATTTCTTTCTGAATGAACAGTGAACTGATTTTTAGAGCAGTGTTTAAAATTCTGCTGAGCTTCTTCTTCCAGAATGCTCCTGTGCTTGCTGCCACCTGGGCTGTTTTATTTTAGAGCTTAAACTACTGGGCAATAACGGCTCAGCGTGGGCCAGATGGGCTGTTGCTCTGTAATGAGATGCTGGGGCCATTGCACTCTAATGGAAACGCGTCTGCAGAAACGTCTTCATCGTTTTCTGAATGTTCTTCTCTAGAAACCTGAATTTCTTTTGGTCTTGGTTATAGGCTGTTGTAAAGCTTGTGCTATAGCTCACCTTTCTCCAGCAAGTCAGGGGTTTTGACGCCTTCATTTCTGGTACTTCGGTCCCGTTCCCTGTTTTAGAGAGCTGCCGAGAGGCGGGCGATGCCCGGCAGCAGCGTGTTGCGTGCTGCAGCTCCGTTTCTGGGCTCCCTTGTTACTGCTTACCGGCAAGGCGCGCGTGCTTGCTTCAGAAACACGCTTAGCAACGTGCCCGTGCCCTGGCTGAGCACCACCTCGCACATTCATTCTGTGTTGCTGCTGTCAGTGTCTCAGCCCTCTCCCGTTTCCTCCACCCCTCCTGCAGGGGCTGCCCGGGCGGCTCCCGCTGGCACCCAGGGGCTCTCTGGGCGCTGACGGCCCCGTTCTCTTCCCACCCAGGGGTGCCCGGAGCAGCCTCCGCCGTCCCCGCGACTCGGCCGCAGCCGGAGGACGCCCCGCGCCGGCAGGAGCCCGACCCCGCGGCCGGGGGGCAGCAGCCGGGGGCAGAGCGGGGCAGCGCGGAGCAGCGCCCGCGCGGGGCATGGCCGGCGGCCGCCAGGCCTGTGCCAGGGACCGGAGCCGAGAGCGGGGGGAAGCCCACGCCGGGGAGCAAACCTCTGCTGCGGGAGAAGCCGGAGACTGAGAAGAAACCCAGTGCGGGGAGGAAGCCAGCGTGCGGGGGGAAGGCGGAGGCTGGGGAAAAGCCAAAGACTGTGTCAAAGCCAGGGGCAGGGGGGGAAACGCAGAGCGCAGGGAAAACGGAGAGCAGGGAAAAGCCGGAGGCTGGGGGGAAGCCGGAGGCTGGGGAGAAACCTGTGGTGGCAGAGAAGCCAGAGGCAGGAGGAAAACCAGAGGCTGGGGGGAAGCCGGAGAGTGGGGAGAAGCCCGAGTCGGGGGAGAAATCCGAGTCTGACCATGGTGACAGCGAGGAGGGTGATGACAGCGATGGTGACAACGACGATGACGACAATGGCGACGAGAAAAACGAGCATGAAGATGAGGGTGAGGATGATGATGGCTATGATGACGACGACGATGGCTATGGTGACGATGATGAAGATGATGGCGAGGGTCACGATGACTATAGAGATGATGACGGATACGGTGACGATGACGACAGTGAAGAATACGGTGGGGGTGACGGCAGTGACGACGCTTGGTGACCGATGCTGCAGGGTGAGGAGCGCCTGTGGCGGGTGGGCGCGTGGGGCGGCCGCCCCCTGCCTCCGTCTCTGCCTCCCTCTGCCAGGGCTGGTCCTGGGCACCAACGTCGCTCTGGGCAGGACCTTCTCTTTCCAAATAAATCCCACGTTGGGCAACTGGCTCAGCACGACAAGCTGTCCCTTGTCACAGTGCCTGGCATGGCACGGCCGTCTGGGGCGGCCCCAGCCCTGCCCAGGGGATGCTGGAGCTCCCACGCCTGGGGTCCTTTGCGGAGACGTGATTCTGACACCGAGGCAGAGCCACAGGGACAGCGCAGCCCAGGCTCACGTCCGGGACCAGCAGAGCTTCCCTGGGCCAGGAGAGCCCCCTGCGGGGTCCCCACAGCCCCCTGGGGCTTCCTGGCACCAGGGCACCTCCCAAAGCAGCCGTGCTGGCAGGGCTCGGCCGGGTCCCGGCCACAAGCTCGCGTGCCCCTTGGAGCCTGGCTGTGCCCGCAGCACCATGACCACGACTCGCTGGCAGCGGGGTCAGGAGCTGGGGGAGCACCGCTCACGGCGCTCAGGTGCGGCTCCGACACAGTCCCTGGTGCCCGGGAGCAGAGCGTGCCAGCGCCCGGGTGCCGCACTGCACCCTGCTCCCTGGGGGCTCTGGGGGTCCTGCCTGCACCAGCTCGAAGCCTGCTGGTGCTGCGGGAGGAGCCGTTCCCAGCTGCATCCACGCAGACCCAGAAACACCCCTGGTATTTCACAGCCCGGACGAGCAGCAGAGCTGAACCGGGGAGAGGCTGGGGCTGGTTGTGCCCCCTGGGGCCGCCCGGGGCCCTGGGCAAGCTCCAGGGACAAGGCCAAGTCCCCTGTGGGGACACAGCGGGGTCCTGCCAGGCGTCTGCTGCAGGAGGGGCTCTGGGAACAGGAATGAGCCCGGTCCTGGCAGCAGCAGCCCAGCCTGTGGGCTGCAGGCAGGACTCGTGTGCGGGCCCCGGGGCTGGCCGGCTGCTGTGGCACATCCCTCCCGCAGGGCTGGGGGGCCCGCGGGGCCAGAGGGGGCTTGCCAGGAGACTGACACAGCAGGAGCCACCGGTGCTCATTGCAGACTGGGTTTACTGGCAAGGAAGAGGCAAAGAGACAGCCGTGCCTGGTGCTGAGCTGGGTGCAGCAGGAGGGGATGGAGGGTGATGGGTGCTCGTCCTGCAGCCAAAGGATGCCTCCGTGTCCAGCTGTCTGTCCGTCCAGCTGTCCGGCGCCAGGCGGCTGCACAAGCGGGGTCCTCAGTGGGGGTCCAGGCGGGAGCTAGGTGAAACCTGGGGAGCGGCAGGAGCGTCCCAACCCTGCGGCATGCCGGGGCCCTGGAGGGCGAGGAGGGCCCAAGCCCCCGGGTGCCCCTGGGCTGTGAGGTTTGGGGTCACACGGGGGGGGCAGCACCGCTGTGTGGGACGCTGCACCCCAGGCACAGCCGTGCTCGGCCCTCTTTGTGCGGCTGGGCACCCCCCATGGACCTGTCCCCCTCTCACCTGAAGCCACCAGCCGGGCCCAGAGGCAGCAGAGCCCCAGGAGCAGGAGCAGCGACAGCAGCCGCATGGTGCACAGGGCTGGCAGCACCAGGCTGCTGCGAGGCGCAGGCAGGGCTTTAAATCCTCCCCGGGACAGGGGTTGGTCCCCGTGACCCCGTCCCTGCCCCAGCTCCATCTGAGCGTGACCCCCCCGTCCCCTCCCTCCTGTGCGCCGGTGCCGCTGGACGAGGCTCACAGGGAGGCTCAGGTGGGACCACGGCGCAGCTGCGTGCCCCCGGTGCTTGGCTGTGGGCTCTGAGCGGCCCCAAGGGCTGAGCTGTGCCGTGCCGAGCCGAGCCGAGCCGTGCTGCAGCACCCAGAGCACCCACGGGCACCGGCGCAGCCGTGAGGGCAGCTGGGGGACAGGACAGGGCCGGGGGGACCCCAGTGCGGGGCTGGGCTCTGCGAGGCAGCTGGAGGTGGCTCCCGGGCCAGGCGGTGTGGAGCGGCCCGTGGTGCCCTGGCAGCTCTCCGGGCATTGTTCTGCCTCCGGGAACAAACGCTGGCTCCCGAGGGACGTCCTGTGACTGGACATGGTCCACAGCCCCGTGCTGCCGGCAGCCTGCACCCGTGTTTGGGGACTGAGCCTGGCCCAGGAGGGACGGTGGCCACCACCCCACACCTCGGTGGGGCAGCCGGAGCGCAGGGCAGGGAGCTGGAGGCCGTGTGGGGAATGGGTTCTGCCTGGGCACCGGTCCTTGCTGGAGCCGAGGTGGTGCCTGAGTCCCCGTCCCTGTGCCAGAGCTGCCTCTCGCCTGCTCCCGTCCATGGGATCCCAGGACCGGCCACAGCTCGGCTCTGCCTGTACCCGGAGCCCCGCGGTGACACCGCCGGGTGGCACGGCCCCAGCACCGCCGGGTGGCACAGCCCCAGCCGCAGGCCCGCCCCGGGAGGTGCCGCATTCCTGGGTGCTCCCCGGGCCGCCCGGTCGCTGTTTCTGCCGGGGCGGAGGTCCGGCCACGCTCACCCCGCGCTGCTGCCCGTGACTCAGGCTGCGCGTCCCCAGGGCCAGGGCAGGACGGGGCCCTCCACGCAGCTGCGTGGTGCCGGGCTTTTGGCTGCGCGGTTCCCCGACATCTCCCTCAGGCAAACCCCTGCCGTGCCGCCTGCCCCAGCTCCTCCGAGCAACGCCTCTGCTCGGCCCCGGCTCCGTCACCCCTGCAGGGGCTGCTGTGCAGTACGGCCCCAGCTGGTACGATCATCACCTGGGTAGAGGAGATGCCGCGGAGAGATAGCAGCAGGAAAAATGTAGCCTGGTAGATTTTGGCTTCGTGACCCTGCCCTCCTGCCGGGCGCGGGGCTGTGAGTTTCTGTGCAAGCAGGGGATTTCCCGGGCAGCTTGGGGGCTGTGGGAGACGCGCGGAGGGCAGCCGCCGAGCTGTAGCCCTGGCAGCACCAAGGTGGGGGCCGGCACGTCCCCACTTGTGTCCCCCATCCCTGGGCTGTGGCCGTGGTGAGGCTGGGCTGGGTTCCAGCCCCGCTCAGGCTTTGCCTCGTCTCTGGTGTCCGAAACCGGGGACGCTGCGGGGGGGGGTCTCTGACCTCGGTGTTTGGCGAAATGTTACTGAAAAGCTGCGGTGGGGTGAGGGCAGGTCGGGGGCACCTTCCTCCGCACCCCACCCGGGTCCAACTTTCCTGCCTCTCCCTGCAGAGCTTTCCTCTCTCTCTGCTTCCCCGTGGGACAGTAATTACAGCACTAATTAGGAAGACAATTATTCCTGCTGAATGGGAAGAGCTTAATCTGCTTCTCTCTCACTTTGCTGGTTTCACCCCACGCCCGCCCACGTGCGCTGGGTGCGGGGGGCCCGCCTGCCCTGTGCCCTGCGAGCCCGGTGCCGCGGCCAGCAGCCACGCCACTGCCAGCACCGCACCCGGCTGCGGGGGCACGGGAGAAGGAGGTGACCCAAGGCCTGGAGGGGCCCGTCCCTGGCTGACGGCTGCGCCAGGGCCGCAAGGGGCTGCGGGCGGGCACCGGGTGTCCCCAGCCTGGCCCTGGCACCCCGGGGCTGGGTGCCCCGAGGGCTGCAGCAGCGCAGCCTTCCCGTCCTACCGGTCCCCCCGGCTCGAGGGCTGCGGCTGGGATGCCGCTGGGGAGGCCGGGCCCTGCCTGGGTGCGGCTCGTTACCCTCACGGCAGGAATTAGCAGGACTCGGGTGCCAGCCCTGCTCCCTCCACCCTGCCGGCGCACCTTAAATCCCAGCCTGACGCACCTGGGGCCCAGACCCGGCCACCCAGGGCACCATGGCGCTGCGAGCCTGCCTCCTCCTCCTCCTCCTCGCGGCCCTGATCCCCCTTTTGGCACAGTCTGGCCCGACCCCGCGTGCGCCTGGAAGATCGGAGCCGGCGACGGGGACGGGTGAGTGCGCTGGGGCACGTCCCGGGGACAGGGATGCTCTGGGTGCTGGTGCTCCCCGCTGCCCGGCGTGGTGCAGGGTGACCACGGGGCTGGGGCAATTGGGGTCCTGCTGGGGTCCCGGGGGGTTGCTCAGCCCCTGCTCCGTGGCCCTCCCCAGCATCCCGGCCGCTGCGTCCCGCAGAAAAGCCCGGATACTGCTACCACATCCCGGAGGTGGAGAACCTCCTGGACAAGGACTGCAGCTCCTGCCGCAAGGACACCTCGTGCTCCCACTGTGCTGGTGATGCCGACTGCCCCGGTGCCACCAAGTGCTGCCCCAGCAAGTGCGGCTACACGTGCCAGGAGCCGGTGCTCGGTGAGGGCTCAGCGGTGCCGGGCGGGGGGCTGGTGCTGAGCCCCGGGCGGCCGGTCAGAAGGGCGAGCCCAGCACGGTGGGAAGGGCTCCCCGGTGAGCCGGGCTCGCAGATGCCCTCCCCGAGGGCTGCCCCTGAGTGGGGTGAGGGATGCGGTTCCCTGGGGAGGGTGGGCGCAGACTTGGCCCTGGGTACAGAGGGGTTCGGTGCCGCGTGGGGTGGGACCCCCGCACAGATCGCTCTGCCGGGCTCCTGGGGGCCCAGAGCAGACCCTGCCCCGCTGGGCAGCGCTGAGCCTGGCGGGGTCCCCGTCCTCGGCTCACCTCGGCCCCCGCGACCACGCAGATTTCTGCTACCTGCCCTCCGTCTGCGGGAACTGCAAGGCGCTCTTCATCCGCTTCTTCTACAACGCGTCCAGCCAGCGGTGCGAGGAGTTCATCTACGGCGGCTGCGGCGGCAACAGGAACAACTTTGAGACGAAGCGGGAATGTTTCCAGGCCTGCTCCCACGCCGGTAACCAGCCGCACCGGCAGGGCCCCCCCCGGGCTGTGGGGCCGCTGCTGCCCCCCGGGGCGATGCTCAGCCCGGCCCCGCTCCTGACCCGGCGCCTTTCAGCCCCAGGTGCCCGGTAGCACCTCCTTGCCTGCGCCCGGCCCCTGCCAGGCAGACGCTGCTGCCTGTGGGCACAGCCCCGTCCCCATCCCCGTCCCCGTCCCCACAGGGAGCTGTTTCCCGTGGGACTGGTGGTGGCGGGTGCTGCTGCCCGTGGTGGCCGTGCTGGGGACCGTGGCTTGCCCAGGGACATCTGCCTGCCCGAGGGCAGGGACGTGGTGCCCACAGCAGCCTGGCTGTCCCCTCCTGGGCCATCGCCATCGTCCTCATCATCATGTCCTGCCTGGAGGAGCCCAGACCGTCCCCTGGGGCTGTGAAGCTCTCAATACAAGGACAGGTCCTTTGATGAGCAGGTCTGGGTCTTGTCCTTCCTGCCGCAGGTCTCGGATCCAGCTATCCCAGCACAGCTCCTGCTTGCATCTAAATTGGTTTCCACGCCCAGTTCTGCCCTCAAGCTGCAGATGTGACCCGGCTGGGCCCTAAAGCAAGCTAACGGTGGAGAAACATCCCCACCTCGGTGCGGGGTGGTCCCCGTGCTGCCCCCAGCTCTGGGGCCGGCCAGGCTGGGCTGTGCCCACTGTGCATTGCTGAGCTCCTGCGGCCCCGGGGGCTTGCGCAGCGTCCCCTGCCCAGCCAGCCCTGGGTGCGCCCCAGCACCAGGGAAGGGAGAGCCCCAGCCCGTGCCCCTCCGTGGGCGATGCGGGGGCTGCGCTGGGGGCTGCCCCGGGCCAGGCCTGCAACGCGGAGCCGTGGAAGCAGCTGGAGACGGTGAGCACGTGCTTTATTGCTGGCAGCGGGAAGAAGGGGACAGGCCAGTTTGGGGCCGTGACCACCCAGTGTCCCGGAACGACAGCACCTTCCTGCCACGGAGCTGCTGCTCTCCCGTCACGCAGCATCTGGAGGGGAGGATGTGCTTTAGGGAGCCCTGAGGCTGCAGGGGTGAGAATCAGCAGCCAGGGTCATGGCCGAGCACTGCCTGCACCGGTGGGGTTTGGGCCTGGCCGAGAGAGCTCCCTTCTGCTCCACGTCCCTTTGGGTCCCCTCACTCCAAAGGAGCACCCCTGCCCGGAGCCGGCTCTTGCTGCCCCCACGGTGACACTGAGCTGGGCCCCCCAGGGCTGCGGCCCTTTCTGCCTCCCCCCAGGGGCTGATGGCCCGGTGTGCCTCCTGGTGACGGCACCTGCTCCGCGGCCTCCTCACCGTCAGGAACCCGCGTGCAGACACGGCCGCAGCCGTTGCTGCAGCACTTCTGGCCCCAGGGACACTCCTCGTCGAAGCTGCACAGGTCCAAGCACGTCCCGCCGTCCCTGGGGATGGGGCACGCTCCCACCCTCCCTGCAAGGCAGGGCGCCCGCCGTGGGGCACCCCTCACGTGTGGGGCACCCTGCCGTGGAGCACCCTGCGGCTCCCGGGGCAGGGCTGGGCCACGGCTGGATCTCACCTCCGGGGATGTCCCTGCAGACACGGCCACAGCTGGCGCGGGCGCACCTCTGTCCCCTGGGGCACTGCGAGTCGGCGTCACACTGCTCCGCGCACCATCCGTTGCGCTGCGGCACCACGGCCACGTCGCGCTCTGCGGCAGGAGAGGAGCTCACCTGGCAGCTCCGGGCCGAGGCCGTGCGCGCTCATCTCGTGGGTGGAAGGGGGGGAAGGTGCCAGGGGCGGGGGCACGTTGCAGCCCCAGGGCTGGGTGGTGTGGGACCGCAGTGGGCACAGCCTCAGCAGCCCCAGCACGTGGCTCCGGTGCGGGGTCCCTGGTGAGGGAGCGCCACGATGCTCCTGTGGGAGCCCCCAGGCTCTGTCCCTGGTGGGGTCCCCAGGCAAGGGGCTCACCTTCGAGAGAGGCAGGCGTGCAGACGTGGCCGCAGCCGTTGCTGCAGCACTTCTGGCCCCAGGGACACTCCTCGTCGAAGCTGCACAGGTCCAAGCATGTCCCGCCGTCCCTGGGGATGGGGCACGCTCCCACCCTCCCTGCAAGGCAGAGCGCCCGCCGTGGGGCACCCCTCAACGTTGGGGCACCCATCCATGGGGCACCACACTATGGCCCTGCTGTGCTGGGCACCCCGCGGCTCCCAGGGCCGTTAGCTAGCGCCCACCTCCAGGGATGTCCCTGCAGGCACGGCCGCAGCCGGTGCTGAGGCACCTCTGTCCCTGGGGGCACTGCACGTTGGTGTCACACTCCTCCACGCACTGCCCGGGGGCTCTGTCCTGGCTCTCTGTGGGCACAGCCGCCTGCAGTCACCCGCAGGTGGCTGCGGGGCTGGTGGCTCGCTGCCCACCGGGCAGAATGCTCCCCGCTACCTCCGGGCACGGCCACGGCCACGCAGGCCCAGGCGCAGCCCGTGCTGCAGCACTTCTCGTCCCGCCGGCAGGCGCTGTCGTCCAGGCACTGGCTCCCGCGCCTGCGCCGTGGGTCCCAGCACGGCTCTGCCCGGGGGCACTCCCCGGGGTGCTCTGCGGGAGGGGGGCAGGGTGAGCGCAGCCCCCCCAGATCCAGCGTTGGTCATGCTGCTGCCCTGTGCCCTGTGCCCAATGCCTTGTGCCCTGTCCCCAATGTCCTGTGCCCCGTGCCTGATGCCTTGTGCCTTGTGCCCTGTGCCCTGTGCCCGGTGCCCCGTGCCCCGTGCCCCGTGCCCGGCGCGGAGCCGGTGCCCAGCTGCTCGCGGTTACCCCTGGCGGGGCGCTGGCAGCGCATGGCGCAGCCGGAGAAGCAGCACTTCTCCTGCCGGGGACAGTCCCTGTCGTGGCCACAGGCGTCCTCCTCCGTGCACAGCTCCGATGTCTGCCGTGGCCTCACCTTTGGGCACTGGCCAGGTTTGTCTGAAGGAGAGGTAGGACGGGGGGCAGCAGAGCCACGGGCAAGCTTTCCCATGGGGAGCGGGCCGCAGATGTCGCTGTCCCGGCCCCGTGGGGCCACTCCGATGGCCGCAGCCCCGCGCTCTGTGCCCTGAAGAGGTCTGAGCGCCCTCCGAGCGCTGTGCCCAGGCCGTGGCAGCGGCTCCCCGCAAGCTGCAGGAGGCTGGGCAGGAGGCTGGGCCCCGCACCCGGCCCCGGGGCTGTCCCCTCACCTCGTTCTGGAGCCAGGCAGACCCGGCCACATCGGCGGCTGCTGCAGCACTTCTCGTCCCCTGGGCACTGCCGGTCTTCTGCACAGGGGGCCTGGCACGGGGCCCTGGTCTGCGGCGCCGCCTCGGCCAGGGGGCAGATCCCCGGTTTCTCTGGAAGGCAGGAGGCAGTGCGCCTGGGGGAGACTGGGGGCGACGGCGGGAGCCCAGCAGGGTGCCTGCCGGCTCCAACCTCGGGCCGGGCGCAGGCACACGTAGTCACAGCCGCGCAGGCAGCACTTCTCCGTGCCGGGGCAGTCGGCGTCTCGCTGGCACCGTTCTCTGCAGTCGTAGCTGGGGAACAGCCCCGCGCTGGCCGGGCAGAAGCCGGCCTTCCCTGCAGGGCAAGGTACGGGGTGGCAGCAGCAGGGGGTGGCTGCAGGGCACTCCGCAGTGCGGCCGCCCCATGGGGACACAGCCCTGGGTGCACGGGCACTGCATCCCGGGCACAGGGGCACCGCAGCACGATCCTGCCCCGCAGCAGCCCTGGGTGCTACGGGCACGGCGGGGCTGCAGAGAAGCCGTCCCGGCTGCCCCACCTGTGCCCTCCGCACCGCACCCCTGCGTGCACCAGCCACGGCAGCACGTGTCCCTGCCGCTGCAGTCCCTGTCACTCCAGCACCTCGTCCCCTCCTGCCAGGCTGGCACAGCCATGGGGGCCCCGCGAGGCACAGGGCTCAGGGCTGCATGTGGGGCAGGGAATGTGACCAGGGATCAGGACACGTCTGACCCCGCCGTCAGTGCTGCCCCACCTGCTGCCCCAGGACTGTCCCATCCTGTCCCATCCCCATCCCCATCCCCATCCCCATCCCCATCCCCATCCCCATCCCCATCCCCATCCCATCCCATCCCATCCCATCCCCATCCCCATCCCCGTCCCATCCCATCCCCATCCCCATCCCCATCCCCATCCCCATCCCCATCCCCATCCCTATCCCCATCCCTATCCCCATCCCGTCCCGTCCCGTCCCATCCCGTCCCACCCCACCCCATCCCATCCCGTCCCATCCCACCCCATCTCACTGGCCGGGGCTGCAGGCAGGCACTGGTGGCCACAGCTGCTGTTGCAGCATTTCTGTGAGCTGGGGCAGTCGCTGTCACCTTCGCACTCCTCCCGGCATGGCCCCGCCAGCTCCAGCGGCACCGCCGGGCACTCCCCGGGTTTGGGTTTGTCTGGCGGAGCAGAGCGGGCGTGAGGCTTCAGCACCCCTGGGCACAGGCAGGACACAGCCCGCTGCCCTGCCCACCCCGGCGTTCTCCGGCCGCACACCGCCGTCCCCTCCCCGTCCCGTCCTGCAGCCCCCGGCCCCGCCGTGCCCCACGCAGCCCGGGGCTCCCCGGCCCCTCACCGTGGCCCACGCACGCCCGGCGGCAGGCTGCCCGCGTCCCAAAGTTGTTGGGGTTGCCCTCGCAGCCGCCGTAGGGGAACGTCTCGCACCGCCCGGAGGTGACGTTGTAGAAGAAGCGGAGCTCGCGGCCGCCGCAGGGTCCCGGCGCGGCGGGGAGGTGGCAGGTGTCTGCGGCACCGCGCCCTGAGCCGCGCCGCGGGGAGCCGGGGCTCTGGCACGGCGCACGGCTCTGGCCGGCCCCGCAGGAGGCCTCGCCCTGCAGCGGCTCCAGGCAGGCCGGGCCGCAGCCCAGCGGGCAGCACTTCTTGCTGCCCAGGCAGTCCTTGTCCTCCAGGCACTGGAAGGAGCAGGGGTAAAAGAGCCCCTCCGGGGCTGCCGTGGGGCAGGTGCCGGGTTTCTCTGCAAGGCCAGGGGTGAGGCTGCGCCCAGGGCACCCCAGGGCAGTGCTGGGAAACCTGCCCGCGCCCGACCCTCCCCGGGCAGTGCCCTGGACCCCTCCTCGTGCCTCATCCCAGCCCCCCCCCACCTGCTCCCTCCCGGTGCTGGGGGCCACGGGCAGGAGGCTGCCAGCGGGGCGCGGGGAGCTGCTCTGTGGCAACGGGGACGGGGCACGGACAGGGACGGGGGTGGGGACCTAAGGGTGCCGGGTGCGCCGGGACGGTGCTGGGGGCTGTGCCGGCAACCACGTACCTTCTGCAGGAGGGGTGCAGCGGAGCCGGCACTCACGGCGACAGCACTTGTGCCAGCCGGGGCACACCGAGTCGTTGGTGCAGAGGGGGGGCTCCAGGCGGAGGCAGCGTGTGAAGTCCCGGGGGCACGTCCCCGGCTTCTGTGGCTCCCCTGCGGCAGGACGGGGGGGCGTCAGTGCAGCACCGGGCTGGCTCCAGCCTCCTCAACCCTGCTCTGCTCCGGGGCTGGAGCTGGGTCCCCTCCATGGGGGACGGAGGACTGGGGAGGGGAGCACAGCCCGGGGCGGGGCTGCAGGGGCTCTGCTGCAGCTCAGCCTCTCAGGGGGTGGCAGCCTGGCTCAGGGGAGGTTCTACATGGGCCCCATGCAGTGGGGCCCCTCCAGGTGACAGTGGTGGACGTCCCTGAGCACCCCAACCGCCGCGTGCACCCCTTCCCTGCCGCCTCTCCTTCCCACGGGACAGCCCCCCGCTGGCAGGGACTGTGAGCCGCCCACGCTGCACAAGGGGGCCGGGGACCCCCAGCCCACCAGCAGCCCCCCCCCTTGTCACCCCGGTGCGTCTCCTCCGCCTGGCTGAGGCTCCAGTCCACCTCCCCGGGGGGGGGGAAGTCGCCGCTGCCGTTCCCCAGCGGCGTCACGCAGCCGAGGCCGCAGCCGGTGAAGCAGCATTTCTGGTCCTGCGGGCACCCTCTGTCGTCGCTGCAGGCGTTGGGACACGGCGCACGGAGGGGCCCGGCCGGGAGCCGGGGGCAGACGCCAGGGTGGGCTGGGGAGCGGGGCTGCCTGAGTTGGGGGGGCCGGGTGATGCCGACACCCCCCCCCAGCCGGCTGCGGGCCCGGGCACCGGGCCGGCCCTGCCCGTACCTGGCAGCGCTGCGGCGCACCGCCGGTGGCAGCCCACGGTGCAGCACTTCTCGCCGGCTCCGCACCCGCTGTCGTCGGCACAGCTCTGGCGGCACAGGGCCGCCCCCGCTGCCCCTCGCCCCGGGCAGTACCCGGGGTGCACTGGTGGGGAGCGGAGGTGTCAGCCTGCGGCCGTGCTCGGCCACCCTGCGCCGTCCTGCGCCCACCCGCCGGGGTGCTGCCGGCCGCGGGGCAGGGCAGGAGCCCCACGGGGCAGCAGCCTGGTTTCCTCCACAGCACCGGGGACAGGGAGAGCTGGGGAGGGTCCCCCAGGAGCCCCCCCATGCTGTGGTGCGGTGAAGCCTCCCCGAGATGTGGCCATGCCCCCGTGCATCAGCCGTGGTCGGTGTGACCGAGGGCTGGGACCGGTACCTTTGCTGGGGATGGTGCAGGCTCTCACGTCCCTGTCGCGGCAGCACTTCTCGGCCCCGGGGCAGGACTCGTCCGCCAGGCAGAACACGTGCAGGGCCTCCCCCGCGGCCCCCCCCGGGCACACGCCTTTCTTGGCTGCAGCGGGGCGGGACAGAGCCCGGTTCACCCCTCGGGAGAGGGAACCTGCCCCCCACAGACAGTGCCCGTGTCCCCCAGGCTGCCGGGTGCTGGCGGCACGGCCACGGGCTGTGTGCCCGAGGTGGGGACGGATGGCACCGCTGCTGCCCTGCAGGGTGGAAAGCTGCGCCCCCCCCCCCCCCCCCCCCCGCCCGGACCCCTAAAACCTCGCTGGTGGGGAGCAGAGCGGAGCTGTGCTGGTGCCACTGGAGCTGCAGGGAGCTCCCCTGGCCATGCTAGGGGAAGCCAGCCCAGGGCCAGCCCTCCCAGCGGTCAGGATCCGTCCCCAGCATCCTGCTGCTGGGCACAGCCTCGCTGTCGGGGCTCCTCGGGGCACCCCGCGCTCCCCTCGGCTGCGCTGGGAAAGCCCCTGCCCGTGGCCGAGGCTGCCCACGCCTGCGTGGGGCTCCTGCCCGCTGCGCCGGGGGATGCCTCGAGAGCAGCAGTTTTTGCAAACATCCCTCGCCTGCTCCTGGCAGCGCTGTGCTGTTTGGGTTGCAAACAGAGACGCTGCTGGGAGGGTTTCACTGCAAACAGCAGCTGCTCCGTTCAAACAAAGGAAACCTTCCATTATCCTGACGGAGGCGTCAGGAGAGCGCTGCAGCTGGGCTGCTCTGCCCCAGCCTCGTCCCACGCGGGGCAGGACGGGGGCACTCCGAGGGTCCGTGTCCACCACGTGTGTTACCTGCAGGGCTCCCCGAGGCAGCGGGGCCGTGGTGTGGGCTCTGCAGCCACCTGGGCTCCCATCCCCGTGCTATGGGGATGAGGGCTCGGCTGCCCCAGCCTCGTGGCAGCATGAGCCAGAGGGACAGAGGGGACGGGGGGGCAAGGGGAGTCGGGGTGCAAGGAGCCAGCCCCTGCCCGGCTGCTGCTGGGTGTCCCTGTGGGCACTCACCTCCTTCCTCCCCCGGCGCAGTGCCTGGCTCTGCCCCGAGGATGAGGAGGCCCAGGAGGAGGCAAACCCCTGGGCTCATGGTGCTGCCGGGGGCGTTGCGAGTGTCCGGCGCTGAGACGGGGCTGGGTTTAAAGTCTCTGGCCGGGGTGCTGGGGGTGCAGGGTGGCTGCAGCCTGGCTGGCCCCGGGGATCCGGCAGGAGAGCAGGAGGAGGGACGTTCCCAGAACCCGCGGGCGCCCCGCCAGCCGGCCCGCTTATCTCCAGCCGAGCCACGCTTTCGGGTCAGGATGACCCATGGGGACAGGACAGGGACAGGACCCGGGTGGCTGAGGTTGTGCGGGTGCTGCCCCACAGCGCAGTGCCCTGTCCTGCCGCAGCCCTGCCCGGGTCTCTCACAGCCCCCCTTGCCCCTCACCCCCTGAGGGTGGGGGCCATGGGCAGACCCCAGGGCTCAACCCCCGCACGGCAGTGGGGGCGGCCGGGGGCTCTGCTGGCTCAGCCCCTGCGGTGCCGCCCCACAGCCGGGCTCTGCCTCCCTGCACAGCACTGCTGGGGGCCTGGGGAGCCCTGGGGAGCCCGGGGAGGCGGCAGGGTGATGGGTTTGGATGGGACAGGGCGGGGAGCAGGGCCTGCAGGGCCCCGGCACGTGGGGGCTGCTCCCTGCCCTCTCTCCAGGCCGGGTGCTTCATCTGCCCTGCCTTCATTTCCAGCCAGACTTTCACACTTTGGGATGCAAATGAACCCTTCCTTGGTGCAAGGAATCTGAGTCAACAGGTTTCTGGCACTCCTGTCCGTGACTGCCGGGACGGCAGCGATGTGTCCTGGGACCCGTCGGGGTGGTCCCGGTGGGGTGGGGGTGCCTGGGAGGCGCCTACATGGGGACAGAGCCTCTCCCTGCCCCGCGGCTGCTGGAGCTGCGCGCCCACCACGGCATCTGCCTGCAACCCCCGGCTGCCTGCACCACGCCACCCCCAGCAAACCACGGGGACGGGCAGCAGCCGGGCTGCCAGGAGCTGCTTTATTCTGTTTCAGTGCTTCCAAGCAGAGCGGGGGCACCTGCGCCCCGCACAGGCTGGGCAGGCGCAGTGGGAGCGGGATGCGGGGCTTCGCCTCGCACCTCTGGCTCGTCATGGGGGTGTGATGGCACGGGGTGGGAACGGCCCCGGAACGGCAGCTCCCGGTGCCGCCCTCCCCAGCCAGGGCTAGGCTGTGCCTGGAAGGGATGGACGCAGTGGTCAGTGCAGGATGAGCGCCCCTGTCCCGAGGGCAGGGGGAGCACGCTGTCTCCCCTCTGCCCCCCCAGGCTGGACCTCTGCAGCCTGGACCCCCGCAGGATGCCGGGCTGCTGGGGCCGCGCCGTGCCTTCCCCTGCGGGCAGGGTTTGGGGCTGGCCTTACCCTGCAGCGGGGGGACGCACGCCCGGCCGCAGTCCCGCAGGCAGCACTTCTGGCTGGGGGGGCAGTCCTTGTCCTCCAGGCACAGGATGAGGCACTCGCCTGCTCCGACACCGGCGGCTGCGGGGGGACAGAGCCCAGGCCGAGCTGGGCGCACGTGGAGAGAGGGAGCGGGTGAGGGAGCTGCCCTGCCCGCTGGGGGGTGAGCCCCTCGCCCCCCAGGAGGGGCAGGGTGAGGGGCAGCTCCCAGAGCGCTGGGAGGGCAAAAGGGGTGCTGGACCCAGCAGGGAGGGGGTCAGCGTGGCAGGGGACAGGATGGGGACGTGGCGGGGTCTTGCCCCCCCCGCGGCACTGGCGGCTTTACCCTCGGTGGGCGGTTTGCAGACGTGGCCGCAGCCGGTGGAGCAGCACTTCCTCGCCCCAGGGCAGTCGCCGTCGGTGTCGCACAGCTCCTCGCAGGGCCCCAGGGAGCCCCGCAGCACCACGGGGCACACACCGGGCTTTGCTGCAAGAGAGCGGCCCCGAGCACCATGGCCCAGCCGTGCCCATGGGGCCACGGCCTCAGGGTCCATCCAGCACCCCCATCCTGTGCCCCCCCCCCGAGCCCAGTGCCAGCCCTGCCCTCTGCCGTCCCGTGGGTCTGCTCCTGGGGGACATGGAGGGTCGGGCAGACGTGCAGCCCCCTGGAGCCGCAGCGGGGGTGCAGCCATCGCGGTGCCTGGACGGGTGCCACCGTCAGCTCTGGGCACTGCTGCCGGAGCGTGCCCGCAGGCACAGCCACGCACCCGCTGCTGCACTGGGGAGGAGCCGTGCACCCCCCCGCAACCAGGGGGCCGCAGGGCCTGCGTGGGGTGCGCACAGGTGTGCACGGAGCGTTCACACCCGGGCGGGGGGTGCACAGTCCCTGCGGGGGGCAGGAGGGCCGGGGGGGTACCTGTGTGCGGGGAGGTGCAGGCCAGGCCGCAGCCGGAGAAGCAGCACTTGCGGTCCCCGGGGCAGTCCCTGTCGTCAGCGCAGCGGCTGGGGCACGCCGCCGCGCCGCGCCGCGCTCGCTTCCGCGGGCAAAGGCCGGGTTTGGCTGGAGGGGGGCAGAGGCTCAGGGAACGGCTTGGAGCCCGCTGGCCCCCCAGCACCCGTGGACCCACGCAGTGATGGGGGGCTGTGGACCCGCGGGTCTGCCACACGGCTTTTCCAGCCCAGTGCGAGGCAGCCCCCAGGCTCGGGCAGGGACGGCTCCTGCGGCCACCATCCCCCTGTCCCGAGGGGCCGAGGGGCCGGTGCCTCACCTGGCTCTGCGGGCAGGCAGCGGGCGCAGCAGCTGCGGGCGCAGCACTTCTCCGCAGGGCCGCAGGCGGTGTCATTGCCGCAGCTCGCCCCGCAGCTCGCCCCGCTGGGGCCGGCACGGGGGCAGTAGCCGGGGCTCTCTGCGGAGGGAGACGCTCGGTGCACGGCGTGCCGGGGAGCGGGGCTCGCCCAGGGCACCCCACCGACTCCGGCCCCTGCCCTGCGGCCGGCAGCCCCCCCATGCCCCGTCCCTCACATCTGGCCGTACCTGTGGCAGGGAGGAGGCAGGCGCGGACCTCCCCGCGGCGGCAGCACTTCTCGGCCCCGGGGCAGCTGTGGTCGGAGAGGCAGTACAGCCTGGTGGGGCGCAGGGGGCCGCTCCCCGCTGCCGGGCACTCGCCTGCTTTGCCCGGGGCCGGTGGGGTGGCAGGCGGCCGGCGGCCCCGAGGGGCACGGCGCGGCGGCGGGCTGGCAGCGGGGGCAGCGCCATGGTCCCCTGCTCGCTGCTGCTGGGCTGGGGCGGGAGGAAGCTCCACGCACAGGGTCAGGAGCACCAGCACGAGGGTGCCAGCACCTGGCGTCATGGTGCTGCAGGGAGCCGTGCCGCTGTGCCCCGCCAGCTGGGATTTAAACCCTGCTGGGTGGGGGCTGGCCAAGCTGCTCCTTCCCGTGGCAGTGCGGTGCTGGGACCGTGGGAGCGCCGGGCGTGAACAATCTGGCCTGGGGGAGACTCCCAGGGCAGTGCCAGGCTCCTGGCCTGTGGCCGGCGCATCCTCCACGCACCCTTTCCAGGTCACCGGTGACCCGCGAGCAGCCAGCCCGGGGGATGTGGGAGGCGCTCCCCAAACCCTGCTCCCTGTAAATCCCCAGCATGGGAACAGGACGTGGGAGAGCTGGGGGAGTCTGTGTGTGCTGTCCCCACAGTGCCCACCTGATCCTGTGGGACACTTTGGGCTGGTCTGGGGGCTCCTCAGCTCCCGCTGGCTCTGGGAGCTGGAGCAGGGTGGCCGTGAGAGGGGCAGGGAGCCAGGGCTCCTGCGGGGAGCTGCGAGGTGCACAGGAGAGCAGGGCAGGAGCAGGAGCGGGGACCAGGTCTGAGCAGGCTGGGGAGGGATGGGGCAGGGGTGGGGGCAGCACAAGGGCAGGTTCGGGCAGGGATGGGGCAGGGACGTGTGGGGTTCCCTGCCCATGGCTCCTTCAGGCTCCTGCCACGGGCAGATTTCTGCTGCAGGGCTGGGAGCACGTGGAGCAGGGCTAGGAGATGCTCGTGCCATTGCGCGCACCAGCAGCACCCACGTCCCCGTGCCACACATTCCCACCTCCCCATGCCACCGCAGAGCAGAGATTAGCTCTGCTCCGCTGCACCTCGTGGCCCTCTCTGAGCACGTCTGCTAACAGGCGGGGGGGTGGATGTCAGAGCAGCTGGGGGGCAGCCCTGGGCAGGGGCACAGGCTGGGGACCCTTGGTGAAATGGGGTCTGGGTTGGCCCAGAGCCCTGGGCTGCTGGAACAGCGCTGGCTTGGGGTGGGCGATTGTCTGGTGAGCCCCTTCCAGATGCCACCTCTGCCAGCAAGCAGCAGCAGCTGTGCCGGTTCGGGCACATTCAGGCAGGACGAGGCCAGGAGCAGTGGAGCTGCCTGGCCAGGAGCGCAGCGGGATGGAGACGCGGCCACGAGTGCAGCAGGGAGAGGCTGCTTTATTGGTGAGAGCACGGGGGGCTGCAGCGCGCCCCGAGCCGGGCCCCAGGGAGGAAGCTGAGGCTGAAGGCTCTGAGCTGGGAGCCCAGCCAGGGGGCAGGAGGGCGCGGGGGGGCCTGGATGTGCGGGCATCGCGTTGGGCAGCAGCTTCCCTGTGGCTGGGCTGGCAGGAGGAGGCTGTGCCTGCAAAGGGAGCAGAGGGCTGTCAGGGGGACGGGGGAGCGGGTCCCGTGCCACAGGAGCCCCGGGGCTGGGCGGGTGCCCGACTGACCTCAGTAGAAGGGAGTCACGCAGGAGACTTTGCCGCAGCCATTCCTGCAGCACTTCAGGCTCCCGGGGCAGTTGGAGTCCGTCTTGCACTGGTTAACGCAGAGCCCCAGCATGGGGATCCCTGGCTTCACGGGTGGGCAGGTGCCGGGCTTCTCTGCAATGGGAAGGGCGCAGCGTGAGACCCACCGGCCGCGGCAGCAGGGGCAGGGCTGGGCGCTGCAGCTCCCGGAGCCAGGGGCACGGCCCCGACCCTGCCCGCCGACACCTGCAGCGGAGGGACCCCAGCGCGGGCTGAGGGCTCTCCCAGCCCGCAGCTCTGCCCGTTGGCACTGCCACCAGCCTGGAAACCCTGGGGACGCACAGAGTCGCCCACGCGGTGTGGCAGTCCCCACGCTCAGCCCCGTACTCGGGGGCACGGCTGGCACAGAGCACGGAGCCACGGCACGGGGCCCCAGCGGTGCCTCAGCCCCACTCTCCCCTGCTTTTGCCACAGAGAGCCCCAGCCGGGCTCCTGTGGTGCATGGCCTCAGCCTGGGTCTCCGTGGGGGCATGTGTCCCACGGGCAGCCTGCACCGTGTGGGGCTCCTGCCGTGCCGCCCCCTGCCTGCTGCTGCCTGCTGCTGGGCTCCCAGCTCCGCACCGCGCTGTCCTCTGCTGCGGCACAGCTGAGCCAGCTCTGTCCCTGCAGAAGGCGATGGAGGTGCCACAGCCTCTGGTTCACATCCGAGCGCTTGCATCACATCACATCGCATCACCATCACATCCCAAATCCTGTGTCCGTCTGCCCAGGCCGCTCTCCGGCACGGTGAGCGTACTCCAGCAGGTGGCTGCAGGGCCGTGTCCGGCGCAGGGCTGGGGATGGTGCTGCTGCGGGACGCTCCCCAGGCTCAGGGTCGGGAGGTGGAACAGTGCAACATCCTGGGCTGACGTGGCTGAGCAGCTAGCGGTCCCCGAGGGTGTGAAGGGGAGCAGGCACAGGCTCCCCTGCCCTCTGCACCAGCCCCAGCAGTGCCTGGGGAGGCTGCTCAGAGCCCCCCCGTGCTGCTGGGAGGAGGAAGGGGCGAGCGTGGCCGGCGCCAGCCGGGGCAGGGGGTGTGCTGTGCCAGGCGGCCACCCCGCTGGAGCACACCCTGATCCCGCAGGGCCCCACAGCCGTGCTGCAGCCAGAGACACAACGGGCACCCAGGCCCACGCTGCTGCCAAGCCCCGGGAGCCCCGGTGCTGTCAGCTCCTGGGAGGAGGGCTTGCAGCAGCCCCGGGGCTGGGGCAGGGGACCGTTACCGTTGGGCTCCTGGCAGGCCTTGCCACAGGCCGCCGGGCAGCACTTGAGGGTGCTCTCGCAGTCGCCATCGGACTGGCACCCCACTGTGCAGTTCGCTTCCTCTGTCGCTGGGTCCGGGCACACGCCGGCTTTCGCTGAAAGGCAAAGGCACACGGTGTGGGTGGGCACGGGGCTGCTGGCCCTGCAGCAGGGCAAGGGCTGCCGTCTGGAGGCGGGAGATGCTGCTTCCAGCCCCTGGGTTGGCGCCAGGGATGCTGCTGAGCACAGCCCTGCCGGGTGCTGGCCGGGGTCTCCGGCCCTGGACCCCATCTCCAGCAGGCCCTGGGGCCGGGAGCGATGCCGGCTGCTCGCACGGGGCCGGGGCCGTGCGCTCATACTCACTCGTGACATTCTGGGCGGATGCTGGCAGCAGCTCTGCCCAGAGAACCAGGAGCCCTGCGAGGACGAGCACGCTGCTGGCCTTGGGCATGGTGCAGGGGAGCCGGCTCTGCGCGTGCAGGGCCACCCCGCTGGGCTTTAAGCTCCTCTCCAGGTGGGGCCGGCCAGGCGGGAGGGGACTGCCTTCCGGGTGGCTCATAAGGAACTGGCCTGGCCAGGCTCCCCCTTCGTGCCGTTGCACAATCCCCAAGTATCAGGTATCTGCTCGCTCCTGGCTGCCGACCAGGAAGTAGAAGCCTCGAGCAGAGCGGGCGTCTCGCAGAAAACTTGCCCGGCAGGAACAGCCGCCAAGCGCCGCGCGCTGCATCGCCCGCTGCGGCACGCCGGCAGCCCCCGGCCGCCCCCGGCCCCTGGTCCTGCGGGGCGCTGAGCGGTGGTGGCCCCGTTCCGAGGCGGTGCTGGTCCCGCAGCACGCAGCCGGGCTGCGCTGGTAACGGCGGCAGGCGTGGGGCACGCGGCACCCGCGCCCCGACCTGTCCCGTCGCCACCCCAGCAGCAGCCGCATGCTCGGGTGCAGCCCCCGGCCCGGGCTGCTGCTGCCCTGCGGCGGGGAGGAGCTGGCAGCGCGCTCGGGGCTGCGGCTCTGCTGCCCCTGCAGCTCACCCGGCTGCTGCTCCAGCCTCTTGTTGTTGTGCAGCTTTTCGTTACTTGAGTGAAGAGCCCTTCAGGCTGCCCTGCACCTCCTCCGGGAAGGCGCCCGGCACGCGGGGCTCGCTCGTGCCACTCCTGCAGCTCCCTCTCACCCCAACACAACCCTGTCCCGCAGCTCCCCGCTGCGCCCGTGGCCTCCAGCAGCAGCTCCATTCAGCCTGGCCTGGTGGCAGCACTGCTGGGGGGTTGGTTGGCAGGGAGCGAGCCCCCCGTGTGCATGGTGCTGCAGGCACGGTGCTGCAGGCACGGCGGTGTGGGGGCTGAGCAGCCCCAGGCCCCCCCTGCCGCACACCCTCCTGCAGCCCGTACGCCAGCTGTCGGCATTCCTGGGTAGCTGGCGGTGCTCGGCAGCACCAAGCCAGGCTGTGTTTGACCAGGCCCAGCGAGCCAAGCAATCGAAATCACCCCGTGTGGCTGCCCGGCCCCCATCAGTGTTTGCCGCTCAGCCACTTCGTGGTCATCTACAAGCGCTACCGGCAGTGGGTTTAATTCCCTCAGGGTCCAGCACTGTGCTGGGGGCCCCAAGGACCTCAGACCCTTTGCTCACAGCTGCCAGTTTTGGCTCAGAGCGTTTGGCTCAGTCACGGGGGTACGACGTGAGTGCCCCTCCATGGTGCCAGTGCTGCCTGGCTGCAGGGCTTGGGCTGGACGCGCTCTGCCAGGGGGGCACCCAGAGCCTCCCCGGCCCTGTCCCGGGTACAGCCCCAGGCTGGGCCTCTCCTCCACAGGGTGTGGGGTGCGAACGGGGCCCTCCTGGGGGGATGTGCCCTCAGCACTGCGTCGGGTGGCTCAAGAGGCAGCCCCAGCTCTGGGCTGGAGCATCCTGGAGCCCCGTGCAGGCGCAGGGCTGCGTGGGCTCAGGTGGTCCCCGCTCCAAGGTCACGAGCTGTTTGTCTCGACCAGTGTCTGTTTCCAAGTAATTTAACCCCACAGTCAACAATGCAGCAAGGTGTGGAGCTACAGTAAATCAGTAACTGTTTGCGTTTGCCTGCGGTCCCCTCCCCAGCGTGGGTGTTTATGCAGTAACAGGAGCCGGAGCTGACACCAGTGCCACGCTGCCTGCGGGACGCTCGCTGCCTTTCATCGCTGTTGCAGCGGGGGCAGCCCTGGGGCGCAGCGGGGACAGGGTCACGGCCATCAGCCCGCGCCCTGCGGGCTCTCACCGCACAGTGGCTGTGTGCAGGGGCGGTCTGAGCTCTGAGGACGGCTTTTGAGCAGGGCTCTGACCACCAAAGAGGGTTTTGGCACTGGGGTTTGGGCAGGGCAGGCGGCTGCCGCATCGCCACCGCCCGCGGCGCAGCCGGGCAGTGCAGCCGGAGGTGCTCCTGCAGCGCCTGCGGCCCGGCCCCGCTGGGGATGCGCTGCGGGGAACGGCTCTGAGCCGGTGCTCCCAGCCCCGGGCAGACTGCAGGGCGGAAACAAAGGAGCTCCCCGAATAAAGGCGGCCTTGTTGCTGCCGCTGGCTCCCGTGCCAGGGGCACGGCGCTCCGGAGGCCGGGGCAGGACGGGGGTGGTAGCTCGGCGATGTGAGCATTGCCCCCGACACCGAGCTGAGGGAGCAGCGCGTCCCTGCCCTGTGCTGCGCAGGGACGAAGCCCGGCCGACCCAAAGGTGGCTCTCCCGGGGCTGGGCACAGCGGGGGCCGGGCAGGGGGCAGCGCGCTGCTGCAGGTCCAGTGCTGCCCACCCAGCAGCTCCAGGGACCCACCACTATCCACGCTGCTGCACCTGTGCTGGAGCTGCCAGCAGCGCCTGCCTTTGAGGTTTATCACTCTGTTCAGTTGGCTGATCCTATAACTGCTCTTATCGTTGCCTTTGGCTCGTAAAGTCTGCGGAGCGCGGGGCTTCCTGGGTACTGGTGGTGAGGGAGACGGAGCTGGAGGGCTGTGAACGTGCAGATGCCAGCAGACAAGCTGCGCCACAGCAGCCACCACCATGGAGGACAGGAGCAGACGGGAGCCCAGAAATGCACTTGTGGCAGGGGACAAGGAAGAAACCACGGAGGGAGCCGTGGGGAGCAGGGCGAGGTGCCTGCAGGTTTGCCTGGAGGTGATACCTTGACCCCCGTGGGACTCTGCTGAGCGCCTGCTCCGGCTGGATCTGCCTGCAGCCAGCAGGAGCAGCTGGAGAGGGACTGAGCGTGCTGGTGTCAGGCTGGGCGGCAGGGCCAGCAGCTGCGCTGGCTCCAGCCCACGCAGTCGGCATCATTTTCCGGGAGACAGAAATACTTTGGCTCCCATCGCCCACACACCGCGTTCGGGATGCTGCCGTCCTTGCCCCGGCTCTGCCAGGTGCTTCCTCGACAGAGGCTGAGGACAGCCCCGACGGTTCAGGGGCTCCCTGAGGCTCTGGCAGTCAGCCCTGTGCCAAGGCACGTCCTGGGCAGGATCCTGGCGGAGGGCTCGGAGGCAGCAGCCCTGCACCCCAACCAGCTCTTCCCACAGCAGCGGGTGGCAGCCCCTCCTCCGGGCTCTGGCAATCTGCAGCTCTGGGGCTTCCTTGGTGGAGGACAGCTGTGTTCACAGGCTGACGCCTGGGGAATTCTCTGCCCCTCTGGGGCCGGCTGTGCCACCCATCGAGGTGCACCCACGGGCAGGAGGGCTCCCTCCGTGCTCCCACGGTCACCAAGCCCTCCTCGCCCCTGCGCTGCCCCCACGGCACAGACCTTGGTGGCCCCCCTCGGGGCTGCGGAGCCAGCAGGCAGTGCCTGGCCCCAGCCCGTCACAGGTGCCCGGGCTCTGCACCGCCGCGATGGTGCTACCTGCTCGCCCAGCCGTCAGCCCGGCGTGGGAGCTCAGCCTGTGCCAGCCCCGCAGCGCCCCGCTCTGCGGCACCCCGAGAGCCACGGGGACCCCTGCACTCACCCATGTTCCCGGTGGCCGTGGCAGCCGGCTGCAGCTGCGCGCACAGGGCAAGGATACCCACAAGCAAAATGCTGGCGGCTTTCATGGTGCTCCCCGAGGACGCCGATGGCTGGCGCGGGTCAGCAGGGGTTTATATCTGCGCGGGGCTGGGGAGGGGCTGCCACGCACATAACCTTTGGGTACTGAAACTCTCAGTGCGTTTCGCAGCTGTGCCCGAGGCAGCAGCAGCTCTGTGTCGTGCTATTACCTGAGAAATCATTTACTATGGCCCCATCCCAGCCCCAGCAGCCAGGCTGCAGCCAGGGTGGGGACATGAGCACCCAACAGGCATCCTGCCCTCGGGGGAAACATGGGCCGTGAGCCAGGGCCCCAGGAAGCCCAGATGAAGGAGCTGGAGGTCTCCAGCTTGGAGAAGAGGTTACGGAGGGGACAGGAGGGCAGCCAACAAAGAGCAGTCTCCTCGCCAGAGCTGTGGGACTCATCACTGCAGATGTCAAATGTTGCCCAGGTTTGGAAAGAGCTGAGACAAGCTTATGGGACAGGAACCTGGTGTGGGACTGTAGAAGGACACTCACCCCAAGGTGATGGCCGTGCTGGCCGCACGGCACAGGGGCGTTTTGGGACAGAGCGGCTGGGGGTCTGCCCAGGGCTGTGCCCACCCTGGAGAGCTGGCGCCTGCATGCCCCAGCCTGGTCCCTTTCCCCCATCCAGCTGCCTCCGCCCGCAGAGCCACGGGTGACCGGCTCCTCATCGGTGAGCATGGCCCCAGGGGGAGCAGAGCGTGGGAAGCTGGTGTGACGTGCGAGGCTGGGAGCACCCACTCACCCTGTGCCATGTACCGTGCACCATTCCTGTGCGGGGACAGGCGGGCTGGGTGCCGTCACGCCGGCGGGCTGGGCGCGGGCAGCGGCGGGGCCATGTCCCGGCAGACGGCGCGGCTGGGTGCTGCGGCGGGGTCACCACCGGGGCTGCCGCTCACCCGGCCATGCGCGGGGATGGGAGGAGTGGGGCAGCCAGCAGGCAGGGAGGCTCGCGGGTGCCAAGGCGGATGCCGGCCGCAGGGGCTGCCCCAGGGTGCGTACTGCTGCCTCCAGACACCTGCGACTGGGAGGGGACGCCCGAGGTTAACGGCGCGGGGAGATTACAGGGAGCCCAGCGCAGCCAAGCGTGCGAAGGGTGAGCAGCGCCGAGGACGGGGTGTGCTCCAAGCCTGCTGGGCCCTGCGGCACTGCTGCTGCTGCGCCCCGTGTCTCTGCGGTGGGAGATGCTGCCGAGGGTGCGCAGACCCACGCAGGAACCCCATGTCCCTGCCCGCGACCTTCGTGTCCCCGCCAGGCACTGCACGTGGCGCTGCGGCCGATCCGCCCCCAGGCTCCTCTTGCTGGTGGTGGCGGCGCTTGCCCACGGGCAGAGGCACCCGGCTCGCTGGGCTCGGCAAGCAGGAGCCGCACAGGGGCTGGGAAATGAGGCGCGCGCACCGAGAGCAGTGCCCCCAGCACGGCTGCGGGTGCGCGGGGGCTGCAGGTGGCAGCTCCGGCCACGGGGCTGGGTGCAGGTTTGGGGGCGCGGGTTTGGGGGTGCAGCTGGGCGGGTGGGGTTGCAAAGAGGCGCCGGGGGGGCAGCCTGAGGCTGCGGTGGATGGAGAGGGGCAGGCCCTGGCTTCGGCCAGGTGGACGGGGCTTTGGTGGAAGGGGCTCGTTCTCTGTCCCCCCCGGTGCGGCGTGCCAGAGGTGCGGTGCTGCGCATGGAGAGCGGGGCCTCGGCCGGGGAGCAGGTGCGTGGGAGGGGGGGAACCGCTCCCCGCCTGGGCTCTTCTCAGCCCACCCGAAAACAGGCATCTTTGTGCTGGGGCCGGCACGATCTCAGCTGTCTCACGGGAGGGTTACACCTTCCCGGGCCTATTTCCCTGCTCGGAAATTCCTGTTTGCGTCATTCACCCTTCGAGCGGCCAACCGCGCTCGTTGCTGGAGCTGAAACAAAGGGAACCCGCGGCAAGGAGCCCGCGGCCGTGCGCGCAGCCCCGGCCCCGGCCCCAGCCCCGTCCCCGCGCCCAGCACCGCGCCGCCTCCGCCCCCGCAGCGGCACCGCTCCTGCGGCTCCCGGCTGGGCGCTGCCCGCAGCCTCCCCCTCGTCCTCGGGGGGCTGCGGGGCCGGGGCCGCCGTTAGCGGGGCGGGGCGGGCGGCTAACGGGGGCGTTTCGCCGCGTGCCCGAGCCCCGCAGCTCGCGGTGCCGTGAGGCTCCTGCGGGTTCCCCGGCCCGCGGGGCCGCCCACGTTGCCCTGCCCCGTGCCCCGTCCCGGCCGTGCCGAGCCGAGCCGAGCCGTGCCCGCGGGGCTGCCGGGGCTCCCCGCCCGCGCCCCGCTCGGCAGCCGCCAGGTGAGGCTGTTGCTCCGCCAAAGCGGGCGCGGGGGCGGCGGGGGCGCTGCTCGGCTCCGCCCGGCCCCGCGCTGAGCCCGCCCGTGCTGAGCCGTGCCACGGGCGGCGTCCCGGGCCGGGCTGGGCCGAGGCGTGCCCCGGGCCGGGCCGTGCCCCGTGTCCCTTGTTCCGTGTCCCGTGCCCCGTGTCGTGCCACATCCCGTGTCGTGCCGTGTCCCGTGTCCCTTGTTCCGTGTCCCGTGCCCCGTGTCGTGCCGTGTCCCGTGCCGGGCCGTGCCCCGTGTCCCTTGTTCCGTGTCCCGTGCCCCGTGTCATGCCACATCCCGTGTCGTGCCATGTCCGTGCCGTGCCGTGCCCCGTGCCGGGCCGTGCCTCGTGTCGTGTCATGTCCGTGCCGTGCCGTGCCGTGCCCCGTGCCCCGTGCCGTGCCGTGCCATGCCGGGCCGTGCCCCGTGCCTTGCCGTGCCGGGCCGTGCCGTGCCGTGCCGTGCCCCGTGCTGTCCGGCGCTGCCCCGTGCCGGGGAGGGGCAGGAGCCCGGCGCGCGTTGCGCAAGGCCCGGGGCAGGGCTCGGGGCTCTACAAAAGCTCCGCGGGGCGCGGGCGTTGCGAGGGCAGCGCCATGAAGCCGGGGTCGCTGCTGTCGCTGCTGTCGCTGGTGCTGCTGGTGGCCCTCCTGGCCCCCCGGGGCGAGTGCCGGCCGGACTCGGAGCTCGTCCTGGCGGGTGAGCCCGCGGGGCCGTGCGGCGGGGGCACGGCTGGAGCGGGCGGCCTCCGAGGGCTTCTCCGACCCCAACGGCTCGATCGCTCTGCGGAGCCTCTGCCCCTCGCCCCCCGGTCAGGGCGCGGCCGTGGGGTCGGAGCTGGGCTGTGGCGCCGGGTCCAGACCGGGCCGTCCCCACTGCCGGGACGAGGGGAAAGCCTGCTCTAGACGCCACAGGCAGAACGGGGGGCTGGTGCTGCAGTGCCGGAATAAGGGGTGGTGGCGGGTTTGGGGCATCTCCGGCGGCTCTCGCAGCAGCGGCGCTTCCAGCAGGCGCTTTGCAACGCGTCGTGTACCCACGCTGCTGCCGGGCGCTGGGCGCCAAGGGCAGCACGAGACCTGCTCTCTGCTGCGGGGCAGAGCTGCTCCTGGCCGCAGGGGCCGGGCTGGGGGCCGTGCCTGGGCTGGGGACTCTGCCTGCCTGCTGTAACCACCCCCCTCGCCCTCCTAGGGAAGCTTGGCCAGTGCCCTGCGCCCAGGAGGACCCCCGGAAGCTCCTGCGGCTACTTCTGCTCTACGGATGACAACTGCCCGGGCAGCGAACGCTGCTGCAGCAACGGCTGTGGACAAGAGTGCAGGCTCCCCATTGGAGGTGAGGGGGTCCCGTCCCCCGGCAGCCCCCTGTGGCCCTGAGGGAGCCTGTGCTCTGCTCTCTGGGTGGGGGCTGAGCTGGGTCCTGCCAACCCCTGCACCCCGTCCTGGCACGGGGCTGGGATGCGCTCGTCTGGGCTCCTCCGAGCTCTGCCTGTGGGGGCATCCCCCACAAGGGCTGGTGCGGGGCCCCTGCGCGCCACCTCCCCCACTCTCAGCCCCTCTGGTGGGGGGACCCAGGGGTGCCCACTGCTCCCTGCCTGCAGAACCTGGGGCTGGGTTGGGCTGGGTGTGGGCGCGGGCGGGGAGGGACTGGCAGGGCCCTGACCCCACCGGGCACCCCCAGGAAAGCCAGGTTTCTGCCCCCGGCTGGACCCTGACATGATGACCATCTGCCTGGTGGAGTGCGGCAGCGACAGCGACTGCAAGGGCAACGAGAAGTGCTGCAGCATGGGCTGCCACGTCCATTGCGTGCGGCCGGTGCCAGGTAAGGGTGGCCAGGGGCTTGGCGGGATGGGGGGGCTTGGCCCGGACAGACCCTGCGGACACGAGTCTTTCTCCTTATCCACAGCCAAACCAGGCGTCTGCCCCAAGAGAAAGGTGCTGCAGACCTTAGTCGCTTGCAACAACACCTGCAGCGACGACACCGATTGTCCCGGCAGCAACAAGTGCTGCTTCACGGGCTGCAGCCGCGGCTGCGTGCCTCCGGCCAGACGTAGCAGCTACAACCCGGCTGCCGTCCTGCTGGGCTGGGGCTGGGGCTGCCACCAGTGTCCTGCTCTCGTCGCCAGCCCCGTGCTCCAAAGCGACATCTGCCACTTGCCCCCGGAGCACGGCCCCTGCAGGGGACACTTCTATCGCTACGCCTACAACCCTGCCACGGGGACGTGCCGGGTGTTCTTGTACGGCGGCTGCAGAGGGAACGCCAACAACTTCGAGACCCTGAAGGAGTGCCAGCGGGCCTGCCAGAGGGGTGAGAGGAGGGCGCTGGGCTGGACTGGGCTGGACTGGGCTGGACTGGGCTGCTCCTGCCCAGGCGGAGCAGGGGCCGGTGGCAGGGTGGGAGCGTGGAGCCGCGTTGCTCCGCAGCCAGCTCCGGGGAGGCGCGGGCGGGGGCCGAGCAGTTCTGAAGGATGTGAAGGGCAACGGAGCGTGCAGGCGGCTGCTGCCGAGAGCTGCCCCACGTGAACCCGCTGAAAGCACCCTCGCAGGTCCCGGTGCCGCGGTGGTCCTGGGGCCACCCACCCCTCCCCGCCTCCCGGTGCTCCCCATGCCACTGGTGCCTGGGGTCGGCTCTCCCCGGCGGTGTCGGTCTCGAGCCTGCGGGTGGCTGGGCAGCCCCGAGCCCCTTCCCGCTCCCCACCCGCCTGCTGCAGCCGGGCTGTGCCGCAGTGGGACCACAGCAGGGAGGCAGCAGCTGCGCTCACCCGGCCACCGCGCGCTTCTGCTCGGTGATTTCAATCAGCACGCAGCTCCGTCCTGGGAGCGGGGCTTGTCTTTGGTGAGAACTAGGCGATACTGTTAGGAATAATAATTTTGCAGCCTGATTATCAAAATATGAAACCTGCCAATCCTAGGCTCTCAGCCCGCACAGGAGGGACGAAAAAGGCGCGCTCCTTGCAGGTTGCCTTCCCGTTTCTGTGCCAAATGCTTTTGGCACGAGGCGTGCACTGGGGAGAGCAGGCTTGGAGGGGGAGGCTGGCAGTGCCCCCGTGGGGGGGGAGGCAGCACCCTGTGGGTGCTCGCTGGGTTGTGACACTTGTTTCCTAGCACAGCCGCGGGCGGTTGGGGCTGTTGGTGGTTGAACGGCAGCCGTGGCCGCTCCCTTCCCCTGGCACTGTGGGGTTCCGGGGAGGCTGCGGCCCTGGCGTGGCACAACAGCAGGGCCACGAGATGCTGCTGCCTCCTCGGGGCGCCCGCTCCATGTCCCTGCTGGGCTGGGGCCTGGAGAAGGGGCAGCCCCGGGGTCAATGTGCTGGGGGCGAGCTGTCCTCCAGCCCCCACAGCTCCTCAGCCCTGCCTGCACGCCCCGCTCACTGCCCTTCCTTTCTTCCCAGGGAGAGCCACCGAGTGACCCCGAGGGGATGCCGCGGCCCGGCCAGGTCTGCAGCGGGGCCGGCCACTGCACCCTGCCCTCTCAATAAAGCCGCCAGGACGCCTGGCTTGCAGCATCGTTGCCATCTCTCTCTTGCCTTCCCACCGCGTCCAGGGGCTGCCAGTGGCACCATGCGGCCTCGTGCTCCCCAGCGCCGTCCTGCTCCCCCTACATCCTGGGGAGGGTGTGGGGATGGGATTGAGCCCCCCGACCCCACCACAGACCAGGGCTGGCGGTGCTGTGCTGCCACGGGGGCTGCTGTCCAGGCAGGCGAGCTGCTGGGGTGTGGGGCCCCCGCCACGGAGTGGCAGTGGGAGAGCCGGGCATCGCTCACGGACACCAGGGGCTGGTGCCAAATGGGCGGGCGATGCCCAGGGCTGGGCACAGGGAATGCCTCGGGGAGGTGCTTTCGGGAGCGCAGGGGGTGGGCTTGTGCTGTGTGTCAGACCTGCAGCACCCAGACACCGCTGTGCCTGTGCCCTCCCCACGCGATGCCAGCTCTGACCACTGGCAAGCTCTGCACACAGAGATGGTGAGGAACTTGAAACAGAAAAGACGAAAACCTGCTGAAAGTGCCCATTTATTATTCAGCTCCCTCTCTCCTGGCTCCTGCTCAGCCCCAGCCTGTGCTGCGGTTGCTCCTTGGTGCAGGGCTGGAAGCCCGGGGGCAGCCCCCGGTGTCCCGGTGCCAGCACCCGGTGTCCCAGTGCCAGCCCCCAGTGTCCCGGTGCCAGCACCCAGTGTCCTGGTGCCAGCCCAGGGCTGTGGGTGCAGCGCAGGGACCCCAGCCCACACGCTTGGAGCTGCGCTTCCGAGGCACGGGGCGGGCACGGGGAAGGGAAAGGAGAAGGGAACGCGCGGGGCTGCAGGGCCAAGTCATCGCGGCGCTGTCATCGAGCACCGCGCGGTGCCAGGGGGCTGGGGGGGGGCTGCTGCCCGCTGCCACCCCGCGCTCAGCACCCCCTTATCTGCGCTGCCCCCATCAGTGTGGCTCTCGGGGGGCTGGCGGCAGCGGCTGCCCGGCCGCCTCCGCAGCGCGCGGCTCGATTGCAGCTCTAATAGCTGCCATCCATAACGGGGCCTCCGGCCGGGCGAGACGGGGGCGGACGGGGGGGCCGCGGCGGGCGCTGGCTGCCTGCGGGCTGGCGGCAGCCCTGGCCCCCTGCCATGCGGCGCAGCCCCGGCCAGCGGCGCGGCCACGCGTGGCGTGCCGGCTGGCGGCACAGGGAAGGCGGCCTCCCAAAATGGGGTTTTTATTACAGCCATACATCACCGCGGCGGCCTGATGTGGGCAGACGGCGGTGATTTTTCTTCATGGTTTACAGACAAATGAGGGGAAGGAAAATTGATGTGAACTTTGCTATAGCGAGAGGTCGGGCGTGCGGGCAGGGAGCTGGCAGCGCTCGAGCTGGGGGCTGCGGGGGCCACCTGCCAGCCCCCCCCAGCTCCCTGGCCTCTGTCTGCAGGACAGACGGACGGGAGCACCGGCAGGACCGGGAGGCATCGTGTCCAGCCCGGGCACCGTGCTTGTTCCTTCCACACACGTGCAGGGTGTGCGGATGAGGCACCGCAGTTGAGCCCTGGGGGCGGCTCCCCCCCACCGCTGGGGGCCGGAGGGTGACGGGACCCCAACGTCCCCGGCCCCATCGCCCGCAGCACGGCCCTGAGCGGGCGGCTGCGCTCGTCCTCGCTGGGGAGGTGTCTGGGGGGGACGGGCGGGCAGGGTTATTAATTCCAGCGGACGTTCATTATCACTGCAGACGTGGCTCTGATGTGCGGCTCCAGGCTGGCTGTTGTCACAGGCTTTGGGTGAGATCTTGATTGCCCTCACCACAATTAAAGTCGCCTCCGAACACCACGGTCCTGCCTGGCATAAGATAACAGTTAATACCCGCAAATAGTGACTATCAGCTTCTCCATAAGGCCCATAAATATTAATACAATTCTAATTAGTTCCTTTAAATACATTGCCTAAATTAAGCATTTCCTCAGCAATAAATCAGCGGTGCTTTGGCATTCTGCTCGTGCACATTCAGCAGATCACGGGCTCTCCCCGGGTCCCCACTGGCCCCGTGGCCGGCCCCTGCAGTGACCGGGGGATCGGACCCTGCGGTGACGAGGGGCTGTGCTTGGTGGTGCCGTGCTGAGCCAAGCCGTGCCGAGCTGTGCTGAGCCAAGCCGTGCTGTGCTCAGGCGGAGCTGCCGCCCCCCTGCAGCGTCCCCCAGAGATCCCCAGGCTGGGCCCTGGATCCCTCTGGCAAGGTCCCCCATCCTGAGGCAGCGAGCAGGGGAGCCCCGTGCTTCGGGGGGGGCTTTGTCAAGCGATTGCGAGAGAGGATTTTCAAAGATGAAATATCTCCTAAGGACTCCGAAGTCACTGATATAAAAATAAACCAACTATTAGATTCAGAAGAGGAAAGGGAGCCCAGGCTTCACTGTACAAGCAAAAAGTGCCCTGTGACCCTAATCAGGAGTAATATTATTAATACATTTTCCCCCAGGTGCACCCGAAGATTTGCATTTCCAGCAATTTGCACAATAATGAGGCAAGCTGACCAGGCTTCACCTCTGCAGCAATCACCTCCAAATCAATGGCAACGTGCCGGTGAGCTCCTGTGGAAGCTCGCGGGCTCCAGCTGCAGCTGTGCCTGGCTTCCTGCGCGCCACTCTTCCTCCTTCCGTGGGTGGAAGCACCACGCGTCCTCCCGCTCCCTGGTGCCGGTGGCACTGGAACAGAGCAGACACCAAACTCACTTGCTCGAGGAGAAATTAATACAGTGTGAAGCCTGTAGTGGGTGATTTAAGAACTGAATTTAAAATCTCAACACAAAGAGATTTTTTTATAAGGTCAGAAGAGAGATTAAATGCTACAGACAAGCACAGCACTTGCCATTTCAAGCATTGCTTTCGCCATAAATACTTGGGGCTGGCGCCGCGTGGCTCAGAGCCCCCTGCCCCCCGATGGGGCCGCCCCGGGGCAGCGGGGGGGCACGTTGCTGCGAGCGCAGGCAGCGAGTGACATGATGGCAGCCCTCGCCGTGCCGACGTCCTCGTGGGCACGTCCTGAGACAAGGCACAGCCGGCCCGAGGAGGGTGAGCACAAAGGGCTTCTGTCTGTGGCTGCGGCGCGGGGCCACAAAAAGCTGGAGGCACCGGCGCGAGCTGGGGCTGGGGGGGGGGCTGCACCCCCGGGATGCAGGCAGTGGGGTCAGCTGTGGGTGCCGGGGGGGCCCTGCCCGCTGTGCCCCCAGCCTGTGCCCCCAGGGCTGGCGCCCACCCAGCCTTCCCAGTGGGGCCAGCTCCCCATGGCAGGGACCGGGATTGATGGCAAGAGATTTGAAAGGCTCCAAATGCGGAGGTTACATCGCTGAGACACCCCCATCCATCACGAGACGCTCATTATTAAGTAACGCCCCGCACGCCGGGCTGATTTCACACCTTATCTGAACCCAGCAGCTGTGCCCTAAATCCTGAGCGCCGCGACTGTCTGGAGGAATTCGGTTGCCTGTGTTTAAAATTAGTGTTAGCATCTATCATTTCCCCACACCAAATGGCTTCTGTGTCGGCACTTGGCAGCACTAATCTGTCACCGGGCTCTGTGCTGCCCAGCTCAGTACCCTCTCCGTCACTGTCACAGGACCCCTCATTGGCAAAATGTCACCCAAAGGACAAGTGCCACAGCTTGGCCTCCCCCTCCGCCCCTGTGCTCCTCTGTGCCCATCACCACGGCCGCCAGCTCCGCTCCCGGCAGGGCTGCCTCAGGCTCCAGGCTCCGCGGCACGGGTGGTGCCCGCCCCGGACGGCCCCTCTGTGAGTGCCGGGGGGCTGCCCCTGCCGCTGCCCCAGCTCCGTGGGGGGGCTGCGGCAGAGCCCCCGTCTGTCTCCAGCTCCCGCCGCCTCCCTGGGCCCCCAGGCCGGGCAGGGTGCGGGATGTGAGGGTCTGGGGGTCCTGAGCCAGGGCGCGAGGTCTGGCAGCCGGGGCCGCCGAGCTCCTGCCGCAGCAGGGCAGGGCCATAAATAACCTCCCATTAGCGCGGCGGCGTCGCTGTGCTGAGTGACTGATTTTGCTGGCTACATTACGGGCTTCATAAACACAGTCGTTTATTCCCAGCCTTTGCTCCGCCGCCTCCGGGGCCGGGAGCCGCGCTCGCCTCTGCTCGGGAAGTGGCCGCGGCCCCGGTGCCGCGCCAGGCTCTGGGCCATCCCAAATCCCGCGGGTGTCAGCGGGGCTGAGGGTTGAGCCTGGCCACGAGCGGGTCCTCGTGGCTGTGCTCCCCCAGGGCACGCAGCTGTGGGTCCCTGTCATCAGCGTGGGGGTGAGCAGGCGCCCGTGCCGGAGCTCTGGGGCACCTCCTCGGGGGGCACCGCGCACGGCCCCGGAGCGGCACCGCCGGGGCTCGCCGACACCCACGGGTGAGAGCCGTGACTGCTCCCTGCGGCGCGGGCACCGCGGGCAGGAGCCACGTCCTCGCCCAGAGGGATGGAGGTGGACTCAGGCAATGCCGTCCCTCACCGGGTGCTCCAGCCCTGCTGCAGCCAGGCACGCGGCGTGGGCACAGCCCGCCAGCCCTCACCCCACCACACCAGCTCCCCGCCTCCCGCGCGGGCCGTGGTGCCGCGGTGCCAGCCCCAAGCACGTGGCCGGGCCCCTCCTGGCCGCTGCTGCCAGCGCCTGGCGAGGAGCTGCTGCCAGGCAGGTGATGCTGGAGCTGTCGGCGTGATGAAAAGCCTCCTGCAGCAATGCAGATAACATACAAGCACAGGTCAGGCGAGGCCCGTGTAGCCCATCCATCAGGCCCAGCAGCTACAGGCGCTCCCCGTGCCACCATCTGATGCATGTTATCTGGCACAAATGCGTTTCTTCCCCCAAGGTTAAACGGATGAGTGAGGTTCAGGCAATGACAGCTCTGCTTGCCCTGCAGAGGCGATAAACGAGCTGGAAGAACCAGAGGGAAAAAAAAGGTTCGTGTGCTGTCAAATGCTCCTTTTGATGGTGCCAGCCTAGGCACTCTCCTGCAGGGTGCCGGCACGGGGCTGGTGGCAACGCGGAGCCACGCACGAGGACGGGGACCCACGATGGGGACCCACTCCCAGTGGTGACGACCGTCACAGCTGTACGGTGCGGCCGTGCCGCTGCCGTGCGGTGGGCAGGTGAGCGCGTGGTCGTTTTGGCCGAGCCCCCCTGCCCCGTGCAGGCAGCGCTGGGGGCACGGGTGGGCAAGATGCGGTGGGAACGCGGTGAGGTGGAACCGGTGGGGAGGGGGCCCCGAGGTCTGCAAGCTGGGACCCCAGGAGAGCCAAGGGTGGGGTCTCTAAACGCAGCCTGGGGCTGGGTTTCCCCCACCCTGCTCTTTTTGGCTGCTGGCGGCTTTGCAGCGAGGTGCTGGGGCCCTGCCGGGGGGTGGTGGTGGCCCCGCGCCGCTGGAGCCCCCATGCCCGGGGCATTTTTGCCAGCTGCAGCAGAGCCTCCGAGGTGTGTGCGGGGGGGCGCCTCCCGCGCGGCTTCGCCCCATCGGGTGCCACTGCCCTCGCTCAATGTCACACTTGGAGCCTGTCAACGTGAAAAAAGGTTTGCATCCGATAAGCGATCGGGCTGTCAGCTGCGGAGTGCTGCTCGCTTGTGATTTACTGCAACGTCGCTAACGGAGCACAGATTTTTCTTAATCTAAATTGAAAACTACTCAAGTAGAAAAATAATTTCATTGCTTCATCTCGGAGGGGCGGGGGGAAGGCGGAAGCCTTGTGCCGGGGCTGGCTGGCCCGGGCCGGCGGCACTGCACTCGCGCCTTGGCTCCCGCGCCCTGTGCCGCCAGTTCGGCCCCGTGCCACGAGCCACTGGCACCGCTGGAGGAACGGCAGCTGCGTGGGCGGCGGCACTGAAGCCCCCTGCGTGCCCCCGCCTCGGCCTGGGAGCTGCTGGCACCCCTGGGCGAGGGGCTGCAGGGGCCGGGTCCCTGCCAGCGGGGCGTGGGACAGGCCCTGGGGCAGCCCCGTGGGGACACAGGAGGGGGCACGTCCCCGGCATGGCACGGAGGCGGCGCGGAGCCGCGGTGCTCGCCGTGCTGTGGTGCCTGGCCGTGCCACAGGGCTCACTGTGCTGCAGGGCTGCGTAGCACAGCGTGAGGAGGATGAGTCCCGGGCATGCAGGTGCCTCTGATCTGCCCGTGCTCGGCAGGGCACGCGTCAGCCCCGGCAGGAGGGTGATCCGTGCGTGGCAGCGTCATGGGACCCCCGGGCAGCACCGTCCCCGCCACGGGGCGCGGGAGGCCGCGGCAGAGCCAGTGCTGGAGCTGCGGCCAGGGTCTTTTGCAAAGAAAGTGCGAGCGTCTGCACCCTGCTCCCTCCCAGCTCCTCATTAGGGGCTAACGGCGCTGTTGGCGCTGTTGGTCGTTAGCAGTGAGCGGGCAGGCAGACGCGCACATGCCCGACCAGGCTGCTACACGTGGCCCCCGCTCAATTTTAATTTGCAGCACTAAATACAAGGAGGGGCCACGAGCAGGGCCGGGGCTCGGCTGCACCACCAGGGCAGGGCAGGCCCTGGGCAGGAGCGAGATTTTGGCCGTTGTGCCACGGAGGGAGCCGGGAGGGGCTGGGGGGGCACAGCCAGGTGCCGCCAGGCCCTGCCGTGCTGCACGCAGGCGCAGCCCAGGCACGCGCTGCCTCGCCGAGAGATCGGCAATTTGGAGCGTGAGCGAATTCTGGGAGCATTTGCTGAGCTGGATAATAACGTGCCCAGTGAGCTGCATCCCAAGCATGCTGCCAAATTAAAGAATTTTTTTTCCCCTTTAATTTAAAAGTCACCGTTGGGAAATCTCCATCGGCCTCACCAGTGATTTCCCCCCAGGCTGGCTTTCTGGAGAAATCTTTAATTTTGATTGTCACACTTTCTGGAGTTTAACTCAGGGAAGCAGAGCCATAAATAAGGTGCCACTTCGGCGCCGAGGCTCCAGCTGTGCCGGGACAGCGAGCGGCACCGGCGCGGGCAGGCAGCAGCCGCGGGAAGGGCGAGCAGCCAGGCCGTGGTACCAGCGTCCCTCCCCGGCACCTCGCCCCCCGGCCCCCTGCCCGCTGGCCAGCCCCGCACACCCCAGCCTGATTTCACAGGTCACTGCCCCTTAATTAGCTGGGCCCTGTCCCCCCCACCGCCTGCAAAACCGCAGGTTCGTGAAAATCTCATTAGCCTCAATTCCACAGCTGGCTTCTCCCGCCTGCACCGGCGCCTCCGCATCGCCCTGCGGTGCTGGCGGGCTCGGGGCGCGCTCTGCCCGGCGCCCGGCACCCCACGGCCGCGGTGCCCGGCTGTGCTGCGCCACGCCGCCTGCCGGCACCGTCCCACCGGGCTCCGAGGCCGGCACGCTGGGGCGCAGCGGGGTCTCTCCGTTTGCTGCAACATGCGCGGTGGGGCCGTGGCTCCTCTGCAAGAGCAGTCGGGAGGTACAGCCGGATCCTACAGACCAGACACGGTGTGGGCACAGGGTGGCGAGTACGTTCGAAGCCTGCTTCACAGGCCTGTCCGTGTGCCGCTGCTCCCTGGGGCTGCCCGAGCCCCGCCGTGGTGGGGCTGGCCCGAGGGGGCTGCGCGGAGCCCCCCACAGCCCCTCTCCTCTCTCTGCTTGGGCAAAACTCGCCGGCGGTCACAGGCAGGGTTTTTCCTCTCCCGTAATGAGGCCTTGGAAAGGACTCGCCGCACAGCTCTGTCAGCAATTAAGAGAAAGGGAAAAAAAACACAAGCGCCTCCCTTTCGGCGCAGAGCCCCGCGCGGTGGTGCTGGGGTGAGCTCCGGAAAGGTTACAGCCCATTTGCATTTTACCCTTCAGTAATTTCAACACTTACGGGTGCAATTAAGAGGCAAGTCTGGAGTTATGAAGCTATCAGTGCGGAGAGACCTGAATACTAACAAACTCCTGTACGCGCTCACCATCCTGGGCCGTCTGATTTATCAGTGATAAAACTGCTATAATGCCAGCAGATTTCCATCGGCCGCAGTAATGGGCCTTGACTACATTAAATGCACATTTTTTAGCTTGTCTGAGAGCCCAGCCCTCCTGAAGCTGTCGGAGCGATGGGCTTAGTGCTCCTCAGGGGCCACAGCAGCTCTGACCGTGCCGGGCGCTGCACTCATGGTCCCATGGCCGCCAGATCGAGAAGTTTTGGTCCAGTTTTGACTTTTGGAGGAACGGCACCAGGATGGGACCTTTCCTCTCACCGAGAGACAACAGGCACCATCTCCTGCGGCAGCGCAGCCCAGGGCAGTGGGGTGGGGGCAACTTCACTGTGGTCCCCCCATGTCCCCTCCTGCCTGGGGGACATGGCCCCTGCCGAAACCTGTGCACAACGGTGGGCTCGGAGACCCGCGGCCTTCCCCTTTAAGCTTCATCCCATTTAATTGGATACTTTTGAGCCCAGGCTCATGATTTCTGCAGCAATTTGGTGTGAGATTTCTTTCTTTCCCTCCATTATCCACCCTGATTAACTCAGCTGCACCTGTCAGCTTTTATTCTGCGGCGCGGGGAGCGCTTGCGAGGACCTGTTAAAATGCATGAGTTTTATCACATTCACTCTTTCCTGGCCAGTGATGCTGAACCAGCAGCTGGGGGGGGGCTGCAGTGGGGCTGTGCTCAGAGCTGGACGAAGCCGGTGCCGGGGGGCAAAAGCTCAAGGGACGAGTCCCTGCTCCCCCCGCCCAGCCGTGGTGCTGCGAGGGGAGCCGGGGGCAGTGGGGGCCTGCACCTGCGGGACCCCCCCTCAGGGCACCGGCGGGCAGGGGCCTGGCCCCGCAGAGCCCCCGGCCCTGCCACCACCACCGAGGGGTTGCTCAACGGCTGTGGATTTTCTGCTTTGGAAATGCTAATTTAACATTCCAGTTATAACTTGTTCCCTTTTTCTCATTTTAATAAAAACGAAAGCATCCGGAAACACTGCTGCACCCAAGAAAGAGCAAGATCTGACATAATTAAAAAGTGGCTTCAATCAGGCTGTTTTCCTAATGGTTTGTCATATCAGCCCCCACCGCCCTGCACCCCCCTGTACTCCCAACCCCCTGAGGCATCATTTACATTTCTTAATAACCCCTCATTAATATGCATGACGTGGGGAGGGTAATAACGGCTGAGTGCACACCACTAATTCAATTTCGGCGAGCCTCAGTGTGTTTAGTTAATCACCGGGGGACCTGGGTTACTCAGTACAATTATTTATTCGGAATTAGATCTTGAGGCATCTGGATTGAAAACCGAGCGAGGAACAAAATTAAAAAGGGATTCTCCTCCTCGGCACCCGCAGCCCCCGCGCCCAGCGTCTCCCTGCGGAGCGGGGCCGGGGTCCCGCGGCTGCCTTGCGCCGGCCCCGCGGGGTCACGGCGTGCCCGTGGGGGAGCGCCGGGGCTCCGGGCCCCGCGGGCGGTGGGCACGGGCAGGGGCAGGGGCAGGGGCACGGCCCGGGCTGCTGGCGGGCGGCGGTGCCGGGTTTGCCTCGGGGCCAGGCTGAGCAGCGGGGCTCGCCCCGCGCCCCCCAAAGCCTGCAGCACGGTGAGCGGGGTGCCCGGAGCCCAGCACCGAGGGCTGCTGCTCCTTTCCGTCCCCGTGTTTACTTGAGGGTGTGTTTCGTGCTCGGCTTTGCTTCTGTTTCTGGTTTTTACTCCAGTATTTTGTCCCCGTGCTCCAGCTCCCCTAACGGATGAAGCTCCCCGCTCTTCAATCCTGCCCCCCGCACCCGCTGAGCGCTGGGTTTCCTGGACAGCAGTACGGCTTCGTGCCCTGCCCAGCGCCCTGAAGGCTCACGGCACGGGGCTAAGAGCAAAGGGAAGGGAAACCACGCGGGAGAGCAGCGTGGGGACGGAGCAGGGCTGCGAAGGCCGCCCGCCACGGCCGCCCCGTGAGGCCCGCGGCACCGGGGCCCTGCCCGTGCTGCGGGGCGGGGGGCGCTGCTTTGCAGCAGTGTGGCGCTGCTTTGCGGCAGTGTGGCCCTGCTTTGCGGCAGTGTGGCCCTGCTTTGCGGCAGTGTTGCTCTGCTTTGCGGCAGTGTGGCGCCGCTCTCGCTTTCCGGCAGCGCCCTTCCCGCCTCGCTTTCCGGCGGAGCGGCGCCCCGGCAGCGCGCCTGCGCCGCGCGCTTTACGGCGCGGTGTCGCGCGGCCCCGGGCTTTAGCGACAGTTGGGCGGTGGCGGGGCCCGGCCGGAGCCATGGACGTGGGGGAGCTGCTCAGCTACCAGGTGCGGGCACCGGCACCGGGCACCGGGCACCGGGCGGGGCCGCTGGTGCCGGGCCCGGCGCTCTGCCGCTGCTGGCCCCGCCGTAACGGGGCTGCCCGGGGCTGGCGCTGGCCGCGGGGCCGCCGCCGGGCTCGGGGGCCCGTCGCGCTGCCCTGCCCGGGGGCGAGGCCCCGAACCCCGAGCAGGGAACGCGGCCCCGGTGTGGGAGGCTGCCCCCGGGCCTCCCCCGCGTCAGACCCGGGGCCGGGCCGTGAGGGCAGCGTTCCCGTGAGGGCTGCCGGGTCAGAGGGGGCGGGGAACTGGGGGAGAGCCCAGGGGAGGCGGGCGGGGGGTGACGGGCCCGGGGGGAAGGCGCGTGAGGGGCGGCCGGGGGCGCCGGGCGGGGTCGGCCTGGGGGAGGAGGCTGGGGGGGGGCTCGTCGCGGCCTGCGGCTTCCTCGTGAGGGGCGCGGAGGAGCAGGCGCCGGCCTGGTCTCCTCAGTGACCAGCGATAGGACCGAGGGAGTGGGGCCGGGCCGAGGCAGGGCAGGTCTGGGCTGGACAGCGGGAAGAGGCTCTGCACCGGGAGGGTGGTGGTCCCCTGGAACAGGCTCCCCAGGGAGCAGTCACGGCACCAAGCCTGTCGGAGGTTTAAGGAGCGTTTGGACTGTGCACTTAGTCACATGGTCTGAATTTTGGGCAGACCTGTGCGGTGCCAGGAGTTGGACTCGATGATCCTTGTGGGTCTCTCCCAGCTCGGGGTATTCTGTGACTCTGTGATCCCTGCGTGTGCCAGCTCTGGGACATCACCTTCCTGCTGTAAAGCTTCGCCCTGCCTGTCGCACCGGGCCTGGCTGTCGGCCGCGTCCCCCTGCCCTGGCTGCGTGGCACTGGCAGCACGGCCCTGCTGCCCTGAGCTCGGGTCTGCCTCCGCGTTTCTCTACGTACGATTTTCCTGTTGATTTTTCGGTATGAAATTAGAATGATCGCTGTTCGTGTTCCTTTACCTGAGGTGAAGAACACTACAGCATTACTGTTAATGATGCTGCCATTTACTTGCTTTGCAACACAATTTATACCTAAACCCTGTAAAGGTAAACCTTTGTTGAACTTCGGTTGTTTTTTTAGTTTGTAATCAGGTTCTAGTTTGGGTTTTTGCTTGTTTTCCTCTTGGTCTGAAAACACGAAGCCTACAGGATTCCCTTTGCTGAGAAGGAAGGCGCGCCGTCACGTTTCGGTCGCGCTGATTTCTGCACAGCCCTCTGCTGGGTGAGCTCTTTGTCCCGCAGTGCGGGTCGTTGCTTGTGGCACCACGGGGCTGTGCCCTGTGGAAGCTGCAGGTAAAGATCGGCTGTTCGGCTGCCAGGTACCGCGGCGCTGCCTTTCCTTGCTGCTGAGCTTGTTCTGGAGCTGTGGGCCAAAACATTCTGCGAGTTTCAGCTGAATATTGAGGACGCTGTCCTGGCTCTGTGCGTTCCCACCTGACAGCGAACACAGATGTTTTCACACCAGCAGGTGGGATAATGCTCCGGGTTAAATGTTGGACGTCAGGCGCTGAAGGGTTCAGACTTCCAGAGTTAGGCAGAAGGGTGAAAGGAGTGAAAGTGGGGGAGAGACAGGAGGCGGATAAATCCATCTGTATCTCTGATGCTGGGAGAACGTGATCCCTTTCTGTGGAGCTGCTCACGGCTGAGACATGGAAGCAGAAGGTGGATGGGACGGGTTTCACCGGCACCCACGTGGCGAGGGTCGGGCGTCTGCTGCTGCGGGGCGGCCGGGCAGGGCCCGCCCGCAGGACGCTGGGCACGAACGTTCTCACCCGCCCACCGGTGGCATCCAGCGGGACCAGGCTCCTTTGTGCCTCTGCGGCAGCGAGGTCGCCGACTTGTGTGGGTCAGGGTAAGATCGGACAAATGCAGCGTTGCTGCAAGCTGTCTGCTGTGCCCATCTGCCAGCGCTGCTGCTTCTGAGGCCAGGCTGGCGTGGTGGCTCTTGAACCAGCTCCTGACCTGCTCCGGGTTTGTCTGTTTTAGGGTTAGCCACAGCCGAGCTCTGGTTCTTTCCTCTCAGCTGGAGAAGCGTGAAGGTTCGGGACGTCCTCATCCGTCCTTGCTGCAGGGGCGGCCGCGGCCGTCAGAGGGGCGGGCTGGGCAATGGGTGCTGTCTGATCTTAATATCTTGCTGCGAATGAGTTGGTCTTCTCAGCTCCCCTCAGCAAAAAACAACCCAAACCCCACCTTTATCTTGTGGTGTTTGAAATTTGTGTCCTCTGAACGCTTAATCTGTGCCCTTGCTTAACCAAAAAGCTGTTCTCCCTCAGAGCCACCCCTGGGAGGTCTCGGGCACCGTGCCGCAGGTCGGCACCAAGCGCCTGTCGGGGCGGGGAAGGAACCTCCCGCGGCAAGGAGCTACAACCCAGCAGAGTCCAGCACCTGGCAGCTTGTGCAGAGCTCGGCAGCCCATAAACTTTATGTGTAGCTGCAAAACACTCGCAGATGGTCTCAACTGCTGATTAAATGTTGCTGCTGTTGTGCCCAGATCCTCGGGCCTGGTTTCCGATTCCAGCGGGTGCCTCGGGACAAAGCCAACTCCGGTTGTTTTCAGACCTCTCCCTCAATCCTCTTGGGAGGCAGTAAAGGAGGTGACTTCGGTTCTCTTTGCCATTATGTACCTCTTTCTTTCTGATCTTTGTATGGTAGCTCTAACGTGGGATGGGCAGAGGAAACTTCCATTTTGCCTTCGTGCCTTTTCCCGATCCGTGGGCTTTTCACGGTGGCGGGCTGCCTCGAGGACCTGCGTGCCCGCAGAGTCGGGGAGGAAAGGGATTCTCTTCCAGTGATAACCTGTAGCCGTGCGGGGGCAGCCTGCGCAGGCCTCTCGTTTCAGCTGCCTTCATTTGTGTGACCGGGTGCTCTCAGACCTCCTGAGGCTCCCGGCTTTTCCTGGAAGCCGCTCCTTCAGCCGGCAGTGGGCCGGGCAGGAGTGCTGTGCTTCGGGAACAGAGGCCAAAAGTAAGATTGATGGGAGCCGGGTTCATCGCAGGTGCTGGAAGCAAAATCGAGAAGTTAGTGAAGATCCCCCTGGAGATTTAGGGCTTGCTTTCGGAGCTCCTACGCTGGCAGCTAGCGGGTGGTTCCCTACAGTGGCTCTTTTGGGCAGGTTGCAGTTGGCGGAGACGCGGCCTCGGGAGCAGCTGCGTCACTTAGGAAGATTTATTTCAGATTTCGCTAACAAATAACTTCAGAGCTCCACAGTAACGAGGTTACTTATAAAACAGACGTCCTGGTAACGTGAGGCTCCTTCTGCGAGACTTCTCTAAAGCTTCCCGATGACGAAGGCGAGGTCTGAACGACGCTTTCACGCGCCTAAGGGTGTTTTGTCTTGGCACTGATGCGTTATCGCTGCTCGGAGGAAGGCGAGGCAGGGGCCCTGGGTTGGTTTAGGGCGTGATTCTTCTCCCCTGCTCAACACGCAAGAGGAGCGCTCGTGCTTCTGCTGCTCGAGCGCCGTACCGGTGGGGACGAGGGCTCGTCCTGGGCCCGGGGCTCTGCCACGGGGGGCTCCCAGCGCCCGTCTGTAACGAAGGGCTGGCTGCCTCACTGAAGCCCCAGAACGACTGCAGCTGAAGGACAGCGGAGGGACAGATCTCTTCTTTACCGATCAACATTTTGCTTAATTTATTGCATTTTACTTTTTTTTGTTGTTTTTTAAACCCTTTCCTGTTTTTTGTGTGTGGTGGGACCAGCGTTAGATTTAATTGGAAATGTCTCCTGAATGAATTTCTGGGGACGCGCTGCATTCAATAGGAACAAAATTAAGCTTAACTAATAATGTAATTTAAAAATGCTTTCCTTGTGCACTTTGTAATGAATTCCAGCTTCTTGCCAAATGCACCTTAGCACAACTGAGTAAAACAGAAGCCCACGCTTTATTTATTAAACAATTAACTTTCCCTTTTCTACCAGAAAGCTAAGACTTAAGTAGATGTGTGTGAAGCTACGAAATTATTTAAACAAATGCGTTTAGACACAATCTATGGGATTGCTTAACAGAGCGCACCAGTCTGAGCCCAGCAATGGATGTGCGTAATTCCCGTGGGCTGCTAACAATCCTGCAGAGCACGAATGCAACCCGGAGACAAAACCAACGAACAGAAGTTTAATGCTCGTCTTAAATCAGCTGCTGGTGGCTCTGCATCTCCTGTGAAACGAGCAGAAGCACAGGTGTCTCACTTAGCCATGATTTCTTAGTTTTAACAGTGCCGGGTGGAAAGCCGCAATATTCTCAGCAAGGTTTAGCAAAACATCAATAACAAAAGGAAAAACCTTAATGCCTGCTTAATAACGCTTGCCTGGGAATTCAATTACTGTCTGTTGGCAATCCATCGGCAGCGTTAATAACGGCGTGCTGGGCACTTCCGCAGTTTGTCATAATGACTTCTGGTGTGTGATAGAGGATTCCTCTCCCCAACAACGCATAAATACGAAAAAGGATGAAATAATTGAGATGGAGACGGGACGTAAATGCTGCTACTGTGGGTTTGTGTACTTAGAGGAAATGGGGTTGGTTTCATGATGGAGTTTTAATTTAGATTTTGTTCTGGTGATACAGTCCCTGCCCATGGCACACGGCGTCCGACAAACCACCAGCTCCTGCGGTCCTTCGCTGCAGTCGCAGCCTTATCTCCTTATCTGTTTTTTCTTTCTTTTTTTTGGTTCTTTTTTAGCGTTTAGAAATGAGAGCGAGGAATGATTTTCTGAGACTTTAAACGAGGAACATCCAAGGCAAATGTTGCAAGGTTTCTTCTTGTAAATGTCAGGACGTAAGTCGCTAATTTCTGTGTGTGGTTGTAATATTAATCTGTCGAAGCGAGTTTAGAATGAATTGGGTACTATTGAGCAGGAAGGGGAAGGACAGGAACTTGGGTGCTACTGAGGGCATCGAGCAAGGAATATCTGTTTACTGAAGATTTTTCCTTAGGTGAAGTCATTTAGAAGCATCTTTTTCTTTTTTCTTTCTTTTAATGGGGTTGCTAATTGCTTGGGAACGGTTTAAAGTATTGGTTTTTGGCAGTGATGTATTTGTTTCAAAATTGATCTATGTGAAATTATATTTTAATGTGCCCGGAAGATAAGTAACGGGAATCTGCTTAAGGAAAAAAACCCACACTCCAAACAAATAACTTTTTCATTTTGAAGAATCTCCAGGAGTGCTGCTGCTTCACAGCTATTGAATTATGAGCTCAGTAACTGCTTTAAGGGTGCACGGGAGCGCTGCAGAAGAGCTTATGTCAGGAGCGTATCGTCTGTAATGGAAGCAGCAGCGGAGCTGTAGGGGGAAGGCAGATAACGGCCGGGTTTGAGCAGCTCTGGCTAGCAGCAAGCACCTAGCACGAGCTCGGGCTGTACGCTGCTGTCTGAGCTTTTGTGATCCCGACGTCAGGGAACCTCGATTGGGCACCTTTCCCAAAGGGCACGGCACAGATACCCCTGAAAACACACCGTGCTCTCGGTGAGTCTGCTGTCTGGCTCGCCTGTGCCCTCTGCGCCTTTGTTCTGAAGTTCTCTTGGATTCTTCCTGACTTTGGCTCAGTCTCGGTGAGAACGCAGACCTTACGGTCACCAAAGCGTGGCGTGACTTTGGGGATTTTAGACAAAGGGACCCCCGAAGCAGAGAAGCTGGCTCCTTGTGCCAGACGATGCATTCCGAAATGGGCTGGACAAGCGTTAGACCTAATAAAATAGGAAATCATCTTCCAGGCAGCTGGAGCAGCTGATTGAAAACAGAAAGTAAAAATATTCTCACCTTCTATGTTTTAACACAGACTCTTGTTAGACAATAATGAATGAAGTTCTCCTTTTCTGTAGCTACAGAGCATAGAATACTGCTATTCGAGCTTGGTTGTCCTTCAAAAAAATGTGAGCAAGACCAAATTTAGTGGTTTTGTTGGTTTTGAAGAGAGTTTTTCCTGCTATTTCAAATGCTTTCATCCCCTTTTGTCTGAATTAAAACATGGGACTAGGGTTAACGGACTTTTTCTTGTCCCTGGCAAATTATGTTTAATTTTGTCTATTAAGTGGAAATTTTAGAATGTAATAATAGGTTGTTCCAAGCAAATCACTGCTTCATCTGGTGCCAAACCCCTGCAGAATCGCAGCAAGCAACAACGCTCCTGACTTGCATGCGTTAAAACGGGCTTTGATTCTACACTCACCGTTAGCAAACCGTAACACAGGGATGGGGGAAGTCAAGGGGAATTAGGATGCGTGCATGAATTCAACATCAGCTCATGTACTAGGGGGGTGAAAAATCATCTTTCACTGCCATATGCTTGAGCGCGTTGGTCTTGTCTGTAAAATGTGAGATTATCTCAGCTTAGCTGGTTCTAGATCCTTAAGGTTGTCCACCGTACCACCACTGAGCAGTTCGGTTTGACCACTTCTTGTCTTTGAAATACCGATCGGTTCCGTATGAAGATACCTTCCCACGAATCATACCCATAGATCAGACAAGGGAGGATGTTGACATAGCTCCTGGCAGAGCGATTCATCCCGTCATGTGATGTTACACTTCACTAAATTAATTTCCTTTCCACTTTTCAGAGTTGTTAAGCATTGTGTAAGCAAATGTTTTAAATAACTTGTTAGAATTTCCTCAATATGTCTTGTAGTATTGCTGTTCTGGTTCGAAAGGGTCACAGAAGGCTTGTATTCATTCACCTTATTTCTCTGACTTCAGCCTAACCGAGGGACAAAAAGACCCCGTGATGAGGAGGAGGAAGAAATCAAAGCACGTCGCAAACAAGCTAGCGCACGAGAGCACGGCCGTCACAGGGAGGAGGAGCCTGTTGCGCTGGAAGAAACAGATGATGAGAAGAAGAAGCTCCTTCAGATAATTGAGAGGGATGGGGAAGAGGAAGAGGAGGAGGTAAAGCACTAGTGTCCTATGGGAAATACGCAGAAGCTAGATCCCTTCTCCATGACTTCCATTTCATACCGTGGCACGTGCCATGTGTAACTGAAGGTGGTGGTTTTGCTTTCAGAGCGAGCCTCTGAAGGTCTAAAGAAGGTGACTGGGGGGGGGATAATAATAATAATTAAAAAAAAAAGCTTTCAATCCTTCTCTGTTTTAGGTTAGGAATACACAATTCACCTTTTAAATTATATATTTAGGAAATAGTTTCTAGATTCTAAATAGTTTTCTAACTCTATTGTTTTTATCAGTACCCCCAGCCATGTAGCTTCTCTCCCTCTCCCCCTCTTTCCAGCTATGCTGCAGCAGCAAATAAACATTCTCCTACACAAGAAAGGTCTTGGGTCAGAGGAGGGGGGTAGCAGCTGTCAAGGGTAAATGATTTCAAGCCTTGGAGACAGAAATCCAATGCAGCACTGGCCTTTCTGCCAAGGGCCAGGGAAAAGATCACTTTATAAATGTGACACATGGATTGGTATAAATCTAGAAGATATTTGTTTCCTGCTGCCTGTGTCCTGTTTGATTTTAAAAAAAAAAAAGTATACTCACCACTGCAGAATCAGGTAGCTTTGTAAAATATCCCTGTCCTCTGCGTACAGCATTGCTAGCATTCATCTCTGAAAATCTCCCTTGTTTGTTTTTGTTACGTTGAGTTATTGCCATTACAGTTGTTGCTAGTTGAGAAAGATAACGCAGGATTTCTGTAGCATTTGAGCTCCAGGATGAACGGATGCAGCCAGAAGTCCTGCTGACGGGCTAGAGTCTTTTGGTTTCCTGCCGTGTGCGAGTCTTTGTCAAGTGAAGTTCTCCCATCCAGGCACTTGAAGGGCTGGGGGTCCGAGGTTTCTTTGGAACCTGAATCTCTTGCTTATTATCTTGGAGCTCAGTTAATCCATGTGCCGTCAGAATATTCTTTGTATCAGTAAAATTGATGGAAGGAGGCTAATCTGTAGGACACCGTAATGTGGGATGCGTAAAAAGCAGATCCTAATGGAGATACTACAGTGATATGTATTAAAAAAAGAGTCAAATACAATAGAGAGAAGCAGTGTCAGCGTCTGTGACAGTACCTTTGTGGACTGAAATTCCCCTGAAGGAAGAATATGGTGTGGGTGCTGTAGCACTGGTTACTTGAATGGGATGGCGACGTGAGCTGTGAAGTGCTGAGGCAGGCTGAACTTGAGGAAGTAGGAAATCCGCTAATAGTGGAAGTCTAACTATCTTTGCATGGACTGCTGTTATTATTGGAATGCAGTTTGCTAAAGAAATTGGTACTTTTTTTGATCTCAGATGAGATTGCTGCTTCAAGTCACTGCGTAAAGAATCCTTAATACCAGAAACAGCTCTTGATTTAGCAGTGAACAGTGCACGCAGCTTGGCATAAGATGTGAATAGGCCTGGTTTGTTTTCTGTTCTGAGAACTTCTTTGTAATAGTGGTTATAAAAAAAAGTTGAGAAGAAGGAAGAGCTTACACAAGAAAATCTAGGATAGCAATATTTAATTAAAAGTTGTACATTAAAAGCAGGAAAGAAAGTAACAGGGAGGTAGCTAAGGGTGTACTGCTAACGTACAGTAAATGTACAATGCCAGCTGAGAAATGCTTTAGAAGACTTTCCAAAATAAAAAGAAAGTACTGGAGTAAAATATTGATTTATTTTTTTCTTTAGAAAAAGACTTTAAAATAGAAGTGAAAGCTTATCCGAGTGAGAAAAATACAAAAGATCATAAACTCTGGACAGTTAAATGTAGACCTACAAAAAGAAACGGCACAATGGACTTCTGAAATGAAACTACCTGTGGGCTTAAGCTGTTAATGGAAATTTACTGTAATATGTCAGAAGCAGAAAGCTTCATGAGGCGCTGGTGGTGCCGCGTAAGGTCACTGCAAAACACTATTTTTGTTCACCGATACTTGGACTCAAAGTGTCAGGAAGCTCTTCTGGTTCTTCTGGAAAAAAAGTCGCCTGGTAAACCTCTGGCTTATAAAACCGCAATTTACAAGGGTTTGCTCTGGAGAGCTTGCTTAGGTCAAAGTTGCAGCGAGTCGATAAATGAGTAGCGATGGTGCGTGAGTTCTGCCAGCCTCCTGCAGCGAGGTGGCCGGCGCTTGCCGTTTGTTGCTGCGCTGCACCCAAAGCGTCGGGGCCGGACTGCAGTCCCACCGCAGCTGCTGCGCTCCCTTGTTTGCTTTATGCCGGGTAATTGTTCCATCCCTCCAAATGTTAAACTCTGGTTTCTGCCCTTCCAATTTTGTTAGGAGGAACCTTTGGATGAAAGTTCAGTGAAAAAGATGATTCTCACCTTTGAGAAGCGATCTTACAAAAACCAGGAGCTGCGGATCAAGTTTCCGGACAATCCAGAGAAGTAAGATTATGCTTGGCCCCTCATTTGTTGCCTTTGCTTTTATGTTTCAGCCCTAAATCAATTTCTTGAAAATACAGATGTTTTCAGTTACATAGGACTTATATAATAGCTGTTATTGCCATGTTGTTCTTATAAACTGTATTTGAAACTAACTTTGTTAATTAAAAATGACATTATCGAGCCTTCTGGTGGAGACAGGTATATGGTTTAAAAAAAAAATCACTTGCAGTTGCGGCATGAAGAAAATAGCAAGAAAGGGAGAAGATTTAGTTTATTAAATTCTTGCTGTTAATATGAAAGACTATGAAATTTCAGTCCTAAAATTGTAGGTTATGCTGTTTTTATTTTGGGAGTACAAACCTTAAATAAGGTTTTGTGATTTTTTTCCTTTTAGGTATCTAAATAAGTAGCTTTGTTTTCAAAAGTGTAAGCCAACGGTAGTCTGATTAGCAGTTGGCATCAGAGAATCATCGGCCGTGCTCCAAGTCTCTCGTTTTTCAGGGGGGTTCCTTCTGCACGCAGCTTTGAGCAGTGCTGCTTTTTCTCACTGGCAGGCAGGTGGTAGATACCGGGGGCTGGGCTGAAAGATTGATCCCGGGGCTGTGAGTTCTGCTTTCCAAATTAACCAAGATGTCACGTCGTCATCTCGTGTGTTGATTTGGCTGGGAAGGCGCCGCGCTTCTGTATGCGGGCAGTGCTCCGTGTGCGACGATGACTGGTTTGCATTGACAGAGCTCTCCGATGCCGTGGGCACCACGGCTGGGTGGGGTCTGAAAGCCAGAGGCTCTTCGTGATGCTCCTTTCCACACCTGCACGGCCAGCGAGCCTCTTCCTCCTTCACAGAGTTTATTCATGCTAAATGAATTTCTGCCTACACTTGAATGCCAGTATTTTTTTGTCCAGTTTAGTGTTCTTTCCTTTGTATAAATTTTTTATGGTCTTCGCTTCAGACTAATACAACGCATGTGTCAGTATGGAGGAGTTAGGGGAGGTGCATCACTGGAGTATTTATTTCATATGCAAGGTTTTCTTCATGTGTAGTTATCTCTATAGTTTTGTAACTGATTTACAGAATTTGAACAAATCTACTCTTTTTGCTATGTAAATGGTATAGTAGCAAGGCTTATCCTGCTACCTGATTAAACTAAAAGGGGCAAATGTAGGGCAGGGTGGGGCACAAACTGCTTGTAGGAAGTTTGGATTCCGTCATTTGATGCGATGACGGAGAATCAGATGCTGGGGCCATGTGCAGCCGGGGTGACTAAGTCTTACCTGGGACCTCGGGGAAGGCGTTGTTCTCTTTGGTGAAGGACTGTGTCCGCTGACCACAACTCGTGCTTTTTATTTTTTTGTCTTGCCTCAGGTTCATGGAATCTGAATTGGATTTAAATGACATCATTCAGGAAATGCATGTGATCGCGACGATGCCGGACCTGTACCACCTGCTGGTGGAGCTGAATGCTGTGCAGTCTCTTCTCGGGCTGCTTGGACACGACAACACAGATATCCTTCAGTGGTTAAAGCAGCTCTCTTAGGAGAGGCTTTCAGCAGACTTTTCTGTCATCTCTTATATCCTGCTTTCACAGGCTACTACGTGTTTTTCTCTTTTTTTTCCCCCACTGCACTGAGTTTGTGCCTTTTTTTAACTGAAAAGCACTGTTAGTCTTAAAAATCTTTGTGTTTGGCTATTTTGACTTGTATTTAGCTTAACCTTGATGTGGTAGTATACTGGTCCATGCAAAACAGCAAACACCACTGCTTTCTTTATCTGTGATCTGTAATGAAAATCACTCTCAAGTAAATGGTTGTTAACAATTTACTCTTGTACATGGGAAACGCCTGTGATGCGTAACCAGTTCCATGGGCACCATAGTTTCATTACTCTTTTTTTGCTGGACACCACAGGCTTTTTGTGAACTATGTGCACAGTCTTAGCAGGTTATGTCTGAATTTCTCATTCACAAGGAAATGATTTTGCCTGGGCTAGCTGGGCTGATTCATATCTGGAGTGCACAGGAATACAACTTTGTCCTTTTTTTCATGAGAAGTTGTGTCCTAGAGTCACAGCTGGAGGTGAGGACTTGTCTGTTTTTCCACCAAACTTTTTTCTTTTAACTTGGTTTGCAGCTTGTCTGTCTGTCAGGTTAGGGCCTGTGGATTGCAATTTTAGGAGAAAACTCATTTCTTATTATAAAGCTGCTGAAGTGTGTTCAGATCTGTCGGAAGCAGGACATAGGCTGTAGTAATGCCTCTTCCCTGTGCTGCTGCCTGTATAGAGAATAGAAACGCTATTAAATTGAAGCATCTGGATGTGTAATAAAATTGGTACAGCTCAAGTTTTCTAATGACTTTGTTAAAACAAATTGAAAAAGATTCTTCAAGAGAGCTCTAAGCAAATGGCTCTTCAGACGTGATTTAAATGTAGTGTCTAGAGGAACTAATAGAAAGAGAAAAACAGCGTCCAAGGGAGAGTAGAAATAATCTGCTGAATCAGAGATTCAGGTAGTTTTACACAAAGCATGTGAATGGAAGATGGTCGCTGACAAGATTTAATTAAAGACAGGAAAGCTTAAAGTGAAGTTATTTTTCCATCTCCTAAGGTACACAGGACAGCTGGTGTGTTCTCCTTGGAAGCCTCCATAGAAGCTCCCTAGATGGGAATGCCCTGTGAGGTGTGGGTACACCTGTTTGAAACGTGGTACAATCATGGAGTAATGTAAACTGGAAGGGGCAATAAGAGGTTTCTGGCCCAATCCTCTTTTAGCAGGACCAACTTTAAAGCTAGATCAGGTTCTTGGTAAGCTGAATTTTAATTCTCTCTAAAGATGGAGATTCCACTACATCTCTGGATATGCTTCTTCGGAAGACTTTGAAAATCTAGTTTGAATTTCTTTTGCTATAACTTTGATTCTTTGCTGCTCACCCTCAGAAAAATCTGGCTCAGTCTTCTGTGTAGCACCTAATAATAGGAAGCAGTAGTCTTCTATGATTCAGTTAGATCCTACCTTATCTCTTACACGGGTTGAGCAAACCCCATTCACTCAGTTACCTCATATGTCATATGCTAATCCCCGACCATCGTAGGGGGTCCTGTGCTCTATTGAGCCCAGTATTGTACTGGGGGCACCCACAACTGAACAGAACATTCAATATGTTGCTCCATGAGTGCCAGGCAGCAGGTAAGAGAAGGTCCTTCTCTTGGCCTGCTGATTTTGTTCTTGAGAATGCAATGCAGCCCATGATTAGCCTTTGCTGCTGCAGAGGCATGCTGCTGCTGACTCATCTTCTCCAGAACTTCCAGATTCTTTTCTGCAGAGCTGTCACCTCCCCGGACAGCCCCAGCGCATGGCTTTGTTCCATCCCAGAGACAGGGCTTGGATTTGTCCTACTTCATGAGATTCCTACTGGCCTGTTCCTCCAGCTTTTGTTGCTTAACAGTTGATTCCTTGCAGCATAAATGCAAGGCAGGTTATTTTCTCTTAACCTGCTTATTGAGTTGTGCTCCACACTGCCTTCAGAAGTTGTGCCCTGGCTCCCCTGACAAAGATTTTATATAAGCACGAGTGACTGCCTGCCCAGTACGGCATAACACCCTTCTGTTTGAATTCCTGATGGCGTTTGCAACTGTAAGTGACATGTGCCGGTCCTGAAAATGTACAGACAGCTTTGGCTTGGTTAAGGATTGCTGTTGCGTGATGAAAGCAGTAGTCATACTAATAAACATCTTCAGCAGAGCTGTACAGAGGTTAACTTGGGACTGGAACAGGCAGCTCGCTGTCAGTGTTTCCTGAGACTAGATAAGTTGCAACTATAACCCTGCTAAGAAAAGATGTATTAAAATACTTCTCCTACTGCTCTGTGTGTGCCTGAGCAAACGCACAAACTGGAGAACTGGGAGGCTGGTTTGTTAGCCTGTGAATTTTAAAGAGATTCATCACAAAGTTGTTATATAGGACATGGAGGAAACTGCATACCCTGTTCTACCCCGGTGGGAATTGGGCAAGATTGATCAGAGTGTCTGAGAGAATAGGGAAGTGGCTCTAATGAGGTGGAATACGTCTCGTTGTACCAGAGAGCTGTGTAGCAGTCAGGGGAACCGTGTGTTATGCAGCCCAGTGTTAATGAGTGAAAATTGGGCTGGCAGAAACGATGCTGCTCCTGTGAGGTACGTGGTTAGAGGAGCATGCTGTCTTAATTGGGCCAGGCAGGAGGGGGTTATTGCTGCTGCTTCGTGCGGTGGCCTTGGCCTTGTTAGATGTGTGCTGTTGGGTTAGCAGGGGATCACTGAGAGAATAACACCCAAATCAAATTATTATGATGCATTTCTCTTTTGTTATGCTCAATCCTGACAATGAAAGATGATGCCTAGTTATGCCAACTATAGAAGTTTTGATTTAAAAATTAAAAAAAAAATGTCATCAAGCAACAGTGAAATTGCCTAGCACAGTAAGCACACAATGATGTTTGTTTTTATCGTTCCTAGCTGTCAGAATTCTCTGAATCTGGTTTTCATGAAGCCTGCTGAAGTAGTCTCTGTACCCTTGGGTCCGGTGTTCCTGTGCCCTAATGAGCTGCCAGTTCTGGGTCACGGCAGGAGCTCCCTAGCCCAGGAGCAATATTCTTTTGGTACTGCGTGTCTGCTGCCGTCTTGGTTGTCCTTAACATCCAGCACATGTTTCCATAGCTGTGGTAGACTTGCTTCAAGAACTGACCGATATAGATACTCTCCATGAGAGTGAAGAAGGAGCTGAAGTCCTCATAGATGCTCTGGTAAGTAGTGAACTCCACGTTATTTTAATGGCTGAACACCTGCCGTACACAGCACAGCAGTGAGTGCTCCGAGCTACCCTGTTTTCTGCAGCTGTGCTTATTTATATTGCCAACACCGTGATGAAGTTAGCTGGTTCTGCTGTACGCTTGTTGTAGCTGAAGTGCTGCGTTGAGGACTGCGGCAGGCCTTGGGAACGGAATGCCGGAGTTCGAGGAGCAGGTTGTTCTCGCGTGTTGTTAGATCACTTCACTTTGGGACGGCACACGCTCTTACTTCAAAACTCGTGTAGGCTGGGAGATTTTTTCATGCAGGGAGGGAGAATGAAGTGACTTGGGCAGCCTTTTATTGAAATTAGGGGCTTGATCTGTGTTTTTTTCCCTTCTTGTGGGAAGGGTGATCTCTGTTTACCCAGGAAATTTATGACTTCAGATTGTTATATGAAGGACAGTGGGGCCATTGTGACCTTTCAGTCTGACCTCTTGCGGAGACCAGTATACTGTGACCCAGTAACTCCTGTTTCAAGCCTGATGATTTGTATTTGAAACATAAAATGTCCTTATAGTGAGGCTATGCTTTTTTCTTGAAAGCTTGGAAGTTTTCATGTAACAGAGCTAATGCATTTTAAGGGTGGTGGAGAGTTTAGATTTAATGATCTTTGTGCCACAGAGATTAAGTGACCCTATACAATGGTCTGTGTGCAGCAGCAGATGCATTGCTCGGTCTTAAATGCTCTCTACCTGATTAACTCTCTTGGGTGCCTCTCATCTTCTGTGTTGGTGTAGTTCTGGTGTCTTGGCGTTTGTGCTGGATGCCTCCTGCTCCTCAGCTGCAGGAGGAGTTTGCCAAACTGAGCAGAAGCACCCTTCAGAGAAGTGATGTCCAGCAAAACTTAGCTCTTAATGTCTGTTCTACCTTCAGGCAGCTTCTGTTGGTGAATTGCTGCGTTTGTGAAACATTGTGGCTGTCTTGTTCTGTAACTGCTGTGTTGAAATTGAACGACGGAGAATTATTGTTTTCCTTTTGTTTGGCTGCCATGCTTTCTCCTGCAATCCCTCTCGTCCAGTCACTGTTACCTCCAAAGGTTAATGACAGTGGCCGGGAGCTCGGTTCCTCCAGCTGGCCTCTTGGCTGCTCTTAATTACTCTGCCTTCACAGAAGGCTTGCTGGATGAATGAAGTGGCAGAGAGGACTGGTAGGGAAGATGTTTTCTGTGGTAAATCAAGAGAAGTTCTTTCTCTGTTTGCCTTGTCACCAACTCACTGATAATAGCCAAGTTTTAGATGTTTTGTTGTTCTCTCTGAAAGAAACAAGTCTGGCGTATCCTGGGAGACAAGTTTGGATATCTGCTTTTTAGATTACTTTAAAAAAAAAAGTCAGTGTAATGTTTTAGGGTATCTGACAAGATTGCTGCACTGCCTTCCCCAGCAACTGCTGTTTGTATTTTTTCCCTGGCTTCACTGAGCACAAAACTAGTTAAGAGTTTTGAATTGCAAATGGTATTTTGTTCAACTTTTCCAAGCTTAGCTCCACAATAGGGAGTTAGCTGAAGTCAAGCTGGACTCTGTCCAATTCCAGCTTTAAGAGCAGACTTCTTGTGGCGAGGGGGCTGCAGCCTCTGCTGCCCGTGTGGATTCCTGCTCTTGCTCTTGCTTTGCTGTCGGGGTTTTGTTAGCTCTCTGGAGTCAGCTTGGCACATTCCTTTTACTAAGATTTGAATCTGCATGTGTGAGCATTGTTCCTTCAGCTTTTTGTACCTATCAAGGTGGAGGGTATAACAAACATGTAGACAGGCCAGTGGTAGGAAGTTGAAAGTGGAACTGCTCGCAGAGCTGAGAGCTGGCTAGCACGTGGTGCTTTGTGGTGCCTAGCGTTTGAGAATTCTGTGGGATTATAAATAAATCAGGGTTGATGCGGGAAATAAGTCTGTGACAAGGTTTGTGTTTTCCTCCAGCTGTTTTTCTGTTTAATCTGAAACCTAAAAGTTGTTTAATTAAGACAAACATAGTGGCAGATTTGTTTGGTGAATCCTTTGCTACTTCTGAGATTTTAGAGCAAGACTGTTAATATCTCCCGGTCAGAATCATGTCTAGCAGGATGTTTCAGTAGGGCTTATTGATTATTTTTTGTTTTAGACCCTCCTCCCTCCACCTATTCCTCTCTCTTCCATTTTTCAGTCTTCTCTCATGTTTTCTCTCCCGTGACCATGGTGATTTAGGTGGAGGGCCAAGTTGTGGCGTTGCTGGTCCAGAATTTAGAGCGCCTGGATGAAAGTGTGAAGGAGGAAGCTGATGGCGTCCACAACACGCTAGGTAAGTGGCTGCTGCACAGCCTCTCACTTCGTTGTGCCTTTTGTACAAAGTGGGGAGGGAGGGCTATCCCACCCCCTCCTTTCCGTCTTTCCTGCACTGCCCTTGAGCTGCCAACACTGAGGTAGAGACCCGAGTGCAAGGTTCATTCAAGCACAATTGTAGCTCACGGTAAAGTCTAATCTCTTCAGCTAGCATTTGTTGCATGAGCACTGGTGAGGTGCCTCTTCCCAAAGTCGTTATGTTAATGTGCTCATACGCAGATGAAATTCTGTGTACTGGACTAGAATGTATGCTCTACTGACCATGTATTTTCTATGTACTTGTCTGTGAGCTCTGCTCGGTTATGTGAGCTGTTTGTCTTAGCAATATATTTAACTTTCAGGTAGTAAAACAGTTGCATTTCATACAATTACATCATTACCCCTCTGTTCCTCAATCTTTGCACAGCACAGTAACTGTTTTGCAACGTGTTTCATTTATTAACACTGAGACCATCATCCCCACCTTTCGGTCATCCAGGACAGTAATCCCTGTGAATCTTTGTCCTTCCCAGGGACTGGATGAATGAGGCAGACTGGAAACTGGTTTTGGACTTTCGTTCCTGCGCAGCAGCAGTAAAATCTTGTGTTAGTTTTTTGTGCAGTGAGCATTGTTACTTCAGTAGAGGGCACGTATCCAAGGTTCTTCCAGCAAGAGCTGGTGTCGCACTGTCTAAAACAGTCAGACAGTGTCATGCACCCCAGCTGAAGTCTCACTCAAAAAATATAGTGTTGCGAATAGTACGCAACTTTAACTAGAACAGTGCAGCCCTAGGAAGGACCTGGCAAAGCTGTGTTGATACAGGTGTAAGCTGAACTGTGGATGGGGGAAATGCATGTTTACTGTGCCTTTCTTCTCAGCGATCGTGGAGAACATGGCAGAGTTCCGACCAGAGATGTGCACAGAAGCTGCGCAGCAGGGCCTCATGCAGTGGTTGCTCAAGAGGCTGAAGGTGAGCTTATTTTTCTGTTAATGTTTGGGAGATAGCACAATAAAAACTGACAGACCAGTGGTCCGGAAGCTGGTGTGCTTGAGATAGCATTCCATCTAACTTATTGTAAACTAGCAAAATTGGAAGAGCTGGCTTTATGTGTAAGTAGCTCTACACGTTGTGGTGTAAGTCCCTGAGTAGTTGTCTCATTTTTGTAGTGTTTGCCTGGGAAATTATCTGTAATATGTCCTCTTGAATGTCTTTGGTTTTTGCTTGTTTCTGGGGAGTTCTTTGTTAATGTGTCCTTGATCCTGCCATGAGAAAGAGCTATGGTCTTCCCTTTATTGCAGTGTCAGAGACTTCACAGCACCACAAAACCAGTAGGTGGGCTACAGCCACCGATCTGGTTACCCCGAGTAGCTGTGTTACCTTAGTGTTCCTAGCTCAGGCATCAATAGAATACTGCCAGTGCCCGCCTTCTGTAAGCCAGTTAGTGTGAACTTTAAACATTGCTTAAAATAAGCCAAGTTTGCACGTGCGCTTGTGTGTGTGGTGAAGCTGAGGTAGGCACAAAAACCAAGTTGGAATTCAGGGCTTGCATTTTCTGCGTTTTTAGTTTAAATGTACTTGTGTCTTGTCATTATATTGTAAGCTTCATACAGCAGGGCGTGTCTTTTGTGTGTTTGTATGATTCCTGTAGGGTGGATTTCTGGTCCATGGCTAAGACCTGCAGGAATGTAAAAAGCTGATCAGTAAGCAGGGAAGCTTACGTGTTTTATGGGTTTGTTTGCTACATCTGTAAGACGTTTTTGATTTCTAGAGGTGTCTTTAACTGGTGGTGGCTTTTTCTTTGAGCTCATCTAATTGCCTTTTGATTTCACATTTACGTGTTAATATTTTGAGCATCCCGTGGCAGTGAGTTGCAGTGTTTAACTCCGTCTTTTGTGTAAGGATGCCTAAACATTCCCTGGAAAAATATTCTAGGGAAGGAATTGATAGTTCACCTCTCTTACAGAGCTAGTGAAGGAAATCTAGAGAACAGATCCTGGGCTTTCTTTCTCCTGACTTGTTTAGTAAGGCATTTCCACTTCCACATTTAAATGTCTGTACAGTTAGTGTGACCTCTGAATCACAAAAATATTCTAGCAGCTTCGTAATCATGCAGATACTCCTCTGTGCCCCTCGTATACTTGTTAGCAGAAACAACCTATAATTTCTCACTACAGGTAGTAACATAATTATATTCCTTCCGCTTAAATACAAAAAGTGAAGTCAATGTTATTCCGGGCAGGTATGTACTGAGTGTAGGTGTGCTGTCTGCTTTATAATTACTCTTGCAGCTGAAAGACTTAAAAACATGGGAAAGCAAAATAATCACAACTTGGATTGCCCGGCTTGGTGCAGCAGAACATAAATGTTAAAGGTTTGCGAAACTTGGTGCTGAATGTGTGTGTTTCCTTTGCTCTGGCATGTGTTAACTCCCTCTGGGTTTGGGGGCGTGTGATCAGGCAGTGCCTGTTTTTTTCCTTACGAGCTGTCATGGCGGGGAGATGCACGCTAATAAAGTCCTTGCCCAGGAGCTTTTGCTATTGGCAGCACTTGGTCTGGAATCTCTCGCCCTGACAGATGTGTTTAGGATTAAACCAGTATCTCAGCATCTGCGCAGAGTACTGCGCTACTGAAGACCGTCTTTAGGATGATTTTTAAAATCAGGTTTCTGTCTAGGAGTTGGTGAGGACATCTGGCACACGGCACGGAGTGTGAATTTCTGTTTTCTGACTACGTTTCAAGTTGCATAATTGTATTCTGACTGTCAGAATTGCCTGAGAAAGCTCAGATGGAGAAGCTTAATAGCTCCTTTCTCCAAACACAGGCAGGGTTTGATGGTGTTTTGTGCAGCCTTGAAAGAACAGGACGTTATTTCCTAACACTTGTTGTACAACAGCAGTCGGTATGTGCTGTGATGGGAGCAGGTAGGGTTGTGCAGCACCGGGCACCTGCCGCGATTCCCTCTCGTGCCTGCCAGTGAGAGGTGGTTGCTATAAACACCATCATCTACAGGGTGCTTGGGGATTGTTCTGAAAGAAAAGCTTTATTTAAAGTCAATACTTGTGGCATTTGGGATCTTCCTGCTTTTCATGTTTTTGTTGCAGGATACTTGTGTACTGTGACCTTTCTTTTGGTAGCTGGCTGAGATAATTGGCCCATACATAGCCTGGGGCAGCCAGGTTCACTCAGTCAAGCTGCAGGTACTTGTGTGTTGGAGGGAAAAATGGGGGTGACAAACAGAATGTGTTAAGCCTACTACTTACTACTTTGTAGTTTTTTTTGTCTTGAAGAGTGGAATACAAACAGCTAGTTACTGATGATTTTTAAGATTTTTAATTTTTTTTATAGTAGCTGCAAACCAGTTTATCTGTTTAATGGAGGGAGTGTATGAAATGAATGTTATGTGACTGCAGGCTAAAGCCAATTGCAACGTTTGGTCCTCATCAAACTTTGACTGCTGCTATTTAACGTTACTGTGATGTGTTTTCTGAAATTCCATTTCTGGTGGCAGGTGCGGCCTTTCAGAATAGGGGTGAGCCCATGCATATACATACAACATAAAATATCATGGAAAATGTCTCGGAAGGAGACAGCTGGAGACTGTTCTGAGGTTTTCTGAGTCAACTGGGGCAATTGTAATTATGTAGGATAACGCAAAGGATCAAAGTTGGTTTTCGACATATGCGTGTGGACATGCAATACGCACTGTCACCCCTGAATCAGGAAAAATTATTATTTGGACATTGAGTCATACTGCAGAATTACTGCTGTTGTATTTTGCTTAAAGTGTTGCTTATGTTCAGTGATTTGATCAGTGTATTCTTCAGATTCAGTGAAACACAGAGCAGTGCCCTGATGAGTCGTCTTTTGTTCCTTCTTCCACCAACAGGCTAAGATGCCGTTTGATGCCAACAAGCTGTACTGCAGTGAGGTGCTGGCTATTTTGCTCCAGAATAATGATGGTGAGACATGCCTCTGGTATTGATGTTCTGTTAGGATAGGCCCCAGGCTTGTTTCAGATCATGACTGCACTCTTTTGCCTTTGGCTCCCCTTTGCCTGTGCTCTCTCTCCTGTGTATGCTCTCTCCTGTACGCATGCGCCCTCTCTTTTTCTGCAGCTTTTGTACTCTGTCAAGCCATATTGATTTTGTTTGCTGATGTATCAGTGTTAGATGGCAGTAAAATCTGACAGTTAGCTTCATTTTTCTTTCTGTTTTCCCCCTTCCCCCCACTCCCGTCTAGACAACAGAGAATTGCTTGGGGAGCTGGATGGGATCGATGTGCTGCTTCAGCAGTTATCTGTGAGTAATTCACATACATCCTCAACCGTCGGGAGACTCGCAGGCTGGTTGTGAGCAAGTGGAATGGATCCTGGGTGTAGTGCTGTCCTAGGAATCTGTACTGTAGATAACGAAACGTGATGATGCTTAATGTTTAGTGGTGGCATAGTCCCCGAGTAACTTCCACTCAAATGTATTGTCCGTGCTAAGTGAGGTTAATCCCCGTTTAACAGATGTTAACGTCGAGGTACACAGAAGTTACATTATTTTGTTATAATTGTGTGGAGGGTTGGGGAGAAGGGTAGAATTTGTCCATCTTTAGTATTTTCCACTCCAAGCACTGTGCAGCATTACTTCTGCTATTGAGCTGGCTGAAGGTAAAATGTTCTTAGTTCACTTACGTTTCTTGAATAGGTGCTAGTAGCGTCAGTACATGAGGGTGCTGCAGAGCAGATCATTCAGGTGTGCATTATGCCTGGGTGTTCTCTTGTAACAAGCTTATCCGCATAGTTTTGTGAATTGCGTAATCAGCGAATTTGCCTTTCCCTTTGGAGGCCCTGTATTGTCTTTCTAGTCGTGCATTAGACTGCTGCACATCTGCTGGGATACAGTCAGGACAGCAAAAAGGGCAGCACAGCTACAAGAGAGAATGCATCGGTGATGTGTGTGACTGCTGCTCTGACGACTGCAGGCTTACGCATGTCAGGTGTTGAAGGTTGTGATGCAAAACATTCCTATATATTCTGCAACAGTGTGGACGAAACCGGGCCCTCCATTTTGGGGAAATTTTGTGTTCTTTGTCCTGCAGGTGTTTAAACGACACAACCCTAGTACAGCAGAGGAACAGGAAATGATGGAGAACCTGTTTGACTCTCTTTGCTCCTGCCTGATGCTCAGTTCCAATCGTGATCGTTTCTTGAAAGGCGAGGGCCTACAGCTGATGAATCTGATGCTGAGGTACTCGTAGAACTGTGACTTTCTTGCATGCGTTTGAGCTACCAGCACATGTTCTAGCAAGATGTTTGTATTTTTCTGTTCATACAATTCACATGCTAGCATGTTTGTCTTCTCTTTTCAGCATGCTGCTTCGACCTTTTCAGACATACGAAGTCCACTTTTCTCATTTTCCTAAGAAATGGGGTTACTATAATAACCCCATTATAGGGTCAGGCCAATATATAATAACCCCAATAGGTCAGGCTACTAACCCTCTAAGGTTTGAAAAGACCCCTATGAGGGTAAGAGAGAACTTCTGGATCTCCGCAAGGAGAATGTTTTTTTCCTTTGGTTCTCGAGTTCAAGTTTCACTGTGCTGTGTCTTCTGAGCTGGTGAGTTTTTGTGGATGTTGATACAAAATTTCCGTTTTGTGAAATAGGCATAAGTATGCATTTCTTCTTGTGATGTCTTTTGTCACACCATGAATCTCCAGGGCTTCTCTGCTGTGTTCACTTTTGCTTCCTAGATGGGTACTGGATTACATTTTCTGAGAGGAGACTTCCTCAGGACCCGGCACAGTGGGACTCTGTCTTGCTTTCCCCAGTGTGCTAAGCTGCATGCAGTGGCTGCTTAGCAAACACCAACAAGAAATGATGTATTCCTGCAGCGCATGGCTGGGTAATGTGCAGCAGCAGGGAACTGAATAAATAACTGAATGTGGATTATTCAAATAGGAACGCTGGGTTTTCTTGAAGCTAATTAAAGAAAAGCTCCAAAACTAAGGACGAGAGGGGAAGCCTCCCTCTGCCTCGAGTACTAAGCTGCTAAGCTATCCTTGCAGAACTAATTACTTGGAATTCTTGTGCCATGTGGGTGGGACTTAGCATTTGTGGTTTTTAATAGCTTTTCCCTCGTATTTGGACTCTAATGTTTACCATTCTCTGTATCAGGATTCCAGCTGGAAAATTTCTTCCTGAATGTGTGTTTTTAAAAAAAAAAAAAAAAACAACAAAAAAAAAACAAACCTGACTTGTCCCACGCTGCAAATCTGATCTAGAGAGAACAGTGCTTAGCTGGACAGAGTAAGCTTCTTGCTCCTTGTTCTTGAACAGTACAGCCACAGTACCTGCAGGCTAGCATTGCAAGTAAGGAGTGCGGTCTGACTGGTATCTAGAGAACAGCATGGGAGTATTGCACTTTTGTATCTTCATACCTTTACGATAAACAACAACGAATAGAAATGTCACTCAGTTGTGATTGACCTCCTTACCAACAAACAGGGCAGAATATTTTTCTTTTCTGTCCATGTCCTCTGAAAACCGGGGGGAGAGATCTGCTGTTTTTTGTATTTGCTTTGAAGGTGGTTAATCATTGCACCATAGTCTGCGGAGATGAAAGGACAAATAAGCAAAGTTGAAAGTTTATTGACATTGTGCAAGATAGATAAGCTGTGCAAGAATAAAGATATCAGGCTTGAATCTCCATTACTGTCTTAGAGAACACAGGATTCTGTATGTGGTGCTACCAAATACATCTAGCCAAGTTGTTCTTTTAATGGTCGCGCACCCAGAGCTGCGGGGAAGCATAGCAGCTTTCAGCCGAACATTTAACATGCTCAAGAGATTCCTATAGACAGTAATGAAAGCTGCGCTCCTTCCCGTTTTGCTGAGACTTGAAACGTGTGGCCATCAGCAAAAGATGCTGCAGCCGTGTGTGAACTTCTCGTGGCAGCGTCTGAAATGAGCGTGGGGTGGCTGATGCTCTTCACGTGGATGACTGTAGCAGGCCGTGTCCTGCACATGGTGCGCAGGACTGGGACTTTCAGTGGTGAGGGGAATTTGGGTGGGCTGTCGCGCATGGAGCTTCAGCAGGGGGGGCTGGGAGAAGACCAGTCCTGAAGGACAGAGCATGTGGCAGCAGGAATGAAGCTGACGGTTTGGGATTAGGATGAGAGCAACGATATATACAATTATTTGACTTGCATCTCTGCAGCAGTGGGGGCTTATGGATTTTGTATTGTTTTTATCAAAAATAAGATAGTTCATCAGGTTGGTAGCCACCAGTGGAAAGTTTATCAATGTCATAAAGAATTAAATTTTTTTTTTTTAGGTCAGGAAGCACTTCACAGTACACAGGCCCTCAGCCTTGCCTTAGTAACCTAAATGCAGTTTGCCTTACAAAGCCCAAAGAGAGAAGAGCAGGCTTTTAATGTCAGTTCTCCTGCAAGTGCTGACAGGAAGCTTATTGCTTTCACTGTAAAATTGTGTTAGGGTTTGGAGGGGATGCAGCCACTGGTTTCCCAGGGGATGTGTCAAGAACATTCTCTCTTGCATAGGAGAAATGATGTGTGGCTTTCCCAGTTATTAACCAAAAGTGCATCTGTATGCACATAGAGAAATGCAGTAAAGGGAGCTTATAGAAAAGTGCATCACTTGGGCAACATGACCTTCTGCTCTGAAGCTATTCCGTTGCTTTTTCTGACCCTCACAAAAACATTTGCTCCTGTATAGAAAAAACAAGGTGAAAATGGAAAACTCTGTGCTGTTCCCAAAAGCTTGACTATAGCTATGTCAGGGTATATTTTTCATGATTATTAAAATCCTTTTATGTTTTCTTGTCCTGCTGTTCCTAATGACCCCATGGAAACTTAAGACTATCTCTTTACTAAATCTTCTGGTTAATCAAACAGAACCGTTTTGTGCAGCACTTTCCCATGAAGTCTGGTATTTTTTGTTTTGCTACTATTTGGGAAAGTAAAAGGTTGTGTTATGCTAGTATGGGAAGTCCAAATAATGTTTGCACCTTTCTTTTTAGAATAACAAATGTACCAGAAGAGTTCTCTGAGACACAGAGGTATTAAAAGGAGGAAACAATGGTTAGTAAATAAAGTTGTAATTCGGAGTTCTCTGTTAAGACTGAGGTCGCTCTCCGTTTGGTGATACTCGCGTATGCTTGTCTTTGAATTAGTGTTCGGCTAGAAGTTACTGCAATAAACCCAGATAAGACTAAGATAAACTACTTGGCCTCCAGCAGAATAAATATTTCAAATAAAATCAACTCTAGACAGTCCAGTCAAGCAGCTATTGATCTCTAAAAGCCTGAACTTAAACCCAATGAATATTCCAGAGATCAGCTCTGTGCAACCTTCCTAAATGCTGATCAATATGCAATTACTTCCCCTGAAAACATTTCTTATATTGTCTAGCCTGAGAAGTACTTTATTTTTAGTTTCCTCTACAGGGAAGGTGGTGGTGCTGAGCCTCCTCCTCGCACCGCTCTTCGCTGCAGAGCCCGGGGTCGCGCTCGCTGCTGCGCCCCCGCTGCGTAACCACCGCCCGGCGCGCGCTGAGCGCGGCTGTGGTTGCACTGGGCAAAGGAACTTTCTTTTGGGCTGGCGTGTCGATGTATGTTTGGTTCAGTTTGCATATTGTTACGGGTTCAGGCAGCTAGGTCTCTAAAGGAAAGGCCTCTTCTGCAGCTCTCTGAGCCTGGGCCTCGCAGCGCTGGAGGAGACCTGCGGCTGGCTGCGTGAGGCCGGGGAGGGGTGGCTGTGCTCTCGCCTCTCTAGGGGCAGAGCACGGCTTGTTTCTGTGGGGGTTTATTTGTAAATGCGCACACAGTTACATAGCTGTTAGAGAACAAATTCTCTTCCAAAGAGAGAAGGAAGGGGGTCGCCGTGCAGCTGGGGCGGCCGTGGGCTCGCAGGCCTCATGCTGCGGCCGGGCTCTGCTGGCCTGCGCTGGGCTCCGCGCCGGGCTCCTGGCGCCCGCCCGGCCTGCTTTGTGCAGTGCCTCGGCACCTGCTGCCGCGGGTCGAGGTTCTCGGGGTGTTTTGTGTCTTCTGGGTGAGTTGTAAGTTCTCCTGTCTCTGGTTTGAGAGGTACAGAGTCTGTCTGCCTCCCACTGAACACGTGTTCTGGAGAAGGGTTTTCAGTGCAGCTGACCTCCAGTCAGTGCTTACCAAACACACCCCTTTATTGTAGTGAATTATTGCTAGATCTAAGCCCTGATCCTTCTGGTCTGACAGTATTTGTCTTGTGTACCCAACCCAGTCTCCTCTGCCTGTTTTGTGCTAATGTTTGTAAGGTGGTGAAGAAATAAATTCCTTAATAACTGAGAAATAAAAATGCATATATAAACAATAAAATAGATAAATAGAAAATAAAAAGAAATAAAAATAATAAGAAATAGCAAAGCTAATAGTTTATCTTCAACCACAGTCTTGGAAAGAGTATTTGTCAATATAATATTTTGGCTCCTTGAAGAAAATCTTGCTTAGAGCTTGCACTCAGGCTCTTTGTGACTTCCCTTGTCACTTCAGTTTCCCTTTTCATGCTGTCTCTTTGAAGTAGCGTAGTTCAAAGCTCCTTCTGTCCCTGGAAAGTTTAAGTTGCAGCTTTCTCTTCACAGAGAGAAGAAGATTTCTCGCAGCAGTGCCCTGAAGGTGCTGGATCACGCCATGATTGGACCCGAGGGCACAGACAACTGTCACAAGTTTGTTGACATTCTTGGCCTGAGGACCATCTTCCCACTCTTCATGAAATCGCCCAAGAAAATAAAGAAAGTTGGAACGACTGAAAAAGAGCACGAAGGTAGGCCTGTTTGCAGATCCTTCTCGCGGAGGAGGCGAATGAAGGCAGGTGTCTGTGCCTGCCAGGGAGGAGGCAAGGAGCACTCGCTGGGCTTCCCATTGCTCTTCCTGCAGCTTTCAAGTCCAGAGCAGCCTGCCATTCATTGCTGCAGCACTGGCTGTTGATGACACACTTGCCCTGCTTGTTTTGGTATCAGCAGTTCCTGGCGATTCCATTTCATGTGCTGTTAATAAGTTATTTTACTCCTGTAGGGTCTGTTGTTTGAAGCTCTGACTCTTTGATGCAAAACTCTTTTGAAAAGAGTAATGAGGCAACTACAAATGTCACCTCAAAAGCAGTGTTTTCATGGCTCTGGGCACTGAAGTGTGACTCAATGAACATCAGGCATTACAGAAATAACTGCACACTTTTGAAGTTGGCTTTTTTCTATTTTTTTCCTCTGTCCCCTGGAAAACTCCGTTTTAACAGAAATCTGTGGAGTGTTATTGCAGGACCCTATGCTGAACTGAATCTAGGGTCAGTCCATGCCTGCTTCTGGTAACATTTCCTTTTTCATTTCGTTAATACTTGACTACTTGGAAGAAACTTTAAATACTGCCAATGATGCTTGAGATCTTGTGCCTGTTCATTACTCATCTCAGTTCTCTGAGGGATGAACACTGTCAAAAGCTGAAGAGGTGTGAGCATGTCTCAGGCTTACCTAGTGTCCGTCCTTAACTGTTGCAGCAAACAAAGAAAAATGTCTGGAAAACAGCAGCAAAATGGGAGCTCTAAACCCAGACACCATGTTGGTACAGTCACAGCCAGATGTCCCGACGTTCTCAGGAGCAAGGGCAGGGTGGTGGTGCCTCCTGCAGACCTCGCTGGAGCGGGGCTGAGCCCACTCGCTGCCCCTCGGGACCGAGCAGCTCCTTTCTCTGGTGGAGGCTGGGGCGGGCCGAGGCTTGTTCCGTTCCTTCCTGAAAGACGGGGTGGTGAGGAAGGGCAGTGGCAGATTCAGCAAGTGGCTCTTTTCTTGAAAAATGTTCCAGCAGTGAGCCGGTAACAGTACGTTGTATTAGAGCACCAACATCAGAAAGGTGCTAACGGTACGTTAAGGAAGGCTTGGCAAGACGGCTCCTGGGAGGCACGCTTCGGTGGTGGTGCTGCAGAGGCGAGCGCCGTGTCCGAGCTCCGCGGGGCTGGCACAGAGGTGGCAGAGCTGTGAGCGCGCGGCGGGGCGGCTGCGGCTCTCCTGGCGCATGGGGAGCGGGGACGGACCTGCAGTCTGGCGCCAGCCGTGGCGATGGGTCGCACAGAGGGTGCTGGCTTCAGCTGCCTTGCCGTTCCTGTGCTGCGTTCCTTTCCTCTCTGGGTAGGGGTGAGGGAGAAATGCTCTGGTGTGTGGGTTTGGGTGGTGAGACCGCAGAGAGTGCGGTTGCACCTGGGTCCGTGGCCCATGTCACTGACTTAATTTTTCGGTTTGGGAAAGTGAGTTAATACGTCTCGTCTGCTTCATCTTGAGACTGCAGATGACATTGTGCACGGTCTTGGCTACTGTGAGGATTAGGCATCGGTTTGAAAAGCCAGAAAAGGGTCAGGTTCTGAACTATTTTGGGGAGGGGGGAAGGCAAATCTGCCCTCAGGAAAATGGAGCTATCTGTGCAAATGGTCTTCATGTGATATCTCCATCTCATTAATATTCAGAAGAAATGGAGGACATTAATATGAGTCCAGAAATCCGTTTTATTAAAGTAAACTCTCAGATGCTGCGGTAGTAAGTCCAATTTTCTGTGTTTTGCATCACTGGGCAGGTGAGTTACCGGCTTTCCGACGGTGGGAGTTAATTGAGACGTGTAACAGGGCTCCCCTGGAGCCTGTCACAGGCATTGTCCTGTTGTGTGTAAGCAGCACACTATATGTCTTTACTTTGCCTCTCGCGATACAATAATTTCTCTGTGCTTGGGGGGCGCTGCTGGTTGGCAGTTGGATGTTGCAAGCCACTGCTGACCAGCAATGCTGGCAAGAACTGGTGGTGCCCGCTGGTTTTGGAGGAAATGGTACAAGCCTCGTGTGATTGAGAATTGTTGCCTGCTGGGCTGGGGTGGCCCTAGGGACACGTTTCTTTCTGCGTATCTCTTTAGCAAAAAGAATGCCGGTAGCCAGTCGTCTCTCGTTACCGTTTCCCGTGAAAACTTCAGCCTGTGTCCTGACTGTTGAAAAAATAATAAAAATTATCAACTCTCTTTTTCTAGGAGTGTGTTCAAGTCTATGTCAAATGGAGGAACGTATTCCTGTAACGGTTCAGCTAGAATAGCTTTGTGGCAGAGGCTTCAGTACTTATTAAAAAGCAATTCTAAGGAGTTTGTGCTCACTGTAATGCTGTTGAGACTGTCGGGATAGACGCTTGGGGTTTGTGTCTGATGATGGGAGGAAAACACTCCCCTTGTTTCTATCTTACAGTGATGCTGCTTTTTCCATTGGAAATCATGTCAAAAGTAATGCTTGCTTTATTATCTTGAAGGCGGTGTTTCAAATGTGTGAAAATAATACATACCCTACCAAAAAAAACTCAATGTGACTTGTTGAGCTTTTGTTTATTACGAAAATTTATAATCCAAATTAAATTTGATTAAAAAAAAAAACTTTTCTGTAATGTATTTCTATTTTTTTTAAAGCTAACATAAAGATGCCAGTGCCGGATAACGACATTGTAAACACTGTTGGTGTTGAAAAATCATTTTACTCGAGGGAAACTGTGGATGATTGAAATCCAAACTGCACGTATTTATGCTTTTATGTACGTGATGTAATTAAGAAAAAAGAAAGGGAAACTTTTCTAACAGTCTTTAACAGCGCGGCCCGGCAGCGGGCTTTCGGTGGTGGTTGTGTCTGCGACGAGCAACGCCTGGTGTAACGATGGTGTAACGATGGTGTAACGTCGCCTGCCTGTAGAGAGCAGCGGGCGAAAGGCAGGGCCCATGCTGTGGCGAGGAGTTTGCCCGCGGTCGGCACGAGGTGGGCGGCTCTGCGCCCTGCCGGGGGTCCTGGCGCGCTCCTGGCGCCGCGATGCCGAGGTGGGAAGGCAGAGCAGGCAAGGAGGTGAGCGCTCAGCACGTGCGAGTGCAGGGGACAAAAGCGCTTTTGGCTCTGGGTAACTGCGTAAATCTGGGGCAAGGTTTGAAATAATGCTCCTGTGTGGCGAAATTGGAAATGCAGCTGGTGCTGCATGAATGGCTGTGTTCCATATCCTCTTCCATCACAGAGCCGTATCGTAGCTGTCTGTAAAGGTACCGGGATCTTCAGTCCTGGACTTCCTAAGCAGCAGTCGAATCGAAGTGTTGGGCACTAACTTGAGATTATTGAAAGGACTCAGCGAGCTTAAAATGGAGAAAACACAAATTCCTTCCGAGTTAGCGAGGCTGTGGTGAAGCAACCACAACTCGTGCGATAGGCTGTATGTTCTGCTATTTCTCTGTACAGCCATTTGCCATCTAGTTTTGCTCACTTGGAGAGTCTAATGAAGTATAAAAGGATGTTTGTTCAATTCATCTTAATTTAAATGCCTTCTCTTGTCCTAGATGTCAGTTTTACTTAGGAATGCTTAATTTGATAACCTGAGAATTAGTTCAGCCAATTTCCAAATGAGAATTCCTATCTCTGGGGTTTTTTTGCCTGTTCACCCTCCAGCAAAAAGGAAGCTGTCTTTGGAGCTAGTCAGCTGTACGTGTTCAAAAACAACAGCAGCAAAATCTGTTTCTTAGTAAATATGATTTTACTCCTGTGTGACCCACGCTGAAAGGTAGCAGAGCCCTGTGGAATGAATGCTTGCTGCAGAAATAAGTTCCCCTGGCACGGAGAAGTGAAAAGGCAAAACAGAAAAATGACCCGATAGCGAGTGTCTGTATTGAAAGACCTTCTGTCAGCCGGCAGACACCGTTCTTGTATGTGGTGGTCAGCCGAAATGAAACCTAGCAGAGGCATCGGTCTGTTTAAGCAGAACTGCTCAGCTGCCTTCAGATGGCCAAGGAAGAAATGGGTTGCTGAACTGGAAGATAAGGTCAGACGTTTTTGTAATTAACAGCGAAGGGAGGCCCCGTGCAAGGCTCTGTGCCGTCGGGGTGGCATGGCGGGCAGGTAACCCTCATGCAGACGGACCCGAGCTCTTCGCCGCTGTGGCTGCCCCCTCCTCACTGCCAGCACGCACGTTTGCAGCGGGCGGTGGCACTGTGCCCGACAGAGCTGTTAGCGGCGTGGGGCTGGCCCTGGCATGCGCCAGGTTCTTCGTGCAGCTTTTCCCTGCAAACCCACCTGGAGCCACAGCCTTCTGCGCAGCGGTGCGTGAAGGGTGGAAGCTTCTGAAGGAGCTGGTGTTTTTTCTTTCTTGTACTTTTCTGCTTCGAGTGAGAAACCTCAGTTTATCTCAGGAGATCTTTACAAGACAGAAGGCTCTTAGAGAAATCCTGGTGGGGTCATCACAACACCCCTCTTGTCCACCCAGCGCCTGCTGCTGCTGCCTTGCAGCCGCGAGCGCTGCTCCTGCCCCGGGAGTCTGCGCTGGGGAGCGGAGGGCAGCCTCCAAAGGGGGTGTGAAAACCGAAAAAAACACAGGGAGCTTTGGGGGTGATAAAGGCAGAGGAGCGTAATGTTACGGCTTGATTTGACAGGACCTCCTGCTGTTGCAGCTGCCAGTGCCAGCCATGGAATAGATTAATCTGTATTCCAACACGCTGCAGCTGAAGTCAAGATCGATCTAATTAGGGTGTTTTAAACACTGCTTGCGTTCTGAAGTCTTCGTGCCTGTCTGGAGAGGGAAAGGCTCCCGAGAGCCCGAGGTGCTGCTGGTGTAAGGAGAGCTGCCGGCGCAGATGGGTGAGCAGCCGCGGGGCGACCCGCCGAGAGCAGGCGGTGGCCGCGTGCCGCGCTGCACCGAGGGGTCGGCGCCGCGGAGAATTCGGGTACGTGCAGGCGAGCTGGTGGGGGGGAAGGAGACAACTTTGCCTGTTAATAAAAAAAAAAAAAGGCAGCAACATTTTTTTTGGTAAAAGCTGTTCTTAATGAATGTTTACTGGCTGCCAGGTGGTAAGTTGGTCCTGGTACGGGAATCGGTGGCGGTGCTGAGCAGGACTTTGTTTTGTTGTTGTTTTGCAGGAGAAACGCAGTTAGTCGTTCCTAGAAATTGGGGCTGGACAACGTTTTCCCCTGGCCTTGTCTGTTCCCCTCCATGAAAAAGACCCTGTTTGTGTGTGTGCTGTGGGCTTGGGCTGGGTGCTGGCGAGTTTGATTGTTCAGAAGTTGCCCAAATTCGCAGAGTCCATGGGGCCGAGGCGCTGCCTGAGGCTGCGTGCTCGTGGCCTGTCGTCGGCTGCGATCCCAGCGGGGAGCTGCGGGCTTGGCTTTCTGAGGACTCGGAACAGCACCAGCCACTAATCCCTTTCCAGAGAAGATCACACCAAGAGCAAACACTGTGATTATGCGCTTTTACGAATTTGCGGATGCGTGGTAAGCAGCAGCGCAGTCCGAGGGGGAATGGCAAGGTCCCCGGGCCTGCAGACGCGCGTTTCCAGCTAACGCCTCTCGTTTCCGAGTGCGCAGCTGGACGTTTAATCCCCTGAAAATGGGCTCAGCCGCTTCTCCTGTAGCGCTTCTCTTACCCCAGGCCGTGCCCTCGTTTTGGCTCCTGCACGTGGATGCCGGAGCTTACTGGGCCATGCGTGCAGCAGAACTGCGATTTGGGGGGAGGGCACGGAACCGCACTGGGGTGTTTCTCGAGAAGCTGATCAAGAAAAAGGCATTTTCTTGATCAGTCAGTTGAGGAATATTTCTGCACAACACTTTTTGAACATTTTGACCAGGAAATAGATATTTCCTGGACTTTCTGGAATGCGGTGTGTAAAGAATAACCTCATTCTTAGAAAACCTGCATCGGTTTGCTTAGATTTCTCAGTAGCTTCAAAGATTTTATCAGTACAATGAATAACCTTCTGCACATGGGCACCAAAGCAAAAACAATGGCTAAAATGCATTTCCTAGTGCAGGAATATTGATATATATATATAAAATTGGTGAGGACATTAGTACTAAAATACTGTCAACACTTCTGAACACTTCCAAAAAAAAAAAAAGGAAAAACAAATAGTGTGAAATACGGGATTCTGCCTTCTTTCTATAACAGCAGAGTATCTGTTGGGATTTATTTTTGAAAAGTCTTCATTTTATCTTTTTTTAATACTTAAGGAAATAGGAGCTTGCAAGTACTTTGCAGGCTCTCACAGTGTTTTTTAATGAAGACACTTAATTCAGTGCTGTTTGTGTGGAATAACTGTTTCTCTGCAGCAAGAGCATGCAGTGCCGTAGCCAGAGCCATCCTTCACCTCCATGTTAGCCTGTCGAAATGACAGAGCAGCCGAGCGGTGCTGGCCACCAGATAAACCTGTTATCTCCTCTGCTCCTCCTGCCAGCAGCTCTCCCAATCTCCTTGGTACATGAAAAATTGACACCACCTCAGGCAGAAATCTGTTTCTAAGGAAGCTGCGTCTGTAAGCAGCTAATGAAATGGGGTGGGTGGGTGCGTGTGTACGCGTGCCTGTCCTCTGCTGTCGCTGCCCTTCTGTAGCATGCAGATAACCTGTGCCGCCGTGAGGGCAGACCCGCGGCTTGGACAAGCAGCCTGTGTGACTTCAGCCTTTCGGTGAAAGTGTAAGCTGGCTGTTAGTGCAAAAGATCCATACGAACGCGTGGATGTCACTTGTTCTTGTAGGCTGATGCAATTGATCTAGGCTTCTCGTGGCTCCGGGCTAGGCAGCACTGTGGAAATGCGCGTTAAATGGTTTGATGGCAATGAGGTGATCCCTTTCCTCCGTACGTTGTATTTTCCTCTCAAAAACATAAATCCTGACACTGTTCTCCCCTCCCCATCACTGTAGGTGAGGAAACTTTTATGGCCATTATTCTTCATCAGTCTTAATCATCAAGATTAAAGTGAGGGAAAGGAGAGAAGTTACAATTTTAAATATATTTATATATCTAAAATGGAAGGTCTATATTTAACACAGAGCTGTAGGCAGGAAGCAACACCAAAAGATTTGGCAAGGGAGAGGAAGCCGTGCTTCTGTCATTTGCCTTGCACTTTGCTGCTTGGTTTTATTTCCCGTTAATAAAGCCATGTACTCCGTGATTCTCTGCATCGTTTCTGATGTTGGCATGCATTTTGCAAAGGATTCACCTCTCTGCACCTCCTATGCCCATGCAGGAGTGATGTGGGGTGCAGGTGAGTGGTGGTTGTGGCCCATCCTTCTCCCGGAGGGCAGGAGGCAGGTGGACACCCTTCTCTGGGCTCCTTCCCTGGACTCATCTGGTTTCCAGAAGCGGTCGGTTCCTCCTCCTGCCTGGGAAGTTGTTCGCTGGCAAAATGAAATAGCGCCAATGTGCGAGGGTTGTAACTGGAGAACTTGATGAGAAATGTTTCAAAACCGTGTGTATGTTTTGTATGAGTTGCACATAAAACTGGTGAATCCTTCTGAGGAAACGACCTAAGGAGAAGCGCTTTCTTTTGTACTTCATGGCAGTCCAGGAAAGCCAAATATTTGTGTTTAAGGGAGCACATTACACCCTCTGTGTGTAAACGTGTAGTTTTAGAGAAGATGGGTTTGTTTCCTTTGACTCGGGGAGCAGAGAGCTTGGGCCCCGTTACAGAACGGCCCGAACACCACCTGGATGTGCTGGGTGCTCTGCGGGGGCTGGCCCCCGCTCGGTCCCGGTCCCGCGAGCCCCGGGGAGAGGCAGAGCGCTGTGCCCCTGGCTGCGTGGAGGCCGCAAGGAGCAGGGTGCTGCGAGGGCACCTGCAAGCCTGGCGAGTTGAACTACAGCAGAATTTGTGCTTTATGTAAGTCGCTGTTTTTCAGGGTCACTGAGAAAAAGCGGGGTCAGCGTGGCAGGAGTAGTGCAGCAGGTCTGGGGGAGGCCTTCCCGGCATGGTTGTGGTGGGAGAGGAGCTGCCTGTGCTCCCTGCGGCCGCAGCTTGCTGCTTCTGCTGCTGTTCTGCCTCCGCTCGCTGGTGCTGGAAGGAACCTGGGTTCTGCTTATCGGCAGCTACGTGCCGGAGTGCTAGTAGTAAATTTAATGGCATGTTACAGAGAGTATAAGCTCCTGTTTCTGATCTCAGCGTGCAATTTTCATTTTGTTTCTCTAGAACATGTCTGTTCCATCCTGGCCTCCCTTCTGCGAAACCTGAGAGGGCAGCAGAGGACACGGTTACTGAATAAATTCACAGAGAATGACAGTGAGAAGGTGAGTGTGCGGAGTGTGTCTGCGGTCTCTGGGCTGCTGGACTCAGAGGATGCGTGATAATGGCAGGGTGCCTGCGTGCGCTCACTAAGTTACTAAAGCGCAGCTACTGTTCCTGTCTGGAGGGACCGGCACACTCACGCCATCCTTCTCTCATTCCTGTTGTTGTCTACAAACTGGAGAACTGGCGATGCCTTTAGTGCTTGGCCTCCTACATCGTATGCGCTCTTGCACAGCTGGTAGTCCTGGGTTGTGCCTCACTGCTGAGGGCTGATCGTGTACCACATATTGCTGGCTCTGTGGGACCGGGGAAGTATGGAAAGGTGCCAGTCTGTTCTAGTGAAGCTCTTTTGCAGAAATTGTAGGAGTTGCATTAGTACACACTCAACGTTCCCCATTCCTCCCCTACAATGCATCACTTCAGTGGTGTTTAGTCTGGGAAATTCTTTCCAAAATATTTACATGGGGGTGGGTAGATCAAACAGCTGTGAAAAAGAAACAGCAGCTTTTGCAAACCAATAATTTCCAGGGGATTTGTAAATTCCACCACTTGGGAAATACTGGTTCCTCTGTATTTCTCATTAGTATGTTTTAAAGGTGTTTTTCATAACCTGCTCTAACAGCTGGAGAAAATTTCGCATTACTGGAAAGGGTTTAAGTTGCCTAATACGCAGTGGAGAGCAGGAGAACCCTGAGGTGTCTGTTAAATGTAACAGAAGCTTGGCTACATTCAGCAGAGACAGAAAAGTCCATTTAAGAGACCAGGAGAACTGGAGAGCTGCAACACAGGAGAATGAGCGGGCTAGGGACACGTCTCTGCTTCCTTCTAGCTGGAGCTGATGAGACCATCTTGTGATATGGGATTACGTTCAAATGCTTGCAGCCTGCGCATGCTCATCTGTCCAACACTTGTACCATCTTTCTAATGCGTTCCTTCCTGGGAGTGACAGGATCGCCTGGTATTTTGCATAGACTGCAGCTGGAAGAAAAATAGCATAACACAAAGGATTAAAGATGATTGCGTTGTTCTTTTTCTCTTGCTTAGGTCTCTCTCTTCTGTCCTTGCAGGTTGATAGGCTGATGGAACTGTATTTTAAGTATCTGGATGCAATGCAGGCAGCTGATAAGAAGATCGATGGAGAGAAACATGTATGTATTGCTTAAGGTGTACTAGCCCTTGTCTGTGATGCTTCTGCACAGGCACGTCATCTGCACAAAGCTTCTGGCTCAGCCAGATCAGTGTTCTGAGCCATGCCTTCATACCTGTGCTGACTTCTCTCTCAGCTTTTGTTGCCCCACTCCCCATCTTCTGGTACCTTAGATAAGATGGGGTGAGAACTTATTTACAGCAAGTGCTTCTGGACATTTCTTAGTGAATTCTACGCAGAGGGCCTCAGTCACTTTACCGTCATTTTTACTTGTCTGAAATTTTGCTTGGTTTGGTGGATGGAGAGAAGCGAAATGCAGATAATTACGTGGTAATGTGTGAGGCCTCCTACCCTGGTCTGTAGAGTTCTGATTACCTGTGAGAAAACTTCTATTTTGATTAGACAGATGAGGCTGTAGCCAAAGTCTGGTGTGCTTTTGTGCACCAGCAGTGAACGTTTTGAATGACATGAGCATGGGTACCGCATAGTACTTTCTTGGAACTGAAGCTGGAACAGACTTTTTGAAAGAGAATGAGCTGTCAGAGTCAGGAAGCAGCTTGCAGAGCTGTTAGTGAGCTTGGCCCGCTTCCCACAAGATTATCTGTATCAGCGCTGAAGAGGGTGTGAGATTGATTAGCGCTGACGGAGAGTAATCACTGCAGCCGCCGTCCCCGCACGCGGGTGAGCTCAGCGTGCCCGGGCTGCAGCCCCCTGCCGGGCTCCGACAAACAGCTGTCCCCTTGCTGCCAAGGCTGTTTCTCCAGGCGCTGCCAAACATTTTGGGGGCATCAGAGCTCAGCGGTGATGCTGCTGCTCAAAAAGGCAAAAGGCTGAGTGATGAATGGAGCTGCTTTTGCTGCCAGCATTCAGACTCCATATGGACAGCTGCAGCTTCACAAATGAACAGTGGCCCGAAGAAAAACAGCCTTTACCCTTTCCTGCTATCCCTCCACTCTCCATTCATCCACCTCGAAACAGAACAAGAAATTATTTATTCTCTACGTTTCAGTGTTAGTGTGTGGGTTTTAGAAATCGAAAAGCAGAGCTGATTTTTCTGGCTGAAATCTCAGTGCATGGGCAGCTGCTATATAGAGCCCTTACGTGAAATGAGCGGAACTAGTGTATGTAGGTACCCTTTATCCAAAAAGGTCTTGAAATTGGCTGCAAATGTTAACACCTGTAGCAAACAGCTAACACAGAGCAGGGGTGAAGGGAGATGGAGAGTGAAGAAGCTTGTGTAGAAGCAATTTAACTAATAACAACCCATTCCCGTTTACTGATAAACGAGAAGAGAAAGCACAAGAACTCAGACTTTCCTCCTGCATCCGGAAGGCCAGCGTGCTTTTGCCCCACTGCAGTGCTCTGTAGACTGGAATGGCTGGAATAAATGCATTTCTTCCCTCCTATTAGTGCTAATAATAGGATTTGGCAGAAACATCCCATATGCGCTTTGACCTTCTGCAATATATTTCAACAGAAAATATCAAAGCATTTCACTGAGATTTGCTCATGTCACCTCTGAGAAGCAGATTTGTACTTTGCATGTGAAGGACATTGGTTTTTCAAAGCAGAGCTGTTGGGAGCCTGGTAGTAAAGATTAGGAGGTTAGAAATCTGGACTGGACTAGAAATTTGTCCAGTTGCAATCCCAGTCATCTCTAAGCAGCGCAGATGATATTAAGCATGTCACCATGCTACTACTTCTTGCTTTATCTCCCAGCAGGTTAGAGCATTGGGCACGGAGGGTATGAAATAATGACGTTCCAAGCAAGGAACAAACCTCAGCACTTCTGGAGTTACTGATTGCTTTGCTTTTTAGCATCCTGAAATGGTCAATGGGAAACGGTCTGCTGAGATCTGAAGTGGCTCAAGCGGTTTCCTCATGGAGAAGTAGGCAAAAGCCATCGCTGTGTCTGTCAGGTCAGGGAATTGTCTAGCTGTGACAGGATCTATGGGCTGCTTTAACGTTTGTAGTTGTTGCACATGAATCATTGAAATGGATGGTTTGAACGCTTGGTCCTTTAGAAATTGTGCTTTGTCACCTGGGGGTTTTTGACCATCCTCTTGTGGTGGAGGGCGCAGTACCCCCAAAAAATCTGGAATACGAATCCTTTCCTTTTTCCCCGCCCCAAAGGAAAAAAAGATACCTGAAGAAATTTTATGGGTTCAGCCTATACTGAAAAGAGAGATTCAAGTCTGATGGACAGAGTATCCTGGTGTAAGTCTTGCATTACAAGAAGTGGAAACATGATTACACAAAGAATGATTGAAGGTATCATACCTGAAGTTTTATCTTTAGTAGAGCAGCTGACATAAGAAGCTCCTGCTCTTGCAGTTCTTTTCTTTTTTTTTTCTTTTAGCTTAGCTTATTTTTGTGATCTGGTTTATAGCTCAGCCCTTCAGACTGTGGCAGTGAAGGCGTGGAAATAGTTGAGAACAGAAGGGAAGGGAGGAATTTCTTAAGGCAGCTGTTTCTGAAGCAGAACAGTTGTTATGAAGCTGCATCATGAATCTGGACAATGAAAGAGGATATGGTCCAGAGGGAGAGCATCCCTTCATCTCAGTGTTAACCAGCTATTTGCTTCTGTGGAATCTATGCAGAAGTGGTCAGAGGTGATAACTTCGTGATTACCCTGATTGCTACGTGAAAGCTAGGAGCAAAGGACATGCGAGCATTTGTCTCTAACACCTGATGCCTGCCTTAGCACTTTTCTGTTTTTAGGTAATGAAACCTAGTACATATCTTGTCCCCGTCTCAAAATCTTTAATCCTTTCTGTAGGAAAAGGTGCAAAACTGGCTTTCAGCTCCCTCTAAAATGAGGCATAATTATAGGCAGCAGCAGTAGCCTTAGTGATCCCTAAAAATGGTAGGAGAAGACAAGGGTGGTTTAATATTTTTATAGTTCAGTGGAAAATGATGCTCACGGGTTTATTCAGTAAAATATTCTCAGCAGATACTTTGCGCTATAATGACTTACAAATTACATGCTAATTGTGCTACAGTTAAGTGATTCCATCCTTGAAAGGGAGAGGTGGAACTCCTAGCGACTCCTGACTGGTATTAGCCCAGCATTTGAGTTCAGGTTAGAAGGACCGATGAATTGCCCGGACCGTGCTGAAAGCAGGACCTGGTGTTGGTGGCAGGGGCGGTGTCAGTGCACCGTAAAAAGAGCACACCGGAGTTCACGGGAGCGTGTGCGGATTTCTCAGCGTGGCCGAGTTGACGCTGCCTGCAGTGGGAGCTTTTCCGGGAAATGGCCAACAGGCTGCGGTAAGCTTTGAACTTTCTTGCTAGAAACACAGCCTTGCTGTGCTTTGCTGGGAAAGGTGAATACGATGTAAGGAAGGAGAAGGATGCAGAGAATCTTTTGGGCCCCAGTCCAGCGGCTGTGGAGCAGATGTGATCTCTGGCATAGCCGCGGCAGATCCATTGTATCTCTAGGTTTAGGTCTTTGCTTGACACCTTGAGGCCTGTCAGTCCTGCCTCATTAGTGCGAGAGAAGCTCATTTTAGCTTCACAGAAGCCCATCTCATTGCTGTCTTCTCCCATCAGCAAGGGGCATCTCAGCACATATTGTTGGCAGATTAGAAATGGCATCTGAGTGCTCATTTGGAGGTTAGCAACTTGACAGCTTTGAAAGAGAGACAAAGTGGAAAGGTGGCTACTTGGTACTGTACTGGGAGGCAGATTAGCATTTAAAGGTTGTTTTTTTTAAAAAAGGACTGTGAAAAGGTACCTAAGACTGTATTTGTCTTCTAATTTGTATCTGCTTAATTCACTGGTGCAAAATAATCTCGTTTCTCTGTCAAGAGAGGCTGTTGTAACTGCTGCCTTCGCTATGTAATCAAGACGACAGTTGCCTGGATCCTGCTCCTGTGATCACCGTGCTTGGATCAGAATACAGAACAGGAAGGGTCTTTGTTTCCTGCTCCGGCGGTTCAAAATCCTTGCCTGTTGATATTTTTCTGTTCAGGATTTTCGCACTGTTGAGTTTTGGGAATGAGTGCCTTGTCTTTTTTCTCACATGGGGTTTTTGGATATTTCAGTGAATAGCTGCCTATCTCTGGCTTTCCAGATGCAATGATTAGTTTTAGAGACCCGATTTGACCAGGTTCATTTAATTTGGCATTGATGTAGGGTGGGGAACGTTGCTCCTTGCACAAAATTGGATTTCTTTTTACTGGCAGGAGCTTGCATGCAAGTTTTGTGCAGTCATGCCTGTGCCCGTGATTTTGGAAGCACGGAGTAAATCAGTTATGCAAATACCGGAGTCTGAAGGATCTGATGCTAAAGCACCCTGTAGTATAGCCAATGCAGTTGTGTTTATGACATTGGTAATTAGGCATTGTTTTTTAAACTTGTTCTTTCATTGGCAAGCTAGATTCCTAGGAGGAAAGGAGAAGTATTTCATTACGTGTGCTTTCTTCTCTCACTTTTGGGAGGCAGCAATAAACAGCTGCATTTCTAAGTCACTTAATCAGATTTCTGTATAGTGAGCATTTATTGCACTCTCCAGTGAGAAGTGTACAGGATTAGTTTTCCTTCTTGTGCCTAAAATACTCCACCTATAATTAGATGAAAGGCTTTGGTTTGATAAAACAGGAAAATGTGGTAGCTTAAATCAGCTTTGGTGATGGTCACCTTGTGTGTGTTCGCCTGGAGCATGTGCGTGCGGAGAAAGCGCTTCTCGTTGAGCGTTACGGGTACGGTGCTCTCACTGGTGATGGCTCTAATGAGAAAATATTGCTCTGCTCGTGTGTGCCCACCTGCCAGACTGCTGCATAATGAATAACCGGAGTTGCAGCAAGCTAGCAGGGTCTGACAGGCTGTTTCCGTTATTTAAAAACCAAAAAACAAACCCCCAAAACACAAAAGGTCATGCATGACATCAGTTATTCTGGTCTGTGGGTCTCTGCAAAGAGTAATGGTGGCTTCACTCTGGAAGGAGTAGGCCTTTCTCTGGACAAAACTGATCAGAGTTTATTGCCAGGCTGTTTTTGCCAGTGTTTTGAACAAAGTGCTCTGTCCGAACCAGAAGGGTGGAATGGCCTCTTGCATTCTGCCTTTGGACTCCGTTCGGGCAGGTCTCTCTAGTGAAACACCGTTCTGAGAAAGTTCTGACAATGCCCTGAGAAGCAGCAAGAGCCCTCAGCCACTGCCCCAGAAACCAGAGCTCTTCTGTCAACGTGCTCCAGCTGGAGGCTTGGCCCTGTCAGTCTTCCAGCCAAATGCTGTTGGAAGGTCAGGGCTGGGAATGGCAAAATTACGCTTGTGCAGAATTTTGAGACCTGGTTTCTCATTTGTCAGCTGGTGATAAAGTTGGAAGCCTGGTAGGTCTTTGAGCTGGCTGGAGTCATGTTGTGCACTGCTTACCAGCACCCTCAAATGGCCGGTAGAAGAACATGGGTTTTGTTCTGTTTTGACAAAACTTGCAGGTAATAAAAACACTGGTTTGTTTCGTATTCAGGGGCTGTAATCACTCAGTTTAGGAATGTAGTTCATATGTTTACATTAATATTTACATTTGCAGATGGACACAATTCACAACCAGCAACAGCAAAACCTTGTTCAAAATTGAATGAAATGTTTTGTGAATTTAAATTAATTGTTAAAAGTAGTATTTCTTTGGTGAGAAATGTATGGATGTTCATATTTTGGGGGAGCAAAGCATTTCTTGAGAAACCACAAATATTGCCACTGTTCTGCCACTCCTAATGGGAAGTACTTTGAGAGCCAGTCTTGACACCCTTTTCTTTGCACTGCTTTACAGGACATGGTACGTCGGGGAGAGATAATAGATGATGACATGGAAGATGAATTCTATCTTCGTCGCCTGGATGCTGGCCTCTTTGTTCTACAGCTCATTTGTTACATCATGGCAGAGATCTGTAATGCCAATGTTCCCCAGGTAAAGCTATACACAAGGTTGGCAGATCACCTGTGTTTCCATCCATGATACAAACAAGGCAATAAATCCTTGCAAACATTACCTCTTAATCCTCTCTTTCCATAATTCCTTTTCTGGGAGGAAACTTATTGCGCTTGTGTCCGTGCAACTTCATGAAGTTATATCAGTTGGGAGGGCAATAGCAGGTACAGAAGCTGATCATTATCACCGAGCTCATACAGTCTGCCATAAGCAAGGTCACAGTTTGAAATGGAAACCCTATTTGTACTGCTGCTGAGGGAGCAGCAGAAGAGGATCTTCTCTCAGAAGGCCTCTCAAAGGCTCAGACTGTATCAGGTGACTTTTCCTGAACTATGCAAAATACTGCTGCTCTGCTGTCACGGATGCATTTGTGACTTTATTATGTGGTTACTTGTACCTGTGCCACATGTCCTCCTGAATGCTTTTAAGTGGGTGCTCTAGGGCTGTGGGCTAGCAAGGCTGAGTTGGGTTTTGTGGTGCTTGGGGTTTCTGCTTGCACCTCAAAGAAAGTTGAAAAAAGTGGGGTTGTGCATGGTTTTATGTTGTTGAAGATTACTTTCTTCTGTTTCCTGTCCCTGATCAGATTCGTCAAAGAGTTCATCAGATTCTGAACATGAGGGGCAGCTCCATTAAAATTGTTCGACACATTCTAAAGGGTGAGTTCAGATATTCTGACGCGTGTCTCGTTCTCTACCAGGAACAGCGTGGTCATCACTTGGTAGGATGAGCCTTCACATGTAATTCTCCTTGACTTCATGAGCAGCTTCATGCAGCGGTTACGTTCTGAGATCTGGGCAGGGCTGGAATCACTGGGATAAGAGGCATGCCTTACCTCGGAGTGAGGATGCTCGCTGCTGTCACGTAACACCACATCACTTTGTTGCCATCGGCTACAGGCTGGCTGGGACTTGCTGCTGACTTTAACACTAGAGTAAATATTTAAGGGGAGTGTATATGTATGCTAGAGGGAGGAACAGTGGAGTCTCATCTTTCATTAACATGGTCCTGCACTTTACCATCTGCACCGTATTAGTATCCACGGTGTATTTGTCTTGCTCTTAGTGTCAGATTAATGTGGATTATAGCATTAAAGTATCCTCTGTAGCTTTAAAATGTAGCTGTTGTGATTTGCAATCCTGGTTCTGAAGTACTGCTTGTTATTTTGAATGCTTATGTTGAATTAGAGCAATGCTTATTTGAGCTGTGGCTCTCATCTGTAGCCTGCTGTCCTTCAGCAGAAGCAGCCGTTGGACAGGGGAAGAGGAGGACAGAGGAGGGACAGGACTCTCACCGCTCTGAGCTGTGAGACGTGGCTAGAGCAGCGCTGATCTGCTGCCCCAGGAGATGCCTCTCCTGTTTTAGTAAACAGAGGGTTGTGTGGGGCCGTGTCTGCTCTTGAGAGGCTGTGCTGTTTTTGGTGAAGAGTAAGGAGTGTGTCTCTTCTGAGGAGGAAGGAAAGTCAGCAGCATCTCTGGGGTACTGGGCTCTGGGTTGCGTTGTTTTGATGTCTCTGCTTTCTTAGGGAATAACAATGATGTGCTCCTGGCCTTTTATTTTTTCCCTTCAACAGTGGGAGGTAGAGGCAGCCTTTTTTTTTTCTTGCAGATCCTGTTGTTTTTCTCCCTTCACATATGCAGGAAAGAGAGGAGATGAGAAAGATAGCTGGTATAAAGAAATAGGAGTGATTTTCTGAGGCTGGGAGATAACCTGCAGCTACAGGCGATCTTTGGCCCTTGTCCTTTCCCAGCAAGTTCAAGCTGATGCCTGCTGATGAACAGGGAGGGGAGTGGGACTGGAAAGGATGTCTTTTCTGCTTTCAATTATGATACTTAACAATTCCTGCCTCCAAACTGCCCATTTGCAACTTAGGACGTGACACGTGACCGCGTTCAGATTCCCACGCGTGACCTGGGCCACAGGTACCCGGGAGATTTGTCTGCACACACGCCTCATGTTCACTTCCGTGGCTTGTTGATTTACATACTGAGCTTACCTTCCTGAACTGAAGGGCAGCTGCATTAAAATTTCATCTGATTTTTTTTTTCACAGACGGTGACTTGCATTGTGAAACTTTTTCTATGGCTTTATCATGTCTTGCAAGCTGCTTATAGAAAGTACAGGTTGTGCAGCAATTTCAGGAGTCTCAGCAGGGATATGTTCACTTCCTAAGGAGACCTTAAATGGCATGTTAATAATACAGGTGATGGATACAGTATTTGGGGCTGTCTTTCAGCTCCTCCCCGGCTGTCACACTCGTCAGTTTTAGGGACTTGTGCCTTCACAGTTGTCAATAACTTCGGAAATGAATTTGTTGGTGGGCCCTTGTGAAGCACTGGAACAGGGTGCCAAAAGACTCCTGGCAGGTAGGACTAGTATAGAACTTACCTGCTGCCTGTGCTGGTGACATTTAGTCTTCTATAGGACTTACACCCTTATGTTCAAATATCTCCTCCGTGTAGATTCACCAGCTTTTATCAAGTTATACCACTGATAAGTATTTGCCTCTCCAGAAGAGCTGTTTCATTGAACACAGCTTGCCTGTTTGAAGTACTGGTTTGGTTTTGGACCCTGAAAGCATGCCTTCCAGACGGGCTGTAGGCCATTAGGGGATTTCTGAAATTACCTGGCATGCGGAACGTAGGAGATTATATTCAAAATGAGTGGGATGTTGGGAGCCTTCAGCACCGCCTGAAACATTTCCAGTCCGGCTTCCGGCTTGCTCTCAGGACAGATGAGGGCTGGTTTATTTTTACTTTTTGTTCAGTGTTTTGCTCTTGTTCAGTTTTTATTTTCTATTTTTGCATACTAATTAGGTGCTCGGTTTTTTAGTTAGGTTTTTATGGCCTACATATTCTCCATGTTTCTCTGGCAACCTGACAGCTGATGGATCCCTTGGGGTTGCTCAGAATCATTTATGATGCAAGTGAGGAAGCAGGACCGTTTTCTTACGGTAGGACTTTCAGGGGGGAGGAGTGGGCAGGGAATAACTGAAGGCTCATTAAATGCATTTCTGCAGGCTGACCGGTCCTCCCGCAGTTCCTTTTGCTTGAAGATCGAGCGTTACTTGCAGTGGGACAGTTAGCTGCTTCTTAGGAAGAACACGGCCGAACGGTGCGCGTTGGCTGGGAGGGCGCTTTGCAGGGAGGCTGATCCCCGTCCGGAGGCCGTGCCTGCGTCGGGGGCGTTCGGTCTGCGCCTCCCCCATCAGAAGGAGCGAGGCACGCACCTCCCCGGGCAGCGGTGCCTGGGGTGCTCGGCGCAGGCCGTGGAGGTGCGCGTGTTGGGAGTGGCCGTGTGGCTCCTCGCCCGGCCAGGGAGCTGCGGCGGAGCAGCCCCGTGGGAGGGGAGGCGCGGGCATGCGAGGCCTGGTTAAACCTTGGGCTTAGGCCAGGTAACGTCAGGGGGGTGGCGGGCAGGGATACCCACCGGACGCTGAACCAAACCTGTTAGCATGCGTAATCAAAAAGAGAAGGTAAGTATGTTTTAAGGACGATGCTAAATTTGGCCTTTGTGGTCCCTCAGTATGTGCAGGCTTTATAGCTTCCACTATCCATTACAAGCTTCAATATTTCCCTATTGATTTTTACTGTTCTGTAACCATTGTATTTTGTCTAATGAAGCAGAAACCAATCTTAGGTCCTTTCCCTTTGTGTAGCTACAGAAATGTGTAAGCTCTGTTTAACTGTTGGCAGAGGGAGCTTACGTTTGATTTTTGCTGTCTCACTGAAGCGGTGGAATTTTAAATAAGAAAGTAAATACATAAAATCTCATTGGATGATGTGTTTTTTTTAACCTGGTTCTGGGGGCTTTATCTGGTCTTTTCAAATTAATATTGACAACTGTTGGTAGCCCAGTAAACAGTCTGCCTTGGGAGTCACTGGGCTTTTAGTCTCAGGAAACCTAAATATTTAGGAGGAAAAATGCTGAGCTTTCAGAAAACACGAGAGGAATTACTCGTGGCTTGCTTTTGCCGTCTTACTGGGACAACAGAAGGGCAGTGGCGTTAGTGGCAGCTCCACCGCTTGTGCTGTGGTCCAGGCCCTCGGTGGCCGGTGGGCAAACGGCCCAGCTGGGCCACCAGCCCCCTGCCTGCGGCCGCTCTGCAGAGCCCTGCCCGCCGCGTGCAGCCCCCTGGGGCCCTCGGGCTCTGCCACCAGGCAGCCGGCTGGAGGAGTCCCTCCTTTCGCTTGGGTGCTCTGAGCTGTCAAGATGTAGCGGCACCCAGGAAAGCGTTGCCCTTGGGCTGCAATAAACAAAGGCAGTTGCAGTTGCTGCATCTGTTTCAGAGGCACTTACTCTGACAGAGCACAGGAAAGGTCTCGTTTGGGGACAGAGCCTGCTCCTCGCCGTGCTCCCTGGGGGGGCCGAGGCTGTTCGACAGAAAGCGCTCTGATACTGCCCGAAGGGGACAGGAGAACCTGAGCTAAATGCCGCCTGGGCTCTGCCGCCTTGTTTTCCTGGGAAAGTAACCCTGTGTCTGCCGCGCTGCATTTCATCTCCCACCAGAGGAAGAGGGCAGGTTACGGTCCCTGCCATGCAGCCCTTTGCCCGCGGGGCCCTGCCCTTCTGCAGCGAGCTGGTGTGCGGGCAGCTCACCGAGCGCTCCCGAGCAGCTGCAACGAGCAGCTCCATGAGCTCGCTGCTGCCTGCGCTCCGTGTGATGGAGAGCTTTTCCGCCCTCTGAAGGAGGAATTCCCTGCGCTCGTCCCCCTTCTCCAGGACTGAGAGGCAGGCAGGTTCACTTGCAGCAAACCGTAGTGTTTTCCACCTGCTCTTGTTACAGGTACTGTAGCAGTTTATAAATATTAAAAGGATTTCTCCCAGAGGCCTTGGCAAAGAATTCTGCTTTTTGTACGTGGAGAGAGAGAGAGAGAGTACACACATGGGGGGAGACTCCCACATCAGCTAACTTCTCCCTGTCCTCACTCCTTTCAGTGCTCTTATAATAAAGGCTTTGATGGAGCTCAGAGGCATGTAGCAGTGCTGAACGTATAAATATTAAAGCAAACTTTCTACAGCAAGTTACTATTCAGATGCTGAATACAAGCTGTTCTGTTTGTTTAGGAAGAAGGGAAAGAATGAGAGAAGGCGGAGGCTGGAAAGCACTGTCTAACCAAGCAGTCTGCTCCTGATTTACTAAGATTTGTTCAGGTCCTTGCTTTTGCAGCTCAAAATCTGCTTTTTATTTTTTCCTCTTAAGCCATCTTTGAATATGTAGGTTCTGTTAGCAGGAGGGAGCAAGCTTGCAAGGGAATGAGAGCTGCCAGCTTTAAACGAATGTCAGGAAGGAGAGCTGCAGAGGGAATTTCTGCTGTGCAGTGTTCGGCCATGTGCAACACCTTGATTGGGGTCTAGCTGAAGACAGGGAGTTTGCTCTGTAGTTGGTGTGTTTCCTTCCATATGGATTAAAAGCACTTGTAGGTTCAGGAATTATCTCCACTTTACTAGTTTTACAAAAATCCCAATTCAGGGTGCTTGGGAAACAGACACGTTAAACCTAAGGTTAGGAAAGTGTAACAAGACGTGTATTGGCTCCTGCCTGACCTTCCTGGGTGATACGTGGAGTTAAAAGGGACCTGGAAAGCTACCGATGTCCAGGGCTGTTCTGAGTTCTCTGGGCTTGAAGTGGTGAGCGCTACAGCTGTCCGGTTTTAAACAGCTGCCGGTGGGCTCCTCCTTCCGGGATAGTGCGAGGGTTGGGAAGAACACCGTCACCTCTCGTTGTGGTTGGACTCCGGGGAAAGGGTAACGTTTCCGAGTGTCTGCTCGCTTCTTGTGGTCCTTAATGAGAGCAGCGTGTTTTTGCTGTAGTCTCTATGTGCTACAAAACTTTAATGAGGGGTCAGTAGATGTTTATTATGCAAAGCTTTAACCCTGGAGATTGGGGAAAAAAATCCATCAGTGCTCCTTACATGAATTCCCATTCAGTTGTTGGCAGTGGACACAGATTTAGATTCTGCTGTGATACCTCTGTAAGAGAAGTTGGCCGTTGTTCATTAGTGTCTTACTCAAAGTCTGTTTTTCTGTCTGTCTGCTTTCTCTCCCACAGAGTATGCAGAGAACATCGGGGATGGGAAGAACCAGGAGTTTCGGGAGAGTGAGCAGAAGCGGATCATGGATCTGCTGGAGAATTTCTGAGGACTTGGCGGCTGAATTCTGTATTTCCCTAGGAGGATGCAGCGTCTGGCTCTCTTCTTCTGCTGCCCTCTTCCAGCCCTGATTGCACGATAAAAATGATGTTTCTATGAAACTATTCTAAATGGGATTTTGGAGATATTAAATATAGTTTGCTTTTTTTAAATTCCTTGTTTGTTATTTAAGTCTACTATAAGTGGGACTACAGCTGCTTATTTTGCAATAGGGCATCTCAAAGATGTTTTCATTTTTTTTCCCCAAAGTCCAACAGCAGTGATCAGAGCACAAAGCAGTATGACAGTATAATGCTTAGAAGCAGGGTAAAGAGGAAGCACAGATAGCTCAAGACGACCGTAGCGTGTTACCCCAATACACTAAGGAAAATGTACAAACCACTTTACTGATGAAAACTGGGGAGGTTGAGCAGTTGGGTTGGTATGTGTCCAGTTCAGCTGTTCTTCAGCGGGTTGTCGGTCTCTGTCAGAGCACAAACCAGGAACTACAAAACCAGGAACTACAGCCGCTTTAGCCATTCCTGCTAAGTCTTCCCCAAGGTGAGTCAGAAGCAAAGGCAAGTTTTGGCACAGGTTGTTCAGCTCTCACCCCTCCGGAAGGGGACACTTGAGAGGTTCTGTCCAGGTTCCACTCAAAATGAAAGGGGAAGGTAAGTGGTCAATAAAACACCCAAATTCCATCAACTTTTCTTTTCGCAGTCTGCTTCAGGACTCAGCTGTACATGTTCTGCAGAAAATCAGTATTCTGAATCTTGAACTGGGAGTCCGGCGTTTATAGCAGCGATAAGTCCACCGATAGAAAGGGGAAAGCCCCACTAACGCCAGCTCTTCCAAGTGCACTGTGGGAGCTGCAGAAAGACCAAGTGATTTGCCTCTCACTGACCTATTGATTGCAATGAAACAGACCACCGCTCATTTTTCTGTTGCCCCTCTGCGCTTGCAGTGTAATTTCCGATGTCAGCCTGCCGAATCCCACCGCTTCCTCGAGCAGTGACTCCCGACTGGGACGAGAGGTGGCTCAGACTATTTTCCTGCATCCTTTTTTCTTCTGCTGAAGTTAATGATTGTCATCACAAAACATCACTGTTCCAGTAAGCTGGGCCCTGCCTAATTTAGAGAGATTTGCATGCTGGCAGCATTCATTTTTTATCTCCAGGAAAAAAGCATTGTCAGGGAAGCTTAAAGGCTGCCTTCAATCGTGACTGCAGTAGGCACTGCTGGCCTGGGTGGCATCAAATGCAGTTGTTCAGGGGATCAGCGTGGAAGTCGTGGTTTCAGCAGCCAAAGGAACGTTCAAAAACACTTTTTTCAAGTTTTGTTTGAATTCCTCATTTCTTGTCTTAAATTAGGTTCACCACCTCCCCCCTTCCTTATCTTTCCCCCCTCTCTTTTAGTTTTTGACTTTACATGAATCTTGGAATTCTTCCCTTTACCATGGGCAGTGCGCTTGGGATCAAAGCTGGTCGTTGCGCCTTCCTCCTGGAAAATGACCTGTTGTTCTTGTCTCACTGTACACCTGCATTTGAAAAGCAGAGGAGAAAGGGAGGTGATACGAACAAGTGTTTAGAGGCAGGATAGAAGGAGGAACTTAATGAATGTGAAGCCACTTTGAAAAGTAGGGAGGGAACATATTGGGGGGGGGGGTAGGGAAGGTTCTTGAAAATAGTAATAGAATCCACTTGAGTACAAGCTAAGGTTTTGCGTTATGCTTTTTGTTTTAAATCTAAATATGTCATCTTTGATGTGACCTCACTCAGTTTGCTGCATGTGTGTGCATGTGCCCGACTGCTGCACGCCGTGAGGCGGTGGCAGGCGTGGTGCTGTGCACGGTCACGCCGCTGGGCTCTGCTCCCGGCGGACGGGGACTCTCCAGCCGTGGCTCTGGCAGGAGTGAAAACGCCTCTCCCTGTACTGCTCTGGCTGGAGTTTTGCTTTCTGGAAGTAAATTTCTCTTTCTTTTAATATTTTCCATTCTAGATGTCTTAGCTGAGTTACTAAACATGGAGACTGGGCTGAAAATAATTCCCTGCTCCAGTGGCTGGACCGCCAGCTTCCCAGGAGCAGTGCTGCCGGAGGAAGCTTAGGCTGCTTGTAATGAATGTTCCCGCTTTATAAGGCAGCTTTTCTTTGATTGTGTTTTTTTTTTTCCCCTTTTGTAATTTGTGAGCTCTTCAAAGTGCTTCACCAAAGCCTTTAAGTCTCCGGGTAGTTCACTGAGAGAAGCCGTGCTGGAGCTGTGGTGGTTTAGCTCGGTGCGCACCTCGCGATGTTGTGGGGTGCTGCCAGTTCCCTGCGGGCGGAGGGGCTCTCGCAGCAGCGCCTTGGTGCCAGGGGCCAGACCTGGGCTGTGGTGGCGCCGCCTGCTCGCTCCGAGACGGTTTTCTCCCGCAGCGTTTTCCCGTGCTTGGCGCTGGGCAGCTCTGCAGCGGGCGGTGCGGGGAGCCCTCGGCCGGGGAGGTGGCAGCTCTGGGTGTGCGGGGAGGTTCCCCTGCCCCTGCCCTGCAGCCCTGTCCCGCTGGCCCGGCGGTGCCTTTGTCCCTTCCGTGGGGCTTGGCGCAGCCGGCGCATGCACCAGCGGCACGGGCCCGCCGTGGCAGGGTGCTTTCTCTTGCTCTTTTTCTCCCTGAGCTGAAGGAGAGACGTTGGAGGGGATTATGAAGAGCCAAAACGCCAGTGCTTACCTGAGCACGACGCAGTCTTTGTGTCTCTCTTCTGATAGATAAGGATGTTCCAGATGTTGCTGAGGAATTAGCACAGAGCTTGTTATTACAAGTCAGGCTCTTACAAGACAGATGATGAATTCTCTCCTCCTAATCTCCTAAGTATTTCAGAAGCGAGGAGCCCCGCTGCACACAAGTTAGGATCCTCTGCCTGGTGATCCCTGCGTGCCACGGGGCCTGGACGCAGCGCCCTGCCCAGGACGTGTGAAACCCCCAATCTCATAAAAACCCCTGGCAAAGCGCGACAGCCACGCAGTGCCCCCTGCTCCCTGCTGCCCTGCTCCAGGCGCTGCTCCTGCCCCTCGGCTTCGTTACTGCGTTTGCTGCTCGTGCCTGAAGACATGCCTGCACCACGAGTGTTTTCAGCAGACGAATAGTGAAATGTGGCGAGGAGAGGGAGATGCTCTGAAGGAGCGTGGTGACCAGTGAACTGTGGCCTTGGCTTGGGACTGTGGAAGCCGAGCTCCCTCTCAAAAGCAGGTTTTATCAGCGCAGTGCCTGGGGCAGGGAGCTCGCCTCCATCCCCTCCTGCGGGGCGGTGGCAGGGGCCGGGGCAGCCGGCACACGGGGCTGCCACACACGGGTCCTGGGCACAGCCCTGCTGCGAGGAGCCGGGTCCTCTGGCTTGGTCTTCAGGATGGGCTGGATTCCCACCTGGGCCCTCTGTTATTAATTAAGATAATTATTCAGCTTAATGTGCTGCTGCTGCTGCAGGCCAGCTTATTTTTGCTGCAATGTTGAGCAGTACAGAAACGCCTTGGAGGTATGAAGACCGGCACCATGAGCCTGAGCAGCTGTGAAGAATGCCGTTATTGGAACTGGGGGGGGATTAAAGGGTTGAGCTAATAACAGGTTTTCTTACTGGCGGGTTGGAGAAAGGAGGGTTTGTTCCCTGGCTTAACTTCTGATATTTTTGACCAGCGGTTGAAGTCCGGGGGCAGCACCGTGGCTGTTGGCTTTGGGGTTGGATGTGCTTTTACCAGGGGAGGGGGGGGGCTGAGCAGGCCCCGAGCTGCTGGAGGCAGCCCTGAGCACGGCCCCACCGCAGCACGGCCCCACCGTGGTGATGGGAACCAGGCGGCCTCGTCTGCGCCTCTGAGCCCCAGGCGGGTGCACGGAGCCCCCGTGTCCCCCCTGGGGCTGGGCGCTGGGGCTCGCGTTTTGCTGGGCTCCCCTGGCCCAGGGGCGCTGCGGTGGGCAGCCTTGACTAGAAATGGGCTCGGGCCTTGAGCTGGACCCCGCTGAGCAGGGCGGGCGCGGGGGCGATGCGGGGCCGCGGTGCGGGGGCAGCCGAGCGTGAGGGGAGAGAAACCGATCCGCATCGCACCGCACTGGGCCGCGTTTGCTTGTCTCCGATTGTAAACAGATTTGACTAAAGAGGTAAATTAGAAGTTAATTAGAAGGAACGTGATTGATGAGGCACTCTGGTGATGGGGAGGCAGGAAGCTCGCAGCCCAAAAGGAAGGGGAGGGTGGGTGCTCTGCGGCTGCAGCTTTGCACCCCCGTTCCCCGCAGCTGCTGCGGGAGGGACGCGAGCTCCCGGTGCTGGGTCCACATCGGGCACCGGGGAGCGGGCAGGGGCAGGGGCTGGGGCTGGGCGAGCAGGAGGCGGCGGGGGGCGACTGTCTGGGGAAGAGCCCCTGGGTGCCGGCCCCGTGGCCGTGATGGGGCTGCAGCCCCTGATGGTGGCACCGGGGGGGTCCAAGCCCCAGCTGCGGAGCCCGTGGCTTCCCGGGGGGGAAGCGGCAGGAGCTGGCAGGGGCCCCGCAGCGCGTCTGGATCCATCTTCAGCTCCGCTCCCACCTGAGCCTCTCTAAACGGGGAGAGATGAGTGCAAATCAGGGCTGAGGAATCTCTCTTGACATCCTGGTGGAGAGACCCAGGTGACACTAAATACAAAGAGACACTGTCAAAATTGGGAAACAAACCTTCAGCAGCACAAATAAGTCACTTAAGTTATTGATTTTTTAAAATTTTTTTTATGAGACCTGGATTTCAGGAACTGCTTTTCTCTTATAACAGTCAATAATACGGAGGGGAAAAAGGTGTTTTATTCTTCCCTTCACATTTATTTTTTTTGGTCCTTTAAGTAATGGTTTGGAGACAGGGAACCATTGCAGAAATGATTGACATCTGTGGCAGCGCTTCTCTCCATTGGGAAACTGATGGTGGGTTTTGCAGAGGAGGAAGGAGTTAATGGACTGGAAATGAGCATGAATTGTTCTCTAAAGTAATAATTCTTTCCAAGTAATTTTCTCCTGAATTTTATACTTTGGATAATCCTGCCTAGCGTGTGGGCAGCTCTGGGCAGAGACCTGTGACTCCCTGCAGACCTCGCTTGCTGCTGCTGCTGGTCCCCGCTGGCTCGGTGCCGCAGGGACGCTCTCCTGCTGCGGGGCAGGGCACGGGGGCAGCGGCAGCCCCGGACCCAAGCCCCCCGCTCGCCTTCCTGGGGTGCACCCCCCGACCCCCCGGGGCTGCCGCCTTACGGGTGCCGCAGTGGCGCTCGCCCCTCGGAGCGCTGGCCCTGCCCTCCCCTCGCTCCTTTTTAACATCTGCCTGCTTCAAACGCGCGCTGTCTCCCTGGCTTATTGCCTCTTGGATGATTTGTGGAAGAGAAGGTTGTAATTTTGGATGTTGGTAGCATTGTTTTCCTGCAGCGCACACAGACCTTTGCAAATAATCTAATAATGCAGGAATGTCAAACTTCAGCTGTGGAAGGAAATCCTTTTATACAGGGATTGTCAAGTCTCTAAGCAAGTATCAGAAATGAGCTCGCTATCAGTGCGGAGGGTATTTACTCTGCCCGTCAGAGAGACGAACAGCCCGATGCGCTCTCCGGAATTGAGGGTACAAGGCAGCTGCTGACACGCACGCTTGCCCCCGCCCGCAGGGCTGTGCCCACCTTCGCCCCCCGGCTCTCCTGGACGTGCCGGGTGCTCGCGGGGCCCCTGGCACAAGGAGCAAAGCGGGAGGGCACTGAGGGTCCGGGGCAGCTGCCCCCTGCCTCGAGGCTCCCTGCCTTGCTTAGTGCCCTTCCAGTGCCACCCGGTTCCCGCTAATGGCACCTCTTGTCCTCTTCCTCTTGGCCAGCTCTCGAGTCTGTACTTCAAAATAATTCATGAGGCGACTCCCAGCACCCCAGTAGCTGATTTCTGTTATATTTTGGATGCGGTAAGCAGAAGGTGCAATTACGGGGTTGCCCCCTCAGTGCCTGCTGGGTGTTCTCCCAGGGGAGCGCCCTGTGCACCATGCACCAGGCGTCCCCCCAGGTGTCCCTTCGCCCTGTCCGTGCCCCCCTGGGGCTGCCCAGGGCCCCTGGAGGTGCCGCAGTGCGGCTGTGGTGGGTGCTGGGCCCCGGGCACCTCCTGCCCGGCTGCTTGCAGAGCTTCAGCTCAACCTGTGCACGTGTGGCCAGGGGAAACGCACACGCCTGTCTCAGGGGTGCAGGAGCCGTATTTGCAGGTGGGCCTGCACCGTGCCTCTGTAGAAATGGCCACTGCATCCCCTTTTGCAGGTGCCTACTGAGCAGAATGGGCGGCGTATGTAAAACTAAATAGCAGGCAGAAAACCTGGCGTGAATGGAGATAAGAAATGCTTCATCCTTGAGAGCAAGTCCCTGGGCATGTTCCCCTGGAACAGGAACCCTGCAAGGGAGGTGCCAGCTATTTTAGAGCATTAGCAGACATGCAGATAACAGCCCGATTTATGCAGCGAGTGCCAGCATCCAGCTAGTCAGGGAGCTGCTGGCTCTGCTCTCGTTCAGCATGTGAGTGACCTTCCCTCCTATCCGTTTCAGACACACAGGGGCTCATCAGGACTGTGTGGCTGCAATAGCAGACAGCATCTGGTCTGGTCCTTTTCACTGATGAATTAAAATTGAGGAGGAAAATGAAACCTTCCAAGTGTGCGCAAGATGCGAGGACGCTTGGCTCTCCCCTTTCCTCCTTCTGCTGGGCCGCTGCACAGAAGACTTATCGTCAGTTCATCATCCTGCTGTGGCGGCAGAAAATCAGCTGGAAATTGAACTTAATTCTGGCTCTGCAGCTGGAGATGTTCCCAGCTCCAAGAGAAATTTATGTTCTCCTTGCTTCCTCGTGGCATGATTTAAATGTAGTTGGTTATACGAGGGAAGATCCTGGCAGGTTCAGCACCAAGGTGTAGCTGCGCACCCCCAGCGCAGGCTGGGGCCAGGGACCCCCCCCAGACATGCGTTCCCTCTGTGTGGGGCTGACCCATGTCCGTGGTTTTTCCCCGCTCCCACGACCGCGGCGGTTTGGTGCTTGGTGAAGTCATGGTGTTGGCTCCCTGTGTTACAGGGGAGGGGGGCACTGTGCGGATGGAGTCTGGCAGGGTTTTATTGGGGTCCCCTAGCGGGCTGGTGGTGGGAAGGAAGGCGAGCAGGGACCCTGGGCCACGAGCTTGTGTTGCCCGACCCACGGGGACTCGCTGCCCCCTTGCCCTTTGCTGCTTCTTCCTCCTGCACTCGACTCTGGGTGTGAGCCCAGTACCCGTGATTGTGGGTGCTCTGCTGTCACGGGTGGCCCTGGGCGCCCCAGTGCTGCGGAGCTTCCCCATGCCCAGCCCAGAGCCGCTCCCTGGGGGCCACCTTCACTCGCATGGGACCCTGCTGCTGCCCACCAGTCCCAGGGAGATGGGGCCGGCGGTGGGGCTTGGCTGCTCTCCCCCTGAACGTGGCCTTGGAGGGGGCAGGCGGCCCCCAGCCTTCCACTGTCGGCCGTAGCTCCCTCCCAGCAGGGTGGGGGCTGCCTGGAGCTTTCCATCGGGGAAGCCCCGAGCCCCCTGGTGCCCCTGCACTGGGGGTGCCACCAGGTGCGACCCTCGGAGCCGCTGGCTGCGCGGCACCAGCAGCCCCGGCTCATCCATCACCGCATCGCGCGCTCCTTCCCCCCGCTTTTAACTCTAGAGGGAGTAATGAACTTGAGCAGAGATCAATGCTATCTAGTCTGCTCTTATGTGGGTTTTATTCTGACATGCGGAAAACGCTGCAGCACGTAGAACTTCTTTAAAACTATTGATTTGTAACGGCGGCGCCAGGCAGCGCGGCCCCTGACTGGGGCGCAGTGCTCTCCCCAGGCCGACCCCGCAGCCCCCGCCTGCCGGGGCCGTAATGTGAAAAACGCTCGTGGTGTTGCTGCTGGAGGAACCCCGCTGAGGGCAGGGAGAAGAAATACCGCCTGTTTCCAAGTCCGATTTAAAGAATCTCTTTGTAGCAAGCATCTGTCTCCTTGTGGCAGGAAACCCCTGAAATAATCTGATTTTTGCTGTTTATCTGGAGAGAAGATATCCTTCAGGGCGCTGTGTAGCGCACAGATAACATCCCAGGAGCGAAGGCTGCGCCTGTGCCTTCCTTTCCAGACGAAGCCTGGTATTAGGCAGCAGAGGCACCGCCTGCGGGCTCCTCCTCGCATTTCACACTTTCCGATCCAGGTGCGGGAACTGCCCGGGTCACGGTTCCCCCGCCCTGGGCCCGATTCGGATCTGCCCCAGGCTGGGGGCCGTGCCCGGGGTCTCGGGGGGGGGGCGGCCCCCAGGTCCGCGCGGCTCGCAGAGTTTGGGGTCCTGCCTGCTGGGGGCACCCCGGGAGCGTGGCTGCGCCCCCGGCCCTCTCCTCCAGCCGGGGCCGCGCCGCGCCCCGCGCCCCGGGAGCGGTTCCGCGGGGGGAGGCCGGGCTCCGCGGGCTGCGGGACGCGACCCCCCCGCGCGTGGGGGGGGCTCCGGGCCGGGCCCCGCTCCCGCGCCGCGCCGGGTGTCGCCCGCGGGGGGCGCTGGGGGTGCGGGCGGGGCGCGGCAGCCCCCCCCCGGGGCCGCGCGTGGGGCGCGTGGGGCCCGGCCCCGCCCCGCGCACTTTAAGAACGGAGCGTGGGAAAAACTTTGGGGGTGTGCGCGGGGCCGGGATCCCTCCGCCGGGCGGGGGAGGCTCCGGGCGAGCCGCGGCACCGCCTCGCCGCGCGGCGCCCTCCGCGCGAGGGAAGAGCTCCGCAGCGCGGCGGCGCCGGGACCGCGGCGCGGCCCCGGGGACAGGGCTCGGCCCGGCGGCGCCGCCGCCCCCGGGACGGACGCGCCCGCGGCAAGATGGGCGCCCTGGCGCTGGCCCTGGGGATTTTCCACTACCTGGGGCTCTACCTGCAGCTCGGCGCCGCCTCCCGGCACCCCCCGTGGGACGCCCCGGCGGCGGGCAGCGGTGAGCGCGGGCGGCGGGCACCGGGCGGCGGGCACCGGGCGGCGGGCACCGGGCGGCGGGCACCGGGCGGCGGCGGCGGCTGCCGGGGGGGCCGGCGGGCACGGAGCGCTCCCGGGGCTCGGTGCCCGGCGGCGCCGGTCCCCGGGGCTCGGTCCCCGCGGTCTCGGCCCGGGGCTGGCGGCGGGGCGGGGCGGGTCCTGCCCGGGCTGCGGGACGGGGGCGGGGGCCGGGGGCCGCGGCGGTGCCGCGCTCCGTCGCGCCGGCGGCTGCGGGGAGCCGGGGGCTGCGGGCGGCCCGGCCGAGCCGGGGCTGGGCTCCGCCGCTCCGCTCCCCGCCGCCCGGGGGCCGCCTCTGCCCCTGCCGCTGGGCGGCGGAGCCCGGGGGCTCGGCACGGCGCGGCCCCGCGCACGGCGCCGGGTAAGTGTGCGCCCCCGGGCGTCCTCGTGCACGGCGCCGTGCATCCCGTGCGAGCGTGCATCGCTGTGCTCAGCACTGTGCATCCCGTGTGAGCGTGCATCGCTGTGCTCAGCACTGTGCATCCCGTGTGAGCGTGCATCGCTGTGCTCAGCACTGTGCATCCCGTGTGAGCGTGCATCGCTGTGCTCAGCACTGTGCATCCCCGTGTGAGCGTGCATCCTCGTGCACAGTGCCGTGCATCCCCGTGTGAGCGTGCATCCTCGTGCACAGTGCCGTGCATCCCCGTGTGAGCGTGCATCCTCGTGCACAGCGCCGTGCACCTGCTGCTCAGCACCGTGCGCTGCTGCGCACCCTCGCAGCAGGAGCAGCTCCACTGCTGGCTCTGGTCGGGGGGAGCCTCTTCCTGCAGCCCCCGAAGAGAAAGTCTGCTCTAGTGCGGGGGCACCCCCAGCTCTGGGGTACAGAGCAGGTGACGGGGACACCTCTGCGGACGGTGCCGGGAGCTGCCTTTCTCTCGCCGTGCTGACACGGGAGGGTTTAACCCAAGCCCCAGAGGTGCGACCGCGGGGTCTCTGCAGGAGCTCCGCTGCGGGGTTGCCGCCAGCCCCCGGCGCGGCTCTGGAGCAGGAGGCACCGGAGCTGCTCCCTGCCCCGAGGAGCCTCCAGGCAGAAGCGGCCCCGCGGTGGCCGTGCCGTGCCGGGGCTGCGGGGACGCCGCGTCCTGCAGCAGTGCGGTACGTGGGCCGGCAGTCACCCGTCTGCGCCGTGCGGGAGGTTTGCCTTCGCACCGGTGGGGTAAAGGCAGGAGGATTTCCGGACCCGCCAGCCCGGCATGCCGGAAGGAGATGTGGGCGAACAGCCTCCATTATCCTCTGCTGCTCCCCTCAGAAATTCAGCAATAGGCAAATAAATAGTGAAATGGTTGCTGCGAGGAAGAAGGGAGCAAAGGAGAAAAATATTCTGGTAGGGTAAGTGCACTTTGGAGCCACATTACAGCTTTCAACTACGAGCAGTTCTGCAGCAACTCACTTAATCACAACAGAAACCTTTATTAACGATACTGAAAAGCAGTGAGTAAGTGGGTCATGTATAATAAGCCATTTGTGTTCAGTAGGTGAATACCAATTTGATAAAAGCTGTGTGCTGAAAACCTGTATAAATTGCTGTTTAGCAGATTGGAGATTGATCATCGCATTACTCGCCGGTGCAGCTTTCCCTGGCACGGCGGGGCCGGGGCGCGGAGGGGCAGGATGCAGCCGGCCGGGCAGAGCGGGGCTGCCGGGGCCGGGCAGCTCCTGCCGGGCTCTGCCGCAGCCGCCCGAGCTCGCCGCCACCATCTCGCGGAGCCTCTCCCGCGCCCGGCCCGGCCGGGAGCGCGTTCGCTGTTATCTTTCCCTTGGCCCCAGGTGCGGGGAGGGAACCGAACGGAAACTCGGCGGGCATCAGGGGGCTGCTACAGAGACCTGCGCCCTGCGGGTGAGGCCGACTCCTCCATCCGACGTCCCCGCAAGCACGAGCGATGCGTTTCCAGCTCGCATGGCAGCAGGAGCTGCTCTGGGAGGGAAAAGAAGTCTCCGCCAAAGAAAGTCCTTTCCCTGTCCCCACGGCAAGGGCTCTGCCCGGCAGCCAGCGCCAGGCTCCGGGGTGCGGCTCCGCCGCCAGCCCCGCGGTCCCCAGGATTGCGGTGGGCAGCAGCACAGCTCCCCGCCGCCCCCGCGAGCCGCGCTCCTCTCCTCGGGCTGGCTCCTTCAATTATTCATGCACCCCAGCGCAGACAGCGTGTGCGCACTGGGCTGGCGCCATCGGCTTTCAAACCTGCGCCGGCTGGGAAGCGCCAGCCTCCTTCCCAGCCTGTCTGCTCCTGGAGCGGGCAGGGAGCCGCTTGGTAAGCAGCTTGCATTGCCGGGGAGGAGAATCCTGTCTCCTTCCTCGCATCGTTTGCAAGTGTTAGTGTCTCGCCATCAATAAAGCTGCTAGTTGAATGGCTGAAGGCTGGAGGGAGCGGTGCCCCGACTCCCCGGGGTGCTGCCCTTCTCCTTTGTCTCACACGCCAATGATTATTCTATCAATTACTTTCATAAACACTTTGCATTGTGCTGGATTTTTTCATGCTTCCTGGTGGGAATACTCCATCCGATGTGTTTTTCCTGCTGCTGTTCGTGCAGTCATTCAACGCAATTACTTCTGACACCTCTCCTCATCAAATGTCTGCGCTTTCTTTTCCCTTGAAGAAGGCTGACAGACGATGGGCCAGACACTGGGAATTATTACGTTAGGACAGTGACAGCCAATTTTAATCATAACGCTCCCCGGGAGCGAGGCAGCACACCGGAGCGAGCAGCCGGCGCGTTTGGCAGCAGCGCTGGTGCCGCGGGCAGGGCAGCGGGGCCGGGGCGCAGGAGCGGGGGCACGGAGCTGGAGGCTTCGCTTTGCCCCCCTCCGGCACCTGCTCTCGGGGTGCCGGGCTTGATGCTCGCCCACCCGGGCACCACCTCGGGCGCTGCCTCGGGCGCTCTCCGTAGCAGCTGCGTGGGGGTTGCGGTTCATGGCACAAGGGCTCGGGGGCGGTCGCTGTACCCAGCCCGTCGGCGCAGGGCCTGGCTGTGTCCTGCACCTTTCTCCGTGGCCTTTTGCCCCAGCTCGGGTTTGGCTCCCGCCTCGCTGCCCACGCGTGGTGGGACGCGGGCGGCTCTGCTGCGGCCGGTGCCTTGTGCTGGGGGTGCCCGGCGTGAGGCCTCTTGGGCTGGGTCTGCAGCTGCGCCCGGCTCTGTGCGCCCCATCCCAGTTAGCGCGCAGCACCCGGTGCCTTGCCCGGCCGGAGATCATCCCCCAGCAGATGAGCACCACGAGCAGGTGACGTCTGAAGGACAGGCTGCCAAACGCCGCCTGGGGTCCCTCAGGGACCATAGTAACAGGCCAATTTTTATTTTTTTTTTGCTACTTATGCTATCAGATAACTGCTCCTCCTCGTTCCCTTCAGGAGTGAATTGTCTGAGAAGCATTACTCCACACAAGCAATCCGAGAGCAGAAAGTCCCCTGCCTGCACGAGGCGCTTGCCCAGCGCCGGGGCGAGCGGGGCTCTCGCTGTCGGCATCTCCTCTGCTGCAGCGAAACGGGCAGGGGCTGCGGGCTGCAGCCCAGCCCCCGGTTGTCAAATATTAGAAATACTCGCAGGTTTCAAGGTTAATTCAAACTCCCTGGCAAGGTGAGCTCTGGCCTGATCACAATCACAAAATTAGTTGGATTTTTTTGTTGTTTTTAATTTACGCTGCAAAATTGAGGTAATTCTGCTGCTAATATGACAGTAAATAGCGGCAAAGAAATGGCTCTGCCGCACCCACGTGCGAGCACGAGCCCTCCCTGTCCCCAGGCAGTGTTTGTGGGGCTCCAACCTGACGCCTCCTTGGAAGAGGGGCAGGTGCGGAACCGCCGGAGCCGCGCCGTGCGTCCTTTGTGCTGGAGCACGGCGGGACCTTCGGTGGGGAAAGCTGGCCCCGGGCTGGGATTCGGGGTTGCTCTCTGCAGCCTCGGGGCAGGTTTCGGATCTGCAGCTGGAGCCAAGGCTGGGGGGAGCTCCGGGGGTCTGCGGGAAGGAGGGGAGGTGTCTGCGCCGGCTGCAGCCAGAGCTGCCGGCCCTGCTCTCGCCGGTGACTCCGGCCATCACACCGCTGTTCATGTGCTGTTTTTTTTTTCCGTGATCTGCTTTTGGTGACCAGGGGCCAGCATCCCTGCGCGCGGGCTTATTAGGAGGAGATTCATTCATAGATTTGAATGGGCAGATGGGAACAGGAGGGCGATTTTCGGACCAATCTGCATAGAACAAGCCAGAAACCCCGTGTCCCTGGGGGCACGGCACAGTGAGGGCATGGAACAGCATCTGTCCGCCTGCAGGGCAGCGTGCGGGGATGTTCTGGTCCCCCGGTGACCCCTGAACAGGGAACCCACACCGGGGGTCGGGGGGCCCCCTGGCACCGCGCGGCGGCCGTCGGTGCCTGCGACACGAGGTCGGCCAGGAGGGACGCGGCTACCTGGGGACGGGGCAGCGCCCGCGGGCTGCTGTTGGCTGTCGGATGCAGCCGCTCCTCCTGCGGCCGTGCAGGCAGACGGCACGGAGCAAACCCAGCCCATGGAGCGGCTCTGGGGAGCCGGCTGGGGTCAGGGGGGGGTTTGCCACTGGCGTGCCAGCGGGCAGCATCCCTGGGGAGGGCTGAGTGCTGCCGGCGGGCGCCGGGGCGGAGAGCGTGGGGACGGCTGTCACTGCCACCCTGCGTGCTCCTCGCAGGTTCCTCCATGCCTGCACTTCGCTGCCAGCCAGGAGGGAGCAGCTCAGCTCTCCGGCAGCTCCTGCAGCTGGGTCCTGCCTCTGGTTGAGCCCCTGGTGATGGTGGCGGTGAGCGTCGGCGCGGGGTGACCTCGCTGTCGGCTCCTGCTGCTTGCAGTCTGGGCGCAGACATGGGCCAGCCCTGCTGGGTGCCTCCTGGGGGTGCGGGCTGTAGGTGGGACGCAGCCGCTGATGCTGCCTGGGGTGGGGTCCGGGTTGGCACTGCCAGGGGATGCCCCTCGCCCCAGCGCAGACCCAGGGTTGCTGCGGCCAAGCCTGGGGCCGGTTTCCTCCCAGTTCCTCCCCAGGCCCCTCACTGCGCTCCTGCTGCAGGGGTGCGAGGGGGGGCGGTCGAGGGAGAGGATTATCGGGAGAGCGCGGCTGAGCTGGCAATTAGTTCTCTGAGTGTCTTGACTCACCGAACCATAATAAACCATGAATTATGACTCGGAGCTTTGTGAAGAGAAAGAATAAGCCACACTTGATCGCAGCCCAAAACACAATAGCGGCAGTCCGGGGGAGGGGGTGGGGGCGGCGGCAGCAGCTCTCGCAGCGGTCCTGCGCCCCCCGCACCCGGTCCTGCGCCCCCCGCACCCGCCTGCTGTGTCCTCCCCTCCCTGGGGGCTGTGGTTCCCCAGCCTCATCCCCGAGCCCCTTTCCCTCTGCTTCTCCCCTCCCACGCTTGCCGTGTCGTGGCAGGATTTGAGGGCGATGCTGCCCAGACCCCCCCCCTCTTCCCAAGGCGCGGGGCTCGGGTGCTGAGCGGGGGGTGGCTGCGGGATGGGGCCTGCTGCTGGTGCTGGGTGTGCCCCTGCCTGCAGCCCCGGCCCGGCTCTTGCTCAAGCCCTTGGCCCCAGATCTTCATCGCTCGGCCCCAAGGCGGTTCCTGCAGAGCTTAGGGTGGCCCCAGCCCCGTGGGCTGAGCCCTGGGAGCTGGGGGGGGCTGGAGTGGTGCAGGGCTGGTAGGGGGGGATCGGCCCCCAGCAGCCCCCGCTGGAGGGGAGCGGGCGCTGGAGCCGTCCTGCCCCTGGGGCCGCAGCTCCTCCTGCCTCCCTGGGCAGAGACGTGCCCGACGGGGGCTGTGGTGGTTCAGTGGGGTAAATAATTCACAGAGCAAGCTAGAGCACTAACCAGGTAATTAATATGCATTTGCAAGTACCCAATACATATTTAACCACCCTTCAGTGCGTGTTTACACAAATATTACCCTCCTGCATGCCCACGTGGCCGCGTAAGCCACAGCTCGGGGCACTGCAGCACGGGGCTGCCCCAGCCGGGTACCCGCAGGAGCGCCCTGACCGCTGTGCGTCCCTCCTGTCCCCGGTCCCTGCTGCGTCGGCTGCTGCTGGGGCCGGCTCTGGGGTCTCTGTGCCTCCTGGTTCCCCCCCCCCCCCCCGCCCTTTTCCTTGGCTCCTGCGGAGCTGCTCCCCCAGGCTCTCCCGTTCTGCTCGTGCTCCCCTCACCCGGGGGTGCCCCTGCCTGCTCCGCACCCGTCTGTTCGGTGGGGCGTTATGAAGTGATTCCGGCAGGCTCGCGCAACGTTTGCCAACCTGCGGGTGCCCCCAGGTTAATTCCCCCCCCCTTATCTCTGCGATGCTCCCACTGCCCCCGGGGGCTCTGCTCCCCAGCAGCCCCAGCCCTGCGCAGTGAGGCCGGTGCCTGCGGGGCCGCATCCTGCGCACATCCAAATTCGGGAGCTGGAGCTGCAGCGCCAGGAGTGGGCTGTGGGTGCCTGGGGCTGGGAAAGCCACCAGACCCACGGGCACCTGGGGGGGTCCCCATGGAGCAGAGAGCGCCAGGGCCCCCCGAGGGGGGCGCAGGGTCCTGCATGCGGGGGGGACGGGCGCAGGGCTCCCACGGTCGCTTCCAGGCAGCCAGCATGGACGTGGCCTTGCGGCAGGGGCCCCGTCCTCTCCGCTCCCTCCCGTGGAGGCGGCCACGGGGCCGGATCCTGCCCCCGCGGGGAGGGAGCCGGGCAGCTGCTATATCTCCGGTTTATGAGAGCACCAAGCTGTCCCAGCAGGCGTTTTCAATTCCGTTTATCTGTGTTTCCCCATTGAGTTCATTTTATTTCCCCTGATTTTTGTTTCCAGGAAGATTTATTGATCCTGATTTTCTCAGTTTATGACAGGTAGCAGGCCATAAACCACGCGGAGCCGTGAGCCCGTTGCAGTCCCCCTCCCTTTGTCTGGGAGGACGCGGTGCCAGCGCCAGCAGAGGGGAGAGGGACGGGGCTGGGGGCTGGGGGGGGGGCAGGGGGCGGGCGGGGGGCCGCAGCGCTCGCAGCCCTGTGTGCGTGGAGCAGACCTCTGCTTGCCCCCGCCATGCCGGGGCTGCGGGGCGGAGGTGAAGGAAGGAGCGTTCGGTGTGGGGCTGCCCCATTGCACAGCCCCCCGGTGCCGTGGGCTCCTCTGCCCGGCCCCCTGCAGGGGGGCAGCGCTGGGGCTGGCGCGAGCCCCACGGTGCCGCATCCCCGCTGCCCCCATGGTGCCAGCGGTGCCCCCACCACTGCGGGAGGCGGTTTTAGCCACGGTGCTCTCTGGGGGCACTTGGGCACCGGGTGTCCTCTGATGCGGGAGCCCTGCTCCTTGCAGGGGCACGGCACGGGCTGGAGGAGGCTCCGCGCTGCTGTGGCCACGCTGCTCCGTCCTCGCCCTGCCACCAGCTCCACTGTGACAGCCCCGTCACTGCTCGCCTCGGAGGGTCCCCAGACTGTTCATCGCTTTCGTAGGCCATTGAGAAGCGCAGGAGCCAGCTGCCAATTCACTGCCTGATCAGAAGGTAACACCATAATAGCGCTAATTAAGGCGATTCTTTGTTCTACCTCTGCCGGCAGCTGGGTCTGATGCTCCTGCCCTTGTCCTCGGCGTGTGCTGCCCGCCCCGTGCCCGGCGGGTTGGAGGTCGGGCAGCGATGGCAGGCGGCGAGACGGGGTCTGGCGATGGCTGAGCCGGGGCTCTGGATTGAGCCGGGGCTGGGAGCCCACCGAGGCTCTGTGCAGCCCAGCACGGGCGCCTTCCTTAGCAAGCCCTGCCAGCCCGCAGCTAGCCGTGCCCACGCTGTTCATCCCCCCTCAACTCCTGAGCTCTCAGCTTTGCCTGTGGGCCTGGCCCGATGGTGAGGCTCAAAAACCCCGCAGAGCAGTGGATCCGAGGAGGCGCCTGCTCCCGAGCAGGGCTGTGACCTGCTGGCCTGAGCCCCCGGCGCTGCCTCTGCTCCTCCGGGCGTCCCCGGAGATGGGAGACCCCCGGGGGCTCTGCCTGCTTCACGGGGCTTTGCTGTGGCACTGCGGGGGGGAGCGGTGAGGCGGGGGGAGATGAAGGGCTGGGATGTGCGGGGAGGTGTCCTCACCTCCCCTCGTGCTGTCAGACATTATTTACATCCCGATTCCGCTCCCGCTGCCGTCACTGGGTGCTTTATGAGCTGTCTGCTGCGAGCCCCCGCCTGCCGCTCACGGGGCGCACAGGGTGGGGGGCGAAGGCTCCATCCCCGGCTGGTGCTCCTGCTCGCGGACCAGAGACATCCCTGCAGGACCCGGGAGACCCCCGGCACTCGGTGAGGATGGGGCCATGCTTGGTCTCGGCTGTGGTCCCAAACCCACGCCAGTCCGTTCCGCAGTGTGGGATTTTAGGGTTAGGGCAGAAACGCGGGGCTGGCCGAGGGGTGCAGCCTGCCTGCCCGCTGCCTGCGGCCTTTGTGGCCTCGTGTGGCCGCATCCTGAGCGGTGCTGAGGTTCCTCAAAGCCTCTCTGCTGGAGCCCAGCTCTGCCCTGGCAAAGCAGGACCCAGGCGGCAGCAGGAGGGGTCCTGGGGCAGGGGCTGGTGCCCTGGGTTGGGGGCGGACGCCTCGGGCAGGGAGCCCTGGCAGCACCCGCCTGGGTGTGGATGTGCTTCGGGGAGGCCGAGCCCTGAAGTTAATTAATACGTAGCTTCCCAATTAAAATCTGAAAGAAAGAAGGTGCATGATTCCATCAAGCCTTTTCTCCACTCCCTGCCCAATTCCCGTCCGTGGGAGCTGATTTTAATTGTGTTCCGAGTAATTCAGCCATGGGCTGCAGACCTCGGGCCGCCCAGCACAAAGCCTGCCCCTCAGGCTGCAATTAAAGCCCTGCAGGCTGCCTCCGGAGAGCAGCCGGGGACATGTGGCGGGGTGGAGGAGGGCGCACGGTGCCCGTCGGGGCGGCCGGCGGGGGTCAGGGGGTGTCTGCGGGACCCCGGCTCTGGGGAGGGGGCTGGGGGTCAGGCGGCTGCGGCGCCCGTGGGGTCGGCTCCTCTCGCTGTGCTGTGCAGTGTTTAAATAAAGCCATAGCCGGGGTTACGGGAAAGCCTCTGCGTGCTAGTGAGAGCAGCAGGCAGGGCTCTTAGACCGGGGGTTGTTGCAGGGTCTGCTCGGTAAAGGGCTTCCAGCTCGCTGGGCGTTGCTTGCCTTCACCTGGCTGGCAGTCAGCTGGGAGCAGGGGGGGGGACACGCATCTGCCACCGCTGTGCAGGGACGGCGTGACCATGGTGTGACCATGGTGTGACCACAGCATGACCATGGCGTGACCGCGGCACAACCACAGCTGGCGGTGGGGCCTGGCCCAGGGGAGGGGTCCCACGGAGGGCTCTGGTCCCAGCGGGCTCTGGTCCGGGGCGGGTGCTGAGCCTCGTGCCGGCTGTGCCACGTGTCGCTTTGCAGCCAGCGCCGGGCCCTCGTGCGCTGCGTGCGGCCCCAGACCGCGGGACCTCGTCCCCAGCCGCGGCTTCCTCGGCTCTCCTGCGTGGCACCCGCGTGCCTCCCGGGGCCAGGTCCTGTGCGAGCGGGGGCAGCGGGAGCAGTGCCGGGAATTCAGCTGGGAGAGCGGGACACTCGTTAAGCCCCTTATGCTATGTATTTTCCTCAGTTCCCCCGCTAAGATGGATTAAAGGAAAGCGATAAGTGTAAGGGATTTCCGTGCATCCAGGGGGACAGAGAGATATTAAAGGTATTAACTTTTCTGTCTAGGCTGATAATAATTCGTTTTCAGGCGGGATCAGGGCTTGGCGAGAAGCCCTGGGGAGCTGTGCGCGGCTCCCAGAGGGGTGGGTGTCCTCTGGGGGCACCCAAGGGACCCGTGCGGCAGCTGGGAGCTGGCAGCACCGGCAGCACGTGGCAAGGAGCGGGACAGATCCTGCTGGGGGCTGGGCGGGTGAAGGCGGCGGGGCCGGGTGGGGGCACCGTGCTGCCCCCTCCACGTGCACTTGCCCACGAGGATCCTGGGGACGTGGGCGCCTGCGTCCTCCTTGCGTCCAGCCCCGCTCCGGAGCCGTTTCCAGCGGGACCGGGGCCACCCCAGGGCAGCGGGGGGGGCTGGCAGCCCCGGGTCCGGCTGTGCCAGCGCGGGGGCTCAGCCCCCATCCCCACGCTGTGCCGGGGAGAAGACGCCGTGACAGGCGCCGCAGATTGTGACAATAACATTTCCTAGTGACCTGCACGCTGGGGCCGCCTTAACAGAGGAACAATAATCTCTCCAGAGAAGATGAAAAGAATTCTAATTACATCTCCGAACAATATTTGTTTTGAGAGAGGAAAGCAAACCATATGGCATGTGGGAGACTGTTTGGGGGCCGCATTAAACAAGGATTTGTTTTTCATTTATGCTCTGATTTAAGCGGAATGCGATCACGCTTCATGTGTTTACTACCTCTTGGAGGCGCGTGGGGTCCCGCGCCCGCTCCGGGGCAGGGGGGCGCCGCGGGCACGGGGTCACCCGAGGGGCTCCCGCTGCCTCGCTGCCCTGGGCTGCTGCGGGCAGGGCCGTGGGGCTGGGCCGCTGGCGGCGGGGGAGATGGGGATGGCAGCGGCCACCCCTGCGCGGCAGGGACGGGTCCAGCGAGGAGCTTGGTGGGGCCGTCCCCTCGCCACGGCTGTCGGGTTGGCCGGGGAGGGGACGGGTCCGGGTGCTCCCGGCGGCCCCGCTGGCGGCACCGTCCCCGCGGGCACCCACAGCCCCGCTGTGCCTCCTGCAGCCCTGTTCACCGAGACCCCGCACGACATGACGGCCCAGGCCGGCGAGGACGTGGAGATGGCGTGCTCCTTCCGAGGCAGCGGCTCCCCTTCCTACTCCCTTGAGATCCAGTGGTGGTACGTCCGCAACCACAAGGACTGGACGGACAAACAGACGTGGGCTTCCACCCAGGTAACGGCCCGTCCTGCCTCTCCCTCCCGCTGTGGACCAGAGCCCTTCCCCACGCTGTCCGCAGGGGGTTGCCCTGCGTCCCGTACCGGTGTCCCCAGCGCCCCCCCGGTCTGCAGAGCACCGGGGCCCTCCCGTGGCTCAGGACCGCTGCAAGGGGTGCGCATCCCCCGGCCGTGCCGAGGGTGCTCGGCGGTGGGAGCGGGGCAGGGCTGTCCTGGTGTCCTGCCCCAGCAGCCGAGGGGCCAGATGGCACGTCCCCGGGGATCTGACACAGGGTGGGGGGGTTGTCTTTGTGCTGCTGCCTTCGCCCATCTCATCACAAACTTGTTCTGTCGTATCCATCCCTGCATCATCCCCCCCAGCCCCCCCTTGTTTTCCCCCATTTCCATGTATATCGGTCTTGGCAAACAGCTGTCTCTTTATTTCTCTTTCTGTTCACACAGAGATAAGGGCCAAATAATGGAAAGGCAGCTTTAGGTATTTTAATGAGCCTTTATTATTGTGTCTTTGGCAGAGCTGCTGCCGGCATTACCATAAATTGAGAGGCACGGGGCAGCGGGCGCGGGGCGGGGGCGGCAGCGTGGTGGGACCCCGACACCTGCACCCTGCTCGCTGCTGCCCAGCTCGGGGCTCTTCTGGGAGCGCTCATGGCAACTGGGACAGGCGCTGGGCTGTGCGGGAGGGGGATTTTGGGGAGAGGCCCCCCCGCAGTGGTGATGCTGCAGCAGGCAGGGCTCCGGCCCCGGCCTCGGGTGGGCCCGCGGCCACTGCTGGAGCTGGGCTGTGGTGGGGGCAAGCAGCCCGGCCTCCCCGTGCCCCCCGCATCCCTCCCCTCCCTGTTTGCCCCGTGCTGCCCGCACGGCTCAAGTCTGCCCGGGTTCTGCCCAAACGCCCCTCGCCCTCCTCCTCCTCGCTCGGGGCTGTGCAGCCGCCGCTGCTCGCCCACCTCGGCCCCTTCCTGGCCCGGACTTTGAAGCTGGGCTCCTGGCGGAGGTGGGAATTGCTCTGATGGCTTTTCTCCCTCCTTCCAGCTCAACTAATGCTTTTTCTCCCCCTCTCCGGTCTCCCTCCCCCATCCCTCTCTTCCCAGCAGCTAAAAGCATCGCAGCAGGAGGAGGCTGGGAAGGACGCGACAAAAATAAGCGTGAGTTTTGATAATGATTCTTGCAAGGACTTTAATCGAGGGCACAGCTGTAACTTTTCCCCAGAACGCCGGTGCTCAAAATTGCACAGACCTGCTGGGGGGTGGGTGGGTGGGGGCTGGTTTCTTTGGGGGCTTTTGTCTCTCTCTTTGCAAGGGCCAAGCTGCCAGAACGCGTGTGCTGGGGGCACCAGAACAGCCTGGGCTGGGTCCTGGGGTGTCCTTCAGATGCGATTCCTGTAGGCATCCGAGGAGCGGGTTTACACTCAGGAGAGAATAATCTGATTTACTCCCTGGATTAGCATTCCAAAGCCATTTAGGCTCATGTGAACAGAATGAGAAGACACTAATTAGTTAAATAAAATAAATGCTCTCGGCCCCTTTGCTGTCGCACATGCGCCCTCGCCTGCGGCGGCTGCCCTGGCCGGGTGGTGCGGTGCTGTCCTCGCCACGGGGCGGGGGGCAGAGACAGAGCGCGTGTGGCCGTCGTCCTGCTGGTTCCCCCTCTGCCCCTGCTGCGTGGGCGAGGAGGGACGGCTGCGGCAGGCATGGGGTCATGGCCAGCATCAGCCCCTCTGCCCCGGTGCTCGTCCCAGGGCACGGACAAAAAGTGCCGTGGCAAGTAGAATGCCAAAAAGCTTCATGATTTAGGGCATTGCCTCTCATTTCTCATCTGTGGGGATTAGCACATGTAAATTCTATTGCCGGTAATGAATTCCCCAGGGAGACAATATCCCCTTTGATCTATTTTCTTCATTGCTTCCCGAGGTTTGAGCCCCCATTTGTCACTTTTCTCATGATGGGCAATGTAACGCTCCCAGAATTAATGTCTGAAGCCCAGCAGGTGCCTTCAAAATCCCTCCCTGGGATTCTCTGGCTCGCTCTCGTGCGCAGCTGAGTGCTGATAGCGACCAGGAGCAGCAGTTCAGCCCCTTTTTGAAATGGAGATCTTCTGGCCGGACCCGAGGTGGCCACCCAGCTCTTAGGCTGGATCCGGCCCTGCTGCAGAGCTGCGGACGCCGACCCCTTGTGCTGCGGGTGCCGGGGTGCCGGGGCTGCCCTCCGCCCCAAGCGTCCCCAGCAGCTCGGGTGCCTCCAGCCAGGTGCGGGCAGTAGGAGCCGGCAGAAAGCTCTGCTAAAAACGTCTGCGCCGCATGGGAGAGCAGCTCTTGGTCCTCCCGCACGTGCTGCTGCCCTGCTCCCACGTGGGTCCTTCTGCTCCTTCTGGCAGGGATTTCGGGCTGCCCCATAGGTTGGCCACCCGGCACGTCCCGGGCAGAGCAGCTGTGGGCAGAACGACCTGGCCGGGCATGGGAGGGGAACAGGGCCAGGGCTCCTGCTCAACTCCGCCGTCGCATTTTTTCAGCATAATTAGGCAGTTAATTACATGCCGGAATGTAATCAATGCATGTGCGTGTGCAACTATGATTTATTTCGAAGCGCAACGGGTGTGATGCTTCCGCTGTTTCCTTCCAGATCAAGCCACCAGGGAGAGGCTTGAGATTTAAACTATTCTTTTTGTTATTTTAAAAGTCCTTGATTATTAAATGTTTACAGAATAAGGAAGATAAATGAACAAAGGCAAGACAACACCACAACTGGTTCTGATAAAATGCGCACAACAGACAAAGAAGCAATTGACTGAAAACAAACGGCAGCTAGTAAAACAATACGAAACAATGTAGATCCCATGCAGAAACCATCACACTAGGCACCCCCTTGGCCATGTTTTACCCACCAAAACAGACTCGGCGGGATATCAGACAGCCCGCACCCAGCTCACCTCGCGGCACAAGGGGACAGCCCGTGCTGCCCTGCGGGACGGTGCCGCGGGGCGTCCATGCGGCGCTGCGGGGGTTTGAAGCAAGCCCACCCTGCGGTGGAGCTGCATTTCCAGAGCCAGAGGTTCTCCTGCCCCAGCGGCATTTTGAGGGGCTGGAGCAGCCGTTTGCTGTGCAGTAGCAAACACACAGTTCTGGGTTTATCGTTTTTCTCCCTTTCAGTCCTTTTTCAAAACAGCCTGATGTTTTGCCAAACAGTCGTGCACTGGTCGCCTGGGGACTACAGGGAGCGGCCTTGTGTCCGTCCCGGCCCCGCTGTGGAGCGGGGGTCGCGTTGCTCTGCTCACAGCCGGTGGAGCTGGGAACATTACAGGCAGTCATAAAATTATCCAGCCCGTTATAATTCAGCCGCAGGACGAGGCTCGCTGACCTGCCAGGGCAGTGGTTCTGCTGGCCGACTGCAGTGCCAGCAAATGGGGGGGTTCTTTTATTAGTTCCAGATTTCCCAGCCATTAACTTCTAAGTGACTCCTTGTTCTGCTAACACAAAGGTTTTTCTTGAAGGTCCTCTCGCATTATGTCCTCGGTTTTCTCGCATGCTCCGTGCCACGGCCTTGTCACCCCCGGTGCCCCGCGGCCCCCCAGGCTCCCCCACCGCAGGCACGGCTCAGCGCCTGCACTCAGCCCCTCCGTGGAGAAGCTGCGCTGCCGCCGGCAGCCCCCGAACCCCTGCAGGGTCCCTGCTGCAGGGTCCCTGTTCACGGCTGCACATGGGCACTGCCGGAGCACCCCAGAGCCGCCCTTTGGGGTGGCCTCAACACCTCCACACGGCTCTGGCCGGCTCCAGGCAGCCCACGGTGTGCAGGACGTGCGGAGCTCACACGTGCTTGCGTTTGCGTGCGTGGCGTGGGCTCACGTGTGTTCACAGGCCCTGGCGGCGGCAGCTCAGCCCTCGTGGCAGGGCCGCTGCTGCTGCTCCTGCCCCGGCCGCCGCCCGCTCCGGCGCTCCCCCCTCTGCCTTCTCAGCCAGGAGTTTGCGACTCTTTGGTTGCGGCTCCCAGCCCAATTTCTAAACACCATAAAATCTTCAGCTAACAAATGCGGTGGCAAGTAGAAAAATGGCCTTTGCCATCCAGTGTGATTATAGGGAACAGAGCCAGGGGCCTCAGGGCGGGTTATAAATCTGATTTATTGACCTAACCCAATAGCAGCCGCAGCTCTGGCTAGTGAGTAAGTCTTAAATTTCATTGGGTGATAAATACTGAGAGCGAATCAATTTGGTAGAAAAGCTAATTAGCCGGCGTGGTTACGCATCGATCTTCGAGCCCCGCTCGCCCGGGCGCACGCTGGGGATTTCATCCTATTGTGACCGAGGGCTGGGGCTGGGGGGGGCCCTTCGGTCATTTTTGCTGCCCCGGAGGGACCCAGGACACGGCGTCACGGCACGGGTGGGGGCTGGCACCGCGGGGCTGGGGACACCCAGGGGCACAGGGGCTGCCTGACCCCCGTCTGCTCCGCCGCAGGTGGTGAAGGTGGTCGGCAGCAACATCTCCCACAAGCTGCGGCTGTCCCGGGTGAAGCCGGCGGACGAGGGGACGTACGAGTGCCGGGTGATCGACTCCAGCGACGGCAAGGCGCGGCACCACAAGGTGAAGGCGTACCTGCGGGTGGAGGAGGCGGGGGGCCTGGGGCACCCCCAGGACACCCAGCTGCGGGGCGCCCCGCTCCTGGACCCCGCCGTGCCAGGCTCAGCCCACGCGCACCACCACCACCACCACCACAAAGCCGGGAAGGAGCTGAAGAAGCGCTCGGTGGACGCCTCCTGCGTGCTGTAGGCAGGCGGTGCCGGGGGGGACGCCGGAGCCCCCCAGCCCCCGGACTCAGCGGAGCCGTCGAGGGTCCCGCGCTGCTACCAGAGACTGGCCCCACCGCCCCGCATCGCCCGCCGCCCCCCGGGCCCCCTCCTCCCGTCACCACCACAGTTTCTTCCCCCACCCCATGGCGCGGCGGTGCCGGGGCTGGAGCGCGGGAGCAGGACGGGCACACCGGGGCCCCCAGCTCACCACTGGGGCTGGGACCAGTGCCAGGGCCATGCGCCCGTGCGTGGCGGTCCCCGTCCCCGCCGGCCCCACGCGGGGCAGACTCCCTGCTGCTTGCTGCCACCCGCTGCGCTGCGCGCCCCGGCTTTCTGTCCCTGCCCGCAGGGACACCCTTGTGCTCACCCCCTTGTGCTTTGCAGAGCGAACCCCATCCCTTTCCCCGTAGGAGGCCCAGTTTAGTTGCTCTTTTCCAGCCCCACAGCACATCTATAAGTTAGGGCATCCATTCTTAGGGACTGTATATATCGCCTCTCCCTCCCCTGCCTGTCCCAAAGCTGCCCCAGCACGTCGAGGCCTGAGCTCAGCGGAGGAAGGACGGCACGGCACGCTCCCGGCATGCTCAGCCGTTGGACGCGGGGTCTGGGAAGGCCCGGGACCGGAGCTGGCCCACCCCTGTGCATTGCTGCTCCACGCCCTCCGCATTTCCCGGGGGAAGCGGGGGCTCACAGCCAGCTCCGGCTGCTGCTGCTCCATCCCTGGGGCTGCTGCTGCCTGTGACCCTGTTCCCGGCCATGCTCCCCTCCCGCCGCACTGCCCCGTGCCCCTCGCCCGGCTCGGGGGCAGATGGCAGAGTCTGGCCCCCATGGGCAAGTTCTGCTGCTGGGGAGGGGGCCGTGGAGGGGAGAGGGCTGGGGGCTCCCTGCTGCCCTCGCCCCCAGCCTGCACCCCCAGCTCCCTGCAGCTAATAAAGCTCCTTAACAAACCCTATGTGGGTCTCTGTCCTTGTGGGGGGGGCACGGGGCAGGGGCTCTGGCACTGTCTTGGGAAAAAAAAAGGGGCCCAGCTGGGGCTGCCCTCGGGCTGCTGAGCACTGCGATGCGCCCAGGTGGAGACGAGCATCAGGCACGCAGCTGGGGCTCGGTGTTAAAAGGGAGGCTGAGCTGCAGCAGGGTGGTGCTGGTCTGTGTGCAGGATGTGGCTCTGGTGAGTGGGGGCTGTGTTGCACCAGGGGTGCTTGGGGTGGGTGCAGCGGGGCCAGGCTCTGCCCCATCAGTTGGAGAGGAGCTGCCGGGGCTTCAGCAGCGCCCAGCTCAGCCCTGCTGCCCGTCAGGTGAGCACCTGCGCCGTGGCGTCCCCCGGCTCCTTTGTGGTTTATGAAGCTGTGGAGCTCCATTGCACTCCCCTCTTGGTGTGCTGATATTAAGCAATTTGTCATGCATTAGAGTAACAAAAGCAAAAGCTGCTGGCCTGGTGTCAGCCAGCGCTGGAGGCAGAGGAAGGGCACGGCCGGGGACGGCCACGAGAGCTGCTCTCCCCTTCGCCGCCTGCTGTGGGTTTCATTTGCAGGAGCCATGATCACACGGGAGTAAACTGCATGGGAGCCTATAAATACACCGGATACTTTGTCAGGAGAGAAATATTAACCAGCTCCAGGGAAAGGGGGCTTTTGTTGGAAATTCTGCTTTGCCACAAGCAATAACAGTGGCGGCTCTGTAGATCTCTCCCTGACGGAGCTGCTCGTGCTTGTGTTGCACTCTGATGCGTCTTGTCAGGGAAATGTATCTCTGGGGTGGGAGGAGAAGGGATGGGAGGAATCAGCTACCACTGTAATAAAAACAGTCTACAGGGGAGGAAAAGGAAGAGCTGGAGCTGCTTTGAGGAGGGTGAAAGGCTGCAAATCACCTCAAATGGCGAGCAAACAAATTGCTGTTTGGTGTAGTAATTTGCAAAACCTAGAGGCAAGCTTTTAAAAATAACCGGTTTTATTGGAAGAGATTCATTTTGCTGAGTTTATGTGAGATGTTGGGAGCAGGAGCGGAACGGGCCCCCGGGGGGCTGCGTGCCTGCCTGGGGCCATGCCCCCCCTCCAGCAGCCCCGGGGTGCAGAGCTGCTCCCAGGCATGGAGGTGGCTGGGATGCAGCTGGCCCCGTCCCCCCCACCCGTGGGTGGTGTCGTGGCCCCCCCGGCCCTGCTGGAGCCGGGCAGCCCTGGGGTCCAACAGGGCCAGGCGAGCGGGCTGAGCTTAGTATGCAAGTCACTGCCGGGGAGGAGCCGAGCCTCATGAAAATGCCATCTCCACACAGGCACTCTTCTGACCATTATCCTGCTTCAGACAAAAGCAATTTACTCTGCCTGTAATAAAGCAGGGGTGATAACGAAGCTGGGAAGAGCCGTGTGACGGAGCGGGCCAGCCCCTCTCCCTGCTGCCCTGCAGGAGAGCCGGGACGCCTGGGGACGGCAGCACCAGGGGTCTCGGCACCGCCACTCGTGCCAGAGGCTGGCCGGCAGGATGGGACATGGCCGGGCCCCGGGGCACACAGCGCAGTGATCCAGCGCCCCGACCTGCTCGCCGCATGGGGATGGCTGCGGGCAGCGTGGAGCCCAGGCCCCACCGCGTGCCCCCTGCCTGCCGGGGGCGACCCGCTGCCTTGTGCCATGTCCCTGCAGCCGTGGGGTGGTGTGGCAGCAGCGGGGAGCCCAGCCCGGCCCCCCCCCCGGCTTGGTGGGCTCTCTGTGGTGAGCGTGTTCAGCCCAGGAACCGGGCGGCTGGTTTATTGGGTCACCAGGAAGCCCAGGCTGAAATGACAGCCCGAGGCCTCCCCCTCCTGATTGATGCAGCCGGTTCCAGTTGTTCCCCTGCCACATGGGGAAGTTAGTAATTAGAACTTTGCTCATTCCTCCCGTTGTTGCAGCCCTCCCGCCGGTTGTGCCATCCTGCTGAGAAAAGGCAGCCGCCACCTCCCTCACCCAGCCCCGGGTCGGGGAGGGATGTCGGGGCGGTGGGACGCAGGGATCAGGGGCTGATGGCCCGGTCCCTCTGGTAGCCTTGAGCAGTGGGGGCCTGCAGGGTGCTGGCCCCACCAGGCGAGGAGCTCGGGGACGGCTGCAGGGCCCAGGGCCTGCCTGTGCCGGGGCTCGGAGCACCACAGGAGGTGTGGTGGCTTCCCGAGGTGCAGGAACACCTCCTGGGAAGCTGCGCGTAGAAGCTGCGGTGCCACCACCCCTCTGCTCCTGCAGTCATCCCCTGGGCTGGGTCCTGAGCAGCAGCGGTGCTGTGGGACTGCTGCCTTTCACAGGCAGGGCCTGAGCCTCAGCCCTTCCCTGGCATCCCCTCCCTGGGTGCTCGTCCCCAAGCCGGGTCCCTCCAGCGCCTGGTGGGGAGACTCAGAGATGCTCCAGGTCACTCGTGTGAGGGAAACGAGAGGCTCTGAAGGTGCTGTTACCCCGGGAATGGGAACTGGCATGCTTGTGGAGAATGCGGAGCAGCTGGTGTGAGGCCTGGGGTGGGAGCAAGGACTTTGTGACCCTGCTGCCCTTGAGCGTGGCTGTCCTCGTGTGTGAGGGCATGCCTTCGTGTGGGCCAGTGTCCTCAAAGACCCCGCTGAGGTCTGCAGGCCAGGCTGGCTGTTAAAATCCCAGGCTTTTTTCCACTGCGGGTTCTGGAAAGGCAGCCGGGCAGGTGTGTGGCTGCAGCCGTTTCCTTTGGGGGCACCGCAGGGCTGGGTCTGCCCTGCTCGCCCCTGGCTGCGGGGGGCTGAAGGGGGCTTGCTCCCAGCCTGTGAGAGGCACGCAGGCTGCGTTGTGGTGGCAGGAAACACAGGCTTGTGGGAACAGCACTGAAGGGAAAGGGATTAAAAGCAGGCGACAGCCCCAGGGCACACCTGCAACCTCTAGAAATGGGGCTGCTGGCCAGCGCTAGCCAGCTGTCCGTTGGTTTTATGCTTTTCTTTTCAGAAACACGCGTGCTTTTGTTCTACAAAAAAACTAGAAAAAGGGTACTGGTTTTTCTTCTAAGCCTGCCTTGCCTCTCAGCTGAGGTGACTCCAGCAAGGCTGGGGTACTTCTGCTTTCCAGAGGTGACAAATCCAAACGCAGCCGAGCACGTGCAGACAGATCGTTAATCTGCAGCCTGAGACGAGCTGGTGAAGGCCGGTAATGGGAAGGGTGTTTCTCGCCAGGCTGGCTGGGGGCTGCTGTCAAGCCGCAGAACGGCACGGGTTTCCCACAGCAATGTTTAACTTGTACCTCTCTGGCAAGAGGCACAGCCCGTGACAAGCCCGTGACAGCCCCATACTGCTGGCTACAGAGAGGGCAGGGAGAAGCAGTGGGTGGAGAGACCGAACAGATGGCTCGGGCAGGAGCAGCGAGTGCCATCGCTGTGCTGCTGATTCGTCTGATGCAACGTCTGCACCTGACAGAGGAATTTTATAAAGTGCTACAACGATCTAGAAAATTCTGCAGCAACCCCAGGAGTGCTTTGGAGACCAAAGGTAATATTTCACCTGCCTGCTTCTCCCATCTTCCCATCAGATCAACTCTGAGTGGCTCCTTCTACAAAATGCAGCCCAATATTAAGCACTGAATATCTATTTAAAAAAGCATAAGGGGTGAAAGCTGAACTGCAGCCTTGTCCTACTTGGAACGAAGCCACCAGGCTGTGTCTTCCTGGGAAAAACAACCAGGAATGAAATCTAAATAAGAACAAGAAGATGAGGGGAAGCCATCTCCAATGAGGGGTGTGCACGAGCATCAGCAGCAGTCCCCTTGGTCCCAACAGTGGAGATGCCTTCTGGATGCTCACCTGGGATCCCCAACAGTAACGCACAAAGTCTGTTCCCTTTAACAATCAGTTTATTGCACTGGTTTTTGTATTTCTCAGCTTGCTTCCAAATTCATAGTCAAGATCTGTCCTTTCACTTTACTAGCATAAAACTTTCACAAGCATGTCTGAAAGTAGCCGGCTGCCAGAAGTCACCCTGGGTGAGGCTGATGAATCCAGGGCACGGCGTGGTCTGAGAGCAAACAAAGCACTTGCAGACAGCCTCAAGGGAAGGAGCCCAGGGGACGTGGTGCTGGGGAGTGCCCCAGTGCAGCTTCCAGGTGAGCGAGCAGTGAGGCTGTGCTGTGGTTCTGGAAGTCTCTTGGCAGGGGCAAAGCAGGACTTGCAGCTTCACCTGCTCCCCCACGTGCTGCGCGGTACTGCACCCACTCAGGTAACCAGCGGCACTGCACAGCACCAACATGCTCACACCAAATGTTGCCATCTGACCTGGTGGGCACCCACCAGGTAAGCTGTCCTGGGGCAGGGGCAGATGCTTCGTCTAGTTCTTGGGGCGGGTGTTAAAAATCTGGCAGGTCTGAGAAACAGCCTGCACAAAATAGCTGCAATCTGGGAATAAGGGAGATTCTTAAATCACTAAATCAAGGCTGGATGTTTTCTTAAAAACCCTCTCACAGCTCAACAGTGAGAATTAAGCAGCACAATTCGCTTGGCTAGTTTCTGTAAACTGTAAGGGAAGAGCCTTGGAATTTCTATGGAGATATGGGGATGCCATTCTTGTCAGCAATACTGGTGAGGAATTAACTGGAAATGCATTTAACTCTTGTTTTTAGTATCAGTTAATATTAGAAAAGGATTTCTAATGTACCCAAAATTTATGCCTCTCCTGGAAGGTTAAGGCCAGAAGAGAACTTTCATTTCAGGTTGGCAGATGACTTTCCAGGTGTGAAGAGGACAGAACACTGCAGTAGTGAGGAGGGTCAGAAGTGTGTGTTTAAGGTGCTGAAGGGGCACCACACAACAAGCAAGTGCTGGGAAGTCATTTCTGTAAAAATGCTTTGTATGGAAGAAACAAATGTGCTGTGACCCTTGGATTTCCTCCAACACCATGTGCAGAGAAGTACAAGCCTGAAGGAACCAGGGTAAGGTACCCACCTCATTTTCATACACTTTAAAAATAATTAAAAAAAAACCACAAACAAAACACCTTTTGCCCATGGGTAAGGTGTCTCAGCCAGTACCCCAGACCATGCAATGGTTTTCCCTGGAATGAATCAAGGCCTAAATGATAGGATTTCTGTAAGTGAGAACTACCCTGGTGGTTCTTCTTTCCTCTGCCAGCTGCTGTGCAGGTCTGTCAAGCAGGAGATGCCTCTTGTGTGCCAGCCTGCAGCACGCTGCTCTCCTGTTGCTGCAGCTTCTCCAGCAGGAGCAGGACGTTGTCAGTGAACTCATTTCGCTGCTTCCCCATCCCATGAAGCTTCACAGGCTGCAAGCTGGTGTGGGGAGGCTCGTACAGGTGAGGGCAGCAGACCTCGTTCAGGAGGAGCCAGGTGCTGTCAGGGTCCACATGCATTAAGTGGAGGAAAACACTTCAGAAAACAAGGGGAAGAAAAAGAGTAAGGAGATGGCCTTTTGATTTGTGCCCAAGAGGGTCATTATAGGCAGCTATGGAAAGCTTTGGCATTGTCTGCAGCCTCTCCAAATTGATAGGTTTGGAGACTCATTAGACAGAGTCATTAAGATGGCTCCTGTGCCCAAGAGACAGCTCAGTGTTTTCAGTCTACCACTGAGTGACAGGAAATAGTTCTTATGCTACACAGTACGTTACTGACCTCAAGCAAGCAGCTGGTGAATACCTGACCCGGGCTTTGGTCTCAGCATCGCAGGAGGGGGTGCTAAACTCAGAGGATCACATCTTCTGTGGGTGAGACTTGTGCTTGCAGAGCCTGTCTGTCATTTCCAGAGGCATACAACCTGAACGTGCTCCAATGTGATCGCTGTGTTTGGCAACAGCGCAAAATGCCTTCTTTGTGGTGCACAGCCAGGCCCAGGTGAACTCGAGGGTCTCTGTTCCCCTAGCTCTCTGATATTGCAGCTACGCTGCCTGGACAGGGAGAACCGGCCTGCCCCAGGTGCTGGCCTCCCAGGGCTGCCAGGCTGAGCAGAAGCATGGGCGGCCTTGCCAGGGCAGGGCCTAGAGCTGCCACCTGCTGAAAGCCCTGCACTGGCTCTCCGAGCCTCGGCAGCTGCCAGCGCTCTCCTGGTGCTCGCTTGGCCGTGGCGGTGGGAGCACAGAGCTGCCGGCCTGCCAGGGAGCAGCAGGTCCCCGGTGGCTTCCCCTGGCTTGTGATGGGCAGCTGCAGAGAGATCAGCCTCACTCCTTATGGCTGGGGGATAGTCCTGGGCAAGAAAGATGAACCACTGGGAAGTAAACATGGGAATGGGGAATGGCATTCAGCTGGCATTGGCTTTTCCAGCGCATATACAGCTTTAACTCTTACATTCACAGCTGAAATACCCTGGTCTTCGACCTCGTCTCAGTCCGGAGAGGGCAGCCCTCGAGAGATTAGCTGGTCCCTGGGGAACCCCACTGCCTCTTGTGCCCATAATGGCCTAAGGTGTGTGATTATCTCCTGATAACCCGGAGTGCTATGCAGCTTAAAGAACAACTTGACTTTAACATTTCCAAACTAACTCCCGGATAGTTCCTAAGCAACCTGTTTCCATGGCAAAGAAACCTGGGGTTAATCCAGGTTTGTTTTCTGTTTTGGCTTTTTTTTACTTAAATATAATTTTATTGAATTTTGCCTTGTGCAGGTGCCTGTTTTAGTGTACTTCAGCCCAGCTTGCAAATGACAGCTGTCAATAAGTATCCAATAAGCTACACAGTCAAACCAAAAGAGGTCTAATGCTGTGTAATCAAATTTGGTAACTAAAAAGATCCCAAAATAGCTCATATTTGTTCCAGTTGTGCTAAACAACTTGTTCTACTGGCACAAAGCAGAGTTAGGCTATTCTGGTGCCTTGTATTTTCCCAAGCTCTAAGTGAAGTCACGGCACAGTGTGAACAGGCTGGCAAAAGGACAGCTCTTTCTGGCTTTTGCAGCTATGCTGGATATTTAACTAAATACAGCTCGCCACAGACTTCAGTAAGAACTGGAGAAATTATTTCTGCATCCTAGAAAAAACATTCCTATCCAGAATGCTGACTGAAAGGTCAAATGGTAAACTTCACAGACTGTAAACATTTATTGAAAAGAAGTGTAAATTTCAAAACAGTCACTTCAAACTGGAAAAAATGTAGAGCTGTTTGTAAAGTGTTGACATAGGCCAACGACAATTTCTTAATCTCTTTTCCTTCAAAGTTTTTTTTCCCCAAAGTGAGAAGCTTGTCAGAGATGTTGCCGCTTACTAAATTGATCAGAAGCTCAGTTTTATACAATGTGACTTCCAGTTAACACCATCTCCTCCCCCCCGACCTTGTCCCCAGGCTGTGGCCCTACAACACAACCCCTTAGCTGCTCAAGTGTTTCTGGTCACTTTACCCAGCGGTACACTGGTTTATTTTCAATACAGGCAAAGATGTATCTAGTGTTCCCTGGCATTCCCGAACTCCTCTTATTTTTTTAATTTAAACAAGATTTTGGTAGTATTTCTCCCGTGGAATACTACCGGCAGTCATAACAAAGCCTACCGTCCCATTTTCTCTTCCTCAGACATGCTGGGGTTCATTTTTTTTTCCCAGCATCTATTTTTGCCTCGAGTATTGCACAAAGCTGCATTTACCAAATTCTCTTATTCCCACTGCTTCATCTAATAAAACTACAGGGTCCCATAAATGGGATTAAATAGCCTCTCTGGAGCATGATAACATTCCTGGAAGACAGACAACCCCCCCACCCTGTGCCTTTTTTTTTTTTGGTGACACCAGCACCTTGGCCCAAAATTCCTGCTCAGCCCTTTGCATACCTAGAGACTCTTCACTTTAAAAATCAAACTTAGTCAATGCAGGGAGTTACTGCAGCTATAACTGACTTTGTAAGAGCTAACCTTCCTCCTGGCAGGTCACAACTCATGAGTTGTGTAAAAATCCAAAAAGGTGAGCAAAGGCCACTTCGTATAAATCAATATGGCAAGCTGATTCCAAGCATCCTTTTACTTCGTATGATTTCTGTAGTGATAAAGCTGAGTTATGCGATGTATGTTGGCACTCAGGCTGTGGATAAGATTAGTTCTGTTCTATCTGCTTTTAGAAGCATTTAAAATGCAGAAAATTTCATGTAGCAGGCTGATAATTTGCCCTTGCCTCGCTGCAAAGGGCCCTACATGTGACAGTCTAAGTCAGTTTGTAGGACTACTCCCAGACATGGGGAGAGCAAAGAAAAGGATGGGAGCGTACAGGAATCTGGAGGTTAAGCAACCTACAAAAGGAAGCTGAAGCATGGCTGAGAAGTGATTCTTATCCTGGTGCTAGAGTTGACTGTTACGGTGCAAACTAATTTTGACTTTTCCAAGCTGAAACCTCCTATCAACCATGTATACTGGAGGTAAAAGTGATTGTGACATGTTTAACACTGATCCAGCCTGGCTCTGAGTCAGATAGCACTAAAATAATAACAATTTAGAAAAAAAAAAAAGGTGTCAAGGACTGTAGGGAAATTGTAAAAACTGCAACTATTACCATCTGCATGGTTAGTATCAGGCCAGACACGATGCATGTATGTGTCTGGCCAACAAAGATAACTGATCACAGAAGACCCTGTTTCATTCAGTAAAATACGTCACATATGGTGCATCAAAGGCACGGGGGGAGCAATGTAATGTGGCATTTTTCTCTTAAAAACATATATCTATATATACACACATATATGAGAAAACTGTCTTTGCTGACGGCTTTGTTCCCCTTTCTCCAACACCAGTGAGCTTGCTTCATAACACACCTTCTAATAACCCTACTGCATCATAGGGCCAATTCAGTATTCACTCCCCACCCCTGTCATGTGGGGGGTGGAAATTACACAGCTCTCCAGCCTGCTTTGTTAATGATTTAAAAGCTTAAGTTTCCAAATAGATAAATCCTGGTGTTCTGTTTCCCATGCCAGCATTGCTTACACAGATGCACATTATATTCCATCAAGGGTATGCAAGCCTACAGCAAAGAACCCCTTTGCAGAACAAATGCTGCTGAAGCCTGCAGCGATGCAATGAAAGCCACTAAGGTAAAAATAAACCGACTCTCACCAACTCAGGAATACAAACAAAGGTACGGCTACAGCTTCTGAGAGCTCCCTCTGTCTAAGCTGCTGCCCAGCCACACAAAAGCTCTTCACACCTTGCACACCCCTGGGAGGCCTGCACTCAGGTGAAAGGGAGCTGACAGCTTTTCCCTTTTTAACATTCTACCCTCCGAAATCCGCACTGCCTGCTGAACCTGCTCACAGCTGGCTGCCTCTCCCATCAGGGGAGGGATGGTGGGCCACAGAGAGAGAGAGGCTCTTCCTTGTCCTTCAGCAGAAACAGAGATGCATGGCTTTCTTCTTCATTTTCCGCGTTCTGTAACTGGACTCATTCTGTCTGCTGAAATCTCTGCCCTTGTTTCCAGGTGACAACGTATGGCAGCAGCGATTTCTTATCCTGACAGCAGGAACATGTTGAGCAGGATTTTGAACACCAGCTAGTCAAGTATGTCTGTCAACACTTCATAGGGCAAATGCATGCTCACCTAAACTGTTTCTGCTCTTTTAACCTCTCCCAGCCTTCTCAGAGCAAGGGTTAACTTCTATGAGAGACCCTGTTCTACAGGACACAGATGTGCTGGAGGAAGGAATGAGAAAGGGGCAAAAGGAAAGGGGTTACCTTTCTCCCCCTCTTCCCACATTACTTGTACACCAGATACACCTGCATTTAGAAGACATTACCTCTGGGCAGCTTCTTGCAACTTCATGGGTTGCTTGGCACTCAGGTAAATCAGGCAAGCATCTGCCACTTTATTCAGGTCACTCTCACCTGCAGAACGGAACAGAAAAGAAGGGTAGGAGGTAACCTACTCAGCTGCTGCCGCCTAATTGAATCTGCTCTAAATTGGCAGCAAGTGGCTTCTGAGCCTTTGAACCATCTGACCCAGAGCTCTAATGACCTCTCCTCTGGAAAATCTTGCTGTAGAGCTAGGAAAGCAATCAAGGGCATTGAGACAGGAAAACAGCAACTAGCCAGCAAACCCTCTCCCTCATCAAAGTCAACCCCAGAAATTTAACCTAGAAGAATTTCAGAGAGTTTCATTCCACAGAAGAGTACAACATGCTGCATGTAAAAGGTCATCCAAAGAGATGCACCAGAATGGAACCAGTCAGCTTAGCCAGTAGTCTCATCTGGTTTCCAGTTCTTCCATTAATTACAAACAAAGCCTGACCCAACAGATCTGGCTGCAGCAACTCAAGCACCCTACTTTATACCCACTTCTCATGCACAAATGAGATGAGCAGTCAGATTCCGCAAGGTACTGGGAAGCTCTCTCCCCATTTGTGTCTTAAGGAGTAAAGAGTGACTAGCCGCTCTTTACAGCGCTCTGAAAGAGGACAGATTAAGGTCCAGCAGGACCTGAGTGGGATGAGGGTGAAGATCTGGAAATCAGTCCCATGGGGCAGCAGCAGGATGAGAAACCAGGACAGGCCTGGTCAGCCAAGATGAAAGGAGAAGTCAAGTTGGGCAGAGATCTCATACAACCTACACTTCCCCTGGTACTCACCCATGTCCAGCTTCTCGCACAGAGACCCCAGTCCCTGCAACACAGCCAGCTGTAACTTGAAGGCAAGCGTGTGGTTGTACACAGGCCCAGCTCTGGCACTTGCTGGGGCCTGGCTAAGGAGGGAACTGGTCAGCTTAGGCAGGATGTCTTTGGAGAATCTCTGTCTCAAAAAGTCCCCACATGTTTGAGCCAGGGTACACAGCACCTAGTGGAGAAACATCAGTTACTGGAGGGTAAGTGCACCTTATCTGTGAGCAGGCTACTCGGGAATATTGTTCTCTGCACCCTTTGGCAACGCTGCGGGATAAAGCATCTCCTTTGATAATTTTTTTACAGTTGAAAGCGATGTGATCTCACCTGCCACCACTTCCCACAGGAAGCAGAAGGCAAATGCTTGATGGGGAGGCTGAGTGAGCTGCTTCTTGCTGTTCCGTTTCACACTGCTAACCTCCTGGGCCTGCCTTTCTTCCCTCAGCACGGTAAAAGTACGATTGACTTGTGAAGGCCTATTTAGAAGTGCTGAAGGAGGCTGATGGAAGATGCTATTAAAATATAAATCACCTATGTGGTGGCAACAGCCCATCAGTACCACGCCATGTAACAGAAAGGCCAACACACTACAGCATAGGGCACCCAGCACTACTGGTGTGCACCCAAGATAAAATCCAAACAGGCCTAGAGAATGGCCTTAAACAGGTATGAAAACGAAGGGGGGAATCTACAGGGCTCACCCAAGTGGCCAGAACAGGGCTCTCTCTTGGAATTTCACTGAAGTTCCACTAAGTGGTCTTAGTGTGCCGGACTGAGATCCTGGCTGTGTTGTGTTTGGCTTATACTGACACTGTATTTACTGTCCTCAGATGTAGAAAGGTAACACTCACACGGGACTTCTCACAACAAAACCCAAATGCAACGTTAACTGTAATTATCCTTCCAACTTTCCAAGAGTTAGTTTTTATGCAGTGATCTCATCCTTCCTTTTAGGGCAGGGGGCAGGCACTCTGAAATTCTAGTGCATGGCTTCTTGAATTTGGGGAATCAAAACTTTCCTTTTATTCACACTGAAGGATTTGAAAATGAATTTCATTCTGCACAGCACAGGAAGCCCTGTGAAACTCTGGGGCTGTCAACCTCGGGCATCGCGTTTTATTGTTTAACTTGTGATTCAGGAAGAGAATGCCGTCAGTAGACATGGCCAGGAACTCTTTTGAAGTGTTATTATGAGGCTAAGTCTTTGCTTAACCTCTCCCCTCCCCTGCCAATGCCTCAATTGCTAAACGTTCCCTCCTCTTCAGTCTAAGCCTTCCAAAGGGGGTTACTGAGACTGGAGTTCCAGCACGGGCAAGTTGTACTACATAATGCCTCTGACAGTCAGCTGCTTAGCTAGTAAAAGAACCACTTTCCTCTTCCCTGCAGTAACTACGAATATTGCTGTTTCCCCCAGGAACAGTGTCAAGGTTTCACCTGTGGACAAGCTGTGGTTAAGAGCGGTACACGCCCACCCAGTGCAGGGTGGTGACCCTGTGTTCTGAACATTAAAAAAAATCACCCCCCAAACTCAGCGTTCCTCTCACTGGCCACAGCAGTGCCTGAGCTGCTTGCCTTCTAAGCACCAGCTTGAAGGCTGCTGGCAAAGATTTGCTGCTGTACCTTGAAGGCTCTCAGCACTGCCAGAGGGTCATCGCTAATCAGCCGGGTGACGAGAGCTGGCCAGACACGATGAGCCATGGGAAGCAGATGGTTTCCGTGAGGATGTAGCACAGTTACGCAGAGCTCCAGCACGTCCAGGACCTGTGTACGAGGGGCAGATGACAGACTTTCAGAGTGCTGCAGTGCCAGCACAAGGCATTCATGTGGGTGCCCAGCATCACAGCAGGGAGCAAGGAAAAAGAAGGGCTCTAATCCAAGAGGGTACAGTTTCACCTCAGCATGAGCTGGGATAACTGAACAGTGCACAGAGCACAGGCCCACTCTGAAAGCACCAAGCAGCCCAGGGACATAACCCGGCACCGTGCCATGGGGCCAGGCTGGAACCAGGGCACAATCTCCAGCCAGATGCTGCAGGCTGGGCTGTGCACTAGGACCCTACTGTTCCTGTTGCACAGCAGCAAGATCACCTTGTAGGACTGGGGCTGCTGCGCTAAGAATCTGGGTTATGCCTCACTGCTGCATTTTCTGTCTTGCTTTGCAGTTTAAAAGGAGGACACCTTCAAAGGATTTTCATAATTTAAAAAAAAAGACAGGCTTTTAGCCCTGCTTATCATAACCCTGGCACTTCTGAAACGTTCATTAGCCTGTGCACTACAGTCTGAGTGAGGAAGGAGGATGGGAGAAAGACGCTTCTCCTTCCTTCACCTCAGGCTGAGGCAGGAGACTTGACTGTCGTGCGCACCGAGGAAAGGTTCCTGCCATGAAGCCACCCTTACGATCGCGCTCAGCCTGGCTGCCGTTCCTCGAACAGACTACCTTCAGAAAACCGCCTCCCTTTTTCTTGCCAACACTTGGAGGGGCTGTCCTGAACAGGCATATGGCAGCACTAACCTCGTGACGGCAGGAGGCCCGACAGGCACCGTGTACATGGTGAGGAGCTACCAGCCCCCTCCACGGCACCACCTGTCCCCTCAAAGCCGGCGTTCACTCACCTTCAGCCGCACACGGAGGTTCCTGTCAGACAGCAAGTGGATGCACCTTTCCATCACATCTTTGGCCAGCTGAGCGTGGCTTGGCAGAGGAGTTTCTCCTTCTGTGTCAGAGTTGCTTGGCTCAGGTTTAGCAACAGGGGGAACCTCATCTGGAAGACAAAACTGTTACTGAAGCCATGAAAACGACTTGGAGATTCTGGGAGATCACAACACGTACACAAAACTACTCTGCAAATTCCCACACACAAAACTACTCTGCAAATTCCCAGTTGAGACCTTTGGCATTTCTGAGCATGCTTAGATATAAACAGATACGCTTGAGCTCTGTGAGTTCAGTGGCAGATTCAGATTGTGGGACTGGGGAAGTTTTGCTTTCTTTACTGGACAATGCAATTGGTGTGACATTTGCAGTCTCTCTTTACCACAGAGTTCTTTATTTTCCATTGATTTTTACTGAAAATGAAAAGCCAGGATATTTAAAGATGAAGTATTTAAAGGTCAGGATTTTGGCATAGCCCAGTAAAGGCTAAAAAGTTCCCTATATGAATGTTTGCAGGGCCTTTAAAGGCAAGGTGGGAAGGAAGCAGCAACATTATTAGCCAGGAGAAAATGGTACAGAGATTCCCAAGAGAGGATGAGGAAGATGCAGTAGGATTCTGGAAAGAGGCAAGTTTGGGCCCTGAACCCCACGTGCCTCTTATGAGTGAGAAAATACCCAGTGTTTTTGTGGCTTAGAGCTAGACCAAGCCTTGATCTGCAAATGTTTTATTTTCTTTTTCCCTCCCCCTGAGCACAGAACAAAGCAGGAACACCAAGCAGCCCCTCACATGAGCTACGGTTGGCTCAAAGCAGATCTGAGACTACCCTGAGCACGTTAGTCTTTCAACCCAGTTCTACCCCCACCACCCGCCAAAAGGAAGCCTCCCAGCTCACCATCTGTCTCTAAGCTGAATACACTTTGTCAGTCAGTACTGACCTGCCTCCTCATCACCAGAGTCAGAAAGATTGCCCTCTGCAACCTGCTTCTGTCTGACATAGTCGAGGAAGAATTGCTCCACTTCTTGCCTTGTTATCGCCGGCTGCACCTGGGCCAAAGTCCCGCTCTGCCGCTCAGCAGCCTGCCTTCGCTGGTGTTCCTCGCTGCAGGATGGGCCGAACCACTTGACTGCAAAAGAGGAACTGAGATGTCACCGAGCATTCGTGATCCCTTCCTGCAGGTCAGCAGCCTACCACAGGTTCCTTGGGAGAAGAACATGACTCTCGAGTCTCGTGGGATTGAGCTACAGAGCAGGCACCAGCGGTCACATCGCCGTGACCTCCCTGACGGCGCACACCTCCTACAGCCCTGATGGATGCAGCAAGACGCCCTGAGCGCTTCTGCAGGGCGTTTCTGGGAGGAGCACACCCATCCTGTCTGGGCCACTACAGGCCACGTTCCTGCAGCTCTGCAGGCCAAACAGAAGCTGGCTGTGGAGCGTGGACGCTACTGGCGATCTTTGCTTAAGCACTGGCCCACAAGCAAGGCAAAGTTGTCATCCTGCTGTACCCCCAGTTACGCTAACACTGAATTGCGCGAAGGAAACATCGCTTAGGTACCTAGAGCTGCCATTAGCGAGTAGAGGACCCCGAGGAAGGTGGAAGCATGGTGCTCGTACGACTGATCTAGCGTCAACAGGACGTCTTGGATAACGTCTTCTACCAGCGGCAGCAAGCTGGCATCCGAGTGCCTCAGCATAGTGTCCAGCACCTGGGACGCGTGCGGCTGATGTGCCAAATGGCGCAAATTCAGGGAAATCCCGTTCACCAGGTAGTCAGAATTCTCATTAATCAAGCACTGCACGGAGTCATAACTGCAGGCCTCGCATATGTCCACCAGCGTTCCCATCGCCGTCTCACTGATGAGCAGAGTCTTGTCTCCGGCCTTTTCCAACACTGGGTAGAGAGCTGACAGCAGAAGCAACCGGAATTCTTTCCCGAGGACTGCAGCGAAGCAGCCGACCCCTTCCAGCTGGATGCAGATCTGCCAGATGTTGCTGTTCATGGTGCGGGTCGTTACACGCGGGTCTGGGGATGGCAGAACGCTGCCGCAGGCAGCCCCTGGGAGGGCAGCAAGTCCTGAATGATTCACGGAGAGCTCATGGCTGGTTTCTTCCGCATCAATGCTGGTGACTAAATACCAGTTTGCCTGGTCTGTGTACTCATCAAGAATGGACGTTATGGACCCTTTGATATCATCCACGTCCAGTGAAACTTCCCTTTCCTGAAGGACATCCACCCCTACGCCAGCAGCTCCTGCAATCAGCTCATTGAGGACCATTGCAGCCTGCTTTCGGTACATGGCAGACTCGCTGTACAGCCCCATGAAATGATCCACGAGCAAGTAGAGGTTTCCATAGTAGCCAAGAACACGGCAAACTTGCTGAAGGAGCTGGAAAACTTTTTCCTCCGTGAAGAAGCGGAAGTATTTCTTCTGGCATCTGCCCTTCTGCACACCATGCTGCAAGGAGCCCTCGTACCCGCTCCCAGAGCCCCAGCGCCTGTCTTCCACTATCTTCACATCCGTCACGTCCAGCTCCAGAACTTGCATCAGTGCTTTGGACAGACGCTGGAGGTGGGACGCGGAGTTGAGGACAATGTTAACCTTGGGGCCCAGCAGCTTCAGGTAGCCAAGCAATAAGCTCAAAGTGGCAAACTTGCCCGTGTCGTCCTGAGAGTTCATCAGGCGAGGCAGAGCTGTGGCGAGGGAATGGAGGTTCTCCGAGAGAACATCAGCAAGAGCCCTGTTGTGTGCTACCAGCTGCTGCTCTGCAATGTGCTGCAGAACCTCGTTACACCTGCTTTGGACTTCGCTGTTTTCATCGTTAACCAGCCCGACCAAGGCCTTTAGAAGATGAGTGAACGAGTCCACCAGTGACTGCCTGCAGTTCCTCACTAAGTGATGGACGAGTTCCACCAGCTCCAGTCTCACTTTCCAGTGCGAGTGAACTGAAGAACGTTCAACAATTTTATGTAAGAGGAGAGAGAGTTTTTCTGCCGTATTTTTACTCCAGTCAGGTCCTCTATGGACCGCCAGTTTTGATACTCCACTTTGTTCCACTGACGGCTTCTCTTTATTCTCTGGGATCCTGGCTAGCTGTTCATCAGCCATGACCAAACCGACAACCCGATAAAACACTCTGATGGCAGCGACGGTGGTTCCGTGACCTTGTTTGATGTCTGCGGTAATAACTCGAGACAGCGCAATAGAAACGCCAGGCAGAAACGAAGCAAAGGAATCCCCACATTGCTGCTCCTCATCTTCACGCAGCCGCCTGTGCTGCTGGCACTCGCACCGCAGAACGAGGGCCTGCAGGCACTTCAGGGCGGAGATCTTGACCTGCTTTGCTCTTTCCCGTTCCGCCAGGCCCAGGAGCAGGGACACGGCGAACCCCAGGAGGTGCAGGGCCGGCGGCTGGTACAGCGACAAGATAACGTCCCCGTCCGCGGAATGGATCAGGGCGTGCAGCGCCTCCACCACGGCCAGCTTCAGCTCCTCCGAGGCCGGGGCCGCGGCCGGGGCCGGCGGGGGGCCGGTCCCGGGGGCGAGGCAGGCGCAGAGCTCGGCCAGCAGCTCCCGCAGCAGCTCCGGGCCCCGCAGGCGGGTGGCGCCCAGCACGGCGGCCAGGCCCCGCGCCGCGCTCTGAGCCAGCCGCTCCCGCCGGGGCCCCGGCGAGGCGAGGGCGAGGCGCAGCGGGAAGAGGACGTACTCCTGCAGCTCCTGCAGCGCCGCCGCGCCCACCGCCGCCAGCCGGGCCCGCAGCAGCGCCACGTTCTCGGCGGTCTGCGCCTGGGTCAGCCGCACGCAGACGGGCCGCAGGGCGCCGAAGGCCTCCCGGGGGGTGGCGAACACGGCCATGGCGGGGCCGCGGCAGCGTCACGGGACCGGGACCGGGACCGGGATCGGGGCCAGGCCCGCGGGTGCCGCCGCCGCCGCCCCGGGCCCCGCCGGGCGCCTCCCCCCTCCCCGCTCCCCGCGTGCAGGAAGTGACGCGGGCGGCCCGGGCCCTCAGCGCCACAAAGCGCCCGAAGGGGGCCGGCGGGGGCAGGCCTGCCAGAAAAGTCGCGGCCGCTCGCACTGCGCACGCGCCGCCTGTCACACCGGGACGGGGGGGGGTGCAGCCCGAGAGGCCGCGCATGCGCCGTGCCCCCCTCCCGCCGGGACTGCGCTTTCCTCGCGGCGCCCCGTAGCTCGGCGCCCTCTGACCCCGCGCGGTGAGGGGCCGGGCCGCCATCTTGTGGCGGCGGCTCGGGGCTCGGTGAGGCCCCGTCGCGCCCCCCCCTCCCCGGGCCGAGCAGCCCCGCGCGGGGCCGGCCGCCGCCATGTCGTCCTTCTCCGAGTCGGCGCTGGAGAAGAAGCTGTCGGAGCTGAGCAACTCGCAGCAGAGCGTGCAGACGCTGTCGCTGTGGCTCATCCACCACCGCAAGCACGCCGGGCCCATCGTCTCCGTCTGGCACCGGGAGCTCCGCAAAGGTGGGCGGGGAGCGGGGCCGGGCCGGGCCGGGCCGCCCGGTGTGAGCGGGGGGGAGCTGGGGCAGGCCCGGCCGGTCGGCGGGAGGGGGAACCGGGAACCGGGGCTGGGGGCCGGGGTCGTGCCCCGCCGGGCCCAACGCGAGGGCTGCGTGGTGCTCGGCGGCCTCGGGTAGCTCCCGTGTTTTGGTGGCGGTCTTAGCCTTTGGTTCCGTGTTTCTATTTAGATGTACGTCATTTAGCCGTTATAGAGTCCCGCTAAGGAAGTCAGGGTTAAGCGAAGTAAGAGCGGTCGGTGGGGAGCGGTTACGAGCTGGTGGTGTCACCCAGAAGCACTCCGCGCTGGCTTACCTCGGGGATTAACCTCGTTTCCTACCGTAGCTGCCGGTAACTCCCCAAAGAGCTCCCCGTGCGGCTGGGAAGCTGCTGGTGTCGCTTTGGTGTCCCCCCTCCCCGAGGGGAGCTGTGACACGAGCTCAGGCGCTGCTCATCGCAGCCAGCAGCGGTAGCCCCGGGGCGTATCGTGCTGTGGGAGGCCCAGGTCGGGCTAATTTCTGCGTGTTTGTTAATTGGTGCTGCTTAAATCAAATGACTTTTTGAAAGGTCTCAGTGGGGCCTGCTGTGGAGTTAAGGGCTCTTATTGGCTCTCAGGCGTGCGTGTTCTTGGCTGTTGTGCTCTGGGGAACGGCATCTCCTGTGGCTTCTGCCCGTGGGGAAATAGGGTCTGGTGGTGGTAAGGTGAGGGAAGTCAGGGAATAAGGAGGAGGCGGGATGTTAGCACTGCACAGCGTTGTCTAGAAAAAACACCTGAGTCTCTGCAATAGTGTTTTCATGCAATTTTATTCTGTTCTGAATTAAGCAATTCTATACTTTTTTTTTCCCCTCTGGAGCTAAGTAATAAAAAATGTCTGTTGCGTTGATTTGTTGGTAGGTTAGAGCAGCTCATTTTAATCTTTACGTGTTCAAAGTTTAATTCTTGCAGTTATCTTCAGAGTCGAGGTGTTGCGTCCAAAAAGCGTTAAGCTCGTGATTATTTCATAAATCGATTAGGGGAAAAAGGCAGCAGAAGTTAAAAGATCAACAGCTACTTGACTTGAAAGCCTCTGACTTGCCATAGTAAAATGGAAATATTTTGACCTTTGTTTTTTAGGCTAAAACCGTATAAGCAACTTTGAAAATCATATTAATGACTTCAGGTAAAAGTGAGAAGTAAATGTTAACTCTCATTTTTTTTTTCCCTCCAGCAAAATCAAGTAGGAAACTTACTTTCCTATATCTAGCAAACGATGTCATCCAGAACAGTAAGAGGAAGGGTCCCGAATTTACTAGGGAATTTGAATCTGTTCTTGTGGATGCTTTTTCTCATGTTGCCAGGTATGTGGTTGTGTTACATATTTCTTCAACTTTTCTCTCTAGCGATTTGCATTCTTGTTACGCAAAGCTTAATGCAATTGGCTTTTTAGATATCAGAGATGTTCTTAAATATCAGGGATGTTCAAACCTTGTCTCTAGCAGAGACTAGGTTCAGGCTGCTTTGCACCTAGGAACTGTTTAGTGGTAATATTTCTCTTTGGGGAAACTTGTAAAGTTGCGAGGCACTGATTTGACATACTGACATTCTTTGTGTGCAACTTCTATACGCTTTATTTTAATTGTTGCCAAAAGATGTAGCAGCTCTGTGCATGGGTAGTGAAACTGAATAGTTGCATCTGTTTTTTGAAGCCTCTCAAGGAATGAATGCCCCGTTGTTGGAAGACTTTAAAACAGAGCTGGTATTTTAGGTCACAGCATCCTCCTCAGTGTTCCGGCTTGAGCATAGTTTCTTTTCTTGCATTACTTGTTTTAATGGTTATCTGATCATTGGCCTCCTTGTTAGGGGAAGGAAGAATTTTATCCCTAAAAGGGAAGAAGGGACGCAGCTATCCTATCAAAGAGAAACTATCGCTTAGTTAAAATTTTCTCTAAATAGCATGATAATTCTTATTATGCCAACTAAACAACTTTAATGTTCTTTGTGTTTAGTGGTACGCTGCTCTGGCTGGCTGGCTGACTTTCAGTGTGCTAGATGAGTGCATTTAAGTGCCTAATGATCCAAACAACCCGCCTTTTAATTGGGATGTTACTGATTGAAACAACTGTTTAAAGTTTAATACTTTGAATTGTAAACGTGTCAACTTGGAGATGTTTTATAACTCTCCTTGCAGGTCTGAAAGATAGCAAATTTCTTCCTTCAAAACTTTTGCCCATGTGCTGGGGAGGGAATGTGAGGCATGTTCAGGCTGTCTTTGGTTCCAGTAAAAGGGGAAAACCGGTCACAAATGTGTTTTACACAGTTTGTCTCATACAACGAGAGAATCTCTCTTGTACATGCAAATACTGCAATGGATGCAGATGCTAGCTTGGAAGATGCTCTCTTAAAAATACTATGTATATTTTTCAGCTGAACTATAACTATTTTCTAATCTTTGAACAGAGAAGCAGATGAGGGCTGCAAAAAGCCCTTGGAACGATTGCTTAACATTTGGCAAGAAAGGAGCGTGTACGGCAGCGAGTTCATACAACAACTGAAGCTTTCTATGGAAGACTCCAATAGCCCCCAAACTAAAGGTAAACGTGTACTGTTCTTGTTGAGTATTTCACTGTTTTATTTATTTATTTATTTATTCTTTAATCGGTATATGCTTTACTGAAAGAGTAGCAGTGAGGCGTTAAGCTCTGGGCTACTGTGGTTGAGTTATTGGCAGAGCTGGTCATGGAGATTCTTCAGGATTGTCTGGAGAGAAGTCTGATTTTGTCAGGCCTGTTGTTCCAGTTTGCAGGTGTGTTGCCTTGTGACTGGCAGTAAGCTTAACACCACGTAGCTTCTGCCTCGGCGCATGCAGGCAGAATATGCCAGGGCTGTCATCTGATGTGAAAAGAAGTAGGTAGGTTGCACAGAACTGTTGTGTCTACCCTGAGAGTTAATGTTGTTCTATTCTAAGTGTCTGGGAGTAGTCAGCGGGGTTATTATACTGGTTTATTCAATATTGTGTTAGTGCTTTCATTATGATATTAATTTTTAATATCACATAGTTTTATTAAAAAGCCCTTGCTGAATTATAATAAAATACACGAAAGCTGGAATATATGCCCAGAAGCTTGTCAGGTCTATTTTTTTCTTTTACCAGCTGAAGTCATTTGGAGAAAACATAATAACTTTTCATCATTTAACATCGTTAGAACATTGTGGTTATACCCTTAGTATTCAGTTTCTCATATCTGTCTCATGCAATGCAAGCTTCTTGTGGTTACTATACTTTCATACTTCTTCTGTAGCACTGACAATATTTAACGGGTAGTACCCTAACGAAAAGCAGGGAGCAGCAGCATGGTGCTTAAACTGTGGAAGATGGGCGTCATTAAAAATTAAGTGCTCTGGTCAAGAGAATATTTGTCTGCTCTGCAGTTAAAGATGGTGTCATTGTCTTCACGTTAGCCTGAATCAGACTGTTGCTTTGACCAAATTTTGCTCAGCTCCACGCAGAGGTACTGTACTTTGTGAGACAGTTATGGGTAAAGTACTCTTAGGCTGTTCTTGGTGAAAACAAGGAAGATAAGTCTAAGCCTTTTGCCGAGGTTGGTAATAATGCAGGCTGAATATGGAGACATACATCTGAGGCTGCAGTTGTGTTTTTTTTAACTTGCTTCTTGAGGCAAAATTACTGAAGGGGTGCTTTAGCAGCTTACAACGGAGACCTTCCAACTTAATGTAATTTAAGTGCTACGTTCAGAAAGTATTGCCTCCTGTCTCCCAAGTGCTGGGAGGACTGACTGACCCGACCGAAGGGATTCTCCCTTCGGTGTCAGGACAGCGGGGCGGACGCGACCTGCCACACGTGCCTCTGTCCTGGTGATGGGAGAGGGGCAGCGTGTTCTGGAGGGCTGGGACGTGTATGGTCTGTAAATGAAGTAGGTCGTGTTGTGTTTTTTTCCTGTTGTCTGCATGCAATGCGTAAGACAGCTGGTTGTTGTGGAAGGACAGAGCCTAGGTTCCTGAACTCCTTTTAAACTGATTATCGGAGGGTTTGAAACTGTTGATTTATTAAGGTACCTAGGTAAATTACACTTTTTTTAGTTAAACAACGTGATAATGTGTCCAAGAAGCACAGCTGCGGCTGCCAGGTGAATTGGCAGTGAACTGGTGCTCAGTGTCATCGGCTGCTGGGCTGATGGCATCAGTCAGCCCTGTACTGTTAGCCTCAGAACTTAAAGCTGCTTATGCAAAATCAGGCTCACACCGAGTGTAACGGAACTTTGGGGGAAACAATGAGAATGCATAACTGCTTTGTGCACACTTCGACTTGGCAAGGATCTTAGGTTTTTGTCTGGGTAATCGGAGACATTAATGTACTGTGTTCTACTTGAGAGACCAGCTCAGGCTTCTCAGGAGTGTGAATGCTGCAGTCTTCTTGTCAATTCGTTGTAAAAAAAAAAAAAAAAATAATAATTTTTTTTTCTTAATTTAAAAACTTGGAGTTCTCCTGACTTTTTTTCTTTGTTTTGACTGGCATGTTTTCAAGTTAGCTTCATAATCGTCAGATCTGTTTTCATAAGGGATTTTTATGGCTTTCTAAGATGAACTGGTTTTTGTCTGGTGGTCAGCGGCCTGTGTTGCAAAAGGCTTTGCGGTTACTCTATTCTGCTTTCAAACAGGCGAACGTAAGTGAGGTGGACAATAATGTCTTGTTTTACAGACATAATGTGTATCATAGAAGTGGAAAATGATGGTGTACCACTCCTCCAGAACCCTTCTGACTTCCTCTTTTTGTGTTCATCCAAGGAGATGTCGCTTAGAAATACTTAGTATCTTTAGATTGGTGCGAGGCTATGCTGTCAAAATTTTGAAGCACCGTAGGAGTATCTGGTGTTACGAGAGAGAGCATTCTCTTCTTCAGCCTAACACATGGCAACAAGCGTATGCAGATAGTTCTGTTTTTTCATATTGCGGTGTCTTACGTTATTGGGTCGGCAGGTGCTGCTTTCAGAAGAGGATGGTTGGCTCTGCTTTGCATTCAGAGCACCAGTTACACTTGGGATTACAACTTGCCAAACTAAAGCAGAGTCCTGTATCAGTGAGGAAAGACATCCGTAAAGCTTGGTGCGTGTTTCGATGGTGCAACCCACTGCTTGCTTGAGTAGTAGCAGGGCCCCAGATAAATGTGCGTATGGTGTCAGTTGGAGGCACTTGCTGGGTACCTGCCGCAGAACAGAATTGATTTAATGAATAATGAAGCTGGCCGTTAAGAGAGGTGGGGAGGTGACAGTACCAGCTCTTTCTAATCGTTCTATTCCCCAGTTTTTACTTCTTCATTGGTACAGCTTACTACCATTCCGTAGTCCTTCAGGTTACTTAAGGAAATACGCATATACATGGAAACGAACTTTCTGAATACTGGTATCTTGTTTTCAACTCTTAGTGTGCTCGTCAAGCTTGAATTTGCTTTCTCATTAATCTCATTTTTACTGGAAAGTTTCTTTTTACAAGGAGTAGGGAAGAGAAGAAGAACCCGTTTATCTTAAAGCATGGGAAAACTAGGTCTCTAGAGGGTTGATGCAAAATCCTTTAGGTAATATTATCTATATAGCTGACGTTCTCTTTTCATTGTCATTGTAATAAGCAGATGAAGGAAGTCCTTGAATGTGCTCTGACGTAGGAATGCCACCGTGTAACACAGAACTGAACTGCTACCCACCTGTGATGTCTGCGCTTATATTGCAAATTCAGGCATAGGAAGTAAGACCCATACTAAAATATGGAGAAAGACATCAGAGGGGAGCCAGCAGCGATGCTTGCAAGGAAAAACTATGGGTTAGATAGTTGGAAGGTATACTGGACCATTAGGTTTCTTTCATTTTGTATCTTCTGGTGTTTTGTGATGGTTTCCTGTTTTCTTTAGGAAGACTGTTTATTGTAGTTGTTGTATTTGATGTTTTGTCCTAAATTGCTTTCCAAAAGTGTGTCTTTCATATAAGGTTTCTTGGATCTTGTCTGGCTTTCCAAATTCCTGGAATTTAGAACCTAAAAATTACGAAAGTTTTGTTTTAGTTACAGCTTTGGGAGGGTTTTTTTGGTTATGCAGATTGAGGATGATAGCTCTGTCAACGTGCAAACAAAGCTCTTGAAAGGCAGGACAGCTGAATTTAAGTAAACAGTTATCTATAGAAATTTGGAAGTAGAACCCTCCTGTTTTACAAATTTGCCTGTTCTAGGAACTGAGTATCTGATTTAGTGGGGTCACCGTGTGTTTGCCTGTAGACAATTTTCTGCTCATGCAACTTGTCGTGCAGCTGTATGCTTAACTGTCAGAAAAGTCACATGGCGTAGCTGAGACGGATAAGTCGTGTAAATTAAGGGCTGCTTGATTTTTTTAATAAAAAATCTGAACCCCTTGTGTAGTTCCCTCCAGAGAAATGTATTACTTACATCGGGAGTTCCGTACAGGTTGTTTGGCTGCTTCTTGAGTGAGGAAGTGAACTTAACCAAGTGCTCATGAGTAAAGACAATGTGTTCATTTCATATTACCTTGAGATTACAAAAAAGCCCAAACAAACGTAACATTACTGTTTTTATTAGAACAAAGTTTGAACTTCCTAATTCTCCTCGTGAATACGTGTACACAGATTCCACAGTCAGTTCCTCTTCACCGTGAATTTGATCCTGGAGTCAAATCAATGAAGTTTCTTTACAACTAAAACTAGTGGCAAGAAATGGAAACACGGTGAAGACCCTAGATGGGAAGATCTCCCCCTTTGCCAGCTTATAGGAAAACTCACTTTATCACTAAAGCATTTGACACTATAAGTCTTCTCAAGCCACCAGATACAGTTTGAAGACTGAAAAGTCAGTTGGTGGAGAAATATCCTTACGATTCTCTCTGGATGCTCCTGACAGTGCAGCAGCAACAAGATCAACAACAGCCTGGCATTTCACTGCAAAGCTGTTATGTCAGCAGTTGTCAGTTGTTGTGGAGAAAAAAGGTGCTTTACTCTTTGAAGGCTTTTAGGGAGCAGTTCAATTTCTGAGCTGCGAAGACCCCAAAGGAAGCAGGAAAGCTGACTTCCACTCCAGTAGTGGCTTCTTTATCTTTTTTATGTCAGTGTCAGGAGTGTTTTCTTGATTTTCCTGGAAGATGCTGTCCATCTTCTCTAAGGGTACTTTGATTGTTTCAGAAGCTGTTATATACCACTGTTGAATTCTGATCAGTTTTAGATGCTCTTAATGTTTCTTTCCTCTTCTCTTGTTGGATTTGACAGGCTCTTTCAGATGTGTAGCAGCGGTTAAATTACTTCTGGCTAGTAGATTTTTGAGGGCCACCCAGGCAGGGTATGTTAGAACAGGATGCCAGGCGTAAATTATATTTCAGTGGTCCCTTTCTACCGTGTGCTCTTGAGTTTGAAAATAGATTTTTTTTTACCCCTATTTTTATGAAATAGAGATGGTGTTTGCAGGATTCTTCAGGGAGGTCTTCTGCTGCCCGTGTTTACCAGTGCCAGGGAGGACACAGTCCACATCGGCCTCACGCGACTTGTGCTCCAAAGTGCCTGCTCGCTCTGGGCTCCTTGTTCCTCCGGCTGCCGAGTCCCTTGGCTGCCGTTCGCATGCTCGGGGAGCGGCTGCTTTTTGGGCACGCTGGCTGCTGGCGCATAGGACTGCAGGTGTTCGTGCACCTATCTTCTGCTGCAAAGCCTTTCCAATCACACTCGTTGGATCTCATTGAGACAGAGAATTCAATGGACTGCCTGATCCTCTGTTAGTCATGAGCGAGCATAAAGTTGTCGTGTGGTAGGACAGCTGGCAGCACAGCAGGAACAGTTCTTCAGCAATTTGAATCCCAATTCTCATTCATGTTTTCTCTTCTGTGCTCTCTGTGGTCATGCGTTCCTATATTGGTTATCGTGTGTTTATCTTCTGTTGGTTAATTACTTTGGGCTAAGTGCATACAAGTGCACTTGTGAGTGTGTAAGTACTGATGGCACCTTGCACTGGGCTGTGTAACTTCATGTGCTGTTTGCCCGTTTTGCTGTCTGCACATCTTCTGTTCAGCTCTGTGCGTCTGGCTAACAGCCATTTCTCTTGTGAATCTGGTGTCTTGCTTGTTGGCCGTATTACCAAGCACTCTTCATCAGTTGTACGCATACAGTAGTTAGACTGTTGGTTTTTCTAGCCTAGGTAGCTTTGCTCTAGCATACATTAAAAATTAATTTGAAGATAGCTGTTTTCTGTGGTTCTTTACCTTCCATTGAGTTAATATGTTCTCTAATGGATGCATTTATTATTTGCCTCATGAAGGTCATTCACCTTTGTCACACGAGCAGGATTTCCTTTGACTTTCCCTCCATTAAAATAATGTTTTTCAGATATATGTCCCACCTGACAAGGCACACAAAATTTGGCATTAAAGACACCTTTCTGTGCTTCCTTAATATCTAGGCAGACTGATTTCATGTTGAATTAAGCGATCTCGGATTTTTCTGTGGTTCAAAGTATATACAGATTGTTTCTCTTTAACTCCGTGATTATCCTGGTAAGATTTGATTCGGTTCAAGAGATGTTCTCAGGACTCTGTCCTCAGCTTTTTTTTTTTTTTTTTTTTTGCAATTTACCCCAACTCTTACGAATTGTGGTGGCAAGTCTGGAGAATGGCCTGTCTTCTGAAGGCTCTGTAACTGGATCAAAGGCTGTGTTAAGACTTCTGACTCATTAAATAAACTGTCTTCTCTTTCAAGCTAAGGTGCAGTATACTAAGGTTCATTCATACTTTGTCTTGCTTTATGGAATTTATTTCTGAAGTGTTATGGGTTGCCTTGGAGACTGGTTCATGCTCAGTCCATAACTGCTGCTGCTGTCACACCGTGCTACAGAGCTTTAGTTTGACAAAGCTGTTCTGAAGTCTATTTTGATGGAAGAGCAAAAGGTTGAATAACCAGCAGCTATTCAGTTCATTGTGGGGCTACAGCGAGCATATGCTTGGTGCAAAAAACAACTTGATATTCTTCTGTCCATGTGTATCCTCGATCCGTGCTTCATTTCTACTGGTAGAAAATCCTTACCTGCATGCATGATATTAACCAGGGAATCTGAGCAGCGTTGAAGACCTGCCATTTACTGGCAAGTTAGGACATTTACTTGTCTTTCCTACTTCCACTGTAGAAGACACAAAGCTGTGTACAGTGCATACTGATACGAAGACTGTATCCTTGTAGTTAGAGTACATGCATGCACAGAGATACCTGTGTGGGCAAAATCAGCCTTTTCTTGCTGTTTTTTATTTGATTATTTGGAGTATGATGCCAATGTTAGAGTCCATCTGTGGTCATCTTTCACTTTAGAGGAGCCTTACCATCAGAGCACCTGGTACAGCTTATTTGAAGTAGAGATGGTTACGGTGGGCAGATCTGGTATCCAAATGAGTTGCTTATGTGTGTCTTTAGTTGCAGAGGAGAAGAAGTCTTTAAAGCGGACTTTTCAGCAAATACAAGAGGAGGAAGATGATGATTACCCTGGGAGCTATTCACCCCAAGACCCTAGTGCTGGGCCACTGCTGGTATGTAGGATGGGTGGACAGTGGGAGTTCTGAAAGCCACCTCCTGTGTGGTACCACCACCAGGTGGAGCTGCCAACAAGTAAAATGTTTAATGGAGAAGTTCTGTTGGGGGTTGAGACATCAGTGTGACGTGGGACAGATTCTTTTTTCATGTTGAAACTGCCAGTTCTGAGTGATTTCATGTAGTCCAAACTAAGGTCTGAATATTGCTACCAGTAAAGAATCTCAAAGGACTGGTAGAAGAACAAACTATATTTTTAATTATTTCTAACATCAGAGTGTAATCTCTCAAAGCCAAAGCTGTAACACAGAACGTTTTTTTTGGGGGGTGGGTAGGACATATCTCTCCAGGTGTGTATTAAAAAGCTCAACCTTTGATAGATTTTTATGGAAGTTGGTTAGGAAAATCAGTTTTGAAGACTTTTTTGAGGCTGACTTATTAGTGGTGTGGAAATAATAGGAATGAGAGGATCATTCTGACCATTTAAAGCTGCAAAATGAACATATGTTAAATCATTGTCTATTTGAGAAGGATGCAAGAAATTACACCATCCATCTGGTAAACTTTGAAAAATAAAAATAAATCATCATTGTCAAAGAAATGAGCGAGTGTTTTTTTTTTGGTTTTACCTCCAGATGCAATACAGCTTATGGTTTCTTTTGTTGATAAACATTGTATTTGTTACTGTTGGAAAGCATTAGTAGTTTGCAAATTAGTAGTAACTATTAGGCAATGGACTGTAATGTTCAGATGAAACCGTAAGACTCCCATAAATATTTATTTTTTTTCAATGTTTTTATTAGTTTTTCAAACTAACTATTGAAAAGCTGTTTAAACGTCAGTGTTGTTTAGAGGGCAGGCATTCAAAATCCAAAAACCTCCTATTAAACAAAGAAACGGAGTGCTTTTTATTTCTGCTTATGGAGTCTCCCCCCACCATTCCAGAGCGTAGAGGAAATATGTTGGGCCAGGGGAGGTGCTCTTAATGCTGTCCTCATCCATGTTCTTTTTAAACTAGGGTATTTTTTGAGTGTATTCATTTAAACTGACATTTTTCTCAATGCATTAAAACAGTTGAGAACTGAAATTCTCAAGAATTGGCTTCCAAGGAGCCAGTTCTGCTAAATGAGGATAGTGATGTCTTTGCAAAACAGGGACAGTATGAAGTGTGCTTTAACAGCGATGTCTTTCATTGTAGCTGTAGTTCTGGTTGGTAACCAGTTGTGAAATTCTAAAACTTGTAGCTGTAGACATTTGACACAGTTGTATTTGGACTGATACAAAGCTGGTTTTTTTCCAAGTTGTAATGCACCTGTGGAAATTAACAACAGGGTGCATTTATGCTCCTGCCAGTTTAAGAGAGTGTCAAAAAGATGATCGGCTAACAGAAATAGTCCACATTTCATGCTACGCGAAAGTCAGGTGGTTGTTCCTCAAACTGGCCTGATGGTGTACTTCTAGGCTACGTCTTGAATGGTCGCTGCTCTTAATTAGAATGAGAGGTTTTCCACTGCAGAATCTTGAAAAAGATGATCCTACTCCAATTATGCATGTCACTAAACACTAGAATATTGTAAACTTAGTGAATATCCTCTCTGTAAGGAAGTACCTGTTTAAAAGTTACTTGCAAAAAATATTCTGAAAATGGTTGGTTTTAAAAGTAGGTGATTTCACATGGAGTGGCTACATCCACAGGAAGTGGCAGAGTAGTAAACCTGGTTTTAATGTTAGCTAACTTGCCTTGTAGACTGAGGATTTGATCAAAGCCCTACAGGACTTGGAAAATGCAGCATCAGGAGACGCAACAGTGCGGCAAAAAATTGCTTCCCTGCCTCAGGAAGTTCAAGACGTTTCATTACTGGAGAAAATTACAGGTATGAAACTGGAAGATAAATGGATCCAAAGAATAACTGTAAGAAAATCTTTGATTTCTAAAGAATTACAGTATACAGGGAGCAGACTTCTGCTTTTATGTCCTTGTTTTGTAGTTCTTGGGTAATTAATGGATTTTGATTTTACTTCATAGGATTTTAAATGAAGCTTATCTAATTTTTTTTTCCCTGCCTGGACCAAGATTTTTGTGCTCAGAGAACATCAACAGCATTTTGCAAGAATGTAAGGGAAATATGGCCCGAGTTCTCAAATGGATGTGTTTGATTTTGAACACTTTGACTGTTAAATATTCTTGAGTGTTATCAGACTATCCTAGTGTACACATACTCATTGATTGTTACAGAAAAGGAAACTCACTACTCCCATACGTCTTTATTTAGTCAGTCTTTATTTAAACTGACTTTTGCAATTTTATTTGAAAAGTAATCTTGAACTGATTTGACTTTTATTCCTGGAAGTAGTTTAATTCAGAACTCATTATGAACTGTCACTTTTCCAGTCCTTTGTAATATAATCTTGCTGCGTCCAACAGTGAAGAGTGGTGTGCAATTCATATGGCTTGTATTGATTTATTAGGAGTTATTATAAAATAATAAAAGAGGAATTAAAATGTGCATACCATCTGATTTAATTTCCAGAAGTACAGCCTGAAGTGTTTAATTAACCTGGTTATAGAGAATAACTTCATAGCTTTTCCCCACTCCATATCATTGACATCTCTGCAAGATGCACCTGATTGCATCAGTGTCTGAAACCCCCCATTCTTGAGTTTCTAGTCCTGCCCATTTCCTTTATATCCCCTGTGATTAGAACTCTTATTTTCCTATCAAGCCAGAAGTGTGCTTGAATGAAATGTTAATGTGCGTGTTGTTGGTGAATTGTGGCCCTTCTTCCAAAGATAGAAGGTTTTAAACTTTGTCCTCTAAATTACCAAACACTTTTTCATGTAGACAAAGAGGCAGCCGAACGTCTTTCGAAGACTGTGGATGAAGCATGCCTGTTACTAGCGGAGTACAATGGCCGGCTGGCAGCAGAGCTGGAGGACCGGCGCCAGCTGGCACGCATGCTGATCGAGTACACGCAGAATCAGAAGGATGTATTGACAGAGAAGGAGAAGAAACTAGAAGTGAGTACGGGTTAAACCAGCGCCAGCAAGCCGACTGTCTCACCAAACAGTCCCAGTTGACTCCAAATGTATGTGTGTATCTAAAAGATGATAATTGTAGGTGTTATGTTTCCATTTGGAGTAAAACTGGGAGGAAAGTGGTGTAAAAACTCTGAAGAAAACATATAGGTTCTGATGTTCACAGTATTAATGTTTTACTACACGTTGACTTTGGGAGGCCCAGAACTTTAAAAACCTATCAAGAAAAGTAGGCTCATTTAACAATTCTTTTCTTTCAGGTATATTAATTTTTAATGAAATCCCCATTTCCAAATGAAACCCCCATTCCCAAGAAGCCAAGATCTTTGCCGTAATCAGCTGGTTTTTTGGTTGGTGTGTTGTGTATTTTCCTTATGACTGCATGCTCTTCATCTGCCTTCCTAGCCTCTACTTGGTAAAAGAGGTGCAGTTTAAGCAAGCTCTTCCAGTCTTTAACAGACACTTTTACCTACAGCTTCTATGGTAGAATATAAATTGGGCTGATACCAAAGGATGATGACTTGCATTTCCTGCCACAGCTCTCTTGAGTAAAGAGGGCATGAAACTAAAAATGGGACTGCTCTGGCTGGACCTGACCATCAGCTACAAGCCCTGGAGTGAGCGTGCACAGGCTGCAGCTGACAGACATTTATCTGAATGCTCTTTCTCAGGGGAAGTTCTTTCAGCACTGCACCCTGGGACTAGTATGGAAGTTTAATTAATGATTTTGGTTGTATGTCACTCTACCATCTGTTAAACTGCCCCTTGGCGACACATTAAGGGCTTCCTCTACACTGTCGGCTGCTGGTTATTAGGAACAGCTGTTGCTGGGTGGGACATGAGTTGCTGTAGAGGACAAAGTCTTCTGGAAGGAGACTGTGTGTAGCAATTGCAAGTTCTGTTTACTGTCATGACAAACCTAATTCTGTAACAGCTAGGCAACATTGTTCCGAGGTAAACTTCATTTTGAATGTATTCTTTGTCATGTGTGGTTATACTGGAGTTTCTGAATGTCTTATGACTGTGAACATTGCTTTTCCAGAGCAACATTTTTTCCAAATCAGCCAAACAAGTGCTGATGCTGTATTCAGAATTAGAGTTGATAGTTAATAATTCTGTTAGCTTGGTTAGCTTGAATTTCTTTAGCTGTAGCATCTGTCTTATGATTGAGACATTAAAAGGCACTTTCAGACAGATAAGAAAGATGCCATAAAAACAAATACTTTTTGGCACAGATTCACTGAATACTAGTGGAAATCTTAGGTCAGTTTTATTTCCTTGCTGAAAGGAGGATGCCTGGCTAATAGAAACTTCTTTATTTTTATATACATAAATGAAAATGTGATACATATTGCTGTTTATTTTTTTTTTTAAAGGCAGTTGGCAACCTAATGCACAGCAATGTTTTCAAAAGCCCTAAACAATCCATAAATACATTTGAGTTGGCTTGGTACAATGTTAAACTCTCTAGTGCACAACCTGAAATTGTTGTTTTTTGTTTGTTTTTGAAAATGTGCTGTTGGTAAGTTGGTGCTGTTGTTATTTGAAAACTGTAACTCTGCCAGAGTCAGAAATGTAATCCTGAAAATGTAGCAGTTCCCTGAGCAAGCTGCTCTGTTGATAGGAATAATCCTGTGGGTGGTAACGGGATGGGTTGCTTGTACCCTTTTGAGTAAAAACACATTTTTTAATATGTTGGAAACTAAAGAATGATTTTATTAAATCGTTCAGATAGTCTGTCATTCTGCTGAAACAAGGTGGTCTTAGTACTGTAGAAGTCTAAAATTCTTTGCAGGAAATGCAACTCCAGTATTTATTCAGCATGAAGGCACAATTCATATTCATGTCAAATCTCACATCTTAGCTGAGGCATGTTGCCCGATTAAAGCACTCCATTGTTCTTGAGTGGTGGAGGGTTAATAAATAATGGCAAGTGTTGGTTACAGATGTGGCAGGCCAGATCTACTTATCAGTTTTGTTTGATGTTCTCACGGAAACGCAATTGATAAGGGCCTGGATGTTTCTTTGTAGCGCTAATAAGCATTTTAATAGAAGTATCAAAATTCTTGCAGCAATTAGGGAGTTTATTAAAACCCCAAACATTTTCTTAAGGAAAGGCTGAAATAAGGAAATAATTTAAAACATTTTAATTTTAAATATCTTCTTACTGAATGGCTTGCTCTCTCAAAATATCTTTCCCTGAATCTTTGGTACTATTGACTGTAACTTTTGCCTCGTGTGGAGTTTCCTAATGCTCAAATGAGACAGCACTTTCAGACAGAAGGTGGATTGTTTACTTTGCTATCCAAATCTAGTCAGGGCTGCTAGTTGGGGAATGGAGGTTTCTGGTGTTAATGTGACTCAGGGTTTTGTTTTAAGATATGTAAGTGCCTGATTCAAAAATCACTGTGGCTATTGCTTGCATTCTATTTGCATGCACAGTGAAGTCTTTCACTGTGATAGTAAAGAAAGTAGGTAATCCTTATCTATTGAAAAGCAGCTTTTGCTGTATAAAGAGCTACAGTCGTTCACTAATCCTGTTAATGCTATCCCTCACGAAACACAGCAAATTCTCAAAGCATATACATAAACTCAGTATATTTATGCCTACTGAGCTAGTGCTGAAAATACTATGTGATGCCAAAACGCTGGGATGCAGAGCTCTTGTCGTCAGTTGTAGCAAAGCTGATTATCAAAGGACAGTATGCTGAGCAAGGTGGTCTTGGACAACGAATTACTCTGCAGCATGGATGAAGACTACCATGAGTAAGGGATGAACCAGCGTAGCACTAAGAAACACTGGTAGTTTGAAGGGAGAAATCTAAGGCAGAGCCTGGAGGTCATAACTTATGTACAAACTCTGCTTTTGAGATAGCGATTTCCAGGGTGCAGTTGAAAACTTGGAAGTGTAATAATGAGGGTTGCTTTATTGAAAAAAGATTGTGGTGATTTGATTGGAGAATAAGGGAAAAATGAAGTTGGTGTATTCTTTGTAAATGTGCAGCAGGCAAATAGAAAAAATCCAGGGAATCGGTTTGTGTAAAAGCTGAAATGTGGGGGAGATCTGAGAGCACTCCCATGATGCTGTACCAAATGACTGAAATTAAGTCAACTAAATAGATGGGACCGGAAGAATCAAGTGAAAGTAGTGCTAGAACATGGCAAATCCTGGAAGCCTGGTGGTTAGTTGAAATAACTGCTAACAACAGAAAATTCAGAGTAGGTGAAGATGGGTATTTCAGTCTTACGGGGAGAAGGAAAAAAGGAGAGAGGAGCATGTGCATTCAGAATTCTTACTTTGGCTTGCAGCCAGTGGTGCTGAGTTGTTTTTTTTCTGTGGGCCTTCCACATGTCTTCTGTACCTGTGTTTGTTTAAAAAAAAAAAAAAAAGGTGACGTGAGGAACATACTGTGGTATATACGGGGGTGTGTGTGTGTATACCTACAAATATAAATATAAAAGAACATAGTGGAACATAGTGTATTTAAATTCCACTTTAGAGGAATATTTTTGATAGTTCACTACACCAGAAAAATTGTGACTTAAAATCTTGCTTAGAGCTGTGGCTGTTGTTAGTTTTTGGGCTTTTCGTAATGGTCATGGTTTCAAGGCAGCTGTGAGGTGTTTGAGCTGTGCCCACGTGAATTTCCAAATCCTCTTTGCTAATGCACCTCTGAAGGGTGAAGTACCTCAGCAGTCTCAGGGTTCTCTGGACTGCACAACAGCTTTCTTGAAATATATTTTAGTTCTGCAGGTTAATATGCAATTTATTGTCGTATTGCTTCCAGTGCTTAGGTTTTTGTTGCATGTCACTGTTGCCATGTCTTTGTTTCCTCGCAGACAAGAATTTTGGGCTGTGGTGTATTAATTTCAGTGGTCTATGCGGGGAACAAACGTCGAAGTTTTAGTTTTTTGACCGGGAAACGAGTGTCAGCATCTGGCATCCATGCGAGGAGCAGGAGGTGGCTGTGGGAGCCAGGCAGCAGAGGTCTCCTGCTCTGCACCCTGCTGGGGCAAGAGCGCAGTGCAGAGGAGCACCCAGACAGCTTGGGTTGTGCTGGAGCTGGTGGAACTGACCTGCCTGGTTAACGTGGTCAGTGAGTGACGGTGTGGCAGTGCTCCCAGCTGCGAGCCACGGTCATGCCTGTGGGCGTGGGGTGAGGAGGAAGGCTCTTCCGTAGTGTCCGGACAAACTGTGCCTGAGGGCCTTGGGCTCCGGATCAGACCTTAAATGTGTCTCGTCTCTCACTTCTGTGCAGTTGGATTTGGGTAGAAATAAGCAAGTTTATGGGTAATTCATGTTTTGTTTCCTGTTCTTTTCTCTCTTGATTTTTGTGTAAGTGCTTGTCGGCTACCTTCTTTTGACTAAGACTGCTTCTGTCCCTGGGACCGTAGGGTTTCCTTTCAAGGCAAAACCGTGTCTCCTCTGCTTGCAGACAAGCCCTTTAAAATTTGCATTCTGTGAGGTTTGGCTGGTTATAACTGATGTGGAGAATGGCTCATATCAACATGACAGGAAGAAAAACTGCAGTTTTATAGTGTTCTAGTAAGGCGACTTCTGAATGAAGCGCTTCCATCAGGTTCATTCAGGGGTGTTTAATTCTGATTTTGTGATTGTTTCAAGGTCTGAGCATCTAATTCACTTGGACAGTGGGGATGTAGAATCCAGCATACTGAAAGGGAGTGTTGATTAGTGAAGGCATTCATGTGGCGCAGTGCCAGATTTTCTGTATCAAAGTCCTGCTTACAGCAAAGATCTCATTATTTTGCCTAAAAAAGGCAAACAGCATCCAAATACTATTAATCTTAATAAAAGCCTACTATGCAGCAAGGCAATTAGCTAGACTCACGGAGGACAAACTAAGACCTCAGAAAGCAGCGATTTCTTCTAAGTGCACCTCATTTTTGGGTGGGGTTTGTAGGCTAGGTGGACTTTATGCAGAAATCTGCAATGTGCAGTTTCAAAGCACGTCATGTAAGGCGGCTGAATGAAAAACTTGCTTCCAGAGTCTGTGTTGCAGAATCTGGCCGCGACTTGGGTTGTGGAAAAAGAAAAGCCCGTGAGCCTGAAAGGAGGTTACGTGTCCCTGCTTCTTACGCGTGCTCCTGAAGATGACGAATGGCAAATCCAGATGAGCGTGCCCTGCTCTGCCTACGGAGATAACGGGACCCAGGATAACGTCTTGCTGGTGGCGTTTCTTCCATGTCGCAGAGGGACCTCAGTGAGCAGCTGTCCAGAAGCAGTGGCTGCGTCTGGGCTCTGTCTCTGACACCCTGCCTTTAGGTCACTGCCTTGTGCCCGCTCTGTTCCTCCCAGGTGCTGCAGCTCAGTCAGCAGCCCCCGGCCCAGGGGTGCTCCCCAGCCGCTCTCCTTCGCCGCTCTGCGGTTGTCAGCACGTTTCGGTACCAGAGCAGGTGGAAAGTGTTAAGCACATAGGAAGCACAGTTCTCAGAACGCAGTCTGTGGTGCGTATCGGATCTGCCCAGCAAGCGTTCATCTCTTCTAGGAAATCTTGATTCCTGGATTACTCCATTAGAACATTGTTCCCATTCCTGAATGTCGTGACCTTTTTCTGAGCCAGTGTTTAATGTATTTGAGGCTGGTGCTACTTCTTTCTTGTTTGTTTTTCTTGAAAGGATTTAGGCCTTCCTGCTTTAACCAAAGCTTTTGTGTAGACTAGTTAACAACTGCATTAATCAACTAGTAAGGTAGAATTGCACAGATATGGTTTTAAGGTGACTTGATTTTTTTTGTCATCATATGTATAAAAGACTGTGTTCAAAGTAAGAAGGTATTTCTGGTAGGATATAAGTTTGAAATAGGCTGTTAAAGGTTATTCTTATGTGGGGCTGGCTGGGAATTTACAGAATGTATTTACATAGCCATTCCAGGGGTATGCTGAGTTGTTGCAATCAGTTTTGCTTCTCACTATTCTAATTCAAAGTAATGAAACAAAGAGAATGTAAACTCATTGCTTGTAACCCTGCAGGATCTGCTCGCTTTGATATTTGGGAGAAGGTGAAGAGAATTTCCATCATTGAGAAGGTTAGAAAGATTGGATTAAAGTTGTAAACCCTTCAGAAAGACGTTTTGATTAAATGTGCACCTAGTTTTATTTGATCTTCAAAGATGAAATTCTGTTCTCTGGTAAACTGTCTTCTCTTTGCCAAATAACTAAGAAATAAAGTATGTTAATGCTACAACTGGCTTTATGGAAACATTTTATGTACTTTTTTCTTAGTTTCATTGTTTCCCGCATTTTGGGGATGCCCCCTGCCAAATGACATGCCTAATCAAGTAAAAGCTGGTGCATTCGAGAAGAAATGATGTAATACTGTTGTTTTAATTATTTAAACAGCTGTTTTTTGTGATTCCAAACACTTACATAACTCAAAATATTTCAGAACTTTGAAAATGGTACAAATAGCAATCTTTAATTGTGATTCTGTATTTGATAACTTGAGTTTGCCTGTTCTTAAACTGCCTTTAAACGTGATTTAACAAGGTAACATACTTCCTTTCATTTTCAGGGTCCAAACTCTTCCTCTGACTTCTCATTATGAAATACAGATCACTGTTACCTGGTTTCTTTTAGATTGTAGAGACTTCTGAGAAGGGGTAGAAATTTCTTAGAACCATAGAATATCTCAAGTTGGAACAGACCCCCCAGGATCACCAAGTCCCACTCCTGGCTCCGCACAGGACCACCCAAAACCAGACCCCGTGTCTGAGCGATGTCCAAACGCTCCTTGAACTCCGTCAGCTCGGTGCTGTCACCTGGGGAGCCTGTTCAGTGCCCGACCGCCTCTGGGTGCAGAACCTTCCCCTGACACTCACCTGACCCTCCCCTGCCGCAGCTCTGTGCCGTTCCCTCGGGTCCTGTCCCTCCCTAACAGCTTCATGTCCTTGTCCCGGGGTGCCACCCCTGCAGCTCACTGCCCGATGGAGCCCCCAGATCCCTTTCCGTGGGGCTGCTCTCCAGCCTCTTGTTCCCCACTTTGAACATAGACCCAGGGCTGTCCCGTTCCAGGTGCAGAATCCACCACTTGCTCTCGTTGAACTTCCTGCGGTTGGTGATTGCCCGGCATTCTAGTCTATCAAGATCTCTCTGCAAGGCCTCTCTACTCTCAAGGGAGTCAACAGCTCCTCCTAATTTAGCATCATCCACAAACTTGCTTAGTGTGCATTTGGGTCCTGTGTCCAGGTTGTTTATAAACACAGTGAGGAGCACTGGATGTAAAATGGGAGTTTGAATGTTCAGTCCAAACCTTGTTTGTGGAAAAAAAATGCTTGCAAGTTTTGTCAGGGGTCTTCAACTTACTGCTTTTCTCTCTGTAGTAGAATTCTGAAAACTTCGGCGAGTATATTTTGCTTGGTTTTAACCTAGTGTGCACATATCTTTCTCTGATGTACATTTAGTGATCATACATTTATTTCTGTGTTGTTTGCTAACGTGCCAGTCTAATGCTAGAGCCATTCTGGTTGCTAACGTGAGTCTTCTATCTGATGGCAAGAAGAGGAGACCGTATTTCACAACAGATGTTTTAGATTTAATGACTGAAAATAGAAGATCTGATTATCTGAATATTCAAAATTGATCAAGTTGGAGGGGGGAGCATTTCAGCATAATAGTAATACCTCTGGTATTCCTCATCCTGCTGCTTTTGTCAGTAGGGTGTATCTGAGCAGCGGTATGTCAGTGTTGCTCCTTTGGCTGTGGGCAAAAGTCAGTTGTCTGGGAAGAACATAAGAATAGAGCAGCTCTGTAATGACAGTTCTATCAAATATTCTACTAGGCCCCAGTGGGTGCAAATTTTTGAGCCTGTACATGCTTTCTGTTGAAGTAACACATCAAGAATAAGGGTTCTGGGATGCCAAAGCTTGCGGACTTCCCATTGATACCAGGTTATGAATTTGGGTGCAGATGCTAGTTGTGCCATGATTAGCTAAAAACACTGTAAATTAACTTGTTTTTAATTTTTGGTCTCTTCTCTCTTCTTTTCCTCAGGAATATAAACAGAAGCTTGCTCGGGTAACCCAGGTCCGCAAGGAGCTGAAATCCCACATCCAGAGCCTTCCAGATCTGTCACTGCTGCCCAATGTCACAGGAGGTCTGGCACCTCTGCCATCTGCTGGTGACCTGTTTTCAACAGACTAGAACAAATGATGTCCCCCAGTTTCCATTATTACCAGCAAAAGTAAGAAGACTGGTGTTGGCTTGAAATCCAGTCTTCCAAGATCTACCGTAGGAAGGAACTTGCAGACCCTGCTTTGAACCTCTTGGCTGCTCATGCTCACGCTCTCTCTGTGTACACTGGCTCACACTGAGGGGAGGATAAAGAGTGAGTTTTGTGAGCTCTGAAGGGAGTGGGGACAGTCCATATAGGCAAACTTTTTTCATATTTTTTCCATACTCTTTTAGTTTATTTGCTCTTAGCACTTGTTACCCCCACAAAAGTCATGAGAATCATGTACGTATATATCTGGAAAGTTTTCAAGGAAATGTTGACCATATAACATTTTTCTCTGTAAAAGTATTGTATTATTTCCGAATGTCTTGTCTGTTTTAGTTGGGTTTCTGAACCTCATATCTGAAAGCAGTAGAGTGGCTAGTGGGCTTCATAGGGGTGCGTGCGTGTGTGTGTGTATGCAGGTACTGTACCATGTCAGTGAAAGATGAAGGCATCTACTGAACAATAGCACAAATATTTTTCTTAAATCTACAGTTCTTCGTACTGTTTTAGGCCTGACATAAAAGATAGTTCCTATTTGGCATGAACATAAATTGAAACTCACCACAGGCAATAAAAATAAACAGCTTTTCTTTGTGAATTAGAGAGCTTCATAATTTACACTCTGAGCGATGCAGAACTGGATATTACCTAAACAAGGGTGGAAGTAAATTTTGTTCTAGCTACCTTAGATTTATACCACATTTTTCTTCTTCATTATACAAACGTAAATGGTCACAGAAGCTTTGGTTTACCTGAGAGGTTAGAATGGTGGACTGCAGCGGGTGATATCCCAGTGACAGGCACTGTCTGCTCTCTGTAGCTTTAGTGATTTTTATTTGATGAACAGAAGTTAAATGTGTTATAAATATTTATACAGAAAACAGACCCATATATATGCACATACCCTGCATGCACATGTGCCATGTCCATGCATGTAGATATTAGGATGCACTTAATTTTGTGTCACAGATTATTGTGAGTTGATTTTAATACTAGGGGGAAAAAAAAATTAAAATACTCTTAATTCCATTAATTTGCTAGCTAATGTTTTAGCTGCCGTGGATGTAGTTAAATTTCGGTTTGTGTGTTAGGTCTATCAAGCTGGATTCTGATCACTGAAAAGCATTCCAATTTGGATAACAATTCTGCTTAAATTTATCTGTCACTCTAAAACACCTTAAGTTTCTGGAAACACTTGATCTGACAACACAGGCTCTGTAACACAGAGGCTGAAATTAGTCAAAGTGGTGTGCTGTGTTTGTGCCTCCCTATAGTCTTAAGCTGCTGTTCTCAAAGACATGAGAGGAAACCTGCAGAAATGCAAATCTTGTTCTGTGTTCGCATTAATTTATTTTACAGGGTATTCAGTTGCCTATTCAGCATTCAGTTAAAGCAAATACATTTTTGATCATTTAATTGTTAAAAAGCTCATGTGCTTTTTCTTACTGACACTTCACTGTCCCTCTTTTCTTTTTTTTTTTTAAAAAGAAACTTCTTGCATCCTTACTGCCCAGCCAAGAAATGTGCTTTTCTTTTTAGTTTACGGGAAATTTTCTAGTTGCAAAACTATTTTTTCCATGAATTGGGTTTGATCATAAAACCATTTATGGTCCAAACAATATTTAGATAAAGCACTGTATATTCTTTTTGCTTTTGCCAAAAAACAACAACCCTCCCAAATCAAACCCAAACAAAAAGATTAATTTCTATCCTGTATCAACTCATGGAGTTACCCTGAGATTGTTTTAACCAGTTATTGTTTTGACTATGGATTGAATGTGTCCATTATAAGACGGGGAAAAAAAAAGCTGTTATAAAAAAATGTAGACGTGTTGACATCTCATGCTGTTTTTTTGGGCAGATCTCGTGTGAGAAAGTTGTATGTCTTTTTTTTCTTTTTTTAATTGAAATGTTTTGATTTTTTTTTCCAAATATATGTGTGTGTTTTATTTTGCTTAATTTAAAAGAAGTCTCATGGTTTTTAATTTTATTTGTTTTACTTTTGGGGCAAAGGGCCTCTGGTGAAGTGGGTTAACATTCTCTCAAGGTTAAAACAGATTTCCCTGAGGTGCGTCCTTTTTTAACAAAAGTTTAAATCTGTATATTAATTGATTTAGGACTTTAGACATATAGGCTGCTATTTGTGACAGCAGTATATTCTGAAATGTCTCATAGATATATATTTTTGAATAAAGAGGGTGTCGTTGAATAGTAGTGGTTTTACTTTTTTATTCACAATGCAGGTGTTGCTCTGGCACGCTGTGGGTTTTGCTCTGTTTTTTTCTTTTTTAACAATAAAGAGGGTAGTGACTGCTGAACAGACCGTATATTAATATATTTGTAGCTGTAGATTATCGTTTGTCAAATGAGTAGTTACATTTTATAACAGCATATAAACCAAATCAGTGTACAACTTTCTCAGGTCATTTCTGCAGCAAAAATAAAATATGTTCCCCTGGACTAACCTCAGATGTGAGGGGCACGAGATATAGAAGACTAGTTTCTTGTGTTTTTTTTGTAAATTAATTTAGGTTTTATGGAGGACAAGTAAATAATTAGTCTTGAAATGGTCAAACAGATGCCAAACCTAGAAGCCAGGAAGCTGGCTTTCCTGTGCAAGCATCAAGGGCTGCTTTTACAGCAGCGTTTTTGATGCTGTATAATCGAAGTATTTCTGATTTAGAGTACAAGGATCTTCGCATCTTATATTAATTCTTCTAGAGTATTTTTTTGGGGGGTGGGGAGGGAGGGCAGGGCTTTTGAGTTCTTTGCTCCAATTAATTACTATACAATAGTCTCTGGGCGAAGTTGGTAATTGTTTCTTATGCCCTGGAGAGTATCAGTAAAGCTGTGTACATTTTCATAGCAATTTACAAATCTTCCGTTACAGAGGCTATATTTAGCACTACTTTTGTAAGAAGCTTGCGGGAAGTTTCATCTACAGCGTTCTGTGAATAGGAGGGAGTCTGATGCAATTCCTTCCAGTGAAAAACCTTAGTATGGGGTTTGTAGGGTTTTTGGTGACCTAGAACGTGACTAGGTACTGGATGTCCTTTCTTGCCTTTGAGATTTTTTTTTCCGGAACCGAAACAAATTCCTCCAAAATTATCTGCCTATTTTCCAGCTTTCTATGCAATTACCTACTTAAGTGCATTGGGGTATTCCCTTCACTCTGCGTACTCAAGAGGTATTTCTGTATAATGAATTAATGGCAGCTTACACATCTGTAGAAGGTGAAAACTTGATCCTAGTTAACTAATGCTCAAGTCTGTGGGGTGACAGGTTATAATGAGGATAAAGCAGTGCTGGCATAGCCTGTGCCAGTCTGCCTACCAGCCTTCTATGAAAACTGACTGCGGAGAGTGTCAGGGAAGATCCTCAGATTTGGGCTTGTCTGTAATACAGCTGAAGCAACATCTTACTTTCAGGGGATGAAGGAACGACTAACGTGAAATAGAGGTGAAAAAATAATCGTCAGAGGGAATGGAAGTTGTAACTTCTGGATTGCATTAAAAACAACCAAAAAAACTCCTGGCGATAACTGCAAGCTTTGACCCTTGTGTATTAAAGAGTTGAAATTAATCTCGTTATGAACAGCAGCGGGGGGGTAAATCGACAATCTGTGTTGAGAGAAGTGAATGCTGTGGCACCAAAAGGAAGGTGAGTACTGCTGCCAGGTGCCTACAAGGGGAGAATCGCGGAGACAGGCAGTTCTCTGGAAACCGGAGGCCAAGAAAATGCCCTAAATACTTCACGAGGTTGGTATGTATCAACAGGTTTCATACCTCGGGCAACGTTTTATAGGTCAGAGCCTGTCCAGGGCTGTAGAAATAACTTCAGAAGAAAGCTGGTGAGAGAAGTGGCGAGGCGTGCTGTGCCTGTGACCGTCACCGTGTGCTCCCCGTCCCCTCGCAGGGCTGAGCCGGGCGCTGCCTGCCCAGGGCACGAGGGCTGCGGCCTCCTCCCAGCCCCTTGCTTGGGCCGGCTGCTGACAGTCGCCGGTCAGTTCTACAGCCTGCGGATGTTAGTCTTTAAGACTAGATGGAAAAAATATAAAATGTACCTCGGGCCATCAAAAACAACAAAAAAGGCCTCAGGAACCACTTGAGTGAAACACCACGTAGGTGTTGAGTTTTGACGGCCTCTTAGGAGGAGTGAGGTCGGGATAAGCGTTTTCCAGTAATTCCACTTGCCCTTAGGGAAGTGCCAGAGGCATCGGCTGCTTTTTTCCTACCTGAACTTTGCTATCACCTGCAAGTTTGGGACCCACCAAATTTCCTAGGGCTAGTTAGCTGGAGATTTTTGGATAAACAAGGAAGGAGAGCGAGCCATATCCAGAAGAACAGGGAAGCTGGAAGAACAGGAGGCTTAGTTTTACTGCAACAAAAAGATAACTGAATTCGCGTTAGCACTGAATGTGTTATCTTTGTATCATCTTAGAAAGTTCTTGTTTGAATAGCCGAGTAAAATGGAATCAGCTCTTCACAGGGAAGAAGGATTAGAGTGTTCCTCCTCAAACACGGCAAGTAAAGAGTTTCAAATTCCCAGCTTTGTGATGCAGGAAATACCAGAGGGTTTCACAATGCAGAAGGCAGTTTGATGGATGGCAGGGAGAGCTGGGAGTGAAGGAATCTGGTTGTGATGAGTGGCACCTGATTTGGGATGGAATAATCACGGTCTGAGCTTCTGCCTACCTGCAGGCCTGCGTTTGGGGGATTTACTGTGCTGCTGAGTGCTAGGCCCTGCCGGGGACAGCGGCTGGGCCACGGCGAGTCCTGGTGAGGCGGCCAGCTCAGGGCCCCTCGAGGGTGTCCAAGAAGCAAGAAAGCTTCTTGCAGGGATTATGCTGTGAAGAGCGAGTGCTTGTGGAAAGAGGATTGAAAGGAAAGGGGTGCAAATTATAACATATATGCTTTCTGTGTCTTGTAGAGAGCTGCTGCAGTTCCCAGTTCCCTGCTCCTTTCCTCTCTTTCCACTTCATGTGAAACGTCTGCTGTAGGCAGCAAATTGTTCCTTTATTTGCATTTTCAGTAGGAGCTTCGCACAGCACCGCTAAGTGACAAGCTTAATGAAGGCTGACACCGTACCGAGCCTCTCCTCGGCGTGTGCCGGAGCAGATGAAACATGGAGGCCGTGCTGGAGCAGGACGCAGGATGCTGCCAGCAGTGTCCGTGCGGAGGGGACGGGGCTGGCACAGCTGCGGGGTGCGGGAGGCAGCACGGAGCCCGGCCTCGAGAACGCCCGAGTCCGTGACTGCCTTCCTCCTGCTCCTGAGCAGGCTTCTGCTGTGCGGATCAATGGCGCGGCCGTTCCAGCGAGATGGTGGGACATCTGCCACTGTAATTGCTACAGCAGATGACAATCATCTACTCTACTGCGGTAGTCAAATATGGTTTTAGAGATAGTTTGTGTGCTGTCCAGGGAACTGAGGGGAAAGCATGTGTCAGTATAGGACACCCACGTTGCACTGTCCCGCACCTGCCTTGCGTATAATTTGGCAGAGGCTATGAAATGTTTTTCCTCACCTAATGTTGTTTAAGCGTTTTAGTTTCTGTGATGCTCTGGGGCTAGGGAAGATTAACGTTTGTTTTGGGACTTGGATGGCTTCGGATAGGTCTCCTGTTTTCTTTTGGATTAGCTCTACTGCCAGCAGCTTGGAGAGGGGGGAGCAAAACCCACACCTGGCTCCAAGCTGGTTGCAGAGGGGGTGCTGGGGAGGAACCTGGCCAGGCAGAGCCCCGCAGGCACCGCGGCCGCGGCTTGGCACCGCTGGGGCAGCAGAGCAGGCGGCTCGAGACGGCCAGCGCGCGGGTTCCAGCAGCGTGGTGCTGCGGGGCCTACGGGCCTGTTGAAGCCTTGCACGGTTGCTGGTGAGCGGAGGCAGCCTTTGGCCTCCTTCGGCCTCCCCGTGCCCGCCCCGCTTCTGGCAGTGGTGGCGGCGCTGTCTGCAGAGGTTTGTGTGGGGGAATGAGCGCTTTGTGCACCCGAACGGCGCCCAGCACACACCAGTCTGATTGCAGGTGTTTTACGGCCTCAGCTGGAGCCCGAAGCCCTGAAAACAATTGTAAATGCACCTCTGAGTTTTCCTCTGCTCGTGTAATTAACGTGGCACGGCAGCCTGGCCGGCTCCTTACAGTCAAGCTCGGTGCTGCTGCCGAAATGGGTCAGTGTGGGAGCTGACGATCAATCGTAAGTTGATTTGGGGCTGTTTCTTTCTGGGGACGAACGAGTGGCTGACGGGAGACACCTTGTCCATGGGTGCTGGGTGGCTCCCACAGGGTCCTCGCTGGTTTGGGGCTGAGTCCGGCCCTGTGAGAGCAGCGCTGCCTGCGGCACTGCAAGCAGCACGACCGTGGCACAGCACCGGCAGCCCGGGGCGAGCCCCAGCACCGCCGTGTCGGCTTCTGCCTCCCAGGGCCACACAGGGTGGGCACGGCGGGCACCAGGCTCTGTGTCCCCATTGTCACCCGTCCGAAATGGCCGCGCTGGCAGAGGGGCTGCTCAGCACTGTTCCCTGTGGCTCCTGTGAATGCAGGCCGGCTTCCCGAGGAGCTCTCGCCAGCTGTGGCTTCTTGTTTGCTGCTCTCTCGCCCCTGCCAGGCCCCAGGTACCCGGCTTGTTCGGGGAGTGTAAAAATGCATCTGTGTTTGTCGAGGGGGCAGACCTTTGGTGAGACTTGAAAATCCCACAGAAGTGTGTGTGTGTGTGTGCACTCTAATTTAAGGTAGGTTTTTCCTAGTCTCGGTCCATCAGCAAAGGTAAATTGGACGTCCTCAAGTCTAAAATGAGTTTACAGTTGTTTCTTGGTAAGTCAGCATCTCCAGCCAGCTGAGATGTATTAATAACCTCTCCTCCACGTGTAAACAGTCTCGCCTTGCTCTGGAACTTGGACTAATGCTGAATTATATTTTTTCCTGTGCAATGAGTGCTTTAAATGTTCATTTCGTAATTTATTGCTTGCATAGCAGGAGTGCCTGGCAAGGAGTCTCAGGGCTGCAGCCCCGTCCCCGGGAGCTGCTGAGGGAAGCTCGGGCAGGCGCCTGCGGCTGGTGGCGCGCTCCCCCAGCAGAGCTTCAGGGCCGGTCGCAGCGCTCTCAGTCCATGGAAAACATCTTAGAAAATGTGTGGGGCAAACACCCGTGGGCTCGGAGGTGCCTTAAGTGATTCATTGGGCTCTACAAACAGTGTGGAAGGAGGGTGGGGTGGGGTGGGGTGGGGTGGGGTGGGGGTTAATGTGGGAGAAACCAGTCTTGGAGAGAGCCAAACCTAGGAGCCAGACCATAAATGCAGCATTTGGTGTCTGTCATACGAGCTTTGTTCCTTGTCAAAGCAGCCTTGCTCCACCATGCTTCAGATGGATAGGAGTGACCTTCAGAAATAGCTGTGCTAATGTTTATTTTATCAGGACCCAGCTTCGAACCAGAGGAGCTGGTTATTTTTAAACCAGGCATTGAGCAGCTTGAAGCCTGGCTCAGCAGAGCTGTGTGTAACAAATGCTCTTTAAAGTAAGGCTGTGCATCATCCCTGGCTCTGAGCAATATTCCTGACAAGGGAAAGCAGCGTGGGGCTGGTGCCTGTTAACCCCTGTGTGGCACCGCTGCTCCTCGGGGCTGAACTCTGCGGCTCCCGGCCCAGACGCTCCGCGGTGCTGGGGGCTGGCTTCAGATCCACTGCTGGCTCTCCTGGTTGTGGGAGGACAAAATCCCCATCCCATGGATGCCAGAGCTCCCGTCTGGTTCGTGCACGGTGGGGTGGGCACTCCCCATCTCTGCTGGAGCCAGCTGGACCCGCGGGACCGTGCTGATGGGCTTCTCCAGCGCGCTGCAGGGCAGAGCCTGGCCTTAGGCTCCAGCAGGAGATGGAGCTTGGCCGCTGCCCCCGCAGCGCAGTGCAAGCATCCAGCAGCCCTGGCCCGGCCAAGAGCTGTACCGTGCAGAAGGTATTCCTGTAATTTCCTCTGCGGGGTTTTCTCTGCTGCAATTTACCCCCCGCGGCACGTGCTGCTGGGAGCCACGCGATGGGTGCAGGCGAGCTGCAGGGCCCTGGCCGTGGTGCAGCCCCGATGGCCCTGGGAGCCGGGGAAGGCACCGTGCAGCAAAGCTCCGAACTGAATCCCCAGCGTTGGCGCTGGGCTGGACATGGATGCGGAGAAGCTTGGCGGAGGTCAGGGCTTCACCCCCACCTGCCCCAGCACTGGGCGAGGACCTGCTGGGTGCCTCCCTGGGGAAAGGATGCTCGAGAGCCAGGTCTGGCTTTAGAAGTGAAAAATAGAGTTTTTATTCAGTGCTTGCATAGTTAATTCATGTAAAGGTAACGTCCCATTCCTCACCACACAGTCTCTGCAGTGACAGGAACGGTTGTTAAAGCAAATAACCTGCTTTACCTATGCAGTAGGGCTCTATGCAGTATGTATTTATATAGCCATAAATAGGTTTATGCTATATGCCTATATAGCATATAAGCAGCCTTGTGCTCACAGTATACAATCTTTTCTCTACCAAATTGCATTCAGAGCGTTTTAACTGGCACGTGTGAACGCTGCTGCTGCGCGATCAGTGCTGGAGAAGATTGTCTTTCTATTGTTTGCTTTATAAAATGCGCTCTGCGTCCCAGGGGTATGTTTAGAGCTGCAGAAAAAGGAGCGAGCCTCGCTGCCGCCTGGCTGCTGCGGGAGGGGGCCCCAGGGCTCCCCGGCGCCCCGAGCCGGGGTGGGCGGATAGGGACGCTTCCACCTCCGTGTGGTGAGGGAGAGGCGGTGGGGGGGGGGCTCAGCCCCTGCTCCCCGGGGAACTCAGCCGGGGTTATCGCTGTTATCCTGCCTGGGCCATGTCGATGCCTGCCCCTTCCCCACGGTGCGGGGATGGCAGCACTGGCCCAGGCCAGTGGCTGGAGGGGGGCTCGGTGGGCACCAGGGTGGTGGGCAGCGGGTGGGCGGCTGCTGCAGGAGCCCCTGGCCCCTCTGCCCTGCTCCCCTCCTGCTGCCTCCCCCACAGCACTGAGCGCTCCCGGGCAGCAGCGTGGCACTGCAGCCTTGGGGTGGCTCGGGCAGGGTTTTGCAGTCGTTCTGTGGGTCCGCAGCATCGTCCTGGGCTGAGCTGAGGGGGGCCGGCCAGCCCTCGCTGCAGCAGGGAGGCAGGGGCTCGGTGTGAGGGGTGGCCACGGCCTGCAGGGGGGACAGAGCCCCTCACTTGGGCAGGGGTGCGATGATGACGTTGCGGTAGCCCTTCACGCCTGTCAGCTTGTCGCTCTCGAAGTCCACCATCAGCTTGCGCAGGCCCGCCTGGCGCGGCACGAAATCCAGCCTGAACTTGGCCTCGGCCTGGGGCTCGACAGGGTCCTCGCTGTGGGGCGGGGGGGGGGTCAGTGGGGTACGGACCTCCCCCTGCCGCCACCTGCCCCGTGCTGGTGCTGACACGGGGCAGTGGCGGTGCTGTGGGACCCACGGGACCCCCTGTGGCACGGCTGAGCCCCCACGCCCCCGACCAGCTCAACCCCCCCTCTCCCACGATGTCCGTGTGGAGCTGGGCCCCAGGCAGCCTCTCCTGGAGGCTCCAGGTGCAACCCCCCCACACCCCCCCGGCCCCTTCCCCACTGCCCGGCTGGGGAACGGGAGGGAATGGGAGGGAAAGGCTCTTACAGCTCCTTGATCCTCTGCCCTTCGGTGAGGCCAGCTCCCTCCACCACGAACACGCAGTTGTTCAGCGGGACTGCGAGGGGGTTCACCAGCGTGATCTCTGCCACCAGCTTCCGATTCTGCATCGGCTCCCCTAAAACCTGCGAGTAAAGGGCACTGAGCCACCCGGCAGCGCTGTGCAAGCACCGGCGTGCTGGGACTGTCCCAGCCCCGCTCCCTGGGACCGACCCTCCCCGGGGTCGAGCCCTCACCCTGATCTTGATCTCCGGATTCTGGATGTAGACGTCCCTCATGGCCAGCACAACGTCACCCGTCTCGTACTCGGTCAGGAGGGCCACCACCTTGATGATGTTGTCCTGGGTCAGGCACGGCCCGTACTTCTCGTAGAGGATGCGCAGGGGCACGCTCTGCACTGGGAGGCGAAGCAGAGCAGGGTCAGCGCTTGCCCCCGAGCCCAGCACGCACCGGGGAAGGTTGGATTAAGGCTTTCGAACGCTGCTCCCATCCAGCCCAGGCAGCAGGCTCAGGAGCAGCTTTGCAGGCACCCAGAGGAGCTGCTAAGTGCCCAGCGCTGGTGCTGGGGGAGGTTTTGCAAGTGTGAAGGTGCCTGCAGGGCAAAGGCAGCGCCCTGCTTCCCTTCGCGGCAGGGAGAGCAGCCCCGTCCCTTATTCGCTTAACAAACAGCACACGGCTGACTGCTGCATTTGTTATGGGCCCCATTAGGAGATCAGAGCTTGGCTCAGGCTAAAAATAAGTCTGTTCCAGCACATCAGCTGTACTACATCTCCAGGCCCTGAAGGTTTGTAGAAAAATGATCTAAATCTAAACTGTTTAATTACCAGGCAGCAATGTTAATTTGTAACAACCGCAAACCAAGGTTCAGTTTTTCTGTGTGCTGGGCTGGTGCCAGGACAGCTCAGGGGCCAAAATAACGTGAGGATGGGAGCAGGAGGAGGGCTGGGACTGTCAGCGCTGCAGGCAGCAGCGGGGGACTGCGGCGCTGGGCACTGGGCCCCCCCAGCCTGGGGATGGCCGTAACGGAGCCGGCCGGGGCCAGGCACTGCCCAGCCTGGGGGAAATCCTGCACAGCCCTGGGGGAGAAGCCACGGCCTCCACTGTGCAATCTCGCACCGAGCGGTACGAGGGGGACGTGATGAGTGCGGTGCAGCCCTGGGAGGAGAGCCCTGCCTATAGCACGGCTTGCTTCCTCCGCATAAAGAATGCGAGAGCAGTAACTTTTGTCCTGCTCTAAATGCATTTCCAGCCCCCTGCCTGAGTAATGTTCTTTATCCTTTCATCAAAGATTAAAAACCCACGGTGGTAAATAAATAAGGACAAAACCCCCGAAGGAGGCATCGATCACCGCGCAGCCTTGTGACAGCGCTGCAGCTCGCACAGGCTCCCGTGTGCGGCGCGGTTTGCGCTGGGACGTGCCCGTGGGATATCTGCCCCCCACTCTGCCAGCCCGTCCCAAGCGGGGCCTTAACGCCGCCGTGATAACATGGGATCAAACAAAGCTCAAAGCGCTGCGCTGCGCCAGCCCCAGTGTGGAGCTGGTGACCCTCCGGGTGGTTGTATAACGCGGGTGGGTACAACGTGTGCAGGGTCAGGCAGTGCTCCCAGCAGGCTGGAAAAGCCAGGGGTGGGAGAGCTGCAGGCGAAACCCTGCCCATGGCTCACGCTTCGTGTGCTGGGGGCTAGCGTAGGCACCCAGGGCCTCGTAGCGGCTTGGGGCCTTGCGCGTGCCTGCAGCGGTTTCTGCTTGTCCCGCTGTGCCCTGGCGGGCGTCCAGGGACGAGGTTTGCACAGGCATTATTTTTGCTCAAGCCATTGTGTGCAGAAAGCGTGCGGTTGGCAGCTGGGATGAAGAATTTCCTCTTTGGGAGGCTGCCAGCATGGACTTGGAGCTGGCAGCTCCCTCAGGCGGGGTGCGAGCGCTGCAGGCACGGCGAGGCTCTGCCGGGTGGCACAGCCACCCCTGCCCGGCACCGCCGCCTCACCGCAGCCCCGCGGCCCTGTCTGAGCCTGGGAACACCGCTGAGCTCGGCGCCGGCATGGCTCTTACCCGTGCGGGGCCCGAGGGTGAGGTTGAGCAGGTCCTTCATGCCGCACTGCGGGCCCACCGTGCCGTTGTAGCTGGCGGTGCGAGCGCACAGCATGAGCCTGCACACGCGCTCCGTGTCCGTGTCGTTGCTGATGACGGCGAAGACGTCGAAGTCGGAGCCGTTGTTCGCGCCCTCCGACAGTTTGATCTTGACGTGCAGCCCCTCGTCGCCCTCGCTGAGGGAGCTCTTCTCGTGCTCTGCCTTGGCAAACACTTCTCTCTCCTTTTCAGACCCTGGGGTGCAAGAAAAACATCCTGTTAGCGGGGAGGCAGCGGGGCCGGCTCTGGCTGGTGCTCACCCTCCTTGCTGGAGCCGTCTTGGCGTGGCTGCTGCGCTAATGCAATGTCCCCCCCGACCCCTGACGGCTGCCCCCAGGGCCCCGTACCCTCCGGGTACTTGTAGTTGTGGGTGATGTCCTCGCGGCTGTCCCTGCCCACGCTCTTGGTGCTGATGTTCTTCCCCACCACCGAGGAGTGCGTGCTCTTCCTCTGCGAGCCGTCGCGCTGCACGATCCAGTACACCACGTCGGCGTTCACCTCCGCGAAGATGAAGGGGATGTCGTACTTCATCTGCAGGTCGCCCTCCTTGATGGCCTTGACGGGGGCCGGCCCGCAGCAGTAAACCCCTGCGGGGAGCGGGGTCGCTGCTATTGCCAGGGACCCGGAGGGGAGACCCCACCGGCCCCCGCTGAGCGCAGGGCGCGGGGAGGGCAGGGAGGGCAGACGGCCGCCTCGCACCTTCGCTCTTTTCCTGGGGGGTCGGGTCCAGCGCCTGCCACCCATCATAGCCAGGCGCCAGGTCCGGCCGGGACATCCAGGATTCAACCCAGCAGTGGAAGTTCCTGCAAGGGAAGCGCGGGGCTGAGCAGCTCCTGCCCTGCAGAGCTGGTGGCCGGGGACTCCGCGGGGTCAGGGCGTGCTGGGGGGGCTGCGGTCCCCGCTGCCGCTCACCATATCATGTCCTTGGAGCGCCTCTCCTCCATCCCCGTCTCGTTCATGTAGCGGTCGATGACCAGGTTGCCGTTGGTGTCGTGGGCTGAGTTGTAGTTGGTCACCACCCGGCTGGGGATGCCCAGGCAGCGCATGACTGCGGGGAAGCGGGGCAGAGTCGGCTGCGGGTCCCCGGGGCACTGCCCCTGCCCCTGCTCAGCCCTTCTGCAGCGCCAGCCCCGGGACCCTGCAAGACGCTGCCAGTCTCAGCGAGCCACGGGCAAGACGGGTGGTGCACTGACAGTCAGTTTGATGTCGCAGTAGAAAAAAGGCACAAAAGAGGCTGGAAGTGCTTTTAAGGGAGTGCACAGCCAGGCAGCACGCAGCAGCCTCATATTTAATCTCATAGCTGCCTTTTACTGCGAGCGGGGCACCCTGGGGAGCAGGGAGGCAGTTATAATGTTTCAAAGGAAGGCTATAAACTTCTGTGATTCGCAGAAAATCCACTTAAGTTCTCTGCTATTTCTCTCCTCTAAAAAGAACCTCATACACATGAAATATATAAATGAACGCGCACACGCTCGTGCAACCCAGAGAGCAAGGCCAAGCGTTGTGCTCAGGGCAAAACTGCGCAAGCACGCACGTGTGTCTGTGCGCTCCTTAACAGAGGATAGCCTTGAATTTTTCTTCGCTTTTGCCACAGATTGACTGTCTTGGTGGCAGTGAAATTATTTTGATCTGAGTGGATTCATTACTTCATTGCAGACTTGACCTTAAAGCCACTTTCCTTCTCCCAAGCCGTGAATTCAGCCCCTCCCTCCTGGCTGGGCTGTCCCTGCCAGGGCACGGAGAGCTAATTGAAAAGCCAGAGAGGTTCTTTATCATTTTTTCCCTCCCTTTCCTGACAAATTGGAATAACAGAGCTTAATTGCTAAGCATTCATTGCAGGCTGACTGCAGCCAGCCCGGGCAGCTCCCCCCGCTGCAGCACGAGGCCGGGGGCACGGGGCTGCCCCCTCCCACGGGTGGGAGACGGGAGCCAGCGAAGGGGCCGGGGGGGATCCTGCTCTCACCGGTACACGCCACGGCAGCGAAGACCCAGCACTGGCCATACTTGACTGGCTGGCACCCAAACTTCTTCCACCGCTTCAGAATATCCACGCTGCCAATCCAGGCCATCGGGCTCATCCCGTCGTCGTAATGATCGTCCCACCGTCCCAGCAGCACCCCGCGGTCCTCGTCGTTACAGTTGACCTGCGGAGCGACAGGGGGGGCTGCGTCAGGGGGAAATGCCACCGGCCAGCCCTGGGTGGCCTGGCACGAAGGGACAAAGCCCCCTGGGGCAGCAGCAGGCTGCCGTGGCAGGGGAAGGAATGCCATCCTCCAGCTCGTGCGGGCTGCCACCCTCAGCGGGTAGGGATGCAAGAGCTGCACCGGGATGCGCATGGCCACAGTGCCGGTGCTGCAGCGGCGTGCACGGGCACACCGGGGTGCATGGGCATACTGAGCGTGCACAACTGATGCATCGCAGTGCACTTGTGCATCACGGCTGCAGTGGAGGGGCTGCTTGGTGGCCAGCCTGGAGGCGTCGTGTTGGCCAGAGCCCTGTGGGACTCACCATGGCGCTCACCACCCTGCCGATGTAAACAGGGTCGTTGCGGCGGGAGCAGTCCCGGTTCTGGTCCCTCAGGAACTTGGGGTTTGTGTCCAGCAGGTTGAGGCAGATGGCCAAGATGTCATCTTCAAACTGGTGCAGAGGGAGGGGAGAAAACACACGTGAGGTTGTGCAGCTGTGGTGGGGGCAGCGCGGCAGCGGCCAGATGACTTTGTCCCTTTTGTGGCACCACGATAAGGGGCTGGGGCTGACGCCAGCGGGAGGCTCGGCTCAGGAGCAAGCTCCCGCCCTCACGCTGGGGCCGGATCCTGCTTCCTGCAGCTGCTGCTGCACAGAGGTCAGGCATGGGCAGAAAATAAATCTCTGGGGGAAAACCACCTATTTCCCCATCATCCGATGAGTCAGGGCTTCCCTGAATTGAGACGTGGATCTCCTGAGAGCCGTGAGCCCCCCGCCCCCACAGCCCATGGGGGCGCTGCACAGAGCCCCAGCTGGAGCTTGGGGGGCAGCCGGGCCCCCCCCCCAGCACCCAGGGCCCGCAGCTTGGCTCTGGGTGATGCAGCTCGGGGCACAGGCGCTGCCTTATCGGCGCGGCCGGCACGGCTCTGGGGAGCGCTTTATCGAGCAGCAGCTCCCCGGCGGCACCGATTAGAAGTGTGCGGCCCCAAGCCGGGCAGCAACGCTCCCCGTGTTCTTCCAGGCTTTGAAGTTGGCACATTCCCGCTCGGAAGTGAGATTTTCATGTATTTGCTGTGTGGGCACACAGTGGCGCCGCTTCCTCCCCAAGTGCTGGCTGGGTTTGGGGTGCAGGGTGCGTGCCGTCTGGGGAGCACGTGTGGCTCCCGCGCCCTGTGAAGCCGAGGGCTGCGGCAGCCTGGGGTCCTGGGGGGCCGTGCCCCACGCACCTGCCCGAAGTTCCAGGGGGTGGAGGTGATGTAGTCCCGGGCGCCCTGGTAGATGAGCCCCTGCTGAGACAGCACGTACTCGCGGCGCTCGTCCTCGTCTCGGAGGTAGACCGTGTCCTCTGCAGGGGGAAAACCAGATGGGGACGGGGATGGGGACTCCGCCACACACCTCCTGGTGCTCCCCACTCAGAGCCCCCCCCCCAGGACATGCCACGGGCAGCCACTGAGACAGAGCTGGTGGGGAACGAAGCAACAGGGGCTGGGGCTGGAGCTGCTCCTGCCTGAAGAGCTTTTGGCCCGGTTAGATCTGAGCAGATGGGAAAATTTCAGTGGGCTTGTGTTTCCCTTTTTCATTCTTTACTTATAACTCTCTTATTTCTCTCCCCTTTTGTTTTATGTAGTGGTTTTTTTTTTTTTTTTTTTTTTCCCAGGAGTGGAAATCTCCCTGGCCTGAGAAATGAGCAGTGGGAACTGGGAGTGCTGGCTGAGGTCACGACTCACATAGAAACTATTGCTGGAAAAAATGCTCTTTACTGGAAATGTTTTCAGGGACCAAAACCATACATCTCCAGCATCAGCGTTCAGCACAGCCCCGGGTATGTGAAGCTTCCTAAAAGCCCTTATCTCTGGAGCCAGCACAAAGCGTTTGGGATTCAGGAAATCACTCGTTTCAGCCAAGGTCTCGGGAGCAGGACAGCGTGGGGCTGCTCCTCGGGGCAGAGGAAGGACACGAACAGATGAGAATCTGAACAGATGAGAGTCTCAACTGTTGTTTGCCCACCTGTAATTAAACACTGCAGCACACATTCTCCCTTCTGTGTCCTGCCACCCGAATTTCACCTGTACAATAGCAACTTTGAGCCGCCGCACACCGCAGCGCGCCCAGCAGGCACCAGCGCAGCGTGGGGGGAGCTGGGGGCTTCTCCCCAGCCAGGAGCTGCTGTCAGGGCCTGCCCTGATGGGGCACTGGGTGTTCGGGGTGCTGGTCAGGGGAGCTGCGTGTCCTGGGGCAGGGGACGGGGCTCGCGGCCTGCTGCGGGGGCCCACAGAGCAGGGAAACTCAGCTCTGGAAGCCCCGGTGTCGGAAAGGCGAAAGCCTCACCTGGGTGCCAGGCGTTGAAGAGCAGAACGAAGTCCCCGATGTGGAAGCTGGAGCCCTGGTAGCCGGTGGAGGCCTCCAGCGTCAGGCTGTAGCGGCCGACGCAGGCACTGGCGGGGGAGCAGAGCGAGACGCAGAGCGCGGCCCCGTCCTGCTGCTGCACCACGGCGCTCCAGGCGCCCTCCTCGGGGAAGTCGGTCAGGGCAAAGTGGGACCTGGTTCCTGACGTCTCGATGGGGCAGGGCCCTGCCAAGCAAGAAGACATCAGCTCAACCCAGGCTCTGGCTTCCCACACGGAGGGCTGTGCAGTGCCCTGCTTGGTGAAGCCCAGGGGTGGCTCTGTCCCTGTTTGGGAGGGGACAGGGACTCACCCCGTTGGGTCCCTGGGGGCCAGGATGGTGGCAGAGATGCTCACCCGAGGGCGATGCCCTGCCGAGCTGGGCAGATGGAAAAAACTCACAGAAGCCACCTGAGCTGGGATGCTTTGGGATGGAGGGGGCCCTGCTCCATCCTGGGACAGACAGCGGGTTTTGTTTCAGGGGGCACGCGTGCAGCCCGGGAGGAGAGGAGGGCGAGGCTTTGCTGGGCTTCTCCTCCCCAGCCGAGCAGCCAGGTCCTGGTGCGAGCACGGGTCCTGCCACAGCCCTTGGCACGCAGCTGGAGCCCTCACCACGGGGCTACTTTCAGCAGGAGCTCCGCTAAGCACGCGCAGCCTCAGGCGCGGCTCCAAACACCCCAGTGAGCCGTTACATCAGCGGCTGCAGCGCTCGAGCCGAGGACAGAGTGATCCGCGCCGGCCCCCCGAGCCCTCGGCTGCGTGGGGCCACGAGCCTTCACGCTTGTGTCCAAGCCACCTGTGCCGAGGCCGGCTCCAAGCGCCGCTCCCCCGGGAGTGGGGTTGCCTGGCCCCGCCGGTGATGCTGGTGCCTGCACGGGGCGGGCTGGCAGCCAGGCAGCTCGGCCGGTGCCGCCTGCTCCTCCCCGGGGAGCGGCCGCGTGCTGGGCCCCTGCCAGCCCGCGCCCACAGCGAGGGCGGGACACCAGGCGAGCCACCAAAAATACTCATGAACTCATGCGGGTGACACAGCTTCTCCTCCGTGTCCTTTAGGGAAGGCCAGGCTGAGCTATCCGTGTCCTTTTGGCAAGGCCCCTGCTGGGAGCCTGCCTCCACCTCCTCCCCGCTGCGAAACCTGCTGTCCTGCAGCAGCATCCCTGCGCCCCAGGGGCCGGGGCAGGGCTCTTAAAATGCAGCTACTCTAAAAATACAGGCTCTATTTTTGCACCGAGCCATTCCCCTCTCTCCTGCCGGAGGTGGCACAGGAGGTGGCACGTGTCCTCGGGCGGTTTCGCTGTCCCATGGGGACGGGTCAGGCCTGGCAGCTCCTGCTCCCTGCTCCTCTCCGGCCCCACGGGGCTGTGGGTCCAGCTCCCGGTGAGGGTCCTGGCTGGGGCCACTGCCAGCAGGGCCGTGCGGCCGTGCCTTGGCTGGAGCTGAAGCTCCTTTGCCCTTTTTCTCCAAGTGCTGCAGCCATGCTCCGTCCTGCCTGCAGCCGGCTCCGCCAGCCTGCGCCAGCGTGCCAGGAGCGGTGCGGGAGCTGGGGGTCCTGGCTTCACAGCCTCCGTCACCCCAAGGGAGGAGCTCGGCTTCCCGGAAAAATAATGCTTTACCCTGCGGGGAACCCCTGGTGCACTTTCACTTTGAATTCTGGCCTGGTTGACTCAGCAGGATACGGTCTCCCTAAAATAGTTCTTGTCCAAGAAAGAGCTTCCTCTTCTTTTGCCCGTGGCTGGCCTACCCCCTGTGCAGGGTGCTTGTACCCGGCTGGTGGCCATGGGAGCGGTGTCCCCGTCCCTGTCCCCTGCTGCCCTGAGCAGGCTCTCGCTGGAGCTAAAAGCGGCGGTGGGAAACTCCTCTGACCCCGGGGTGATGGGGGGGGGGGGGGGCAGTATCAGAAGATCATCAGCACAGCCTGAGGGAGGGGGGTCCCACCCCGACCCTCTTCTTGCTTTATTTCCCTGCCACCTCTTCTCAGCTCTCTTTATGGAGCAGGGCCTCTACCTTCTCTCACAGTCTCAGCGCAGGGACTGGCTAAGACTTCAGCCTCTGCCGGGAGGCAGCGGGGGCGCGCAGCGGGGGCAGGCTCAGGCAGAAGCCCCCTCTCTGGGCTGTGTGTGGCTGGGGGTTCTCCCGCGGGGCGCAGCGGTACTCACCCGTCTCGACGTTGAAGGCCAGTTTGTCCACCCCCTCCTCGTAGCCCCTGCCGGAGAAGTGCAGGGTGATGGTGAAGGGCTGCCCCCGCCGCACCACCAGCTGCTGGCAGCCCATCTCCGCCGTGCGGTGCTCCCGGCCATTGCTCTCGCACTGCAGGTCCCACGTCTCCAGCTCCAGCTCTGCAGAGGCAGCAGTGGGTGAAGCTCTCCCCTCTGCAGCGTCTTCCCTTGCAGAGAGAGAGATCCCGGCCCCGGGACGGGGACGTGCCCCGCACATCGCCCTGCGCTCGGTCTGGGAGTGATTTGTCATTAACCTCACCCTGAGCCCGGGGCCTTGATGTGGGGCTTCGGCAGCCTCCTCCCCCCAGCCCCGTGCCCCCCGGTGTGCCCAGCACATCCGTGCCCGGGCTACAAGCACCCCTCCTGGAGGGCTGCACCGGACAGGGCGGGATCGCCACTGGGAGCGAGCTGGGACGGGGGCAGAAGCCCTGCAGCCAGCCGAGCTGCCAGTGAAGCGCTGCTCTGCTGGCCCAGGTCTGTGCCCCATTTCTCACACCACGGTGCTGCCATCCATGCTGTCAGCATGGAGGAAGGGCAGCGTCCAACGCCAGAGCAAAGCTCAGTGCCCATTTTCATGTTCTGGGAGGCTTTGGGCCTGTGTGCTGGGGTTTGCTGTCTGTCCCCTCCAAACCCCTCGGAAGAGGAACATTGCTGAGCTTGGGGAATGCCAGCGATGTTTCTGTGCTTCAGCAAGGCGCTGGGCACATTTCCTGCTCTGTGATTGCTGAGAAATTGGAGAGACCAAGCATAAATTCAGTGACAGAGGCAGCGTTCGATTCCCTGGCCTCGGGCGCTCAGCTGCGCTCTGCCTCCCAGCCGAGACGCTGATGCAGGCAGGGCTCCGTGCCGGAGGGCCAGCGGCCGCAGCCCCGCCGCCCCAGGCAGCACGCTGCAGCAATGCAATATCGTTCATCATCGTTCAAGACCAGTGACCCTTGAACGCTCTGGCGGCAGACTGATTAGTTGCCAGAATAAATGAAAGCATTTAACGTTGGAGATCACAGTGCAAGCTCAGCACCAGCCAGGAACCGTGGGGCGGGTGGCTGGGGCGATGCTGGGCTTGCTGCAGCTCTCCCTGGCTGTGCCCTTCCCACTGCCCGTGTGCTGGGAGCGGTGCTCTCGAGCCCTCCTTGGGCCGGTGCTGGATGCAAAGAGCTGACCCTGAGCCCCGCATTCCCGGAGCGAAACGCGATCCCCACGCCTGCTCCTCCGGGCACGGGCAGCCCGCAGCGCACACTTGTGTGCAGATGCAGAGCTGGGGCTGCCTGCCTGTAAATGAGGGCAAGGCTCACCCAGCTGGTCCCCTGGGACCCTGCAGTGGGGACAGAGCACAGAAGGGACCTTGTCTTTGTCACCTCCAGCTTCGTGAGCAGAAACACTGCTCGGTGCTACGCCGTGCAAACCGAGTGCGAGCCTCGCTGACACCGAGCTACGTGAGAGGTTGTGTCTGGGACTCTGGAGATGAGCTGGGTGCGGGAGCAGGACCTCAGCTCCCTCCGTGTCTCCGTGGGGGTTACCAACCTCGGCGGTCCTAGCGAAAAGCAGCGACTCTTTCGAAGCGGAGGCATCTCCTCCCCGGCTGGTCAGCGCCAGGAGGGCGGTGGGATGCCTGCGGTGCCCGGCTCGGCTCGGCTCTCCCGGGGGCCTCCGCTCGCGGGCACCCGGGGCACGGCCGGGGGCTCCCCCCGGGACGGCGCCTTGCCCCTGCCCCCCGCCCACCCCGAGCAGCCCCCGCGAGGGGCACTTCCGAAGGCAGGGGATGCTCGCCGCCTCGGCCCGAGCTTCCAGGAGCCCTCGCAGCGGGGCGAGGCGGGGGCGCACGCTGCCCCCAGCCCCCCGGGCTGCCCCCAGCCCCCCGGGCTGCCCCCGCCACCCGCTCCAGCCTTCGGCTCGCTCCCAGCTTCGGCGCCCTTACCTTCGGCCATGGTGCCGGTGCCGGTGCCGGCGAAGCGACCACCCCCGCCCGGCCCCGCCGCTCGCTGCCTTTATAGAGCGGGCGCAGCGTCCCCCCCCCGCGGCCGGGGCCGGCTGGGGGGGAAAGAAAGCAAAAACAAAGTTTCCAGGAAACAGCGGTTCTGGTCCCACCTATTTTAAACAACAACCGAAAAAAAAAATCCAAAAAAAAAATCCGCGGGGGCAGGAGCGGGGCTGGTCCCGGCACCTGCGGCCGCAGCCCCCCCGTGCGCCCCCCCCCGAGCAGCCTCCGGGGCGCGGCGGCGCTGGGCCGGGAGCGAAGCAGCGGGGGGGGGGAGGGGAGGGGAGGGGGCCGCGCAGCTCCCACCGAGATGCCAGAAGTCTGAGGAATGCTTTCTCCTTATAAAGTTTTCTTCCCCCTTCCCTTATCTCCGTCCGCGGCCATTTCTGGCAAGGGCCGAGGCCGCCTCGGGGCCGCAGCTGCCAGCCCCCTTCCCGTAAGTGCATCCCTCGGCGCTGCCCCGGCCAGAGGCAAACGTGCTGGAAGCCTGCTGCCCCCCCCGGGCCGCTGCCCCGTGCCCTGCAGCCCTTGTCCCGCTCTGCCAGCGGGGCCGGGGGGGCTGCCCGCCCCCGGAGCCTTCCCTCGTTCCCCTTCCAGAGTGCCCGGGGCTGGAAGCTCGCTGCGTCTCGGCAGCTGCTGGGGGTAAAAGGACCTTCCCGGGGGGGGCAATGTCCTGAGAGCTGCTGGGCTCCGTCACTTGGTGAGCTCGGGGCCAGCACCACCCCAGGACCATGCCGGCCCCCAGCTCCTGCTGTGTCCCGCGGTGCTGAGCCCCGGGCTCGGCCCTGTTGCTGCCCCCCGGGGCAGCCGGATCGGCCCCGGCACTGGGGCGCTCCTGGAGAGGGGCCCCTGGCAGCAGGCAGCGTTTGTGCTGGGAAGGGTTGCGATGAACCGCGCAGCCTCTTCCAGCTCCGCAAAGAGCCTTTTTCTGGGGCAGAGCGGAGCTGGGAAAACCCCCAGGAGCCAGAGCCTGACGGCGTGGCTGGATGTGGCCCCGCTGCGGGGCTCCAGGGGCATGGGGACGGTTCTGCAGCAGCGCTGCCCCGTGCTGCAGGAGCTGGGCCCCGTGCTGGTGGCCCCGGGGACCCCCTGGCAGCAGGTGGTTTCTGCTGGCCCTGCTCCCAGCTCTGCCTCCGGGGCACCGGCGCCTTCGCCACCAGCGGTGACACGTGCAAACGTGTCTGGGCTCACGCTGGGGGTGCCGGGCTCAGCTCTGCCCGCACAAGCCCTCTCTTCCTGTCTTACCGCAGGTGAACTTTGGATAAACTCGTTAGCCTCAGGTCCTCAGGTCCCGCTCTCTGAAAGTGCTTAATTTGCTCTGGTTAATGTGTGACAAATAGCCACGTAACGGCACTGCCTTCTCAGAGCAGTCTGAAACATTTTTCTCACTCGGCTCCCCCCCCGGCCCGGGGGCAGGAGCTGCCCGCTGCCTGCAGTGGGTCTGTGCCCCTGGGGGCAAGAAGCCAGGCAAGTGGGGCCCGAGGCCGGTGGGGCTTCAGGGACGGACATGGTTTTTGTCTGGTTTTCGGGCCAAGCACGGAGCAGGGATGCCGGGCAGCATCTGGCCCTGGCCGTGGGTCTCAGAGGCAGCCTGGAGGCTCAACGCAGACACCAGGAGTCTCAGCCAGCAGCACCGGGCTGAGCCTGCGCCGGCCGCAGCTTTTACCAGTTCCTCTGCAACTCTTTGCTGTGGGAAAAGAGCAAGAGGCACAGAGAGCCCGGGTCCGATCCCAGCATCCCAGCAGGAGGAATCCCCCCTTGTTTCCGGTGCCTGCTCCATTTACACCGCATACAGGGGAGGCTTCTGTCTGCCCAGGCTCTGGAAAATGCTGCACATGGGAGGCCAGCCACACCAATCCTGTTATTTTTACTCTCCTTAGTAAGACAAGGTTGCATTAAGAGGGTATTTGCACTGCTGGATGCCCAAAATAACTCATTTGCTCAAGGTGTTCAGTGGAGGGTTGTGACTTCCCTTGCTCCCGCCCTGGTCCTGGAGCAGCTTCAAAGCGGGCTGGTTCCTGGCCCCCGAGGTCACGGCACAGGCAGAGCCGGGCTGTTTGCTTTCCTGGGTGTGTGCGCTGCTCACCAGCTTGCAGGCGTTCAGCTGCACACGCACACCAGCACACCCTGACTCAGGCTCTTTCTTGTGCAGGCAAATAAACAAGCCCATGAAAAGGGACAGTGTCTTCCCCTGAGCTGATGCTAAATCGGCAACTGACTCCTAACCGATCTGCGTGTTTGCCTGGATCCCCTCCCGCACCGAGGAGGATGCCTTTGGATGCATCAGACATGGGATCAGGCTCTCGGCATAAAATCAGCCAAGAGAAGATATTCCTGAGAATTGCCGAGAGCAAAAATGTGGAATCAACCTCAGAGGTGATGAGGCAGGCAGACGATAAGCAGCTTGTCTGGAAGACCTGGGGGCAAAGCGCTCTGCCACGTTTGTAGAGGGAGGTATGAAGAGGAATTCATGGTTTCACAGCCTTTGTTCCCAAGCCGAGCCTGTGTTTACCATTTAAGAAAAGCAGAAGCCAACCTTTCATGTCACCATTTATCCAGATCCAAGCTCTGGGCCGGGACCAGGGTTTGGGGCCGGGTGGGCAGCATGGGCTGGGTGTCGGCGGTGCGGAGCGGGGGCTCCCCGGGCAGCGGGGCTGCGCAGGCAGGAGGAAGCGTGAGCGGGGCACAGCATTCCTTTTGCAAACTGAACTGCTTCACCCTGATCTGGGTTGAATTCCAGTCTTCAAATGTAATTTCCAATCATCTTGCTGGAAAAACCTCAACCCTGCTTCCCCGACAGGGCCTTTGTGTCGCTGAGGCGCATTTCCCCAGTAATCCTACACCTACGCGAATTTTGACGGGCGTCCTCATGAGGAAATCAAGACGGGATCTCAACCTCGTTCATGGCTTTGATTTGTAACAATGCTCACGCACCTCTCAGAGTGCAAATTTCCAGAATTAAACACCTGAATCTGCAGGATCCCTGCAGGACGAGTGACGTGCTCACGTCTCTGGTGGCAAACGGTGACCGGGGCAGGCTCAGTGCCTTCTGCCCCATCCGCCCCGTCCAGGGCAGCTCCCAGCCATGGGCCCTGGGCGAGGGCCATCGCATGCAGGTTCCCACCGGTCCCTCAGTCCCTGGGTTGGCGGGGGTCAGGCTTAAGTTGTGCTTGGGCCTTGGTGTTCAACCCTTTGGAATCATCTATGGCCCTGTTTTCTGGGATTTGTTTGTCCTTTGCTCTAGTTTTTTTTTTTTTTTTTTTTTTTTCCCCATGCTTCAAAATGCCTTTGGCCATTAGCAGCTTACGGAGCGCCAAGAGGCTGTTGTGATAGGAATGGAGCCCGCGGCAGCTCCACTGGCACCAGCGAGCTGCGCCCCGGTCCAGAAGGGGCTTGGGCTTGGGCTTGTGCTGTGCCTGTAGCTGTTGTCCTTGAGCCTTTGCCTTGCCTCAGCTGGTGCTTTTCTCCTAGCCCTGGACAAGGGCGCAGCTGCAGCTCTGCCTGGAGAGCTTCCCAGCCCCGGTGCCTCCTGCTCTGCCTCTTTCTTCCTTGCTCTTCCCTCTGTCTCTCTGCGGTTGATAACTCAGCATCCCTCCTGCCCCCGCAGTCTGCAAGGCCGGGATCATGAGAACTGGGTGGAGAGAAGGAGGAGGATGAAGAGGAAGGGGAGGAGGAGGATAACGATGATGATGAGGTGATTAAGGAAGATGATGATGAGGAGGAGGACCACACCTGCAGACCAAGCCCCCTGCTCAGCTCTGGCACTGGTGCTGCCTGCTCTGCCGGGGCAGGGAGCTCGTGGCTCTGCTCTGGCCACCACCACCTGCGGACACCGAGCCAGCCCTGCCCCTCGTGGAGCACACCGGCACGCACACAAGCTGACCCGGGGCACGTGCCCAGGTCCTGCTGTGCGCGCCCGTGCTCCTCATGCGGCTGCTCCTGCTCCTGCCCTGGGGATCCCGCCGGGTCTCCAGGAGGAGCAGGGGGTCCTTGAGCGCTGGGCGAGGCTGGCGTGGGACGGGAGGATGGAGCAGGGCCGCCCCGCGGCTCTCCCAGCCCTGTGCACAGCCCCTCCTGTCCCACGCGCGGTGCTTTCTATTAAAAGCCACTTGCTGCAGCCGATGCCAGGCTCGGGGAGTTCTTGCCCCGCTGCTTTGTCTGACCCAAGTGACCCATTTCTGTCTCCAGGCTGTTTTTGTCTCCTTCTGCATGTAAAATTTATTAGCTTTTTGCGTTTGGAAAAGAAGCATTTTCAGAAGGCCTCCCGGGAGCAGTGCTCGTGGGCTGACAAAGCCGCTGCAGCCCCAGGAGCCCCGCGTGGGAGCGCGGCCCCACAGGGACCCCCTGCGTTCCCTGACAAATGGCTTTGCCATTTCATGGGTGGGAAAGAGACATTGATTAACTCCTGCACTTGCCTTTCTGGAAAGGTTATAGCTTAATTGGTCAGACTCAGAGTCATAAATCAGGCGCTGAAGGATCAGCATAGCTAAGAAAATTTTTGCAGAATGTTGCAAAAACACTTTTTGGTAGGATGCATCCAGCTGTGCCCATGAAGGGCTGGGGTGCCAAGGGCAGCCAGAGCATCAGGAGAAAACTTTTTCCCTCTACTGCGGAGCAGGAAATTCTCAGTTCTGCTATCAGTTGATCTCAGGATTTGCAAAATGTTTTTTTTATTATTCTTTCCTTTTGGAAAAAAAGAAAAACAGGAAAGCCATTGTTTGTTTGATTCAGAAGAAGAGATTTTAACCCCATTTTGGAAGATTATTCTCTTTCTCCATGGGAAATGCTACTCCCCTCTAACTTAAAAAACAAAACTAAAAAACCCACAACATTTTCCTAGCAGAGGAAGGAGTGGAGAAGGAAGAAAAAGGCTTTTCCCACCATGGCAGAGCACAGCTTGTACTCCCGAGCAGTGGAAAAGGCCACCCAGACCGGCCCTGCTGCAGGCCGGTCGGAAAGGTGCCGTGTGTCCCACGGGGCGCGGGAGGACGCCTCGCCCCGGGCAGCCTGCCTCCGCCAGGCATTGCGGGGAATTTGGGGCAGATCGCCCTGTGTCGGAGTGAGGCTGAAATCCTCCTCCTCTTCCTCGCTGCTCTGTGATGGGCACCGCTGGCTGCGAGCATGGCGTGAGGAACCCGGCTGGCCTGGCTGGCCTCTTGCCACCCCTGGGAACCAAATCCCCAGGGGAGCGCGAGGTGCCCGCGGGACCCTGAGCGTGCGGCGGGCGAGGCGCGCGGCGGCTCCGCTGGCCGAGCGCGGGGAGCGGGGAGGGGAGGCGGGCACGGCTGTGAGGCATTTATTATTCATGTCGGTAATTATTTCTTCTCTGATTCTCCCCAGCACTTTATTGAGGAATTAGGATGTTAATATGAGGAATCGCGAAAAGACACTGCAGACATCCCCACTACTGCTGCCGCACTGCTGCTCCTCACAGTGGCAAAGTAGAAACCGTTCCTGGCTGCCGGGTTCCCGAGGTGCTGGGCTGGCTACGGTCAGCCCCCCACCTCCCCACGTGCCCCCTGCAGCCCCCTCACTGCCTGCTCTGTCCCCATGCAGCCATCGATCGCCAGGCTGCAGTCAGGGGCTCAGCATCACCCCCAGCACCCGTCCTGCTGCAGGGTTTGTGCCTCTCGGTCCCCAGCTCGACTCTTCTCTTTCTGTCCCCATCACCAATCCCAGCCTTCCGCCACTTGCTTTGCCTGCACCCATTTCTTGCATCTCAGGCTGGGGACTCCCTGGACCTGCCTCTGGTTCCTCGGGCAGCCTGTGCTCTCCCTCCCTTCCCCAGAGGCTCATTTTAAAGGTGAGGCCCGGCTGTTGCCTGCGTGATGGGTGTAAAGCGCGTGCTCTGGCTGCCAAACTGGGGCCCGGGCACCAGCATCTCTCTAGGCAAGGTTAAGGGACGCTCAGAAGCAGAAAATGGCTTTGCTCCTCGTGTGATGGTAATAAAGAACAGAATGGATTTTAGTGCCTTTTCAAAGGGCTCCCAGGAAACTATTTATTTAAACACAAGGAAAATAAATGAAAAATGGTGAGCATCTTTTTCTTTTCAACATGGAAGCTAAAACAGACATTGCTTGCTACAGATAAGCAAAGAGGCGACTTTCCAAAAGAGGGTCGTAAAGCCCAAGGCTCTGTCCCTCATCATTTCTGCCCTTCATGTGTCTGGGTTGTTTCGGTGCTCTGACCTCATATAACCACTGGAAATGGTGTAGGGAAACAGCAAAGCATAAAGCATCTTCTGGAGCACTGTAGGTGTTATTCTTATAAACAAGCAAAGCACTTCAGAATCAATAAGGAGTTTTACTCGTGGCCGCTAGAGAGATTTCATCTCTTGAATTATATGATGGGATAAACGAGATCCCAATCTGGCTGCCACCTCGTGTATCCACAGCTATCTGTTCACAGCCGGGCTGAAAGGCTCCCAGAATTAATTAGAATAATCAATCCTAAAAATGACAAAAGTATTGATTAGCATTTTTGTCTCCTCACAGCCTGGCAGGGCTGTGACTCCAGCAGTATTGCAAAAGTGATAAAAAGCAGCTCCTGCTCTGGAGGGAGGACGCTTACCCAGGGACACGGTGTGACAGCGCAGCGTCGAGGGGGCTATGTGCAAGGATGGCATCGCGGAAATGCTTCCACGTTACAGCATTTCAGTGATAATATTCTAATTCCTCTGCTCTTGTTTCATGCACTCAGTGGTTCGTTTTCGATAACAGACCATGCTGGGCCAAGCCGACCCCTCCTGGCTGGGATGAGTCCTCAGAAGGGAGTCCTGGTGGTCGGGCAGCGCCCGTACGGGGCTGGCACGGGAGGGACGAGCCATGTGTGCCTGGGCTGGGTGCAGCAGCGGCCCCGGGCACCCCGCCGGCTGGGTGCAGCTGCCCTGCCTCGCTCCGGTCCCACGGGGTCCTGCAGCCCAGGGTGCGGGGCTGCCCCCGCGGGAGCTGAGCAAGGGGCCGGGGCCGCTCCGCCCTCGGGCCCCCACACATCCACAAAGTCTTGGCCAGCTGCTCGTAGGAAACACTCGGGGGAAACGCAGTGTTTGTGCAAGGCGGGCAAAGCAGGGCACGGAGTAGGATTTCACAGCATAGGTGGGGGCAGAGTTCGCAGAGCCCACGGTGAGAGCCGCTGCTCTCCGTGCCCTCATTCATGCACTGAGTCAGCTCTGAAGTAAAGGGCTTTCTGAAGCCCTCAGACCTGGTCCAGGGCCAGATGATTGGGAAAGGGTAAATATCATAATACGAAGAAGTAGAAAAGTGGCCTGGCTGGTGTGACCTCAGTGAAATTCAGGACATGGAGATGATTGGAAAATGGAGCAAAATTGTCTGGGTTTAACCCAAGATGGGTCGGGCAGACATCACCCGGTATCTCTGCATGATAATTACTTTTAAGCCAAAAGGAACGGGACAGACCTCAGCTATCTGGGTTTCAGAAAGGCAGAGAGAGAAGTGCTACTAGGGAAATTAGCATTTAAGCCGGAGAAGATGGGGTTTAAAAGGACTGTGAGAGGAGCGGGGACCCAGCAGGACCGCGAGAGGAGCGCAGGGCAGCGCGCGGCAGGCTGGCGGCGGGTGCCAGCAGCAGAGGGTCGGAGCGCTGCCCGCGGGCGGGGGGCTGCCGGGCCTGCCCCGAGGGACGAGGTCAGAAAAGCTCGTCTTGGCGAATTTGGCAAAAACAAGGCCGGAGGGGGTATGACTGATGCTTACAAACTCTGGGATGGGCAAGTGCCCTTTAAGCTGCGGAGCAGCACCGCGTGGGACTGCGAGCCGTGCCCGCATGACGGCTGGGAGTAGGGCAGTGTTTGTCTGCGACGCGAAATAGCGCATTTTGTCAGACGGCTCCCGATTAGCTCATGGCGCGGCTGCCGGGGGGCGGGCAGCGGGTCGCCGTCCCAGACAGCCCGTCCCTGCCCGCTCTCACCCGCAGCAGGGCGTCTCAGCGGGCGAGACGCGAGCCGTGCAGCTGAGGACGGGATCCCGAGGGCCGACGGGGATGGTGATGGAACGGGTCGCGCCCGGCCCCGCCAGGTCCCCAGGGCTTTGGGCAGCACGCTCCCAGCAAGGGGCCGCTGAGCAGGATGACACCAACCTCTCCCACGTACCAGGGGAGCGGGTGGGACGGGGCCGAGGCTGCAGGCAGAGGCATTCCTCTTAACCCCTAAAAAAAGGGAGAGGGCTCTTCTGCAAGCTGCTGCAGGGCACCGGCACCCTGGGTTTCGTGGTGGGGAGCTCGGGTGAGCGGCCTGGCTGGCAGTGGGGTGCAGCCTCCCAACGTGCTCCACAACGACCACTCTGGGCACTGCTCCGCAGGTTTATTGCTATTAATGAAGTTAGTCGCATGTTAACGAACGCCCGCAAACGAAGTGCCCGTTGTTGTCGCTGGGACGGGGCTGCAGCAGTGGCACATGGGGGGGTTGCACGGCAGCTCTGGGCACGGGCCCCCCGCAGTGCCCCGGCACGGCTGCTGGGCACCTGGGCTGCTGGCGTGATGCAAACCCGGCCCTTACACGGATAAATGCACTTTACATGATGATTGCTACACACCTAGAGGATTATTGATTAACCTTGTGAGTTCTGGTAAATCAGGTTACTGCTGTTTCACAGAGGGGTGAGTGTTAAATGCTGAAAGGCTGAAAAAAATTGAAGGAATCTGAGACTCAGTGTTGGGCAGCGGGCCCCGGTGCCCCAGCTCCAAGCAGGGGACGCCCCAGTCAGGGATCGAGATACCCACAGCCGGGCAGAGACAGCCCGGACGGAAAGGGACAGCTTTTACTTGGCGTTTGCTTTACCCAGCCCCGCGGTGCAGTGGTTTTCCAGGTAAACAATCTGGGGGGGCTTTTCAGAGGCGCTGGGCAGCCGGGGGCTCGGCAGGTCCCGGGGCACAGCCAGGCTCACCGCTGGGGCTTCCTCGGTGGAGGTCTGTGAGTCTGAGTCTTCGGAGGAGAAACTGCTGTGGCTGGAGACCTGGAAGTACTGGGTGGTGTCCGCCCTCTGAGCCGCTGGCTGGCCTCGCGTGCTGGGGGCTGCCACCGCCCCACGCCCCAGGGTCTTGCTTGGAAGGGGGGGACACAAGCGGGCAGCACCCAGAAAACCCGCCTGGGGAGGAGACGTGGAGGGATGCGCCTGACGGGGTGGGCTGAGCTCCTGGGACGGGTTTCCTCCAGTCCCCGGCCGGGCTCTGCTGTCGCATTTTGGGAGGGAGCCGCCGGCCGCCCCACGGCACCGCGATGCGTGCTCGCCCTCCTGCACCCCCTCGCAGTGTGGCTGCGGGGATTTCGGCACTGAGCAGGTGGCTTCACCTGGCTCCGTGCCCACAGCAGGGCTAGGAGCGCTGCTGGCCGTGTGCTGCCCCGAGTCCTGCGCCGCTCCCTCGGCCGCGGCTCGCTCAGGGCTGGGAGCTGCTGGGTGGGCTGGGGCTGCAGACCCCGAGGAGCCGGGGGCGCCCCCCTGCCCGTCAGCCTGTGCTCCCCAGGCCTCCCGCAGCTCTGCCAGCATCTCCTCGAGGATCTGCCGGGTCTCCTGGTACTTGTGCCACGCCTCGGTCCAGGCTCCCAGCCCGCTGCTGCTCTGCATCCTGCGCACCTGCGCCTGCATCTCCTGCAGCTTCTCCATGGAGAACTCCACCGACAGCTTCTGGAAGGAGCTCTCCAGGCACTGCAGAGCCTCCGGGCACCCTGCTGGGCTCCCCCCATGCTTCACCCGTGCTGAGCACTGCCTGCAGCTCACGTTCAGCCACGTAATCTAGGAAACAAGACGAGAGCCGCCGGTGTTCTGCTGCCCACCCACGCCTGGTCCCTGAGAGGAGCCATGCACCCACCTTGCTGGAGAACCTGCAGAGCTCGCGCAGCATCTCCAGCTCTGCCTGCCGCCGCTCCACGTGCCTGTAGAAGCTCACCAGCTTCGTCTGGAAAAGGGCTGCAGCCACCTGGAAGGGGTCTGCCTCGGGGAACACCGAATCCTGGACCTCAGCTGCTTCCTGACACAAAGCCAGGCCGTGCCGGTACTGAGCCTGCGGGGTGGTAGGAAGGAAGGAAAGAAGGAAGCACGGTGCCCGCTCGCAGCACGGCGCTGACCTGCTGCCCGGGACCTGGCCGCTCAGGGTGAGATTGCGAGGAACAAATCTGTCACCACATCACTGTCAGATGCACTTGTGGGCTCTGCAGCGTGGCCCTGCAGGGGAGGGGGCTGTGAAGGAGGGATTTCGGGGTTCAGGAACAGCAGCCTCAGCCCAACCCGCAGCAGGGAGCAGCGGGCAGCACCCCCAGGGCAGCGAGGCCGCAAAGGGGCTGGCAAAAGTGGGAGGACGTGGGCTCAGTGTATCAAACTTTGCAATGATGTTTGAACACTTCTAATATTGCACGTTCCGATTTCTGCCAAGTGCCAGGCAGAGCGCCTGGGCCAGGTACCAGCGCTGTTGGTAGCAATGATCCATGGATAGGTGCTACGGAAACCCCCTCCGAACATACTGTGGCCTGACGGAGGAACTCGTTGAAGCGCTCAAAGGACTTCTCAAAGCTGTCGGGGCTCCACTCCTCAGCACCCATCTCCTGCAGCCGCGCCGCTCCCTCCCCGTCCAGCCAGCGCCCGAGCTGCAGGGGAGACGGGCGGGGGTCAGGCGGGACCGGCCCCCCCGGCACCTCCCTTTCCTTCCCTGCACCACCCAGCTCACAGACTGGTTATGCGCGGCAGCCCCGCAATTAAAATCAAAGCTCAGGCAATCCTGTTATTATCTGCACTTCCTTCATCATCAAACTGAGGAAACGTGAAAATGTCTCTGTGGCATTCCCCCGGCTGGACAGCTCTAATGTGCTGTGCCTGGGGGGGCTCTGGCTCCGGCCAGCTCCTGGGGCTGCTCCGCTCACCTTGCCGAACTCGGCTTCCAGCTCCCGGACCTTTCGGAGGAACTCCAGGCGCTCCAGGCAGCTGTTGGACTGCGACACCAGGTCGTGAACCTCCTCCTCCAGCTGGTTGTACAGCCCCTCGGCTGCCTCCATGCTGGCCCTGATTGGGGGGGGAGACGGGGAGATGGGGCTGTTGGTGGGTGGGGGGTGGTGGTACTGCCTCTGCCCCGTGGCAGGGTGCAGGGCTGGGTGCCCCAGGCACAGCACTGGCTCCTCGGCTGCTCCGTGCCTCCCAAAGCCTCTGGCCGAGGCAGCTCTCGCTGGGCAGGAGCCTTTGCCTGCACTGCCCTGGGCAGCCGGCACCCGCGGAGCAGCCGGGCAGCGACGCAGCACGTGTGGCTGGTGGGAGCCCAGTGGGTGCCCGCAGCAGGAGCCGGGCAAGCTGCCTCCTCACCCTGACCCTAAGCCCCCTCACAGCCCACCCGTGACGTGTGGGACCCGCACAAAGGCATTCCCAGGCTGGGGGCGCACTGGGCAGCGGGCAGCACGCGCCAGCCCCATCACCACGCGTGCCGCAGGGGAGCACGAGGGGCACTGCCGTGTCCTGAGCTCCCCGTCCCGCAGGGCGAGCGGGGCTGACGGCGTCAGGCCATGGGACGGGGTTTGCTGCGGGGCTGCCCGGCCCAGCCGAGGGAAGGGAGCAGGGGGCAGCAGTGGGATCAGTGCTGCAGGCGTGCGTGCGCCGCCGAGCGAGCCCAGCATTCCTGGACATGGCACCGCTGCATGTGTGCGGCACCGCCGACACGTGCGGCATCGCCGGGGCCTGGCCCCATCTAGCGGCTTTGTCTGAGGCCAGCCCGCGGGGCTCGCTGCAGGCGGCGTCGAACAGCCCAGAGCCCGGTCCCACGGCCGTGGGATGACGGCGGAAATCCTGCAAAGTGCCGTCCGGCTGCAGGCTGCAGGGAGGTTGCGGGGCAGGAGCGGGCACGGAGCCAGCGCTGGGACGCGCTGGGAAGATGCTGGTGCTGGCGGGGCCCGGGCTGTCCCCAGGGAGGTGGCTCTGCCGGCCGCGGGTCCCAGTCCCCCCCCTCGCCATCGCAACCGCCCCGCTCCTACCTGACGTGGGGCGAGGTGCTGAGCCGGGCGGCCTCCCTCCGCAGCCGCGCCAGCACGGCCCCCCCCTCGCGCTGCAGGAGGACCAGCTGCGGGTCGCTCAGCACCCTGCGCATCAGCTCCTGGTGCCGCCCGATGCACGTGGCCGCATCCTGCCAAGGGACGGACACGGGCCTCAGCTGGGGCCTCGGGATGGGCAGCTTGGGGCTGTGCCATGAGGGAAGAGGGATGGGGACAGCCCCGGTACCTGCGTCCCCGCCAGGCCGTCGGCGCTCCGCAGCTCCTGGATGCAGCTCTGCAGCAGCTCCGACGCCCGCCTGAGGCTGGCCGCGAAGGGATGCAGCTTCTGCGGGGGGAAGCACCGGGGTGAGCGGGGCCGGGCGGCTGCACGGGTGTTGGGACAGGAGCAGAGGCTGCAGGGAGGAGGAGGAGGTGCAGAAGGGGGAGGACCGGCACTACCAGGCCAGTGGGGAATATTTTGGGGACACTGCATGAAGGCCAGTGAGGAAGGGAGTTGGGGTGGATGTGGGTGCGAAGCCAAAAGCAAGCTTTCCTATTGCTTTCCTGGGGATGCCCGTGAGGCACAAAAGCTGCTCCGTGCTTTGAGCCTCGGGGACAGAGGGGCACCGCGGGAAGGTGAGGAGACAGCTGACGGCGTGATCACAGACACCTGGAAGAACTGAACCCACTCGCCGTGGCAGTAGGGGAAGGTGCCGTCCAGCTCCGCTGTCACCTGGGAGCTGTCGACGTAGCGGCCCAGGGCCTTCAACGACGTCAGGGTCTCCACCTGCGGGGCAGGAAGCTCGTGAGCACCGCAGGACCATGCTGGGTCCTTCCCCTGAGAATCCCCAGGGACAGCACGGAGCTGGAGGCCGAAGCCATGAGCTCGGTGCTCCTGCGGGGCTGAGCACGCCGAGCAGCAGCTCCGGCTGCATCTCCCTGCAGCTCCGCCGCGTTTGGATGCGCGGGAGATCACCAGGACTGCAATAATCTGCCACGACAACCATGCTAGGTAATCAAGCTCATTAATATTTCACATTATATTAATTAAGCAGAGCAGCACTAGGAGAAGAATAAGCCCTGACAAGCTTAGATTTACTATCCTGACACCTGTGTCCGGCCAGTGGCAGTGACTGGGGAAGCACCTGCTAGCGCTGCCCGGCAGACCCGAGGGCAGCAGCCCCGGTGCGGTGGGGACCTGCCTGGGGTCCCCAAGCAGGGGGACCCTGAGGAGGGGACAGGGACGGGATGGGGACGGGTGGCCCTCACCTGCATGCCGGGCAGCCTCTCGCGGTGGGCACCCAGCTCCTTGTCGGCCAGCAGCAGCACGCTGTGGATGCAGCCAGGCGAGACGCTCTGCGGAGGCAGGGAAGAGTCACCTGGGGCAAACCCCAACGCGCTGCCCGCGGGCTGCCCGTGGCGATGCCAGGGCCCAGGTCTGCTGAAGCCATGGGGAAACAAAGAAAAAGGCTCCCGGGCTCGCTGGCACGTGGAATGGCAACCAATTGCTCAGGGCACGGCCCTGTCCCCAGCCAGCACGGCAGCTTCCCTGGCAGAAAGGACCCATGGAAAGGAACCAGCCAGCAAGTCCCTCCCTAGCACCAGCGATGCTTCTCTGTGCGGGCACAGAGGATGGATCCTGCCAGGGCTGAGGAGGGACCTTTGGTCCTGAACGGCCGCGGCAGCGGGGCTGGCATTTCTGGGGCCACAGAGACGCAAGTGCCTGGCGTGGGCTCTCTTTGGGAGCAGGGGGCTCTGTCGTGGTCGGGGACTGTCCGCGCTGCTGTGGACGTGCCCAGAAATTGGAGGCTTAACGGCAACTTTGGGAACAAAGGGGCGGTTGTTTAAGTGTTGCCAGCCTGGCAGGAGATGAGAATGTCTGTCGGGGAGAAAGCAGCAAGAGAGATGTGGTTTTTTCTAGATAAATATATTGTGATGCAGCAGCAGGCAGCTGAGATCTGCCCCAGTAAGCCCGCACCATGGCGCTTACAGGTAAAAATCTGTGAGTGAGACAAAAGCACGGCCTCGGGCACCCCAGGGACGGGCTGCCAGCAAAGCTGCTCTGAGCTGGAGGGTCTGGATGTGGCTCTCAGGATCCCATCATAGGAGGGCTGGCACCTCGGCCGCCGTGGGACAGGGCCTCCCAGCATTTACCTGCCACCGAGCGCTCGGCCCCACGTACCTGGACGGAGCGGAGAGCAGAGAACAGAGCCGGGGAGGGCGGCTGCCTCCTGGCGTCCACCACGGCTGTCAGCCCGCTGTCCTTCGCATCCTTCCTAGCCCAGGGAAATAAAGCACAGTGACAAGGGGGCAAATTCTGCTGGTCGGCAGTGGGTGTTCCCCTCGGACTAGACCCACTGGAAGACAGGGCAGCACATCCCCCCGGAGGAACAGCAGCACGGGGGCCGTGGCCTCATCCCTGCGGCTGAGCCCCAGCCCGGGGCAGTGCGGGACGGGGACACAGGGCAGTGCAGCAGGGACACAGGGTCCTCGCCCCTGCCCCAGGGTGACTGCGGTGGGGACTGAGGACACGGTGATGAGTGTGCAGGATGTGCCCGAAGCAGAGCATGCAGGACACAGGGCACCCGTCCCGGCTGGCTCCTGGGGCTGCTGCAGCCCCCGAGCCAGGAAGCAACCAGGAGGGTCCCACCAGGTCCGCCCGGCCCTTACCTGGGGAGGGAGCAGAGGCAGAGGAGGAGCCTCGCCAGCTCAGCAGCAGAGCACCAGGCGGCCCCCCAGGCGCTGCCGCTGGTGGTCACCTGCAGGAGGGCCCTGCCCAGCTTGTCCGTGCCACCTGTGGGGGAAGGCGGGTGAGTGACCCCCTCCGTGGTGCACAGCCCACACTGAGACAGCTCTGCCCGGCCGGCACCGAGGGGCTCCCGCAGCCGGCGCGGTGGCTGCCTGGCTCCAGCTCCCCCCCAGCCCTTCAGCAGGGGCAGCGAGAGCCGTACCGGCCCGCGAGGGCTCTCGCACCAGCACCAGCCCTGGCATTTCCAGGGCCGAGCAGCTGGGGATGGTTTTCCTTAAAAAAAAAAAGACGGTTTTGCCAGGGTATTCCAGCTCTTGGGAAGAGGAAGAATCCAAACATTTAGCATTTGGCAGCTAAAAGCTGAAAAGCTTCATTTCTGAGGAATGGTGTGGGAGGGCTCCGTGCAGCTGAGCACAGTGTCAGCTGCTCAGAGCAGACTGCCTTTTTAACGTCTTTTTAATTTTTATTTTTTTTTTCCCAGCTGAAAGGAAATTTTCCACCTGGGGGCTTTCTGGACTCTAGCAAAGCCCTGAGACCTCCCTCCAGACCCCCTCTCCAGCAGAAAGTCCCCTCCAGCCCCTGTGGCTGGCGGTACCTGGCAGGCAGATGATGCCGGAGCGCAGGAGCCCGGCGTGCAGCTCCTGCCAGGCTGGTGGCTGCCGGCTCCGGGGCACCGAGGGGCCGTTCTGGCTGCCCATGCTCTGCAGGGGCCGGTCCTCCGTGGGGGCTGCAGCCGCCGCGTCCGTACCTGCCCGTGGGAAGAGAGGAGAGGAGCTGGCAAAGTGCAGTGGGGCGATGAGATGCGACCCCTCTGCGCAGCCCTCCGTCCCGCTCGGTCGTCACCTTTCCCAGCTGGCTTGGCTCTGCCCATCCTGGGCGAGTAAATGGCTGACACCTTCTTCCAGCCCCCTTCGTGCTGGCTGGCGGAGCCGTCCCCGGGTGCTGTCCCCAGCCGCGGGCCCTTCAGGAAGGAGAACTTGTGGCCAGAGCCTGCTGCCTCTGAGCGAGCAGGGGCCGGGGGGAGCCGGGGGCTGCCCGGCCCTGCCGCCTCCCCCCCTGTCACCCCTGGACTGGCCCCGCGGGGGCGGTGGGCGAGCAGCGGGGGGCTGCTGGGGTGGCCAGCCCTGCTGCCACTTGGTGCGGGGGTCTTACATGGGGCAGCAGGGGGCACGGGGCTGTCCGGCTCCTCCAGGATGGCTGCCATCAGCCCGGGGCCGAAGCTCACCGGGTTCTGCAGGGCGGCCAGGTAGGAGTCGCGGTGGCGGCACCGTGGGCCGTGCAGCCCCGGCTCCCCGCTCAGCCTCCTCTTCTGGCATGGGCTGCAGGGACCCTCCTGCGAGCTCGCCCCCCCCACACGGGGCCAGGAGCCCACCCCTGGGCCTCCGTTCGCCCAGGGCAGCACCGCCGCAGCCCCCTGCCCCACTGGGTGGGCGGGCGGCAGGGACCTGGCCAGGAGGTCCAGCTTCTCCTGGGAGAGGTCCAGCAGGTCCACGTACTCCCCCTCCAGGTTCTGGCTGACGATCTCCTGGAGACTGGGCACAGCCAGCGCGGCTGGCGTATGCCGTGAACCAGCTTGGTCCACCTTGATCAGCCCCGGATATCTCCCCTGGTTTGACTTCCAGGAGGCGTCCTTGCAGCCTGGGATGGTGCCTGGGATGTTGCTGTAGGGCTCGGGGGTGCCTGCCGTGCCGCGGGACACGGGTGTGATTGCTGCTGCAGGCTCAGGAGCTGGGCCATCTGGGGCACCCATGGGCACGGTGTCGGATCCAGCCTTGGGCTTGTCAATGAACTCTGGCGTGGCGATCTTGCTCCACGGCAGCGGGGCGATGCCATTCTCAGTGGCCACCAGGCAGGTGTGCAGGGGGGGGCCGGCATGGTCGCAATTAATTTCCTCCAGCCACTCGTTGGTGAAGAGCAGCGCGTAGGTGGCCTCGGGGATGGGCGTCTCCTCCACGCTGCGCAGGTCCTGCGAGAGGTGCTTGACGGTGATGCGCGCCGAGTGCTCCTCGCACGGCTCCGCTTGCAGGTAGAAGTCCCCGGAGCGCAGCAGGAGGGGGTTGAGCGGCGCGAGGTGGACGACCACTTTCTCGTGCAGACACAAGGGCCAGCCTTCATGGAGAAAGATGCAGTTAAAGTAGGGAGCCTGGGAGGGAGGAAGAACACAGGGCATCAGCAAGAGCCTCCGCCTGCTCCCATGCCCTCCCAGCTGGGCCCCGCGTGCTCTTCCCGGGATGGAGACTGAAGAACCCACAGACCCACCAGGATGTCCCTGAGCGGAGCCCACCCATCAATGCTCAGCCTGTGGCTGTTCCCGGGGGTGCTGCGCGCTCCCCCCACGCTAATGGGGCGAGGCAGCGCAGGAGGGCCACCTTCCAGTGTCAGGGGGACGGTGCGTGCTGGGGTCCGTGCCAGGCACACCACAGCGCCCGCTCTGTGGGGAGGGCACAGGGGCAGGGATGGGGATGTGCAGACAGGGAGGCACAGCTCGGGGTAGGGCCCGGCCCCGCAGGGCATCATGCATGAGGGCAAAACTGGCCATGGAAGCGAGGCGTGGGGCGGTGCGCGAGCTTACACAGGCCGCCTGCCGCACGTGCTCGAAGAGGCGCTTGGCTGGGATGAGGAACTCGAGCAGGCAGCAGAGCCCGTCCCCGCGGTAGCTGGTCTCCAGCAGGCGGAAGACCTGGCCCAGCACCGTCGGGGCCGTGGCTTCGAAGGGCGGGTAGAGGGCACGGAGGGCGCCCTGCACCGCCGCGTCCAGGGACTGCGCGTCCTGCGGGAGGAAAATGTCGCTGGTGGGGAGAGCGGCCCCGGGGCGGGATGCTGTCACCCCTCGGAGCCTGTGCCACCATCCCATGCCACATCCACCTGCAGCGCGGCTGAGCTTGAGGCTCAAACCCTTCCTGTGCTGGGAGCTGGGGAAAGCGGGCACAGAGCGCACAGAGCACCGCGGAGCTGGGGGCACAAGCACGGCGGGTCCAGATCCTGGAGCTCGCTGGGTTTGGCTGTGGTTTAATGAGCCTGAGAGAAGCCCCGAGCGCAGCCCGCTGCCCTGCTCAGACAGCCGGCCGCGCAGCAGCCGAGGGGTTAAGCTGAGCCCCGGAGATGTGCCGCGCTCAGCAACTTGTAGGAATGCAGCGGCCGGAGGGAGATGGAGAAAGGACAAACATCTGAAGATGGATGGAGTGTTTCGGTTCAGACCCGTTGTTGGATACGATGAACTCAAAGTTAATCACTAGAGTGTTTTCTGGGAAGTGCTCTGCTGGGTCAGAGCCCCATCCTGCCAAAGACTTCCAGACTGGGTCAAGAACGCCGGGTTTTGTGCCGTGCATAAGATCGCCTGAGTTTGCTCTCCCGGCTTTGCAGAAGACATTAGTTACACAGAGCTCACGGATGCAATGGTACATGGAAGGAAGCGTTCAGAGCGTTCATATTAAATCTCAGCTGCACCACAGAGAGCGCAAGGGTGAGTATAAACATGGCTGCAGAAAAGAACGCCGTGCCAGTGAGCAAGGGTGACAGAGATGTCGATGTCACCAGCTGGTTTGGGGGTATTTCTGCCGGAGAGGCTCCAAGAAGCACCAAGACAAGGCTGGTGGGGGCTCGATCCTGGCCGGCGGGTGGGCGAGCTGTGCCTTTCTGTGCGGGATAGGGGCCGGCCAGCCTGTTTGGGGGGAGCCTGCCCTCTGCCCTCTGCCCTCTTCCTCTGGACGCTTCCCCTGCTCCTTCTGTGTGTCCAGCGCTGCGTGTGGCCCTGCACCGCACAGCTACCCAGGCTCTGGCATCAGGCACAGCCGATGGCGAAGCTGAGCCCCTGACCCGGGGCTGGGCTCCAGGTGTAAGGGTGAAGGGATCCTGGTGCCCCCAGAACCAGCATCTTTCCCGGTGGCCGGCAGCAGGGCAGATCCCCTCCCTGGCCAGCTGCAGCTCACCCTTGGCCCCGCAGTGCACAGAGCAAGGCGTGCTCAGGGGGGCCGGGTACGAGCTGGAGGTGGGAACGTGCTTCGGGCAGCCGACGGCGGGTCTGGGAACCCGCCCAGAGAGAACGTGGCCTTGGTTAATGCAGCTTAATTAGCTTTAATGTGCTTTAGCTAAAGCACTTTGCAGTCACACTTTGGTTAATTCTTCTTGACATTTTCTGTGTCTGTACCCAGAAATCTGCCGCCGTCGGGCCTGGAAGGAGGAGCTGCGGGGCCTGGGCAGAGAGGGAGGAAAGCGAGGCCCTGCTCACTGCCTGGTCTGCACGTGCGCTCCCTGTGGATTTCCCCTCACACGTGCCATTCAACGCCGCTTTTCTCACGCTTGGTCTGCCTGCACGACATCCCTTCCTGGGGGACCTCGGCCAGGGGCCCTCCTGCCCCAACACCCCGAGCTCGGCTCCTTCCCGTCCCGGCGTGGCGGCGCAGAGCGGGGCCGGGGATGGGCCAGCCCTGCACAGCCCTGGCACGTCCCAAAACCAGCTCTTCTGAAACCAAACCAAACTCTCCCTGGCCAAGCTCATTTGGCACTGATGAAAAAGCAAAAGAAATCAGAAAGAGAAGCCTGGTCCCGCTGAGCCACGGGGCTGCTCCATGCCACGGGCAGCCCCCAGCCCGGCCGTTCCCCCCGCAGCCGCAGGGGGGTCTCTGAGGGGTGGGGGGTGCAGGCTGCGGTCCGGAGGGGCGAGGGCGTGCACGCTGCCAGCAGCCCTGTCCCAAACCCGCTGACACCCCAATGCCGTCCCCCGAGACCCCACGCTGCCCTCCCCGTCCTGCCTGGCTGCCACTCGCTGCGGGGAAGCTGCCGAGCCCGTGGAGACTGGGGGGCACTGGTGGACCCGCAGCCAGGGGAAAGTGGGGCGTCAGAGCAGGGACAGCCCCGCTGCCAGGGGGGGCAATCTCATCGCCCTCATCAAAACCCAGCCGCAAGGTGGATTGCTACGGGACGGATCCACTGAATAAACAGAGCCACTTTCCTGCCAATGGAATAAAAACGCACAGAACTTCCTAAAGCAGCAGGGACGGTGTCGGCCAAAGCCAGGAGAAAAGTATTGACTGATGGAGGCACCAGACACAGCCCGGGTTGCGCTGAGGAATATTTTGGCCTCGAACGCCTAGAAATGTTTTTGTTAAGTGTCACAAAGCACTTCATCACCGCGAGAGGTTTTTGGGGTAAACACGGCGCAGCAGCTTTGTGTTCGTGCGAGAGGCTGAGGCGAGCCTGGCCAGGGAGTGATTAGAAATCAAAAAGGAACCAATTAGCCCACTTCCCTCCACCAGCTGCAAGGGAGTGCAGGAATGAAACAAAAGGCGTGAGGGAGCATAAGGAGATTTACATTTGCAAAGCTATTTCCATTTTAATAAGCCAAAGTGCTGTTAAATAGAGATTGATATTTCTCCCCAAATACCCATATTTTCCAGAAGTGGTTTATACCAACACGGCGAGCCGGGCTTTGGTGTTTTGGTGCAGGGAAGTTGTTTAACTCACACCCAACGCCACAGGGTGACTCCGCTCCCTCTCCTCTCCCCAGCTCAGGAGGGAGCGAGCTTTGAACGCTCGGGCCGGCAGTGAACAACAGCTCCTCTCCCTCTTCCGCAGCTCCCCATCAGCGAGCTTGGCAGGGCAGGACGCAAACGCTCACCCACAGCCCCGGCACGGAGGAGCCGGAGGCCGGCGCTCAACGCAGCATCGCCCGGGAGCCCGAGGCAACGGCGCGTGCGGCTGCGGCGACGGGCGCCGCACGTCCCTGTGCCCGCGAGGCCGGCACGGCTCGGGCAGCGGCACCCGCTTGGTGCACCCCAAGCTTTGCAGGGACGTTGAAGCCCTCGGGCCCCGCGCACGCCTCGCCCTGAGCCCGCTGCCACCCGACGCCTCCGCGCTCGGTGCCAGCCTCGTGCTCGGGCGCGCGGGGCGCGGGCAGCAGGTGCTCGGGGCAGCGGCAGCGTAAAGGATAGGAAAGCAGAAGGCATTACCATGCTTAATGGGAAGTGGCAGAGGGCCCGGGGGAGACCGCGGCAACAACTGTCCCTTCCCTCTTCCTTCCTCGGGGCCCGAGCGCTGCCTTATTGCCCGCGGCTGGCCCGCCGCGCTCCGCCGCTCCGCTGCGGCTTCTCCCCGGCTGGTGGCTCCTCGACGAGGTCCCGGTGCCCCGCGACGAGGTCCCGGTGCCCCGCGGGCGCTGCGGGGCTGCCGCCACCCCCAGCCCCATCGGCGCACCCGGGCCGCCGGCCGGGCAGGCTCCCTCCCAGCGGCCGCGTCAATGTGGGAAAAAAAAAACAGAACGAAAGAAAAGAAGAAGAAAAAGAGCGAGCCCCGCTGGCGGGGGAGGGGAGGGGAGGGCGGAGGGGAGGAGAGGGAGGGGAGCGGAGGAGAGGGGAGGGAAGGGAAAGGAAGGGGGGCGCAGCGGGGGCTGCCCGTGGGACGCGGCGCTCGGTGGCTCCGGCTGCCAGCGCTGCCCGGCCACGGGGCGCCGAGTGGGGTGGCCCTGGGGTGGCCGTTGGGTGGCCCTGGGGTGGCCGTGCCGTGGCTGTGGGACGCCCACAGTCCCGGTGCGGAGCTGTCGCGGTGCCAGCCCCGACGAGCGAAGGTGCCCACGGGGGCCACGCTCCCACCCGCTCCGCTCCCCCCCCCCGAGCCCCCACTGCGGGACTGCGCTGCCCGGGGCTGCTCCGTGCCCAGCTCGGGGGGCAGCGGGGCTGCAAAGCCCCCGGCCAGCCCCGTGCCCGGCTGCGTCCCGCTGCCCATCGCCGTCCTTCCCAGCACCAGGGACCTGCAAAAGTCTGGCGTGTGCACGTGCATGCATACAGCGCGTGTGTGCGAGTGTTCGTACGTGCAGGCGTACGCCGGTTGTGGTGGATTTCCCCTTTTTAAATTAATACGGGCCGGTGTCTGCCAAAGAGAGCACTTCGCAGAACTCCGAGTTTTTACTTCGGGGTTGGCCCAAAGGTAGAGCAGAAGCAAAGTGCCTTTGACAGCTCTCTGGGATGATTCAGCCATGGAAAGTACCTCTCTGGGGGCAGAGCGGGTGATCAGGCAGCCAGAAGTCGGACAAAAACAATCGGTGCAAGAGCCAGAGCCCCAGGTCCGGTATCTCGCAGGGCAAAGCGCGGCCGTTGGGCACGGCTCTCCAGTCCCCCGGGCACAGCACCAGGTGCCCACCTGCCCTCTGCTCCCCGCTCAGGCTGAAGCCGTGCCCGCCCTCGTGTTTGCGGGCAAAGGCTCAGGGCTGGGCTGGGGACGAGAGCGGGGATGGCTGGGCCGGCTGCAGCGTGGGCCGTGGGCTGCCGGGGCAGCGTCGGTAACAAAGATTTCTCCGGGGATCAGCGAGCAGCCGAAGGACACGCTGTGAAAACAAGCCGAGGCGGGAGGAGGTACAGCTGGGGAGCTTGGAGGGAGGAACGGCGCGAGGGAGGGCTTTCTGCGTTTGCCTCCCATTTCCGTGGGAGCAAGCGAGAGCCCTTTTGTCGCCAGCGCAGAGCACGAGCGCTGCGGGGCTCAGGCGCCAGCAGCTGTGTGCGGGCAGCGGCTCGGCCGTGGGGAGCGGGGCCGGGGCGCCCGCTGCAGCCCCCTGCAGCCCCCTGCTCGGCTCCAGACCCCCAGGCACCGCCGCAGCTTCGTCGACGCTGGCACACAGCTGGCCCCCGGCCCCAGCCGTCTGCCCAGGAACCCTCACGCCAACTGGGGCCCACTGGGCCAGCTCCTCCCTTCCCCACCAGCCGCCAATTGCTCCTTTAATTGCGTTAGTTCACATAGTCTGCTTCAGCCTTTTTATGGATTCCCTGAGCGTGGGGTAGGAGGGAGCATGAGATCATGCTCTGGCCTCCTGTGATTGCCTGGTTACCTCTGAAGCGAGCCCAGGAACTCGCTTTGGCTTCTGCGCCTTCGGAGAGCTGCTGCAGGCGGGCGGGGGGTGGCTGAGGGGTCCCGCACCAGCAGTTGGGGCGAGCAGAGAGGATGGCCTGATGTGAAGCCTGGTGGGACCCCGACCCTGGTGGGACCCCCACCCTGGGCCCTGCAGTGTCCCCGAGGCCAGCAGCTCCCTGCCTGGCCGTGGGTTCCTCTTTCCTGGGGTGCTCGCCCTGTGACTGCCCCCAGCATGGCAGGGTCTGGCCCCGCACCCCCCAGAGCGGCTCCCTGCACCCTCCTGCTGCCCTGGGACAGCCAGGTGGGGGGGCAGGGGGGCAGGGGCCAGGCCTGCCCAGCAAAGGGCAGAGCTTCTGGGGGCCTCCCGGGACCCCTGGCCCCATGAGCTCACCCTCCTCTTTGGCTCCCTTTCTCCACCTCCTGTTTTGCCCGAGCAGCTGCTGGGGCAGGCTGCATGTGGCCTCTCGCCCTGCCCCTCCGGCGGCACAGAGCCACCATTCAGAGCCCCCCCCCCCAGCCCCGGCCCTGCCTGAGGTCATCATTCCTGCATTTTTATTTTTACTTTTCTGCAAAATCACCCCCTCTGCTCTCCGCGTCCCCTTTTGTCTCCCCGAGGCTCCCAGACTCGTGCCGGGAGGCGGCGTGCCCTGGGGGGGAGCAGCGTGTTGGGGTGCTGGCAGCCCCCCGCGGGTGGGGGACGCCCTGGCTGTGGAGCTGCTCTGGGGGGCCCTGGGACAGCACCAGGACGCTGGGGCAGAGGCAGAGCGCGGGTGGTGAGCCCGGTGTTGGGGAAGGTCCCGGGGGCCAAGCTCCCGCTGGGAGCCCCATTGCTTGCGGCCAAACCCCTGCACCCGGGGTCCTCATCTGCAAATTGACGCTTCTCGCTGCGCCCCCCTGGTTTTAGCTCTTGCGTCCCCGAGCGTGTCCGGTCACTTGTCTTTGATGCTGGCGTCAGGGCTGGCGTCAGCTGGTGACCCTGCGCTGGCCGAGAGCCTTCCCTGCCTCCCAGGAGCAGCCGGAGCTGGGTCACGCCGATCCTGCAGCTGGGAAAACAGCGTCGGGGGAGCCCCCACGCTGCCTGACTGTATTTTGAGGTGCTGCTGGATTGAAGGCTGTGGGGGGCTCCCAGCAGCAGGTGAGGGTGGGCAGTGGCGGTGATTCGGCACAGGGGCTGGAGCCACAGCCCCCGGCGCCCCGATGCTGGCGGCCTTTCGCAGAGGTGTGGGTGACATCCCTGCAGCTCCAGGGATGTCCGTGGTGGCCCCTGGCCCTGGGCAGAGCCCTCTGGCCCTGTTGGTGGCAAAGGGGAGTTGCGGATAGAGGGAGGGTTTTATTCCTGGCTGTGGACTTCCCTTGTTCCAGGTTCCCTCTGAAACTGGCTGGGTTGCTCTCACTTTTTTGCTGAGTGCCCCTGGGGTTTCCCCACGGTTTCCCCATTAGAGCATTTGCCAGACCACAGCTGGGCTTTGTGGCCACAAATAAAAGCCAGATAAGCCGGAATCAGAGATACCTCTGGCACCAGCCTGCTCGTCTTTGATGTGGCCGTCCGGGCTGGCATCAGCTGGTGACCCGGTGCTGGCAGAGAGCCATCGCCACGGGGAAGTCCCGTGGTGTTTGTGGCACCGCACACAACGGATGTGGATGGGTTTCCTCGCCAAAGTCTCGTGCCTGGGTGTCCTGCTCGCTGCCTGAGGTGTGGTGGCCTGGCCGCACGTGCTGCCTCTGCCAGCAGCGGTGGGGCACAGGCCGTGCACCCACCGCGGCCACGCCAGCAGTGCTGGGGATGGAGCAGGGCCGCAGCCAAAGCCCAGGTCCCCTCTGAGAGCCCAAGGACACAATTGCAGGATGGGTTTGGCCATTGCATCATGTAGGAGATGTGGAAAGAGCTGCGAGCAGGACCGGGAACTGCCTGCACGTGGCAAGGAGCATGTGGGGCCAGAGGACAACATGGTGGGGGGGAAGGATGGCAGGGGGACGGAAGCACACAGGTCCTGAGCCGTGTCCCAGGGCTGCCGGCGGAGAGGAACCTCCCAGCTCTGCCAGGCGATGCTGTGCACTGCCCAGCAAGCCCTGTGCCCCTGTGGGGTGGCCAGGCCCAGCTCTGGCAGCCCTGGGGAGCACAGCAGCCCGCCGAGCGGCCGGGCCGGGCCGGGCTTTGCAGTTAATTCACTGCTGTCACCCCCAGCAGGAAGCGCTGCCGGGACTAGCCCTCGGTGTTGGGTGTTAGAAGTGGTTCCAACTGTTCCTTGACAAACACGGGATTGTTTGGTCAGGGTTCATGCTGTGTTTTTTCAGTTCAACTTTAAAATTTGCTCAAAGCCAGAAGGAAAACGTTGTGTTTGTGCTTCCTCAGCATGCTGCCCCCCATGAAATTTCATTTCTCCTCACGGAAGAGGTTCTGGTTCCTTAATGCTCACCCTGAGTGTCTTAAATATCATTTTGAAACTGCCCCGTAGAGATGCCGTGCCACAAACGTGCGCCTCCGGGGAGTTCCTCCTTCACTGCGAGCAAGACTCAGCAGAAAGCTGAAACGGGGCTTTGGCTCTTGAACCTTCTCCTCTGCTCTGGGCTTCCTCTTTCTGTGTACAACGAGCTCTGCCCTGGGGCTCCTGGGCACCAGGGATGTGTTGGGGCCGGTGCTGATGGCTCCAGGCAGCCCACGGAGCATCCCGCGGGACGCGGCTCTCCCCCGGGCCGTGTGCCCTGTGCTGGCAGGCGCTGTCACCACCCGGCCTGCCGGGCCGCTGGGTCCCGCGTGGGCTCCTGCTGCTGCCTCACAGCACAGCCCCAGCAGCCGGACCCAAAGGGGCAGGGCCGACCCATCACGCTCAGCAAACCGGCGGCTCGGGGACATGGAGACTGCGGTCCTGCTCCCCAAAGCCTCGTCTGCAAGTTTGGTGTGCGCTTGTCGCGCGCGGGCGAGGCAGCCTGCAACTACGGGGAAGAAAGACAGAAGGATCTGAGGTCCCCGGTCTCGCCAGCACCGAGCCTCCCTGTGCCGGAGCCTCCAGCAAAGCCATCCCAGGCTCTGCGGCCCTGCCTGGGGTGCTGCTCTCCAGGCTCCGTGGCACAGGCATGCCAGGCCGCTGTGCTTGAGCAATAGCTGGATTTCACAAATGCTAAATGCAGGGATGTTGCCTCTGGACAGATAGGAGTGCTGGGCGATCACCAGCCACATGAAGTTTAACAAAAGCAAGTGCTGGGTCCTGCACCTGGGACGGGGCAACCCTGGCTATACGTACAGACTGGGCGACGAGACGCTGGAGAGCAGCCCCGCAGAGAGGGATCTGGGGGTTGTGGTTGACAGCAAGTTAAATGTGAGCCAGCAGTGTGCCCTGGCAGCCAGGAGGGCCAACCGTATCCTGGGGTGCATCAAGCATGGCCTTGATAGTCGGTCGAGGGAGGTGATTGTCCCGCTCTGCTCTGCGCCGGTGCGGCCTCACCTCGAGTACTGTGTGCCGTTCTGGGCACCACAGTACAAAAAGGACATTAAACTGTTGGAGAGTGTCCAGAGGAGGGTGATGAAGATGGTGAAGGGCCTAGAGGGGAAGACATAAGAGGAGCGGCTGAGGTCACTGGGCCTGTTCAGCCTGGAGAAGAGGAGGCTGAGGGGAGACCTCATCGCGGCCTACAACTTCCTCGCGAGAGGGAGTGGCGGGGCAGGGGACCTATTCTCCATAAACACCAGAGATAGGACCCACGGGAACAGTGTTAAGCTGAGGCAGGGGAGGTTTAGGCTGGACATCAGGAAGAGGTTCTTCACCAAGAGGGTGGTCGCACACTGGAACAGGCTCCCCAGGGAAGGAGTCACTGCACCAAGCCTGTCTGAATTTAAGAAGCGATTGGACTGTGCAATTAGTCATATGGTCTAAAATTTTGGGTAGACTTGTGTGGTGCCAGGAGTTGAACTTCATGATCATTATGGGTCCCTTCCAACTCGGGATATTCTGTGATTCTATGATTCTGTGAACTAGGACTTCCCTGGTTACAGGGAGGGATCTGCCCGCATCAGCTGCTGAGGACTTCCCTTGCTGCTTCCAGAAAGGAAAATAAAAGCTAATCACTTCTAAATCACTTTTTCTTCCACCAGCTCTCGTAGTGGTGGCCAGGGAGCAGCAGGGCTGCTGGGCTCTGCAGAAAGCCCAAGGCAGCAGGGGGGCTCTGCCCTGCCCAGCCCTGCCCCACAGACTGCTGCCTCCCCGCCTCGCTGCACCCCCTCGTGCACCCGTCGTGAGCCCAAGAGCTGTGGCACCTGGGACCCCAGAAATTTTGCATCTGGCGCTCATCCGTGGTACAAGAGACATCTCCTGGGCATGGCTGCTGCTGGGCAGAGCTCTGGGGCTGGGGTCGGGAGGTGCGCGGGCACCCCTCAGTCCTCGATTCCGTCCCCCCTCGGCCCCGTTGTGGCCACCCAAGCTGAGGTGAGGGCCTCTTGGCCAGCCCCTGGGTGTGAGGTGACTTGGGATTTTCTTGCAGGAGGCAAAAAGACGTAACTTTAGCCCTTGTTGTGCCCCAAGGCTGTTCCACTGGTAATGCTACAACCAGTGCCTTGGATGGGTCTGGGTCGTGCTGGTGGCAGTTATTAGGGCAGAGTAGGGGCCCCACGGGGCAGGACAGGGGCAGCCTTTGCTGGGTAGAGGGCAAAGCAACCGGGCAGGGCAAAAAGCAAACAACTGCCCCATAAACTCAGCCAGCAGCAGGGAGCTGAGGCCAGCAGCAGGGAGCCGAAGCCAGCGGCTCGTCTGTGCCCCGGGTGGCTGCTGCTGTGGGGAGGGGCTGCGTGCCCCTGGCACGGGGCTGGGGCCGTTACCTCCTGGTCCTTGCCGGCCTTCCCTGCTGCTTTGGGAGCGGGGCAGCGGCCAAGCAGGAAGCACCAGGCTGAGGGGATGCCCCGTGTAGGCTGCAGAAGCGGATCTGTATCCTGCTTCATCCGCAGTTCCCCTTTTGGTGTGGATATAAAGGCGGTGTGGGCAGAGAGAGCCAGGCAGCAGCACGGCAGCGTCGGGCAGCCAGGATGGGAGTGTGGAGCCTTTTGGTGGCCAGCACGGTGCTGGCTTTGGGCCTGGCGCTCACTGGAGCCACCAACCCTGGCTTTGTGGTCAGGATCACCCAGGCAGGCTTGGACTACGGTGGGTTCGGCTCCTGATCTCCCTCTTCTCTTGCAGGTGCTGGCGGCGGAGGTGCAGAGCCGGGTGCTCGTGCAGTTCCAGGGCAGGACAGGGACAGCCTCGGCCATGCGTGCCAAAGGCAGCATCGGCCTGATGTCCCCATCTGCCCCTGCCGCTGTCTCCATCGAGTCCGTGCAGAGCAGCCAGACCCTGCGGGGGCTGGGGGCTGCGCTCAGGTGCCGATGGGGGAGACCCCGGCTCGAGGAGGCACAGGGCTGGTGGGGCAGGACGGTCCCGTGCTCATGGCACGCATCCAGGCAGCCGAGCCTGAGCCCCGGAGGAGCGAGCTGCGGTGGAGGGAGGCGGTGGGGAGGTGCCAGGAGGGAGGTGACGGAGATGGATGGGCTCTGTGTTGGGTTTATTGAGGCAGGCAGGGCCCCGGCTCCAGCGGAGCGCTGTTATGGATTGAAATACACTGTGAGAAACAGCTCATTTACCCAGCAGCTTTGCTAGCTGTCGGGAGAGGAGGACGTGACTCCCCTTCCCAGATGGATCCAGGCCACCGGTGTTTCCTTTAACCCTTTTGCCATGTGCCTGTTGCACGCTCCTGGCTCCCTTGGGAGGCCCGTGACCATGATGCTGTCCCTTTGCCCCCGCAGCCAAGCAGCACGGGGTTGCTATGTTGGAGAAGGAGCTGGCCCAGCTGAAGCTGCAAGACATCTCAGGTGATTCCCGAATCCGGATCTTGGGGAAGGTGCGCTACGAGATCTCCAGGTGAGCTCTGCCAGTGGCTTGGAGCGACTTGCTGCCCTCCCGGCCCCTGCGGGGAGCCTGGAGGGCCTCGGGGGAGCAGGGGGCCCCGGAGCAGTGAGGGCTGTCCTCTGCCCTGCAGCTCCCAAAATGTTGGCCCTGTCCTCGGTGAAGGGATGCCTCACCTCAGGAACCCACCTAGCATGAGCCCAGGCTGCGGGGTCCCGGGGTTCCAGCTCCTTGCCACCCCCTTGCAGCTCTCCTCCCGCTGCTGCCCTGGGTTTCCAGCACTGAGGAGCTGCTCTCACGGTGCCACAGGGACCGTGCTCCCAAAGGCACCGCTCTGCCCACGCAGTGCTGTTCCTTGGCAGGATGGGAGCTGGGGATGCTGCCGGCACGGTGCCTTCACTCCTGCCCTCCCCAGCTGGGCACCCAGTGTGAGGCACCCCCTCTCACATGCTTTTATTTTATTTTATTTTATTTTATTTTATTTTATTTTATTTTATTTTATTTTATTTTATTTTATTTTATTTTATTTTATTATTTTATTTTTTATATGTTAGGCTGAACCTTCGCAATTTCCAGTTGCCGCACTCGCAGATTTCCCTGGTCCCCAACGAGGGCCTGCAAGTCTCCATCTCCAACGCCTTTGCTGAGCTGGACGGGAACTGGCGTGTGAAGCTGCGCTTCCTGTGGGTACTCGGCTGTCCCTGCGCACAGCCCCTTCCCTGGCTCAGGCCCCTCACTCTGCATTTCCCTCCCTGGATCTGGGCAGGCTTTTTTCCCTCCTCTGCCTCCTTCGTGGTTTGGGCAGCTCTTGCTTTGTTACCTGCAGATGTCCTGACCCCCCCAGCTGGGCTGCAGCTGCTTTAGTCCCGCCGCCTGTGAGCCCCTAGCCCTGGGGGAGCACCGCAAGGTCCCTCTCCCCATGCCAGGGCACCCGCAGCTGGCCAGGCAGCGGTCATGCCTCTCGCAAATGGTCGGGGAGATAACGTGAGCGCCATCTCCCCTCTCGTCCCCTTTCTTGTCTTCCCTCTCCCTGCAGCCGGCAACGTGGGTCATTCAACCTGAAGCTGTCGCATGTCTACATCAAGACCATCCTGAAGCTGGGCAGAGATGCCTCTGGGAAGCCAACAGTTGATATCTCTGCCTGCAGCACCAGTATCTCCAATGTCCGCGTACGCTTTTCAGGCAAATTGAGGTAACATCACCGTGAAGGCCTAGAAATCCTGCGCGTTAGCCCAGCTGAGATGGGAAGGTGGCTGCCAGGCACAGTAGGTGCTTGAATCTGCTCTGAGTTTGTCCTGCTGTGGTTGCACATTTAAGGGAGAAGTTCTGGGGCAGTCACGAGACTTGTATGCATGTTGTTTACGAGCAGGTTTGTTTGCAAATGTAAACCCTGAGTCAAAGCTTGACTCCAGGCTGGCATGGGAATGGCATTCCCCAGTGTCCCACAGCTCCGGTGTCTCCCTTTCCTGCACAAATACTTCTGCAGCATCCTCTGAGATAGAGCAAAATTGACTCCCTCTCTGTTTTTCTCTGCAGTTGGCTTTACAACCTCTTCCGTAGAACCATTGAGTCCAAATTGAAGAAAACCTTGGAAGGCAAGGTACGTGAAAGAAGCTCGGTAGAGCTCCAGGCTTTCTGGTGATCTGTAGCCCTCACTTGTAGCAGCCGTTTCAAGGGCTCAGGTCACACCGACGGATTTAAGCAGGGCCAGAGCGTGCGGGCACATTGCTGATTTGGTGGAAGCTGTGAGGAATGGGCACATGCTAAGTGCAGCCCCATAGCAGCATGTGGCTCGGGCTGGATTCTAAACCTGCAGCGTTTGCCAAAGCCCAGTATAATTGGTTCCCAATTAACAAATACTTCTCTTTCCATGTGGTCAGTTAATTAGATCTTATGCCTCGGCCAAACTCATTGTAGCAGAGGAAACCCGCTCAGAGCCGCCCTTTAAATGGCCTGCACTCATCCGTGCTTTTGGGAGCAATAGGTTAGAAATCCTCTTCTCTGGATTTCAGCTGCTTGCCGTCTTGTTGTAATGGGGTGCACCAGGGAAGCCCTGGTACCTTCAGCCCTGTACAAAAGCCTACGTGCGGGAGACTCGCGTCAAGACATGGAAACAAGCTGTTAGCAATAATTACTACAAGGCTCGCTGGCATGAGCTGCAACCTCCCCGGCCGTGAACCTTGCTCGGGAAGGAGGCAGTTGGAGAGCAGGCAAATCCCACCCTGCCGCAGGTCGGGTCCTGGCCGCGGCGCATTTGGCTCTGGCCGACGCCATCTCGTGCTGCCTGGGGCCACCTGGAGCCCTGGCAGCAGATGGGCTGGCAGCAGGAGCGAGGCTGGGGCCGGGCAGAAAGGCTTTCATGCTGCGGTATCTCCTGGAAGGAGGCAGCTGGGGAATCTGCCCCGGCAGCCCGGCCGAGCCCCTTCGCCAGACACGCGTTTCTCCAGGGGCTTTCTCCCTGCTCGAGATGGAGCAGAGGAGAGGCCAGGGCTGGGAGTGCTGCAGGACCCTGCTCAGCCCTGTCCCTGCCCCGATCTTGCTCCAGCCACCTGTGGGCACCTGCAGCTCTTGCTGCGGGGCTGGGCAGCGCCCTGCCCCAGGGGCCAGGAGGGACCTGGGGGTCCAGCACCCGCAGACAAATACGGACTTGATGATCTCTGTAGGTCCCTTCCAAGTGAACTGTTCCGTCCTGCTCTATTCTATGCTTCTACGATTCTGTTCTACTAGGCAGGGGGACAAGCAGCTTACCAGCAGGCCTCTGCTGGTAAAGTCATGCCCAAGGCTCCGTCCCTCCTCTTCCTCCCGGCAGTGCAGCCTGCCACCAGGTGTTGCCAGCGCGGCCGCTGCTCCTCCAGAGCTCTGCGTCTCGCTGTCAGCTGCTGCCTGCTGGCTGCCTGGTCAGGCAGATGACGGCCTCATCCTGCATGGGGGTTCTTGTGCCAGTATGGCGTTGGAAGAGAGCAGGCTTTTGCAAAGAATACAAACAGCACTGGGCAGCAGAGCACGTGCCCGAGGCTTCCGCACGGGGCTGTGTGCCCCAGCAGAGCCAGGCTGCTGAGCTCCCTTGCCTTTGTTTCCCCAGGTCTGCGGAAGCCTGAGTAGCTCTGTCAGAAGATTCCTACAGCCTTACCTCCAGACCGTACCAGGTACCGCGCGAGCACTGCACGGGGCTTGGGGAGATTTCTTCCTAGCGTTTCCTGGCCACGGGGATGGTGTTTTACCTTGTGCCCACTCCATTTCTTTGTATTTCCGCACACGTGCCGGGAGCTGGGGAGCACCACACAGCAGAGTTGTCACCATGCACTCAGTCCTCCCACAGGGAGAGACGGTGCCGAGATGGGGCACCCGCACGCAGCCTCCCTGAGCCGTGCCCCAGGGCTGGTGGAGCGCAGGCTGCCTCGGCAAGGGGACCTGGATGGCGTCCAGGAATTAGTTTGCGTGGCTGAGAAACAGAGTGAAGAGGAAAATGCAACTTTTATTTCTAAACAGAAGCAGACGCATGTGAAACTGCTATTGTGCTGTTGTACCAGGAAGCCGGGGCAAGGCTCTGCCCAGGCGTCATGGAGGCAAGCTGCTCCTGGCTCTCGCTCACCCTCTGCCCCGTGTCTTGCAGTCACAGCCAAGATAGATACCACGGTCGGGATCGATTACTCCTTGACAGCACCCCCGGTTGCCACTGCCCAGTTCCTCAATGCGGACCTGAAGGTGAGAGGCTGCCCGCGGGGACCTCGGTGTGGCTGATGCCATTGCAGGGCGCAGGAGGGAGGCGGGGGTCAGTCACCGCCTGCAAACGCCGTTCCCCAGCGTGGCTGAGCCCCACCAGCCCTGCTTCACCCACTCCCGTCCTTCCAGGGCGAATGCTTCTCCCTGGCACAGCACACCGCCATCCCCTTCACGCCGCCAGCGCTGGCCTTTCCTCCCGATCACAGCCGCATGGTTTACTTCGGGGTCTCCAGCTACTTCTTCAACACCGCCAGCTTCGCCTACCACACGGCTGGGGCACTGGTCTTTGAAATCACAGACTCCATGGTAAGGAGGCGAGGTGGGATGGGGTCAGCGGCTGGCAGACTCGCAGGGCTCCTCTGCGCCGTGTTCTCCTCCACACTTCCCCATGGAGCTGCGCTGGGCGCAGAGCAGGGGCTGAGATGTCCTTGCTGCACGCACGAGGTGCACGAGGGGCTGATCCTGCCCCAGCGCCGCGCTGCGTTGCCGGGCAGTAACCGTCCTCCTCCCGCAGATCCCGAAGGACATCGAATTCCGTTTGAACACCTCCACCTTCGCGGCCTTCCTTCCCCAGGTGAGCCCCAGCCCTGCCCGGCACAGGCTCTGTGCGAGGCGGCCCCCCAGAGAGCCCAGCCCCACGTTCCCAGCGAGGGGGAGCCGCAGCGGGGCCGTGCTCTGGGTGCTGCATCCCTGCACCCCGTGGGCTGCTGGCATGGGAAGGAGCTCGGCAGCAGCAGGCTGCAGAGCCACGGGAGGTTTTGTGCTGCGGTTCCTCCCCTCTCCCTGCTCCTTTGCAGCTGGACGAGATGTACCCCAACATGCCGATGAAGTTCAGGCTGTCCACTCCCTCCGCCCCGTTCCTGAGCATCGGACCAGACGGGGTCTCGCTCCAGCCTGTTGTGGACATCCAGGCTTACGCCATCTATCCCAACGGCAGCCTGGCCCCCCTCTTCCTCCTCAGCTTGGTGAGTTGGGGTCCGGGGCTGCCGTGGTGCCCCGTGAGCGCTGCCTGCACCTCAGTGAGCAAAGGTGGGAGCTCCCGAGCTGTGCAGCACCCTCCCGTTGTGTTTGGCGATCCTGGGCCATCCGTGCCGTGCTCCTGCTGAGAGGTGCCTCCTGAAAGCAGCCCAGTCGGGTACATGGAGCACCCCAGCACAAATACCCGAGCTCACAAACGCCGGTTTTCATGCTGGGTGCGACTGGGGCCCTGACTGCAGGGCGGTCTGGCTGCCTTTGGGCTGCTCTGAGCTATTCCCCCTGTGCCCATTTCGGGGCGAGCTGGGTGGGCACTGCCAGAGCTCTGCCTCTTTCCCCAGACAGGCAACGTGTCTGCCACCGCCGACGTGAGGTCCGGCCGCATGGTTGGGAGCCTGGCCCTGGGCAGGTGAGCTGCAGGTCCCGGTGAAGCTGCTGCTGAGGGGGGTGCCGGGGATGGGGACCTGGGGCAGAGGGGATGAGCTGCGGCTGGAGGGAGCGGGACAGGCACGGGCACTGCAAAGCACCGCTTCTCTCCGCACAGGATGAAGCTCACGCTGAAGCATTCAGATGTCGGCACTGGAAGTTTCGAGGTAAGCTGTCCCTGACCACGACCAGAGACCCCAGCATGGAGGTGGGAGCCTGCCAGGTGCTGAGGAAGGGACTCACCCCCTCGCACGCACCACCAAGGGATGCTGACCCCACGGGCACCTCCCGTACCAGCCTGTGAGACTGGGCGAGGGAGCAGAGCCGGCCACTATCCCCTTTTTCACCCCTGTGCTTCCTACTCCACCAGCATGGCCCAGAGAAAACCACAGGTCTCTGGTGATGTGCGCACCCATCCCAGCTTCTCCTTTATTTTACTCTTCCTAATTATCCTCTGGGATCTGGTCACCTGCTCTCCCACAGACTAAGCTCTTTTCCTTCTCCCTCTCTCTGCATCTCCAGGTGGAAACGGTGCAGTCAATAACGAACATAGTTGCCTCCAGTGTCCTGCTCCCACGTCTTAATGGTAATAACCTGCTGAGGGGAATGGGGCTGCCGGAACAGACACCAGTCAGGTCACTCTGTCAGGGCAGGCCCAGTTTGTTAACTGAGCCCCTGCTGCCAGGCCTGCTCAGAAGGTAAAACCTGCGGAGAGGAGGCAGCAGCAGCAGCGCCTGGCGTGTCTGGGGTTGGCAGAGGAGGGCTGCGGGTAACCGAGTGCGGGAGCCTCTCCGCACTGTGACACGCATCCAGAAGTGAACGCAATGGAAAAAATGAGCCTGACACACATCCTAATGCGTTCCAGACCCTCTCCCCCGCCCGCTGCTTCTCATTACAGCTGAACAAATCAGCCCAGAGCGGGGCCGGAGGCTGCCAGGGGCCCCAGGGGCACAGCACAACGTGAAGCCCCCAGACCTTAGTGTAGCCTGGAGGAGCTCCCTCTGCCTTCCCAGGGCCTGGGGGGGCAAAGGAAGGGCCGGGGGTAGGAAGTGGCCTCAGCTTTGCACAGCCCCTTGCTCCCTCTTGCTTCTCGTTCCAACACAGCCGTGTGTGTTTTCTTTTCCAGAGAGATTAGGTAAGGGCTTCCCTCTGCCACTGCCAGCCCAAGTACAGCTCTCCGACCTCCTCGTGCAGTTTCATGAGGTGAGTGGAGGGTCCGGAGCCTGTCCTGCCACTCGCCCCCGAGAGGCGGGGGTCAGGCGAGGTGCCCCGAGAAGGGGGATGAAGCAAATTTCATGCACAGCGGTGGCTCAGGCAGGGCTGCGTTCTGCAGATTTTAAGACCGGGGCCTGACTTTCCCACGCCGCTTTTTATAGTCAGCAGAGCTCCGGGGCAGCTCAGCCGCGAGCCTGACGGGGCTCTGCGTGTGGCGGCTGAGTAGCTGCAGCCCAGGACGCGGCTGCGTGCGGTGGGACCCAGGCAGGAGGGAGGAATCCTGCGCGTTGGGAGGCCTGGGGAGGCCCCGGAGGAGTGCCACTGACTGGATGCTGGATGTTTATGGCGGGGTGTGGCTGTGAAACGTCTTCGGAGCCCCTCCGGAGCTAAAATTAGCCAGCAAGGATGGCAGAAGCACAATGCCCACGCTCCCTCCCCAAAGCGGGCGGGTGATGAGCAGGGCTGGCTCCAGCAGCAAAGCAGCTGCAAGGACGCATCGCAGACTTCCTCTCTCCTTCTCCTAGAATTTCCTGCTGTTTGGAGCAAACGTTCACTACCAGCCCAGGCAAGGCAGATAGATGACCAAGGCGACCTTCAGCACCGACAACGCCCCCCTCTCGCCCGCCCCGTGCCGCCCCTCCGAGGGGACCCGCTTCCCATCCCGCGCCCCTGGCTCCCAACCCCGGCTCCCCCCCGCCGTCCCCGCCGCCGAGACAGCGAACGAACGGTTCTGCCAGGACGTGACTCATCGGCCGCCCCAGCCCGAGCAGCCAGAGGACAAACCGCAGACGCGCAGGCGAGGGCCAGAAGCGCCCGAGGGGCCGAGCCCCGCGGCCCGGGCTGGGCTGAGGGGGCCACGGGAGCCCGGGGGTCCCCGGCCACCCCAGGTCGCCGCTGCTGCGGGTCCTGGGCCCTCTCCTGCCCCGGCCCCGAGGAGCCACCGACCACCAGCTGCTGGGGCCGACAGAGCCGAGGCTCGGGCCGAGGCCTGGCGGCGGCGGCTCCCCCTCCTGCACGTGCTTCACCTTCACCGAGCGCTTCCCCGCGGTGCTGTACAAAGCCTTGCTCAGCCGGGGGGCTTCCAGCGCCCTCGCGGAGGCTGCGCCCCGCTCTGAGCCTTTCTATAAAATACCACATGGAAATCACTCGTGTCACCGCGTTGTTATAGCCCCCTTCGCGCACCTTCCAGCGGGGCGGAGAGGTGGCCGGGAGGGCCTTTCAGGACACCCTCGTGCCCCTCGCCTGACAGCACAGCGCGGACAAGCCCGCTCCTCCCTTCATTGCTCCTGTCCCGGGGGGGAACCGCAGGGGCCGGGCCAGCCCCGCCGGAACGGTGCCGGCGCGGAACGCGGGGCCGCGGGGCGGGGACGCGGCGGGGCCGCTGCTGGCGGCGCGCACCGGGGCCGCTCGGCTCGGCCCGGCCCGGCCCCCGCCGCCTCCGCCTCCGCCCCGTCCCGGTCCCGGTCCCGGTCCCGGTCCCGGTCCCGGTCCCGGTCCCCGGTCCCCGGCCCCGGTCCCCGTCCGGCCCCGGCTCCCCGCCGGGCTCGGCCATGCCGGGCTGGGGCCGCGTGCTGCGGGCGGCCGGGCGCCTCCGCTCGGTCGCCGCCAGCCCCGGGGCCGCCCGCGGAGCGAGCCGCGGGCCCGGCGAGCGGCCGGGGGGGCGCGGGGCCGCGCTGCCCGCGGGGCCGGACCTGCGGCACTTCCTGAGAGCCGCCGCCGTGCCGCCGCCCGCCGGGGAGCCGCGGCCCGAGCCGGAGCGGGGCGCTGCCGCCGGGCCCGGCACAGGTCGGTGCCGCCGGGCCCTGCCCTGCCCTGCCTGCCCTGCTCTGCCCTGCCCTGCCCTGCCAGCACCGCCGGCCCCGGGCCCTTGCGGCCCTGGCAGCCAGGCCGAGGCCAGCCCGAAGCTCCGGTGGGGCTCTCGGCGGAAGAGCTGCGGGGCTGCGGGCCCTGAGAGCGGCCCCGGCGCGAGGAGGAGGCCAGCTCGGCGGCCGCACGCTCGCTGCTGCGTCCCCGCTCCACGGAGATGCGCAGGGCAGCGGCCTGCGCCGTGCCTCCCGGGACGCTGCGGGTGCCAGCAGCAGCTGGGGCAGAGCTCCCAGGCCGCAGTGCCCGGAGGAGAGGGGCGTTCGTTGCGCCCAGTGCTGGGGCTGAGCAGCGCAGTAGCTTCGGCCTCTCCGCAAGCCACCGTCCAGGCCTCTGGTGCTGGAACGACGTGCTCGGAGGCACTCGGGTTTCCCAGTGCCGCTAGCAGAGCCTGCTTTAATTTTGGCTTGCCTTTTCTGTATAGGCTGGAAGGGAAAGCGCCTTTTCTGTATAGCCTGGAAGGGAAAGCGCCTTTTCTGCGGCTCGCCTGTTGCGGGACTGCAGCTTCCTTCCCGTGGAGGAGATCACAGAAGGAGCTTGTAAACGGGAGATTGATTCAGGGCAGACATCTGCGTCACCCCCATCTCTGTCTTTGTTGCAGTGTACCTGGAGACCTATGGCTGCCAGATGAACGTCAACGACACTGAGATCGCTTGGGCTATCCTGCAAAAGAACGGCTACACGAGGACAAAGGACGTGGATGAGGTGAGGAGCCTCGGCAGCTCTTCTGTAAAGCAGGCCTGGGAGAGCTTCACACCGCCACCGAGTCCCAGGTTTTATCTTGAGTGCCGTCCCACAGGGTGGTGGGATGTGTGCGGTGAAGGAAACTACTGAACAAGCCTGCTAGAAAGCTGCAGGGTTTTTGTTTTGTTCTGTTTTCCTTTAAACTGCTGGGTTCCCTCTCAGCTGGGGGGGGACTGGACGCAGTGGGATGCTCCTGACTTATCCTCACCTGAGTTTACTTGTGCTGTTTTGTGGAAGGCTCTGCTTGTTTTCTGCTAAGTTTTCTTGCAACTTTGGTCGTTGAAACGCAGAGTGTTTTTAGACAGATCCTTTTTGCTAAGTGAAGTGAGTTTTATAGTCTACTTGTTCAGGTTGTGTGTGCGGTTTTTACAATTTCTCCTTCCTTCTCTGTCATCCTCAATCTAGGCAGATGTGATTCTGCTTGTTACCTGTTCTGTGAGGTAAGGAAACTTTTGTCACTGCTGTTTTTTGGATGGTTTTAAAGGAATTGCAATTTGAAAACTGAGGAGATAAATACATTGTGTAATGAAAACAGCAGGCGGATGTGAAACTGCCCATTTAGCTTAGGCCAGAGCTAGTTGATGTTATGATACATAACGCTAATTGTGCAATTAATTACTGTGGAGTGAGAAAAAGCTCCTTGGTAGTGTACGCTGTGTCTCTATCTCATGGGCAGTGAGAGACTCACAAACGTTTGTGCTTGGATGATTTTTGTTTTTTTACTTTTTGACTCTTGTGTTTGGTTGAAGTGCCTTTCTCTTTAGTACAAGGCCTGTACTGCAAAAAATTGGGAAACCGATTTAGGGTATATTTGGGATAAAATGTATAGGGAACTTTGCTTGTTTTTTTCCTGCATGCAGATGTTGAACGTGCACTGTCTCTCGCAAGGTAGCTGATATTTGCTGGCTAAGGCAGACTTTTTCTCTGCAAGAGCTTAGTGTGGGAGTTGTTTCTGAAGCGTTGAGGTTCCTAAGCAAGCAAAATAGCAGCAGATAAGTCAAGACATAATCTACACAGCACAGAAAGCGCTTCCACGTACCATCAGATCCATCAGGGGGATGATTCTTGGTTCCCTGTCTTCAGTTCAATTCTCCCCTGAAAGCACTTGAGCTGCTTTGAGCTGCTTTGAGCTGGAGGACTGTCGAAGCGCAGCAATGGGACTAACCCCTGCTTTCCTGCTTCCCAGGGAGAAGGCTGAGCAGGCTATCTGGAATCGCCTGCGGCACCTCAAGGCACTGAAAGCCCGGCGGCACCAGGATCGGCCGCCTCTCCGCATCGGGATTCTAGGTACGTGGTGGGCTGTGCGGCGGTGGGGAGCACGCGCTGTTGTGCCACATCCCATCACGCTGCGTTTCCTCTCCCCTCTGGTGGCATCAGGCCTTTTCCGCGGGGTGAAAGCAGGTAGCGAAGGGGTGCGGCAGGCTGACCGAGGGTGGGCACGTCCTCACAAGGACCCTTCTCCTTTGGTGGCAGGATGCATGGCTGAGAGGCTTAAGGAGGAGATTCTGCACAGGGAGAAGCTAGTCGATATCGTGGCAGGCCCCGACGCGTATCGTGACCTTCCTCGGCTGCTGGCCGTGGCTGAGTCTGGGCAGCAAGCTGCTAACGTCCTGCTGTCGCTGGATGAGACTTACGCAGATGTTCTGCCTGTCCAGACTAGCGCAGGTGGCACGACAGCATTTGTGTAAGTACCTTATTTCCTGTGCACGTTTCTGTGGGTTTTGTTTGGAAATACTGCTGTCCAGAACAGACGTGCCAGTGACAGCAGCTACCCAAAACAGGCAATGCTCAATTTATTTCTGATACAATAAAACTCAACAGTGAATCAGAGCTATTGCCATGCAGGTAATGTTCCCTGTCTTCCCTCCAGCCCAGCAAGCGCTCTGCCTCGGAGCTGTGTGGGAGGAACGATGGCAACATCAAAGTGATCTTCCCTGATGCCGAGATAAAGGATGCCACAGGCTGCAAGGCTCTGGTCAGAGCCCAGCCAGGAGACTATGTTTTGGTGAAGGTGACCTGCCTGTAATTCTTGTTTCCTTAGGCTCTTTTTTCTGCGCAGTGCTGTTTCCTACAAGAGCTGCTGCCCAGAGAGCCTAAAATTAGAGTGGATCCTCCTTGGCCTTTTTGTTCCTGAGGAATGTTGTGCTGTTTCTTTCAGGTGACCTCTGCCAGTTCTCAGACCTTGAAGGGAGTTCCGCTTTGTCGTACCACCCTTGCCTGCTCTACAGCGTGACACTGTCCGGTGGCAGCAGGGATAACTCAAAAGTAGCACGTTTTCCCCAGGAAGAAACAACAAAGTTTGGACAGGTGGAGATGGGGCAGAAACAGTGATGTGTTGTATTTTATCTATACATATTAGGCATATTTATGAGATATTTATGTCTGCAGGGCAGATCATTCCTCATAGCTCCGCTGAATTTAGGAGCTGCAAAAACTGGGAGAACCTAGAAAACACAACTCTAGTAACTGCTGGAGAATCGCAGGAGAACTGCCGAAGGGATGAACAACTTGAAGAACAAGATTGTTGAGAAGATTGTGATGAATTCTTTCCAAATAATAAATTCCTCAACTGCAAAATGTTTGGAAGGGGGAAGTAAGAACTTCGGCACAGCCCATGGCGAAGCTGAGCCCCTGACCCGGGGCTGGGCTCCAGGTGTAAGGGTGAAGGGATCCTGGTGCCCCCAGAACCAGCATCTTTCCCGGTGGCTGGCAGCAGGGCAGATCCCCTCCCTGGCCAGCTGCAGCTCACCCTTGGCCCTGCAGTGCACAGAGCAAGGCGTGCTCAGGGGGGCCAGGTACGAGCTGGAGGTGGGAACGTGCTTCGGGCAGCCGACGGCGGGTCTGGGAGCCCGCCCAGAGAGAACGTGGCCTTGGTTAATGCAGCTTAATTAGCTTTAATGTGCTTTAGCTAAAGCACTTTGCAGTCACACTTTGGTTAATTCTTCTTGACATTTTCTGTGTCTGTACCCAGAAATCTGCCGCCGTCGGGCCTGGAAGGAGGAGCTGCGGGGCCTGGGCAGAGAGGGAGGAAAGCGAGGCCCTGCTCACTGCCTGGTCTGCACGTGCGCTCCCTGTGGATTTCCCCTCACACGTGCCATTCAACGCCGCTTTTCTCACGCTTGGTCTGCCTGCACGACATCCCTTCCTGGGGGACCTCGGCCAGGGGGCCTCCTGCCCCAACACCCCGAGCTCGGCTCCTTCCCGTCCCGGCGTGGCGGCGCAGAGCGGGGCCGGGGATGGGCCAGCCCTGCACAGCCCTGGCACGTCCCAAAACCAGCTCTTCTGAAACCAAACCAAACTCTCCCTGGCCAAGCTCATTTGGCACTGATGAAAAAGCAAAAGAAATCAGAAAGAGAAGCCTGGTCCCGCTGAGCCACGGGGCTGCTCCATGCCACGGGCAGCCCCCAGCCCGGCCGTTCCCCCCGCAGCCGCAGGGGGGTCTCTGAGGGGTGGGGGGTGCAGGCTGCGGTCCGGAGGGGCGAGGGCGTGCACGCTGCCAGCAGCCCTGTCCCAAACCCGCTGACACCCCAATGCCGTCCCCCGAGACCCCACGCTGCCCTCCCCGTCCTGCCTGGCTGCCACTCGCTGCGGGGAAGCTGCCGAGCCCGTGGAGACTGGGGGGCACTGGTGGACCCGCAGCCAGGGGAAAGTGGGGCGTCAGAGCGGGGACAGCCCCGCTGCCAGGGGGGGCAATCTCATCGCCCTCATCAAAACCCAGCCGCAAGGTGGATTGCTACGGGACGGATCCACTGAATAAACAGAGCCACTTTCCTGCCAATGGAATAAAAACGCACAGAACTTCCTAAAGCAGCAGGGACGGTGTCGGCCAAAGCCAGGAGAAAAGTATTGACTGATGGAGGCACCAGACACAGCCCGGGTTGCGCTGAGGAATATTTTGGCCTCGAACGCCTAGAAATGTTTTTGTTAAGTGTCACAAAGCACTTCATCACCGCGAGAGGTTTTTGGGGTAAACACGGCGCAGCAGCTTTGTGTTCGTGCGAGAGGCTGAGGCGAGCCTGGCCAGGGAGTGATTAGAAATCAAAAAGGAACCAATTAGCCCACTTCCCTCCACCAGCTGCAAGGGAGTGCAGGAATGAAACAAAAGGCGTGAGGGAGCATAAGGAGATTTACATTTGCAAAGCTATTTCCATTTTAATAAGCCAAAGTGCTGTTAAATAGAGATTGATATTTCTCCCCAAATACCCATATTTTCCAGAAGTGGTTTATACCAACACGGCGAGCCGGGCTTTGGTGTTTTGGTGCAGGGAAGTTGTTTAACTCACACCCAACGCCACAGGGTGACTCCGCTCCCTCTCCTCTCCCCAGCTCAGGAGGGAGCGAGCTTTGAACGCTCGGGCCGGCAGTGAACAACAGCTCCTCTCCCTCTTCCGCAGCTCCCCATCAGCGAGCTTGGCAGGGCAGGACGCAAACGCTCACCCACAGCCCCGGCACGGAGGAGCCGGAGGCCGGCGCTCAACGCAGCATCGCCCGGGAGCCCGAGGCAACGGCGCGTGCGGCTGCGGCGACGGACGGCCGGCCGGCCCGGGGGGGATGCGCCGCACGTCCCTGTGCCCGCGAGGCCGGCACGGCTCGGGCAGCGGCACCCGCTTGGTGCACCCCAAGCTTTGCAGGGACGTTGAAGCCCTCGGGCCCCGCGCACGCCTCGCCCCGAGCCCGCTGCCACCCGACGCCTCCGCGCTCGGTGCCAGCCTCGTGCTCGGGCGCGCGGGGCGCGGGCAGCAGGTGCTCGGGGCAGCGGCAGCGTAAAGGATAGGAAAGCAGAAGGCATTACCATGCTTAATGGGAAGTGGCAGAGGGCCCGGGGGAGACCGCGGCAACAACTGTCCCTTCCCTCTTCCTTCCTCGGGGCCCGAGCGCTGCCTTATTGCCCGCGGCTGGCCCGCCGCGCTCCGCCGCTCCGCTGCGGCTTCTCCCCGGCTGGTGGCTCCTCGACGAGGTCCCGGTGCCCCGCGACGAGGTCCCGGTGCCCCGCGGGCGCTGCGGGGCTGCCGCCACCCCCGGCCCCATCGGCGCGCCCGGGCCGCCGGCCGGGCAGGCTCCCTCCCAGCGGCCGCGTCAATGTGGGAAAAAAAAAACAGAACGAAAGAAAAGAAGAAGAAAAAGAGCGAGCCCCGCTGGCGGGGGAGGGGAGGGGAGGGCGGAGGGGAGGAGAGGGAGGGGAGCGGAGGAGAGGGGAGGGAAGGGAAAGGAAGGGGGGCGCAGCGGGGGCTGCCCGTGGGACGCGGCGCTCGGTGGCTCCGGCTGCCAGCGCTGCCCGGCCACGGGGCGCCGAGTGGGGTGGCCCTGGGGTGGCCTTTGGGTGGTCCTGGGGTGGCCCTGGGGTGGCCGTTGGGTGGCCGTGCCGTGGCCATGGGACGCCCACAGTCCCGGTGCGGAGCTGTCGCGGTGCCAGCCCCGACGAGCGAAGGTGCCCACGGGGGCCACGCTCCCACCCGCTCCGCTCCCCCCCCCCGAGCCCCCACTGCGGGACTGCGCTGCCCGGGGCTGCTCCGTGCCCAGCTCGGGGGGCAGCGGGGCTGCAAAGCCCCCGGCCAGCCCCGTGCCCGGCTGCGTCCCGCTGCCCATCGCCGTCCTTCCCAGCACCAGGGACCTGCAAAAGTCTGGCGTGTGCACGTGCGTGCGTACAGCGCGTGTGTGCGAGTGTTCATACGTGCAGGCGTACGCCGGTTGTGGTGGATTTCCCCTTTTTAAATTAATACGGGCCGGTGTCTGCCAAAGAGAGCACTTCGCAGAACTCCGAGTTTTTACTTCGGGGTTGGCCCAAAGGTAGAGCAGAAGCAAAGTGCCTTTGACAGCTCTCTGGGATGATTCAGCCATGGAAAGTACCTCTCTGGGGGCAGAGCGGGTGATCAGGCAGCCAGGGTGCCCGCCCTCGTGTTTGCGGGCAAAGACTCAGGGCTGGGCTGGGGACGAGAGCGGGGATGGCTGGGCCGGCTGCAGCGTGGGCCGTGGGCTGCCGGGGCAGCGTCGGTAACAAAGATTTCTCCGGGGATCAGCGAGCAGCCGAAGGACACGCTGTGAAAACAAGCCGAGGCGGGAGGAGGTACAGCTGGGGAGCTTGGAGGGAGGAACGGCGCGAGGGAGGGCTTTCTGCGTTTGCCTCCCATTTCCGTGGGAGCAAGCGAGAGCCCTTTTGTCGCCAGCGCAGAGCACGAGCGCTGCGGGGCTCAGGCGCCAGCAGCTGTGTGCGGGCAGCGGCTCGGCCGTGGGGAGCGGGGCCGGGGCGCCCGCTGCAGCCCCCTGCAGCCCCCTGCTCGGCTCCAGACCCCCAGGCACCGCCGCAGCTTCGTCGACGCTGGCACACAGCTGGCCCCCGGCCCCAGCCGTCTGCCCAGGAACCCTCACGCCAACTGGGGCCCACTGGGCCAGCTCCTCCCTTCCCCACCAGCCGCCAATTGCTCCTTTAATTGCGTTAGTTCACATAGTCTGCTTCAGCCTTTTTATGGATTCCCTGAGCGTGGGGTAGGAGGGAGCATGAGATCATGCTCTGGCCTCCTGGGATTGCCTGGTTACCTCTGAAGCGAGCCCAGGAACTCGCTTTGGCTTCTGCGCCTTCGGAGAGCTGCTGCAGGCGGGCGGGGGGTGGCTGAGGGGTCCCGCACCAGCAGTTGGGGCGAGCAGAGAGGATGGCCTGATGTGAAGCCTGGTGGGACCCCGACCCTGGTGGGACCCCCACCCTGGGCCCTGCAGTGTCCCCGAGGCCAGCAGCTCCCTGCCTGGCCGTGGGTTCCTCTTTCCTGGGGTGCTCGCCCTGTGACTGCCCCCAGCATGGCAGGGTCTGGCCCCGCACCCCCCAGAGCGGCTCCCTGCACCCTCCTGCTGCCCTGGGACAGCCAGGTGGGGGGGCAGGGGGGCAGGGGCCAGGCCTGCCCAGCAAAGGGCAGAGCTTCTGGGGGCCTCCCGGGACCCCTGGCCCCATGAGCTCACCCTCCTCTTTGGCTCCCTTTCTCCACCTCCTGTTTTGCCCGAGCAGCTGCTGGGGCAGGCTGCATGTGGCCTCTCGCCCTGCCCCTCCGGCGGCACAGAGCCACCATTCAGAGCCCCCCCCCCCAGCCCCGGCCCTGCCTGAGGTCATCATTCCTGCATTTTTATTTTTACTTTTCTGCAAAATCACCCCCTCTGCTCTCCGCGTCCCCTTTTGTCTCCCCGAGGCTCCCAGACTCGTGCCGGGAGGCGGCGTGCCCTGGGGGGGAGCAGCGTGTTGGGGTGCTGGCAGCCCCCCGCGGGTGGGGGACGCCCTGGCTGTGGAGCTGCTCTGGGGGGCCCTGGGACAGCACCAGGACGCTGGGGCAGAGGCAGAGCGCGGGTGGTGAGCCCGGTGTTGGGGAAGGTCCCGGGGGCCAAGCTCCCGCTGGGAGCCCCATTGCTTGCGGCCAAACCCCTGCACCCGGGGTCCTCATCTGCAAATTGACGCTTCTCGCTGCGCCCCCCTGGTTTTAGCTCTTGCGTCCCCGAGCGTGTCCGGTCACTTGTCTTTGATGCTGGCGTCAGGGCTGGCGTCAGCTGGTGACCCTGCGCTGGCCGAGAGCCTTCCCTGCCTCCCAGGAGCAGCCGGAGCTGGGTCACGCCGATCCTGCAGCTGGGAAAACAGCGTCGGGGGAGCCCCCACGCTGCCTGACTGTATTTTGAGGTGCTGCTGGATTGAAGGCTGTGGGGGGCTCCCAGCAGCAGGTGAGGGTGGGCAGTGGCGGTGATTCGGCACAGGGGCTGGAGCCACAGCCCCCGGCGCCCCGATGCTGGCGGCCTTTCGCAGAGGTGTGGGTGACATCCCTGCAGCTCCAGGGATGTCCGTGGTGGCCCCTGGCCCTGGGCAGAGCCCTCTGGCCCTGTTGGTGGCAAAGGGGAGTTGCGGATAGAGGGAGGGTTTTATTCCTGGCTGTGGACTTCCCTTGTTCCAGGTTCCCTCTGAAACTGGCTGGGTTGCTCTCACTTTTTTGCTGAGTGCCCCTGGGGTTTCCCCACGGTTTCCCCATTAGAGCATTTGCCAGACCACAGCTGGGCTTTGTGGCCACAAATAAAAGCCAGATAAGCCGGAATCAGAGATACCTCTGGCACCAGCCTGCTCGTCTTTGATGTGGCCGTCCGGGCTGGCATCAGCTGGTGACCCGGTGCTGGCAGAGAGCCATCGCCACGGGGAAGTCCCGTGGTGTTTGTGGCACCGCACACAACGGATGTGGATGGGTTTCCTCGCCAAAGTCTCGTGCCTGGGTGTCCTGCTCGCTGCCTGAGGTGTGGTGGCCTGGCCGCACGTGCTGCCTCTGCCAGCAGCGGTGGGGCACAGGCCGTGCACCCACCGCGGCCACGCCAGCAGTGCTGGGGATGGAGCAGGGCCGCAGCCAAAGCCCAGGTCCCCTCTGAGAGCCCAAGGACACAATTGCAGGATGGGTTTGGCCATTGCATCATGTAGGAGATGTGGAAAGAGCTGCGAGCAGGACCGGGAACTGCCTGCACGTGGCAAGGAGCATGTGGGGCCAGAGGACAACATGGTGGGGGGGAAGGATGGCAGGGGGACGGAAGCACACAGGTCCTGAGCCGTGTCCCAGGGCTGCCGGCGGAGAGGAACCTCCCAGCTCTGCCAGGCGATGCTGTGCACTGCCCAGCAAGCCCTGTGCCCCTGTGGGGTGGCCAGGCCCAGCTCTGGCAGCCCTGGGGAGCACAGCAGCCCGCCGAGCGGCCGGGCCGGGCCGGGCTTTGCAGTTAATTCACTGCTGTCACCCCCAGCAGGAAGCGCTGCCGGGACTAGCCCTCGGTGTTGGGTGTTAGAAGTGGTTCCAACTGTTCCTTGACAAACACGGGATTGTTTGGTCAGGGTTCATGCTGTGTTTTTTCAGTTCAACTTTAAAATTTGCTCAAAGCCAGAAGGAAAACGTTGTGTTTGTGCTTCCTCAGCATGCTGCCCCCCATGAAATTTCATTTCTCCTCACGGAAGAGGTTCTGGTTCCTTAATGCTCACCCTGAGTGTCTTAAATATCATTTTGAAACTGCCCCGTAGAGATGCCGTGCCACAAACGTGCGCCTCCGGGGAGTTCCTCCTTCACTGCGAGCAAGACTCAGCAGAAAGCTGAAACGGGGCTTTGGCTCTTGAACCTTCTCCTCTGCTCTGGGCTTCCTCTTTCTGTGTACAACGAGCTCTGCCCTGGGGCTCCTGGGCACCAGGGATGTGTTGGGGCCGGTGCTGATGGCTCCAGGCAGCCCACGGAGCATCCCGCGGGACGCGGCTCTCCCCCGGGCCGTGTGCCCTGTGCTGGCAGGCGCTGTCACCACCCGGCCTGCCGGGCCGCTGGGTCCCGCGTGGGCTCCTGCTGCTGCCTCACAGCACAGCCCCAGCAGCCGGACCCAAAGGGGCAGGGCCGACCCATCACGCTCAGCAAACCGGCGGCTCGGGGACATGGAGACTGCGGTCCTGCTCCCCAAAGCCTCGTCTGCAAGTTTGGTGTGCGCTTGTCGCGCGCGGGCGAGGCAGCCTGCAACTACGGGGAAGAAAGACAGAAGGATCTGAGGTCCCCGGTCTCGCCAGCACCGAGCCTCCCTGTGCCGGAGCCTCCAGCAAAGCCATCCCAGGCTCTGCGGCCCTGCCTGGGGTGCTGCTCTCCAGGCTCCGTGGCACAGGCATGCCAGGCCGCTGTGCTTGAGCAATAGCTGGATTTCACAAATGCTAAATGCAGGGATGTTGCCTCTGGACAGATAGGAGTGCTGGGCGATCACCAGCCACATGAAGTTTAACAAAAGCAAGTGCTGGGTCCTGCACCTGGGACGGGGCAACCCTGGCTATACGTACAGACTGGGCGACGAGACGCTGGAGAGCAGCCCCGCAGAGAGGGATCTGGGGGTTGTGGTTGACAGCAAGTTAAATGTGAGCCAGCAGTGTGCCCTGGCAGCCAGGAGGGCCAACCGTATCCTGGGGTGCATCAAGCATGGCCTTGATAGTCGGTCGAGGGAGGTGATTGTCCCGCTCTGCTCTGCGCCGGTGCGGCCTCACCTCGAGTACTGTGTGCCGTTCTGGGCACCACAGTACAAAAAGGACATTAAACTGTTGGAGAGTGTCCAGAGGAGGGTGATGAAGATGGTGAAGGGCCTAGAGGGGAAGACATAAGAGGAGCGGCTGAGGTCACTGGGCCTGTTCAGCCTGGAGAAGAGGAGGCTGAGGGGAGACCTCATCGCGGCCTACAACTTCCTCGCGAGAGGGAGTGGCGGGGCAGGGGACCTATTCTCCATAAACACCAGAGATAGGACCCACGGGAACAGTGTTAAGCTGAGGCAGGGGAGGTTTAGGCTGGACATCAGGAAGAGGTTCTTCACCAAGAGGGTGGTCGCACACTGGAACAGGCTCCCCAGGGAAGGAGTCACTGCACCAAGCCTGTCTGAATTTAAGAAGCGATTGGACTGTGCAATTAGTCATATGGTCTAAAATTTTGGGTAGACTTGTGTGGTGCCAGGAGTTGAACTTCATGATCATTATGGGTCCCTTCCAACTCGGGATATTCTGTGATTCTATGATTCTGTGAACTAGGACTTCCCTGGTTACAGGGAGGGATCTGCCCGCATCAGCTGCTGAGGACTTCCCTTGCTGCTTCCAGAAAGGAAAATAAAAGCTAATCACTTCTAAATCACTTTTTCTTCCACCAGCTCTCGTAGTGGTGGCCAGGGAGCAGCAGGGCTGCTGGGCTCTGCAGAAAGCCCAAGGCAGCAGGGGGGCTCTGCCCTGCCCAGCCCTGCCCCACAGACTGCTGCCTCCCCGCCTCGCTGCACCCCCTCGTGCACCCGTCGTGAGCCCAAGAGCTGTGGCACCTGGGACCCCAGAAATTTTGCATCTGGCGCTCATCCGTGGTACAAGAGACATCTCCTGGGCATGGCTGCTGCTGGGCAGAGCTCTGGGGCTGGGGTCGGGAGGTGCGCGGGCACCCCTCAGTCCTCGATTCCGTCCCCCCTCGGCCCCGTTGTGGCCACCCAAGCTGAGGTGAGGGCCTCTTGGCCAGCCCCTGGGTGTGAGGTGACTTGGGATTTTCTTGCAGGAGGCAAAAAGACGTAACTTTAGCCCTTGTTGTGCCCCAAGGCTGTTCCACTGGTAATGCTACAACCAGTGCCTTGGATGGGTCTGGGTCGTGCTGGTGGCAGTTATTAGGGCAGAGTAGGGGCCCCACGGGGCAGGACAGGGGCAGCCTTTGCTGGGTAGAGGGCAAAGCAACCGGGCAGGGCAAAAAGCAAACAACTGCCCCATAAACTCAGCCAGCAGCAGGGAGCTGAGGCCAGCAGCAGGGAGCCGAAGCCAGCGGCTCGTCTGTGCCCCGGGTGGCTGCTGCTGTGGGGAGGGGCTGCGTGCCCCTGGCACGGGGCTGGGGCCGTTACCTCCTGGTCCTTGCCGGCCTTCCCTGCTGCTTTGGGAGCGGGGCAGCGGCCAAGCAGGAAGCACCAGGCTGAGGGGATGCCCCGTGTAGGCTGCAGAAGCGGATCTGTATCCTGCTTCATCCGCAGTTCCCCTTTTGGTGTGGATATAAAGGCGGTGTGGGCAGAGAGAGCCAGGCAGCAGCACGGCAGCGTCGGGCAGCCAGGATGGGAGTGTGGAGCCTTTTGGTGGCCAGCACGGTGCTGGCTTTGGGCCTGGCGCTCACTGGAGCCACCAACCCTGGCTTTGTGGTCAGGATCACCCAGGCAGGCTTGGACTACGGTGGGTTCGGCTCCTGATCTCCCTCTTCTCTTGCAGGTGCTGGCGGCGGAGGTGCAGAGCCGGGTGCTCGTGCAGTTCCAGGGCAGGACAGGGACAGCCTCGGCCATGCGTGCCAAAGGCAGCATCGGCCTGATGTCCCCATCTGCCCCTGCCGCTGTCTCCATCGAGTCCGTGCAGAGCAGCCAGACCCTGCGGGGGCTGGGGGCTGCGCTCAGGTGCCGATGGGGGAGACCCCGGCTCGAGGAGGCACAGGGCTGGTGGGGCAGGACGGTCCCGTGCTCATGGCACGCATCCAGGCAGCCGAGCCTGAGCCCCGGAGGAGCGAGCTGCGGTGGAGGGAGGCGGTGGGGAGGTGCCAGGAGGGAGGTGACGGAGATGGATGGGCTCTGTGTTGGGTTTATTGAGGCAGGCAGGGCCCCGGCTCCAGCGGAGCGCTGTTATGGATTGAAATACACTGTGAGAAACAGCTCATTTACCCAGCAGCTTTGCTAGCTGTCGGGAGAGGAGGACGTGACTCCCCTTCCCAGATGGATCCAGGCCACCGGTGTTTCCTTTAACCCTTTTGCCATGTGCCTGTTGCACGCTCCTGGCTCCCTTGGGAGGCCCGTGACCATGATGCTGTCCCTTTGCCCCCGCAGCCAAGCAGCACGGGGTTGCTATGTTGGAGAAGGAGCTGGCCCAGCTGAAGCTGCAAGACATCTCAGGTGATTCCCGAATCCGGATCTTGGGGAAGGTGCGCTACGAGATCTCCAGGTGAGCTCTGCCAGTGGCTTGGAGCGACTTGCTGCCCTCCCGGCCCCTGCGGGGAGCCTGGAGGGCCTCGGGGGAGCAGGGGGCCCCGGAGCAGTGAGGGCTGTCCTCTGCCCTGCAGCTCCCAAAATGTTGGCCCTGTCCTCGGTGAAGGGATGCCTCACCTCAGGAACCCACCTAGCATGAGCCCAGGCTGCGGGGTCCCGGGGTTCCAGCTCCTTGCCACCCCCTTGCAGCTCTCCTCCCGCTGCTGCCCTGGGTTTCCAGCACTGAGGAGCTGCTCTCACGGTGCCACAGGGACCGTGCTCCCAAAGGCACCGCTCTGCCCACGCAGTGCTGTTCCTTGGCAGGATGGGAGCTGGGGATGCTGCCGGCACGGTGCCTTCACTCCTGCCCTCCCCAGCTGGGCACCCAGTGTGAGGCACCCCCTCTCACATGCTTTTATTTTATTTTATTTTATTTTATTTTATTTTATTTTATTTTATTTTATTTTATTTTATTTTATTTTATTTTATTTTATTATTTTATTTTTTATATGTTAGGCTGAACCTTCGCAATTTCCAGTTGCCGCACTCGCAGATTTCCCTGGTCCCCAACGAGGGCCTGCAAGTCTCCATCTCCAACGCCTTTGCTGAGCTGGACGGGAACTGGCGTGTGAAGCTGCGCTTCCTGTGGGTACTCGGCTGTCCCTGCGCACAGCCCCTTCCCTGGCTCAGGCCCCTCACTCTGCATTTCCCTCCCTGGATCTGGGCAGGCTTTTTTCCCTCCTCTGCCTCCTTCGTGGTTTGGGCAGCTCTTGCTTTGTTACCTGCAGATGTCCTGACCCCCCCAGCTGGGCTGCAGCTGCTTTAGTCCCGCCGCCTGTGAGCCCCTAGCCCTGGGGGAGCACCGCAAGGTCCCTCTCCCCATGCCAGGGCACCCGCAGCTGGCCAGGCAGCGGTCATGCCTCTCGCAAATGGTCGGGGAGATAACGTGAGCGCCATCTCCCCTCTCGTCCCCTTTCTTGTCTTCCCTCTCCCTGCAGCCGGCAACGTGGGTCATTCAACCTGAAGCTGTCGCATGTCTACATCAAGACCATCCTGAAGCTGGGCAGAGATGCCTCTGGGAAGCCAACAGTTGATATCTCTGCCTGCAGCACCAGTATCTCCAATGTCCGCGTACGCTTTTCAGGCAAATTGAGGTAACATCACCGTGAAGGCCTAGAAATCCTGCGCGTTAGCCCAGCTGAGATGGGAAGGTGGCTGCCAGGCACAGTAGGTGCTTGAATCTGCTCTGAGTTTGTCCTGCTGTGGTTGCACATTTAAGGGAGAAGTTCTGGGGCAGTCACGAGACTTGTATGCATGTTGTTTACGAGCAGGTTTGTTTGCAAATGTAAACCCTGAGTCAAAGCTTGACTCCAGGCTGGCATGGGAATGGCATTCCCCAGTGTCCCACAGCTCCGGTGTCTCCCTTTCCTGCACAAATACTTCTGCAGCATCCTCTGAGATAGAGCAAAATTGACTCCCTCTCTGTTTTTCTCTGCAGTTGGCTTTACAACCTCTTCCGTAGAACCATTGAGTCCAAATTGAAGAAAACCTTGGAAGGCAAGGTACGTGAAAGAAGCTCGGTAGAGCTCCAGGCTTTCTGGTGATCTGTAGCCCTCACTTGTAGCAGCCGTTTCAAGGGCTCAGGTCACACCGACGGATTTAAGCAGGGCCAGAGCGTGCGGGCACATTGCTGATTTGGTGGAAGCTGTGAGGAATGGGCACATGCTAAGTGCAGCCCCATAGCAGCATGTGGCTCGGGCTGGATTCTAAACCTGCAGCGTTTGCCAAAGCCCAGTATAATTGGTTCCCAATTAACAAATACTTCTCTTTCCATGTGGTCAGTTAATTAGATCTTATGCCTCGGCCAAACTCATTGTAGCAGAGGAAACCCGCTCAGAGCCGCCCTTTAAATGGCCTGCACTCATCCGTGCTTTTGGGAGCAATAGGTTAGAAATCCTCTTCTCTGGATTTCAGCTGCTTGCCGTCTTGTTGTAATGGGGTGCACCAGGGAAGCCCTGGTACCTTCAGCCCTGTACAAAAGCCTACGTGCGGGAGACTCGCGTCAAGACATGGAAACAAGCTGTTAGCAATAATTACTACAAGGCTCGCTGGCATGAGCTGCAACCTCCCCGGCCGTGAACCTTGCTCGGGAAGGAGGCAGTTGGAGAGCAGGCAAATCCCACCCTGCCGCAGGTCGGGTCCTGGCCGCGGCGCATTTGGCTCTGGCCGACGCCATCTCGTGCTGCCTGGGGCCACCTGGAGCCCTGGCAGCAGATGGGCTGGCAGCAGGAGCGAGGCTGGGGCCGGGCAGAAAGGCTTTCATGCTGCGGTATCTCCTGGAAGGAGGCAGCTGGGGAATCTGCCCCGGCAGCCCGGCCGAGCCCCTTCGCCAGACACGCGTTTCTCCAGGGGCTTTCTCCCTGCTCGAGATGGAGCAGAGGAGAGGCCAGGGCTGGGAGTGCTGCAGGACCCTGCTCAGCCCTGTCCCTGCCCCGATCTTGCTCCAGCCACCTGTGGGCACCTGCAGCTCTTGCTGCGGGGCTGGGCAGCGCCCTGCCCCAGGGGCCAGGAGGGACCTGGGGGTCCAGCACCCGCAGACAAATACGGACTTGATGATCTCTGTAGGTCCCTTCCAAGTGAACTGTTCCGTCCTGCTCTATTCTATGCTTCTACGATTCTGTTCTACTAGGCAGGGGGACAAGCAGCTTACCAGCAGGCCTCTGCTGGTAAAGTCATGCCCAAGGCTCCGTCCCTCCTCTTCCTCCCGGCAGTGCAGCCTGCCACCAGGTGTTGCCAGCGCGGCCGCTGCTCCTCCAGAGCTCTGCGTCTCGCTGTCAGCTGCTGCCTGCTGGCTGCCTGGTCAGGCAGATGACGGCCTCATCCTGCATGGGGGTTCTTGTGCCAGTATGGCGTTGGAAGAGAGCAGGCTTTTGCAAAGAATACAAACAGCACTGGGCAGCAGAGCACGTGCCCGAGGCTTCCGCACGGGGCTGTGTGCCCCAGCAGAGCCAGGCTGCTGAGCTCCCTTGCCTTTGTTTCCCCAGGTCTGCGGAAGCCTGAGTAGCTCTGTCAGAAGATTCCTACAGCCTTACCTCCAGACCGTACCAGGTACCGCGCGAGCACTGCACGGGGCTTGGGGAGATTTCTTCCTAGCGTTTCCTGGCCACGGGGATGGTGTTTTACCTTGTGCCCACTCCATTTCTTTGTATTTCCGCACACGTGCCGGGAGCTGGGGAGCACCACACAGCAGAGTTGTCACCATGCACTCAGTCCTCCCACAGGGAGAGACGGTGCCGAGATGGGGCACCCGCACGCAGCCTCCCTGAGCCGTGCCCCAGGGCTGGTGGAGCGCAGGCTGCCTCGGCAAGGGGACCTGGATGGCGTCCAGGAATTAGTTTGCGTGGCTGAGAAACAGAGTGAAGAGGAAAATGCAACTTTTATTTCTAAACAGAAGCAGACGCATGTGAAACTGCTATTGTGCTGTTGTACCAGGAAGCCGGGGCAAGGCTCTGCCCAGGCGTCATGGAGGCAAGCTGCTCCTGGCTCTCGCTCACCCTCTGCCCCGTGTCTTGCAGTCACAGCCAAGATAGATACCACGGTCGGGATCGATTACTCCTTGACAGCACCCCCGGTTGCCACTGCCCAGTTCCTCAATGCGGACCTGAAGGTGAGAGGCTGCCCGCGGGGACCTCGGTGTGGCTGATGCCATTGCAGGGCGCAGGAGGGAGGCGGGGGTCAGTCACCGCCTGCAAACGCCGTTCCCCAGCGTGGCTGAGCCCCACCAGCCCTGCTTCACCCACTCCCGTCCTTCCAGGGCGAATGCTTCTCCCTGGCACAGCACACCGCCATCCCCTTCACGCCGCCAGCGCTGGCCTTTCCTCCCGATCACAGCCGCATGGTTTACTTCGGGGTCTCCAGCTACTTCTTCAACACCGCCAGCTTCGCCTACCACACGGCTGGGGCACTGGTCTTTGAAATCACAGACTCCATGGTAAGGAGGCGAGGTGGGATGGGGTCAGCGGCTGGCAGACTCGCAGGGCTCCTCTGCGCCGTGTTCTCCTCCACACTTCCCCATGGAGCTGCGCTGGGCGCAGAGCAGGGGCTGAGATGTCCTTGCTGCACGCACGAGGTGCACGAGGGGCTGATCCTGCCCCAGCGCCGCGCTGCGTTGCCGGGCAGTAACCGTCCTCCTCCCGCAGATCCCGAAGGACATCGAATTCCGTTTGAACACCTCCACCTTCGCGGCCTTCCTTCCCCAGGTGAGCCCCAGCCCTGCCCGGCACAGGCTCTGTGCGAGGCGGCCCCCCAGAGAGCCCAGCCCCACGTTCCCAGCGAGGGGGAGCCGCAGCGGGGCCGTGCTCTGGGTGCTGCATCCCTGCACCCCGTGGGCTGCTGGCATGGGAAGGAGCTCGGCAGCAGCAGGCTGCAGAGCCACGGGAGGTTTTGTGCTGCGGTTCCTCCCCTCTCCCTGCTCCTTTGCAGCTGGACGAGATGTACCCCAACATGCCGATGAAGTTCAGGCTGTCCACTCCCTCCGCCCCGTTCCTGAGCATCGGACCAGACGGGGTCTCGCTCCAGCCTGTTGTGGACATCCAGGCTTACGCCATCTATCCCAACGGCAGCCTGGCCCCCCTCTTCCTCCTCAGCTTGGTGAGTTGGGGTCCGGGGCTGCCGTGGTGCCCCGTGAGCGCTGCCTGCACCTCAGTGAGCAAAGGTGGGAGCTCCCGAGCTGTGCAGCACCCTCCCTTTGTGTTTGGCGATCCTGGGCCATCCGTGCCGTGCTCCTGCTGAGAGGTGCCTCCTGAAAGCAGCCCAGTCGGGTACATGGAGCACCCCAGCACAAATACCCGAGCTCACAAACGCCGGTTTTCATGCTGGGTGCGACTGGGGCCCTGACTGCAGGGCGGTCTGGCTGCCTTTGGGCTGCTCTGAGCTATTCCCCCTGTGCCCATTTCGGGGCGAGCTGGGTGGGCACTGCCAGAGCTCTGCCTCTTTCCCCAGACAGGCAACGTGTCTGCCACCGCCGACGTGAGGTCCGGCCGCATGGTTGGGAGCCTGGCCCTGGGCAGGTGAGCTGCAGGTCCCGGTGAAGCTGCTGCTGAGGGGGGTGCCGGGGATGGGGACCTGGGGCAGAGGGGATGAGCTGCGGCTGGAGGGAGCGGGACAGGCACGGGCACTGCAAAGCACCGCTTCTCTCCGCACAGGATGAAGCTCACGCTGAAGCATTCAGATGTCGGCACTGGAAGTTTCGAGGTAAGCTGTCCCTGACCACGACCAGAGACCCCAGCATGGAGGTGGGAGCCTGCCAGGTGCTGAGGAAGGGACTCACCCCCTCGCACGCACCACCAAGGGATGCTGACCCCACGGGCACCTCCCGTACCAGCCTGTGAGACTGGGCGAGGGAGCAGAGCCGGCCACTATCCCCTTTTTCACCCCTGTGCTTCCTACTCCACCAGCATGGCCCAGAGAAAACCACAGGTCTCTGGTGATGTGCGCACCCATCCCAGCTTCTCCTTTATTTTACTCTTCCTAATTATCCTCTGGGATCTGGTCACCTGCTCTCCCACAGACTAAGCTCTTTTCCTTCTCCCTCTCTCTGCATCTCCAGGTGGAAACGGTGCAGTCAATAACGAACATAGTTGCCTCCAGTGTCCTGCTCCCACGTCTTAATGGTAATAACCTGCTGAGGGGAATGGGGCTGCCGGAACAGACACCAGTCAGGTCACTCTGTCAGGGCAGGCCCAGTTTGTTAACTGAGCCCCTGCTGCCAGGCCTGCTCAGAAGGTAAAACCTGCGGAGAGGAGGCAGCAGCAGCAGCGCCTGGCGTGTCTGGGGTTGGCAGAGGAGGGCTGCGGGTAACCGAGTGCGGGAGCCTCTCCGCACTGTGACACGCATCCAGAAGTGAACGCAATGGAAAAAATGAGCCTGACACACATCCTAATGCGTTCCAGACCCTCTCCCCCGCCCGCTGCTTCTCATTACAGCTGAACAAATCAGCCCAGAGCGGGGCCGGAGGCTGCCAGGGGCCCCAGGGGCACAGCACAACGTGAAGCCCCCAGACCTTAGTGTAGCCTGGAGGAGCTCCCTCTGCCTTCCCAGGGCCTGGGGGGGCAAAGGAAGGGCCGGGGGTAGGAAGTGGCCTCAGCTTTGCACAGCCCCTTGCTCCCTCTTGCTTCTCGTTCCAACACAGCCGTGTGTGTTTTCTTTTCCAGAGAGATTAGGTAAGGGCTTCCCTCTGCCACTGCCAGCCCAAGTACAGCTCTCCGACCTCCTCGTGCAGTTTCATGAGGTGAGTGGAGGGTCCGGAGCCTGTCCTGCCACTCGCCCCCGAGAGGCGGGGGTCAGGCGAGGTGCCCCGAGAAGGGGGATGAAGCAAATTTCATGCACAGCGGTGGCTCAGGCAGGGCTGCGTTCTGCAGATTTTAAGACCGGGGCCTGACTTTCCCACGCCGCTTTTTATAGTCAGCAGAGCTCCGGGGCAGCTCAGCCGCGAGCCTGACGGGGCTCTGCGTGTGGCGGCTGAGTAGCTGCAGCCCAGGACGCGGCTGCGTGCGGTGGGACCCAGGCAGGAGGGAGGAATCCTGCGCGTTGGGAGGCCTGGGGAGGCCCCGGAGGAGTGCCACTGACTGGATGCTGGATGTTTATGGCGGGGTGTGGCTGTGAAACGTCTTCGGAGCCCCTCCGGAGCTAAAATTAGCCAGCAAGGATGGCAGAAGCACAATGCCCACGCTCCCTCCCCAAAGCGGGCGGGTGATGAGCAGGGCTGGCTCCAGCAGCAAAGCAGCTGCAAGGACGCATCGCAGACTTCCTCTCTCCTTCTCCTAGAATTTCCTGCTGTTTGGAGCAAACGTTCACTACCAGCCCAGGCAAGGCAGATAGATGACCAAGGCGACCTTCAGCACCGACAACGCCCCCCTCTCGCCCGCCCCGTGCCGCCCCTCCGAGGGGACCCGCTTCCCATCCCGCGCCCCTGGCTCCCAACCCCGGCTCCCCCCCGCCGTCCCCGCCGCCGAGACAGCGAACGAACGGTTCTGCCAGGACGTGACTCATCGGCCGCCCCAGCCCGAGCAGCCAGAGGACAAACCGCAGACGCGCAGGCGAGGGCCAGAAGCGCCCGAGGGGCCGAGCCCCGCGGCCCGGGCTGGGCTGAGGGGGCCACGGGAGCCCGGGGGTCCCCGGCCACCCCAGGTCGCCGCTGCTGCGGGTCCTGGGCCCTCTCCTGCCCCGGCCCCGAGGAGCCACCGACCACCAGCTGCTGGGGCCGACAGAGCCGAGGCTCGGGCCGAGGCCTGGCGGCGGCGGCTCCCCCTCCTGCACGTGCTTCACCTTCACCGAGCGCTTCCCCGCGGTGCTGTACAAAGCCTTGCTCAGCCGGGGGGCTTCCAGCGCCCTCGCGGAGGCTGCGCCCCGCTCTGAGCCTTTCTATAAAATACCACATGGAAATCACTCGTGTCACCGCGTTGTTATAGCCCCCTTCGCGCACCTTCCAGCGGGGCGGAGAGGTGGCCGGGAGGGCCTTTCAGGACACCCTCGTGCCCCTCGCCTGACAGCACAGCGCGGACAAGCCCGCTTCTCCCTTCATTGCTCCTGTCCCGGGGGGGAACCGCAGGGGCCGGGCCAGCCCCGCCGGAACGGTGCCGGCGCGGAACGCGGGGCCGCGGGGCGGGGACGCGGCGGGGCCGCTGCTGGCGGCGCGCACCGGGGCCGCTCGGCTCGGCCCGGCCCGGCCCCCGCCGCCTCCGCCTCCGCCCCGTCCCGGTCCCGGTCCCGGTCCCGGTCCCGGTCCCGGTCCCGGTCCCCGGTCCCCGGCCCCGGTCCCCGTCCGGCCCCGGCTCCCCGCCGGGCTCGGCCATGCCGGGCTGGGGCCGCGTGCTGCGGGCGGCCGGGCGCCTCCGCTCGGTCGCCGCCAGCCCCGGGGCCGCCCGCGGAGCGAGCCGCGGGCCCGGCGAGCGGCCGGGGGGGCGCGGGGCCGCGCTGCCCGCGGGGCCGGACCTGCGGCACTTCCTGAGAGCCGCCGCCGTGCCGCCGCCCGCCGGGGAGCCGCGGCCCGAGCCGGAGCGGGGCGCTGCCGCCGGGCCCGGCACAGGTCGGTGCCGCCGGGCCCTGCCCTGCCCTGCCTGCCCTGCTCTGCCCTGCCCTGCCCTGCCAGCACCGCCGGCCCCGGGCCCTTGCGGCCCTGGCAGCCAGGCCGAGGCCAGCCCGAAGCTCCGGTGGGGCTCTCGGCGGAAGAGCTGCGGGGCTGCGGGCCCTGAGAGCGGCCCCGGCGCGAGGAGGAGGCCAGCTCGGCGGCCGCACGCTCGCTGCTGCGTCCCCGCTCCACGGAGATGCGCAGGGCAGCGGCCTGCGCCGTGCCTCCCGGGACGCTGCGGGTGCCAGCAGCAGCTGGGGCAGAGCTCCCAGGCCGCAGTGCCCGGAGGAGAGGGGCGTTCGTTGCGCCCAGTGCTGGGGCTGAGCAGCGCAGTAGCTTCGGCCTCTCCGCAAGCCACCGTCCAGGCCTCTGGTGCTGGAACGACGTGCTCGGAGGCACTCGGGTTTCCCAGTGCCGCTAGCAGAGCCTGCTTTAATTTTGGCTTGCCTTTTCTGTATAGGCTGGAAGGGAAAGCGCCTTTTCTGTATAGCCTGGAAGGGAAAGCGCCTTTTCTGCGGCTCGCCTGTTGCGGGACTGCAGCTTCCTTCCCGTGGAGGAGATCACAGAAGGAGCTTGTAAACGGGAGATTGATTCAGGGCAGACATCTGCGTCACCCCCATCTCTGTCTTTGTTGCAGTGTACCTGGAGACCTATGGCTGCCAGATGAACGTCAACGACACTGAGATCGCTTGGGCTATCCTGCAAAAGAACGGCTACACGAGGACAAAGGACGTGGATGAGGTGAGGAGCCTCGGCAGCTCTTCTGTAAAGCAGGCCTGGGAGAGCTTCACACCGCCACCGAGTCCCAGGTTTTATCTTGAGTGCCGTCCCACAGGGTGGTGGGATGTGTGCGGTGAAGGAAACTACTGAACAAGCCTGCTAGAAAGCTGCAGGGTTTTTGTTTTGTTCTGTTTTCCTTTAAACTGCTGGGTTCCCTCTCAGCTGGGGGGGGACTGGACGCAGTGGGATGCTCCTGACTTATCCTCACCTGAGTTTACTTGTGCTGTTTTGTGGAAGGCTCTGCTTGTTTTCTGCTAAGTTTTCTTGCAACTTTGGTCGTTGAAACGCAGAGTGTTTTTAGACAGATCCTTTTTGCTAAGTGAAGTGAGTTTTATAGTCTACTTGTTCAGGTTGTGTGTGCGGTTTTTACAATTTCTCCTTCCTTCTCTGTCATCCTCAATCTAGGCAGATGTGATTCTGCTTGTTACCTGTTCTGTGAGGTAAGGAAACTTTTGTCACTGCTGTTTTTTGGATGGTTTTAAAGGAATTGCAATTTGAAAACTGAGGAGATAAATACATTGTGTAATGAAAACAGCAGGCGGATGTGAAACTGCCCATTTAGCTTAGGCCAGAGCTAGTTGATGTTATGATACATAACGCTAATTGTGCAATTAATTACTGTGGAGTGAGAAAAAGCTCCTTGGTAGTGTACGCTGTGTCTCTATCTCATGGGCAGTGAGAGACTCACAAACGTTTGTGCTTGGATGATTTTTGTTTTTTTACTTTTTGACTCTTGTGTTTGGTTGAAGTGCCTTTCTCTTTAGTACAAGGCCTGTACTGCAAAAAATTGGGAAACCGATTTAGGGTATATTTGGGATAAAATGTATAGGGAACTTTGCTTGTTTTTTTCCTGCATGCAGATGTTGAACGTGCACTGTCTCTCGCAAGGTAGCTGATATTTGCTGGCTAAGGCAGACTTTTTCTCTGCAAGAGCTTAGTGTGGGAGTTGTTTCTGAAGCGTTGAGGTTCCTAAGCAAGCAAAATAGCAGCAGATAAGTCAAGACATAATCTACACAGCACAGAAAGCGCTTCCACGTACCATCAGATCCATCAGGGGGATGATTCTTGGTTCCCTGTCTTCAGTTCAATTCTCCCCTGAAAGCACTTGAGCTGCTTTGAGCTGCTTTGAGCTGGAGGACTGTCGAAGCGCAGCAATGGGACTAACCCCTGCTTTCCTGCTTCCCAGGGAGAAGGCTGAGCAGGCTATCTGGAATCGCCTGCGGCACCTCAAGGCACTGAAAGCCCGGCGGCACCAGGATCGGCCGCCTCTCCGCATCGGGATTCTAGGTACGTGGTGGGCTGTGCGGCGGTGGGGAGCACGCGCTGTTGTGCCACATCCCATCACGCTGCGTTTCCTCTCCCCTCTGGTGGCATCAGGCCTTTTCCGCGGGGTGAAAGCAGGTAGCGAAGGGGTGCGGCAGGCTGACCGAGGGTGGGCACGTCCTCACAAGGACCCTTCTCCTTTGGTGGCAGGATGCATGGCTGAGAGGCTTAAGGAGGAGATTCTGCACAGGGAGAAGCTAGTCGATATCGTGGCAGGCCCCGACGCGTATCGTGACCTTCCTCGGCTGCTGGCCGTGGCTGAGTCTGGGCAGCAAGCTGCTAACGTCCTGCTGTCGCTGGATGAGACTTACGCAGATGTTCTGCCTGTCCAGACTAGCGCAGGTGGCACGACAGCATTTGTGTAAGTACCTTATTTCCTGTGCACGTTTCTGTGGGTTTTGTTTGGAAATACTGCTGTCCAGAACAGACGTGCCAGTGACAGCAGCTACCCAAAACAGGCAATGCTCAATTTATTTCTGATACAATAAAACTCAACAGTGAATCAGAGCTATTGCCATGCAGGTAATGTTCCCTGTCTTCCCTCCAGCCCAGCAAGCGCTCTGCCTCGGAGCTGTGTGGGAGGAACGATGGCAACATCAAAGTGATCTTCCCTGATGCCGAGATAAAGGATGCCACAGGCTGCAAGGCTCTGGTCAGAGCCCAGCCAGGAGACTATGTTTTGGTGAAGGTGACCTGCCTGTAATTCTTGTTTCCTTAGGCTCTTTTTTCTGCGCAGTGCTGTTTCCTACAAGAGCTGCTGCCCAGAGAGCCTAAAATTAGAGTGGATCCTCCTTGGCCTTTTTGTTCCTGAGGAATGTTGTGCTGTTTCTTTCAGGTGACCTCTGCCAGTTCTCAGACCTTGAAGGGAGTTCCGCTTTGTCGTACCACCCTTGCCTGCTCTACAGCGTGACACTGTCCGGTGGCAGCAGGGATAACTCAAAAGTAGCACGTTTTCCCCAGGAAGAAACAACAAAGTTTGGACAGGTGGAGATGGGGCAGAAACAGTGATGTGTTGTATTTTATCTATACATATTAGGCATATTTATGAGATATTTATGTCTGCAGGGCAGATCATTCCTCATAGCTCCGCTGAATTTAGGAGCTGCAAAAACTGGGAGAACCTAGAAAACACAACTCTAGTAACTGCTGGAGAATCGCAGGAGAACTGCCGAAGGGATGAACAACTTGAAGAACAAGATTGTTGAGAAGATTGTGATGAATTCTTTCCAAATAATAAATTCCTCAACTGCAAAATGTTTGGAAGGGGGAAGTAAGAACTTCGGCACAGCCCATGGCGAAGCTGAGCCCCTGACCCGGGGCTGGGCTCCAGGTGTAAGGGTGAAGGGATCCTGGTGCCCCCAGAACCAGCATCTTTCCCGGTGGCTGGCAGCAGGGCAGATCCCCTCCCTGGCCAGCTGCAGCTCACCCTTGGCCCTGCAGTGCACAGAGCAAGGCGTGCTCAGGGGGGCCAGGTACGAGCTGGAGGTGGGAACGTGCTTCGGGCAGCCGACGGCGGGTCTGGGAGCCCGCCCAGAGAGAACGTGGCCTTGGTTAATGCAGCTTAATTAGCTTTAATGTGCTTTAGCTAAAGCACTTTGCAGTCACACTTTGGTTAATTCTTCTTGACATTTTCTGTGTCTGTACCCAGAAATCTGCCGCCGTCGGGCCTGGAAGGAGGAGCTGCGGGGCCTGGGCAGAGAGGGAGGAAAGCGAGGCCCTGCTCACTGCCTGGTCTGCACGTGCGCTCCCTGTGGATTTCCCCTCACACGTGCCATTCAACGCCGCTTTTCTCACGCTTGGTCTGCCTGCACGACATCCCTTCCTGGGGGACCTCGGCCAGGGGGCCTCCTGCCCCAACACCCCGAGCTCGGCTCCTTCCCGTCCCGGCGTGGCGGCGCAGAGCGGGGCCGGGGATGGGCCAGCCCTGCACAGCCCTGGCACGTCCCAAAACCAGCTCTTCTGAAACCAAACCAAACTCTCCCTGGCCAAGCTCATTTGGCACTGATGAAAAAGCAAAAGAAATCAGAAAGAGAAGCCTGGTCCCGCTGAGCCACGGGGCTGCTCCATGCCACGGGCAGCCCCCAGCCCGGCCGTTCCCCCCGCAGCCGCAGGGGGGTCTCTGAGGGGTGGGGGGTGCAGGCTGCGGTCCGGAGGGGCGAGGGCGTGCACGCTGCCAGCAGCCCTGTCCCAAACCCGCTGACACCCCAATGCCGTCCCCCGAGACCCCACGCTGCCCTCCCCGTCCTGCCTGGCTGCCACTCGCTGCGGGGAAGCTGCCGAGCCCGTGGAGACTGGGGGGCACTGGTGGACCCGCAGCCAGGGGAAAGTGGGGCGTCAGAGCGGGGACAGCCCCGCTGCCAGGGGGGGCAATCTCATCGCCCTCATCAAAACCCAGCCGCAAGGTGGATTGCTACGGGACGGATCCACTGAATAAACAGAGCCACTTTCCTGCCAATGGAATAAAAACGCACAGAACTTCCTAAAGCAGCAGGGACGGTGTCGGCCAAAGCCAGGAGAAAAGTATTGACTGATGGAGGCACCAGACACAGCCCGGGTTGCGCTGAGGAATATTTTGGCCTCGAACGCCTAGAAATGTTTTTGTTAAGTGTCACAAAGCACTTCATCACCGCGAGAGGTTTTTGGGGTAAACACGGCGCAGCAGCTTTGTGTTCGTGCGAGAGGCTGAGGCGAGCCTGGCCAGGGAGTGATTAGAAATCAAAAAGGAACCAATTAGCCCACTTCCCTCCACCAGCTGCAAGGGAGTGCAGGAATGAAACAAAAGGCGTGAGGGAGCATAAGGAGATTTACATTTGCAAAGCTATTTCCATTTTAATAAGCCAAAGTGCTGTTAAATAGAGATTGATATTTCTCCCCAAATACCCATATTTTCCAGAAGTGGTTTATACCAACACGGCGAGCCGGGCTTTGGTGTTTTGGTGCAGGGAAGTTGTTTAACTCACACCCAACGCCACAGGGTGACTCCGCTCCCTCTCCTCTCCCCAGCTCAGGAGGGAGCGAGCTTTGAACGCTCGGGCCGGCAGTGAACAACAGCTCCTCTCCCTCTTCCGCAGCTCCCCATCAGCGAGCTTGGCAGGGCAGGACGCAAACGCTCACCCACAGCCCCGGCACGGAGGAGCCGGAGGCCGGCGCTCAACGCAGCATCGCCCGGGAGCCCGAGGCAACGGCGCGTGCGGCTGCGGCGACGGACGGCCGGCCGGCCCGGGGGGGATGCGCCGCACGTCCCTGTGCCCGCGAGGCCGGCACGGCTCGGGCAGCGGCACCCGCTTGGTGCACCCCAAGCTTTGCAGGGACGTTGAAGCCCTCGGGCCCCGCGCACGCCTCGCCCCGAGCCCGCTGCCACCCGACGCCTCCGCGCTCGGTGCCAGCCTCGTGCTCGGGCGCGCGGGGCGCGGGCAGCAGGTGCTCGGGGCAGCGGCAGCGTAAAGGATAGGAAAGCAGAAGGCATTACCATGCTTAATGGGAAGTGGCAGAGGGCCCGGGGGAGACCGCGGCAACAACTGTCCCTTCCCTCTTCCTTCCTCGGGGCCCGAGCGCTGCCTTATTGCCCGCGGCTGGCCCGCCGCGCTCCGCCGCTCCGCTGCGGCTTCTCCCCGGCTGGTGGCTCCTCGACGAGGTCCCGGTGCCCCGCGACGAGGTCCCGGTGCCCCGCGGGCGCTGCGGGGCTGCCGCCACCCCCGGCCCCATCGGCGCGCCCGGGCCGCCGGCCGGGCAGGCTCCCTCCCAGCGGCCGCGTCAATGTGGGAAAAAAAAAACAGAACGAAAGAAAAGAAGAAGAAAAAGAGCGAGCCCCGCTGGCGGGGGAGGGGAGGGGAGGGCGGAGGGGAGGAGAGGGAGGGGAGCGGAGGAGAGGGGAGGGAAGGGAAAGGAAGGGGGGCGCAGCGGGGGCTGCCCGTGGGACGCGGCGCTCGGTGGCTCCGGCTGCCAGCGCTGCCCGGCCACGGGGCGCCGAGTGGGGTGGCCCTGGGGTGGCCTTTGGGTGGTCCTGGGGTGGCCCTGGGGTGGCCGTTGGGTGGCCGTGCCGTGGCCATGGGACGCCCACAGTCCCGGTGCGGAGCTGTCGCGGTGCCAGCCCCGACGAGCGAAGGTGCCCACGGGGGCCACGCTCCCACCCGCTCCGCTCCCCCCCCCCGAGCCCCCACTGCGGGACTGCGCTGCCCGGGGCTGCTCCGTGCCCAGCTCGGGGGGCAGCGGGGCTGCAAAGCCCCCGGCCAGCCCCGTGCCCGGCTGCGTCCCGCTGCCCATCGCCGTCCTTCCCAGCACCAGGGACCTGCAAAAGTCTGGCGTGTGCACGTGCGTGCGTACAGCGCGTGTGTGCGAGTGTTCATACGTGCAGGCGTACGCCGGTTGTGGTGGATTTCCCCTTTTTAAATTAATACGGGCCGGTGTCTGCCAAAGAGAGCACTTCGCAGAACTCCGAGTTTTTACTTCGGGGTTGGCCCAAAGGTAGAGCAGAAGCAAAGTGCCTTTGACAGCTCTCTGGGATGATTCAGCCATGGAAAGTACCTCTCTGGGGGCAGAGCGGGTGATCAGGCAGCCAGGGTGCCCGCCCTCGTGTTTGCGGGCAAAGACTCAGGGCTGGGCTGGGGACGAGAGCGGGGATGGCTGGGCCGGCTGCAGCGTGGGCCGTGGGCTGCCGGGGCAGCGTCGGTAACAAAGATTTCTCCGGGGATCAGCGAGCAGCCGAAGGACACGCTGTGAAAACAAGCCGAGGCGGGAGGAGGTACAGCTGGGGAGCTTGGAGGGAGGAACGGCGCGAGGGAGGGCTTTCTGCGTTTGCCTCCCATTTCCGTGGGAGCAAGCGAGAGCCCTTTTGTCGCCAGCGCAGAGCACGAGCGCTGCGGGGCTCAGGCGCCAGCAGCTGTGTGCGGGCAGCGGCTCGGCCGTGGGGAGCGGGGCCGGGGCGCCCGCTGCAGCCCCCTGCAGCCCCCTGCTCGGCTCCAGACCCCCAGGCACCGCCGCAGCTTCGTCGACGCTGGCACACAGCTGGCCCCCGGCCCCAGCCGTCTGCCCAGGAACCCTCACGCCAACTGGGGCCCACTGGGCCAGCTCCTCCCTTCCCCACCAGCCGCCAATTGCTCCTTTAATTGCGTTAGTTCACATAGTCTGCTTCAGCCTTTTTATGGATTCCCTGAGCGTGGGGTAGGAGGGAGCATGAGATCATGCTCTGGCCTCCTGGGATTGCCTGGTTACCTCTGAAGCGAGCCCAGGAACTCGCTTTGGCTTCTGCGCCTTCGGAGAGCTGCTGCAGGCGGGCGGGGGGTGGCTGAGGGGTCCCGCACCAGCAGTTGGGGCGAGCAGAGAGGACGGCCTGATGTGAAGCCTGGTGGGACCCCGACCCTGGTGGGACCCCCACCCTGGGCCCTGCAGTGTCCCCGAGGCCAGCAGCTCCCTGCCTGGCCGTGGGTTCCTCTTTCCTGGGGTGCTCGCCCTGTGACTGCCCCCAGCATGGCAGGGTCTGGCCCCGCACCCCCCAGAGCGGCTCCCTGCACCCTCCTGCTGCCCTGGGACAGCCAGGTGGGGGGGCAGGGGGGCAGGGGCCAGGCCTGCCCAGCAAAGGGCAGAGCTTCTGGGGGCCTCCCGGGACCCCTGGCCCCATGAGCTCACCCTCCTCTTTGGCTCCCTTTCTCCACCTCCTGTTTTGCCCGAGCAGCTGCTGGGGCAGGCTGCATGTGGCCTCTCGCCCTGCCCCTCCGGCGGCACAGAGCCACCATTCAGAGCCCCCCCCCCCAGCCCCGGCCCTGCCTGAGGTCATCATTCCTGCATTTTTATTTTTACTTTTCTGCAAAATCACCCCCTCTGCTCTCCGCGTCCCCTTTTGTCTCCCCGAGGCTCCCAGACTCGTGCCGGGAGGCGGCGTGCCCTGGGGGGGAGCAGCGTGTTGGGGTGCTGGCAGCCCCCCGCGGGTGGGGGACGCCCTGGCTGTGGAGCTGCTCTGGGGGGCCCTGGGACAGCACCAGGACGCTGGGGCAGAGGCAGAGCGCGGGTGGTGAGCCCGGTGTTGGGGAAGGTCCCGGGGGCCAAGCTCCCGCTGGGAGCCCCATTGCTTGCGGCCAAACCCCTGCACCCGGGGTCCTCATCTGCAAATTGACGCTTCTCGCTGCGCCCCCCTGGTTTTAGCTCTTGCGTCCCCGAGCGTGTCCGGTCACTTGTCTTTGATGCAGCCGTCGGGCTGGCGTCAGCTGGTGACCCTGCGCTGGCCGAGAGCCTTCCCTGCCTCCCAGGAGCAGCCGGCGCTGGGTCACGCCGATCCTGCAGCTGGGAAAACAGCGTCGGGGGAGCCCCCACGCTGCCTGACTGTATTTTGAGGTGCTGCTGGATTGAAGGCTGCGGGGGGCTCACAGCAGCAGGTGAGGGTGGGCAGTGGCGGTGATTCGGCACAGGGGCTGGAGCCACAGCCCCCGGCACCCCGATGCTGGCGGCCTTTCGCAGAGGTTTGGGTGACATCCCTGCAGCTCCAGGGATGTCCGTGGTGGCCCCTGGCCCTGGGCAGAGGTTCCTGGGCCGGGCTTTGCAGTTAATTCACTGCTGTCACCCCCAGCAGGAAGCGCTGCCGGGACTAGCCCTCGGTGTTGGGTGTTAGAAGTGGTTCCAACTGTTCCTTGACAAACATGGGATTGTTTGGTCAGGGTTCATGCTGTGTTTTTTCAGTTCAACTTTAAAACTTGCTCAAAGCCAGAAGGAAAACGTTGTGTTTGTGCTTCCTCAGCATGCTGCCCCCCATGAAATTTCATTTCTCCTCACGGAAGAGGTTCTGGTTCCTTAATGCTCACCCTGAGTGTCTTAAATATCATTTTGAAACTGCCCCGTAGAGATGCCGTGCCACAAACGTGCGCCTCCGGGGAGTTCCTCCTTCACTGCGAGCAAGACTCAGCAGAAAGCTGAAACGGGGCTTTGGCTCTTGAACCTTCTCCTCTGCTCTGGGCTTCCTCTTTCTGTGTACAACGAGCTCTGCCCTGGGGCTCCTGGGCACCAGGGATGTGTTGGGGCCGGTGCTGATGGCTCCAGGCAGCCCACGGAGCATCCCGCGGGACGCGGCTCTCCCCCGGGCCGTGTGCCCTGTGCTGGCAGGCGCTGTCACCACCCGGCCTGCCGGGCCGCTGGGTCCCGCGTGGGCTCCTGCTGCTGCCTCACAGCACAGCCCCAGCAGCCGGACCCAAAGGGGCAGGGCCGACCCATCACGCTCAGCAAACCGGCGGCTCGGGGACATGGAGACTGCGGTCCTGCTCCCCAAAGCCTCGTCTGCAAGTTTGGTGTGTGCTTGTCGCGCGCGGGCGAGGCAGCCTGCAACTACGGGGAAGAAAGACAGAAGGATCTGAGGTCCCCGGTCTCGCCAGCACCGAGCCTCCCTGTGCCGGAGCCTCCAGCAAAGCCATCCCAGGCTCTGCGGCCCTGCCTGGGGTGCTGCTCTCCAGGCTCCGTGGCACAGTCATGCCAGGCCGCTGTGCTTGAGCAATAGCTGGATTTCACAAGTGCTTAATGAAGGGATGTTGCCTCTGGCAACTAGGACTTCCCTGGTTACAGGGAGGGATCTGCCCACATCAGCTGCTGAGGACTTCCCTTGCTGCTTCCAGAAAGGAAAATAAAAGCTAATCACTTCTAAATCACTTTTTCTTCCACCAGCTCTCGTAGTGGTGGCCAGGGAGCAGCAGGGCTGCTGGGCTCTGCAGAAAGCCCAAGGCAGCAGGGGGGCTCTGCCCTGCCCAGCCCTGCCCCACAGACTGCTGCCTCCCCGCCTCGCTGCACCCCCTCGTGCACCCGTCGTGAGCCCAAGAGCTGTGGCACCTGGGACCCCAGAAATTTTGCATCTGGCGCTCATCCGTGGTACAAGAGACATCTCCTGGGCATGGCTGCTGCTGGGCAGAGCTCTGGGGCTGGGGTCGGGAGGTGCGCGGGCACCCCTCAGTCCTCGATTCCGTCCCCCCTCGGCCCCGTTGTGGCCACCCAAGCTGAGGTGAGGGCCTCTTGGCCAGCCCCTGGGTGTGAGGTGACTTGGGATTTTCTTGCAGGAGGCAAAAAGACGTAACTTTAGCCCTTGTTGTGCCCCAAGGCTGTTCCACTGGTAATGCTACAACCAGTGACTTGGATGGGTCTGGGTCGTGCTGGTGGCAGTTATTAGGGCAGAGTAGGGGCCCCACGGGGCAGGACAGGGGCAGCCTTTGCTGGGTAGAGGGCAAAGCAACCGGGCAGGGCAAAAAGCAAACAACTGCCCCATAAACTCAGCCAGCAGCAGGGAGCTGAGGCCAGCAGCAGGGAGCCGAAGCCAGCGGCTCGTCTGTGCCCCGGGTGGCTGCTGCTGTGGGGAGGGGCTGCGTGCCCCTGGCACGGGGCTGGGGCCGTTACCTCCTGGTCCTTGCCGGCCTTCCCTGCTGCTTTGGGAGCGGGGCAGCGGCCAAGCAGGAAGCACCAGGCTGAGGGGATGCCCCGTGTGGGCTGCAAAAGCAGATCTGCATCCTGCTTCATCCGCAGTTCCCCTTTTGGTGTGGATATAAAGGCGGTGTGGGCAGAGAGAGCCAGGCAGCAGCACGGCAGCGTCGGGCAGCCAGGATGGGAGTGTGGAGCCTTTTGGTGGCCAGCACGGTGCTGGCTTTGGGCCTGGCGCTCACTGGAGCCACCAACCCTGGCTTTGTGGTCAGGATCACCCAGGCAGGCTTGGACTACGGTGGGTTCGGCTCCTGATCTCCCTCTTCTCTTGCAGGTGCTGGCGGCGGAGGTGCAGAGCCGGGTGCTCGTGCAGTTCCAGGGCAGGACAGGGACAGCCTCGGCCATGCGTGCCAAAGGCAGCATCGGCCTGATGTCCCCATCTGCCCCTGCCGCTGTCTCCATCGAGTCCGTGCAGAGCAGCCAGACCCTGCGGGGGGCTGGGGGCTGCGCTCAGGTGCCGATGGGGGAGACCCTGGCTCGAGGAGGCACAGGGCTGGTGGGGCAGGACGGTCCCGTGCTCATGGCACGCATCCAGGCAGCCGAGCCTGAGCCCCGGAGGAGCGAGCTGCGGTGGAGGGAGGCGGTGGGGAGGTGCCAGGAGGGAGGTGACGGAGATGGATGGGCTCTGTGTTGGGTTTATTGAGGCAGGCAGGGCCCCGGCTCCAGCGGAGCGCTGTTATGGATTGAAATACACTGTGAGAAACAGCTCATTTACCCAGCAGCTTTGCTAGCTGTCGGGAGAGGAGGACGTGACTCCCCTTCCCAGATGGATGCAGGGCTGCAGCACTCGCCCACGCCCCAGGACGGGGGCCCCACCTGGCTTTGCCCGCTGGCACCGGGCACGGAGCAGCACAGAGCCTGGGCACCTCCTGCACGGAGCCAGCCTGGCGGGCAGGGAGAGCCGGCACCAGCTCCTCCTTTCTCCTGCTGCCTGGCCACACCGCGCTGCCTGGCTGCCACCTTCCCCAGGGCTTGCAAGCGAGCAGACACCAGACAATGCCCGCACACTTGCAGGGCTCTGTGCTGCACCAAGATTAGCTTCAGCAACAGCTTGCACAGTGGAGAGCAGCCAGGCCACCGGTGTTTCCTTTAACCCTTTTGCCATGTGCCTGTTGCACGCTCCTGGCTCCCTTGGGAGGCCCGTGACCATGATGCTGTCCCTTTGCCCCCGCAGCCAAGCAGCACGGGGTTGCTGTGTTGGAGAAGGAGCTGGCCCAGCTGAAGCTGCAAGACATCTCAGGTGAATCCCGAATCCCGGTCTTGGGAAAGGTGCGCTACGAGATCTCCAGGTGAGCTCTGCCAGTGGCTTGGAGCGACTTGCTGCCCTCCCGGCCCCTGCGGGGAGCCTGGAGGGCCTCGGGGGAGCAGGGGGCCCCGGAGCAGTGAGGGCTGTCCTCTGCCCTGCAGCTCCCAAAATGTTGGCCCTGTCCTCGGTGAAGGGATGCCTCACCTCAGGAACCCACCTAGCATGAGCCCAGGCTGCGGGGTCCCGGGGTCCCAGCTCCTTGCCACCCCCTTGCAGCTCTCCTCCCGCTGCTGCCCTGGGTTTCCAGCACTGAGGAGCTGCTCTCACGGTGCCACAGGGACCGTGCTCCCAAAGGCACCGCTCTGCCCACGCAGTGCTGTTCCTTGGCAGGATGGGAGCTGGGGATGCTGCCGGCACGGTGCCTTCACTCCTGCCCTCCCCAGCTGGGCACCCAGTGTGAGGCACCCCCTCTCACATGCTTTTATTTTATTTTATTTTATTTTATTTTATTTTATTTTATTTTATTTTATTTTATTTTATTTTATTTTATTTTATTTTATTATTTTATTTTTTATATGTTAGGCTGAACCTTCGCAATTTCCAGTTGCCGCACTCGCAGATTTCCCTGGTCCCCAACGAGGGCCTGCAAGTCTCCATCTCCAACGCCTTTGCTGAGCTGGACGGGAACTGGCGTGTGAAGCTGCGCTTCCTGTGGGTACTCGGCTGTCCCTGCGCACAGCCCCTTCCCTGGCTCAGGCCCCTCACTCTGCATTTCCCTCCCTGGATCTGGGCAGGCTTTTTTCCCTCCTCTGCCTCCTTCGTGGTTTGGGCAGCTCTTGCTTTGTTACCTGCAGATGTCCTGACCCCCCCAGCTGGGCTGCAGCTGCTTTAGTCCCGCCGCCTGTGAGCCCCTAGCCCTGGGGGAGCACCGCAAGGTCCCTCTCCCCATGCCAGGGCACCCGCAGCTGGCCAGGCAGCGGTCATGCCTCTCGCAAATGGTCGGGGAGATAACGTGAGCGCCATCTCCCCTCTCATGGCACCTGGGCACATGGGGTTGGTCCCTCCTGCTTGTTTGAGCTGGGCTGGGGCTGGGAAGCAGCCCCCTGAGCACCCACGGGAACAGCCTGTGCAGAGGGTGCTGCTGCGCAGAAAGCTGCGGAAATGGGTGAAACGGGCTGGGAAGGAAGAGCTAGGCGGATGCTGAGAGCTGTGTGTGAACTCTCCCGCTCTCTGCCATCTCCCCTGCTTACTTTCAGATCTTTCTGTTTAAAGGCTACCTTGCTGTTGTGGTTTAACCCGGCCGGCAGCTAAACACCACACAGCCGTTCGCTCACCCTCCCCCCTCCCTCTCTGGGATGGGGGAGAGAAACGGGAAAGTGAAGCCTGTGAGTTGAGATAAAGACAGTTTATTAAGACAGGAAAAAAATAAATACAATAATGATAATAGTATTACTAATAATAATGTGTACGAAACAAGTGATGCACAATGCAATTGCTCACCACCCGCTGACCGATGCCCAGCCTATCCCCGAGCAGCCGCCCCCCACCCCGGCCAGCCACCCCTATATATTGTTTAGCATGACGCCAGATGGTATGGAATACCCCTTTGGCCAGTTTGGGTCAGCTGTCCTGGGTCTGTCCCCTCCCAGCTCCTGCTGCACCCCCAGCCTGCTCGCTGGCAGGACAGAGCGAGAAGCCGAAAAGTCCTTGGCCTGGTGTAAACACTGCTCTGCAACAATTAAAACATCAGCATGTTATCAGCGCTCTTCTCATCCCAATCCAAAACATAGCACCCTACCAGCTACTAGGAGGAAAATTAACTCTGTCCTAACTGAAACCAGGACACTTGCCTAGTTTATATTCCAATGAAATTCAGTCTCCTTGAGTTTAAAGGCCTTCTCGGTCTCCTCCGGATGCTCACTGCAAGCAGAGCCTGAGGCAGACAGATGCCTCTGCAAGCTCTGGGTCCCTGCACCAGGACCCACCGGTGACAACTGTCCCCTTTCTTGTCCTCCCTCTCCCTGCAGCCGGCACCATGGGTCATTCAACCTGAACGTGGAGCACATATACATCAAGACCACCCTGAAGCTGGGCAGAGATGCCTCTGGGAAGCCAACGATTGATGTCTCTGCCTGCAGCACCAGTATCTCCAATGTCCGCGTACGCTTTTCAGGCAAATTGAGGTAACATCACCGTGAAGGCCTAGAAATCCTGCGTGTTAGCCCAGCTGAGATGGGAAGGTGGCTGCCAGGCACAGTAGGTGCTTGAATCTGCTCTGAGTTTGTCCTGCTGTGGTTGCACATTTAAGGGAGAAGTTCTGGGGCAGTCACGAGACTTGTATGCATGTTGTTTACGAGCAGGTTTGTTTGCAAATGTAAACCCTGAGTCAAAGCTTGACTCCAGGCTGGCATGGGAATGGCATTCCCCAGTGTCCCACAGCTCCGGCGTCTCCCTTCCCTGCACAAATACTTCTGCAGCATCCTCTGAGATAGAGCAAAATTGACTCCCTCTCTGTTTTTCTCTGCAGTTGGCTTTACAACCTCTTCCATAAAACCATTGAGTCCAAACTGAAGAAAAACTTGGAGGACAAGGTACGTGAAAGAAGCTCGGTAGAGCTCCAGGCTTTCTGGTGATCTGTAGCCCTCACTTGTAGCAGCCGTTTCAAGGGCTCAGGTCACACCGACGGATTTAAGCAGGGCCAGAGCGTGCGGGCACATTGCTGATTTGGTGGAAGCTGTGAGGAATGGGCACATGCTAAGTGCAGCCCCATAGCAGCATGTGGCTCGGGCTGGATTCTAAACCTGCAGCGTTTGCCAAAGCCCAGTATAATTGGTTCCCAATTAACAAATACTTCTCTTTCCATGTGGTCAGTTAATTAGATCTTATGCCTCGGCCAAACTCATTGTAGCAGAGGAAACCCGCTCAGAGCCGCCCTTTAAATGGCCTGCACTCATCCGTGCTTTTGGGAGCAATAGGTTAGAAATCCTCTTCTCTGGATTTCAGCTGCTTGCCGTCTTGTTGTAATGGGGTGCACCAGGGAAGCCCTGGTACCTTCAGCCCTGTACAAAAGCCTACGTGCGGGAGACTCGCGTCAAGACATGGAAACAAGCTGTTAGCAATAATTACTACAAGGCTCGCTGGCATGAGCTGCAACCTCCCCGGCCGTGAACCTTGCTCGGGAAGGAGGCAGTTGGAGAGCAGGCAAATCCCACCCTGCCGCAGGTCGGGTCCTGGCCGCGGCGCATTTGGCTCTGGCCGACGCCATCTCGTGCTGCCTGGGGCCACCTGGAGCCCTGGCAGCAGATGGGCTGGCAGCAGGAGCGAGGCTGGGGCCGGGCAGAAAGGCTTTCATGCTGCGGTATCTCCTGGAAGGAGGCAGCTGGGGAATCTGCCCCGGCAGCCCGGCCGAGCCCCTTCGCCAGACACGCGTTTCTCCAGGGGCTTTCTCCCTGCTCGAGATGGAGCAGAGGAGAGGCCAGGGCTGGGAGTGCTGCAGGACCCTGCTCAGCCCTGTCCCTGCCCCGATCTTGCTCCAGCCACCTGTGGGCACCTGCAGCTCTTGCTGCGGGGCTGGGCAGCGCCCTGCCCCAGGGGCCAGGAGGGACCTGGGGGTCCAGCACCCGCAGACGAATACGGACTTGATGATCTCTGTAGGTCCCTTCCAAGTGAACTGTTCCGTCCTGCTCTATTCTATGATTCTGTGATTCTGTTCTACTAGGCAGGGGGACAAGCAGCTTACCAGCAGGCCTCTGCTGGTAAAGTCATGCCCAAGGCTCCGTCCCTCCTCTTCCTCCCCTGGCAGCACAACGCTGCCCCAGCTCCACAGCTGTGCTTTGTGGGTGCACAGGTAGGAGTGCTCCTGCCCCTTCAGGGGCAGATTAACTCTTTCAGTTGCTCTGCTTCTGCTAAGTCTTGGCTGCTCAGCTCAAAGCATTCCAGCGGAGACTGTAGGAAGTCTGAGGGCACAGCTGAGAATCCTTCAAAGGGCCTCAATGCAGCTAAAATGTGTGGGGAACCTGCTGTAAGCAGATGTTGGCAGGTATAAACCCTGCCTGTATCTCAGATACTTAATTAAGTACTGCCTGATGAATAGAGAAGAACGTCACTGTGTGCTCTTTTATTTAAGCAGGCTTTTGCAAAGAATACAAACAGCACTGGGCAGCAGAGCACGTGCCCGAGGCTTCCGCACGGGGCTGTGTGCCCCAGCAGAGCCAGGCTGCTGAGCTCCCTTGCCTTTGTTTCCCCAGGTCTGCGGAAGCCTGAGTAGCTCTGTCAGAAGATTCCTACAGCCTTACCTCCAGACCGTACCAGGTACCGCGCGAGCACTGCACGGGGCTTGGGGAGATTTCTTCCTAGCGTTTCCTGGCCACGGGGATGGTGTTTTACCTTGTGCCCACTCCATTTCTTTGTATTTCCGCACACGTGCCGGGAGCTGGGGAGCACCACACAGCAGAGTTGTCACCATGCACTCAGTCCTCCCACAGGGAGAGACGGTGCCGAGATGGGGCACCCGCACGCAGCCTCCCGGAGCCGTGCCCCAGGGCTGGTGGAGCGCGGGCTGCCTCGGCAAGTGGACCCGGATGGCGTCCAGGAATTAGTTTGCGTGGCTGAGAAACAGAGTGAAGAGGAAAATGCAACTTTTATTTCTAAACAGAAGCAGACGCATGTGAAACTGCTATTGTGCTGTTGTACCAGGAAGCCGGGGCAAGGCTCTGCCCAGGCGTCAGCGGAGGCAAGCTGCTCCTGGCTCTCGCTCACCCTCTGCCCCGTGTCTTGCAGTCACAGCCAAGATAGATACCACGGTCGGGATCGATTACTCCTTGACAGCACCCCCGGTTGCCACTGCCCAGTTCCTCAATGCGGACCTGAAGGTGAGAGGCTGCCCGCGGGGACCTCGGTGTGGCTGATGCCATTGCAGGGCGCAGGAGGGAGGCGGGGGTCAGTCACCGCCTGCAAACGCCGTTCCCCAGCGTGGCTGAGCCCCACCAGCCCTGCTTCACCCACTCCCGTCCTTCCAGGGCGAATGCTTCTCCCTGGCACAGCACACCGCCATCCCCTTCACGCCGCCAGCGCTGGCCTTCCCTCCCGATCACAGCCGCATGGTTTACTTCGGGGTCTCCAGCTACTTCTTCAACACCGCCAGCTTCGCCTACCACACGGCTGGGGCACTGGTCTTTGAAATCACAGACTCCATGGTAAGGAGGCGAGGTGGGATGGGGTCAGCGGCTGGCAGACTCGCAGGGCTCCTCTGCGCCGTGTTCTCCTCCACACTTCCCCATGGAGCTGCGCTGGGCGCAGAGCAGGGGCTGAGATGTCCTTGCTGCACGCACGAGGTGCACGAGGGGCTGATCCTGCCCCAGCGCCGCGCTGCGTTGCCGGGCAGTAACCGTCCTCCTCCCGCAGATCCCGAAGGACATCGAATTCCGTTTGAACACCTCCACCTTCGCGGCCTTCCTTCCCCAGGTGAGCCCCAGCCCTGCCCGGCACAGGCTCTGTGCGAGGCGGCCCCCCAGAGAGCCCAGCCCCAGGTTCCCAGTGAGGGGGAGCCACAGCGGGGCCGCGCTCTGGGTGCTGCATCCCTGCACCCCGTGGGCTGCTGGCATGGGAAGGAGCTCGGCAGCAGCAGGCTGCAGAGCCACGGGAGGTTTTGTGCTGCGGTTCCTCCCCTCTCCCTGCTCCTTTGCAGCTGGACGAGATGTACCCCAACATGCCGATGAAGTTGAGGCTGTCCACTCCCTCCGCCCCGTTCCTGAGCATCGGACCAGACGGGGTCTCGCTCCAGCCTGTTGTGGACATCCAGGCTTACGCCATCTATCCCAACGGCAGCCTGGCCCCCCTCTTCCTCCTCAGCTTGGTGAGTTGGGGTCCAGGGCTGCCGTGGTGCCCCGTGAGCGCTGCCTGCACCTCAGTGAGCAAAGGTGGGAGCTCCCGAGCTGTGCAGCACCCTCCCGTTGTGTTTGGCGATCCTGGGCCATCCGTGCCGTGCTCCTGCTGAGAGGTGCCTCCTGAAAGCAGCCCAGTCGGGTACATGGAGCACCCCAGCACAAATACCCGAGCTCACAAACGCCGGTTTTCACGCTGGGTGCGAGCGGGGCCCTGACTGCAGGGCGGTCTGGCTGCCTTTGGGCTGCTCTGAGCCGTTCCCCTTGCGCCCGTTTCGGGGCGAGCTGGGTGGGCACTGCCAGAGCTCTGCCTCTTTCCCCAGACAGGCAACGTGTCTGCCACCGCCGACGTGAGGTCCGGCCGCATGGTTGGGAGCCTGGCCCTGGGCAGGTGAGCTGCAGGTCCCGGTGAAGCTGCTGCTGAGGGGGGTGCCGGGGATGGGGACCTGGGGCAGAGGGGATGAGCTGCGGCTGGAGGGAGCGGGACAGGCACGGGCACTGCAAAGCACCGCTTCTCTCTGCACAGGATGAAGCTCACGCTGAAGCATTCAGATGTCGGCACTGGCACTTTCAAGGTAAGCTGTCCCTGACCACGACCAGAGACCCCAGCATGGAGGTGGGAGCCTGCCAGGTGCTGAGGAAAGGACTCACCCCCTCGCACGCACCACCAAGGGATGCTGACCCCACGGGCACCTCCCGTACCAGCCTGTGAGACTGGGCGAGGGAGCAGAGCCGGCCACTATCCCCTTTTTCACCCCTGTGCTTCCTACTCCACCAGCATGGCCCAGACAAAACCGCAGGTCTCTGGTGATGTGCGCACCCATCCCAGCTTCTCCTTTATTTTACTCTTCCTAATTATCCTCTGGGATCTGGTCACCTGCTCTCCCACAGACTAAGCTCTTTTCCTTCTCCCTCTCTCTGCATCTCCAGGTGAAAATGATGCAGTCAATAATGAACATAGTTGCCTCCAGTGTCCTGCTCCCACGTCTTAATGGTAATAACCTGCTGAGGGGAATGGGGCTGCCGGAACAGACACCAGTCAGGTCACTCTGTCAGGGCAGGCCCAGTTTGTTAACTGAGCCCCTGCTGCCAGGCCTGCTCAGAAGGTAAAACCTGCAGAGAGGAGGCAGCAGCAGCAGCGCCTGGCGTGTCTGGGGTTGGCAGAGGAGGGCTGCGGGTAACCGAGTGCGGGAGCCTCTCCGCACTGTGACACGCATCCAGAAGTGAACGCAATGGAAAAAATGAGCCTGACACACATCCTAATGCGTTCCAGACCCTCTCCCCCGCCCGCTGCTTCTCATTACAGCTGAACAAATCAGCCCAGAGCGGGGCCGGAGGCTGCCAGGGGCCCCAGGGGCACAGCACAACGTGAAGCCCCCAGACCTTAGTGTAGCCTGGAGGAGCTCCCTCTGCCTTCCCAGGGCCTGGGGGGGCAAAGGAAGGGCCGGGGGTAGGAAGTGGCCTCAGCTTTGCACAGCCCCTTGCTCCCTCTTGCTTCTCGTTCCAACACAGCCGTGTGTGTTTTCTTTTCCAGAGAGATTAGGTAAGGGCTTCCCTCTGCCACTGCCAGCCCAAGTACAGCTCTCCGACCTCCTCGTGCAGTTTCATGAGGTGAGTGGAGGGTCCGGAGCCTGTCCTGCCACTCGCCCCCGAGAGGCGGGGGTCAGGCGAGGTGCCCCGAGAAGGGGGATGAAGCAAATTTCATGCACAGCGGTGGCTCAGGCAGGGCTGCGTTCTGCAGATTTTAAGACCGGGGCCTGACTTTCCCACGCCGCTTTTTATAGTCAGCAGAGCTCCGGGGCAGCTCAGCCGCGAGCCTGACGGGGCTCTGCGTGTGGCGGCTGAGTAGCTGCAGCCCAGGACGCGGCTGCGTGCGGTGGGACCCAGGCAGGAGGGAGGAATCCTGCGCGTTGGGAGGCCTGGGGAGGCCCCGGAGGAGTGCCACTGACTGGATGCTGGATGTTTATGGCGGGGTGTGGCTGTGAAACGTCTTCGGAGCCCCTCCGGAGCTAAAATTAGCCAGCAAGGATGGCAGAAGCACAATGCCCACGCTCCCTCCCCAAAGCGGGCGGGTGATGAGCAGGGCTGGCTCCAGCAGCAAAGCAGCTGCAAGGACGCATCGCAGACTTCCTCTCTCCTTCTCCTAGAATTTCCTGCTGTTTGGAGCAAACGTTCACTACCAGCCCAGGCAAGGCAGATAGATGACCAAGGCGACCTTCAGCACCGACAACGCCCCCCTCTCGCCCGCCCCGTGCCGCCCCTCCGAGGGGACCCGCTTCCCATCCCGCGCCCCTGGCTCCCAACCCCGGCTCCCCCCCGCCGTCCCCGCCGCCGAGACAGCGAACGAACGGTTCTGCCAGGACGTGACTCATCGGCCGCCCCAGCCCGAGCAGCCAGAGGACAAACCGCAGACGCGCAGGCGAGGGCCAGAAGCGCCCGAGGGGCCGAGCCCCGCGGCCCGGGCTGGGCTGAGGGGGCCACGGGCTGCGGGGGTCCCCGCCCACCCCAGGTCGCCGCTGCTGCGGGTCCTGGGCCCTCTCCTGCCCCGGCCCCGAGGAGCCACCGACCACCAGCTGCTGGGGCCGACAGAGCCGAGGCTCGGGCCGAGGCCTGGCGGCGGCGGCTCCCCCTCCTGCACGTGCTTCACCTTCACCGAGCGCTTCCCCGCGGTGCTGTACAAAGCCTTGCTCAGCCGGGGGGCTTCCAGCGCCCTCGCGGAGGCTGCGCCCCGCTCTGAGCCTTTCTATAAAATACCACATGGAAATCACTCGTGTCACCGCGTTGTTATAGCCCCCTTCGCGCACCTTCCAGCGGGGCGGAGAGGTGGCCGGGAGGGCCTTTCAGGACACCCTCGTGCCCCTCGCCTGACAGCACAGCGCGGACAAGCCCGCTCCTCCCTTCATTGCTCCTGTCCCGGGGGGGAACCGCAGGGGCCGGGCCAGCCCCGCCGGAACGGTGCCGGCGCGGAACGCGGGGCCGCGGGGCGGGGACGCGGCGGGGCCGCTGCTGGCGGCGCGCACCGGGGCCGCTCGGCTCGGCCCGGCCCGGCCCCCGCCGCCTCCGCCTCCGCCCCGTCCCGGTCCCGGTCCCGGTCCCGGTCCCGGTCCCGGTCCCGGTCCCCGGTCCCCGGCCCCGGTCCCCGTCCGGCCCCGGCTCCCCGCCGGGCTCGGCCATGCCGGGCTGGGGCCGCGTGCTGCGGGCGGCCGGGCGCCTCCGCTCGGTCGCCGCCAGCCCCGGGGCCGCCCGCGGAGCGAGCCGCGGGCCCGGCGAGCGGCCGGGGGGGCGCGGGGCCGCGCTGCCCGCGGGGCCGGACCTGCGGCACTTCCTGAGAGCCGCCGCCGTGCCGCCGCCCGCCGGGGAGCCGCGGCCCGAGCCGGAGCGGGGCGCTGCCGCCGGGCCCGGCACAGGTCGGTGCCGCCGGGCCCTGCCCTGCCCTGCCTGCCCTGCTCTGCCCTGCCCTGCCCTGCCAGCACCGCCGGCCCCGGGCCCTTGCGGCCCTGGCAGCCAGGCCGAGGCCAGCCCGAAGCTCCGGTGGGGCTCTCGGCGGAAGAGCTGCGGGGCTGCGGGCCCTGAGAGCGGCCCCGGCGCGAGGAGGAGGCCAGCTCGGCGGCCGCACGCTCGCTGCTGCGTCCCCACTCCACGGAGATGCGCAGGGCAGCGGCCTGCGCCGTGCCTCCCGGGACGCTGCGGGTGCCAGCAGCAGCTGGGGCAGAGCTCCCAGGCCGCAGTGCCCGGAGGAGAGGGGCGTTCGTTGCGCCCAGTGCTGGGGCTGAGCAGCGCAGTAGCTTCGGCCTCTCCGCAAGCCACCGTCCAGGCCTCTGGTGCTGGAACGACGTGCTCGGAGGCACTCGGGTTTCCCAGTGCCGCTAGCAGAGCCTGCTTTAATTTTGGCTTGCCTTTTCTGTATAGGCTGGAAGGGAAAGCGCCTTTTCTGTATAGCCTGGAAGGGAAAGCGCCTTTTCTGCGGCTCGCCTGTTGCGGGACTGCAGCTTCCTTCCCGTGGAGGAGATCACAGAAGGAGCTTGTAAACGGGAGATTGATTCAGGGCAGACATCTGCGTCACCCCCATCTCTGTCTTTGTTGCAGTGTACCTGGAGACCTATGGCTGCCAGATGAACGTCAACGACACTGAGATCGCTTGGGCTATCCTGCAAAAGAACGGCTACACGAGGACAAAGGACGTGGATGAGGTGAGGTGCCTCGGCAGCTCTTCTGTAAAGCAGGCCTGGGAGAGCTTCACACCGCCACCGAGTCCCAGGTTTTATCTTGAGTGCCGTCCCACAGGGTGGTGGGATGTGTGCGGTGAAGGAAACTACTGAACAAGCCTGCTAGAAAGCTGCAGGGTTTTTGTTTTGTTCTGTTTTCCTTTAAACTGCTGGGTTCCCTCTCAGCTGGGGGGGGACTGGACGCAGTGGGATGCTCCTGACTTATCCTCACCTGAGTTTACTTGTGCTGTTTTGTGGAAGGCTCTGCTTGTTTTCTGCTAAGTTTTCTTGCAACTTTGGTCGTTGAAACGCAGAGTGTTTTTAGACAGATCCTTTTTGCTAAGTGAAGTGAGTTTTATAGTCTACTTGTTCAGGTTGTGTGTGCGGTTTTTACAATTTCTCCTTCCTTCTCTGTCATCCTCAATCTAGGCAGATGTGATTCTGCTTGTTACCTGTTCTGTGAGGTAAGGAAACTTTTGTCACTGCTGTTTTTTGGATGGTTTTAAAGGAATTGCAATTTGAAAACTGAGGAGATAAATACATTGTGTAATGAAAACAGCAGGCAGATGTGAAACTGCCCATTTAGCTTAGGCCAGAGCTAGTTGATGTTATGATACATAACGCTAATTGTGCAATTAATTACTGTGGAGTGAGAAAAAGCTCCTTGGTAGTGTGCGCTGTGTCTATATCTCATGGGCAGTGAGAGACTCACACATGTTTGTGCTTGGATGATTTTTGTTTTTTTACTTTTTGACTCTTGTGTTCGGTTGAAGTGCCTGTCTCTTTAGTACAAGGCCTGTACTGCAAAAAATTGGGAAACCGATTTAGGGTATATTTGGGATAAAATGTATAGGGAACTTTGCTTGTTTTTTTCCTGCATGCAGATGTTGAACGTGCACTGTCCCTCGCAAGGTAGCTGGTATTTGCTGGCTAAGGCAGACTTTTTCTCTGCAAGAGCTTAGTGTGGGAGTTGTTTCTGAAGCGTTGAGGTTCCTAAGCAAGCAAAATGGCAGCAGATAAGTCAAGACATAATCTACACAGCACAGAAAGCGCTTCCACGTACCATCAGATCCATCAGGGGGATGATTCTTGGTTCCCTGTCTTCAGTTCAATTCTCCCCTGAAAGCACTTGAGCTGCTTTGAGCTGCTTTGAGCTGGAGGACTGTCGAAGTGCAGCAATGGGACTAACCCCTGCTTTCCTGCTTCCCAGGGAGAAGGCTGAGCAGGCTATCTGGAATCGCCTGCGGCACCTCAAGGCACTGAAAGCCCGGCGGCACCAGGATCGGCCGCCTCTCCGCATCGGGATTCTAGGTACGTGGTGGGCTGTGCGGCGGTGGGGAGCACGCGCTGTTGTGCCACATCCCATCACGCTGCGTTTCCTCTCCCCTCTGGTGGCATCAGGCCTTTTCCGCGGGGTGAAAGCAGGTAGCGAAGGGGTGCGGCAGGCTGACCGAGGGTGGGCACGTCCTCACAAGGACCCTTGTCCTTTGGTGGCAGGATGCATGGCTGAGAGGCTTAAGGAGGAGATTCTGCACAGGGAGAAGCTAGTCGATATCGTGGCGGGCCCCGACGCGTATCGTGACCTTCCTCGGCTGCTGGCCGTGGCTGAGTCTGGGCAGCAAGCTGCTAACGTCCTGCTGTCGCTGGATGAGACTTACGCAGATATTCTGCCTGTCCAGACTAGCGCAGGTGGCACGACAGCATTTGTGTAAGTACCTTACTTCCTGTGCACGTTTCTGTGGTTTTTGTTTGGAAATACTGCTGTCCAGAACAGACGTGCCAGTGACAGCAGCTACCCAAAACAGGCAGTGCCTGGCCGCACTCACTCCCGGCAGCCCAGAGGCACCAGTTTACTGGACTCTGTTTGCTGTCTCTTTGCTATGCGACTGGGCCCTGGAGAGACTGCCCTGTGCTCTGGCTGGCTGCAGGCTCCTCTTACTGGCCTTTGAGGATGTTGGTTGTTGGCTGTCTAAGCCTGTTGCTGCACCGAGTGATTCCTGTCCCACTGACGTTTGTGCCTTTCTGAGTTTGTGCCTCTCTCATCCCCTGCCTTCTGCTATGTGCTGTCCCAGGTTACATATAACTCTTCTAATGCTCCGTGCGTTGTAGTTTTTGTGGGGTTTATTTCCATTTGTCTGGATTTGATAATCAGATTCCCAACCAATGAAGTCAGATTCTGCTCAGTGTGGCCATAGCGTACAGAGGGACAGTTGTCACCCTCTGGAGGAGCAGAGTGCGGAAGGATCTGTCATCACTGCCACATTGCAGTGCAAGTCTGCATCCCGTAAGTTGCTTTCCGAGTTTCTTGGAAATGTGCGTGGAAAATCAGGAGGTGTCAGGTAGGGGGCAAGTAGAAGCCAGCTCTGATGGGAATGGTGCGTAAGGGAAAGCTGCAAAGCTGCATTCAGAGTTGGTGCTGTGCGTGCTGCAGACAAGTTGGCTGAAGGCAGCAGTGCTGGGCCAGGCCAAAGCAGGGCAGGATGCCACGTGGATGACTCTTCCGGCGAGATCGTATTGTGACCTGTGCTTCACCTCCCGGCAGATCTATCATGCGGGGCTGTGACAACATGTGTAGCTATTGCATTGTGCCCTTCACCCGTGGCCGCGAAAGGAGCCGCCCCATCGCTTCCATTCTGCAGGAAGTGAAGATGCTCTCAGATCAGGTGAGGCAGAGCTCTCTTCCCACGTGTCCCAAATCATGTGCCGGTTCTCAGTGACTGTATTTTCAGTGACACCTCTGACTGATGACACAGCCTCCGCCTCTGGAGACAACGTTGCAGTAGGGCTCCTCCAGTTGCTGTTTGATTTCCATTGCAGTGCTCTGAGACAGACAGGGCAGGGGAGGGTTCCCCCTGGGGACTCTTCCTCAAGTAAAAGCAGAACCATGGCTGCCAGCGCAGCTCCTGTATGGACAAACAGTGCAGTCCTGTATGGTTATGTTTTTTCCTCTCTGTTTCTCTTTGTAGGGGGTGAAAGAAGTGACTCTTTTGGGTCAGAATGTCAACAGCTTTCGAGATATGTCTGAGGTGCAGTTTCAGACAGCTGCTGCCCCTGTCCTCAGTCGTGGCTTTAGCACCGTCTACAAAGCTAAGCCAGGAGGATTGCGTTTTGCGCATCTCCTAGACCAGGTTTCCAGAATTGATCCAGAAATGAGGATCCGTTTCACTTCTCCACACCCCAAGGATTTTCCTGATGAGGCAAGTGTGAAATAAATACCTGGACCTCTGCTTGCAGGCAGGCATCTGTGATCTGCTAGATGCGGGCTGTGCTCCCTTCCCAAAGGGAACCAGAGAGTCACAGAATGGGAACGGCAGCTCCTGGGAAGGGGGATGTGTGTGCTAAAGCTGGCAGGTTTTCAACTTGCTGAATTTTACCTGGGGGAGACTCTTCGCTTTGGCATTCTGGTAGAGTTGAGCTGTCCATGACGTTGTCTCCCGAATGCCCATCACAGGTCCTGCAGCTTATCCAGGAGCGACACAACGTCTGCAAACAGCTTCATCTCCCAGCCCAGAGTGGAAGCACACGAGTCCTGGAGGCCATGCGACGAGGGTGAGTGATGGCCACGGGGAGCCTGATGAGCTGATCCCTGAGTTAGGGTGCTGGTTTCTCCTCACCAACATCTGGGTTTTCTGATCAGCAAATCCACGTGTTGTTCATTGTAGATACACAAGGGAAGCATATTTAGAGCTGGTACATCACGTGCGTGACTCCATTCCAGGTAGGGACTCCCTTTGGGCTGATCTGAGCTCAGCACGGCTGTATCTTACTGTCCTTTCTTGAGTGAAATGTTCCTCTCTTCCTCGAGTGAGTTGTAGGTCTGTGTCTCTGTGACAGGAGTGAGTTTAAGCAGTGATTTCATTGCGGGTTTCTGTGGGGAGACAGAAGAAGATCACCAGCAGACCGTGTCCTTGCTGCGGGAAGTCCGCTACAACGTCGGCTTCCTGTTCGCTTACAGCATGAGACAGGTGAGTGCAAGACCTGACGAAGAAGAGTCTTTGTACATCTGCTGGTTAGACCTGGCTCTGATCTCAGATTGTCTGGTTGTTGAAAAGCCGCACTTGCTTTGTCTGTTTACAGAAAACCCGGGCCTATCACCGGCTGCAGGACGATGTGCCTGCAGATGTAAAGCAGAGGCGTCTGGAGGAGCTCATTGCTGCCTTTCGAGAGGAGGCTGCAAGAGCGAATGAGGCGATGGTGGGCCAGTCTCAGCTGGTGCTGGTGGAAGGGGTGAGCATGCCTGAAACAGTTGTCGTTCTCCCGTCTTGTGGTACAAGAGACTCTTAGGCTGTAGACTACAGTAATCACTTCTGACCTTTCCCCACACAATCCGGAGACTCCAAGACCACGTGCACACACTTAAGTGGTCAGCCTGGTTTTCCAGAGCACTGAGCTGAGCAAAAAGTGGTGCCAAGTAAATTCGTAATCCCTTTGGTTTAGGGCTTTAGCCACTTTGCTTCTAAAATCCTTGGTCCAAATACAAAGGCAGGCATCGGACTGCCATAGCACTTTGTTACATGTCCTGCTTAAGTGTGGAACGTGGACTTTAATACTGACAATAGTGCTCAATTAATTTCTGATACAATGAAACCCAGCAGTGAATCAGAGCTATTGCCATGCAGGTAATGTTCCCTGTCTTCCCTCCAGCCCAGCAAGCGCTCTGCCTCGGAGCTGTGTGGGAGGAACGATGGCAACATCAAAGTGATCTTCCCTGATGCCGAGATAAAGGATGCCGCAGGCTGCAAGGCTCTGGTCAGAGCCCAGCCAGGGGACTATGTTTTGGTGAAGGTGACCTGCCTGTAATTCTTGTTTCCTTAGGCTCTTTTTTCTGCGCAGTGCTGTTTCCTACAAGAGCTGCTGCCCAGAGAGCCTAAAATTAGAATGGATCCTCCTCGGCCTATTTGTTCCTGAGGAATGTTGTGCTGTTTCTTTCAGGTGACCTCTGCCAGTTCTCAGACCTTGAAGGGAGTTCCGCTTTGTCGTACCACCCTTGCCTGCTCTACAGCGTGACACTGTCCAGTGGCAGCAGGGATAACTCAAAAGTAGCACGTTTTCCCCAGGAAGAAACAACAAAGTTTGGACAGGTGGAGATGGGGCAGAAAGAGCGATGTGTTGTATTTTATCTATACATATTAGGCATATCTACATTTTGGGTACAACCTGCCCCCTATAGATCTGTGCAAGTTTGTAGACAAAAGGGATGGAAGCTGTGCATGGATGCGCCAAACCCAAGTGCTGCGTGATCTAGTGTTTTCACTTGCTGTCAGGCTTGGCCCACCCTTGGAGTGCTGCAGGCCTGTCCTCTAACGCAGCCCAGCCTGAGAAATTTATGTCTGCAGGGCAGATCATTCCTCATAGCTCCGCTGAATTTAGGAGCTGCAAAAACTGGGAGAACCTAGAAAACACAACTCTAGTAACTGCTGGAGAATCGCAGAACTGCCAAAGGGATGAACAACTTGAAGAACAAGATTGTTGAGAAGATTGTGATGAATTCTTTCCAAATAATAAATTCCTCAACTGCAAAATGTTTGGAAGGGGGAAGTAAGAACTTGCACTGTGCCTTTGTGATGGAATGTAACACCAAACTGTGGAATATAAAATGTTGTTTAATGAGCATGAGTGGTGGTTAATCTGTTTTATCTGAGGCTGAAGGAATGCAGCCTTGCCCTTGCTCTGGTGTTATTTGATTCTAGGTTTTCCCTGCCTCCAGGTCTAAGGGAATGCACTGGAAGGACATAGCTTCCACATTAGCATTATCTCTCTAGCCTTTGAAATCTTTAGCTACATCATTGTGCTCCTGTCCTGTGGTATGTCCTTCCCTTTTGGTTCACGAGAAGGAAGAAATTGTTGTGCCAATTTAAAAGGCCAATAACTTCATAAGTGCATCTTACAGGTCCTTATGTTTATCAGAGCCTGCAGTTAACTGTGGCTGCATTGTGTCGTATTCCAGCTTGGACTGCTAAATTAAAGCAAGTGTGTGCAACCTACACTTGTAAGCAAACTCTCTTCTGAGACGTGAGAATCACAACTTTTAATATTGATTGTCATGCAACTAAAAGAAATTATTGTAAAAGAGTGTCCAGAGAGATTTTGAAGGAGCAGCTGATCAACTCAGTAGAGCAGTCACTGCATGAATTTGCAGAATTTTTAAATAAGCATGTAGGCATTTTGCTAGATAGTCTTCTCTCCTGTTCAGCTCTGTCTGGGATATAATCTCTTTGAAACCAGCATGGTTCACTGAGTGTTCATTAGACCTTAGTTTAAGAAACAAAATGTTTTGCTGATTATCTCAGAGTTGATTCTCATGGAAGTGAATCTGCATGGTCAGCACTGGTCAGTGTGGGTTTTGAGGTGGTGACAAATGTGTCATTGTGCTATCCTGCCTCCACATGGGAAAGTGTCTTAGGCCCAAATTCACAAATCAAGTCTTAGACCTCTGCTGTCCGGTGAGTGTAAGCCTTTGACCAGCAGGCTCTTAAGGAAGAGGCAGCAAGAAGCTATTGGGTTCCAAATACCAAAGGAAGGGGCAGGATGTATAAACCTCATCCCTCAGCAGTGACGGGTACCGAAGCCAACCTGTGTTTGTTTCACTAAGTGGCCCAGTTTTAACAGCCCTGTAGCATCTCCTTCAGCTCACACTTTCTGGTGCGTCTTGAAACCGTGGCCCAAGCCAGGACCCCGTGAAAAGGGCTGACAAGTGCCTTTCCCTGCTTGTTTTGAGCTGTTCCCCACAAGCACCTATTGCCTAGTGAGAAGTGCAGACCTCAGTGTGCCCTCCCCGCTCCATCCAGCTTTGAAGCCAGCTGTGGTCTTTTTACAATCATTATTTTAAGAGTGAGAGACTAACGAGGAGGAAAGCTGGGTTTTACATTTTGATGAGAAGGTGATAATGCTCACTGCACAGACTCCCCAAGGAGCCATAGTGCTTACCATTTACCTTGCCTCCTTAGTTTTTATAGGCCTCAGGAATGAAGGCTGAGGCTTTAAGGCACCAAAGCATCCATTAGGAAGCGCTTACAATGACCTTGGAGGCTGTTAGTCATTTGACACTGCCTGAAAGCAGGACTTTTGTTTTTGTTTTCCTCTCAGGAACTAGAGCTGTTATGCAGTTTCTGTATTGCATGTCAGAAGATGTCCTTGCGTTTGGCTGTTGGGAAAGCTGAGCTTCTGTCTCATGTCATTCTGCCTCATGCTCATTGTTGTATGTTTCTTTTCCAAGCCTGAACAGGGTCAAGAGTCCTGAACTCCACAGGAATTTAAGTCACCCATGATGATTTAGACTTGTGCCTTCTCGAATTGGAAGTGTTTTGGTATTTCAGTGTATCCCAGTGATCAAAAAGATTTGATTTGCTGGGATCACACGACTGTAGTTCCAAACCAAAACAGTGGCCTGCCCTGTCGGGGTTTCCAACAGCTCATCCTTTCGCGGGTCCTCAGCAATTGTCCCAGGGTCCCTCTGGACCTTTCTGTGCTTCTGAGGGGCCGGTTGTGCCCCAGGTACAGCTGCAGTTCTTTCTTTGGTTCTGATGAGGCCCTGCAGTCATCAGCTGGCAAACACCTCACGAAGCATTTGGCAGATGAGTTTTTCAAGCACAAACCTGAAGTGCTGGGATGATGTTTGCTTTCAGGTTTCAGCCAAGTAAGATGGGGTTTTGGGTTTCTCCCACTGCCAGAGCTGTCTGTGGTGCCGCGTCTTGCCCCGGGATGCCGGCAGGCCGCAATCTGCTCTCACTCTGGATAACGATGAAGCTGAAGGGAAAAATCGATGCTTTCCCCAGCAGCAGCTTGTAGGCAGTTTGCTTTAGGCTAGCTGAAGCGTCCATGCAGCTAAAAGAGTGGCAGGTGACGAGAGGCATTGCCTCCCGGTGACAATCCAAGCAGCCTGCCGGGCCATGCTGAGGGTGAGGCTTTTCCTTCCCTTCTCGGGGGTCTCCCACCTCTGCTGGCTGCGCGAGCGATGGCCTCGTGGCAGCTCTGCCGAGCCGTGTCCCTGGACCTGCTCCTCCACTGGGCTGCTGCTGGGGGCTGGAGGCCCCGTGGGCCTGCCTTTGCTGGCTTTTCATCACCGCCTCTGGAGCCTGCTTTTTGGGTAGACCCTAGGGATTTAGCGCAACATCAACAATACTTCTGAAGTGTCTTCCATCTCTAAAATCGGCTGTAAACGTAGTTCGCTTGTTTCTTAAACTGCCTGCCGTGGGTGCCAGCAGCAGGAGTCCCGTGTGGTCCCGAGCGCAGGGGACAGATGGCTGCTCCGGGACCTCCCAGCGCCGTCTGTCCCTGGCGTCGCAGCGCTGCTGTCAGTCCGTCCGCCCCTCCGGCTGCTCAGCCCACCCGCACCGGGAGCCCCCCGCCTGCTTTCTGCCCGCTGCCGGTCCCTCCCCGCTGCAGGTGCCTTCCTGGCGCTCCTGGAGCTGTGGGCCGCATTTCAATGACGGAGGGGCTGCTGCTGAGTGGCATATCTGATTTTTCAGGGGTCTGTGGATTCGGCGTATCTCACAGGCCTGTCAGAGTACCTGCTATCCTCTGGGGCCTGGGCATCCTGTGGCTTCTCCTCCTCCCTTGTGAGCAATTTATTTCCTTTACTGACAGCTCACTATTGACTTCTCATTCTCGTGAAGATGAGGTGTCCTGTCTCATCAGGTTTAAATTAGTTTTATCTTTAGACTTTCCTATTAATAAGCTCTTGCCATGGTGTCATTACTTGATATCTGTTTTCTGATGTTTTTCATTAATGGCTCAGTATCTTCCACATACATTTTCGGATGTTTTTCCTCCACTGGCTGCATTATTTAGCCATCAGGCATGGCTAAGAGATGTGCGTGGAGCAGCCCCATGCCCGCCAGCCCGATGTGTGCGGAGGGGAGGGCTGGAGGTGAAGCGGGATGGCCATGGGCTCCCTCGCTCCTGCTCTTGCTGCATCCCTTTGATCCCGGGCTGAGCTGTGTCATGGTGGTTGCTCTCAAGAACATCAATCAATAGGGTAATTAAAATGCCTCCTGTGAGGCCTGATGGTGCAATTCATTTGGACAACCGTATTGGACTCTCTCTACCCCCTTTGGTCCCTGCAACCAAGCCCTGCATGGAGCCAGGGAGATGCCCAGCGGCTCTCACAGATGGGGCTGCAGAAGTACCAGGCTCCCCTGCAGTAAACACGCTGCTGGCATGGGCTGTGTCAAGCAGGTCTGGAACACTCACAAGCTTTTGGAAAGCTGGTTTGGAAAGGAAGTGTTGTGTGCATGTGTGATTTGAGGTCTTGCTTTGCAGTTGAGGGGTCAGGACCTGGAGCGTGGACTCACAGCTCGGGGGTCTGGGGAAAGCTGGAGCAGCCGCTAAGCGCAGGAGCACAGACTGAGCCGCGTAGCTGCTGGAGGGAAAAATACTGCCTCGTGCCCCTTGATTCCAGCACAGGGACTAACAGCAATTTGATGTTTTACCTGGAAAACTTGCGAGAGCAAACAATTAACTGGGATTCAACACAGCATTTTGCCTAAAATGTCAACACAGCAGTGGGGCATTTTGAAACACAAAGAGCATTGACAAACATTTCCTGTGCTGGAGACACTGCAGCTTCTTCTCCGCAGTGCAAACGTCACTGGGAAATGGGGAAATCTGGGAACTTCTTTGCACTGGGGAAAAGACAAAAGTGCAGTGAAAGTACAACATTGCAGATGATCATTTAACTGAAACAATGTCAGCTGCTTGCCTGCAGAGGGGAAATCACAGCATGGCCAAAGCTATTGCCATCTTCCTCTGGCAGCAGCCACTCTTGGTCTGAGAACTGTGCAAAGAATGACTGCACGCGGTGCTGTATTACAGCTATGTGCCGGCTGCAGGGAGGCTCTGCGGTGTGCCTGACAGGTTCCCTTCCCTGCTAGCAAGACTTCCTCTGGAAAACTGGAAGTGAAGGGGAATTCTTTCACATTATTCCAAGGCCGTGTGTGAGCAGGGACCCAAACCACCTCACTGCAGCCAGGCTGGCAGGAGCTGCTCCTGCAGAGACTGCCCAGGGCTGCGACACCTTCCAGCACCTTGGCCTACTGGGATGCTCTCATTGTGCCTTCCGTGGAGCCAAAGATAAATCCTGTCCTTGTGTGAGGACATGGGAGCACACCCATAAAGCAGCTGCGGCACTCTGGAGCACCGTCTGCTGGAGTGCACAGCTCCGGGACAGGCGCTTGTGTCCGGCACGGCTCTGCCCCGCTGCGCTGCTCCGCGGCCGCTGCAGCCGCTTGTGCTGCCCCGTCAGCAGCCGCCCTGTCCCCATGGGGCTCAGCCAAAGCGGTTGCTGCACCCGGAGTGTGTAGCCAGGTGGGTGCTTTGCCAAGGCAGTTCCAAGAGGATTTTGTGTTTCCAAAAGAGCGCAGAGGAAAGGAAGTTGGGGCAGCCTTGGACAGCGGCTCCCAGCAGAGCTGGGGAGGGGGCACGTCTCTGCTCAGCCCCGCACCGACACACTGCACAGAGGCCACAGCACACAGTGCCCTGGGGGTGTCAGAAAGCATCTCCTTCGTGCTTGCTGGTGCATCCAGGCGACCGTTCACAGCTTTCATACCCAGGCTGTATCCGTGTAGGTCACGGCAGGGGCTGCCTGCATGCGTGGCTGCTACCAGCCCTGAGAGTGGCACTAACGAGCACCTGAATTAATGACAACTTTGTACTTACATCAGGCAGCTGGACACCTGCAAGGACTTTTCTCCTCCTTTCGCCTGATTAAAGTTTGATGGAAATTGAAACAGAAAAGTTACTGTTTTCTGCCTAGATTGCTGTAAGCGACGGCTGAGCTTTCCCTGAGCATCCCCTCACCTGCCGAAGCCCACAGACCACAGCGCCTGGTCTGTAGCCTCCTTAAGAACAGCAACATCCATACCTGGGTTTCATTCCCAGGTCCCACGGGCAAGGTGCAAGGCAGGTCAGGGGCAGGACACTGGGCTGGGCCAGGCGCCGCAGGGAAAGCCCTGCTTCCCTGCTTGCAGTCCTCACGTTAATGAGGAGGAAAAGGGTGCCTGGTTCCTTGACAGGAACCCCTGGCATGAAAACAAACTGATGCACAGTGGCATTTCTAATAAAGATATCAGGGTGCTTCAGGGACACTCAAGTTCGGTGTTATGTCTGCTATCTGCAAAGTCAGGTCACAAAGGAGAATTAGCTTGCCCAACCCCTGCTGTTGACTTGCATGCAAAAATTACACAGCAAACTAGTACCAAGTGCAGAATCTGTAATTTGCAGCAGCGCCTACAGCACTGTTTTTAGGCTGATTAATATTCAGCGCACTGCTGTGAAAATGAAAAGCCAGACAGAATTGTCCTCCTCCCCTTTCTGCATCCATGAAGATGCCAAGGGTAATGGCTGAAGCAAGGAAACAAAAACAAGATTCACTTTCGGTCAAGCTGATGCAGGTTTTTTTGGGCTACAACAAAGCATTCCATTCTCTTCAGGTTATTTAGCCTCATCTTTTAACCTGTTTCTTTCTTTCTTTTTCTTTCCTTCCGTTATTTAATTTCAGGATGTTTAAAAAAGAATAGCAAAAGATTTTCTTTGAAGCTACCAGAACAAAACATTAGGCATTTCCAGAAACAGTTTCTCTTTTAAAAAAGGGAATTTTTCTGACATTATTAAAAACACTTTCCCATGACTATTTGATCAGAGCTCCATTTGAAAAGCCCTTGTACCGATTGTGGGAAAACTGTCCCCGTGCGGAGCTCGGAAGGAAGCACGGCACAGCTCGGCACAGCACTGCCCACGGAAGCAGGGGGGTGTCCAGGGCTTGGACAACGCAAGAAGCTCCCGGAGCTGGTGGCACCTCAGGAGGGACGCGGGGGGGGCTCAGTCATGGAGGTGGCACCCACTGAATGGAACGAGTACAGCTTGGTGTCCCCGAACATGAGATCCAAGTTACTCGCCACCTGGGGTGCCCCCAGCCCCCCCACACCCTGAGCCTTTTCAGTCTCTGGGTGCACACAGTGGGGGCCTGCAGGCTCCCCTCCCCACGCCAGCTCCTCTCTTTGGAGCCCCCTGCTCTGCCCTGGCCGTGGGCGAGGGCTTTGCCCGTCTCCCTGCCACGGCCCTCCCCTCGCCTTGCTCGGTGGGAGAGCCCCCCCGGCACCCAGACCTGGCTGGCTGCGGTGGGACTGGGTGCTCTTGTGCAACGACACCAGCCTGCGAACCAGGAAAGCGGAGACACAATAGAAGCTGAGGCCACCGTTTGCCTTCAGTGTTTTGGCTCTGCAGGTCTGTGCGCCAAAGTGAACCTTCACCCGTAGCCGCAGACCTCGTGTCTCTCTGCTGTGTCAACAGGAGCCGGAGGGAGGCTGGGTGGCACGCTGTCAAAGCAAAGCCTGCAAACGCAGACACGCATCCGAGGTGCTGCTGGACAAGAAGAGCTGGCATGGTCTGAGCCGAGCTCCGGCCAGACACGGCCAGCCCCGAGGACTCTGGATGCACCGGCCAGTGGCAGGGACGTGGCAGCAGCACTGCTCCAGCAGCAGCTGCAAATGGCAGTGTCATCTGCAGCGTGTTACCTGCAGCGTATCATCTGCAGCATGTCATCTGTGGCACGGACCAGCTGTGGTGGTGAGATGAAGCCTCCCCGTCCCTCCATCGCCGCTGCTCGGGGCAGGCGGGGCAGTTCCACACAAAGCCACCCTCCTGCCCCTGCAGCGGGGTTGCAGCTGCAGCTCCAGGTGCCCGCCCAGCCCCGGCCCCAGCCCCGGCCCCGTGCAGCTCGCAGGGCCCCCGCAGCCCTCGCCCTGCCCCTGCAGCAGCAGGGAGAGCAGCAGCCTGGGCTGTGCCAGGCCACCTGGACGGATTTGCTTTTTGGCATTTTCTTTCTAGGATTATGGAGGAGATCTTTACACCTGCCTTTGAAATTATTCACAGGCGGTGAGCTTGAATTGAGAACTGGCAGTTTCTTTCATCCTGTTCCTCCTGTTTCCTTAGGACTGGAAGCCAAATGTACCTGGCGAGGCGTTGCGTATTGGGCAATTTGGCAGTGAGATCTGTCTCTCCCTTGCACCACCGAGCTCTGCAGCCTCCTCACGGGGCTGTCAAGGGGCAGCCAGCCGCACGGGCTCATCCTGCTGCTGGACGCACACATCACTGGCACGAAGTGCAAGCCCCCAGCACGTCAGCATTTACTGTGGCAGGCCCTCTCAGGGGAAGGACACCTGCTCGTCACACATCCGTACCAGCGCCTCTGTGCTCGCTGGGTGCAGGATGCGTCCCGCCAGCACCCTGGGACAGTGCCGATGCCCGGAGCTGCAGAACGCTGCTAGCAGCAGGCACGCTGGCCGATGAAAGGCCGAACGCAACTGCCAGGAGAGAAGCTGGTGACATCCTCTGGCACCAGGCGCATCGGGGCAGGGGCCCGCTGGCGGTGCAGCAGCCCCACGAAGCCTTTTGGCACAGCGAGCATCCAGGAAACCGCCTCGGCCACAGGGAGCCCCTGCCGAGCCCCCGCACTCTGCGGCCACACGCCTGGGGGGTCCCGGGGGTCCCAGCCCCGACCCTGTCAGCGAGCGAGGAACGCGTTTGTTCATGTCAAAACAGCCGCCGGATCGCTGGGAACAAGCGGGGAGCAGGAAAAGGGAATAAAAGAACCAGCAGCTCAGGGACAAGGGCAGAATAAATCTGCATAAATACAAATGAGGGGAATATTTATTCCTCTCATTGACCACATTTCTGCAGCTACTTTAAATTGCGAGGGAGGCATGACCTGCAGCGCTGGGCAGGGGTTAGGCCCAACTCTGGGGCTGCAGCTCGTCGTGGCTCCCCGCCTTTCCAGCAGACTTGCCTATTAAATATTCTTTGCAGGCAAGTTACTCCTGTAGCTGATAGGGGAGATAAATAGCAAAACCCTTGCAAATGCAAAACTCCTTTGGCAGTGTGGAAAGAAACCAAATCACGTGCTGAATGCAGATGAAGAAAAGTCCTTTTTATTGCGAGGAGTAACAGAAGGGATGTGGATCGGCCTCACCCACAATGCAGCACATCCAAACCCACTTGGAGATTACAAGACAGGATAGCATGTACTCTGATCAGTTCAAAGCGTAACTGTGAACAAATCAGCTACGTACATATTTAGATTAGATTGTAGGCCTTTCTTCCTACTTTTTAACAATATGAAATCACTGGAAACAGAAAAATTTCCTTTTCAAGTGGTCAACTAATCACAAAGCAGGAGGAGAGCAAAGACAAAGACTTTACATTTCATCAGCGTTTGTCCCTTTTCTTTCTTTCCTTTCTGTGGATTTGGTGCACGTGGTGCACGCTCACAACATTCACGTGGGGCCAGTGCCTGTGGAAGGACTCGCCGCCAGCTGCCGGTTGCCTCAGTCACGCACTGGAGACCTGTCCCCGCGCCATGGCTATCACCGGCCCTGAACCCAGCCCCAGTTGCCTGGGGAGGACTTGTGGATCAGGCCACTGTCTGTCGGTGAACGTACGGCCACGACAGCCAGGAGAGCACACGGGCAAGACCCGCAGCTCCTGCCGCTGGCACTGCGGCAGCACTGCAGTTGGCACGGCTCAGCCTGGCAGAGCCACCAAATCCTGGTGAGGCTGAAATGTAAGGTAGAAGAAATAGCGTATTTTCTTGGTTGTATTGCTCCCGTTTTCATGTCTGTTCTCTGTGCATCGTATCATCCTCCTCCCTTCGCTCCTCCTCCTCCTCCTCCCGGTGCAGCGGTGGGAATGGGCCGGGGGGCACCTGGGGGATGCTGGAGCTGAGGCAGCGCGGGGGCAGCGCGGGAGCAGCTCAGCTCGGTGCAGCAGCCGCTGTTGCCTCCCAGCAATGGCACCAGGCTCACCCCGTCGGGCTCACCTTGCCTAGCACCAGCACCAGCACCAGCACCAGCACGCCCAGCTCTGAGCCCCGTCCCCAGTGAGCAAATCCTTACCTGAGGCACTGCCGGCCCTGTGCCTACTGCGTGCTCCTGGCATCGATGCCTGCAACTGGGAGAGACGGAGCCACGTGAGAGCCCCCGGCCCAGCCGAGCCCCGCGGTCCTGTCCTGGGGCCCTGCTGTGCACCGCCTGTGCCGGGGAGCCCTGGCGTTATGGGCAGAGATGATTTAGTGCCCTGAGGAATTCACCTCTGGGGAAGCTGGGATGGCTTCCAACTCTTTCTTCCCTCTTCTATATATTAACTTTGCATGCATATGAAGCTTAAAGCTCTTACAATCACCTCTGCAAATATTAATTAATCCTCACAGCATCCTGAGAACCATTATTCACTCCTACTAAGTAAATATTATTAAATCCTTTTATGAGAGGTGAAGTGAGTTTTCCAGGGCCGTACAGAGCATGAGCAGGAGCACACAGACCTCGTTTTACGGTGCGACCCCATCCGCCCGTAGCCGCAGGACCTGCTCCTGGCTGTACCTGTGCCAGGACCACGTCCTCATCCCACCCGCTGCCCCCACTGCCACCCCGCTCCTGGCACCCTGCGGAGCCCAGGGCTGCCCCTGGGGCTGCACTTACTCTGCAGGAGCCAGTCGATGAAGACAGCTGGAAAGGGGTAATTCTGCAAAAAAAGAAGGAGACGTTAACGGGTGTGAATGCAGGCGCTGCGGCTGTGGGAAGGCAGGAAGGTGAGGAAAGGTGAGGGATGGGTCGGGGCCAGACCCGGCAGAGCGTGTGGGCAGGGCAGGTCCCATTGCTCTATTATCGGTGGGGACACGGCCACGGGAGGAGACAAGGGCATGGGAGAAGGCTGGGGAGCGCGGGAGCCTCCATCTAGAACCATCCCTAAAGCCAGGTCCCAGGGCTACACCCGGCGCTGGCAGCACCTGCAAGTCCAGCTCCGCAGAATGCTCCAAGGTCACCGGGAAACTGGAGAGGGCAGACTGGATTTTCCCAAGGAGTCCAAAAAAGACAATGCCTGTGGAGAGAGAGGGAAGGAGAAGGAGAGGCGGAGGCCGCCAGGCTCGCAGGGCTGCCTGCAGAGCCCTGTCCTGCCCAGAGCCCCCAGGGCTGGGGCAGTGCCTGGGAAATGCAGTCCCTGCCCCCAAGGTGTTCCCAATTCTCATCTTTCCTGTGGGTCTCAAACCCCCTGGGTTCACAGGTGGTGAAAGCCGTTGTTCTGGAGTTATCTGGTGTATGAAATGCTTTGGTGACATCGTGAAAACTTTCCGTGGAGTGAAGCAGCAACTGCGCCTGTGCCTGGCTCGAGGCGAGCAGAGCTGGGGAGGGACAGACACGGCTCTGGGGGCCACGCGCCGGGGCTGCCTCGCTGCAGCAGTCCGGGTCTGGTCCTAATTATAAACCCCACAGTAAGGACAGCAGGGTCCGTGCGTGACGCTCTCACCACGGCGGGCAGCGGGAGCAGAGCCACGGCCGGGACCCCAACACACTGCTGGGTGGGGGGGGACCAGAGCTGCCCCTGCCACGAGCAGAGCGGCTCCTTCCCCATGCCCCCTGCTCTGCTGAGGGCATCCTCTGCCGGCAGAAACACCAGTCACAGAAAAGCCATGTGTTGCTATAAAAATTATATAGAAAAGTTCGCAACTTACGGTTGAGAAATTGTAGTTTGATATTGATGATGCTGAACCAAATATTCACTAATGGGCAAAACTGCAATGGTAATAAGTGGAACAACCTTGGTGAGAATATCGTAGTTGTAGCAACTCGTTTCACTAATATCTTTTGAGTCTCACAGACTTTAAATCAAGATGGAGCAATCAGCTCCTAGAGCATAGTTTCCTCCACGGAAAAAGAGCAATATAAATTGTTCAGACTACTTCTCAAAACAGCACAGCTTCTATTTAACAGAATAAAAGATTTTCTAACAAGCACCTTTTTTCTAAGTGAGGCTGTCGCTTCTGTTTACCGTACCTTCTCTGTACGAAAAGGCATTTCACAAAGCAATTGGTTACAAATTATCCCGTAACATTGCATGATGGAATTTGAATTGCTTCTAACAAATAAATCCTGACTGTAAGAAAGATCAAGGAAGTTTGCAGAATTCAGTTATAGAGCGTGGGTGTGTGTCTGTACATGCACACACATATGGATACGGATATGTAAATCTGCTGCACGGTTGTGGGAAGAACACTGATTTCAGCCAAACCTTCTTACATGGCAGAATTTCTTGCACTCACCAGTGCAGGTAGGAGAGACCGAAGAGAAGAGTTCAGCAAACCGCTCACCAAATTGGTGAAGAGGCTGGAAGGGGAAAAAGGCAGGAATTACCAAGGAGGCTGACAAAACCCAGGTCTCAGAATCAAGACAAATCTGAAGCACAACGCTGGGTTGCGATGTTGTGAGCACCGAAGATGAACACGCATTCTCTTCTCTTCTCTCTGATGTTAAAAGATGCTGCAAGCCCACAGCTCCCCCAGGCTTTAGCAGGAATTATAGGTGCTCAGGACTTTTAGTATCTGCTTAGTGAAATCTGATTGTTAACGGTAAATCTGTGCCCAGATTTGAGACTGAAATTTTGCCCCACTGCAAACATGCAAAGAGCTGACCCGTGGCTAGTCCTGCACAGTATTTTAACCATTTCCAGATGCACATACCAACTTCCCATTCCTTTACAGGGTTCTCAAAAAATGGCTTTTATATGAGAAAAATCCCACAGCTTCCTGATGGCTGGACAACGGAGCTTCCTTTTAGTCTGCATGTTGCCACTGAGGCTTTCCTGGTGCTAACCTTCCCCCTGCAGTGCTGGGGTTCTGCAGCCCGGGGATCAGAGCCCAGCTGGGCAGCTCGGGGGGCTGAGCCCCGAGAGGTGAGGGAGGGAGAAACCTGCCCAGGGGCAAAATGCACGTCTGTGCTGAGGGCCGTGGCCAAGCCCCACGTAAGGCCAGGTTGGACTCGGCTCCTGCGTGCTGTGGCTCTGTCCTTGCAAACCACCACAGGACTTCCGAATGAGAAGCTGCACAGCATGTCAAATTAGCATGGGGCTGGTGAATATTTCCCCCACTCACCCCTTTCGCAGGTTGACTTTAATGCCACCGTACAGGTTGCTGCAATCCTTAATAACTAACTTGAGGTCACCAGGGGTGTCTTGTGTCAACGCAATGTGGGACGTGATGTTCGTTTCCACCGAAGATCCGCTCAGAAAGAGAAATATTCTGAAAAGTAAGGAAATAACTGTTGTGGCTTGGAGGGCTATGGAGAAGATGAAAGCACAGAAAAGCAGTCTCTGTGGCTGAGACGCAAGCTGGGGCTCGGCTGTGACTGTTTTCATCTCAGGACTTTCATCAGGCTCCTGTTCGGGTTAGCAGGTCATCGAGCCCCTGAGTGCTAACAGGCACGGGGGGCTCCAGGGCAGCTCGGACTTCAGAGGAAGGAAGGACTCATCTACATGAAAGAGCATGAAGCCTTCTTGGCACTTTGCTTCCAACACCTTGTTCACAGCAGGATCACCACCTCTGCCAGCATCTTGGGGTTGAGATCTGGGCCTTGGTGAAGTCAAGAGCTTCTCTTAAGGAGAACAGGATTTCTAAAATGCATTGCAAATGCATATTCACAGCAGCTCCAGAGCCGCTTGCAGTGCACAAGCTCCCCTAAGAACCAAACGTTTGCGGATGCTTCTCCAGCCCCCTGAACTGCCCCAGCTCCCCCAGCCCCCTGGGACCCCATAAACCCGTTGTGCTTTGCTCGCCCACCAGCCCTGCTCACCCTGGCAAGCTGAACGTCAGCTTCGAGTACAGGTTCAGCACCAGCTCACCCCCAGGAAGGACCTTCCATGATGCTCGGGCTTTGTCCAGGCTCAGCACCTTCAACCTGGCGGTTGAAACCAAAGCCAACCCGAGCTGAGATAGGAGCAAGCCAGGCTGCTGCGAGCCAAGCTTGCTGCACAGCAGATGGCAGGAGCAAGCCCTACAGTCTCTTCTGCGACCCATTGGACTTGCTACCTACATGGATAGCCCTGGTTAAAAGGTGTAGGTGGGGAAGGGCCAACCCCTGCTCCAAGAGGAGAGACCTTCAAAGCAGGACCAGGTTGCTCAGGGCCGCGTCCATCTGAGTCCTGGCCACCTCCGAGGACAGAGATTCCCCCACCTCTCGGGGTGCCCATTGCAGTCACATCACCCTCATGGGAAAGACTTTTCCTGGACCTGTGTGTGGTTGGAATTTCCCCTCATGTGGGCTGCAGGCCAGGTACTGGTGGTCTGTGTAACAGGAAGGATCTGGTCCCGCCCTGGAGCACCTCTTTAGGGGAACCCCCACCTCTGGGCATTAGTTGTTAGAAAAATGCCAATTAAGTATCTGCTATTATTTACTACTGCTTTTTTTTTTTTTTTTTTTACTATTGCTATTTTTTACTACTAAAGCTTAGTTTTAAAACACCAGGCTCTTACAAGCTGTCACCATGTCAGGGAAGCTGGTGGAAGGGCCACAGATCTGCAGTGAGTACCACCGCCGTGCTTCTGCTCTGACTTACAAGGAAAAGTGTTGTGTCGACTTGTCAGGGACTACAGCACCCAGCGGTCCTCCTTCACCCAGCAGTCCTCCAAGTCCTCCTTGGCCCAGCAGTCCTCCAACTCCTCCTTCGCCCAGCAGTCCTCCAACTCCTCCTTGGCCCAGCAGTCCTCCTTCACCCAGAAGACCGTCGAGACCAAGTAGACTTCCATTGCCTACAAGACCTCCTTTTCCAAGCAGCCCCGTGCCAAGCAGACCTTTCTCTCCGAGAAGGCCTTTATTGCCGAGGAGGCCGGTGCCGAGGAGCCCTTCCCCACCAAGGAGGCCTGTGCCGAGGACACCAGCATTCTTGGATTCATTTTCAGTGCCAAGGAGACCTTGACTTCCTTCACTACTCGGACTTTTCCTGCCGAGAAGGCCCGTACCAAGCAGCCCACCGTCACCGAGAAGGCCAGTGCCAAGAAGCCCACCTTTTTTGCTGATCAGACCTTCACCGCTGAGAATATTGGTACCGAGCAGACCTCCTGCAACAAGTGAGTCCCAGTTATTAATCTTCCTTGTTCAGAATATCATTTTTGCCAGCAAAAGGGTCACCCTGCGCATCTTGACTGCTAAACAAAAATGCTTCCTCACACCACATCCCCCGTCCCCGCCAGGCTTCGTGCCAGCTGGGACTGCCTGGCTGCTGCCCGCATTTCATCCTGACAGACTGAGCAAGCTGGCAGGTCATTCCCTTTTAGCTAAGACTTTTAAAAACCAGCCCAAATCCCTCTGTGGTGCCTCCTCCTCCAGGGTGAGTCCCTGTTGGGGACGTCTCTGCCCAGGTGGGGGCCAGTTTGGCAGTGCCGGAGGGTGCGGGCAACTGGAGTGTGGGAACGCGCCGGCACCGAGGGGACCCAGCGGGGAAACCTCTGAGCTCACCGTCTGTGGGCTGTGCTGGGCCAGACCCCAAGATGCCTCCCAGGTTGAGAAGGCCCTGGGAGGGGGGCAGGAGGCTCCCGAGAACGGTGAGACACCAGAGGGGCAGCATCTCCGTCTCAGTACCTGCCAAGAAACCCACATCAGCCCAGGCAGCGGGACGCGGTGACCCTGGGCCCCCACCACTCCCTGTCCTCCCCGTGCGTCACCCTGGGCAAGGGCTTCCCCCCTACCCTGGGACCCCTCCCCAGCACCGGGAACCATCCCCGGCCCCCACACCCCCATCCCACCTCCCTCACTGTCGCATTTTGTCTGAAGCAAGGAGCTGCCTTGCTCCAGGGCAGTTCCCATCCCCACACCCTGGTGCAGAGCTTCTGCCTGGCATCGCAGGGAGGCTGCGGGGAGGAAAATGGCATTTTGGAGAGAGCGGGAGGAAGGAGAAGAGGCAGGAGGACCTTGCAGAGAGAGAGATGGATTGCTTCAAGCTGCTCAGAAATGGCCCTGAAATAAGAACAGATAAAAGGGCACAGCCAGATAAAAAATGGTGTGTCAAAGCCACGTCCTTCTCCACCTTGTGAAGAACACCTTGCATTATGAAAGCTCAAAGCACAGCTAAAATCAGATTCACTTCCCCGTGGTCAGGTTGTTTGTTTTTCTCATTTTGCTTCAGTCAAGCCTATGAAGAGAGCCCATTTTTCTGTGTTTGAGCTGCCTCTAGTGAAAAGAGATCACCCTTTTGGATCTCATGTTCCTACACCACTTGGTCTTCCTGGGGTTGCGACCAGAACTGTGACATGCTGGTTTATGCCAATAAACGTGTTTGCAAAGAAGGGAAAAATGCAATCGCCGAGCCATTTCTATAGATCTCAAGTCCAACAAAACATACATACGCCTGCACAGCCCATGGCGTGGGCCCAGCCAGCCTGGCATTGTCTCCTTTGTGAAAGACAAAGTACAATCTGCATATTGCAGAGCTTCAGCACTAAGAAATAATGTTATTTAGGTCATTCTGAACAACTTAGCTGTTCCAGACACTTTTTAAAAAAAAATCCCTCTATGACAGTTCTTGGCACAATTAAATTAGACTTTAATTCACTAGACTGTCTTTTACATTTTCCCTTTGATCAGCACGTAATGATGCACAGCTCCTGTAGCTGTGATTATTGAACAGAAGAGAAAGATAGAGGCTTGAGCAGCTTCGATTGAGAATTGTGTCAAATAAAATCAGTGGGATTTGTTGGAGGGTCTCTGCAAGACGTGCATAGCATTGTAAGAGGATGCCAAAATGGGTTTCAGGTCTTTTAAAAGAGCTCTTAGAGAGAATATGTGACAAAGCAGACAAATATCTATGCAGGTATTAACTATATCCAACTAGTCAGTACACTTCCTTGGTCACTCACATTTAAGTGAGCTGAGCATCTTGTACATGCAAAATGTATGCATGGCTTTGCAGATAAGTGCTTACTTCATACCAGCTGAGATTAGATCTGATAAGCTGAAAATTGTTCTGAATTCTGGTCAACAAGAACAATTAAAGGAGTCCTAGTCATTTCTTCTAGCTCAGTCATTATAATAGACTTAACAACAACAAAAATAAATGTGGAATTTGACAAGCAAGAGCTCTGCTGGCTTTAAAAATTAATTTTCATAAATGATTAAATGCTGCTACAGAAATCAAAGGAAAACATCATTAAAATTCTTGCTTTTTCAAGCCGAGTTACACTTTGCTGTAGGTCGCCTAATGGGAACAGGAGTTCTGTGGCTACGGTACCTTTATGCCTCTTACCTGGAGCCCTTTGAAGTTGCTGTGCAGCTGCCTACAGCCTCTTATCTGCTGCTGATAGGGAGCAGCTCTTATATACCCAGCAGAGTGCAGGAACAAGGAAAGTACAGGGAAGGATGAAATAGGAATAATTTCCCCGTGTGGGCTCGGAAGTGCGAGCCCTGTGCCAGCCTGACTAGCAACGGACCGAGGTGCAGGAGTGCTGGCCAAGCCAGGGGGCAGCCCCCTCCTGCCCTGCAGCCCCAGTGCTGTTACCAAAACTGCAAGCAGCCGGGGTGCACAGCTGTGTCAGTGCAGGGATGGGGATGGGGACGGGGATGGGGACAGGGATGGGGACAGGTCTGTGCTCTGCAGGCAGAACCAGGCATCAGCTGGCACCACCAGCAGCAGCCAACGCAGGGCATCCCCTGGTCCCAGGGCAGTCATCCCTCTCTCTTCCCCCTCTCCTGGCTGCATCTCCAAATTTGCCTGGGATGGGCAGACCCCAGCCCCTGTGCTGAGCGTCGTGGCCCCTGTGAGATGACCACACAGCAGCCAGGGTTGTGGTGTGGGGTCTGGGGATGCCCCTGGTCCCTGGCTGGCTGCAGGGGGGGCTCGGGGCACCTCTGCCACAGGGGATGCTCCATCAGGGTTAGCAGGGTTTTGCCTGCGTGTAGTGAGAGGACAGCTGCCTCCCAGCAAGCGAATTATGCACTGCAACAGCATAAGGCTGATTTTAAAAAGTTGTCGAAAACTAAAGGGTGTGTGGATTTATGGAGTGCCAGCTGCTCTGTGGAAACCACGCATTACCCAGAGGTAAGCAGGAGATGGCTTGTGTCTCAAAGGAAGATCTGAGCAATTTAAAGCAGGCTTGAGAGAGAACAAATACAAGCAAAGGGGGAAATAAATGCTGATAGGAAGGGAAAAAGAACAGTAAAGATGAGAGGAAAAGCCTAAGCCTCAGCTCCAGATAGCTTTCAGAGTGTAACAGGGTTGGAAAAAGGACTCAGGCTCGAAGGCAGCGTTACTGAAGCAGTCCCAGAGATCTCCCCTCACCCCAGGAGTGCTCGGTGGCTTGACAGCCTGAAGTTAGCAGGAGCCTCATTGCTCCGACAGCAGCTGAACCGCAGGAAAGAGCCTGTGCAGTTTGGGCATCGCTCAGAGGTGCGGGCAGCGAGCTGCCCCGCGGCCCCTGCCCCCTGCCCCCTGCACCCCAAAGGTGCTGGGAGGGGACAGGGCGAGGGCTCCTCCGGCACCGCAGCTCCAGCGTGGCGGGCAGGCAGCCAGCTCGCCTCGTCGTGCCCAGAGGGTTCCCCAAAACCAGGGGAAGGGCTTGTGTTCAGGTGAGTGGGTTTTGCATGGAAAGACTGATGGGCTCGTGTACCCGCCGGTTGTGTACAAACACAGGACACAGGAGCTGTTACCGGGCCCTTGCCTAGCCCCAAACCAGGCACTCACAGAAACTGAGACACACTCTGATCTAAGGAGAGATCCAGGAGATATCCCACCCCAGGAGGATAAGCAGGAGACCCCACGGGCTTCAGGTCCCTGAGGGAAGGTGCAGCATCTCGATCTAAGGCGGCGCTTGCCAGCAGACAGGTACCTGAGCATCCGCAAAAAGAAAAGTCCAAAACGCAACATTCAGAGGCAAAAAACACCCTTGCTTTCTTTTGTGTTCAAAGCAGCATAGGGAGGATGCAACATTTCTGTGGAAAAGACCAAGCTGCTGTTTTGCCCTTTCAGGCAGAGCGCGAAATGTCGTGGGGCAGCTTCGAGCAGGCTGGGCTTCCCACCTCTCGGGTGGTGGACGTGGAAAACCGCAGGTCCCGCTGCAGCCGCGGGCTCACGCCGACAGCACGAGGAGGTCCTGGTGCGGCAGAGGGCTCGGTGTCACTCGGAAACATTTCGCACCGCACCCCGGGGAGCGGGGGCTGCACTCACCTCGATGACATCGATGTCGGCGTTGGTGAAGTCGATGTTCAGCAGCCGTGGGAGCGGGACCCCCCTGCCCAGCACGCCTGTGGGCCGGGGCAGCCCGGTCAGCACGGTGTGTCCCTGCCACCCCCTCCCCGCACCCCCGGCCAGCACGAGGCTTCGTGCCCCTTGGGCCCAGCGCCGTGTGCTGGGGTTTGCAGCACCCACTGGTGGGGGGCAGCATGGGCTTGGCGGGGGCGCTTCGTGATGTGCGCTCGCCTCCCGGCAAAGCACTGCCGCCCGGAGTGAGTCTGGCCCCGCCGAGCCATCCCACCGCCACCACCGTACCCAGCCGAGGTAAATGAAATGTGCGGAGACTCGTGCGGTGGGCGCTCTAGCACAAGTGAGGCATCAAAGCTCCCTTACTGTTCAGTGCAGGCAGGAAAGCGACATCAAAAATCTTGTCAACGAGCATCTCCAGCAGCGAGATCTGCAACAAGGAGAGGGTCTCTTGGAGCTGTGTTCCCATGGCCAGCGCGGCCTCACCCTGTCCTTGGGGCCGTGGGGGTGCTCCTGCCGTCCCGCCTGAACCTGACCTGAACCCCTGCTGCTCCAGCTCCGCACCCATTTCATGCAAATCCCCAACTTCACAGAAATTGGAACTTCCTTTAAGCATTCAGTTGTCAAATTTTAGTCCCAAAGTAATGGCACTCCACAGGCCTGTTCCAGCCGGCATTAAGAGTGGCCTGAAATTGAATTCCTGCTGCCCTGTCAGCACAAGCACAGCCCGGGGATGGAAGTGGACAGAGCGATGCAGTCCCCCCGGGCTGTGCTGGGCCCGCACCAAGCTCGGGTACCAAACCCAAGGCTGCTGCGGCTGCACGGGCTCTGCGGTGATCGCAGCGGGCGTGCACACCCTGCCAAACGGGGGGAAGCCCTGCCTTGTTTGCATTTGCCCCAGTGTAAACTGGGGTCAGCTATTGGGATAGTTCCTGCTTCCCGTCACTATCTTTCACACAGATCTACAGGATTTTTTCTGAAGACTGTTCATGGATCACCCATAAAACAAATCCATCTGCAGAGGTGAGAGAAAGGCACTGTTAAAAATGCCATAAACGATACTCTGCAATTGGCCCTTAATTCTCCTAAACCGATCTCTCTCAACACTTTGCTCTCTGGAGCAGGTTTCGCATATGGCTGAGGCTGCTCGTGTTCTTACGTCAAAGTCGCCGACAGACGAAGACACCAAGAAGAGATCAGTCCTGCAGGAGGAAGCAGAAGCGAGTGAGGTTCAGGCAGTTCCCTGCGTCCCACCGCGCGTCCCGCTGCCTGGGCACCCCTCGCCACCCCGGGCCCATCCAACACCAGCATGAGCGGTGGCAGAAGACCGTGTCCTACTTCTCAAGGCTGGCGCTGATCTTCAGTTTGTTGCCCTCAACAGAGAACTGGGCCAGCAGGGAGGCGTCCTGCGGTCAAACAGAGGACAAACACAGGCTCTCAGACAGAGCTGGAGCAGCCAAGTCTTCCAACAAGGCGGCATTTCTGAGCAGCTGCTGCTTTATACGTACGATATTCAGAAGGCAGAGAAACTTCTGGACGTCATCTGGGTGGACGACCACCACCTCTGCTGTAGCCTTGAGCTGGATCGTGGCTTTATTTTTCTTTAAGGTCACCACAGGTGCTTCGGGGACTGCAATTTTCAGCAGCAATTTGTGTGGCTCAGGGTACGCCTTGAAAACCTGCAACGTCCGAAGGCAGGAGGCTTGTGGTGGCCGGGGAACTGTCGCTGCCAGCATGTGCCCAGGCAGAGCAGCGTGCGAGGAGGATCGGGGGGAAGGAGGGGATGGGCTGCCTGCTGGGGCATTGCTGCGCTCAGTGATGGATTTGCTCCTGGGTTGTTCCAGTTCAAGACTGTATGGCAGGTAATGGGAGTGAACTCAAGCTGGGTGTGAGCTCAGCCACTGTGCATGCCCTGAGCCCCCCGGGAGCATCTGGTCCTCTCTGTGGGACTGCTGCGAGGGGCTTTTGTGACCCAGGAGAGGTGCTGGCAAACTAGGCTTGGGCCTGCTGTGGTTTCTGATTTCGGACCCAAGCCAAAGCTCTTTCAAGCCCATGGGGTGTCTGAAATGATGTCTCTGAGAGGAAGAGGCAGGGGGATCTCCCCTGCCCCCAGGTGCATCTCTGGCTGGGCCAGCTGCAGCGTGGGCAGGAACCAGGACTCACCGCAGGAACCAGGGCTCCCAGCGTCGATGTCGTCAGCGGTGGAAGCTCAGGGAACTGTCACAGACAAGGAGGAAAAGTTGCATGTGAGTGCGATGGTCTTCAGCAGATAGCTCATACTTTGCCTCATAACACACCTGAGACCTCGTGGTCTCTCACTCGCATTTTTTGCCTAAGGTAGCACAGATCCCAGTAAATGGCAGAGAGGTGCTAGAGGACTGCGAGGTGAGACCAGTGCACGCTGCACTGCTGACAGCCCCGGGCCTCCAGGGCCAGGCAGAGCTCCCATGCTCACCATGCCGTCGGCGATGTCCAGGTCCAGGGTGCCTTCCTTCTGCAGGGCAGACAGCACCGACCTGAGGAAGTTCACGGAAAGACCCAGCTGGGAGGAGCTGGTGTCCGGCATCGGTGGCAGAGGTGGCATGGGGACCCTTGGAGGTGCGGGGACACTTTCTGCTCTTCCCAGCGGGTAGTCAACCAGGCCTCCTGCTACTCGCCCAACAACAGTCTGCAGTTACAGGGAAGGAAGCACAAGCCAAAAATGTTGCAGAAGCTCGCAATATTTGCCTTTATGGTTAACTTCATGTTCAGTCATTGTGAAATCCCTGCATGCACAGCCAAGCCAAGGCAGATCCCATTGCATTTCCTTCTCCAAAAGCTCATGAAATGCGAACCGCGCTGCGCTCTGCCGTGACGGCAAGCATCACGGGAGCAGGGAGCAGAGCCAGCCCAGCACCTCTGTGGCCCCCTCGCAGCACCCTGGGCACCCTCGGCTCGGTGTGCGCAGCCCCGGGGACAGCTGAGGAGTTGTTCCCCAACCCGTGTGAGATATCACAGTGCTTGTAGTGAATGGAAAGAGAAGGTGCAGGACTTACGTTCAGGTCTACTTGGAGGAACTGGCCGGTCACCAGGGGGAGGCTGGACACGGTGTACTGGATGCTGCCCAGCAAACCCAGCGGCACCAGTGCTGGGGGCAGAGGAAGCGGCTCAGCAGCTCCCATGGGGCAGGGGTGCAGCTCCCCTTGCCCGCTGCGTTTCCTCCAGCAAAGCCCTGGTGTGCGTGTGGGCTCTGCCCTGTCTCTGAGAGCTCCAGGCTCCAAGCAGAGCCACATCCCTAAGGAGCAGTGTGCGCCACTGCTGGAAACGGAGGGTCCACCCCACTGCCCCCACCCGGGGGTCTCTCTGCTGGTGGCTTAGGCTTGCTGGGTGCTGCTCCCTGGCTGCTCCTGGGGGTAAGGGGTCTCAGCAGGGTGCTCCTGGGGTCCTGGCACTGGTGTGGCACAGAAGTGGGGTCTGGGGGCAGCAGCATCACAGCCCCCACATGGCCATTGCAGATGGCAGAGATGACCCAAAGGGAAGGGGGGGGGGGGCAGGTACTTACAGTTGACGAACCCCAGCTGGTCGTTGACGAGACCCAGGGCGATGTCGAGGACTGGGCAGAGCTGCAGGGGGATGGGGAGTGACCACGCTCAGAGCCAAGCACATCCCAGCATGTCCCTGCCTCTGTGCCCCGGGTGCTGCAGCACTGGGTGCTGGGGCTGGGAGCCCCCCCGGTAACCCCCCAGTGCTGCCGTCTTTCCTCCGGCATGCTGAGGAAGCAGGGCTAGCACAGGGTGCCAGGAGCCCATGTGAGATGGATGGAGAGACCCTGGGACGGAGCAGAGACCCCAGCCCACCACACGGGCATCGTTAGGAGATCCCAGGCACTTGGGCAGGTCTGTGCCGGGCTCTGCCCTGGCCTTTCAGGGGCAGGCACCGTTTCTCCCACACAGATGGAGAGGTGACATGTGTCCCCCCTAAGCCCAAACCATGGCAGCCCCTGGGGCAGTGGCATTGATCCCGCTCTGGGACAAGCAGGAGCAGCACCACAGCTTTCAGATGGACTCATTGCTCCTTTCCAGGGTGGGATTTATGCTTCCTGCTCACCTGGAGTCACTTGGGCAACAACTGCACTGACTGAGGTGTGCCCTGGCTCGGCTTACACAAAGCCGCACCACAAGGGGTTTTTCTTCCAACTTACCAGATTAGGAAGAAGCCTGTTCAGGACACTGGCCAATAAATTATCCACAACTGGGAGCAGGCTGTGGAAAAACAAAGGAGCATCAGGAAAAAAAACCTGCTGCAAAGTAAATGAGTTTTAAACAATTCCCTGTGAAATGCGTGTAGAGCAGACCTCCTGGAGCAAGGCAATTGCAGCAGCAAAGTGTGTTGTTGTGTATGCTTGGATTTTGCATGAGATAAGTCTAATTTGCATCCCAAAATAGCCAGTGGGAAATTTATTGCTGCATTTTTTCTACTAGGCTCTGTAAATGAGCAGAAACAACCTCAGCCCAAGTAGTTTTTGTGCTTTACATGCCAAGTGCTTACATCTTAGCAGACCCTGTGCAATGTCAGGTAAAAAGACTGAACGCAGCACAGGGGGCAGAGATGTTCCTCTGAGACCCTGCACCGCTGCAGGGTGACCTGCTTGGCTGCACAGCCCCGCAGGAGAACCCTGCAGTTTGCTGCAGCTGCACCATGGCACAGGGGGACTGCCACCACCAGGAACCCTCTGCTCCTGCCCCCTGACACGGCCACTGAGTGACTGTCACCAGCGCTGCTGCTGCCGCAGTCATCCGTGGGGCTGAGCCGCCCACCGGGAAGCACCCCTGTGCCCACCCTGGTGTCCGCTGGCACGGGCTGGGGGTCAGCGAGGCGCGATCAGCAGTCAGCACGTGCTGGCAGGACGTCGCCGTCACTCACCCTCTCAGGAGTCTGACTTTAATGCCACCGAGGAGCGTATCGCATTTCTCTATCACCAGTTTGGGATAGCCGGTGCCGTCCATGGTTAGCCTGACCCTCGATGTGATGTTCACTTCCACCGCGACGTCGAGCAGACCCAGGAGGCTGTGCAGGAGACAGGACTGAGCTCCAGAGGAGCAGCCCCTTCCTGGGGACAGGAGCAGGCTCTGTCCCACCAGACCCCTCGTGGCCAGGCTTCCGCAGGCGCCGGGCACCAGCCAGACCTACCTTTTGCCATTGAGGGCCACCCGGGTGTAGAGGTTCAGGTGGACGCCGATGCCAGGCAGGAGCCGTAGGGACACCCTGGGGAGCGTCAGGTCCACGATCCTCAGCCTGCGGGGACAGCGAGGGGGCACGGACAGTCACGAGTGGTGGCTCTGGGCACAGCAGCCCACCACCCGGGCTCTGCCACTTGCACAGGTGACTGCTTGAGGGACGGGTGAATTTAGGCAAGAAATGGCAAAAGACACCAAGTTTTAACATTTATTTTCCAGTTTTATCAGAAGCTTTGTTCTAGTTGCCTTATTATTGCTAGTTCTTGTGCTTCTGCTCAGTGCTAGACAATAAGAATTAAAACAGGAAAATTGCAAATAACTGAGCATTGGCTTGGAAACAACAGCATCGGCTGCCCAGGGCTGATATACAGTTCAGTGCTCCCTCTACGGGCAAGCGCTTCTCAACTCCCACCTCCTTTAACCTCCCCTTGTGTAGCTAAGAGGTTCTTCTGCAGCCAGCAACGCAAACCTGGGGGACTTGCAGGCAGCATTTCTGCCAAAGCATCAGCTCCCAGCCAAATCTGAGCATCTACTGAAGGACAGCCGCAGCCCCCCCCCAGCATCATTCAGAGGTTGCTCCCTCTGCAAGGAGCCCGGACGGAGCCCTCCTTACCCGGTGAGCCCCTGGACCGTGCTGAGCAAGCCTCCTTCCCCCAGGACGCCGAGCAGCCCGCCGCCTCCCAGCAGCCCTCCGCTGCCCAGGAGCCCTCCTCTGCCGAGAAGGCCACCGGGGCCACCGAGGATCCCCGCCGTGCCTTGGAGACCTCCATCGCCCAGCGCTCCTCCAGCGACCCCCGGGGGGATGCCACCCCTGGGGACATCGCCAGCAGCTGCAGGCCAGCCCCTGGGAGGGAGGCCGTTTCTGGGGGCCGCCCCATAAGCGTCTCCACCACCTCCTCCACCAAGAAGACCCCCACCGGCATTGCCACCGAGCAGACCGCTTCCAGCCTCCCCACCTCCGCCCAGCAAGCCACCGCCAGCATCACCGCCCGCGCCCAGCAGGCCACCAGTCAGCCCCCCCAGCAGCCCTCCGCCACCGCCGCCCAGCAAACCACCGGTAAGACCACCCAGCAGGCCATCGCCGCCGAGGAGACCCCCTCCAAGGCCACCGCCCAGCAGGCCGCCGCTGCCATCCACACCGGGCGCTCCGCTGCCGAGGGGCACCTCGCCGAGGGCGCCGCGGAGGGCGCTGCCTTGCCGCAGGGAGCCTGCAAGAGCTGGAGACCCCGAGCACCATCAGCCCCGGGGCAGAGCCCCTCCTGCAGCGCCCGCAGGCTGAGCCCCAGCACGAGCTCCCCGTCCCAGTCACCGCCCGTTCCAGCCCCTGCCTGCCTGCTCTTCCTTTCACCCATCTGTGGGTATGACAGAAAAAGGGCTTTGGCGTCTTCCAAATGCCAGGGCAGGAGGCAGAGTGTTCAGACCTGTGCGAAGCAGCTCAGGGGAATTCGCAGCCCAGCCAGGTGAGACAGCACGTGGCCTGGCTTGGTTACAGGGGCCGCACGGTGACAGATCCTCACCATGAGGCGAGGTTAGGGCTCAGGCAGCACCTCTGTTTAGTCCCTGTCACACGAGGAGGCCTTCTGGCAGCCTGGCTACTTGAAATTTTAATTACAATAGAAAAGAAAGACTCAGAGGTTGGTTAGGGCAGGTCAACTCACCGTCGCTCAGAACACCCTTACTGAGCCTCAGGACAGCGTCTGTTGGTGCCTGGCCCAGTGTCGGGGTCAGCAGGGCGTACAAGACAGCGACGCTCAGAGCCGTTCGCATGGTGTCCTCTGCCCCAGCTGGGACAAGCTGGGGGTGGTGGCAGGACGGGGACACGGGGGACGGCTCGCACCGCTCACACCGCCGGCACTGAGGCAGCCAACAGCAACCTGGGGAAGGAGAATGGGGGTGAGGGGAAACAGGGTGGACAACCCCTGGAGGCAAAGGAAAGCCTGAGATATCTCAAGCTGGGTGCACAGTTTGAAGTGAACAGCAAACCTGAGCTTTAGAAGGAGCAAAACTGTTTGTGTGTTTGAGCCGCATTCAGCAAACAGATTTGGACACCCACACACGCACACACAGAAAGAGGGAAGGCATCCATACGCACTTCTGTAGGTGATTTTTCAAGCCAGTGTCTGCACAACCACAGCACCTATTTGCTTGCTGCCATTCACGTGCAACCCGGGCAACGTGCTCCTTTCCATCTCCGGTCGCTGTGACATGATTTTGAACTTGCAGCGTGAAATCGTAACTCATAGCCCAGAGGCTGCACTGCGCTTCCCTCGCTAAAACCATCCCTAAGCGGGTGTGCAAATTCATCCTGCCATGCCACGAACAACTCATATCTGGAATAAATTCCTTCAACTCTTTTCTAAATAGCATGTTTTAACCTTGGAACAACAAAAATAATACCAATCACTTTAGAAAGATCCTGAAATACAAAAATATCCCTAACTTTTTGTGTCAGATGAAGACACTTTTCTTCGGAGAAGTGTTCCCATATTGCTTTATCAATCTGTTTTTCGGAGTTTTCAGGCTAGCCGCTAAATATAAACCAGGATCACTTAGCTACATTTCTACCATTTTCAGTATCTTCCCAACGTTTCTCTCACTCACCAGAGCGTATTGTAAGGCTTGCAGGTAAAATGGTGGCTCTGTACCCAAGTCTCAGAAAAATGCGTGCCACTGTTTTGCCCACCTTTACCTGGCCTTATCCCAAATTGCAAAGCTCGGCTCTGGTCTTCCACCGCTCAGCTCCTGATCAAGTGGAGACCTCGCAGCTGTCCATGGTCACCCAGCTCTCACCTCTTCTCTGCTTTGTAGGAACAGGGGGTCCTTATATAGCAAAACTGATGCAGGAAAAGGGGAAGGATGCCTAATTTGTAAAAGCTGGGCTAGTGGATTGGGTCCATAAAGCAGCATTTGTGGTTTCAATATATCCCAGTATAAATAATGCTTTGTAAAACAGGACAGAGTATTGAGCAATAGGACACTGGATACCCCCTTATCAGCAGTGCTGTTACCCAAGAGCTCAGAGGAAAGGAGAAAATCCCCAAGCCTCAGTGGGCTGGAGCACACGAAGCTGCTGCTGACACCAAAGGAGACATGCTGGAAAATCAGCTTATTCTCCAGGTGTCCACGCAAATCCCAGCCACCACCTGCATCCAGGCATTAACACAAACTGCCGTACTGGTATCCACAAACACACCTGCAGGTGATTTTTCAGGTCCTGCCCGGCTTTCCATTGAGCACTCCAGAAAAGCCCTGGGAGACATTTTAGCTCCTTTAGTGTTCAACCTGAGAAGCAGCTCCCGAGGATTATCCTATAAGCCTCCGCAGCTGCCAGCCCCCTCCCAGCAGACTGTGTTCCTGCAGCCGCAGGAAAGCCCCTTTAGGGTGAGAAATGCAGATCGGGTGTCAGCCCACGGATCATAAGGGTGCTTTTGTCCCGGTGTCTTGAACAGTTAATACCTTTGTGAGATAAAATATATTGCTAAGATCCCAGATAAAACTATCCAGTGCATCTTACACAACAAGGGGAAAATACATCCCTAAACAAGGCAGTAGGAAGGCCTAAGCTCAGTGTGTCTGTGCCTGGCTCTGTGCAGACCCTAATACAAGAGGCACCGTGGGGCACATCAGCGCTCTACCTCGCAAGTCCAGCAGCGGATGCCCTCTCCTGGCCCTTCTGCTCCCCCCCCTGTGGCTCAGTTATCGAGCAGAAGGCTCAGCCCCATTCCCATGCCTTGCTGACGGTCCCCACACTGTGCTCCAGGGAGGCTGCGCTGGCTTGGAGCTGCCTCTGCAGTGCAGCCCCAGGGTGCTGGGGTGCGGGGAGGGAGATGTGTGTGCGGCTGGGGCTGCGGCTGGGGCTGGGGCTGGAGCGGGGGCCAAAAGCCCTGGGGACGCAGCCGGCTCCTGGTGGTGGCAGTCGGGAGGACCCGGTGGGCAGCTCTGTGCAGCCACGCACGGTTTTCCAGCTCTGGGTGAAGTACATGACTTCACAGCTGGTGCCATGGCCGGAGCTTCACAAGTGCTTTCTGTTAGGTACCAGCTTATCGGATTATTGGCTATGGGTACGGCCTCCTCTTTGAATTGCGTGGCCTTTCCATGGGCCATATGGTGTAGGGGCACTGCAGAGACAAATGGATCCTGGCAGCTGGAAATCCACATCCAAAGGACATTCAGAGAGAGAAATATTGAGGCAGTGAAGGATTTTATTGAAAGAGGAATTTGAGAGCAACATTTATGCCTAAACAAGGGCTCTGGTTCCAGACTTAGGGTGTTAGAATTGGCCACAGAAAATGCCCCCTAACATCCATCAGCCGAGCACCTTCTCCATACCCCCATGTGGGCTATAGCAGGACGGATGGACCAGAAACATCCCTCCCTCTTGGGCCACGGCAATAACACATGACAATACTCAAGACAAAATAAAGACGAAACAATTAGGGACGACCGGGGCTCTCCAGGCTCACGGGGAATTGTCTGCCTCATCCCAAGAGCGGGGGCAAGGTGTTGCTGAGATAAGCTGGTTTTAGAGCACTCTAGACTTCTGGCTGATCACAAAGGTGTTCTGCCAGGAAAAAGCACAAAAACGATTCAGTTTTGTCAGCTGGGTTTTCTCCAGCTCTTCCCCATATCCTGCTGGGTGAGCCCCTGAGAGGGAGCAGCAGCTCCTCGGGAAGGGGCCACTCATCCTGCACCCCCCAGGAAAGCAATGCCGGGAAAAGAGCCTTACATCAGCGATGTCCACCTGGCTGTTCTCGAAGCTGGTGTTGAGGATGTTGGGCAGAGGGATCCCCGCGCTCACAGCACCTGCAAGACCAAGAGAGAGCAGCTCGCTGCGGGCAAAGCCCCAGAAGCAGCCAGCAGGGGAGGGGGCTGGGGTTCAGGCTGGGTGTGGAAGGGGAGGGCTCGGCCCCCGCCGTACTGTTAATGGCAGGCACGTATGCAGCCGCGAGGACATCCGTCACCCATCCTTCAAGCCGGGAGACCTGCAGTGGGAGGAGGCAGGAGTCAGTACCCAAGGTAAATGATGGCTTGGGGGTGAAGGCTGAGCGCCGGCAGCCTTATGAGCTAAGCGCTGTGAGTGCAGGAGGTCTGGGGCTGTGACACGCGGATGCCAGGAGGCTTCCTGCGGCGAGGCCCCTCCAGCCGCAGGGTGCTGTGCCCTTTGAGCAACTTCTCGCCTTTTCCTTCCCCCTTCTCCAGCGCGCCCAGTGCGCTGCCAGCACAGGGAACGAGCACACACGGCCAGGAGCCATTGCTACAGAACACACGGGGTCCTCTGCCAGGAGAAGGAATGTGACGCCTGAAGAACTGGTATCCCTTCCCTACAAACGTTGGTGTCCCTGCCCTACACATAATTCCTGGTCATCAAATCACTTGCTGCAGCATGACAATCACAAGCACCATGCACTTACATTGACAGGGCCAATTTGTGAGGATGCCAGTCTCAGTTTGACTCTACAAAAGACAAAAACAAGGAAGAGTGCATCAAGAGCAGCCCTCATCACTCTTTCTGAGCAGTGCCAAGACCCTTTTTGCTCCAGAATTTGTCCTGCCCACAAAAAGATACAAAAACTCTCCCGTTACTTCAGGTATGCTCTTCACCTGAGGTTGGTGCCGGGGGAGGCCCTGAAGCCCCAGAAGCTTCACGTTTCTCCCACACCTCCCTCGTGCTTCCCGTTAGCCACTGCCAGAGCCAGCCCGCCCCGGCCCGTGGCACATCTCCCGCTGAGCTGGGCTCTACCTGTCGATGGCCAGGGAGGCGCGCAGCCTGCCGCTGGAGACGGAGGGGGTGATGTTCAGACCGACGTTCTGGAATTGCAACAACAGAAGAAATGAAGTTATTTCCCAGCATAGCTCCCCGAGACTGGAAATAAAATATGGAATATTTGTAAATAACCCAGACAGTGAAAAAACACCTGTCTGTGTCTAGAAATAGCATTTTTCTTTGACAGATGGTGTCATGGATCTCTCCCCTTGGGATTTGGAATTCCCATCTTTTTGAATTTATATTATTTTTTAATTTATTTAATTACTTCTTGAATCGTTCATCAAATGTTTCACGTGCCTGTGGTTACGAGCACATTAAAAAGCCATTTTTTAGGACGTGGGGCATCCAAAGGTACAGGTGCTGCTGCAGGGAGCACCCCCCCCCCCCCCCCTTGCTGCCCCCTGCCTTGCGCTCACCGAGTCCAGGCTGAAGAGGGTCTGCACGGGGAAGCCTGGGCGGCGTGTCACGACGTCTATGGTGGCTCGGAGGGTGGCAGTGGCTCTCCCGTCCCGCAGGGCCACCTCTGGCACGTCGGCCAGCCGCACACGCAGCGCCAGCGGCAGCGACCCGGGGACCACGGCAGAGAGCTGTGCAGGGAGAGGAGCCATCAGGGACAGCGGCCTTGGTGTGGCTGGGGGGGTTAGAACCAAATGCACGCAAGGCACCTATTTTATCGCCTGCATTACACAGCGCGAGGTGGCTGACCTGAGGGAAGGCTGAGAGGAGGGCCGAGGTGGACAGCGAGATGCTATCAGGCACCTGCGGGAACAGCGCCCGCGGGGTCAGCAGCCGGCAGGGTTCTGCGGAAGCCACTGCTGGGCTCAGCCGCACCCCGTGAGCCGCGACCCACCGCTGAGCTGGTGATGTCCAGGTTGAAGGCTCCCTGCTTCTGGGCCAGCCCCAGCACGGCGCCCAGCACGTCCTGCGAGAGCCCCACCTGCACCCCGCGGCCGGCGGCTGGCAGCAGGGTGACAGGGGACGGCTGCCCGCGCACAGGCTCCACCACGTTGCCCGCCGCATCCCTGAGGAGGAGCTGCAGGGGACAGAGCAGGGGCAGGAGGTTGGCATCACTGGGGCTGCCAGGCTCCCTGCCCGCCTGCGCAATCAATCGATGTTTTATTAACTATAGAGCTGCTGTCAACTGCTCTGGCATAGGCAACGGAAGCCTTTGCTGGAGCTCCCCACTTAAAGCACTGTGACATCCCCTGATGAGTAAGACACGTTGCCAATATTTTTGGCATGATTATAATCCCCATTAATTATACACCAAACTTTTATATGAAACCTTTTTTGTAAATGGTGACCTACTGCTCTTGTATGAAATGCTAATGTTGGGCTTTTCTGATTAACAACTATGTGAGTGTTGTAATTATGCTTAATTAGCCAGTGTCAAGCCAGTCTGACTCATGCTGTCCTCCAGGGTTAGCAAGCAGAGAATAAGGCAGAGACCCGGCAGCGGCACAGGCACAGACCTGGCTGGGCCCCACGCAGCAGCACTGCTCAGTGAATGCGCTGAGACAGCTGAAAACAGGCACTCTTGCGCAAGCAGCCACCCCATTTAGGTGAACCACCCAAACCTACCGATTCGAAGGCATTTGGCAGCACTCACGTTTAGATCCAGCTGGATGGACTTGTCGCCGATGATGGGAAGGGAGGACAGAGTATACTGGAGATCTCCCAGGGCCCCGAGTGGGAGCACAGCTGCGAGACACGGGGAGGAGAGATTCTAAACTGCAAGGAGAGGAACTGCTCCCAAATACCATGGTCCCAAAAGATATCTGAACTGCGGGTGGCCCCTGCTCACAGCATTCCCAACTGGACAAGGGGCTGGCAAGCACTGTTCTGCAGCAAAACTGTTGTTTCCAAAAGCTATGGGTACTGAAGTGGCTTTCTGCAGGAAACATTGCCTGCTGCTGCTCTGGGGCAAGGGAAATTGAATGTTGTGCTTGAATGGAGAGTTGTGTTTTCAAAAAGTTGTTAAAGTATTTGTACGTACCCAACGTAAAGAAAACAAACCCTAAGAGCAGGGCAGACCCGAGGGGGGGTACACGGACAGGAGGAAGGGACCACAGCACTTACAAGTCACGGAGCCGAGCAGCGAGTTCACGACGCCCAGCACGGTGTCGACGACAGGGCACAGCTGGGGAGGCAGAGAAAGGTCAGGGCCCCGGGGGCACCCAGCAGAGCCGCTGTGCACAGCGTCACCAGGGCTAAAAGCTCGTTAGCTCCCTCCCTGCCTGCCCTGGGCCACTGCCGAGGGGCCTCGGTGCAGGGCTCAGCACCGCCGCACGCCTGCTGCGCCGGGTTGGGCTTCACGGCCAGGGCGAGACCCTCCACTCGTGCAGGCGGGGTGCCCGTTACATGAGCACGTTTCTCAGAAATGCACTTGCCCACAGAGCCTTGGCCTTGGTGGCGGGGCCGGGCAGGTGCCCGCGGTGAGGCTGCAGCTGTGCAAACAGCCCCATCACGGCACCCGGCCGCCCGCGGCGTGCTGCTGCCGCTTTCACACTTACCAGCCTGGGCAGGACGCTGCCAAGGACGCTCTTTACAGTTTTCTCCACAAGTGGCACTTTGGGTCTGGGTAACAGGCAAATGGGAAACAAAACGTGAGGTAGGTGAGCAGCTGGAAAATAAATGTACTTCACACAGGAGAAACATGAGGCCTCGCTCTGTCCAGGGCTGTACGTCAGTGCCAGAATGTCACCAAAAGCAAGCCCCCCTGAACCAGGCCCGCCGCCAGAACTGTGGCGCAACCTTGCAATATGTTTTCTCAAGCTAAAACTTTGGAAAAAAGACTTCATCAATTCCTCTCAGAGGCAGAGAACCAGGTATTTCAGCCTCTGGTGTGTCATACACTCTTTGATGGTCAATAGTGCAAGGGTTTCTCACAGCTGCAGCGGTGACGAGCACTTTGCTCACGTGTGGACCTACCCAGCACGGATGTTGACGTCTCCAAGAAGAGTCTTGCAGTCTTCAATGACCAGCTTGAGAGCCCCCGACTTGTCCTGGACCAGCCGGACTCTTGCTGTGATGTTCGCTTCCACCTGGAGTTGGAGCAGTCCACCCACTGCGCTGCACAGCCCAAGGAGGACACACATCTCAGAGGGTTTTCTATCCATCTGCTTTCCGAAGAGATGGTGAACCCCTGCCCTAAGCTGTGCCCCCGACAGATGCCGCTTACCCATTGCCATCTACCAGCAGCTGGGTGTAGATATTCAGCTGGAGCCCGATGCCTGGCAGGAAGCGCAGAGTTATTTTGGGGAGAGTGATGTTCACAATTTTCAGCCTGGAGAGTCAAAACAAGGAAAGTCAGTAAGTAGCACTTTGCTGGGATCCCCTTGGCCCCCAGTGCTGTGGCCAGTCGCTGAGCCATGGTTTTGGGGTCCCCTGCACCCTGGGCCAGCAGGGCTCCCCTCCAGCCAGGGCCAGCCTGCAGCGGGCACGAGGCACCCTTGTGGTTGGGGGCACACACAAACTCCCAACGGCTGAACCCTCACTTACGAAACCTGCCCCAAGGACGGGAAGGAGGGGACGGCGTGCCCGCACCACAAGCTTCTCTCCCCAGCATTGCCCAGACCACGTACAGAGGGCTGCTCGGGGGACATGCGTCTCCCACTCTCACTCACCCTGTGAGCCCTTTGATGGTGCCCAGCAGACCATTCTTGCCAAGGAGCCCTCCTTCAGGAAGCGTGCCTTGGCCGCGCTGACCACGTCCACCGAGGAGACCACTGCCACCAAGGAGACCACCTGCAATACCGTTGTCGCCAACAAGACCGCCAACTGCTCCATCACCACCAAGGAGACTACCGGCAAGAGGATCATCGCCAAGGAGACCACCAAGGGGCCCTTTGCCACCAAGGACACCACCTGCAAGACCACCTTTGCCACCAGTGAGACCACCGGCAAGAGGATCATCACCAAGGAGACCACCAAGGGGCCCCTTGCCACCAAGGAGACCACCTGCAAGACCACCTTTGCTACCAAGGAGACCACCACCAAGTCCATCACCACCAAGAAGACCACCAACGTGTCCTTTGCCACCAAGGAGACCACCTGCAAGACCACCATCACCACCAAGGAGACCGCCAACAACTCCGTCTTCACCAAGGAGACCTCCAGCAAGTCCATCATCATCAAGGAGACCGCCAACAAGTCCATCTTCACCAAGGAGACCTCCAACAAGTCCATCATCACCAAGGAGACCGCCAACAAGGCCGCTGTCACCAAGCAGACCACCGACAAGTCCATCGCCTCCAAGCAGACCGCCAACAAGACCACCGCCACCAAGGAGACCACCCAGGAGCCCCTCGAGAAGGTTGCCGTTGGCTAGTGACCCTGTAATGGCTGAAGAAACGGTTGAGAGGTCACTGTGAGCCATGCTGACCCAGCACACAAACATGCTATGTCAGCCTGGCTGTTCCTTCCCATCCCTGTGCCTCTTTTCCCCTCTTTGTACACCGGGGTGATGCTCCAGTCACTGGGAAGTATCTGACGTGCCATCTGCAAGATGCTTTATAAATGCAAATTATGAGCATCATCACTACTGCTGGACCAGCTTTTGGTTTTCTGAATATGGTCAAGAGACAGAAAGAGCAGAAGTGGTCTCAAAACAAAGAAAAATCCTGTCTCTTCCAAACACTTACCGCTTTCTAGCACATCTTTATCCACCCTGGCAGACACCGAGGCACTTCCAGCAAGTCCTTGCGAAGGGGTCAGCAGGCCGCAGAGGAGGAAAACCACACAGAACTTGAACATCTTCGGTTCTGATAACTGCGGAAAGCAATTGCCATCAGAGGAATGCTGGAACAGTGAGCACAAGGCAGTGGCTGGAGGAAGGAGGAGGAAGGAGGAAAGAAGGAGAGTCTCGCAGGGAAGACAAAATCAGAGAGGAAGCTGCGGGCACCTCTCCCTCCTCTCCACCACACCATTGGTACAGAACGGTCCTGACAGCACTTCCCTGCAGGAGCAACCACAGCTCCAGCAGCAGCTGCTCCAAAGACCATCACGGCAGCCAAGTGAAGAGAAGGAGGCCGCTCAGGTGGTCCTGCTTGAAGCCCCCCAGCACTGGTCAGCGTGTTGTTACTGACTGGGAAGGTCACGGAAAGAAAAGCAGCAGCAGTACACAGGACAAATGCACCAGCACGTCTGGTGAGGAAAGCATCTTCTTGTCTGAGTGTCAGGATCTATCGCAAACATCATGTATCTGAGGCTTGCCTCCGCATAAAAGCGCCTTTTCCAAGAATCACACAAAGAAGAAAATCATTTTAAAAGTATCGGTGTCATTGAAATATTTGGGGGGATCTACAGCTTGAAGTAGCATTTTTACAGAGCTGTAATGAACTTCATTGCCCCAAATCTATTTAAATGTAAATAGCACATCAAAAAGGATCAAAACAAATGTGAAAGGTGTAATTCACCTTAGGTAAAAAAGCTATCTCGGAGACTAGAATTATACCATAAGTAATTAATCTGGTAATTGTTTACAAAAATCACAAAACACCCTTTCTTCTACAAGGACTGCCAATACAATGAACATGGACGGCTGTTCCTCAGAAACTCGCAGTGAAGGCTGCCTCACATTTTGCTTGTTAGAGCATAATTCAGTCAGACAGCAGGCAAGAATAACGGTTTTTGTTAAAAAAACCAATAGTCACAAGCTGACATCAAGGCTTCGCCTTTGGGAGGCACTCAGATTTGCAGAAGCAGAAGCTAAGAACATGCTTTTTGAGGAATAATTTTGCTCTTACCTGACCGATCTCTTCAGTGTAAGGATCTTTCTGTCCAATGTCCCTGCCTTCTGAAGATGCCCCACAGCACGCATCCTTATATACAGATCTTTTCACCAGGAATGAGGCAAACGATGTCATGGAGGACGTCCAGAATAATTAGTGGGGAGCAAAACAAACAATATATGGGTTCTGGTGACTTCTACTGCAAATATTTCCTTATAGATATTAGGAGTTGGGTAAATTATTGAGCAATGACTAATATGTGTAGTGGCAGACGTCAGCCCAGCCCCGGGTGCCAGTCCTCATGGATGTGCACACACTGCTGCCTCGGTTCATACGTTATGGTTTGGGGTTTGGTCTCTGTCCCATGAGCCCTGCATCAAGATGTAGACATGGCTGAAAAGTCGTGCCCTCATAAAATACTATTTTTTTTTCCTAAATTAAATTAAAGCCTTGACTGAAAAATGTGTCAAAATACCGGCCACCCCCACCACCAAGTACCTGTGCAGTTCTCGGTGCTGCGTTACTGAGGAGGATAGGAGGTGGGATGTGCTGCCGCGGAAGAAACTGCTCAGAGGGTGATGCCATTGACCGCAAAGCCAGGGAGCTCCCAAACTGGAGCTGCTGGGCTCGGGATTGTTTTGAGTCCTGGAGGAACTGTTGATCCAGGGTGGGCATAGCAAAAGAGGTGGTCTCCGTGGCTACACCATCCCAGGCAACAAATGTACTGCAGGAGAGAAACAGCCATGCCACTGCCCGGGGTCTTCACCCTCCATCTAGGCCTCCATGCCCTCAGATTTCTGGCCAGGTTTTTGAAATCATGCTGAAAAATCGCATCCCACCTCATCACGCCTCATTTACTGCCAATTAATTTACTGCTGCAGGCAGGAGGAAAGGAGAACAAATTCTGGTGAGCCAATGCATCATGTGCATGCACAGTCTCTGTCTCTCTCTCCTTCTGCCCTCGGTCCTGGTCCCAGCACCGCACGGGTGCGTGGAGCTGCTGCCTCGGCCTGCACCAGGGCGGCTGTCTTTGGGGCAGGAAAAGGAAAACCGTCCTCTGGGGCTGCGGCCCCAGCGCAGCCCCCCATGCGGGCATGCACCACGCAACCTGTCCCTGGTGGAGGAGAGGAGACAGTGGCCAGCCAAGGGGGCAGCTCTGAACTATTCACTCTGCTGTCATCATGATTCATGGCAGGGGTAGATGGGCTGCTCCCCAGCTCGGAGGAATAATAGTCCAGAAAAATGCTTGCTCAGAGCTAATACTTTCTGCAAACTTGGAAATAAGTATTTCCAGGAGATTAGCCAGCTTTTGTCACACATTAATTCCAGCTTTAAAAAATATCTTAGCTAAAGGCCAAGGAAGGGATGACAAAGGTGCCAAAGTACTTACGGAGTTGTCACTCTCCCGCAACCTGATCAGTCAGGCACCCCTGGAGCACAAAGCCTTGCTGTCACTGCTAGATCGTGGCATTTGATAAGATGGAAGAGGGTGTTAACAAGATGGTATTATGTTATCATCCCTCCTGAACCACTTCATACTTTGGGCAATCAATCACTATACGAAACCTGACTGACCGTAAAGAAAGACCTGATGCTGGTCAGCACACAGTAACGGGGCATTTTGGCGCTGCAGAGAATAGCTCCTGAGCAGTGACCTTTTAGGCATGACTGTAACTTGGCTTCTCACCCGCTGTCACTGAATGCAGAGGTCTCTGACAACCAAATATTTCAGATAAACCAAAGCAGATTCCCATAAAGAGAATCACATCTCAAGGTCCAGCTCTCACTAAAGCAACTTTGAAAGCCAAACCCGAAGCCAAATCAACCTGTGAAGACACGCAGACTGCATCAGAACAGACTTGTTCAAAAGGAGAAGAATAGGAGCAATGTGAACAACTACGTCTTTGACAGTTGTATCACCGAGGAATTGAGACGTAAGGGCAGGCAGTAGCAGGGACACAGCAGCAAGAAGCATTGGAGATCTTTGCATTAACAAGAGGCATTAACAACATTGCTTGAACACATGCAAAATAATGGTTGGTTATTAGTGAATTGGCTATTGGGACTGCATCTGCTCTGGGGGTGACAATTGGAGCTGGGGGTGCAGGGCCTCGCACGTGGGGCACCCCTTGCTGCCGGGGCAAGAGGTGGGGGCCCCCTGTTTCACCTTCGCCTCTCTGGCCACGGCAGCAACACAAAACGGATAGCTCTGCTTCAGGAAGGAGACCACTTTGTTCTGCTTCCCCATCCTGACAGCAGCGCCCAGACAAGGCCCTGTCAGGGGACCGGGGCCAGGGTCCCTGCAGCCCCGGCACTTGGTGCTGGCGTCCGCACACGTCCAAAGGCTGCACCTCGAGCAGCTGTCCCGGGGCATTAAATGCCAGCTATGCGATAGCACGGCTTGGCAGCGTGGTTAAGTGTTTCATGAAAAATTTAATAGGCGCCACCTGAGATTTCCAGCTTTTGTTTCTCCTAGGAGGGCTGCATACAGATATTGTGATTCTTATTCCTTCTTCTTAGAGGAGCTCCAACCCAAACTGTTCAATTTTTTATTAGCTAAAGCAAGAACAATGAGGAAAATCTTTTTTAAAAATGCTTGGCATTGGCAGTGTTTGCACGGCAATGAGGAGGGAAGGCATCATAAACACCAGTCCTCACAGGGAGCTGGCTTTATGACTGCTCTCCTCATTGCTTAGAGCCTCTCACAAAGACAATTCCTTACAAGCAGTACAGAACAAACGCCTGCTGTGTCTGGCAGCACACACAAGAAAACAAATGGGGTTTTCATAGCCTGCCTCACAGTGAGATTTTCTTGAGGACAATTTCTTAAAAACACAATGATCTTTTCAAAGATAACCTTAATTCTACACCAGCTACCTGTCACCAGGAAAAAAATGTTCGATTCATGTTGGCTCAATGAAATGAGGATCAAAGCTGTTTATTGACGTACTAATGACATGTAATTATCCAGCAATCAGTGAACTATATGCTTGGGATCAATATCTGCAATGCAGCCAATAAACCATGATACGAGGCACTTCTGAAATATTAAAAAACACTGGGAGATATCTAAACGTGCTTCCCTAACTAGTTCCAAAATGTGCAACTCCATGCACACGGCTGCAGACACGAACCCCTCCTCTCACAAGAGGGGTACACACCCCTGGGAACCCTTCTTGCCCCCCTCCCAGGGGAGATGTGGGTGCCGCAGCCCCCCACCACCCCGACGCCTGTGCCGTTTTTGTTGCAGACGCGATCAATTCAGGGGCCAGCCCTTTTCAGAAATGCGACCTCAGCAAAGACGTGCCCGGCTGGCTCCACTAAATGCACAGCAGGCCAGAGTCCCGTCACTGCGTGATCCGGTCTTTTAATTTTAGCTCAGGAGGGAAAATGTTGAGAAGTCAAGCAAAGAGGAAGAAGCGCCCCAGGAAAGCCACCACCCTTGCCGTTCCCTCTGCCACCCGCTCCGGCTCAGTCGTGCAGCAGCAGCCGGGTGCAGCCGTCCCTCCCCGTGCGTCAGATCTCCGAGACAGGGACATCCAGCACGAGCCCATTCTGCAGATTTAAAAGGAAAAATCATGTGGGCAGGATTCAGAGCCACCCTGCTGGCTGAGGGTGACCAGGGATCCCTGGCACCCGTGCTTACCTGCAGCCGGCCGACCTCCACCTGCCGGTATGGGGTGCCCAGCAGTGGGGGCAGCGGGACCCCTCCTCGCAGCGCCCCTGCAACCAGCGGGGAGGCGTCAGGGGGTCCCAGCCCCACCACCCCTGCGCCCGCCGTGGGCTCTGCAGGAGGTTTGGGGAGCACTCAGAAGGAAAGCAGGCAGGGCTGGCACCCCGGCTTGTGTACATTAGTGTGAATAAAATCTTGTCCTTCGGCATGCTTTCCATAAGCAGATAAACTGGTGTTCTAGGGTGGGCATTTTAATGTTGCCTTTGCATGGCAAAGAGGGACGAGTCGGTTTTTGGAGACTTCAGAACAGTTATGAGAACTGTTCCCAGTTTTGCCTGACAAGTGGCTTTGATTTTCAGAACAGCAGCAACACTCAGGGAGGTGTCAGAGAGGAAGTCTGCAGCCCCGGCCAAAGCTGCCTGTGTTTCCCAGCTCTCCCGTCTGCACAGGAGGGGCCGTGCCGAGCCCCCGGCCCGGAGGCGCTGCCCTTCCCAGCTCCGGCTGCATGCCCTGTGGCTGCACAAAGGCAGGCCAGCAATTTTCCTGGGCACCGTTACTCACTGCCATCGAGGGCAGGAGAAGTACGCAAGGTCAGCCAGTCAATGCCATTTCCAAAAAAAAAAAAAAAAAAAGGATAACAACAGGCTATAGGAAAAGAAATGAGAGCTATTTTCCCTGTGCAGAAAGCGAATCCTCAGATGAAGCCATAGCCGTGCTTACTGTTGATGGATGGCACGTAGGCCACATGAATAATGTCTGCGAGAACTCCTTTCAGCGGCAGCTCCTGAAACACAGAGGGGTGATGTACATAGCCCATCTTTCTGCATGCCAGCAGCCATGCCTGTCAGGCTCACTTCCATTAATTCATCCAGCGTGGCCCCAAATCACAGGAAAATTGCACAGGTCCCTCCGCTACCCCAAGACAAATGGGAACATTTGAAAAATTCTGAATTTCAGTGAAAGATGCCAGAAATGAGAGCCTTCCCCTGCGCCAGCAGCAGCACGGGCACCCAGGCGGGGCAGTGCCACAGCTGCTGCAGGCGCCTCCTCACCGCCTAAAGGCTGCCCAGGCCTGCGGACAGACAGACAGGTGGACAGATGGACAGATGGACAAACCTTGCCCACAGGTCCTCAGGCTCTCACCCGCCCGCATGGCTCTGCTGCTGTGTCGGGACCGGAGCGCGATTTGGAGACTTGAACATTGAGCACACGTGGCATGAGGGCAGGACCATGCGTCCAGCCCCACCGGTACCAGCAGTGGGCAGATATTTATGGCCCAAACCCTCCCAGGAATTCACACGGTGCGTTACGAACAGGGACCCCCGCCAGAGCATTCGTGTTTGTGGGCAAGCAGTTTGGGCAGTTAATTTGTCATTTATGACATCTTCCTTTAAATTTTGATCCTTGGCATCCAGTTTGGCTTTCTTTGGTGTTTTAATGAGTCTGTTAGTGATAACGAAAGGAACGGGACCAGGCTCCAAAGAGTGAATTCCTACACAAGCCCACCAGCACTGAGCCCCACGGAGGAGATCTCAGTGCTGCCCTTGCCCCACAGCCGCCGCAGAACTCACGTCAAACGTGCCGATGGAGGAGGACGCCAAGGCCACCTGGGACAAGCTGCAGGGAGAGGAATTGCCAGGGGGTCACAGCCTGCAGCCCTCCCCGCCACCCACAGCAATCCTGCCCAGCACCCAGCTCGCCAGCCCCCCGAGCTGTTCGGCTGGAGCCTCTTCTCCAGCCTGAACTTCAACTCTTCAGAGTAAAGACCCCGGATAGGTTTCAGTTCAGCTGCATTATGTCATGCTGAACCTTTTTCTTTCTTTTTAAATAGCTGTTAGTATAAACCACAAAAAACTCATGCAGAGAGATGGAAATGCACTGGCAAGGTGTGGTACGTGCGGGCTCTCCAGCAGCCCGGGGCTGTCCCTCCGCTCGTGGCGGCACTGGGAAGAGAGCCCAGAAGCTGTTACCTGTCCAGAGCAAGGGAGAGCTGCAGCCTCTCTTCCACAACAGCAAACTGCGCTCTCAGGTCGGAGTGCTGCAGGGAGAAGAGGGGCGCGGGTCCCCAGCGGGACACGTGTGCAACCGAGCAGGTCCCCAGCGGCTGCCCCAGGCCCTGACCCAGGGCCAGGCACTGCCCCGCAGCCCCTGCCCGCTGTCCCACGCCTCCCGCTGCCGTCTGCTGGCTCAGGGCAGGGGCGACCACGTCCAGCCAGCACTGACTGCAAAAGGCTTCAGCTCACCACATCCAGGACAAAGAGGGATCCAAGATCAGAGTCCGGGCTGGAAACCCAAAACTCGGCAGTGCTGAAGAGGTGCACGATGCTTTTGTCCGGGGTTATTGTCACCAGCGGTGGATTTGCTTCTCTCATTTCAATCACCAGCGGCTGTGATGGAGGCAGCACCATGGAAAGCTGGGGAGAGACAAACCAAAGGGTGACACCCCCTTTCCTTTCCAGGTCACCGCCCTGGGGATCATCCTGATGACTGCTGAGCATCAGTAGCTGTCACCAAAGTCAATGGTAGCCAGGCAAGCAGGTCTTATTAGTCTTACTAATAAAAGTTTTGCTAATAAAATGAAAAAAGGACCAGTTTGGTCTTGAGGAATAGGTTCCCAGTGAGTCCTTGTGAATGGCCACAGTGGGTGGATGGAGAACGGCGTTATCCACTGCTGTTAATAGCCTGAGATGACCCAAAAACCATTAGGATCAAGCAAAGTCCACCCACCTCTGGGATGAGGGCTCCAAGCGTCGTGGTCACCAGCGGGGGAAGCCCAAGAATCTGTTGAGGAAGCGCCAGAGGCAGGGACTGAAAACACTCAGCTGGGGGGAGTTCAACACCGGGAAGCGAAGAGGTGCAGAGAGAGGCTGCAGAGCTCGGCGGCTGGAGGCTGCCACAGCCCTGCGGCGTTTCGGGCTCACCCTGGCTGGTGGCCAGGACCCGCTGAGCCCTCGGGGCTACCGGAGGCCCTGCACTCCTCCGCCCCCCTGCAGCACCGTCCCCTCCGCCACGCTGCAGGCGCCAGGCGGGGGACGGGGCGCTGCCACTGCAGCCAGCGGCTCCATGGCCAGTGGTCCTGCGGACAGGCGCTCAGCTGCAGCAGCCACACATGGGGCAGGCCACCGGATGACAGGCTTTGGGTGTTACACACGACTGTCCTCAAAAAAATGCACTGCAAGTCTGCTGCATACCTAATATTAACTATGGCAGGGTCTGAAACTGCAGTCTGCAAACTAACATGAAAATCTGGAAAATTACTTTGGGGCAAAATAAGTGAGGCTAGGAAAGAGACCAGAAGGTAAACTTTCACTTTCCTAAGCTGGCTCCTGTTCAGATCTCCTGAACTTGAGCAAGTTCTCCCAGGAGACTTGGGAACAGTCAGAAGATTTTGCAACGTCAATGTGCTGCCTTGTAAGGGTGTTAACATTTGGTATCATGATCTTATTGCCTGAGCCTAGCAGGATCTCGGATGTTGTTGCTGGACCTGCAGGAGCACCTTGAGGCCGTGCATGAAGGAGGTCCATAAATCCCTATGAACCAGGGACTCCATAAAACACAGACAGAACAGGCTACTGATAATTCCTTTCATGATCCCCAAATATGTTTGTCTGCAGCCACCAACCAGTGCCAGAGAGTGATGAAAAGAGCATGGATCTGCCTTGAACAGAGGCACGGGTTTCTTTAGTGGTCTCTTGAAGAAAATCTGTCCCAAATTACCCACCATGTTATTGCTGATGTTCAGGCTGAAGGACGCCTGCATAACAGAGAGCTCAGCACTCAAGAAGCCTGCAGACAGGATGAGTTGGGTAGCAGCCTCCCTCTTTGGTGGCAGAGAAGTAAGAGACGGCTGGTCTGCTGGAAGGTCAACCTCCTCTCCCTCTTTTTCGTGGAGGATGGTCTGAAAGGACCCGTAGAAGGAGCCATGTCAGAGAGTACAAGTCCATTTCCAGGATCTGTATTTGGACCACATCCAGGGTACTGGATGCATCTCTCTGTAGCCTCAGCAAGCAAAGAGCAATAAAACCCACAGAAAATGATGGGCCAAGGAGGTAGCTGGGTGATATGATGCAAACAGCACGTGCCTGCACCCCTTCCAAAGCCTCTGCTGCCAAAGGCTGAGTATCATAAAATCATAGAACGGCTTGGGTTGGAAGAGACCTTAAAGCTCACCCAGTTCCAAACTCCTGCCATGGGCAGGGATGTGCCACCCACCAGATCAGGTTGCCCAGGGCCTCGTCCAACCTGGCCTTGAACACCTCCAGGGATGGGGCATCCACAGCTTCTCTGGGCTGTTCCAATGCCTCACCACCCTCAGAGTGAAGAATTTCCTCCGAATCTCTAATTTAAATCTCCCCTCTTTTAGTTTAAAGACATTACGAAGGACAACACCTCCAAGCAAATGGGTGTCAGGAACGTTGCCCCTCCAAGCCCCGGCTCTGGCAGCGGCACTCACCCTCAAATCCAGCTGTATGAAAGGTTCACTCGTCACAGGTGGGTTCAGCAACGCGTATCGGAGGGTGCCAGCAGTGCCGAGAGGGATCACAGCTGCAGGGAAGAAAGGGGAGGCTCAGGTAGAGGCGCCCACCCTGCGCCACGGCCCAGGAACAGCGGCCACACCACCAGTGCCACCTGCGGCAGCGCTGGGCCCTTCTCTCCCCACAAGTGCCTGCGGTGCCAGGCACCGCCGGGCCCGTCTAGGGGTGGGCACTGGTGGGGCCCCCGCCGGGAGGCAGCCGGGTGCAGCGGGCTGTCGGCCCCCGGTCACAGTTCTGCCTTCCCCCGGCGAGGGGACGGGAAGGATGAGGGCTAGGTGTGCGGGTGGGTGCGGGATGGAGGCGTGGGTGGCTGGAGAGAGCACAACTTACAAGTCATGGTGGTGAATTTTGCATTCATGAGGTTGAGCACCGCGTCCACGGCCGGACACAGCTGGAGGGCAAGAAGAAAGCTGTGAGAACACCTTGAACAGCCGCCCCCGTGGGAGCACAGCTTTGTGGCAGCCAGGCCAGCGCAGTTCCCACCCTGACCCACTGGGACCCTCCACTTGTAAGCACCCAGACGAGGACTTGCCTCTGTTTTCTCTGTCCCTAATTTAATTAGGTTATTTCAGAGTAAATCTGACTTTTAACTGCATTGCCCACCTTGGTGCTGGGCAGGGGAGCGCCGGGCTGCCAGCAGCCACAGCTCAAAGCGCTCACTTTTACCTGCAGCTCCTTCGTACAGCACGACTGGGAAAACCGTCACTGAGCGGTGGAGAGGAGGAGCAGGAGGACAAGGGGGAGATGCTCGGGAAGCACAGGGCAGACGAGGCAGCACTTACCATGCCGGGCAGCACTTTCTGAAGGGTGCTGTCCAGAAACTTGCTCATGACTTGGGGCAGCATGCTGGGCAGACAGAACACGTCAGACAACACAGCCGCGAGGCACAGAGCAGTAACTACTTACTACAGACCAAAACGTAAAAAGTCAAGTGCTAAAGAAACATGTCTGGCATGGATTAGGCCAAAATATGGCTCGTGTCCAATAAAAGGTATTTTCCCTTTTTACGAATCTTTTCTCATGCATTCCATCTTCCGGCTTTAAACAAAGCTGAAAGCTTCCATGCCTAGCAGAAGCTCAGTTATCTGAGGAATACAGCACTTAAATGGGGACTTAGGCCAGAAATGAGCACTGTGTAGAATAACACAGATAGAGCCAGCCTGAATTTGTCCATAAAACATTTTGGTTTTCAAAGTGGGAAAAAATAGGACCTTCGATGAATGAACACTTGTATTGAGAATTGCTTGTGTTCTGTACAAGCCCATGCCAAGAGACTGAAAATCCCCACCGAGCAGCACTGCCGCCTGCCCCTGGGGTACTGACAGCATCTGCCCGTGGCCACTGCTGCCCCGGCAGGGCCCCGGCGCACCCGGTGCTCACCTGCTGGGCAGGTTGGTTTTGGCGCTGAGCAGGGCGATGTGGCAGCTCTCGGTGCTGAACCACGGGCAGCCCAGCGTGTCCTGCGCCAGCCGCGCGCTGGCGGTCAGGTTTGCTGCCACCTTGATTTCCATGTTTCCTCCTATAAAGCTGCACAGAACGAATCACGCTTAGCACAGGATAAAACCACCTGAAATGGCCGGCAGCGCAGGGCTGCCTGGCAAAGCCCCGCAGCGGCTGCCCCACGGGCGTCCTTCCTCACCCACCTTCTCCCAGTGATGGTCATCTGGACCAGCACGGCCATGAACAGCCCCACGCCTGGCGAGAGTGTCAGCGATATCACCGGGGGACGGAGGTCTATCACTTTCAGCCTGGGGGAAAACAGAGTTGAAAAGTGCTGGGAAAAATCTGCCAGAGCAGACGGCCGAACCTGTAAGTCAAACCACTTCATATTGGTGTTGTTGTCACCACCTTTAGTCCTCTGCTTCTTGCTCAAACTTTTTTATTAACATTTAAATCCACTTTTAAGTTCAGGAAGATGTTTCTTCATAACAAAAATATTGCAGTTTCATTTTGAAAAAGTCGAGCAAAATGTTTGGGCATTCAAAATGATGTTTTCACCCAGAGCCAACTTGCCAGACAGGGCCAGATCTGATCCCCCAGTGATTCTGGGTTTCCTCAGGACATTATTCCCTAAAGCCAGCACCCACAGGTCTGAGGGTAACCCCCCAGTGCCACAAGGCCACAGCAGCCAAGCCCAGCCAGCTATGAAGCAGGACACGCTTTATTGCCTTTAAGTTATAGTTTCTCTGTGTCTTTGCAGACACAACCATGCAGAAAATCACCAGCCTTAATACCACACTTGTTAGTGAGGAGTGATTTGTTTCTGCCTCCAGGCTGAAACTTCCAAACCTTCTGCTTTTACTTTGTGATTTCCAGATTCAGACTCCTGGTGAAACGCTGCTGATTATCACTCACCTGGAGATGCCTTTGATGGGTTTTGTGTTCGGCTTTTTTTTTGTTGCTTCCTCCACCAGTTTCTGAAGAACATTGCTCTCATTCAGCGCAGTGGAGACCGCTGGAATATTTGCACAAGACAAGGGGCTCAGCACAGAACCTCCAGGGAGGAGACAGTGCCAGAGGTGGGGGAAGTCGGCCCCCGTCCTGCCCTGTAAAACATCGCTGGTGACACGTCCCTGCTGCAATAAGCAAGGCCACAACCGGGGTGCTCGGCGTGCTGGAAATTCAGAGTGCTGGCAGTCTCTGCAGCCTCCGTTCAGGCTCACGGTCACACACTGTGCCAGCACTTCACTTTTAGACGTGACACCCAGACACCCAGGTGCCCACACCAGGCCATCTCAGGCTGGGCGATGCAGCTTCCCACACGCAAAGCGACGACCGCAAGGAAGCAGCTCCTGTTGCAGACGAAGGGAGGCAGCAGGACAAAATCTGGGCACAAACACTTGGCTCAGGCATGGCGCAGTGGCTCCAGGACCCAGCTGCGCCCTTCCCGTGCTGGGCCCGAGGGGCACGGCCAGGAGCAGGGGGCTCCAAGCCCTGCGGCGAGCTCTGGGGCAGCCGGTGGCACTGCTGTCCTCATGCCCACGGCACAGGCTGGCGGCTGCCCTGGCTGCACGGACAGACAGACAGACATGCCCACGTGGCTGAGTGCTTACCACGGTCGATTGTCCCAATATCCATCCTGAGGACGGCCCCCGGACCACTGGCGCTTTGTGACACTGCCAGCCAGCCGCCAAGGAGCAAAATGCACCAGATCCTTGGCATCGTCAGGCCTGGTACCGCTGCCCACAAAGCTCCAGAGGTGGCTAAATGATGCACTGGCTTATGGACAGAAAGAGACAATTAGCTGGAGATGGTTCCCAACAGTGTGGCAAGGGCTAAATGCTGCACTCCCGTGGAAGGGATTGAGCAGGGCTCGCTCCAGCCCGAGGGGACGGGCGCTGCAGCATGTCCCTGGGACAGAGACCTCTGTGAGGAAGAGTGCGGTGGTTGCCTCACCAGGACCTCCTCCAGCGGAGTGCTCCTGTAGGTTGTCCACGCTCTGCGCTGATCCTCTGGAGAGAGGCAGGAAATGGCCTATATATACAGAGTCCTGGCTGAGAAAGAGGAAAAAAATCAAACGGATTAAAGAGCTGGATAATTACTGTGATGTAAAATTAATCCCTCAGTGTTTCTGACATCTTCCAACACAAATAATCTCACTAATAAATGTAGAAGTCCAGGTAAGTCCTTGAGCTGCAGGTATCAGGTGGATGTTCCCGGCGTGCCTGAGGCCAGCTCTCTTGCTCAACACCCAGGAAGAGCCTACGGGAGCTTTGCAGATCACGTCTGAACGAGTAAAACTGATCTGTTTAATAACATGGTACAGACAGAAGTGGGGGCAGGGGGAAAGTTGAGCCATGGAATGGTAAATTCTGCTCTTGGAGACACGTGCGCAGTGTGACTGTCAGGACGAATAGCCCATGCTCCCCAGAGGTTCGTGGAGCCTGTGCAAGTGCCAAGGGAGGACCTGGGATTAGCTGGGGGAGCATCCAGGGGAGGTGGTGGCAATCCCAGTAACATTGGTGCTGATCTCAGCAGGTCTGAGCGAGGCGAGGAACAGCAACCTGAGCTGTCCCCGGCAAGCCGTGAGGAGGCTGCACATCCTCCAGGCCGTGCACCAACTGCATCAGCTCTTCTGCGGGACATCCACGCATATCCTGGCCAGAGCCAGAGCCATCCCTGTACGCTCACCTCTCCCTGCCAGCACCAGCCCCGCAGGGACGGCTCACCCAGAGCCCACCCTGGTGGGATCCTGCAGCACCAAGAAATGTATTCCTTCTCTTCATTTCTGTATAAAATGTGTCATAGGGCTTAATCTGTCATTACCTCCCCCTGTGATATACTTGGTGGCTCTGCTAAGCACAGACAGGGAGATTTACATCTTATCTAACAGGAGTATAAGATTTATAGATAGCTCCTGTTTAAGAACCCATCATGCCAGAAAGATGCCTTTGTGCTGGTAACTTGATCAGTCACTGTGCTGTAAGTTGACATCTAATTAAGCCTCCCTGGGGACCATGAGGTCCAGAGCAGCTCTTCAGGAGGAGAAAGTCCACATCCGAGTGCCACGGTGCCCTCTTGTCCCAACAGCTCGTCTCCATTCTTGTACTGCTGTAAATGCTGACAACATGCCACAGATAAATCTCAAGTACTGCTTCGAAAGAGCTGCTGGAATTACCTGTGATGGAACAAGGCTTACCTGGAGGCCAGCTCCAGCCACTGCTCTATAACACAGAAGTCTTCTTTCCTGCAGCCTTTTCCTTCTGCCCACCTCCCTCCCGAAGTCTGGAATCACCCCCACAGCCCCCCGGAGCTCACTGAAAGTCGCAAATTTCTCCCAGGATTTACTCTTCTGAACACATTTCTCATCTTTAAATGGATGCACCGATATAAAAGTGTAAATTCTGCTCTCCCCTTTCAGACATACATCTTCATATTTTCTCTTTACACTGCTATTTGGATGCCTTCAGTGGCAATACACAACGTGGCTGAAACTGCCTCTGTTCCTGGCATTTCTCTGTCAGACTGAGAAAGCACCGGAGTGCTGCCGAGAGCCAAGGACCTTTCCAGACATGTCGAGATGCACCTGGAACCAGCGCCCAATAACTCACGCAGCCAGTGCACGGAGGACAATAGCTGCCTCCTAAGGCACAGGTGTATCAACAAGTGCTGAACAGCTAACCCTGCTGCCAAAGGGCTCGGACCAAACTGGGCAGTTCAACCCTCTCTGGAAGAGTGGTCATGCCTCAAAGTTTGGGTCACAATATAGAGGGGGAAGCACACCCAGCAGGGAGGAGAGCTGCGTGGGGCGCAGAGGATGTGCTGTCATGGTGCTTGCAGGCAGCCTGAGCTCTGTGCTCTGGGCCAAAGGGACCAGGATGGACCCAAAGCCCAGGAAGGAGGTGACCCTGAGTCCCCTCGTAAGGACCTTTGATGCCCATAGAGATGCCACTGAATGCATCACCCACCTTTTTTTTTTTTTTAATACCCTTTGCAATAATATTGCCAGTGGATTTTGACTGGGACTGAAGTGGAGAGGCAGCAATTACTGCATGTTGGCCACTCTGGAGGTTAGAGGTGATGCCTTGAAAAAGTCTGCTCTTCTGTCTGGTCTAAAACTCACTGAACCCAGCAGAAATACTGCCTTCAGCAGACTTACCACCGGCCTGAAGGAAAGCCCAAGGGGCTCGTCTGTCCTTCAGGAGCATCCTCTCGGTGTTCACAAGGCCTCTTTCCATGCAGCGTGCAGGTCTCATCCCTTCGGATCCGAGGCGCACACACCACAGCAGCTTCCCCGTGGCGTGGAACCGATGCTCGCTGTCTAACAACGTTTGATTTCTTGGCACCCTCCTTCCAGAGACTTTGTGCTCCTCAGTAACTTCACAATGAAGGCGAGCTGCCCTAGCACCTGCTGCTCAATATTTCACCCTGCTGGGTCAATGGCCAGTGTAATCAGGTCTATGGGGAAACAATAAAAATGGTATACAAAACAAAGCATCCCCTCCCAGCGCACCCTTCTGGTTTTCAGCCCTCTGCCAATTTCTGCCTCCATCAGCCCTGGTTACACAGATATATAAAGCAAGCACACATCCTGGCGTGGCCACAGCCAGACACAGACAGAACGAGAAGAATGGGGAGACCAGGCAGAAAAGGTAAAGATGCTCTCGCAAAATGAACAGATTGATGTGGGCTTTGCTTGTACTTTGGTGCGTCTCTGTGAGCATCAGCCCTGATCAGAAGTCCTCCCTCTGCAAGGACTGATACAGATATGCATGCTGTTAAACTTAGGTTTAACAGGTTAAACTTACTGAATAACTTATTTTCTTAATGCTGTAAGAGTATCACAAACATGATAAACAATTCTAAAATGTTTTTCAGAGGTAGGTGACTCTATTACCTTTGTATCTGATTTTAGCCTCCTGCATACCTTCAATTCATTCCTGAGCTAATTTTAACTCCTGTTTATTTCCACTTTTGTATCAGCTGTAGGCCATTACAGGATATTCAGCAGGCATAATACTGCTGCAAGCACCGCTCTAGCTTACACACTTGTAGGAGGTTTTCAAGGCTGAGCCTTTTTTCAGTGCTATTAGATGCCCAGGTGCATCTAATGCATTGTTATTTTACAAAAGCTGCAAAGCCCAGGAGCATAAACACAATGCAGGAGCAGAAGTCGTGGCTCCCAAGTGTGGCCCCACACCCGGGCAGGGCCCCGCCGTGCTGACCGGGCATTGCGGGTGCCCTCCTCCTGCAGGCAGCGCCGTGGCCCCGCTCTGCGCCCTGGGCACCCTCCTGAGCCTCCTGGTCCCCGCGCAGGCCGCCAGGTCTCCCGACTGTGGGGGCATCCTCACCCCGTCAGGACTGAGCTACCGTAAGTACGCAGCCCGTGCCTCCCCGTCCAGGCAGAGGCATCCTCTCGTCAGGTAACGAAATGCCAAACGCTGTAAACTTACACCGTGAATCGTCTCGTTTTCATCATCCCCTTCCTACAGCTAGTAACAGTGGGACCTAGGAAGAGGTGGATGTGCGGCACCAGGACAGATTTCAGTCTGTCTGCCTCTGTGCAAGAGATCACAAGCTCAGGGGCCTCTAATAACTCTGCCCTATCTCACAGTTGCTGAAGTTTCAAGACCATATGCAGAGATGGTCCTCAGGCAGGACCTGATGGACACGAGGGCCCCCGACCTGCCCCTTGGCTCCCCAAAAGCCAGCAGGTGAGTCCACGGCTCTGCCTCACCCGGGCTTTGCGACCGCACCTCTGGGTCCTGTTGGAGCTCCTGGAGCACTTTGAGCACCAACACAAAAAGCAAAAATCCTCCTGGGAATCGACCTGGATGTTTTAAATATCCATTTAGAAGCAAGCTCCCGGCTCCTCCTTTGGGGTCTGATGGCATCAGCCCCGGTGCCACCCTCAGGGCACCGATTTGTCTCCGCAGGGCACAGACCCCACGGGCACTCGGTGTTTCTTTGCAGGAGCAGCCGGGGCTCACACCTCAGCCCGCGCTGGGCTCCTAACGCCCGCGTTTCCTCTCGAGCAGGGACCAAATCAGCTCTGTCCAAGTGGCTGACCTGTCGCTGTCGCTTGTCCCAGAGGCCGGGCTGCGGCTGGGCATCGAGGCGGACCTGGGCATCGTCCCCCCGGCGTGAGTTGTGCCTGCCTGCGGGGCCAGGGCAGCGGCACGGGGCAGCGGCCCTCCAGCCCGTGCCGTTCTCTCGTGCAGCGCGGTGCCCAGGCTGGCGAGGCTGTCCATCCTGGCCGACCTTCGTGTAGACCTGAGCCCCGACGGCGACCTGCAGCTGACAACCTCCGCCTGCAGGCCCACCGTGGAGGAGGTGCAGAGTGCCGAGGAGGTGGAAAGGTCGGCCCGTGGGTTTCCTTTGGCACGGCATCTGGGTGAACGGGGGAAACAAAACCGAGCGACAAGTATTCCTGTGCATAAAGGTGATGGGACCAAGATCTGATCACTGACATAGAAGCTTACAAATGTCAGTGCAAATCCTTCAGCTTCGTGACAGAAACTTTGTCTGCTTGAAGCCCTGGTTATTTTTTGTTGTTGTTGTCACTTTTTTTTTTTCCCCACAACGTTAGGAGAGTTTTTCTCTCAAAGGAGCAGATGTTTCTAAATAGAGTAACATTAACATTTTAATGCAAGTCCAGTGGCAGGTCTTCAGCATTTTAGGATTCTGAACCACAGTCACAGCTTAATAGATGATAGAAAATGATGATAATGTCTCCAGACAATTTCTGGGTCAAATCAAAAGACATTAACATACCCGTGGCTGAGCTGGTGCTGCCTAACTTCCTCTGTTCTGTTGTTTTCATCCAGCAAGTCCTCTAGTTCCGACCTGGATAAGGAGATTAATGCCGATAAGGTAAGATAACATCCACACAGACGTGAGAAAGCAGAAGACAAATTGGCACGGTTCTGTAAGAATTAGAGCACTCGGGTGAACCTGGTGCTTACAAAAACCCCCTGGTTGTGCCAGGCATCCCCCACAGCCGTCCACACAGGACGAGGATTGCATCCTCCATCTGCAATTCCCCCATCTGCCAGCTCACGGCCAGCCGATGGGGATGTGCAGGCTGCAGCAGATGCCAGCAGCCCCCACATTCATCTCCCTCCTCTCAAGGTTTGCTCTTATCCCACAGATTTGCTTGGAAGTCTCCAAATTGCTCCTTTTGCCTAACGAACAGCTAATGTCTCTGACAGGTGAGCAGCTCGGCTCTCAGGCTCGTTAGGGTTCAGGGGCTCCTGCCGGAGCAGGTCGTGGGCTGTGCAGGCTGGGCCCTGCAGCGGTGGCTGCTCCGTGGCCGTGGGTTTTGTCCGCTGGAAAATGCGCTCCCTGTGCCCCGCTGCAGGGAGCAGGCAATGGCAGCTGGCTGGGGGCTGCTGCATGGTGCGATGAGGCAGGCCCCCCGCCTCTCCCCTCCTCTGTCAGGTGTGCCAGAAACTTTGGGGAGGGGAGAGCGATAAAACACGAGAAATGAATCCTTCTGCTCTTCCCCTCCTCAACTGTCTCCTGTTCCTGGGGGAAACCCAGCCTGTTCAAAGGTGCAATCTCCTGTTGCTGCTCCCCTCTGTTCTCTGAGTGTCCCTCTGCTCGCTTTGCAGCTCAGTTCCCCGTCACCCCCAGCTGCCAGGTCCAGTACCTGCCACTGGCTGCCCCCGTGATCTCCGAGGAGGGAATCACCATGTCCTTGCAAGTAAGCACTGCATCCTGCCCGTGCTGCCCAGCTCCTGCCCATGCACTCGTCTGCCTGCCACTTCCCTGTCCTGGATGAGCAGCTGCTGAGCGCCTGCAGGACGAGGCGGACACCCCGAGCACCCCGACCCCTTTTCTGTCCCCTGCAGACAACGTTCCAGGTGGCAGGGATAGCAGTGCCCCTGCCAGTCAGCCCCGTGCCGTTCAGCATGCCCGAGATGGTGAGCTCCAGCCCTTCCCACCTCACCTTGGCTTTGTCTGAGCACTTCTACACCAGCCTCTTCTTCGCCCTGGAGAGGGCTGGAGCCTTCAACATGACCATCCTGGTGAGTAGTGCAAGCAAGTGAGGAGGGAATAACAAAACAGACAGCGATGGCCGAGCCCCTGCCCCATGAAGCCATACGGGAGCTGTGCTCCCTGAAAGAGAGCATTTCTGAGAGCCCAGGGAGCCGTGCTGCATCACCCCCGGCCTCTTACCTCAACCTCGCAGGCAAAATTCTGCTGGTCAAATGGTGCACGGGAAAGTTGCCATCAGAACTAGCCAAAACACGGCTTCTGGCACGTGCCGGTGTGCAGGGAAGGCCGCCTGCATTTGGCAGCCGTGCAGCACTCAGCAGCGGCTGTGCCAGACCCCAGACTGCAGCTGCCTGGGGCCGCCAGCCAGCCAATGCTCTGTGCTCTGTCTTCCAGAGCCCGCTGACCACCGCCACCATGGCACAGAAGATCACCCAGGTACGTGGCCACTTCCAGCACCTGGGAGGCACAGCCCCTGCTGTGGGGGCCGCTGGGCTGCAACCGCCTGCCCACGGCAGGTCGGCTCCCTGTACCCCGAGGACCTGCCTGTGATGCTGAGGGCCGAGCTCAGAAGCTCTCCTCGGGTGGAGCTGGAGGAAGGCCGAGCAGCCCTGAAGCTCTTCCTCACCGTCCACATCGGGGCAGGCTCACCAGACTTCCAGAGCTTCCTGAGCGTGAGTGCGGTGAGTGAGCGCTGCAGGACGGGGCCACTGCTACTGCTCCCCTCGACTGCCGCAGCGGGCACGGTCCCCAGTGGCATCGGTCTCTGTTGCAACGAGCAGGGTGCAAGGAGTGTGTTGCAGGGTGCAGTGCACAGATGGCTTCATCACATCTCAATGTTCAGAGCTGAAAGGGGACAGTTTGCTCATTCTGATCCTGCCCACCCTGTTTTCCTCGCAGGACGTGACTGCAGGACTGCTCCTCAGCGTCACCGACACACGGATGATGATCTCCGCAGCAGTGATAGAGTAACGAGTCCAGCTGTGCTCTGCAGCCTTGCGGGGGACACGGCCCAGTCATTGCACGGGATGGGAAAGGCAAATAGCCTGGGAAACTTCTTACCTCTGATGGCTTGGCCATTGTGGAGGTAGCTGTAGCCCAAGGGAAATGGCAAGGCTTTAGTAGCAGGACCAGAGAGAAAAATGCTGCCCATCACCCCAAGCACCCTGCGTCCCTGCCTGGAGCAAGCCCTTGCCACGGGTGCCGGGGCCAGGACACCCCCAGCTCCCTGCTGCTGTGCACGGGCAGAGACAGTGCCTGCTGCCCCCTGCCAGGCACCCAGCTTAGGGAGCTGTTGGAGCCCTGGGCACAGCCCTGGTCTTTGGAGCAATGTGCAAGCTCCAGCTTATCACCAAGTGTGGTCCTGCGAGGAAAACCCTGCTCAGTGACCCAGCCAAAGGGCTGCTGAGAAACTCTTGTGCTGCTCTTTGTTTTGCAGAGATGCTGAGCTCAGCCTGGCTGCCTCCAATGTGGGCCCGGTGCCGGTAGGTACTCCCAGCACCCTGAAATGATGGAGCACAGCTGGGCTCCTGCCTGCACCATGCTGAACACAGCAGCCCTTGCTTTAATGCTGTCCCCTAAAGCCTGGCCATCCCCAAACAGCTTGCACCACCCCAAGCTCATGCCACAAATGCCAGGCTGGGCCATCAGCAGGGCAGCACACGCTTGTGGTGCTCACCATGCTCACGGTGCTCGCTGCACCCCACAGGGGCTGGGAGAGGGGCAGCACACCAGGACCCCACTGCTGCGGTCCCGGCTTCTCTCCACCCCTTTAGAGCCAGGCCATAAAGAAGCCGACCCTGAAGCTTTCCCCTTCGCAGGCTGCGTTGCTGGAAGAGCTGTTCCTGGGCACCGTTCGTGAGGAGGTGCCGGTCTGGATGAACGGTGAGAAGTGGGGATGCCCCCCCCCAGGCACCACCAGGCACAAAGTGTCTCGGCTGGGAACCTTCCCTCTTTCTCCTTTCCCTGTTTCCCTTCCTAGCGGTGCTGAGTGAAGGCGTACACCTGCCACACGCATCCAGCTTCACCTACACTGATGTCAGCGTCATGATTCACAAGGTAAGAAATCAAGACATGCAAGTTCCTCCCTGAAACAAGACATTTAAGTTGCTCCCTGCTACATTTGATTTAAAGGGTACCTGGGAGTGACGCTTAACTCCTGGCACTAAAATAAATCCGAGCCTGCTTCTCCTGTCCTGCTAACCCACAGAACCAGGCTTCATCGCTTTACATAGGCGTCCCTCTCTAGCCATGCTAACACAAGCAAAAAATGGTCATTAGAAGGGTGGGGGGGAGGCTGCAGGGAGCGCCGGGTGCAGCACTCAGGCTTCTCACCCGTGTCTAGGATTACGTCTTGCTCCTGTGCAACCTCAAGCTGCAGGCGAGACACAGCGAGCAGGGGGCCGTGGCCTGAACCCGGTGTGCCATTTGCTTTGCCTGGAGGAAAACGGGGACAAAGCCATCCCACTGACTCTGAAAGGATGTGTCGTGTTTTCTCACTGCATGGAACATGAAAAATCTTTTTTCTTTACTGAAACAACACTTTCTCACATTTAGGATAATAATGGCATTGTGCTAGTGGCTTTCTCTTCCAGTCTATTTTTTTGTTGCACAAGGAGGATGGATTATAACAATGTTCCATGCTTTAATTAAACATTTCTCTTTAATATTGCATCTTCCTCTATGACTATTGACTTTTTTTTTTATCCTCAATGACTTGTACTGAAAGATAGATGAATTTCATCTTGCTGAGTACCAGTACAGATGTCCAGACCTTACACTTAACTAAGGGAGCATCAAAATCTCACTAATTTATAAGGACGTGAGGCAGCCCCATGCCTCTCAGCTGCAGAATGGCATCGCCCCTACCCCCAAGAGACATTTCATGGCTTTTCCTCCATTTCTAGCGTTACTATGGGAACAAAACAGCTGGTAAGTTTTCACTCGGCCAGAAAGAAGAAAAAAAAATCGCGTCTGTACAAAGGTTTCTAATATTAGACTTGAAGCCAGTCACATTTTTGAAAACATGCTTCTGACAAAGCCTGTCGCAGAGCGGGCAGATGAAGCGTGGCCACACAGCAGCACGCCTGTCGGGGTCCAGCGCCGCGGCAGTGCTGGCTTCTGCCTGCTGCCCACGGGGCCCAAGTGTGCTCAAGGGGGGGAAAATCTGGCACAGCCTCGGCACCCAAACCAGCTGCGTGTGGGGGCCGAGCTCCTGCAGCAAGCTGAAAGTGGGCTGGGGGTGGGCTGGGGCCCAGCCATGGGTGCTGCAGGCACTGCGGGCAGCTTACTGCCTTCTGCTGCTGCTCTTGCAGCACGCTCAGAGGGCGATGCTGCACTTAACACCCAGCCCATGAAGCTGTATTAATTACACATACATCTGCTTTCACATGCAACTACCGTCCGCATCATTTCTAGCCTTTGGAGCTGCCGAAAAGCGCTTGAAAACCTCATATTTCAGAGAGTTAGAAATAGGAAAGGAAACAAAACAAGCCAGGCTGATTTATTGAAAGGAGTAAAAAAAAAAAAAAAAAATACTGAAGGTTTATATGCCCGTCCTGGGGACCTGACTAATGATTTTAACGCCCGAAGTTGGCAATAGCAGGAACAGTTCCTAATAAAAGTTTGCTGGTGGAGCTGCAACCATTAGTCTTTGACTAATATATCTTAACCCAGTTTCCCAAGAGGAATATGCTACAGCAGTAAAAGGATTTACTTGTTTGGCAGCAGCGGTTCTGGCCGGGGGATTTAATGCACTGCTCTGCTCTGGCCGCAGATGGCTGGGGCCAGGGGAGCTGCAGCCCCGCTCCCGGCCCACGGCCACGCACGTCCCACCTGCAGCAGCAGGCTCAGCCACAGACCTCGTCGTGCTGGGGCCCGGGGAGTAGCAGCTGATCAATAGGTAACCCAGCCGGGAGTAGTCACTGAAAATCCAAGAGTGTTTTCCTCGGGAATTTTGGGTGGAAGAAATTTTCAAGCCAAAACCCAAAATACCAGTCATCAGAGAGGAGCTAACTCCCCCAGCAGAAGGCAGGAGAGGTGCTCACCACGAGAAGCATCAGAAACAAGAACCTCCTTCCAAGCACTAGAAGTAAGAATGTTTATTACTAAAAGAATCAATGACAAATGTATCCTGAGCTCCTGTTCAGCACTTCATCCACTTCTGCACATGGATAGTGACATTTAAGTAGAGAGCCACATGCAACAAGTTCACTTTTTCATTACACTGAGAAAAACTTTCCCATAGAACAAATTTTCAAGGAATTTAACAATTCAACTGCAGCTTCACGTGCAATTGGTACAACTGCGACCTCTAACTCACGCTAATTTCTCTAAATAAATATTTTTACACAGAGCTGCCTATCTGGTTTTGGCTTATGTAAGTATCTTAATACTCACACAAGCCAGTTAAATGTAAAGTGCCTTAAATGTTACCAAGAATCTTGAAGCACGTTTAGAAAAGGAAAGAAGATAATGCCAGTCTCAAAGCTTCATCCTCGCTGGTCCTTCTCCCTCTTTCTGCCCAAGGCTACAGTCAGAAAGAGCTCTTCACGCCCTGTCCTCCCCAGCTCACACGAGGATCACCAGCAGGCCCTGGAGAAGTGCAAGAAGTGACACATTTACATTATTTCCTGACCTTGAGGGATGCTGGTGCAGCTTGTCAGCAGCACAGCGAATTGAAAACCCTCCTGCAAAACTCCTCGAGTTACACTTGTAATGAGGAGGACACGGCATCCTTTGGAAAGCGCCAGAGAACACCCGAGTTCCTCTGGGACGCCACCAGGATGCACCAAGCTGGAAGTTGGTGCAACCCAAGGCACTTTGAATGGTGCTGTTCCAAAGGGGTTGCCAGACCCAGCGCCCCACGTCGGAGCTGCTCACGCTGAGCTCTCCAGGAGGGATGGACAGCCCGCATGGGGGAACCAGGATCTACCCCAGAGAGGCTGGACACAGCTCACGTTGTTCCCAGCTTGGTAGCACCTGTGAGCACGAAGCACTCAGCAGCGTTTGCTGCCCTGAAGGTCAGACCAAGCACAACTTTCTGCCCCCCCAGTGTGCCCTTGCACGCTGCTGGCAGGGTCCCATTGCAGGAGCCACATGCCAGAAACAGCCCCAGTGACCTGCACCACTGCCCGCCGGAGTAAAGAGCCATCGCAGGCACTCACCACCAGTATCTGAATATCCACTTTTACCAGCGGGATGCCCAACACGTTCGGCAGAGGGATCCCGACGCCCAGACAGCCTGCGGAGATGGACAGAACCTTACCAGGCGCCGGGCTGGGTGCATAGCACTGCTCCATCTCCACCAGCAGTGCCTGCCGGGGCCCTTAGGACTGGAGCTGGGCTGGGTGCTGGGAGAAGCAGGCTGGGAGGTTTAACCACAGCCCCAGCCTGGGGACTGCAGGCCTGCAGTCACGCCAGCTCTCCCCTGCAGCTTTCCCACACGCACACCGCCTCTCCCCCCCTTCCCCAGAACTTAGTCAAAGCACTCCCGGTTTTACAGCTAGTCCAGCCACCTTACCATTGATAAGAGGCAATAACGTTTCCGCCAGCAGCTGACTGCAGTGGGGCTTCAGGCTCGAGATCTGAAGCAGAGAGGGGCGGCACCGTGAGCAGCACGTGCAGCAGCAGCACGCACAGCTCAGCTCATGCAGGCAGCCAGTCCTCAGGATGAGAAATCACTTCCCGCTAACCCAGCAAGAGAACGTACAGGCCCTCTTTTCATTAAAACAATTTACTTTTCTTCCTCAATTTGTAGTTGGTGCCTCACTTAGGAAACCTTCTACAGGTAAAACTCCTGCTGGAGCTCAGTGTAAGCTTTGCCCAGGCAGGGGTGAATACATGGAGATTTCAAACTTTACATTTGCATTAGTAAAAAAGACAGAAGACAAAAAAATAAAATAAAAGGACCAAGAGAAGACTTGCTACAACCTCCAGAACCACAGCTAACAGCTCAGGCCCTCTGCAGACGTGACCCACCCGGCAGCAGCGCCCAGTGGCATCGCGCCTCCCTCCCTCCCTCCCCAGAGCTGCATCCACGTGGGAAGCACCAGGCTGGTAGGAGAGACTTACGTCACTGATGCCAACATCAGACGACTCCAAGGAGAGGGAAGTGCTGCGGAAGAGGAAAGCAAACAGCACATCAGACAGCAGGTCACCGGCCAGAGCTCGCAGACCCCAGACCCCTGCCCAGACCCCCGCAATCTCTGGTACAGCATTACCCAGCAAGAGACCCCTATGAGGATCATCAGGGCACTCCTAAAGAGATCACAGTGTTCTAACTTCAAAAAAAAAAAAAAAAAAACAGGCACTGACACACTTGTAAGAGAGCAAAAGAAAATAACAAAATAAAAGCAATAAATCAACATTAAAATCTTAACCTAATTTTCTTTTCCTTGAATGAAACAGCACTGCAAGTGGGCACACACTAGCTCCTGGCTTCCCCTTCTCTCTCCTGTGCTTGGGCAGTTATTCACCTTAGAGGAGGAGTCAGCTCCTGTTTAGCTGAGAGCAGAGCTTCTAGAAAAAGCATCCGGTCCAAATTTAAAGATCATGAGCTCTGGAGAATTTGCTAGAGTTCCTAATCTATCATTTCAATCACACAGCTATCTCCGTAGCTAAAACCTGTGCTTTATTTCCACTTTGAATTTCTCTATTCTGCTTCCATTGAATCTTGTTATATCTTTGTCTATTGAATTAAAAGCCCTGTGATGCATTTCTATTCTCTGTATCACTGCATACAAGCTATGCCAATGTTGCTTCTAAATCTAACTCTTTGACAAGGTAAATGGCTTGAATTCCTCAAACCTCATGCTATAAGAAATGCTTTCCAATCTTTAATCATACCTTGACTGGCATTAATGATAGCACTTTCCTTCACTCCTTTGTCACTCATGTCCAACACCAGGCACTTGGAAGTGCTGCCCAGGACCAAAGTCAAACTGACGGTCTCACAGTTTTTCAGGCTGCCTCACTTCTTGTGATAAAACAGACACGGACTTTTCTTCCAGTCTCCTCAAATTCTCCCACTGCTGCAAAGTTTCCTGAGAGCCAGCAGTAACTGCGCATCTCTTACCATCAGCCAGCTATCAAATTCTCAGATTTGGGAAATCCAGGGCCCACAGACATTGGAAAACTCCTTGAGTCAGCGTCTCCTAAGCTAACTTTGCCATGGAGAGACTTTCACAGGGCTGCACTGCCCAGCTTTATCAGACGCAGTTGTACCATACTCCCATCATGTCTGCCTTCATTCGGTGCGCCCCAGCGGGACACACCGGCTCCACTGGCTGCATCCCCGGGCCCCAAAACCCTCCCACCATCTGGCACCCTCCTTCCCACCCCCAAGGAGAGCCGGAGCTTGGCAGCAGGGCCGAAAGCCCCAGGCTGGGCGCCGCAGCCAGCGTTGCCACCAGCCTCCCGCACGGCTGCGGTGGGGACGGGCTACCTGCCCAGGGACAAGGCCAGCACCAGGCTGCTCCCAGAGATCGACACGTGGACGTTCAGGCTGAGGTCCTGCAAGCAGACAGCGAGAGGATCAGCCCACGGAGACGGCCGCGCACCTCACCAGCCCGAGCTCTTCACATGCCACTTACTGCCTTCAGGAGGAGCACGTTGAGGATGGATCCATCCAAGCGCTTAACGAACACCTGGATCATCACCGAAAGCTCGACAGTGGCTTTGTTGTTTTCCAAGAGGATGAGCGGCTTCCCAAACAACTCTATCCTGATGCTCAGAGGAGAGGTCATGGAGCACCTGGAGCACTGTGGGGACGGGGACATGGAGGTGGCTGCCCAGCACCAAGCTGGGCTGCAAAGCACCGGCTCCTTTCCCCGGCTCCATGCACGCTCTTTGTCACCAGGAGGAGAGGAGCAGAGGACCTGCGGCAGCGCCCCGGCACACCCAGGTGCATCGCGTAGATGGCCTCAGACGCAGCAAGGCTTACACAAGCACTCACGCCAGCCAAAGTCACTCACCCCAGAGGGAAAGAGGGTCAGGATGGCTTCTTGCAGCTGCTTGGCACCTGAGAACTGTGGGAAGAGAAGTGCACACAGCCAGTGGGTTCCAGCACCGCCCGCCCCTCTGCCCCATGCCCCTGCTCCCAGGTGGTTTGTTCATGTTCCTGGGGCCAGACCTGAGCCCCCAGGCCCTCGCTGGCCCCCAGCTGCACACACACCTATGCTACAGCAGCACCCGCTGCCCACAGCCCCCTCCGGCCCTCCCCAGCTCCCAGTCAATGCCAGTCCCTCGTGCAGGTGACACTGCCAGCAGCAAGAGGAGATGCAGCCTGGAGGCTTTCAGCATCTTTCTGCGTGCAGGCCCCTAACATTTCCCCATGGAAGCACAGATGGGAGGTACAGAAAACACCTGCGCCCAGAGAAGCGCATTGCCTGTACAAAGTCATAGCTCTGGGGCTCTGCGTGCAAAGGGGGCAAGGGCAGGCGCAGGGCCCCAGTGAGGCTGTGCCCAGCACCAGCAGAGCCTCGTACCCTGCTCGGGCACACGCAGCTTCTCCCCAAGCAGAGCCAAGGGCAGATTGGCGCGCATCACTGGCCCCTTCCCCTGGCGCGAACACAGCGCTGCGGCACTCACGGCTTCTGGCGAGCAGGTGAACGTCTGCGGCTGGACCTGGATCAGGAGGGACAGGATGGCGTTGAGAAAGCTCTGGCGCAGTCCCATGACCAGCAGCCTGTCCAGCAGCGGGGGCAAGGCGGAGGCGGACGAGTCGTGGGGGATGATGCTGCCTCCCACCTGCTGCACCGCACCCTGCAGAGGTGGCACCAACGTTAAATGCTAACCCGGTCCTCCAGAGCCCCACGGCCTGCCCAGACCCTCAGGAAGGAGACTGCAGCTTTGGGCAGGCTGAAGCAGACACCCCATCAGCAGCTGCGGGAGAGCATTGCACACAGAACCATTCTCTCAATGTTTAATACACGAAAGGAGCTGTTGAAGCCCAGAGTGCATAACTGAGGCCCCTGCTAATGAGCACAAAGTGTCCATGTCGCAACTCACTGCTCCATTTCATCCTTCAGCTCTCCGACCACGAGCCACGTAGCACAGGCGCTGCCAGCGGTACGGTCGCAGCACTGCGTTCCCCCAGCGCTCAGCCAAGCGAGAGCCATCGCTCCTACTGCAAGGAGCTCGCACCAGCACCACTATTTGCTAAGGAGACCAACTCTGACCGTCCCTGCGGGAGCAAGACTAACCCCAGTGATGTGTCTGCACTAAAGCAAGAAAGAAGCACTGCTGTCATACCAACAGGAGCATTTGTTATTCAGCCCTTGCTGTTCTTTACTGCGTATGTGCCAGGTGTTCCTCACTAGCATTTATTTAAGCTCTCCTGTTTGAAAGTACTCTTTGGTTTGGGCGTCTTTTTCCAGTGAGACAGCGGTAAAAAATACATCCATTAGCCTGGCTTAGCATTCATCCACCGTAACAACTAAATAGCAAAGGCAAAAAGCAGTAGCACCCAGTTTGCAGGCTGTGCGAGGAGGGGATGACAGCTGCTCACCCCATGTAATGGCTGCAAACCACAGACACACGGGCAGGACGGGGGAAGTTTGCCAAGAGAGAAAAGAGGGCTTGAAGAAAAGCGCACGCAGTCACTTAGTGATGGGTTTGCCTATGACTGAAATATTTAGCTAGCACTCCCAGAACAAGTCACTAGCCCAGCTCTTCCGTCTGGCTGCGCAGAAGTAAGACAGCAGATCCCAGAGGATCTGGGCGTGCGGTGCTGGAAGACCTCACGCTGCAACCACGCCTGCAGGGTCTCATTACCTAACGTCAACTTACATCTAAATCCAGCCCAAGGAACAAGCCAGATGTGAACGGGAGGCTGGCCAACTGGTAGTGAATCGTTCCCACTGTGCCGACCGGGATCACCGCTTCAAGGAAAAAACGATCATTAAAAACCAGGAGAGAAGCAGCACCACGAACCCCTCCCAACCCCCAGGTCCCAAGCAGACCTCAACCCCACAAGCAGTAAAAACACTACTACTACAATGGGAAAACACCCCCAGATTAAGCTTTGTGGGGCCTGAGTTTAGAAAATACCCAAAAAAGAGCACCAAGGATAGTAAGGTAAATCCAAGGGTGACCTTTAGAAGTGGTGTAAGGAAGGCTAAAGCGTGAAGTATTCACTCCAACTGTTCACGTGTAAATTCAACATTCAACAACAGTCCCAGACACTCGGAGGACAGAGATTTACTACGAACAACGAGCACCTTGGGCCCTCAGCTTGGTCCGTTTGGATCCGAACGCCCGCAGTGGGCAGCGCTGATCTTCCCCGATGCACTCGGGGACAGCGGGGGAACACACGTGTCCCCCGGCCAGAGCGCACAGGACACAGGGAAGCCACAGCCGAGCCTCCCAGGGGAACGTACCGTTGAGAGTGCCCAAGAACTGGATGTTCACCAGGTTGACGATAATATCGATTACTGGACACAGCTGCAACAGAAAGCAGAAATGGGACAGCTCAGGGCTCAGCCACCCGCCTGCAGGCAGCCCTCCTGCACGGACCCCCAGGCTTTAGGCTGACCCCAGGGAAGCCGTGCTGTGTGGCCATGGGGTGGCAGCTGGGACGTCAAGAAGGACTTGGGGTGGAGAAGCCCTGGAGCTGCGTTACCCCACCAAGTGGATTGCTTCAACCTGGGGAGCGTGGCAGGCATCGCCCTGCGGGCAGAAGCACGCCAGCAGCAGCAGGCTGCCCGCAGCGCACGGCGGTGACGTGGGGACGCAGCGCAGAGACGCTGCTGCTCGCTATGGCTTTTTAACATGTTGTTCTTGATACTTCTGCATTTCAGCTGTGAAAGGATGGCAATCTTCATGCTTACCAAACCCGGCAGAGTTGCTGTCAGCTGGTTAAGCACTATGTCGTTTACTGATAGGGACAGTAATCTAGAAAGGGGAAAAAAAAAAAAGAGAGAGAGAGAGAATGAATGAGAGGGGAGAATTGAGCTAACTTGTGAGAAGCAAAGGCTTCAGCATTTGGGGTGTGCAGACAACATTGTATGAAAGCAAGTTTCTCACACTGTATCCTGAGCTTGGCTGTCTCCCTCTGGTATTTAAATCAATGTTGTAGTTAAGGGAAGGTGGAGTTGTTGTGAAATATTTCTGTGTTAGTTATGGGAAACAAACAATTTACACGTGGAATAACAAGAGGAGAAAACTGCTGTGAAACATTTCAACACTGCTGCTAAATAGATCACTCTGGGTTACATGCTGCCTGCAGGCAGTGCAGACATTTAGTTTGATAATCAATATATTTCTGGACTACTGAGTTAGAACACAGCCACACACTCTGCAAGCTGCAGACAGCAGGATTCATAATGCATCGCACTGCTGTGCCTGAGTTCTGCCCACAGACGCACCTGAGGAACTGCCATGAAGTCAACTGCACATGTACATGCTCACCCTTACTCCACAGGAGTTCACTTCCAGCACACCATCGCTTTAATCCTGCTAAAACCTAAAAAATGAACCCCAGAGTGGGTGGTCTGTGCTCCCCTTACACAACTGCTGCACAACCAGCTGCTGCACTGATTGAAATATAATGCATAATGCAAAAATAATGATGCAAAAATTAATTAGTAGAAATTCACTGAACCTCAAAAGTGAGTCATCACAAAACCAACTAAAGAAAATATTTTCCAACGATCAATTTAAATGTTGCATTCATCAGTACAGCAAGTAAGCAAATTCCTTCTGCCAAGAATTTAATGAGACTGAGCAGGAGACGGGGCATTTGCCTGCACTTACACATACCCGCAGAGGTCAGCCCGAAGGCCCATATGGCCAACATCTTTCTGTGATGGCAGCCAAAGGCAGAGTATAAAAGCAGGGCAAGCAAATGGTGCTGCTCTCCTGGAGCACTCTCCCTGCCCAGTTTTTCCTCTCTCTTCAATGTCAGTTCACTAGTTAGGTCTAAAGAAAGTGCATTGGAAGAGATGCTACACCTCATACTTCAGATCTTAACATTTCCAAGGGCAAACAGGGCATATCAACCCTCATCTTCCAACAACCAATTTTCTTTGCACGTTCCATTGAAGCGACTGGCTTTGGCAATGGGAAAGAAATTCCTTCCCTGAGGACTGGCTCTGTCAGCTCAGCGCTGGCTGTGTCCTGGCAGACCGTCCAGATCACTGGATAAAGAGCAGGGCCGTACAGGCAGTGGAAAACATAAATCCACAGGCACTTACCCAGAAAGGAGCTTGATCTTTACAGCACCAAGAATGCAGAAGCAGTCATCAATGATGACCTGGACCGTGCCCAATTCGAAATTTGTGCATTTAATGTTTGCAGTAATGGTCACATCCACTGAGATATCAATTAGTTCTGAGAGAAGGCCAACCAAGCTGAAAAAAGCAAATGAGAGGCTGAGAGATGAAATCTGTTCAGCTAACAAGAGAAACTCAGCAAAGCCAGCAGCAACAAGCTGCACCTCCATCTACTGTGATTCATTACAAAGGCCACAAGCCATCCCTTGGTGCCTGTTTCGCTCTGTGCCTTTATTATAGGTAAGAAACTCCTAGGAATCCATGAAGGATGCAAAATGCCGAGCACCGGGCAGCCTGTGGGTAGGGGTTTCCCCTCACCACCCCGAAGCACCGCTCTCACCAGTTGCCGCTGAGATCAAGCCTTGCAGCGATGGCCAGCTGGACCCCGATCCCAGGCAGCAGCGCCACTGACAGCTTGGGGAGCTGAACCCGGACAAGGTGCAGTCTGCAAACAACAGCAAAAGCGGTCACAAAGTTAAAAAGCATCCTCTAACAGCTCAGCAGCTGCACAGTGAGCAACCCCAGTGCCCACATCACCACGGGCACCTCCAGCCGGAGGCACCAGTCTCAGCTGGCTTCTCTTGCTTCTCCACGTGAGACACAGTGTGCAGCTGAGGCTTAAGAGGGCAGCCTAGACCCAGACTGGGATGGAAGACAGCTTTAGAGAGAGATCAGGTTTTCCTCTCCGGGGTGCCCTCCTCCCTCCCTCAGTGCTATCAAGCACCTCAGATACCAACAGCAGCATCTGAACCATCATCCTGCATCTGGTTGCGCAGCCTGCACCACACTTCACCACCCACTTTCACGTGACACGGAAAACTCTTGTTGGGCCAGAATTTCAGCATCAAAATAAACTGAGGATAACAGCTTGGGCCAGTCACGGCTCTCAGCTTTTGCTGCTTCATTGCGGCTGGTCAAGGAGTGCTCGAGGAGAAGCCCTGTCTCTCCACTTACCCCGTGATGCTGGTGGGAGAGTTCAGCAGACCCCCTTCACCCATGATGTTTGGGAGCACGAGGCCCTGCAGGTGCTTCTGGAGAAGCCCATTCTGAATTACGGCATCCGAGAGCACTGGAAAACATCTCTGCATGAGGGCTGGCACTTAGGGCAGCAACCTTTCACCGCTCAGCCAGCTCCTTCTTGGCAAAGACATCACGTAACACCCCACCTCTCCCCAAAACCCCTCATTAAGTCATTCCCAGTGTCAGTGCAGTCAAATCACATGGGGGATGACATTTTATAAGAAAGAATAACGCAGAACTGCCTTTAGTGGATTAACGAGGAGAGGTAGCAATGCAGAGCACCCCTGACTTGAAGACCACAGGACGGCTGTGCGCCAGAAGTGCTTGCTGCCACATGCAGCAGGAGCCATGCTCCAACCACAACTTGTTGCCCACTTCTAAAGGGTGCTGGTTTGGTTTGTCTTTGTAACAGAAGCAACATGAAACAATCTGCCTTTTTTTGCTGGAGCACTGCAATTATTAAGAAGGTTGATAAGCTTCACAGCAGTTATTTGGCAAATATGCTCTGATGAGAAATGAGAAACTAAAACAAAGAGAGAATCCTAAAATTCAGCATGGCCGTTCGGTGCAGAAACATGTCCCAGTTCTGGAGAGGGAAGATTTCCCTGCCCCACGAACCCAGTGATGGCTGTCAGGGGCTCTAGCAAAGCCTGCCACCATAAAATAATGATGAAGACAGTCGAGAGGTTTTAAGAGACGTTACGGCCCCACACAGCTCTCAAAACAAGCACGACCCACGTTGTTCTGATTACCTTTCTGCATTGCCCCTGGGCTGACGGCGCAGGACAAACCGGACAAGACTCCCCAGGACGGCGAGAGCAGGCCACAGAAAAAGACAATTCCAAAAAGCTTCAACAACTTCATCTCCGGAGAGTGTCCTACTGGCAAGGGAGGCAGCAGAGCAAACGGTGAGGAAGAAGCCCCCAAGAAGCGATCCGGGGTCTTTACGAGGGTAGGGACCGAGTGGGAGCTCCCTCCTCGACAGGAACCTGCCCGAGCTCACATGTGGGCAGTCCTCCAGCAGGAACAACAAAAGCCCTTCACCTGCCTCTGTGACTTGCCCAAAATATTCCGCGCACTCACACAAGGAGCCAAACTGTTCTACCTGGTAGCTCCCTGCTCCGCTGCGCAAGCAGTAATTATTTCTGCACCCGTTAGATGAAGTTGCACGCTCTTTGGTAGGATCTTTGCCAAGGGAAGCACCCGAGGATTAGTCTCATTCCTTCTAACTTTCAAAAGCAACAAACCAAAGCTAAAGTGATAAAAATAAGCTAACTATAAAACTATAAAATTACAATTTAATAATTATTAACATAGCTTTAATTATGACAGGACAGACAGATGCAGACGATTAGCAGCCTGGTGCTCAGCGAAGTCCTCAGCAGAGCTGGGTGACAGGGACGGCCCCACAAGCATGCGCCCCCCCCCCCATGCCCCACGGCCCCCGCTACCTGCACCCACCACCGGGAGTGGCGCTTGGTCAGCCCCGGCTCTCCTTGCAGCCGAGGCTCCTTCGGTCTTCCTCTTTTTTCCTGCAACTGCAGTGGATGCAGCCACCCTTATATAAAATTTGCAGCCTCCCAGACACACCTTCCCCTCACGGCCTTCGCATCTCGTGAGCAGGCACCCCTCTAGCTCTTGCTCTTTGCAAGCAACACCCAGCTGCCACCTCCGTTGATTTATACCCAACCACGTCACTCCTGACTTTGCCAGCGGCTGCTTCCATTCCTGGCCCAGGTCGCTTGTTTGGGAGCCGCTTTTTTCCCCCCCCAGTCTGTCTTAAAAAGGGTGCCCGGTAATGGTGGCCCCAGTGGGATTTCCATGTTTTGAGGAAACTTTTTAGGCAGTTGTGAGAATCACTGAAGCACTGGGTTTGGCAGAAGGCTGCTCGGGGCTGTTGGCCCAGGCAGGCAGGGCTGGGAGCTGCTGCTGCGTGGCTTTGGGGAGGCTGACGGTGGGACAGGATCCGCTCCTCCCAGTCCCCGAGGAGCTGCGGGATTTATAATGCTTCCCATTTCAAATGCAACGTTAAACAAAGATTTTCTTCACAAAAAGTAACTCGGAGAAACCTGATAAATATCGGCTTTGTTAAGACCAAGCTTCAAATTGATTTCAATTGCTTCTGTAAAGAGTGACATGAATTGGCTGTAAAAAATAAAGTTGTATTGAAATGTATAAAGCCAACAATAAATATCATTTTGAATAAGTAACGCTTATGCTTGCTGAAGGAGCTGAGAGCAGCAGAAACGTGCATTTCAAAGCAAAGCTTCGGCCTGCAGGAGATGGGCCTGGGCTGGGCACCGCGGGAGTTTCCATTGTGCAGGCCTGGGAAGATCTTATCGGGGCGCTTTGTTCGGCTCGGCTCTGCTCGGCTGTGCACGGTGGGCACAACCAGACACGGCCCAGGCAGCGAGGGGCTGCGGGACGGCCCGGGGACGGCGGAACAAAGGCGGCAGATAGCATCACCTGGCACACACGGGAGGCGAGCGGCTTGGGCTCGCACACAAGGCTGGCGCAGGAACAGACGCGTGCTGACGTTACGGCCAACTTCGCTGCTTGCTCTAACGTGCTTCTACTGCCTGGGACAACTATCGGTGCTTTTGTGGGTTTTGTTCCTTTTCGAAGAGCCTCATTCAGGCTTCCAAGGCGGGGTGGTCACCGCAAACACCCAGAGTGAATCGTGCACGAGGCCACGGCGGTGCTGGCAGGCAGGTGCTGAGCAGGGCCCGCTGCGGGTGTCCAAACGGCTCCGACACACGGCTGTGTGTGCCGCGGGCACCCGAACCGCTGCACATGTGCAACGTGACCGCGTGCACAAACCAGGCAATCTGCAGTTATTGCTACGGCAAGAGGCAGACATCTGCCCTCCTGTCTGACACACACACACTGTAGCACCAGCAGCGAGCATAAGCTGTAAGTGAAGCAGTACGTTTTATAGCAGCCGCTGATATTCCTTCTTGCTGTGCAAGTTTTTCTTGTTCAGTCACATCCTGTGCTTCTCTCTCACTCACCTATATTTCATTCTTTCCTTGCAGCAGTGATTTAGATATCACTTACAGGAAGGCTGAGTTCAGTTCTGCAGTGACAAGGGAATATATATTAAAATGAAGCATTGCAAGAAATGCTAAAAGAGATTATCACAACACAAATATTGGGTAACTTATGGAAAATCTAACATCCAAAATGGAAAGATGGGCAGCCTCCGGCATTCAGGACTGCCCCGAGTGTGCAGCTCAGAGGCAGCAGCTTAAACAGCAGCAGGTATTTCATCAGAGTAATATTAAACCAATATTTTTTATTAAATGTGATTAAATTTGCTGATATTGTTTTCTCTAGCATTAAGAACCACAAATGCTTAAGGAGAAATGGAGAGAACTGCAAACACATCTTAAAATAAAAATGTTGAGCAACATAAAAAAAAAAAAAAAGATTTTTTCCACCACTGTTTGAAAAACATCACCACATTTTTATGACAAAGTGGTGTTTTTGATACATTCTAGAGGTTTACAGGCTACAGGAACACAAACTTTCTTTATTGTTATGTGGTGAATAAAAAGAAAGAGTGACCTCAGCCCATAAAACTCCTTTAACAGGCAAATAGAAAGCCCTTATTAAGAATACACATAAAATGAGTCCTGTCTCTTGAGGTGAAAAAACTAAATCTGGTTACAAGAGTTACACCCCATGATAGAGCTGCCTTGAACAAATGTTCAACCTGTTCTCTTGCAGGGACACTTCCCGGTGAGTGGTTGCTTCCAAATGGATGCTCTGAGCATTAATGAAACCGCTCAGTTCAAATGTCAATGGAAAATAACTTCTCTGATGTCAACAAAATAAAGCAGCCAGATAAAGAGAACAGCGCTGCAGAAAGGAAGAAAGCACTAAGGTAGGAAAATGACACAGCAAACAAACTGAATTAGGCTGCTAGAACAAAGTCTGGGAAAGGAATGGGAAAAAAAAAAAAAAAAAGTTTTAAACACTGACTGCACCCAGGCTGTGAATTTCCAGCCTGGTTTCAGAATCACTGAAGTTCACCTATATGAATCGTTCTCCCCACCTTTCACTTTTACAGGGGAATACGACAGTGATGGCAATCCTGCAGGATTTGCACTGCAGCAGGCCTGCCACCTTGGCCAGTGCAACAGTCAGTGGCAGTTCAGTCCAGAAACCAGGAAATGAACTCATGCAGAAATGTTATTTGATGCTTTATTCACTCTGCCTCACTGCAAGCAGCCTTGCACAGTGGATTTTTTTTTTTTTCCCAATCCTATTTATGAAATTGCTCAGAGGAACAGCAGGAGACGACCTTTCTGTGAGCTCCCCAATGCGGTGTAATGCATGGGATGGACAGCTGTGTTAGCGAAACATTCTGGATGACAGGACTTCTTCTGTCTTTTTAAACTCATCTGTTTTCTTGCTCGGTTTGAGATGAACTGATCCTCCTAAAGCCAGGCTCAAAAGCTAATTTCTAGCAATGAGATCTGGCAGAACAGGAACTGAAAACTCCTGGAAAGGAGCTGGAGAGACCTGGTAAGAGCAGAGGGAATCGGGCGCCTCCAGTCAGGGGACGGGACTCCAGCCCAGGACTGCCAGAGCCCCGCAGCCAGATTCACACTTGGTTTAGCAGCTCCCATTGTCGGCACTCCACAGGAGCGGAGCAGCCTAATTAATACCAATCACTCTTCACAACGGCACTGAGCCTTGCCAGATCAATCCCAGGCTCGCGCTGACCCAGGACAGGCAGCGATCCCCTGCTCAGTGCCCGCATGGGGGGCACATTGCGGCACATCGTGCGTGGGCAGACGTCAGAAGCATCCTTTCCAGACCCACTCGTGTCTGATCACTCACCCATGCAGTTTCCTACATATGGAACTCGAGAAACAGAAACAATCCCGGGGAAGGACCATGCAGAGAGCACGGCAGGAGAAACAAGAGGGAGCCTGATAGGAAGCAGCTCTGGGAGCTGTGTGCCAGGAGCGAGAGCAGCAGCACCGATGTCTGGGTGCACCCACGAGGCTGAGCACGAGCAGCAGGGCACACGGCAAAAACACCGAGATGAGATAACATCAAAACAATGTCTCCGGGAATTTTATAGACAGAAAACTTTCTTCTTCCAAAATATGAACCAAAGGAAAATAGGCTGAACATTATCAGCCACCAAAAAGGGACAACCTTCACTAGCCAGGTGCTACGCGACGAGCTGCAGCACACTGACGGGGGCAGAGCGTTTTGGGCAGCTTTGCAGCCACACATTCAGGTCCTAACGAGGCATCAGAGCCCCACGGTGCCTTGCTGACAGCAGCACCTCCCGAAGGACCGGTGGGGCAAATCGAGCCTCAGCAGGGAGAAAAGTCCGTGAAGAGGCCCTGAGCGCAGCCACACTGCAGATCCTGGCTGCTGTGCTGGGCAGTGCCCTCCGCAGCTGAGCCCTCCCCAGCTACTGACACCGGCCACGGCTGGCCTTGTTTCACCAAGTCTTGCAAGATTTTGGCAGTGTCCGTCACCAGAGGAGACCACGTTAAAGCCTACGCGCTGCTCCCAGCACCTTTCCGGGTGGACATCTCACATCTCGATGTCCTCAGGGCTGGCATCCGCAGGCTTCTCCCGCGCACCCTTTTCCAGCCAGCCCCACGCAGGACGAGCGTGGCCACGGGCAGGGCTGCCCAGCAGAGGGCACACACGGGAGCTGCCTGCGCCCACGGGCCGCAGCAGCAGCACTGCAGCATGGCTTTCTCAGTGACGCAGCGCGCCTTAAAGTCAAATCTAGTCCTATATTTTAAACAAACGAACGCTTACCTGCCTTCCCACCATCACTTCCAATCACTCACGCTGCGAGCACTGAGGACACCTCAATTCCTCCTCACTCTTCATTCTTCTAATTTATTTTTTGCTTTCCTTCCAGCCTGGAAAATGGATTTCTGTCCATTCCATTCTCTCAGAAAGTGTCAGCACTGTGGTGCCAAGAGACTTTTTAAATAAAGACAGCTATTTCCATTTGACTGAAAGAGAGCACCACAGACACAAAGTCATGTTTCTATCTCCCCTCAGGTTTGGGGAAGCTTCAGTTTACAAAAAGAAAAGCAATATTGAGTGAATTTGTCCTTGATGGTCTCTATTAATCCCAGGGAAGAATTAGCAGCAGCCTTATATTACACACACATATCTTCTGTAAGTAAAGATTTCAGGCTTTCTGTCTTATTCTCAGCTTTTAATAGAGACTTGACATGGTGGTTTTGGACACATCTTCAGCACAGTTGGCAGAATTAGCACCACACTTTGTCCAGACATTCCTCTGGGGATAAATTACAGCCCCTACCATTAATCAAGTGTTTGGAGTCGGTGTTATGTAAATAAATGCCTATTTCTAGGGAGATAGCAACTGCTGTAAAGAAGCTGCTGAAACAGGAAAGACAGTTCATGTTAAACAATCCTGGTGCTGAGCCTTGCTAATGAGTTAATTACCTGAGGAAGGCTCAGGTCGAACTTGCATGCTATTTCCTTCCACAGTCAGGGCAGTGTCACTTGGTTCGTGGGTCCTGTCCCAGGGCAGAAGCCTCACAACACCTGCTGAGGGCTGAAAGGAGGCAACACGGAGGCGCAGAGGAGGGAATTCTTCACTCAGGGGGTGCTGAGGCTGGCGCAGGCTGCCCAGAGGAGCTGGGGGTGCCCCAGCCCTGGCAGTGCCCAAGGCCAGGCCGGATGGGGCTTTGAGCAACCTGGTCTGCTGGGAGGGGTGCCTGCCCATGGCAGGGGGTTGGAATTAGATGGTCTTTAAGGTCCCTTCCAACCCAAACCATTCTGTGAGAGTCCGGAACACGCTGGGGAGGTGCAGGACGGGGCCAGGCGCCTTCCCGCCTCTGCCCGCTGTGGCTCAGCATCCCAGCCCAAAGCCACGAGCGGTACGGGTAGCTCAGAGCACCCAGCTCACACCTACAAGTGTAGCTCAGAGCACCCTGCCCAGCTCCCGTGCTCTGGGGAGATGTTACAGATCTCAGCCACGTCTTACCATGGTGTCCGCTGCAAACCACGCAGCAATGCTGATGCAAACAAGGGGTGAGGACCCCAGTTCCTAGGACAGGAACCAAGCGAAGGGAAATGAGAAAATTTCCTCGCCCCACGATGCTTGCACTGGTCAGAGCCTGGCGGTGACCCAGGACTGGGGCCCACGCTGCCACACGTCGCAGAGGCACGGTGGCAAGCGGTCCTGGCCCCGCAGTCTCCCCTGGGGGCTGCTTAAAACACCGGCACAGGGCAGGGGGGAGCAGCTCGAGGCCAGGCTCGAACCCTCAGCGGGGCTGGCGGCAGGGAGCGGCTGCCGGGGGGGGGACCCGGGGCAGGGACCCCCATGGGCCACTTGTGAGCAACCTCCCCACCAGCCCTTCGGGAGCAGAAAGTGTGGGGGCTCAGCGTGGAGCCGCGGCGGGGAGCCCAAGGCCCTTGCGTTCACCCTGTGAGAGCTGGAACTGGGTGGGAGGCGGTTGGCAGTGGTATGCAGAAAATTATTTCAAAGGCACGCACAAGATAGAGCTCTTAAAACAACTCACAGTAGGGTCAAATTGATTCCTGTGCACAAAAATGCAATATAGGCAAAAAAAATAAAAAGAGAACATTTAATTTGCCCTTAACTCTGAAAAATAATTTGATGCAGTATCTGACATTGCAAAGAACTAAGTATCGCCCTAGAAAATAAATACAGCACATGGGAGCGAGGCACACACCAGGCCTTCATATTTCACACTGTTGAGTGAAGTTTAAAAAAAAATAAAAAATGGTTCCAGGCCAATTTCACTCACTCTCATAGTAACAGCAAGACGTGGGTAATGCTGGAGCAGCACAGACTGGTGCAGTAACACCAGCCACTAACGAGCCCCACAGCCGGGGCGCTGCACACCTACCTGCAGGGACATGCGGCCGCATCCTGCCGGCTGCACGCGAGCGGCCCCGCGGCACCGAGTGGCAGCTCCGTGTTACTCAGCCGCACGGCAGCAAAAAAGGTGCCGTGGTTAAAAGCTTGCTGCTGTCTAATTAAAACCTAAATAGGGTTCCTCAGTTGCTTTTAGCATGCTGTCATTTAGCAAAAGAGACCCTTTTTAAACTTCGGGGGCACCAAAGCTTACGACTGGAATTTGTGCGTGAAATTGCACAGTGCTCCGCTGAGACATTTCAGCTGGACTAGATAATGAAATGGCTGAACCACAACACGCAGCAGTTAATATTGTCTCCAAAACAAAGAACTGGATTCTTCAAGGCATCGCCAGGCTCTGGTAATTTCCAGCAGCCTCTCCTGACTGCAGATGCTCAGACCATAAATAATCACTATACGTTTTTGCTGCCACTGGTATTTTATTGCCTGAGGCAACCACTTGCTGGTCTGCCTCCGAGATAAGGCCGGGTGAGCTTCAGAGAGTTTGGGTACTTTGAGTGGAATCTTCTCAACATCAAAGTCCCAGTAGGGTTTTTAGTGAGACTTTAGAAACCAAGTTAAGGATTTTTTAATGTGCCGTACACCAACTAGCATCAAAGCAACAGCCGTCTGCAGGGAACTTCTGCTTAACAAAGTCACCGATAGCATGGAAATAGAGCTGAACTAAACAGCCTCATCACCAGTATTTTGGGAAACTTTTATGTACAGGAGATGAGCACTCTGGAGGTTCACTTGGAGTGGAGTGTCTGAATAAAAAAAAAATCTGACTCCCCTATTTGCCATATAAAATTATTCAAACAAAAATGAGGTCCTGAGATTCTTTCAGCTTGTGCAGCATCGCTCAGAATAAATACTCTCATTGAATTATGATACTTCGCAGCCCTCACACATAGAATCAAGGTCATCTGTAGCAGTTAGCAGGAGAGCTCTGCTCCCTGATCTTTGCTATTTCAGGATACACTTTTTTCTTTTTCAGCAGAAGTTATTGTTAAGTAGAGGCTATCTGGGCTGTCAGGAGAGGGAGCATGTTTAATATGACCACAGCCATCAGCAGTATTGCTGCATGGAAAACATAGCAATGCTGTTCATGCTCAGACTCTGATAAGACCAGCAAATTATAAATCATTTTCGCCTGCTGCTCATTTCTGCCCAGGAACCACAAGCATCTTGTCACTCGCCCTGAGTTCTCTGCGTGCCTGCACCACTGCGCCCTTCAGAGCCAACGCTTAAGAGGCTCGTGATTAAATACGCAGGACTTCAGGGTCACAGCACTGCCTCCACTAAATCATGCCAGCAGCGAGGGCAGTGCCTGTACCTCAGCTCCAACAAAGAGCATCTGTTTTGTCAACGAAAATGCAATTCAGCACTGAGGAATCCAGGCGCTTCTGTTGCATTGTGAGCTTTATCGCTCTCAGCAACGCGAGCTGCTTTTCCGTAAGCTGGAGCAACCATACGTTTTCTGCCAGTTACCTCTATTTTATAGAGAATAATTAAGACAAGCAAGGGCAAAGAAACGCCTCTGTGGAAAAGCAGAATACATGGCTCTCTGCCGCAGCACAGCACACCCAAAATGAGCATAAAATGCCACTGTCTCACACAGGTGATTGGACATTTAAAGATCTAACAAAAACAAAATCACAGCAGTTGTCTGTCTTGCCTGCGATATGGTAATGTCTTCAGATCCACACAATCCTCACTTGTTTTAGCCAAGCAATGACGCAAAGGGGAGACAAGACAAGACATTTTGAAGACCAATTTTCCAAGGAGAAAAGCAGGATCCTGATTAGATGCCTGTTCCTTGTCAAAGAAAATGTGCACCCAATCCTACACTGCAACACTCTCCGTTATCTTCCTACCCCTTCACTTTTAGGTTTTTTAAGTAACAGCCTCTAGCATCTTGTCAGATCAGTGGGCAACACGTCTGCAGACACCATGGCCCCGTTGCTGAATATTATGCTGATGACATTTATGCAAAGCAGTGAGCCTAAATTCAAATGTTTTGGACAGCCTTTCATAAACCATTTTGCTTGGGTGAAAGCAGCTGGCAGCTGTAACCCAAGGGCTGGGCAGAAGCAGGCTTTCTGGTTGCCACACAGCTGAAAATCAGGCATTATTAACTTAATGCCAGCCCTGGGTGTCTCCATTAGCTATCAGGGCCACCTTCGGCTTTACCAACACAGAGTGACTTGTAAAAGGCTGAGCCGAAACGGTATGTCATGGATTGAATTGCTTCAAATCTCCGAGGAGCAAGTGTCAGGACTTTCAATAGCTATAGTGTTAATAATAAAACAGGGACCTCTTCCAGTATCAGAGCACAAACAGTAGTTATTTCTTTTTCAAAGCTTTGATTCCTAAAACCTTCCTTACATTCAGCTTGACATCAAAACACCCATCTCATTCACTCACACTATCACAGGAGAATTGTGTGCTGCTATTAGAAATAGCCCTGAGGTGAATTAAGAACAGCCTGTAATGATGTTCCACTACAGCAACTTTATTTCTACCAAACCAAATAAATGAGCAATATTTTATCTGATATGTCTTGGCTCAGCAGAGAGCGGCAGCTGCTCCCCATATGATTTATTGAATGGATGTTTTCTAAATAGCCAGAGCCAGGCTCTGAAGCCAGTCACAAAATCTCCTATTCATAAATGGCTCAGTGCAGAGATAGGAAGAGAGAAATTCAGTTTCTGGACAGTGGCAAGTTTGGGCATGAACCATTTTATCTGCATTTTTTTTCCCCCATAAACATACACACAAGAAGCTGTATAGCAAAGCCTATAAATATTGATACTCAACATCTGGCTGTGATGATACAAGACACACAAACAAGCCTCTGTTATACAAACGCGGAAGCAAATCAGTCCTTTTCAGTCCAGCAAGAAGCCAAGGGAATAGTGGGGGTTCCAAGGCCTCCAGTACACCGGTGCATGGAAGGCAAGGACGGGGTGGAGGGCGCCAATGAACCTTGCTCTGCTTTTGGAAGCGGTAGCTGCAGCTCTCCCACCAGCACGGTCACACGGGATGGGGCCATCCCACCCCCAGTACGCTGGGCTGCTGTACCAGTTCCCCCAGAGCAAACAGCGTCTGGCACCACGGGGAGTGGGAAAGGAGAAAGAGAGGCAGAGACGGAAGTAAAATTCAGAAAAAGAAATCACAAACAGAACACCTCCAGCAAACAGGATTGCGGCATAAACAGCTAAAGCAGGGATTTTTGGCTTTTGGAGAATTGGCAGGAGGAAATGCGTTTCCACATGGGTGATTCAAATATGGGATACTCTGCCAAAGGACATCTCCAAAGCCAAGAAGCTAATTAGATTCAAAAGCGGCCTGGACAGTTACACAGACACAGAGGACAGAAGCACACAGTGACTGGCAACACGTTTCAAGGGTAGTGCGATGGGCTCCACCTCCGCACCAGGCTCCTGCTCCCAGAGGCTTCCCAAGCCCAGAAAGGCGAGGGCAGGCGGGGGGCTTTTCCACCTGAGCTGCAGAGCGCTGGTACCTTCCTCTGAAGGGCCTGCAAGTGATAGCTGTCAGTAGGAAGCGAGTCTTGTACGGGCAGAGATGATCCGTCCTGGGCATTTTAATCCTTTTAATACCTGCCATGGGGACCAGAGCAAAGCGAAGAGCTGACAAGTGCAGAGCGAAACCCCGACAAGGCAGCAAGTGCCCAGCTGGGCATGGGGATGCTGCGCAGCACTGGGATTCCTGCCCTGAGACATGAAAAAAATGCCCAAATATTTATAGCCCAAGGAATGCCAAGCGCCTGGTTCTGCTCTCTAGCTAAATGTTTGATCTGGGAGTAGAAATGCCATCATTGAAATGCTGGGGATAAGAGAGTGAGGGGCGCACTGGACTTCATTGAAAAGACACTGGCTCCAAAAATTACCATCTGTGGAACTGCTGATTAAATATAACCAGGCTGGGAGAGAAGCTTAAACGACATTCTTTTGTTGGCTTGTAGTTAACGTTAGCCCTGTCTTTAACGCAACATCAGTGAAGCCTTACAGAAAAAATAGCTTAAAACTTTCATAAAACACTCACAAAGGCTTGTCGTGATGCCAGTTCAAGTCCCTCTGTGTAGATTCCCAAACCAAATAAACCTTTGATGCCAACAGGGCACACATTTCACAACAATATTCCACTCCATGGCTAAAATAAAGAGATTTCTCTGATACTTTGCCCTTGACTAATATGCACTGAGAGAAATAAATAACCACCTGGCCTTGCCATTGAAGAGCGGCGCAAACATTGCACAAGCAGATTATTGACCACAAGTACAGATGCCAAGTTATAAGCAGGTTAGCAATTCAATAAACAAAAGAGTAAAGCATTTCAAAATAGATCATACAGACCTCATTTTACCTGCCCTCCTAGAAAAGTAGTCAAAAATCTATTTATGAGATTATAACTACCTATTTTCTATGCCATTCAACAGAAAGAAGAAAAAGAATCAAGATAAAAAGGGAACACATTTTAGCAGTAAAGGATTTATTCATTCAATTTACATTTGAATCAATTATCCAGGCAAAGCTCAAACAGTGCCAATGTGATTTAGGTGACTGAACACGCATCATAAATAGCATAGCATTCAAGTCATATAATCCGTATCTGCAGTTTCTGGATAGCTTCACGAGCAGGAAGAATATCCTGACTCACAATGTACCTTTATTTCCAAGTAGCAGTGTGCTTTGCTGTGGCTGGGAGCAGAGCCTCTGAAATCTCTCATTCAAAGAAAACCTTTAGTCGTGCATTTAGCCCCAGGGACACGGGATGAGATCCTGAAAGCTGACTCCCATCGCGCTGGGTCAAGCATCCCAGCCAGGATCCATGCCGAGCACAGACCACGAGCCAGAGAGCCACGGGGTCGGCGCAGAGTGGGCCAGGCTGAGATTCTTCCTTCCCACCCAGCAAGATGGACGGGGAGGTGTTGCAGCTATGAACCTGCTACTGGGAAAAAAGACCACAAGGAAAGTGCTGGCAAAGCGTAGGCATCTGTTCCCACCAACCAACAGAAAGCAAGAGCAATAATTAACGTTCCAGACTTTCCCAAAGCACATAACCAAAGAAGATACCAATTTGGAAAAGCAGCACTAAGTATTATGGTTTTTTTTTTTTTTTTTTTTTAACACAGAGACTGTTTAGATCCTCCATATTTTGTTATCTGTAACTCATATGCAGATGCAGGATCTCCCCCTCCAGGCCCCCCAATTAAAATAAAGTAATCAAAGATTTAGAATAAATAATCACACGAATTAAAATATATTCATGATGGCCTCTCTTCTGTTCAGCATCAGAGACACAACAGCAAGCAACTCATTCTGTACATCACATTTTCTTTTTTGTGCGGTAGTTATGGCGCACAATGCAGGACTAGGAGACGAAGAGATGAAAAATTCTCAACTAATTTTGCAAACAAAGGGTGAACCCTCTCTTCTGCTAAGTGTCTTTGCTAGTAAAACATCTGCTCTGTGATAGGGCTTAGCCTTATACCAATGCAAGAAGAGACAAAGAATTATGAAGCTATGCATCCTATTAGTATCAACACGCAGCTTACGGAGACAAGGGGATTTTATGGAAATAAAATATTTTTGAAAGAGCACTGGGAGGAGGAAAAAATTCTTTTACAAAGCAAGCATTCCTCATAGACCTGGAATCCACAGCACGTTGTAAAACTGAATTTGTTGCTGTTGTTTTTACTTTACAGCATTAATCACTACAGGCTTGCTTAGGTGGGCAGAAAAAATCCATTTTCCATTGTATTAACTTCACGGAATTTAAGAAACCTTTCAAGACCCACGTAAATGCAAGTAAACACTTCTGAGTCTGGCTGGTGCTGGTCTAGCCTGGGCAGGTGGCTGCGCCGGAGCACGACCAGCCGGATCCGTCGTGTCCTGATGCACCCCAAATGCTGCCAGAGAAGGCAGAAAGCCTTAAATCGCCGCAGCTATGTCTACCTAGAATTTGATTTAAAGCCCTGAGGAATGAGCATTTCTAAAACACTGTTTCCAGCCTTGCAGGGGTGAGGTCCCATTTAATTCTAGGTCCTAGCACAAGTGGCAGAGCTCACGCCAGAGCACACGCACTGTGCAGAGGCAAAATCAGCCAGGAGAGGCTCCCCCGAGGCACGGCCTGGCTGCAACAAGGACAGCGGCACCTGCCCACAAATCCTGCTGGCAGCAAATGCAATGGGCCAGCAGCAGCTGAGGGACAGGAGACCCTCCTCAGAGGTACTTGGTTCTGCACAATTTACCCCGGAAAGGTATCCTAAAAGGCAAGGTGTTCAGAAAAGCCTCTGCACGCTCACAGGCGGTAGGGAAGGGGAAGGTGCCAGTGGGAGAGGAGACTTGCCCTGTATCCCAGGGGGCTCACCTGCGCGGGGTGCCAGCCCTGGCATCCTCAGTACTGCGATTTTTCCAGCTTTGGGCAAGCTGAATAAACACACACAGAGATCGCAGCGCCCTTGGCCTGCCCAGTCTCCTCATGGAGTTTTGCCCAGAACCAGGATGAGGAGCAAAAAGAAGCACCTGAAAGGTTCAGCACAGATATTTAACAAATTTATTTTGTATTTGCGAAAGATTAAGTTCATTTACAACACAGGAAAACTTCTCCAGTGACAACATGCAGCCTTTGCTTGATTTTTAGTATAATTATTTTATTACGATGTGAATGAACAGATGGATTTGGTGCGTGCATCTGGAGATAAACAAACCTAAGTCAGGTGTATGCAGAAACACGCATTAGGACTTTTGGATTTTACTGTTCAGTCCCCCAGACACCTACAGCTTTGTACAATATATATACACATTGCTTTAGCATATAAACAGCGTAGTCTAAGACCCAAGCTCGTGGTTGTTTATATACAAGATTCCTAAGACCCAGCTTGCCTTTTATGAATTAACACATGTAGAATATGCAATTGATTCAGGAAAGAACAGACTCTTAAATTGCTCCAGAGGGAAAAACAAACAAACAAACAAAAAAATAAACAAATCAAACAGAAAGGAGGGGGGAAAAAAAACACACACACACTACTCTTGGCTTATATACTTTGGATTTGACTAACAAGACATCACGGAAGAAAACATCCCTGTGGACTTAGAATTGATTTCATTTATTATAACTTCCAGAACAAAAGCTCTCAAGGGTTCTTGAAGTTTGATCTGAAAAAACAGAAATGACTTTACAACAAAATCAAAAGAATATATTGCTGAAATCCTCCGCCTTGTCATCGAGTAGGAAGCGGATCTCTGCTGGAAGGTTTTGCACACCACTGCCATGCTAGCAGGAACTGGTGTGGAAGCTGTCTGGGCATCACGTGGCATTGCCACTGGTTTGTCCCCTGTGCCAGCCCCAGAGAAACTGGTGCTGGGGGAAGCGAGGTCTGCTCGGCAGTAGGTTAAACAATGAGGTTTGGGATGCAGCAGGGAAATGACCCCCATGGATTTAAGCCGGGCTCACCTCAGACACAGCGGCATCGTTGAGGGCCATCTCTGCAGTGTGAGCCTCTGTGAGCTGTTTGACATAAAACCAAACGTCAGCTGTCAACGCCAAGTTGTCTCAGAGACCAAGATTAAAGATTTGCACACAGTCTGCCTCCTCTCTGAGGGGCTGGGTGGGGAGACACCGCTTCCTACAGCCACGTGGAGCTTTCCTCACCGATGACATGCTGGTAACAGGACCGCCACAACATCCCACCAGTACCCAACCAACCTCCCCTTGCAGTGCTTTTTGTTCTTATCAGTGGCCTGGAAGGAGTCTGTGTGTTTATTACACAACCAAGTCTGTTTTTCTTCCTCAATCAGGTTTTCTATGGCTTTTCAGCAGCTGCTTCCAGGCCTTTTCAAGGCAATTGAGGAATATATAGAAACCTAAATTAGAACAGATAGCTTTGCAATACACTCCCTGAACTCTGCAGCAGCTGCACAGGTGTTCAAAGCCGCAACGCCAGAAAATAAGAGATTTTATGCAAATAATTTAGTGCCTGAAAACACAAATTTAATGAAGAAGCAATGAGCATTGGAATGCTGCTGGTCCAATAAAAGCAGCAGAAGCAGGTACTCAGGAGCAGCTTTCTGCACTGGTCCAAAATCCTGTGGCAAGAGCCACACAACGAAAAGCCAAGCAGTCCATGCAGTCGCAGCACTCACTGTATCATGAGTGAAAGGGATGGTCTTGGGTCTCCCAGAGACCACTCGGAAGAGAATACTGGTAAATGTTTTCTCCCCAGTGGTTTCAGTTGTGCCATTCATTGCCAGCATCACCTCAGGGCTGGCTGGCAGAGATGGAAGGGGAATCCTCTTCCCATTGCTGGCCTCATATTGTCTGAAAACAAAGATGGTACCACACATTTACTATTGGAGAAAGCCCATAATTACATAGATCTCAATGAGGAAATGAGGCCAGTAAGAGCAGCAGAGCCATTCTCCATGAATCTGCATGGATCCTGGCAGCTGAACCACACAGCAATGTTTCTGACAGTTGTTTCTGATTTGTGTTGCAGGAGGAAGAAGCTCTAAAACAGCCCAGAAACCACCAGGAAAAGAGTTGAGAAACTTCAGTCTCAGAAATGATATGCAGCTTGCACTTACCTCTAGAGGTATTTCAATGGAGCAATTATGCACTTTGGGTGGTTTGGGCACATATATAATTTTCCCTTTCTCAAATGCAATTACAGCTGCACAGAAACAGAAAGAGGTTTACAAACAAAACACCAGTATAATCAATGTATCAGATCAGATGGAAGACCGTGATTTTAAGCTGCTGCCGAACTGTATTAAACCACCTAAATTAACTTAATGAGGTGTCAGAACAAGTCTGCTTGGTATATATGAGATATTTTTTTAAGAATGGCTCGGTCCAATTTAAAAGAGCAGGCTCAACTCCCAATCAACATAGCTTCTCCAAAAATAAAATACTTTACAAACTGCACACGTCTTGAGATACAGACCATCTCTGTATCTCAGGAGCATTACTTACAACTTATATGGTGCAGCAATCTCCGATATCCAATGGAAAAGCAACTTGAAAGTATTTTAGCTGTCTGAAACACAAGAGAAAGTTATTCCATTCCAGGCGCAGCGATCTAAGCATAAGTCAGGGAAAAAACAGGTCTGGATTGCTTTTCCCTTCAGAGGTGGCAGAATCCCCCCGTGCTGTCACACATCGTTTCAGAGATGCCATTATTCGTTAGCACTGCAGAACCGAGCAGCTGATCTCCTCCTGCGGAGATGGGTCACGGAAGGATAGTGCACGCTGCTCAGAAGGCTTGAAGGGGTAATGAAGCTACTGTTCACTCCCTGCTCCTGCAGGGAGCCATTTGCTGCAGCCCTGGAGAGCCGACATCTCCACTCGTGGCCAGGAAGAGAAAAACGTGGTTCTGCTCTGCTTCAGCAGAGCGGCTTTGTAAAAGAGCCTCACAAAATGCACGCTCCCTGCCTACACCTGGAGGAGCCGAGTGAGAAAAGCTCTCATTTTCTCTCTCTCATGTGGTTCTAGGGAACATAATCAGAAATGAGCTGTGCCTTGAGTTTTTTCTTGTTGTTGTTGTTGTTTTTTTAACTCAGACAGGATGTTGTTTCTTACTGTGGCTTCCATGCTTACGTCAATATTGCTGCAGACAAAATGAAACTATTATGAAACAAAACAAACCATTATCAGACAAAAGCAGTGACAAAAATGAGAGCGCTGATCATCAGGAGATGATTTGAACCCAGTTTAATGTTTTTAAGCGCTGCCTCCAGGCTGCTGCCTCGGGAGAGGGCAGTCTTAGCAAGCAAATGCACTGCGTTCCTCTCGGGTGAAGAGGAAGCAACGCAAACCTCAGCAGGCTTCATTTCACAGCTGTCTCCGGGCCAGCCAAGCCCGCAACCAAAAGACTGGTTCAAAAGGCTCATTCCTGAGCACCCGCCATGGCAGGGTCTGGACCAGGCAGCCCACAGCTGAGAAGCCACATCAGGCAGCCTGCGCTTCGCACCGACAGCACGAGCATTAACCCCAGGTCTCCACGCAGCAGCACAGACTGCGGCTGCTAGATCCCAGCTCTCACATCTGCAGCATCACACTGTCCGTGCAATGTGGTGGGAGCTCTGCATTAACCTAAATAAGGGCACTTTCCCCTTCTACAAGGGCATAGCTGAAGCCTCTTAGCAAAATATATGGTTGTAAATTATTCCAGAATATAAAACAGCTCACACCTAATGAAAGGCTGTAGGGCAGCATCTTGGTGAGCTGGCATCTGTGCAAGCCACTGCCTTAGCACAGAGGCAGAGGTGAACCTGCCAAGAATTTAAAATCAAAATAGTCTCAGTGGGTGACACCATGATATGCAGAGACATGGGGGAAACCTGAACCAAGCACCTGAACAAATAGATTCTCTGCTGGAAATAAATCCAAAACAAAGGTGGTAGACAGCAAATAAGAGCTGTATGGACTGAACAGTGCCGACAGGCCTTAGCACCAGGCTCTGGCCCACAGAGGCTTTTCTGCATGTGAAAGATCATCAGTGCTCGCCTCAGGCTTGTTCTGACACCTACCAGGCTGGTGTAACACGTGCAGCCCCCGCTGCCAACAGCTCTGCTCTCTGGCGAGCAGTCTGCCGGCAGCACCGCGCGCTGCAGCTGCCCCTCACTGTGGCGGTGGCCACATCGGGGACAGGGACATTGCCACTGCACAGACAAAGCCACACTGAGCACCTACCGTGCACTGCCCCTTTGCTAGTGCACACACCAGGAGGCCGGGAGTCTCTCAGAGTCCGGCACAAAGCCGCACGGTGATAACAGCATCCTTGGGAAGCCTTCTTGGCCCTTCATCATCTACCATTTTTGGGGACTCTGCACAGGTTTCAACAAGGAACCCAGGAATAATGTTTTATTTCTTCAAAGTTTCTTTATAAAAATTTTAATTTCTTCTCCCTCCCTCCTTTTGCCCATGCAGAAGTCTCCATTATACTTTTCATATGCTGCTCAAAGAAATTCACACTCCACAAGAGCCTTCACAGCCAACGCTCACCAAGTACCAAAGATACTGAGAAGAGCAGAAAAAAAACACCTTGACCCCAACTCCAGGGATGCATTTTACTGGAAGAATTGTAAGATTCATGATATACAACCCGTGAAATGAGACAAGAAAAAATGAAAGATGAATTTAGTCTCAGCGCATCTAGCAAAGCATCTCCTGCAGGTCTCTTTATACGCTTTTACAAACATGAACAATAATACAAAAAAAAAAAACAGTTAAACGTGCAGCATAGGAGGAGGAACTGTCCCTAAGTAGCCCTGGCAGGAAGTGAAATGCAGAGAGAGGATGGAGAGAAGTGAGGCTGGCTTTTGCAAGGTCCAAGCCTGCATCTTTTCTTGTCAAACAATAGACACACTTATTCGATGAATGCTTTTGGTGTCATTCTGCTTTGTCATTTCTCTTCAGATAATCCCTTGTAGATTGAGCCTCAGCTTATAGTAATTTGCAAAAGCCTCTCTCCCCCTCAGTTACCCTGTTGGTCCTGTAGGCAGGCTGTAATGGGTGTATTTAACACATCTTTAGTTACTACTCATGTTCCTCCTGCAGCCACCGTTGTTGCTGTAATCCGTACACTGCTTAGTGCAGGGACACCTTAGTCTACAGTTGGGCCTCTGGACCTTGTCTCAGGACAAAGAATCGTGCAGAAGCCTTCATTCTGTTTATCACATCCTTTGATAGCTATTGAGTCCACCTTTAAGTCCGCAAATGAGAATTTGCTCATTTCAGACTCAAAGGCTATTCCTTGAACCTTCCCAAGCTGTAAAGAAAAGCGCTGCCATTATTAGGTCTAGCGCCCTGGATGCTGACCTGTAACTGTAGGAAGAGCATCTGAGCTGTCATTTTCTCACCTCGCCCCTCACAGGAGGCGGCATTCAAAGGAAGCTCCGTGCAGGCGCTGCACGTTCAGCAGAAGCTGCTTGCAGTAGAAGTTAGATGCCCAGAAGCGTGCAGATGCACTCAAGGGAGCAAAGAGCTTTCTTGGTTTATTAGGGGTGGAGGGAGACATTTCTGGGTTTAATTCAAGTGGACTGCAGCTCAAAAATAGCTGATACTGGGGGATAGATGGAAAAACTGAGGCCTTCAACAGTCAGCAGGGCTCAGGAGGAGGGGGTCTACAGACAAGACTGGCTTAGTTTTCCGAAACTGAAGGCATTTTGAATGACTGAGGACTTTAATAGGACATACAGACAGCAGTGAGGAAACAGACACAGAAATGCTTATAGAGTGTGCAGAATGGCTGGGATGAAACTGGAGAGGTTTTACTCACCCTCTCATATGTTCCTTGAGAGATGACATTGCTTTCTGCATTTGAATTTTGTGGTGACATCAGCAGACCACATAGAAGAAAGCCTAAAACCTTCAGCATCTTCAGTCTTACCCTGCCAGCAACACTCACATCAGTACAGAGAGAATTTTCCCTTTGCCACTTTTTATAAATGCAAAGCTTGCAGGTCACAAATCACTAATAGTTCAGACAGAAGGACAAGCATACCCAGCTACCCAGAGAAGTGAGGAGAAAACTCCACAAATATCTAAGATATCGTAACTTCTCTTTTCACTTTTTCTCTAGAATAATCCACCCCACATCAGCAATTTCAGGCTCTGAAATGGTTTCCAAGGCAATTCTGAGTTGCTATTTGAAGCATACTTGTAAGTGATGTGAATCTCTATTTTGCACACACAGCTCTGCGCAGGGAACACTCCCTTACGCAGGGTAGCAGCCAGAGGTCCTTCCCCCAGCCATCCACCACGAGACACAGCCCTGGCGACAGCAATTCACGGGGCAGCCATCCAACAAAGCGCTCTGGTGTGCCTTGGAAAACGCAATCCGCAAAGCTCGTCTGTGCAATGTTTCGTCATGTGCTGTTACGACTCTCAATTCCCCAAACAATGAAGTAAAGATCATTTGGTACGCAATATTCATAATAAACACAGCTAACATTAAAAAATAAGGACCTTGCCCCATTGCTTTACACTCACCTGTAACGATCAGCAAAATGTGCTCGGTTCTCCACACTGGGATGCTCAGAGGCAGCCTCATCACTGACGTCTCAGAGCCCCTCCAGCCACACGCGCCCTCGCCGAGCTCCCCTCAGACCCCTCTGGCTGCACCAGCAAACCAAAGCCCAAGCCAGCAGCCCCACGCTGCCTACCTTCCCCCTTCCCTTCCCAAACTAAACATGGAAATAAGCACCCTCCAGTCAGCAGCATGAACTCTTCACACTCATCCCATACAGCTGGCGTAGCACCATGTCCCACGGCCCTTCCTCCTGCTCCCTGCTAGCTCCAGCCCGCACCCGTCACAGGATCCCACCTCAATTAGTGACTGTTCTTTCGGGTTCTAGTCGGGTCTGTTACCGATTAGCGACCGGGCTGACGACGGGCCCTAGGCAGAGGTCACAAAACCTCCCAGGCTGTGCCAGTCACTGTGTCAGCACAACGCAGGCGCCATTGTGAAGGAACGGGGACACGGTCACTGCCCACGGCAGCTGGAGCAGGGGACAAAGCCTTCCTGCAGCAGGAGCTCGAGATGCCCGAGCACAGGCCGGCTGCTGCTCCCTGCCCGGCCGTGGGCCTCGCAGCACGCCCACAGGCCTCCCCGCGAGGTGCGCTGAGGCACAGCAGGAGCTGCCCGCTCTGCGGGGACCTGCCAGTGCCACCCACCTGCCGGCACCGGCTGCCAGCGCTCCAGTCCTCTGAAAACCTGAGAGAAAAGGCAGGCCTGCAGGATCACCCTCAGCACAAAGCTTCCCCTGCAGGATGGGACCCTCTTCTTTGCTAGCTCTCGGCTCTCTGCCCTGGGGAGGCTGCTTGCGACTGCTCTGCGCTAACTCTTCCCAGGGCTGCAATCCCAGCCTTGCTGGTGCTTACGGTGATGATGTCGTGGAAGCTGCCACATGTTTAAGCTTTTCTAACTGTCCCCTATGGTCTACTAAGCATAATTACCAAATAACGTGCGTGAACGTGAATGCATCCCTGGCAACCAGGGTGCCGCCATGGAAGGGATATCAGCCTCTCAGCTGTCCCTCCTGCCGGGGGTCTGTCCAACCACCCTTATTGCAACATCTCATCGTCCACATTTTAGCAGAACAACATGCTCCACTTCCCTCCAGCCAAAGCCCAAGTGTTCAGAGGAAGGACTCTGAGCCTGTACAAGTGATGTATTTGTGCTTCACCAGCTGCTCCCCTGCATAAGCTGGTGTGGCCAGGGCCCTCCCATTGCACCGAGCCTCCCCTGTGGCTCTCACCTCTCGGAGCTTGTGGCCCCATTCTGCTCCCCAGCCAGGGGCAGAAGATGGAGCTGCGGCAGACCACTGCCCGCAGTGCCTGCAGTGCCATCGGGACTAAAAAGGAGGACCAGAGCCAGAGAGAGGACTGCAAAGGAGATATTTCAGCCATTGATTAAAATAAAGCATTTGAGTCTTTTTCTTGCTGTCACATCCCTGCTCTTTCCAGCAGTCCTGTACCTGCCAACAGATTTCATTCATGGAAAAAGGAGGCTGCAACACGCCTACACTGTTTGTCAGCTTTGAGAACTGCCTCAGCAGGTTGCTATGAGCTTTGTTTCCATTGTTTCCATTTTTAAATAGTCTATTTCAAGGAGCCCCTCTGCTTTCACAGGATTCTGGGAGGCCATCACACCCACACCGGGCATCCGAAAACCCAGGCAAGGCAGGGGAAGGCTGCAGTGGCTCTACTGATGCTGCAGCGTGCACACCCGCTCGGGCACTGGTAATGGCATCCCCACAGCCCCTGCTCCACCTGCACGTGAGCCCTTTTAATTACCTTTATACACTTTTAATTGTATTTTGGCCAGGCTGAAATTAATTTGCGCCTGTGATAACTCTAAAGTTTGTAAGTGTCTGACCCTAAAATGTGGCTGGACCCAGATCCATTTGTACCAGATCAGAGAGCAACAGGCCTACGTCTTAGGAGAGCAAAAGCCAGAGGTCAAAATAAGAAGCACTTTGAGGGACAATGGGATTTTAAAAAAAAAGTTTGTATGTGTGTTTATTTATTTTGAAGATCTACACATGAGTAGGAACCTATTGTTAGGGCTGTCGGGGAGCTGCCCAAGCTAGGGGTTGATCCTGCATTTGCCCCATTTCAGCCCTGCTGCTGCCGGCACCGTGCAAGCTCCCTGGGGATTGCTGGGGCTGCACCTGGAGGCCAGCCCTGCTCCCTGCTCGTCCACAGCTGACTGCAGGTTAAAAGTGCTTCCAAGAATGAATCTCTTTGGTACAGGCCAGGCATCCTCTCACGCTTTCAAACAGGAGCATACAGAGTATAACAAAATCACCAGTTAACTATAAAACCAGTTGCAGCAGCTAACAAAACACCAGGTGCGTACCTGCCCCGATGAGATCGTTCTGCCACAGAACCGAGGTCCCACTGCACAAGCATCCAGCTGATGTTAGTGGTGACCGTCCCACGTGGCTGTACCTGTGCATCTCCCTGACAGACCCTGCCGTCCTACTCTGCAGTTCCTGCTGAAGTAATCATAGGCCTGAGACTTGTTATATACAGAATGTGAGAAATGCTCTTCAAATGACCCTCCGATTGCTCAGAAGCTCTGAAGGGACCAGGGATGAAATCCAACCATTCACAATCTGCTGAACAGATAAAATAAAATTAATTCACCGAGATTCTCACTGAGGATGAGCTCAACAATTTATGGAGGTTCTTGTCAGTTTAACCTTTACATCTTCTCCACTATCTAAATTATTTCTGTAGGTACTGTCACTGTGACTTTAAGGAACTGCAAGAAAGTGATCTAAAAAAAAAAAAAGGACTTTCATACCTTAGGGGATATGGACAGCAATAACAGTAAACAACTTGTAAGGTTCAATAGTTCACAACTGTTAGACCAACATCTACAGCTCTCGGACACGGCGTGCGTCAGCTGAGCACAGCCTTGTTTGGATCGCCTGGTGCAAGGTCAGGACCCTGCTGGGCCACATTTCTGCCCTCAGCACAGGTGGCAATTTTGGTTTATTTTAGCTTAGATCTTTCTGGAGAGATTCTCAGTCACACTAATGAGTGGGTGAGACGAGAGCGTCACCCAGCCAACAGGATCCCGACACTGGCACCCACAGACGTGGCCTGGGCCGCTACGCTCACCTCTAGAGCACGCTGCTCAGAGTTCGCACAGCATCCCTCCTTCCTTACCCACTGACGAAGCACAAATGCAGCCATCCTCAGAACTGGTGATTAGGAAAATTGTGGCAAGGTTTTGCTCGTGTTTCTTTAGCAAAATCATGTAGTAGAGAGGACAGGCAGAGAGCAACCTGCATGCTGTCTGCTCTCCCTCCTCTGAACGGCTGGGAGGCTGCAGAGCAGGTCCAACACTTCCAACCTTTTGTACAGCTGCTGCTTCATCCCCGAGATCTTCCTGCCAGTTTTGCTCGTTTAGTTTTTACTAAAACTTCAGATTTAGCAGCAGCTCTCTGGTTCTTGGGATAATGGGGATACATCTTGAAGTGTTCACCTTCTTGTGCTGGTTGGGCTGTCTGCAAATGTCAGAAGCATCATCACATGCCCAAAGCTCCTGTACTTCAAATCATATCCCACAGACCATTACAGTCCACTTGTGTCTGAAGTACATTCTGTATGTTTGAACTCTCTGACAGCACTTTTTGAGGGGCATTATTTCTTTCAAGATTAAGCATAAGAAAATATCTTGTGAAGACAGACTCTACAGCAACTTTACTGAGGTATAAAATGGCCCGAATGAGAAAGCTATGCTGCTGACCAAAAGGAGGCAGAGAGAGAAGCAAGAAAGCTAGGAGACGATGCACAGATGATTGCTGATGTCCTTTTGCTTGAGCAGTCTCCTCTCCTTTGGGCTGTTTCATAACAAGTGACGCAGATGCCAAGCCCTTGCAAAAGTAAAAGCAGGGAGCAGAAGTCTCTTTAGCACTCTGAGGCCCCATTACAGATTAGCTGTATGAGCCCACCCAGCACGTTTTCCTCTCATCAACCTCACTCATAGCTTGCACAAAAACTTTTTGTTCCCTTTGCATACTTCTCACAAATTCCTCTTGATCCTCCATAAATGTCTGACCACTGGAAGCAAGTCATGTTTCACCATGAAAGCCTCTATTGATGCTTCCTACTATCTTTCTTACATCATGCTGCATTGAATACAAGCCGTTGGCTCCAATAATAAGCACCAAGAGCACAGCAGTATCCACTGCTAGAAGCACTTGGAAAAGTCAAATGACTCGTTTAGAGACACGCCTGGCGGGATGGCTAATGCAGTTTCCACTAGAGACAACTTGTAACAGCTCCACTGAGAACAGGACAAAGCCATCAGCTTAGCACAGGATCAGCTCCACATCCAAACAATATTCATTGGAATACCAAGTACATGAAATCTCCCCCCATCCACCTAAAAATAATAATGATAATGATGATGATGATGATGATGATGATAATAATACTTTGAGAAACCTGTGGTAAAGCACGTGATGCATTTGTAAAGCATACAGCCACCCTGGTCAGGCGCTGGCAGTGCCATCTGGAAGCTGGAAGAGATTCTGCATACCAGCAGGCAAATCAGAGCAGCGAGCAAGTCAGAGTCAGAATTTTAATCTGTTAAATTTCTTCCATTAATGTGGCAAAAGATTTGTTCCGCATCAAACTGTTTATGCTATGACGTGCAAGTCAGTAGATTTAGTTCATGTTCCAGTCTGCTAGAAAGCAATTCTTAGAAACATGGTCCAGCTAATTCTACTTTTTTTTCCCCCCCTCTGCTGCTGGAGTACTGTTAACATGCATATTGTTTTTATTTGGATAACTTCTCCATCACTCTTCAACTAGTTTCTAGTGGGCACTTCTCCAAAGCCATTATACCCCACCCAGCAAATATTCATCAGGGTCCCAGTTCAGGAAAACCTCAAGAGAGACAAGCCTGCAGAGCAGTAATGAAGTACAACATAACAAAGTCCAGATCCATGTGACAATTACTAGCACTGATGAGAAACAAACAACATTTCTTTTTTGACCCCCCCCTTTTTCCTTTTTTAATGTAAGCATAAGCATAATTTATGACCCAGACAATGGATAATTTCCATGCCTGTAATAACCAGACGAAGCACTCATTAGAGCAAGTTCATAATATCACCATGCACAGAGAGAGGGAGCAGCTATCTGTGCATGGCCAGGTCTCAGATATGCCTATGCCATTAGAAATGCAATGATTTCTCCCAAGATGAGCTCATCTTTCCAACACCAAAAGACATGCACCTTGCACAGTTTCAGGCACTGTTACAAAGGGGTGCGTTTGCATCCCTGATGGATTGTGAGGCTAGGGCTCGCACAAGCTGTCCTCAAGAAGACAGTGAGCACTCCATCACTGTGAGATCTCATCAGTTATGCACCAATTCTTCATAATCTGTAACTTCAGAACTATTCATTACACAAATGTATAAACAAGAACAAACTCGCTACTAGCTCTTGATGAAAACAGGATCTGATAGCTGCCGGACAAATGTAGTGGCAAGATAACTGGATTAGGAGATCCCTAAATGCGGTTTGTTGGAATTGGAGGCTCTGTGACAATTTTAAAGGAGAAAGGAAACAATGCCTTAAGGAAATCTGCAGTGCTGTATTAGTAATGAGGCTGCCATTAAAGCCTAGCATATACTGAAATACTTTATCATGCAATCTTTCTAAATTATCATCTCCTTGCAGGTACATTGAGAAGTGTCCCTCTCCTCCCACCAATGCCCCTCCTTTTACTGGGAAGGTGATGCACATGAAGAAGCCGCTTACTGCACTGTAACAGGCATCACAAACAGAAGAATCCTACCAAGAACGGTTTGCAAAGTGATCTATCAAGTACAACATAGCAAAATTGTATTAACATGCAATAAACATGGGGGGGGGGGAGCAAAAGGCAGAAAATTTCTAATTGCATGAATGCTACTTAATTATTTCGAAGGTTACAATAGGACTGACATAATATAGGCTTTATATATCAGTCTTTCTAGAAATTTCTATCAAACATCACAATTCTAGCCTACTACTAGATCTGTAGTGCTGTTAATGCAGACCAGCATCAACTGGCTGATTAAGACACAAACCTCCATATTACTAATAAAACAGCAAGTATGAGAAATAATAGACATTGTAAGCATGTATAATTTCAGCTACAGAATGGTGAAAAAAATTTTACTATCTTGCCTATAACATTCATCTCTGGGGAACCATTAAAACAGAGGATGCCTTTCTCTAAAGCAATCACTGATAGTGTATGAGCAGAGCAAATACACAGCTATGCATGAAAATTACAGCAGGTCATTTGAAACACATTGCAGATTCTCAGCAAAGGCTGCGTAGGACAGGTCTGTATGTCTGTCTGAAAGAGTCTATGCAAAGGAGGAGAATTCCAGGGTGGAATTCTTGGAAAGGAGTTATCTCCTTGCACTACAGAAAGCTGCTCTGCAAGCAGAACGGCATTTCTAGAAGGAGCCTCTCTTGGACTGGCCTTCTCCATCCCTTTGCCATGAAACGCATGTGAGGGAGGGATCTGAGGAGCAGTTCTGGCCCTGCAGCATGACCCAGGCTTGGTCAGTTGCTTTAATAAATAAATAAATAAATAAAGTAGTTTGAAGAGAAGCAGGTATATGGATTAACAGGAGCAGCAAGCCTCAAAGGAAACAAATCAAATTAACAGTATGCCAAATTCTGAATATTTGGTAAGTAGTCAAGAATTTGCAAGCCACTCACAGGGCAAAATTCCTTCATATACAAAGCTTACGTGTGAATAACGAAACAAACACACAAAAAAAAAATCCGCAGAGATGACCCAGGTTAATCCTGCCGTATAAATCTTCAGTGAAAACCGTACACAAAAGCCTAGGCTGTTTACAACACAAACGAAAGCCCAACACTACCACCTGGTGGTAATCCTCTTCTGCTACAGCCAAAAGCAGAAAAAAATATTAAAACCATTTAACGTATTAAAACCAGCTGTTTTTAAACGGTGACAGACCGTTACACCACCATCAGAACTGACTCCTGTACACCTGGAGGGACCGCCAAAAACTCTGGGTTTAAAGAGTGTGAGTTTGTTAAAAGCACAGAGAAATTACATTTTCTAGAAAGAAAGACAACAAGCCAACATGAGGAGCAAACCACTGCATCACATCCTGCAAGTTCATCTATCCAACCGCAAGAGAATATGCAGGAGAAAGATTTTTATTTTTTCAGTAAACACACCAAAACTTACATTTTGATACGTCGGGACAGTCACAGAAGACTCAATGTTATCGTATCCACCAGCACAAAAACCAGAGAAGTTTAAAAGTCCAGGTGCCAGCAATTGGGATTTTAGACCCCTGAAAGTGGTAATTTAACATTCACATCTTTTGTTATTGCAGAGTTGCTTGGACAGGCGAAACCACGGTTACAGAGACCCTCGGTTTCCAAGCAGACATTTATTGAGCTTGCTTTGTAGAAGAGCAGAGCATAACCTGTATAGGTAAAACAGAGAGGAAAGAGCGATTACCGAGGCCAAGGAAAATCACGTAAGTCATACAGCTGTAGATAAAAAACATTATCAAATGTCTCCCGACTTTATAGCAGATCAGATACAGAAACCTGTTTGGACAATTGCCAGCATGCTAAATAGCAACTGTGGGGCTTTCTGTTGTACCCCATTAGCTTTCAGGAGATGGTGGATTGCTGCCAGGCTTAATGCGGTATGAAAGCAGAGAAGGGGGATGGGAGAACGCAGAGCCCGGGGGGGGGGAGGGGGGGGGTGAGAAATAGGCATATGAGCAAGAGGCATATAAAGAGACACAGTCAATGAGTGTAAACAAAACAAGGGAGATGGGGAAAAAAAAAAAAGGTAGTCAAGTGGTGGGGAAGGGGCTTGAGTAATATTTGCAAGAAAAGAAACAAAACAAACTGAAAAATTGTGGGAAATGAATGACCAGGAAGAAGACACCCAACTCAGGCAGGCGAGCAAGGAGACCTCCAGCACCGCTGTTAGACTGGCTGCTCCTTGCCTGGGCTCCTTCCCACTCCACTCACCTGGGCAGACAGAGCCCAGCCATGCCCATTCCGGATGGCTCCTCTCTGGCCAGAGATCCAGCTCGCTGCTAACTTACCTCCCCCCCCTAAAAAAGCCTGGCTTCCCCGCTGGCAGCTTGGAACACACCGTGAGCGCCTCCAGCAGCTCAGCCCCATCCGCTCTGCCTTCAAGTGATCCCCGTCCGAGCCAAGGGGACACCCCCAGTGGGCAATGCTTCCTAGGGGCACTGATCCTGTGCCCAGTCACTGAGTCGCTCTCCCACTGCAGGAGCTAAACCTCACACAACTTAAAACCACTTTCAAAAGCTTCATTTATTGACAGGACCAAAAAAAAAAAAATCATAAAAGTGAGCCTCTTCCACATTTTCTCAGCAATTCACATTTCCCACAACCTGACATTTTGGTACTAGTAGGTTTTACCTGGAGGGAAGGCAATGCTGGAATGCCAGAAGCGTTGCCTGATACCGTTGTGCAATGGATGAATTACAGAACAGAGACAGAGACCTGTCTTACTGGAGCTTGCCCGTGTTATTTCATGGAAGCTAAGTAAGCATCGTGTCTCTCTTATCAGCTGCTGAGCAGGAGGCAACAAGCTTGAGCTCAGGAATGAACTTTATCTGGTGGCACCAGTTCCCAAGAAGCGCCTGGAATAGAGAAAGATTTCACTTAATGACGTTGTGGTTTGAGCCTCAATGTGTTTCTCAGCAAATGTCTGCTTTTAGGAGAGAAGGGATAGGGGCATCGGTTTAGTCTAGTCCCTGTTTCTGCTTCTTCATAAAAGGAGGTCAGTGGAATGCAGAAGGCAAATTGCAAGTCCAAGGGCAAGCAGAAAACAGAAGGGAGTAGAGGGCACTGGCCACAGAAGGTGGAGAAAATAGAAATGCTGGAGAGAGAGCCACAAAAGAAAGCCAGAAGAGAACAGTGGAGATACAGCATTTCCAAGCACAATAGTAGTCCAGGATGAAGAGAAGATGAAGAAATGATGTTCATCATTTACACCACATAAAATTCACAAGAGCAGCTTAACTGCAACAAGAGCAGTAACATTCCCCCCGAGGGATTCCTCCCTCTGCAATCCGGTACGCAGAGGGTGCTGTGAAGATGCATTAGCCACCTGGGGCAGCTCGGGCGCTGTGCACGGTGAGCGCAGGAGTGGGATCATGCCAAAGTCACTGCTCGTGGAGCAGACGGCCCCAGGGGGCTGCAGCCAGCAGAGCTGCTCAGGGCACTCACCTGGTCCCGGTGACCGCAAGGTGTGGAGGCAGCAGCAAAATGCCTCTCCCGTTTTGTTATGGGAAGGAGGAAGCAAGGAGAGAAGTTGGAGTGCCACTGACCCATGGTTATTAATATTTATGTTACACTGGTGGCTTATGAGCAATAAAAATACTCAAGAACAATTTTATACCTAAGATTCACTGCCCCTTTGAGATACACAGCGACAACAACAATTTACTGCACCGCCTTACAAGAAGAGTCTGAGTTTGTCTCTTCCAAGTACAGAGATCTTGGAGAGATGTGTCAGGTCTCCTGGCAGGGTTACACTTAACAGAAACACCCAGCAAACACATTGCTTGAAGACCTGAAGGAAAGTTACAAACAGCTGAAAAACGTATACCTGAACTGACAATCAAATGTCAGTTTTTACCTCTATACGTTTTAGTAGTGGAAATAAAAATGCCGTATTCTTGCAAAAGATGAACAAGCAACAAGAACCTGAATTAGCCCACAAGGAACACACTGGCGATTACCTGGAATTTGGCACGGGGAGGCTGCTGCACACTGCAGCCACCCAGGCCAGCACAGCACGGGCGGTGCGGAGCTCAAAGCCCAGGCACTGACAGCTCCCACCTCCGGCGCTCGGAGTCGTCGTCCCCAGGAGCAGAGCGCCCAGAAACAGCAAGCATCATTTTACACCCCAAGGAATGCAACCAGAGCTCATGAGCCGTGTTTTTTTTTCCCCCCTCAGGAACCCCTCTTGTAGAAGGGAGGCACAGGCCTCTGATCCAAAGTCCTGCTGTAAATAAGTCATTCACCCGTCTGGAGAAGCATCCTGCCAGTAACCCAAGGCCGTGGCACAGCTGTCCCGTTCAACGAGGCAAAAGATCCCGTCACATTTGTTGCCACTGATACCAAGGAATTCTGTGCCAGATCCGTGGGGAGATCCCATGACATAGGGCTAATGACACGCTGATGGCACCGTGTCTTCACACGCTTCTAACCGAAAGCATGCACAGCCATGCAGACAGCAATTCACAAGCATACACAGCATTAAATATGCTGGCAACATCCTCATTACAAACCAAGGATAAATTTTCTTTGACTTCCAAGGTGAAGACACTGTGCACAATCCCAGAACAGGTAGTCATTTTTATAATTTTTTACCAATGGTTTCATCAATAGATCCAATTGCCAGCAGGCTGGCGTTGCTCAGACACACCACACCAGTGACCTGCACCCGATGCACTCCCCGATGAGTGCAGCCAAGCTGCAAAGAAACCAGTTCCCGGCACAGGCAAGCCGGGTGCCACTGTCTGCCGCTCTGTCACCTCCACTGTCACTCCAAGGGACAAACGGGCTCCCTTGTGCCTCTGCTCCAGGATGAGCTCCACCCCAGAGGAGCTGCAAGTCAGATACTTTTCATCTGCGATAGCCTTTAGAGAAAATTAAGAAATTCAAGAAAACTCTACAAGGAGCGTTCGTTTGAAGCTCACTAATGACAAGATGGAAAGAAACAGGAATCAAGGGTCTAATTGCACCTCTCCAGCGCTCAACCCTGATTCCTGATTCATTACCTTGCACTCAGTCTAGAAGTTGACTTAGCAGGCAGTAATTTGAGCCAAGACCAGCTGCTTCTGTTTAAACAGACTCTCTTGGGAAACCAATTTAAAATATTCCTTATATGAAAATTTGATTGTTTGCCCTCTTAGGCTTCCTAAAAATTTTTCAGGAGAGCAGCAGCAATATGGAGGAAAAGCATTTCTCGCAGACATCTTCAACCATGAAGTCCTGCACACTTCCACCACCTCGCAATACTCAGAGGGGGAGCAGAAAACCTCCCCATTGCTGGGCACAATCTACTAAATTCAGGGTTTTATGTACAACAGCCAAACTAGATTGATTAAACCCAAAGGAGAACCCAAATTTGCTAACTTTCAAATCTCCAGGCTTTCACCCCAAAGGCTCTCTCTGGATGTAGAGTTGCAAGGCTAAGGAGAAAGATGGTTATGAAATGCAGCAGGAAAAGGGATATTCTGCTTTGATTAAGAGGCAAGCATATACAAGAAGCACATCATACTTCACCTCAGTGAAGACCTCTACAACCCCTAAAAAATCAGAACCAATTGTCTTTTGAACCATAGATTCAAGAAAAGTAGAAGGAACCTCAGGGCCAGGGGGACCTAACCCAACCCCTGCCTACAGCGGAATCAGGATCTTTACCTCTCAGCTAAATGTTTGTGAAACTTTTCTACTCCTCTTAGAAAGTCACGTTCTGCTCGGCCTTTGGTATTAGAACAGGAAAAAAAAAGTCTGTTAAATATGAATACTTGAAGTTTAATTCCATTAATTTGTCCTTTTTCACCATGGACGAAGTCAGACTCTTTTCTTTGCAACAGCCTCTTATGCATACAGGCTTAAGCCTCTTCCTCCATCCTCAGTGCAGTCTTCTCTCTAGGTTAGATCGACCTCAGTTCTTTTAATCTTCCTAAATAGGCCATTTCACCTTTGTAAATCTAAAACTCATGAAGGAGAATAGCTGTAATGTCTTATATCCTGGTTTGTCTTGGTAACAGCACAGTCTTGCACAATCTACTAAATTCATGGTTTTACATACAATAGCCAAACCAGATTGATTAAACCCAAGAGAACCCATCTCTAGGAGTCATTCATCAGCAAATCTATTATCTTATAATAGACACTGCTCTTAAATGAGGGACTGGTTTATTAAGCCAATTTCATCTGGGAAGATGTTCATGTTTTCCATTTGATGTAAAATGAATGCTTAAGTAGTAGATATTTTTCATGGCTTCACAGGAGAGCCATTAAGTGGAAGATAAATACAAGCAGCTCTTAATGTAGGATTGCTCCTCAAAAATATCTTACAATGGGATTACGGTGGTGGGCATCTTAGAAAGCGGATGTGATTTGTTTTCCAACATGGTAGCATTGCTTCTGAATTCCTGTAGCACATAGTCCAGATACTCTTCCTACAAGACAGACACTGATCTAATTTGCACAGCAACAAAGGAAGAGCAGAATTAATTATCTCAGGTTCTGTGGTGTTGACAGAGTGAGAATTATGGTAGATAGCTATGAAAATAAACACTGCCCTACCACCAGTAACAAATGATGTTCGATTTTTTTTTTCTTTTAAATAAATCAGGAAATTACTTTTGCAACTGCTATTCCTTAACCCTCATCTTTCATCACAGAGGACAGTGTCATTACCCGGGCTATGAAGCATCACAATCAATGTCAGTCTTCATAACATATCAAAGTCTTTATTGTTTATATTATAATTTCTTTCATTGCAGTGCAGAACTCGTTCATATCCAAACCTGTGGAAATAAGCATCACAAATTGACAACCTGGACTAAATCAGATAATTCATTTCTGAGCAAAAAGATCACAAGGAGGGCATTCTGTAAAAACACTGTGTTAGAGGTGGTCCCAAAAAGAACCCTGCAGCAGATTTCTAAAGCTTCCAAATCAGCAAATATGTTTACTGGAAGTCTAAACTTTGCAGATAGTTTATAACTTTCATGCACATGTCTAGCATGCAATTTTTTCTAAATTTGGTCATTTATACATGCACAGAGATGCATGCATTTATTCTGCACAGAGATTCTGATAACAGCATCCTGCAGAAATGAAAGACCTGCAGCAGAGCAAGTACACTGGAACACTCTTACAAGGTTACTAGTTCTGGCATATTATCTAGAGCTATAAGAAACTCTCTGCTTCAAAACCTTTACCATCCAAGGTAACCGAGCTTACACCTCTTGCTAGTGTAAGCAGACTTTAAATAGCACTGTGAGATCAGGGCTAAGTAGGAGAAATTTAGGATAACGGAAGTGTTACGACCCAATTTAGACACTGCTTTATAACAAATTCTAATCCATCCTTAGTAGCACAGGCTTCAATCCATAGCTGTGGTGGAGCTGACAAAGTTATCAAGATAGAGAGAACACCCAGCCCTTGTGGACACAGCTGACGTAGGTGGCTGTCCAGCCACCGTGCTGCAGCAGCTGAAACAGTGGCATCTTGTGGCTCATTTGCCCAAACAGCAGAGTGAAAATAGTAAAGCCTTCCAAATGATTTGCTCAGTACTGAAAACAAAGTCTCCTCTCCAGAAGTATTATGTAAACTTGGATGTTTTCCACCCAGAGCACAGTTTCAAAGGTAGGGGTAGCTGGATGCACATATTTCTGAGCAAAGAGAATTGCAGAAAACCCAGTACCAAAGAAGACTTATCTCCACTGTCTCTCTTCAGGACCCTGAAAGCATCCCCTTTTCCTGGAGATTTGGCTGGAAGAGATTAGAGCATTCACTGATTTCGATATATTTCATACAATTTTTATAGTTGTAAAAATATAACTTAAAATATTAATGTTTATTATGGACAAACAGTTAGAGTTATAATAGAATACCCAAAGCAGTGATCAAAAGTTTCAAAGTGTCTTCAAAGCACCGAGTGACCTGTTGCAGCTGTTTCACTTAGCCCATCAGAACTGTTTTCACAGACTTTCTGCCCTCTATTTATCTGCACCATGGCTGCTCACTCACGTTGTGCTGGTTTTGAAGACAAAGCGATCATTAAACAGGAGCAACCCGTGTCTGGATGAATGGAAATAACCTTTATGAACATGCTCTCCATGACAATGCCTTTATTGCAGCTCACACCCATGCTAGTTTAAGATTAGCCAGCTCAAATAATACTATCAAGGTAGCCATGGCAGCACCAAGCCCCACACATGCTAATCACCCCCACTCTTCACCTCCCAGGCCCCCAGGACTTGAACTAACCTTAATAAAACGGCAGTAAGAGGAAAGATCTCCCATTCCTTTGTTACACCGAGAGCCAAGCTCTGCCTACCCGTCCAAGTATTTAATAAGGATCTGCTGTGACTGGGATTTTGAGGAGGTTCCAAAAGAACAGCCTTATTTGCAAAAGGAGGAAACTATCTGCCACCAGGTGCTTGTCTTGTCTCTCAGCAGTGTTATCGGAGAGAGTTGTCACTTCTTGTGGTGCTACTCACCCTTGTAGCAGCACGCATTTATTTCATCTGCCCCTGCTTCCCCTGCACATCCACTGGGAACCTGCCTGCGAAGCCATCAGCAAGGTCTCTTATTTCACAGACCCCAGACAAAAAACAAAGGATGCAAGAGAACAGCAAGAAAGGGGGAAGGTCTCAGGACCTATTTGTCAGGGATGCACCGATCTTGCCCCATCTGGTCCTGATGGATGAAGTGGTTCCTCTCCAGCTGTTGTGTAAAAGCACTTTCACATAATGCCAAGCAGTCATGGGATGTGTCGCTGCTCCTGGGGTCACCGGGACGGTTCCCAGGGTGACTGCTCCACCTCTTCACCCTTCCCTACCTTTACATGAGGCTGCTGCAGAGCCGCGCAGTAACCGTCACAAACCTCTCCATTTTCTCCCTCCTCCTCCTCCTCTCGGAAAGCCCTTTCTGGAGAAAAGCCAAGAAATATGGTTTTGTATTCAGGTTTTGAAAATACACCCACCTTCACTGTCCCCGTCCCCGCCCCCTTTTAACTTCATCCGCTTATCACTTCATAAATATCAATCTGCAGAGCTTTGAATGCGTTGAGATTTATATCCAGGCAGCCCCGTGAGATTTAATGCTTCCTGAATGTCCATTCAGCCTTACGCATCCCCTGGGGACAAAATCAGAGTCAGAGCACTATCAGAAGATTGGCAGCCAACCATTTTACAAAATTACTTTCAAGAGAAAAATGTCTGCAAAACATCTCTCAGAAGTAAAACAAGAACCACATCAGTTCTTGTTTCCTAAAGACCTGATAGGTCAGCCAAAGATTTAATTGACATATACATATATATGTGTGTATATATACATGTTTTGTATGTTTATATACATACACTTTATATATATATATATACACTTCATGAAAATTGTATACAAAGAGCACAGTTCAAAAAGCTAGCCAGCTGTGTGGAGAAAGAATAGTTTTTACAGAGATTGGCCTTTGCGCCTTCAAAGCTGGAATTGCCTTCTGTAAATGTTTTTTTTCCACCATAGAAAATGTTCAGGTTGAAGTTTAATAGAGAAGGAACAAAACTAAAGAGAAAAAACAGTTTCTTGAAGACAGATTGTCTGTCTTAATTAAGGTTTATTAGTTAAGGTTTAAGTATGCGTATTTTCAGAATACCATTTCCTTTCTGATAGTCAAATCGTTCAGTTTAACAGGTGTTACTCAAAAAAAGAAAATGTTTGTTTTGTTTCTTTGGATGAGCATTGCTTGTATTAAAACTCCAGCCCCTCTTCTGCAGTACTACTTCCTAACCTCATATTGCCTGTCCAGGATTTGTGTACTGATTATTTCTCTTTAACCCCGGAATATTCCGCTACTCTTTCCTTAAAAGTGTTCTCCCACACCAGATTCCTTTCCAGTTTTTTTCTACCATTTCATGGTATGATTTTATTCACATGCATTTATCTTGGTCCTTTTACAAATGCAACCTTCTATAATTTCTACTTCCATATATACCCCTAAACGTTCTCTAGTCACATTAGTTTAGCACACTTCCTTCCTCTAATTCTAAGATTAACTATCCAAATACTTTCTGCGAGGAATTGACAGCCGCAGTCCCAAAATCTCATCCCAGGAGCTCTCACTTACCAACTGAGTTTACTGAGATCTCTTTTCTGCAAAACCATGGTTGTATCCCTCTGTTCTAAGCATTGTCAGCTACAGCACTGTACGCTCTCATCCAAACAGTTTGCAGTTTCGTATTCCAATTAGCCAGAACTAGACATGCAACAACTTTGTGCCCTTGTTTTCTCTGCATCAAAGGACCAGAAAATTCTTCAGCTGTCCTGCCAACAATGCACAGGTGCCCTAATGCATTCCTTTACATCCACCAGTAGCCTGAGTACTTTGCAGCCCCTGCAATAGTTTAGTACATTCTTCCAGTTATTCACAAGGTTGCAACCACCAAACCCCCACTTGTTTGCTGACCTACAAAGCTGGAATTTTACTTTAGAGCTCATATTCTTTTTCCATCTTAAATCGGTTTACACTATTTTATACTTGCTCAACTCTAGAAAAGATATACTTGACCTAACACTCAAGCATGAAGTCTTTTAGCTCAACCCATGCCTTGCCAAGAAGCCACTACCCTTGATTTAGTTCTAGACACACAAGTTATCCCAGCAATGTTGCTAAGCCCATGCTACTATCCCCTGTATTTCTTCCGCTAGGTTTACAAACTGACTTGCCAAAAATATCTCTTGTGAGAAGTAGATTCCAGCCTTACCCTTGGAAGGGTATTTTAAGAAAAAAATCCCACTCCTGAAGAACATGGATATTCTTGAGAATGGACATTTGACTAGACAGACAAGATCACCGAGTGCTCCAACAGTCACATTAAATAGTGATATGATACAACAGTGAGCAAGTTTCTGGCCTTTATTTGAAGGCTTTTAACAGTTACAGTAAGAATTGTCATTGCAAACCAGGAATTTTGAAAAAATTGAACAATAAGAGTTAAAAATATCCACAAGCCCACCTGCAAATAAGACGTACAGAAAGGAGATGTGAGCTTTTGGTTCTTCCTTTCCGTTCATTTTTCAAATATCTGACAAAACTAAGATGCTAAGAAAAGTTGGATGCTATCTGAATTGTTCCAGTAGGTGAGCATTTACTATTTAACAGCATATACTGTACCAGTGTAACAGAGTAGCTATGTTAAATCTATGGGTTTGAGTTGGTTTTGTCATCATTTATTTCCCAAAAAGGACATTAAAAACAGATTATGCCAAGATATCTGTAACGTAGTCATTTAAGTTGACCACGAGCTTGGCCCCATTCTAACTCATCTTAGTAGCACAGAAGCTATTTAAGCAGTTTGAAATCTTACCAACATTTGACTTACAAGACTGCAGTTTCAGTTTAGTTTCACAATGCACATCCAACAGGCCCACACATTGTCTCACAAGGCGCACTGACAGTTTTTCTGACTCATCTTTCTCTCAGCATAAAAGGATATTTGCTTGCTTTTAGTAGCAGTTGCTTGCTTGTAACAGCAAGAGTTCAAAACTGACCTAATGCATCCATCTGATGACCTGGTTGCCTCATAGTTCCAAACATGCAATCTCATTAAAAGTAGACTTTAAGCAACCATGTTCCAGTGTGCAACTGGACTGCAAAAAAGCAGACACCCCAGAAGTCACCTCCAAATTCAGCCATATGCTATCGCCATCTTTTGCTTTGAGTTGCTGGAATAACAGAGTATTTGGAGTTGATAAAAGCATGCTTCTGACCTCAAAGCAAACAAGTAATGGTAAAGAAGATTTTATGTGCATCAAACACCCTGTTCTACGTCTGCACTCCCGTAGTCCAACACCAGTTTTGAAATACCAATGATGCCAATTCTTTAGAATGAGGCATCCATGGAGCGCTTGGGCAGGCCAGGAGGGTGTTCTCCAGCATGACAGAGAAGCCCTTCAGGGACCACTTCCAATTTCAAGGTTAGATACATCACATAAGCACTTCTCTGAAGAAGCTGGTCTGCGCATACATCTGAAAGAGTAACATTTAAGCTCATTTATGAAACATAATCCAAAGGAAACAAGTCAACTACTAGAGACTGGTGACAGGTGCAATTAACATTATTTGTTTATAGAACCACAGAATGGCTCGGGTTGGAAGGGACCTTAAAGATCATCTAAATCCAACCCTCTATTAGTTATAAATAACTACTAACCAGTGTTTTAGCAGTTTTAAAAACACTTTAGTCATACACTGGCATTCCTGTTCTCCAGCCCCTTTCTTACACCATTAGGAGGAAGTCAACAATACACTCACATTTCATCCACTTGTGGGGGAAAAAAGAAAAAAGAACTCAAGCAATGTTTTCCCCCAGCACACTCCAAAGAAAATTTCAATATTGCTGCTGCTCAGGTTAGCAATGAATGTAAGTAGGACCAGAGAAGGAAAGCAGATATTCCAGGTCCTGCAAGCTTCATAACGTAAACCACCACGATCTCTAGCTTTGCCTAATCATATCTGAAAGTATGAGAGACTCCAGCAGACATGACACTCTTGAAATACAGAACTTTATTTAGAAACTGCGTAAAATAGAAAAACCCTGTCAAGAGAAGTCCGAGTCAAATATGGTTTCTCAGTAAAATGGAGTTTTAGGGCAACAAAAGTCTAAAAGGCCACAAGAGAAATAGCACCACTGCAATTTTAAACAATGGCTAGATACTTGCATTTTTTGGCATTCACTGAATTTGGGTTTTTCTCTGAATTTCACAAAGATTCATGCACTACACAACAATTACCATAAAATGCTCTCCTACACACATTTTAGGACAAGCTACCACCAGGAACAAATGAATACAAGCACAACAGGACTGATCAATCTCAGTAGTGAAGGGGAATCAGAAGTCTTGCAGGATCTTGCCAAACACAACAGTAACGCGGGGCATGATAGCAAAAAAGAGGGACAGTTAAAGAAAGTACTTTAAATATTAATATTTAAGTTAGTCTCAGTACTGTATTTTCTGCAGGAACATTAGCTCTGTTAGCCAGCATCTTTTAGTTTTGACCCCAGAAAACTAGTGAAGTGGCAAGTATTATTATTATTAGATACGTCCTGGTTTAAAAAAAAAAGGACAAAATCATCCTCACGTGCTCAATTCATTTTCATTCTAAGAGAGTTGCACAGTGCAAGTCCCGTTACAACCATTGGGTTTGATAGCACTCCTTGGGATGGGAAAGAGAAGAGAACCAGTGAGAGACCAAAAAGCATACCAACAAAAATAAACAGTTATAGAAACAAGAGCCAGAAAAGAAAATTACTTCTGAAGAACCTTTTAGGCAGTAAGACTGGATGCCCTTTGCTTTTTGTTGTTTTTTGATTTGTTTTTAAACAGAAAACACAGTACGTTTTGGCAAAGTCATTAGCCACAATGCCATAGAAAAAGGCTTTAGCACTCTTCAAGGTAATTTATGTGTCTCAGCTGTTCATACTCCCTCTAATCTTGTGACAGGCAACGTTAAGGCCTATTTCATCGAGAACTAATCACTCAGTAAGCAGCTTTACATAGGAATGAAGTTTTGTTTTAATAGCCCCTTTTGAGCACTTGCTGACAAAGTGAGACTGCCATGCAAGGCCTCTCAGACAGCAGTGAATGGAGTTAAACAAGCGTCTACCCCAGTATGAAGCACATAAAATCTCCTGTCACATTACTTCAATTTGGCATATGGAAGCATATTAAATACTCTTAAGGCATTTTATTATAATTTCTGTGCTGCAATTTCACATTAACTCAATCTTTCTGTGAGTCAGAGTCTTTAAGTTCTCTACTACACGCCACCTCAGATACAAAAAGAGTCTTTCCACAAACCAGTGTTTTACCAGCAAACCATTCTGCAACAAGTTCCAAATATTCAGCCTCTTGCTCCCTAAATATACCACCTAGATGTGAATACTGCTCTGCTACAAAGTGAGAAAGAGCTCCTAACTCAAACCCACTGTAAAAAGAGTGAAACTTCCGCAAAGTGCACTTTAAGAAGAGGTACTTTTTTGCTTATGAAAAGAAACCAGTGAGTCCTCTAAGAATAAAGTGGAGTATTTTACAGTTAAGCACATGATCTGGGGCAAAGAATTCTGATGTTGCTGCTCTGCTGGTACAGTATGTGGTCTGTTAATACTCTTCTTGTTCTTCCTGCGGTGCTCCTTCGTCAGGTATCACAAAGCCTTCCTGAAAGGGGATAAAACAAGTGCTTTAATGAAAAACTGATGTTAAACCAGTTCCCAGCTACTCTGTACACTCCTTTAATGTATTTATTTATACTTAGAACAGTGAAAAGGAAGTACCCTTAAGTCAACCATTTACAGTGTCAAGATAAATTACAGTAGGCTTATTTTCCTCATCTTTGATCTATTTGTTATATACTCTTCATGAGAGCCTGATCTTGTTTGTTGCCTGACTATAATTATGTTATCTGTTCCTTTATTGCAGGAAAAAGCTATGTCATAAACCTAAAGAAAAGAAAGTAGAAAGGGGGAGCACTGTAAAGCAAACCAGCTCCCAGTAACAAGGCGCAGTGCAGGGAGAACTATGCAATACAATTTATACAAGATTACTTACATCTGTGGCATAAAGAATTTCCACAATCCTCTGCAATACTGGATCATTCTCCCCTTCATTCTCCTGGCAGATCAATTCAATGTTCCTCAATTTGCCAAAGTAGAAGTCTCTCTCCTTCTCCAGATCTTCAACAGTAAGTTTCAATACATTGATCTGTCACAGGACATCAACGATAGTTTATCCACCAAAGAGAAGGCAGTAGCATCTATTCAAAAGGCAGGACCCCCAAAGTTCTCAGAAAGGTGGTTATATGCAAAGCACTTCAGAAATAACCAAGATACTGGAGAAAGGCAGGGGGAGGTCTTACGAGGAAGAAAAGGTCTATTTCTTAAATTATAATAGTATTTCCAGAATAAACACCCAACCCAACACATGCAATACCACTTGGAAATTCCAAAGGCTTAGTACATGACATAGGTAAAAATTTAACTGCCTGCAGTTTTCTTTGCTAACACATTCCTTCAAGACAACTCTCTCACACTGAGGGCAGTTTTAGTTGTACTACGTTCAGTATTTCACTGAAGTAGCAGCTGCTCATAGCTCAGTTGGAATGCTGCAATATCTGCAACACAGCTGTGGAAATACTTAAAAACAATGCTATGTGTGATATGGCACATACTAGATTTAAATGCCTGGGCGCTCATGTACTGCATAAGTGGTTTTGCTCCTATCAGGAGAGCAAAACCTTTATAACAAAGGCTCCTGATTAAGTGATTCCAAATGAACTTAGTAGATACAGATCTCTTTCTGCTATCTCCCTAACACAGTCATTTCATGCTATTAAAATATATATATGCATAAAAGCACAGGGCAGTTCAGAAGGCCATTTTGGCAACACACCTGCTCAATCAATCCTGCTGATTCATCATCTCCTGCAGCCTTTTTCACCATTCCAGTCCCAGCTTTCGCAGTCGTTGGGGTCCTCTGTGTAACGATGGGCCTCTGTGGGGCTGCAAGATTGACTTAGCATTAGCTCTTCCTAGCGCACCTTTTTTCCTGCCCTAAGAGTACTGTCCCCCTTCCAAGCATGCAAAAATTTGAAGACATTTTCGTATATGAAGTATTCCTCCTTTACTCCATGTGACGTGCATTTTCTTTCACGTCTTGGCAGCAATCCTAGCTGTTTTCTCTTTCTGTAGCTCCAAGATAACCGGGTACGAAAGCATGGTTCAGAGTTTGAAGCCTAGCATCTCAGAAATAAGCTGCAAAATAATACAGTTTCATACACTGATTTTAATTAGCAACCCAGTCTCATTTCCCCCAGAGTTTTTAATGATTTAGAGAATCTTTAACTGTCTTCTCTACCTGCACTGCCAGAACCGAGAGATTTCTTGGGTTTGTTCACAACTGGTGCAACAAGATTTGGCGCTACTGTCTCTTGGCCTTGTCGGGCTGCAACGGGATCGTACTCCTTCCCATCATAGTTCGCATCAAAAAATTTTTTGAACCACTGAACAAATTCAAAGTTGTCCTGAAATTTTCCTTTCACTAGTTTGTCCACAGGAATTATCTGAAAAAAAAAAAGATTCAACTTGTTTTAAGGGTAAAGAACCTCTCTTTCTTACTACATAAGTTTTAAAATAATAAGCAAATGCAATTCTTTATGCAGTCCAAGGAGGATTTTCTCTATAGACATAACTGTATATAACACAGATTTTTTCCTAATAATTAGGAATTAAAAACAAATCTGGTTTCACTGTGAGGGCCGAACTAACTTGAAATAGTTCTGCAGCAAGATTTCTTCTGCATCAAGTTTCATTGAAAAAGCTTATCTGTAAATTTGAAGGTGGCTCACCCAGTGCTAGCTTTCATATACCTGAACTGCTGACCAATTTCATAGCCTGCTCACACAGAACTGCTACAAGGTTTAAACATCACCTTTTTAGTTTATTACAGCGTCTCTGGAACGAGGAAGATTACTACAAAAGCAGCGAATTGTGAAGATCTGTCTGTAGGCCACAAGCTTTCAGTCTGTGAAGCCTGGCAGTGGCCGGGAGTCATTATTGTTAGGTGATCGTTTGGCACTTTGGGCACAGCTGCCCAGTTCTGGGCAGGCTGCACAAGTTCCTTCCCCAAGGTATAAGACCAACCAAGCACGTGTTCAAGCTGTTAGCCAACAAAGAACGAGATGCCTTCTTAATCAGAAGTTTTAACAAGGGAACGTTCTGCGTTGTACCAAACATGCTATCAGTAACTAATAACTAGATAAAGCACGCTTCCATAAGCATAACACACACTTGATCTACGAAAAAACTTACATCTCATTGTCACCAGTTTAAAGTTACACATACCTGTAAAGAGGAATTTGAAATCCTTAAGACTACCATACCAATAGCTTATGGGAACACACTGTTTGAACCATCTTTGTAGTATATAAGCTCGAGTAAAATTTATCTCAAATTTCAGCATTAGTCCGTGCTACAGAAGCTGTACGGAACTAAAATGGAAGAAATCATCTCCATCATTAAGAAATGCACACCTAACCTCAGCTGGAGTAAAGCAGATTGTACCAATACAACTGAGGACCCCAGTGCAAGCCAAAACTTTTGAGATCTGCAAGCCAAAAACAAACTCTGTCCCCAGATTTATTCAGCTCCAGATCTGAAAGTACATTCCATCTACTTGGGTGTTAAGAGCAAGGAGAATCAGTTACAATCCAACTTACTTTGTCAACACCCATTCGTTTAAAACCCGCTTGTAGAACCTTGAAGTTTTGAATGTATTCGTGTTCCAATTTTGCTTGAAACTTCACTTTCTTGAGCGCTACAGAACCCGGAAAGAGCATGTCCATGAACTGACAGTACGCAGCACCTGCCGAGAGAAGCACACGGTTGAGGATGAATCAAGTCACCTCAGCAGCCTACACAAGCTGTTTTTCAGTCAGATCAGCAACCTGACCTGACTCATTCCGCAGCTACACATTCCCTTAAAGGCAGCAACAGCAAGATAACAGAACCCTTTGATCTGTTTTGGTGCAGCATGGCTGTAAATAAGCTTAAGGGAACCGTAGAACTAAACTTTTGGTCTCATGGCTTCAGGTCTCATGAAGAAGAGCAACAGCGCCTCTATAACTCCCAGAGAAAAATCCAACGTAATTTGGCTTTCCTTTACTCATGGGTATCAGTACAGATCTGTTACATGCATCTGACAGGCATGTAATCTATTCTCATCAACACTAACAGAACTAGAAAAAGAATTATTCTAAAAAATTATATTTAATCATCAAAATAGTGTCTTATTTACTTACTAAAACCAGAACATAAACAAAATTCAAGGGGCTCTCCAAGTTAAGAGGCCAAATTAAGCTGAATTATATTTAAATCAAACTTTAATCAAAGAACTGATATGAGACTGTTTCTTTCCATTCATTTTAAATCCTTCCTTCGTGTCCTTCAATTCAGCTCTGGCTGTAAGAAGAGCAGGATTCAGTTCAGCTACAACGAGCAGACAACCACCTCCGAAGAGTGAGCTTTTATAAAATGTACACCTCTACTAACGAAAGATATTTAAAACTGTATTTTATCACTTTACAGTGATGATCTGCAACTGTGTGCCATTGAAAATACACGCATCAAATTCTGAGCATTATTTCCCACCCCAGGACATCAAAGAATTAAGTGCACCAGGAGAGTAACGTGAGCCTTGCCCTAAAACATCCAATAGCTATATGAGAAGCCTTTTTTTGTGAGATACAGAAGGTCAAGCAGTAACACACCCTGATGCTGCCCTGAACTGGCCTATTCATCTCAGGCAGGGGTAACAGTCCCGCACCACCCACGTTCTGTCAAGATATTTAGCAGGTTGCTTGGAGCTCCCACTTTCACCTGTGACTGCAAGATTGCTGCTCATACACTAACACAAAGAAAGAAATTTCCCATCTCAAAACAACTTGTGATCTGTAAAGTAAGCATGATTTAAAAAAAAAAAGAAAATACACAGCACAAGCCAAAATGATCTGTGCATTTATGCAACCCCAAATTGCTGCTGTCAATACTGCCCTTACCAAAGGTAGCAAAGCCTGGAAACCTCTGCTCTCACATGCCTGCGACAGTAAAAGCCACCTCCACACCTGCAGAGGCTGGGAGTATTTTTGCAGGCACTGGAAACATACTGACAGTTCCAAACTTATTTTAAGCTTTTTCCTTTTACTCAGCTCCCAATTTCCACATCCCTCGTTCTTTGAGCAACATCTTATCTCAAACTCACCGTATGAGACACGCTTCCACTCTTCACCAACTCCCTTTCATCTCTCTGCTGCAGTTATTCAAATCACCATCTTCTACCTAGGCTGCATTTTTAGCCTTAGGTTTTTTTTTTCTGCTGTTACTCCACACACTATTATTTTTTATTCATTCCTACAAGTGCCCTCCCACACACACAAACACACACACTCCTCCCTGTGATGACATGTGACTTCATCTCCGTAGCGTAGTCACTTCCCCTTTTCTGCTCACAGATATCAGATATTCATCTTTGCTGAAGTCAGCTCAATCCACACTAACTTGGGGTCCCACTGCCTGATGGAAGGGCAGTTTAGTAAGAGCAGTTCACTAAAAGGAGTTGCAAATTCCTCAAGGTGAGCCCAAGAATTACCAGGACGCTTTCCCTCACGCCTCTCCTTCCGCCCAACCTGAGCCTTTAGGCACTTCCCAAACCTCCTCGTGGTTCTCCTCCATAAGAAATCACATTTGTTTACGCTACTTACCATCCTTGCAAGGCTTAACACACCCATCAGAGTGAAGTCCCTACAAGAAAACAGCTTCTCCTAAGAGTCTTTAATGCACGTTAGCCCCCATCCCTTCTTACTCTGTTTATGCCGCAGTGAACCTGGAGAACACACCTTTTTTTTAGCAACACAGTGCTAAAAAAACATTTTGAAGAAGCTCCAGCTGTAACCAGACTGCACCAGCAGATGCCAGGTTAACGTTAACGACGGCCCTGCTCCTGCCCCCAGCTCACCCAACCTGGGGCTGCGGAGGCCGGCACGGGCAGCTCGGACGGGGCAGGTGGACCCCGGCAAGCCCGGGCACCACCCGGCCGGGGCTCCCCTCCCCAGGCCCCCCTCACCTGAGCAGAGCTGCTCGATCTTGGTCAGCGCCAGCTGCAGGGACTCGTTGATCCACGCCAGCATGTCGTGCCGGCTCAGGTTATCGCTCGTCACCGACGTGGAGTACACGTTCACCGCCATCTTCTGCGGGACACAACCGGGCCGTCAGCCCCACGGGGCGGCCTCGCTCCACCGGAACGGCGGCGCTTAAAGGGGGGGGGAGCAGCCCGACCACCTCTCGCCTCCCGGTGCCTGCCCAGGCGCCGGCCCCGCTCCGCTCCCGGCCCCGGCGGCACAAAGCGGGGCCCGGCCGCGCCCCCTCCCCCGGCCCGGCCCTGCCCGGCCCCGGGGCTGCTCCGCGCCGCTGAGGGCCGCGGCCCGGCTGAGGGGCGCGCCCGGGGCAGGCGGGGCCGGGCCCTGCAGGCCGCACGCCGGGCCCCGCTCCGCTCCCCGCCGCCCGGCCCCGCTCCCCGCTCCCCTCAGCCCGGCCCGGCCCCGCTCCGCTCCCCGCGGCCCGGCCCCGCTCCCGCCCCTCCCCGCCCGTTACCTGCCCGCTCCGGCCCCGTCTCCCCCGCGTTCAAACCGGCCCCGCCCGCCTGCCCCGGGACCACGTCACGCGCACGCTACGCGCTCACGTCACCGGCACCGTCACGGCGCCGCGGCCCCAGCGCCGCGCGCAGCAAAAAGGGCGGGCGGCGGCCCGGGGGGGGGCGGGGGGGCGGGGACAGCCGCCGCGCCGCTACCGCGCGGCCCCGCCCACCCCGCCGAGGGCTCGCGTGTGATTGGAGGAGCCGGCTGGCCCCGCCCCCGCGCCGCGGCCCCATTCATTAGCGACGGCCTCGAGGCGCGTGCCGGCTGGGACGCCCCGCCCCCAGCCTCAAGCCCCGCCCCCAGCCTCAAGCCCCGCCCCCCGCCGTACGGAGCCGGGCTCAGCGCGGGGCCGGCGGGGGCGGGGGGCGGGACCCGGAGCCCCGAGCCCCGAGCCCCGGGGCCTCCCCCTGGGACAGGCAGCGAAGTGCTGGGGCAGGGCACCGGTGTGAGTTCCCAGAACAAAAAAAAAAAAACAAAAAAAACACACACGAAACGCGTTGACCAAAACACTTTTTTTTTCTCTTATTTTCAAAGATTGTATAAAAACCCGCAACACTTTTGACATCAAAAATCCTTAACTCTAAAAAAAAAAAATAGCACCGGGGAGAGTGAGGAACCTTTACCGAGTACTAAAAAGGCTTTTCTGAGCTCCACCTCTCCTTACAACAGCGTTACAGACGCGCAGGAGGCTCCGGACCAGGGCCCGGCCGCTGCAGCCCCCAGGCAGCCCCCCCGGGCCCGCTCGCTCCCCTCCTCTTGGTTCGCTTTCCCCAAGTCCTTTCCGATTTTTTTTTCCGTTTTTCTTTCGAAGGGAGAGGAAGGGCCGTGAGGTGCGGCGCACGAGGTGACGGGTGCGGCTGAGCGGAGGTTACACGTTCACCTGCTTTGGAAGATAACGCTCCCAGGACTGAACGGCAGCAGGACGGGCAGGAGGGGCCGCCCGAGCCCCCCCCCAGCACCAGCAGAGCCCCCCCCCGATGTGGGACGGGTGCCGGGAGGTGCCGGGGGGGGGGCCTCGTCCCTGCGGGGTGTGCACGGCGGCAGGTTGGGGTGCGCTGCTGCAGCGCGGTCACTGGGGAGCACCGCACGGAGGGGGGGACTCAGGAGTGACCCCCAGGCAGCATCAGGAAAAACGCCTCGGCCTTCAGCTGGGATTTCAGCTGGGCTTCCCCTGCTGCAGAGCCCCGCAGGCGGCCTCAGCGGGGGGACGAGAGCAGGCAGCGGCCACGGCACAGCCCGGGCGCAGGGGGGACACCCGCGAGCCGCTGGGCAGAGAGGTAGAAGGAGCAGGGGGAGCCCTCGGTCCCCCGGGTGCCACAGACCCCAGGTGCGTGCGGCACCGAGCACCCAGCACTGCACCGGCTGCGGCTCGCCCCGACCAGCAGGGGGGCTGCAGGGCGAGCGGCCCCGGCGCAGGCACACGGGGTCCCGGTTAGGGCAGCGGCGCTGCCACGAAGCCCCGCGGTGGCCGCCCGCTGATGCTCAGCCCCGGGGGTCGCGGCAGCGCTGCCCGGTGATGCTCGGAGGGGCTGCGGTGTGGATGGCGGTGGCCACTGTGCTCTGTCCTTCCTGCCCCTGCAGCGCGTTCATTTGGGAAACGAATGCTCAGAGAACATTTTCCTCTGCGGACGCTAGAGCCCAGATCCTCCCTGCTCTGCTTACTCTTTAACCTTTCAATCCACTCAGCAGGATTTGGAAATGCGAGGAAAAAAATTGTAAATGCTTTGAGAAGGACGTAGTGAATATTCGTAAACTACAGCCAAACATAGAAAACAGTATCTCCCTGTAGAAATATTTTCTAACTAGAAAAGTAATTCTATCAGCTCACAGTTCAGTTTCAGCTACATTCAGGTCTAGGAGTCTCCACATTCTTATGTAATGCCTTAAAGCAGCAATAGACGTTAAACAAAATTAAAGTTTATCAAAAAGTCTTTTTTTTTTAAAAAAAAAATAAGATTTGGTTTGTGTATCCTGCATGTTCAGTGTACGTAACCTGACCAGGGTCCCTTACACCTGCTGCTGCAGTTTGGGGATTTTTTGGCAGTCATTTCAAGAGAGGTTTTGTTTGTTTAGGAAAAGCAATCAGCCTCTATAGTCCGCGTTTGTCTGCAGCACGCCAGCAGCTGCCTCCACCACTTTCTCCTCTTCAGCTCTGGGGTAAAATGGAATATTTAATGCTCTGGAGGAGACTTCTCGCCTCGTCAGTGATGCACGCAGCTTCCTGGGCTGGGTAATTAAAGCTCTTTTGTCCGTCATTTCCTACGTATCGCTGTCATCGGTCCCTTAAGGAAGGGTTACCCTGCCAGGTTCTTTGGTTGAAGTTCCCCCAGCCCTGCTGCAGGGCCGTGCGTCCTTCCCGCAGTGGAGGGACGGGGACGGGGAAGCCGCAGGGGCCCGCGGGAGAGACTGGCGGTCGCATCCTGCCCTCTCCCCCCAGGCAGCTGAGCTGCGTCGTTACCCGAGAGACGAGGGACGCTCCGCTTGCTATTCACAGGCAAAGTAATCCTTGAGCGGGGTGAAGAGGTGCTGGATGACGGGGATGCTCCAGGACCTCCCGAGCAGCTTCTGGCGAGCCCCGCGGCTGATGTTGGAAACGTCGGTGTAGTGGAGGGGGAAGCCAAAGATCCTGCGGAGCAGAGGCATGGGGTGATGCTTAGCAGCTGGCCCCACCAGCCTCCTCGCCTCTCGCCTCCCTTCCCCTGCCCAGGGCAGCCGGTCCCCACGCCTCGTGCTCCCGCAGGAGCCCCAGAGCACCCGCGGAGGTGCCCCTGGCAGAGCCGGCAGGGGCAGAGAGCCTGCACCTCCTGAGCCCCCGAGCCTGACCGACCGTCCCTGAGCACCGGTCACAGCTCACCCGCTCGGGACACTTCCCCACAGAGCCTCAACGTACAGCCCATCAGATGCAACACAAGTGTCCCGTGCTTTCCCGAAGCACAGCAATGAATTCACCTCACCGGAGGCCTCTTGTACAGCCTCCCCGGCTTCCCTACCGAAATACAAGAGACCTCGGCAGGCCGCTGCCCTCGGGGGCTGCAGAAGGCGTCCGATGCCAGAGCATCGCTGCAGGGGAGGCAGAAGCCCTGCGGCCCCGTGAGCGCAGCACGGCCGCGTCCCGTGCAAGAGCCAGCAGCCCCGCAGCGGCCGGTTCCCCCAGCACGCCTCCAGCAGAGCTCAGGCCGCTCAGTTAGAGGGAGATGCTGGCAGGGATTAAGACCCTGGGGTGCTGGCTCTTTTAGGACTGGATTACAAAAATAAAAGGAGAAGCAAAACTGAAGAGCCACCAGTAACGCCTCAGCCGAGAATCAGCACTAGCCTTGAATACTGGCCAGCGAGAAACAGACACCAAAAGGCTGAAGACAATAGACCGTTCCTGCTCCCTCCCAGCTCTGTGGCAGGTCCTCATGCAGCTCTGCCTTGCCCAAGGCCAACAAATCACCCCCGCGTGGCGCCGAGTTGTTGGAGGGCACTCGCCAAAGCTCGCACCCTGCTGCCCACTCCAGCCAGATCAGAGCGGCTCCTCCCAGGCACAGAGCAAGAGCTTTTACCCAGGGCATCGCCCATCCCGAGCCACCCAACGGCGACGTCGGGAGCCCGTGGGTCCCTCTGCTCCCCATGGGTGACCTGAGGCAGGGACACACAGCGCTGCCTGGCCGCAGCCTGCCCAGGGCTGGGAGCTGTGAGCCTCTCCCTGCTCCACTGCAGCAGCTTGAAGAATCCTGAGCACGATCTCCTGCGGCACCACTGGGACGGGGAGATCATGCTGGGGTTCAGGAGCAGAGGCACAGCACGGGTCTGTCCCGTGATGCGCACAACGGAGACCAGCGATGGCTCCTGCAGCCTCCTCCTCACCAGCTGCTAAGGAAGTGGCTGAACTTGCAGGAGAAGGTTTTGCATACATGCGTATGCATGTAAATAATAAAAATACTGCTCCCCAGCACAGCTCTTGCCGTGTGCACACCTCGCCCCACACGCCTGCTGCTCTCCAAATGCACGGGGAGCAGCTGTGGCTCTTCGGGTCCCAGCAGACCAGGGAGGTTTAACCCCAGCCCCGGCTGCCCCATCTGCCCGTGGCCACGGCAGGGAAGGGAGGAGGCAGCGTGGGAGCCTGCAGAAAGGACTTGCAAGGTCAAGACCAGAGGGCGATCCTGGCTGGTGCCTGTTCCCTGTCCACCGTCCTAAAGCTGGGCTCCCCAGGCAGCTGCAGCCTTCGTCACAGGGCACATTGCACAGGTTGTGCAGTGCCAGCCCAGTACCCCCAGCACCCGCCCAGTATCCCCAGTGCCTGCAATGCTTTGGGAGGAGCCCTGAGCCCCTGCCCACGCTGAGGCACCCGCGGGCCCTGCCCCGGCCACTCCACAGAGACAGCTCCGGGTCAGAGCCACGTCTCTACCAGCTGCGATCGGACCAAGCCCAGGTGCCACCTCCGTGACAACGGCTCGGTAGCTGCTATTTAACTTTCAAATCCCTACATGCCTCTGGCTCAGCTTTCATTAGCTTTAATTCCAACAAATATTGGCAATTTAAATATAAACATGGAAAAACACTTAGCATGAGTCCGTGTTTACTGGCTGAGGCCTCAAGAGTGCCAGAACTCCACCTTTTGCTGCTAGGAACGTGCGGTGCACAGGGCTGCCAGCGACCGGTTTACCCCCAGCCATTCCGCTGGGTTTTGAGGTGAGCTCGGGGCTGCTCCGAGGCGTGCTCAGGGCCTGGAGCGGCGCAGCCAGGCTCAGCCGAGCACCCCCATTTCTGGGCTCTCCCCTGGCAAACCCACGCTCGCGCTGACCCACACAGGTCACCCGTGCAGGACCCCCGCAGCAGCCCCCACCTTTCACAGAGGCGGGTGCACGCGTGCATCTCCAGGCCAGGGAATCCCGAGCACCCTGCTCACACCCAGCACGCTTCCCTCCGGAGGCTGCAGCCCTGGGGACAGGGACGCCGCTGCACTTCTCCCCAATTCTCATCATCGCTCGTTAGTGAGCACATCACCACCCGCTGCTCCCCGCAGGGAAATCGCACCGCCTGTGCTCCGGGGCGCAGGGGAAGGGAAGGCAAGCACCACAAAACCAAACCAAACCACGGCGAAAATTACCTGTTCATCCCCGGGAGGTTGCCCCAGAAATAGCGAGCTCTGTGGGTAGCAGATATCTTGATAGCGTCGATCATAACCGGGTTACACTGCAGCCCGAGAGAAGGGAGAACAAGTTAGGGGGGGGTCAGTGCACGTCTTCTGCTCCCATGGGTGTGTGCGGGTGCCCCGGGCGCCTCGAGCCGCAGGGCTGCGGCGCGGTGAAGGTGCAGCACGGCCCTGCCCTGCACGCGGGGTCCTTCCGCACAGCACCACGCTCCTCCGCCGGTCCCTGCGTCAGGCGACAGCATCGGGGCTGTGCCAAACCGCAGCCAAATGGCACAGCCTGGCCCGCTCAGCGCGACCCGGCACGCGCCCGGCTCCTGCGCCCTTCCCGAAGCCGCGGCGCTCCCTTACCTCCAGGAAGCGAGAGATGTCCCTCTTGTCGTTGACTCTCATGGCCACCACGTTCTCAAACATCCAGAAGAAGGGGCGCTCCTCGCCCGCCTTGGGCCGGGCGTAGTTGAGCAGGTGGTAGAACTCGAAGAAGAGCCTCCCGGTCCCTTCTGCACGGGGGGAAGCGGGAGTGCTGGGTGGGGACCGGCCGCGGCCCCGCAGGGGAGGCTGCGGCGGGGGCGTGGGGGCCGGCGGGCCTGGGTGGAGACAGCGTTTGGCAGGTGGCCGCCGTGCTCTGCGGCTCAGAGCGGGGCCGCCGCCACCACGGAGTGGTCAGAGACGTGCGGCCCCGGACCCGAGCATCCCGGGGGTACCCAGCCCTCGGGGGCGGAGCGGCCTTACCGTACAGCGCCTTCCTGGACGGGCTGACGAGGGACAGGTCGTTACAGGGGCTCCCGCCGATCACCAGGTCAAAGGGACCCCACTCCTCGATCTGAGCGGGCGGACAGACCCGGTTAGGAGGCACCAGGCGGGTGACCCTCCCCGTGTGGCCGCGGCACCGCCCCCCACCGTGCCCCCAGCGCTCACGTTTCTCTTGGTGATGTTCCGGACGTCGTGCACGTAGGTGATGTTGCCCTCGTGCCGCACGGTGCCCACGGCGATGGGGTCCTCGCAGATCTCGGAGGCGATGTACTTCTCCACCTGGATGCCCAGGTCCTTCAGCACCAGGTACCCTGCCCCGGGACACGGAAAGGGCTCTGAGGCAGCTCCGCTATCGTCGGCCTCCTCCGGGAGCACAGAGACCCGGCGGGTGCCGTCCCAGATGACTTCTGGGCAAGCAGCCCCCTTTTTGCTGTGTTCTGCCATTTAGGTTTGCTCCCAGAAAGCAGAACGGCCGTTCTGACCCAACTGAAGCCAAACCAGTGCCCTTGGGCACTCCTTGTCTTGTGGCCGGGTCCCCAGCACCCCCACAGCTCTTGCTTCTCAGTGTGCCAGGGCAGCCGAACAAAAAATTCCCTCCCCTTCCTTCCCCTGCTCCCTGCTTCCAGCCCCATCCAGCAGGAAGGGAGCTGCTGCCCTCACCCCTTCTGACGGGGACCCGCCTGTCCCTCGTCCCCCTCTCCCCACCAAGCTTTCCAAGACAGGCTCAAGGCTACGAAACACCCAGGGCTGCGAGCCCTCGGAACAGTGCTCTACCCGTGCCTCACCTGTTGCTATGCCGTCGAACAAGGAGAGCACTCTGATGGGTCTTCTCTTGGCTGGGGGCACTGCTGGGTAGATTTTGGGTGCGTCCTGCAATGGAAGACAGCAACGGATGAGTGGGACCAGGGCTGGGGGATTTTGAGCTGTCCCCGTGCCCTTGTCAGCCCTCTCCCCCCAAACCCAGCGTGCCAGGCTTATCCTTACGTATTCCTGTCCCTTGTCGCTGGTGAAGAAGTCCTGCAGGCGGGTGTTCCAGTCCTGCCGGCGCTGCAGCACCCCGTAGCTCCGCTGGGGCTGGCACATGTAGCAGTTCCAGGGCTCCTGCTCTTTTGCCTTGGCCGACGTCCCTCGCCCCACCAGGACCTCCAGACACTCTACGCAGAAGCACCTGCCCAAAGCACACCACCTCGTGCCCGTCACTGCCAGAAACCCCGTGGGGTCACCCCAGCCTCCCCTGCAGCCTCCCCTGCCATGCACCACAGCCCTATGCCCATGTTGCAGGATGCGCTTTGCAATGGTACCCTGGCATTTAGGGCTGCTGACAAAAGAGCTCCTGCCACCCTCACCGGGATCTATTCAGGTGCAGCCTGGCTCTGAGGGACAGACAGGCTGCATTAGGAGGTGCTGGTGGCACCGACCCACGCACAGCCCCGCTTCCCCCCAGCCCCGCACCGAGCACTGCAGGAGCCCCTGGGGGCACGGGGGTCCCACCTGCAGCAGCTGGCGTTGCTGCAGAGCAGCAGCTCCTTGCCCTCGCAGCAGACGGTGCAGTAGGACTGGTAGCCGTCTTCATCGTACATGTAGAAGAGCTCCAGGAATCTATCCTGGCAAAGGAGAGCCAGGAGGAGGGAAGGGCGAGGATCAGGATCCGTGCTCAGCGCAAGAACAGGGAACGCGGCTTCGCCCCGTCCCCCGTGCACGCCGAGAGCTTGGAGATGCGCACCCTCGGTGCTTCACAGGCAGCACCCAAAGCACGTGGGAAGCAGAGAGGAGAGCATGCAGAGGGACAACCCCGTGGTGGGTACGGGGTCCAGAACGGATTCCCCACCCCGCCCCATCCCGACGGTGCAGCTGGAGCCCCGCGCCCGCACCGCAGCCTCGCGCTCAGCCCCGGCACGGCGGCTCTTACCCTGCACGTCTGGCACAGGCCTCCCTCGAACAGCGGGTGGAAGGTGGCCGGGTTCCTCCTCCCGCAGGACAAGCAGCTGTCTGAGAGGCAGAGAGCTCCGCTCACCCGGGGCTCGGGGTGCTCCTCACCAGCGGGTGCCCAGGGCACAACCAGGCGCACCCACCCAGGGTGATGGGGCTCGGCGCAGGATCTGCGCCTCCGGAGCGGGGCTGGAAACGCCCGCAGGCTTTTGCCCCGCTGTGGGCAGGTCCTGGCCCAGCTGTGGCTCCCCCAGGGAGGATCGGAGCAGCTTGTCCACGAAAACAAGCAGAGGCCCGTGGATCTGCAGCACCACCCCCATTTCTGTGCGGTGCATTTCAGGAGGGACTGACGGGTTTTGTCTAGTGCTGCCCTCGGGCACCCACATCGTCCCCAGGCCCCTTCCCAAGACAGGACAGGCAAGCGATTACCTTCGAGACTCCCGCTGTTGTTCGTAACTTCGGAAACCATTTGCTCTTTATAAAATAAAATATACAGAAGTAGATTTAGCATTCCTTAACGTAACAAACTGGAATTGTGCTCTACTTAGAACTGACTTATTGCATTAAAACTGCACAGAGAAGGCAGGCTATGGGCATGTTAGAAATGTTGGGTGTACCCAGGGTGTACCTGCGAGCGGCAGATGGAGGGCTATGTCCCGATTGCTAAACCAACCCCGTTTGCAATGCCACAAAACGGAGGTGGTCTCCAAGGTGAGCAGTTAGGGGAGCCCAGCTCACCCTTTGGTCTGCCGGTGCCCTGCAGGGTGCAGGCGAGCGAAGCGAGACCACAGAAGCTTTTCCCTCGGGGAACCCCGCACAACCCACGCTCCTGCCAGCCCACGCCGCGCCCTGGTACCTCGGGTCTGGTCCTCTTCCACTCGCTGCTCCTTGTTGTTGTTGCAGAGGGTGGCCTTCAGCCTCTTGGTAGGGGGGCACTGCTCGAGGCACAGCACCTCCTCCGTGCCGTTCCGCAGGGCCCCGTTCTCTGCAAGGGACAAGGGACAAGGGACGGGCGGCTCGGTGGGGACGCCTCAGGGACGCCTCCTGCCCAGCCCTGCAGCCAGGTCCCACCTCAGAGCCCCACGGCACGGCCCCCGGGGGGTACATGGGGGGTACATGGGGGGATGGCACCACCCTGCACTCCAGGGGAGGGCATCCCTGCCCCGCCTGCATCCTCCTCCATCACGGTGCAGAAGATGGGTGCTGAATTCCCGCCCCTGCTCCTTTCCCTTTCCCATCCCAGCTTGTGCCCTGTGCCAAAAAGGCTCTAGGCTGGGGGAAGACCACCAAGGGAAGACCCAAGTGGGACCCTGCCCAGTATTTCCTCAGAGCTGGCAAGCTTCCTCCCATCCCCATAGGAGGGCTGGGTTCCTGCTGCTCTTCCCAGAGCCCACCGTCCCCAGGGAGCCACGGATCACATCTGATTTCCAGCAGCAAGGTTCCTGAGGGTGCTTTACAGGGTTTTCTGGCAAAGCTGCCCCAGGGCCACCCCAGCCAGGCCAGCTCCCCCAGGCCCCCACAGCGTGCCCAGCTCCTGCCCCTGCGCACCTGAGGTTTTGGGCGGCCGCAGCCCCTTGAGGCCCAGGGGCTTGAAGCCGGTGAGTGCCCAGTCGATCATGGGCTTCAGCTGCTCCTCCAGGGACTCCCCGGGGGTGGCTGCAAACGTCTTCCCTGACCGGCTCCGGGCAACCTGCCGAGACAGGAGGGGTGGCGGGGGCCACAGTGACCGGGGTCCGGGGTGACCAGTCCCCTCCGCTCCCTGTGCACCAGGCTGGGCTGGCCCCGGCACGGCAGCAGCTGCCGGATTCCTGCGCTGGGTGTGCCGTGGCCACGCTGGCCCCCAGCGAAAGGAAGCGAAGAGAAGGCACAAGAAGTGCCCGCAGGCTTGCGGAGCTGCAGCCAGGAGCATGGCTCATCCCCTGGATGGGGATCAGGCCCACGGGGCACTCAGTGCCAGCCCATCCTAGGGAAGGATCCCGGAGTGCCAGGCACATCCCAGTCATCAGCCCAGGACAAGTGTGCCCGGTGTGACACTGCCTGGCGTGACACTGCCTAGCAATTGCTCCCGATTCCCCCGGGGAAGCCAGGGCAGAGATCAGCCCCATGTCTGGAAACCTCCCAGCAGAAAGAGGCAGGTTTTCCTGCACACTTCTGTCCACATAACCCCAGCACAGATGGGGGGGGTGGGGAATGATTAATTGTGGATCGTGGTGTGGGCTCCTTTTGCTGAGAGCTCTCAAGGTGACTCACATGCATCATCCAGAGCCACCCCAAAGGCAAAGCCAAGCCACGTGCCATGGCAGAGCAGCGAAGCCCCAGCCCCCTTCCCGCAGCGCCTGCATGCACCAGGGCTCGCTGCTCGCAGCCGGTGCCCAACTTTCCGGCGGAGGCTCCTCTTCCTGCCCCCAGCCAGCATTTCAGTCGTTTCCTCAGCACTGAGCCCCCGAGGCAGCCACCCCAGGCCCCAGCCCTGGCCAAGCCCAGCTCGCTGCTCCCCCAGCCCCCGCGCTCCCCGCAGAGCCCAGCGCTTTGCTTTGTGCCCTCCCCAGCCGCAGACCCAGCTCTGCTCCGCAGTTACCTCCAGGGCATGGAATATGGCTCGGCGATAGGAAACCAGCTTATTAAACGTGGCAGAATTGAAATGCTGCCTAAAGGCCATCAGCCCCACCAGCTTGTCTGCAGAAACCTAGGACAGAGCGACAAAAGCTCAGCGTTGGGCACGGGCACGGCTCCTTCCTGTCCCCCATAGCACGGTGCCCTCGCGCCCTGCAGCGAGCACCGCTCTCGCGGGGAAGCCAGCGCCGGCTTTGCACCGAGAGCAAGCCAAGCTGCAGAGGGGAGGGGGGCAGAGGCATTGCACATGCAGCTAGGACGGGCTGTTTGCACCCTCTGCTGGCACCGCACCTCTGTCAGCGCAGCCGAGCGCCATAGCAAGGAGGGCTGCGGGAGGGCATCGCGCACCAGGGCAGGGAGCGACCGGGGACGCCTGGGACAAGCCAGGACAGAGCCCGCAAAGGGGCCAGGCGGGGGTCTGGAAGGGGATGGGATGTCACCCTGCCCAGCTCCTGGATCCCGCTGCCAGCCCACGGTGGGTGGTCAGTCGCTGGTTACTGGCACCAGAGCCAGGAGAGCACACCAGAGCCTGCGCTCCAGGCAAAACGCGGTGGGTCCCTGCCCTGGGGAGGCTGCAGGTGGACACGTGCACACCACTGGGCGCAAAAGCAGCCCCAGAAAGGGAAACAGGCTGCAGGAGGAGGAGACCTCGGCCTGTCCCCAGCCAGGAGAAGCAGCAGGCTTACCTCGGAGAACTTCCCGTCTCCAAACCACTGCACCCATCGCATGCCCGAGACCGCCTGGCGCTTGGACGTGGCTCTGTAGGAGACGACGATCGCCGGCCACCAAGAGAAACCTTTGATCTTTCCCCAGACGAGTTCCCCAATTCCAAATTCCTTCCCGTCCTGAAAGCAAAAGATAGAACAGATAAGCAAAAGAGCAAGCACCCACCCATGCCTTATCCCTGCACGCCGCCAGCCCTGTGCCGAGCCTGGCACGCCGGCACACGCTGCCTGCTCCGTCCTGCACCCGCAGCCGTGCGTGCCCACTCCTGCCTGCCCTCGCGGGGTCTCTGCAGGCAGCACAGAGCCCATTCCTGCGCTCACACAAGCCAGGAGTGAGGAAGCTCCTCCAGCTGCACCACAAAGGGCTTGCAGTCCCAGGGAGGGGAACGGGCAAGGCAAGGGGGCAGCAGCTCCCGAGCAGCACAGACATTCTCTCCCGAGCCCTGAGCCCACCGGTCACGTTTGTCCAGACAAACTCGGCTCCTGAGCTGCCATGCATGGCCCGTGCTGCCGGAGATGCAGCCCGGGATGCCGCGGGTCCCGCCTGGCTTCAGGGGCTTGGTGTTCTCTGGGCTCCCGAGCAGCTGAGGCAGCTCCTTGGCTCAGCAGAGCCCCTCTCGATGGGGCCACAAAGCAACCCAGGGAGAGGGCAGCCCCCCGCCTCTGCTTCCCCCAGGGCAGAACAGAACACAAGGCAGAGCTAAAACCGAAAGAGAAGGGCTGGGGAAGCTGGTGAGACCATGCCAAGGGCCTCCAAGCTGCAGCTCAGCAAGGAACACGCCGACAGTGCTGGGACCAGGAGTTCTGCACGGGAGCTGAACGCTCCTTGGAGCTTTGTTCTGCAATTAGGCACCTAATTATGCAGCAAAACGCTATTGCCCAATTCCTGCACGTCTCAGGCCCTGCCCCGACGCCTGCAGGCACTAAATCATTCTGCAGCTCCAGCAACTTTGTTCCCCTTCAGCATCTCCCGACAGAACCACTTTCTGCCCGTCTCCGCGGGGCACGGCTCCCAGCCTAGCGCACGCCACGCTCGGGGGCTGTTGGCCGCGCTGCAGCACGGCACAGACAGCTCAGTGCAGCGGCGGGGCCCATCCTGCCACAGGGGACGGGGATCCACCACCCTCCCACCGCCCAGCACACGGGGAAGGGGAGGCACACAGCGGCGAGGCTGCGGAGCACGCAGCCCCCCGTACCTGGTACTCCAGCGCTATCCCCGCCTCTCGGCTCTCCGGCTCCTCAGCCGCCAGCTCGGCGGAGCCGTTCTGGCCCTCCTGGGAGCTGCTCCCCGAGAGCGTGCTGCTGCTCTGCGACGAGTCCCGGGAGTCGTCCTCCGTGAGGTCGATGGTGGTGAGGACGGGCATGGCCGATCGCCTCCTGGAGCTCTGCGCGGGGGAGCGAGGTGTGAGCACCCACGGGGAACGTGGAGGGTGCAGGAGGGAGCAGGTCCCTCACCTGCCCCTGCAAACGGCACGTCCCCCCCCCAGCCTCTGGAGCCAGGGACCGGAGAGCAAGGGCCAGGGGCACTGCTGCGGCTGGGAAAGGATGGGAGGAGAGGGCCCAGGACTGGGCGCATCTACGGGAGCGCTGCTTTTGTTTGTAAGACACGCAGACAGCAGGGCAACTCTTGCTCTCTTCCCTTCTCTCTCCCCAGTCCATCCCAGGCAGTCAAAGCACCCAGCACAAAGCAGGAGCAAACAATAGCACACACACGCACCGCCTCAGAGGGAAACTGAGGCACAGGGCAGCTGCAGTGTGCCCAGTCAGCCACCCGGCCGCACGCAGCAGGACCACGCACGTCCCCGGAGCCCCGGGAAGCCCTCGCCCTGCAGGGCCCTCACCCGCAGCGGCGTTGGCAGGTCCCTGAGATTCTCCTCGCTGTTCGTTTCCTTGATTTTCATCTCGTGCCGGGTCTGCCCTGCCTGGAAGATGAGGCGGACAGGAGGCTTCTGCCTGAGGCTGCTCTCCCAGCCGGCGCTGCCCCGAGGCCGCATCTGCAAGCGGAAACAAAGAGGTCCGTGGCGTGGCCGCCTGCAGGGCGTGAGTGGCACGTGGGGACAGGGACAGGGACAGCAGCGGGGACAAGGGCCCGGGGAAGGCAAGAGGAGTGCGGTCGGCTGCAGGAGGCCCCCGGGGTGCAAGACCCTGCCCTTCACTCTGTACTCTGCAGCAGCCCCCCTGCGCCAGCCCGGCACCTCACTGCCCCGCGGCAATCCCCAGCACCCCGCGTGCGGGTAGCAGCACCAGCGGCCGCTTAAATCAATTCGTGTTTCCAGGCATCGTGTGCATCCTCGGCTGTATTCTCCCCCTTCTCCCCTACAGCCACAGCAGCACAACAGAAAGCAGCGGGAGGCAGCGGCTGGGAGAGCCGCGGGCGCCGGGCAGAGCTCACACAGCACCCTGCTCACACGGGGCTGTGCTCGGTCCCGCAGCCCAGCCCTGCGGAGGCTCCGAGGGCAGCTTTTCCTCTGTGGTTTGCAGCAGCCGCAGTTTACAAAACAGTCTAAACCAGGCATGCTTCCGGCATCCGGCGTAACAGTTTCAAAATGAAATGAGATTTTGCAGTGGGCTTTGCTAGCGAGCAGCCCCTGAGCCCAACGTAGTGGGAAAGCAGAATTTTCACCCAGCTGAATTTATGGCTCTCTCTTTGGGAAGCTTCATAGTCACAGGCAGATCTCCAACCTTGGGGTTTTATTTCAAAGTCAAGACAATAAAGCCAGAAGGCAAAAATGCTTCCAGACCCTAGAGGTTTGTCAACCTAGTAAACAAAAGGGAGGGGGAGCAAAACTGGGATCCAGCCCCCCAGCTGCTAAAACCAGGCCACCCTGAGAGTGGGAGCCACGAGATGTTTCTGTCCACCAATACAGCAGACTTTTTAAGGAAAATATCCGCACAGTAAGAAATTAAGACTGCTGCAATACATAGCGGGCATCACTACACACATACCACACCCTCCTGCTGCTGCTGACATAATGTAAATCACCTAATTTCAATATGAAAACAAATATTATGCTTGTAAATGAAAAATGCATCTGCTATCGGACCATTCCCTGGCACTGCACACGAGAGCCACAGCAGCAGGACCACGTTCCCAGTTAAGACGGGAGGGCGAAGGCCCCGGCCGTGACGCTGGCACCAGCTGCCCCCGCAGTGTGTGGCTGCCCGCGGGCAGCAAGACCTCGCAGCAGCCTCGGCGCACACTCACCTCCTGTGCCTCCGAGAGCGCGAGCGGCCAGGACAGGTCCTCCTTGGAGAGTTCCTTGCTCACCCTCTTGTTCTTCAGGGTCGGCAGTCCCAGGCTCCCAGCGTCTGCACGAGAAGCCAGAGCAGGCTCAGCTCCACGAGCCGTCCTGTGCCTCTGCCCGTGAGAGCAGCCAGTCATGACCTGAAGAGACTGAAATCTTGCAGAACCATGGCTGAGAGCAGAAGACAAGTGGCCTCCTCGAAGCTGCCATGGTTGTGCTGCCACCACAGCAGTCCCAAGCCCCAGACCTGCTCTAAAATCTGCCAGGGACTTGAACAGCAAGTACAGGGATCTTACGGATCTTTGTGTTTCTGAAGCTCAGAGGAACAATGAAACTGTGCACCTGCTATTCAGGGCTTCATCAGTTCATTTAAAGCACTTTCTGAAAGAGGCAGGTTCTGCCATTCCCTCCAGCAGGGCAGAGCTTGGCAAAGAGCAAGTGGCTTCGCTGGTGCTGCCTGGGCTTCCCTAGGGCCAAGGGCCAAAGCATCCTCCAGGCATGGCCCCACCAACCTCGGTTTCTATTCCCTTCTAAAAGCAGAAATCTTCCCCTGACCTCGTGAGTCCAAGAGCCAGGATCTGGGGACCATGCCCAGAGCATCCCAAACCCAGGACACATCCCCTCCGTGGCAGCAGGCAGCTGGGACATCCCCAGCCCCGCTCACCCGGGCACGGCACAGCGGGACTCACCCGGAGCACTGGGCTTCCCGTTAGCCTCCAGAAGAAGGGCAGGCGTGTCTTTAGCAGCATCCGTGCAGTCCCCGTTGAGGCGGATCAGCCCTGCCCTGCAGTCCGCCTCATCCCGGCTGTGGTTCTCCTTTTTCATGGTTGCCTGTGGAAGCATCAGTGGAGAGGAAATTCAGCCACCCAGAAAGCCCCCCGGAAAGGCAGAGCAGACTGCGTGCGCTATCCAAGCCAGCCACAGCTTATTCCCTTGGCAGCTCCCCTAAAGCACCCAGGGGGCAGGCAGAAGGCTCTGGTTGGAGATGCATCTGGAAGTGCTGGGCGCTGATGAGCACCTGGACAAAACCTCCCCAGGCACGGCCCTGAGGATCCACCAGCTTCAGCGAGCAGAGGCCCCAGCCACAGCCCACTCACATCCTTCGGGAAGCGCCGGGGCTTTTCCCCAGGGCTGGCCCACTGTGGCCGCTCGGAGCCCCCAGGCTCCGGGATGTTCCTGCCCCCACGGCCACCAGCCTCACCGTGCTCCCACCACCCCACAAACCTGGCAAACCCAGCAGCGGGGCAAGCGGTTACAGAAGCGGGTAGAGCAGAGAGCAGGACACGGGGGAGCAAAGTCCTGGCGCCTGCCGCACGTTCAACTCCCCTGAAGGCCAAAGGGGCCTGGCTGCAACAGGCTCCAGGCAGGAGACGCAGAACCCGCCTCAGGAGATGGGCCTTCCCGACACTGAAAAAGCAGCAAAAGCCACTTACACACGTGCAGGGCGCGTGGTGGGGAGGGCAGCAGGCGTGCAGGCAGCACCCACGCAGGGACGGTGCCTCCTGTCCCCATCACAGCCCCAGTGCTCGCCTCCACACCGCTTAGACCAGACTGCAGCCCCAGCAGCTCCCAGAGCCGAGCTGGCCGTGGGCACGCCAGCTGATGCAAACATCTGCATTTACGGGCATTTGCACTTTTGTCGGCCACTCGGGCACTCGCTGCTCTTCACACGGGGACACGCAGCTCTGCGCAGCAGTGCGGCCGGTCGATAACCTCCCCGTGACTGCTGTAATGATGTTTTCGAGCCCACAAAGCCAAACCCGCTGGGCATTTCTAGGCAGAGCGTCTTTATGCGCAGTCTGACCCCAAAAGAGCAGAGCAGAAACCAGCCCAAGGCGGGCGTTTCCAAACATTCCCACCACCGAAACCTCTCCCACCTCCCCACGCCGCCCGGCACCCTCTGCCCTGGCGGAGCAGCCATTTCGCTGCCGCAGCTCCGCAGGCCGCGCACGGCGCTGTGAAGCGAAGGGTTCCTGTCCGCGGCCGCCCGGCACGGCTCGGGCACGTCCCCTCCCCAGGCGTACCCCCTCCCCGGGCACGCTCCCCCCACCCACGGCCAAGGGCAGCGCTGCCTGCGCCCCGTGCCCCCCGGCCGCCTGCCCCGGGGCCGCCCGGCCCAGCCCCGGCGCAGATAAAGGCTGCCCAGGCGCTCCCCCGGGAGAGGTGGGGCCGCCTCGCCTGCACCCCGCCGCCTCTGCCTTCCCTCGGGTGCCCTTCCTGGATCCTGTTTTCGGAAGCGGGAGCTCCCAGACTCTCCCAGAGGCACCCAGGGCTGCGCTAACGAAGCTGCCTCATTGCCGGGCTATGGATCTGTGCTGCGACTTGCCCCTTCGCCAGCACAGTCATTTCAGGAGCACGTAACGCAGCTCGACGAGCTACGGAGCGGTCGGCTTTACCCCTCTCCAAGGCCCTTTGAGGAAGGGAAGGCAGCCCCCCCCCCCCCCCCCCCCCAGCCCCACACAGACCCCAGGCCCCGGCCCCACCGCCCCTTCCCGGCGCTCCCGCTCTCGGCATCGGCTCCAACTGCTTCGCTAACAATTGAGATTTCTGCTTTGAGATCATCTGTCAGCACCTCTGGCAAACAAAGACCAGTCGGGGTTTGATGTTTCAGATGCAGAGGGCTGCGTTAAAACCCTGGTAAAATCCAAAAGTGAGCGAGGGCAGGTGGCCGCCCGGCACCCACCTCTGCACACCGAGACCCCGGCTGCACGTGTCCCCCCCGCCCGCCCGAGGCACGGCTCCTTAACAAAGGGACGGGAAGGAGGAAAATGGCACCGGCAGAAACCTAAAGCTGAGTAAGCCCCTACAGCTGTGTGCAGAAATCCCGCTGCTGCAGCACATCTGCTCCAGACCCAGCGAACAATTCCTGGGAGCTGCCCAGACTCGCCGGGCTGCCCCCGGCTGCCCCAGACCAGGCTCCCGGCCCCGGCCCCGCGCTCCCTGGCCCCGGATGCCCCCGGACGCAGCAAGGCGCCGCGGCACGGCGGCACCAGGCCGGCTGCTGGAGGGGCTGCTCCCAGCCCCAGCCTGCAGAGAGCAGGGGCAGCGACCACGGGCAGCAGCGATGCTGCCACAAAATCCAGCACATCTCACTCAGGAGTCCATACGGCAAGGTGGGACAGGACACACTGCTCTCCTCTCGGCGTGGGAGCACAGGCGAGGGACGGGAATAGCACTAGGCTAGCGTGGCTGTTAAGGTCCAGGGAGGACAGCAGCAGGCATGGCCTCCTCCCAGCCCCACTTGCGAGCCCTGCTAAACATCCGCAGAACCACACCAGGACCTTGAGGGGAACCTCGCCCTCGGCCCTCCCTCAGGAGCCCACCTGGGAGAGAGCCCAAGCACAGGAGTTTGCAACTTGCACCCCAAAATGGCTTTTCCTTTCTCCTGGGGCTGCGCAGGGCCAAGCGCTGCAGGTCTGCAGGCAGTGTGCTGCCCCCGCCAGCCCCGCACTGGCCACAGCCACCAGGTGAGCCCACGGCAGCAGGGCCACTACATCGCTGCGAGGGGCCAGCACAGCCACGGGGAGGGTGACGCAGCGGCCACCTCCCATCCCACCCCACGGGAAAGGTAACTCATGTGGCTGCGCTGCGGGATGCGCAGCCGGGACTCCAAGCACTTCCCATGTGCCTGGCTCAGTTCTGCTGCCTGCACAGGGAGCTCCAACTTTTTCTTTTGCCCAGTTATAAAGTGGAAAAAGAGTTATTACATCGACAGGACGCAAGCTGGAGGACTCTGCCAGTCCACGGGCCTGGCTGCAGATGCAGGCACAAGCGCAGACATCTCAGCTCACCAGGTACGGGCAGGGCCTGCAGTGAATGCATTGCTTGCTCCATGCACTTCTCCAGCTGCACAGACTGGGATCGCTCAAGGACATCCCATCACTGTCCTCTGATATGCAAGCAGGAAAGGGAACATTATACCACAACCAAACTGCAAAGCTAGTTAAATGCTTGGTTTCCAAAAAATCTTCCCCTAGGCAGCAAATACCCATCCCTTCTCCTCTTACTGCTGGCTTCTGCACCGAGCCACGAAGCTGCGCACCCGAGACTGCCCACCCTGCTGGTGAGGGCAGCCCAGCGGGCAGCTCCCGCAGCAGCCGCAGTCGTCGCGAGCCTCACCACCTCCTGCTCCAGAGCAAGGCTCAGCTCTTTGTCATTGCCTCCCCTCACAGACACACACCAACATGTGCACACAGGGCATTACGAAAATAATAAGAAACAGAGCACTCCCCTCACATGCTTCTCTCTCACGGGGGGAGGAGAAAAACAGCACCAGTGTTTGCATTGCTTAATGCACTACAAGCATACAGACATACGCTACGGCGATACAGCTCGTAGAAGAACCCCTGAAGAATGAAATAATCCAGAATTCCAGCTCGGATGTTTAAAGCTCCCTGAGAGGCTGGCGCTAGCTGCAGCCCATGACACTGCCTCGGTGACCAGGACATTCCCTGCAGCGATACCCCATGGAGACAATGAACCCGCTGACTCCGGATCCCGCCCTAGTTTTGCAATACCAGTTTCTTTAAAGTTTGCCAAACTGGTTAAAGACCATGCCATAATGTTAACTGCTTAGAGAGCCTGCTGGCCGCAGGATGCCCGCGCGCTGCCCGGCCAAGCTCACCGCAGCCCGGAGGTGCAGAGCCTCTGCGCTCACCTGTGAAGCATCCTGGTGAGGCTCAGCCTCCCGGCCCGGCTGGCCTCGGGGACCAGGGCAGCTCCCCTGGCCCAGCCTGGGCAGCTTTCAGTTTTACCTTCTTGAGAAAACAGAATCGCCCTTATCAGGTCCGTTTCCCCAGTAGGTGGAGAGATTGCAGGGGAGACAGGCGGACTTTGCCTCCAGACAGGGGCATGCATATCAAAAGGCTGGAGGAAAGCATTTTACATGATGGCTGGGATGGCAGCCATCACCCAAGCCCTGTTTGAATAACAAAAAGAAATAAAAGACCCCAATGGCCGGGGCTAGCTCCCTCCAGCCCCGGCTCCTGACGAGGGCTCTGGGCTATCACACACACAAATGGCCTTTAACTGTCCCCAAAACCGAACATTTCCCTCTAATCCTGCGAAGAAAAGAGTCGCTGGGTTGGCAGTTTAGTAAGAAAGGGAGCCCATTTTGGCAGATATGCTCATTAAAAGGCCAGCCTCTCCCCTCCCCTGCCCTGTTTCCTGTGCCTGGCCCCTCTCCCCGCTCAGGCTCTCCCTCCGCACGCCCGGGCTCCGGCACTTCCCTCCATTTTCCCCCCCGTTTCCTTTGCTGCCCTCCCAGCCCCGCCGCGCTCCCCGCCGCACCGCCGCAGCCCTTTTGTGGCCACCCCCGGGGTCCAGCAGCACGTCGCCCCTTCGCATTCAGTGAAGCTTGGTTGAAAGAAAAGAAACAAAAAACAAACCGGCCCCTCCTCTCCCAGTGAAGACCAGGCCTGAGAAGTCTCCTGGGCAGCCACCATCACAGCCAGCCGCTGCTCCAGCCGCTCTAGGCTCTTTACCATGCTCATCTCGGTCTCGTCCTGCCGAGCCGAGCCGCGCCGGCTCTGCCGAGCCCCCTGCCCGGGCCGGTGCTGCCTGCGGGCAGGGCCGGGGCCACAGGGGCTCCGCCGTCGCGCAGGTGGGTCTCGGGTCTCGCTGGGCAGCGGAGTTCCTCCGTCCGGAGCGGCTACTGCATCATCGTTCCCCTGCACAAAAGGAAATAAAGCGATGACAACGCCACCTCGCTGTCCCCGTCTCCCCCCCGCCGGCTGCTTCCAGCAGGGCACGAAGCTCCAGCCCCTCCCAGAGCCCAGGGCCAAGACCCCCGCACCCCTGCCTCGCTGCCCCATCACTTGCTTGGAACCTAAGTGGATAGAGGCAGAAAGGCAAAGCTGCTGCTGGGGCAGCGATCCCAGACACCTCGTTCCTCCTCCTGGCCCATTCCTCTGGATGCAGCATCACCGAGAGCTCCCGGGCCCCCGCCCCGGGTGCCCACCGCTGGCCCCCGGCACTCCGGGGGCTTGTGCCCCCCTCCGGGGCCACCCCGCGCCCCCCTGCGCTTCCCCGATGCGCTCCCCTCCCCTGGTCCGCCTGCGGAGGAGCTGCTCCGGGCTTGGCGGGGGGAGGATGAGGAGGAAGATGAGGAGGAGGAGGAGGAGGAGGCGGCGGCGTTGCCCCGGGCTCACCCGCTCGCCCCCGCCGCTCGCCGCCGGCTCGGCCGGTGCCCGGCAGCCCAGCGCCCCCCGGCTCCGGCCGCCCGCTGCCCTCGGTGCCCAGCCCGGGGGTGCCTTCACGCCTCAGCGCCGGCCGGGAGCCGCCTTCCTGCGAAAAGAGAGAAGGAGAGGGATGATGTCCTGACAGATCGCCGGCCCGAGGAGAGCAAAACAAAGGTGTTCCTGCCCTGCACGCCGGTGGCACCGCGGGCTCCCGGAAACCCTCCCGGCTGCTCCCGTGCCCGCGGGGAGCCGCTGCCCACCCCCGGGGCCCCGCCGAGAGCCGGGCCGGGCATTCCCCGAGCCCCCCGCCCCGAAGCCAGCCCGTGCCGTGCCGCCGTCGGGGGCCTGGGGCCCCGCGGCTTTGCCGCGCTCCCGCCGCAGCCCGGGGCTCTCCGGCGCCGTCGTCCCGACATCGCCGGGCTGCGGGGGAGAGCCCGGCAGGAGACCCCTCCGTGACAGCCCCGGGACGGTCCCGGGCTCCGCCGGGATCTCGCCGAGTTGCGGCAGGAGCCGGCAGGGCCGGGCGGCACCGGCGGGGAGGGAGCGACCGGGGCCGGGGCGAGCCCCTCGCCGAGCCCCCCGCCGGCCCGCCCGGGGGCCGAGCGCCGGCAACAAGTGGCGGCGGAGCCCGCTGCCCCCTCCCGCCGCCCGCTGCCCCCTCCCGCCGCCCCTGCCCCGCGCCGCCGGGGCGGCAGCGCCGCGACCCCCGGTAACCGGGCGCGGGGCGGGCGGCCGGAGCCACTCCCGCAGGACCCGGTGCCGCGTCCCCGCCCGGCCCATTGTCCCCCGCCGCCGCCGCGCTCAACAAAGCCGCCCACGAGGATGCGCCGCGGCTCCGGCCCCGGTAGCCCCGGTAGCCCCCGTGGCCCCGGTGGCCCCGGCCTCCCCCCGCCGCCGCCCCCGCCCCGGTGCCCGGCCCCGGGCTCACCTGCGCCGCGGCGGGACGCGCCGTCCAGCGGGGCCGCGCCGCCGCTCGCCGCCGCCCGCGCCCCGGCCGGCCCCCGACAGCCCCGCGCTCCGGTTACATGGCGCTTTAACCCTGCCCGTGCTGGGCAGCCCCTCCTCCTCCGCCGCCGCCGCCGCCCCACGCCGCCCGGCGGGGGAGGGGAGGGACGCGGGGCCCGCACCCCCCGGCCCCCGCCGCCGCCCCCGGGCCGCGCATCCCCCGGGGCCGCGCCGTGCCCCGGAGCCCGGCACCCCCGGGGCTCCGCACCCCCGCCGCGCCTCCGGCGCCCCGCGGGGCCCCGCATTCCAGCGGTGCCCCGCGCCCCCGGGGGCTCCCCCGCTCTGCACCCGCGGGGCTCCGAGCACCCCCCGCCGCTCCGCAGCGGAGCCCCCGGGGCAGGCGGAGCCCTCGGCCCGGCCGAGCCGCCCCGTGCCCGCGGCTTTCCATCAGCACTCTGCCCCTGGGCGCGCACCGCGGCGCGGACAGACAAAGCGGCGCAAGTTTTACAATAGTTCTTCGTTTGTTTGTTCTTCCCCTTCCCCGTACGGAGGCGAGCACTTGCGAGGGCCGTGCTGGGGCCGAGGAAAACAGGCTGCAAGTCCCCTGCCCGAGACAAAGCATCCGGAGCCCACGTGGGGTATAATCTTCTCCGCTCGCTTGTTATTGCCTCTAGGTACAGCAGAAAAGTGTGTATCAGGAAGAAGAAGGAATATTATTATCCCGCTGTGATAGAAATAAACTTTCAAGGCCAGGAGTAAAAATGAGCTAGCCAAAGCGGCAGCAACCTGTGGGAAGTGCCTGGACCGACCCACAGGCCCGTACAGCAGGTTCCCCGCAGCACCCCTCCAACCGTGCAAAGCACGAGCATGAAAAATGTGGCTGCATGTGCATAAAAAGCCCTGCAAGTGAAAAGAGAAGGAGCTGAGAAATCTGGTCTGGATAAGCCTTTGGGAACGCTGCAGATTACAGCTCAAATAAACACACGGCAAATAAACCTAAAGCTAATTTGCAGCTCTGTTGTCTAGACTAAAACCAAGCAAACAGATTTTACTCCTGTTTGGTTTTCCAAATCTGGAAAAGCAAAATGCTTCTGTGGGTTGCACTCAGGCAACTTTCTAGGCCGCTGTTAAGAGCAGAATTAGCCCTTGCTTCAGGGATCCACAGGCTCCTCTCCCTTTCAAGGGAAACCTTGCTGCTGCTGTTGGCCCCACTGACCTGCCATCAATCTCCCACCCTGTGGAAACACCCTCTTTCTCTCTCTTCCCCTTGGTTATCATTTAATTCAGGAGAGCACTTCTGTGCATACTGTTTGGAAAAGGCATGGTACCAAACAAAGCAGCTCCGAGCAGATTATGAGCTAAACCCTGACCCTTTCCTCTTTCTCTGCTACACACAGCCACAGAGAGATGCTGTGAGTTTATTTCTTAACTGTCAAGAGAGTTTGTGTGTCATTTTACGGGAGAAAAAAAAAAAAAGGTTCCTCTAAAGGGGATTTCATACTGAGGCTCCCTCCAGGCATTTCTGGCACCCTGCATCAGGCCCCCAGCTGAACGAGGCCCTGCTGACCGAGGGCTTGCAGCCCGCAGCCTGTGCCAGACCGGTGCCGGAGCAACCGCGGCACCTCTCCCACCAGCCTGAGGTTCACCATGGACAGGAGGGGGGATGTGACTCTGGGAACAAAGCTCCTCTGCTCTGTCACCAGAGCATCCGCGAGAAGACGTGAAACATGCCCAGGTGTTGGCTACAGGAGCAAGGAGCAGGGGCTGGGGACAGGCAGAGGACGCAGCGCACCGTGTCCTGGATGCGTCCCCGCTCTGTGGCAGAGTGGCTCTCCCACCGGCCGCAGAGCTGGACCTGCCCGGTGCTTCTGCAGGGAATCATTCCAGCCAGAACCACACTCACACCTGGCTGAGCTTCCTCCGCCGTCATTTCGAAGCAATGCAGCCTGTGATGGACCAGGTGAAAGCCACCAACTGCCTCCATCACGACAGAGTCAGACAGGACTGGTAACATCCATCCACGTCAGAAGTGACTCCTCATCCTCACCTTCCACTGTGGATGCTTACCAGCATCCATGCCAGCCCTTCCTCACGTAACTCAGCACTCCTGGCCCTGAATCCTCCTCCCCACCAAAGGCTACTCAGCTGCTGCCTTCTCTGCAGTGTCCCCGTGTTATGGCACCAGTCCCAGATCCTGTCTGTCCGCCTTATTCTCTACCTCCAATCCTCTTCCTTAAAGTTCTCTCTGCTGTCCTGGCCAGGCAAACCGATACTGCTTCCTCCCCAGTGCTCACCTGCTGTCTCTTACTTTGCACCAAAGTGTTTGGGTTGGAAACTGCTCTGTGTTTCGTAAGCAGCATGCCTGGAGATCCTAGACAAATAAGGCAATTGAGCAAATACGTTTTATTACCTACAGCCTTCAGCAGTGTAACCTCATAATTTCTGGAGACTGTAGGTCCCAGATTCCCAGACCCCAGTAAAGGCTCAGTGTTTGCTTTGTCTTCCAACAAGTAGAGAGAAGCACCAGCGCCATGAAATCTCCTCAGACTGCTGCAAGCTCTTCTAGTGGCCCTGAGGCAGGGAGCACGCTGAACTCTTCCTTTCACTGAAGGCAGCAGCAGTGCTCCTACTGACTTCAGGCTTGGGGGTTTCCCGTGCCGGCGTGCAGACACCGCACAACACAGCAGCTCCTTCCTCGGGCCGCAGCTGACATCACTTTCATTGCCTGTTACCCTTCAGTGCAAAACCCCACCTGAGCACATCTCCTGTGCTCTGTGAGCTGGCTCCACGCTCCGTGCCGGAGACCTCGCCCCAGCCCTGTGCTGGCCCCAGCCCTGTGCTGGCCCCAGCCTCCACACCAGCTCCACCGGCTCCCCCCCCGCTGCTCAGCCTGGGCTGCTCTGCAGGGCCCGTCCGCTCCTCGCCGCGCTCCCTGGAAAAGCTCCTGCGCCCCCAGCTTTGCTGCTGAGCACGGCGGGGAGCCACGCTACAGAGCAGCGCCATGGCGGAGCTCAGGCTACTGAAAGCAAGGTCTGTCCCAGCTGTCGGAAAGCCTCAGCCCGCTGCCACATGTGGGAGCAGAGCCTCCAGCCGCCCGTGTAGCTGGGCTGCCTTCTCACATCTGCGGGGAATTGGTGTTTACACGGAGATAGGAAGTGTTATCCCGCCTACATGGAGTTTCTAGCCCTTCCTGTGGGCTGGCCAGGACCACACGATACAACTCTCTAATAAAAATAAGGTTAAAAACAATTATCATCTGTGCAACCAGAACATCTAGAAAGATTGCGGCAACCAGCGTGTAAACTTCAAATGAGAAAGCACACAAAGAGAAGTCTTCAATGCCTCTGTAACAAAGCTGGCCACAAAATCCTCTTTTTCCTAGAAAACAGGATGCGCCTGCTACAGCCCAACCTGCAGAGACGAGCCCCCCCCCCAGCCCGCACGCAGGTCTCTGAGCAGCAGGGTGGCGGCGGGCAGGGTGCCACCACCAGAGCCCCTCGCGGGCTGGGCTCCCCCCCTGCTCCTGGGCAGCCCGGCGGAGGAAATGTTTCACCCAGCCACCAGGCAAGTGCACGGCAGGGCCCAGCAGAGCTTCCAGCCCCAACCTCTGCATGGGGTACTTGCAATAATTTACTCCTGTAACGACACTTCCCTGGGAGTACAGAGTGTGACAGGAGAGAGGGAGAGGCACTGAAATGCAGGAGAAACTGAAATCCTGATCTCAAAGGCATCACTTGGGTCAGCCTCTGTAGGAACAGAGCTCCCCCCCCCCAGCAGTGTTTCAGCTGGGCAATATCCATCACAACAGCAGGCAGGGAAGTTGCAGCATTCCTCAGCTCTCTAGACAGATGCTCCCCCAAATCCACACAGCCTGGAGGGAGACGCAGTGCATCAGCAGAATAAACAGAAGTCGTGGTCCTGGTGGGGTGAAAGGCGCCTGGGTGCTACCTGTCTCGTTTGTACTCTCTCACCCTTCTTCCTGGGCCTTCCTCCAGCCCGCAGAGGCAGGCAGTGCTCCCACGCCAGGGAGGTGCTCCAGGGCTGACCGCGGAGCGACTGTGAAGTGCTCTGAGAGCTTTGGGTGGAAAGTGGCAGCAGAGAACGGGACAGTGACACCCAGGATTTGATCTCGGGGAACGTGTCTGCCCAAGGTAACTTTCTCCATGTGCTGAAGAAGGCCAGGCAGGAAGCTCCTCAAGTTGGACAGGTGAAATGAAGCTGAAAAATGCCTCTTAAGAAGGGCACATCAATCCTGTAGCTCATTTTGGAGTGCACCATTTTAACACCCTATTTCCTTGTGTGTCCCCCCCCAAATTGCTCTTTGTTGCTGCTTTTACTGCAGTACTCGTGGTGGACAAGAGCACCTATCTGTAACACACAGATGCCATCCTCAGCCTGTCCTCAGCTCGGGGGAGCCCATCAGTGACACGCTCTGCATGAGAATGGCCCCGCTGCAGCGCCCCGCTGAGCAGCCCCAGCACCCCGCACCCACCGCAGCCTGGAGGGGGGAGCCCGGGGGCTCCGCAGGCACCAGCCCTGCCCTGGCACATAACTCGCCCACGCAGGCACCCTGTGGCCTTCTCTCTTACTGGAGTAAGTCCTTTCTGAAATGACTGCTGCCAGATCCTGGTCCCAACACCGCCAGCGCTGCGGGAGGGCTCGTGGCACTCAGCTGTGTGCCATGCCTCAATAAACCAGCATCCTGCGAGGTGGGATTGCTGAATTTCCTGTTGATTGTTTAAACAGGATGTTATGAGCACGAACCTCAATTTAAACTCTTCTTCATGAATCCTGTCACTCAACTTTCCCCAAGAATTTGGTTTGCTGCCTGGGAAGTTCTTTGCCACCACGGGCTTCCCCCTTCTGCCATACCTCATGCATGCTCACACAGGCACACACCGTGCACCAAGACCATCGTTAACTAGTTCCTAAATCGTCACCCTAGAAAGATGTGGGGAATTAAAGATGACTCACACACTGCTACTGCATGGCTAATCCTGGCACACAAACCAGACAGAAAATTGTCTCTTTCCTTGTTTCATTTTTTTGGCCATAAATGAATTTTGGGTTATGGAAGTGCGCACTTACCTTACTTAGGAAAATGTACATAGGACTTCATGTGACATTCTAAGGCCAGAAAGGTGTACCGTGTTCACATGCACTGGCACCCATAATTACACAATCTGTAAATAATCCTGAATTAATTTTAGTAAAGGTTAACTATTGTTTAGAGACAAACATATCCCTGTGGTTTTAAAACTGCCAGTGTGGCCAGTTCACCACAGAGCCTGATAAATTATTCCAATAGCTAATTACCTACACCATGAAAAATCTGCACCTTGTTTTAAGGTATACTGAATATTTAGGGTCGAATCCTGCAGGCAATCTGACATGTAACTTTTTCGCCTCACCAATCCTATTAAACTGAGGCACACAGTTCCACCCCACTCAGCGTGTACATGAAATAGAAAATCTCCTGGCTGAGCTAGGAGATGGAGGGAGAAGAAAAGGAAGTGTGAATGCTATTTCCAGCCAGACCACCAGTAAATATCTCTTAACTCCTCATCATTACTGGTACTTTGCTGCTTTACTCCTTGTTTATAAACCACTAGTGGGATATCTTCACAGTGAAAGATACTATAAAATTTCTATGCTCTCATTTGCAACTGAAAGTTTCAGTAATAAACCAGCAGCTTTGTGAACTGCCAGTTTTACCTTTCACGGGGGCTTTCGTACACTGTTTGCTCAGGCAGCTGGTGAACACCTTCCAAGATAAAATGGGTCAGATACACTCACACTGACAGAGAATAACTTCTGCAGAACTTATTTTGCTGCTGTTGGAAAGCTGCAAAATAGCAGCTTAAGGCAATGGAGTCCTTAAACACAGATCAGCCCCATTGTCCTCAGCGGGAATACATCAAGTTTTAATATTTTCTGTATCAAGGCCTTTCTCCTGAGCACAAATGGAAACTAGACCATGTAACAGGATGAGAAAGGGCTGATTTTTCATCTCACCTGCCCTCGTACATGTCCACGAGTCAAGGAGACCTCCTGCTTACCGTTTGTAGTGAGAATCGGCTTAAAATCTTCCTGTGAAACCCTGACCCCTTTGAAACACAGATACTTCATGTCAGCGGGCTCTCAGCCCCAAACTGCCTCCTCAGCTTCTACACGGGACCTGACCACACCACGCGGCCCGGCTGGAGATGAGCTGCTGCGGACAGACACTGCCACAGGCATGTGGTGGGCTCAGGAGTGGGACTGTGCTAGGAGCAGAGCTGGAAAACTACAGCTGAGTTTTGTGTCCCAAGTGGAATCTGGGGGGGGGGGGGGGGGGGGAATACCCTGTAAACTATGGCTTTTTAACATTTTTTTATTATTTTTTTTTTGGTATAGAAAAACGACATACACCATTTGGCTCTCATCCAGACATCTGCAGGTGAAGTTTAAAGCCTCTGCTCACTGAGGGCACCCATGACTCTTTCCGTTTTCACCTATATTTTAGGCTCCACACCCTTACAAGCAATCATACACTGTACTTTCCATGGAAGGAATCAGGTGCATAAAATTAAACACATGGGTAAATAATTATAGGACAGAGATCTTAGAGGCATGAAGAAGGATAAACATTTATTGGCACAGACAGACAAGCAAGCATGCAAATATACACATAGCAGTTTTTGGTAGGAAGGCAAAAGGCCATCCCAAACCTTCGCACCAAAAGCAATCGTTCTGTTTGACCCATGCATAGAGGATGAGCACGCGTTCGGAGGAAAGCCCTGGCCACGTTTCCTCCCTCCTGCACGAGTGCAGCCTGTAGGCCGCGTGGCCAGCTGGGCTCACGGCACAGCACCTCGTGCGCAAGCTGGGGGGGACCAGACCTGCCATCCTGCCATCTGCCTCCCCCAGGAAGCACAGGAGCCCCCTGAGCCCCTTCCCTGTCTCGGAGCAAAGCTGCGGAGGCAGCGGGGTCCCCCCGGTGCTGCAGCTTTGTGTGCCCAGGCTTCGGGTGCGGGGCCGAAGCGACTGCTCCGGGGTACCCTGGGGGGTGCAGCCTGCCCCGTGCCGCAGCTCCAGGGGACAGGGAGCCAGGATCGGTGCCTTCCGCCACCTCCCTGCACAGAGCAGATGCGGCAGGAGGAAGAGGGGTGACAAGGGGTGACCCATGGGCCCTGGGGTGCCAGCCCTGGGTGCAGGGGTGGACGCAGGGAGAGCGGCACCGAGGGGCAGGGAGGGAGCGCGGGCAATGGGGGAACACCACAAAGGGGCCAAAGTGGGCAAGGGGCGCACGCCCGGGGTGCGGGGGTCCCGAGGCGCCCGGTTTAGATCTCGTGGGGGAAACACGCGAGGGTGGTGAGGCGCGGGCTGCGCAGGGCCGGCAGCACCCGGCCGCCGGGGCCTGGCTTGGGGTGCTCGGCACCCCCAGGTGCGGGGGTGTCCCGGGGGGTGCCCGGTCTCGGGGTCCCGGGTCGGGCCGGGCCGGGCCGGGCGGCGGTGCGGAAAGTGCGGCCGCCAATGCTCAGGCTGAGGCGGGCGCCGGCGGCGGGGCCGGGCCGGGCCGGGCGGGCGGAGCCGCGGCCGCCATGGGGCTGCTCAACTTCACCCGCGACCCGGTGCCGGAGGCGGTGAGCGGCGACATGCACAACCTCAACCAGCTCAGCGCCGAGGTGCGGGGCCGGCCGGGGGGGGCGCGGCGCGGCCGTGGCTGCGGGCCCGGCCCGCACCGACGGGGCCCCGCCGCAGCCGGGTCGGGCGGCCCGGGGACCGGGCCCAGTGCGAGCAGCGGCCCCGGGCCGGGCCCCGCAGCCCCGGAACCCCATGGCCGGGCCCCGCAGCCCCGCAGCAGCCCCGGGCCGGGCCCCGCAGCCCCGGAACCCCATGGCCGGGCCCCGCAGCCCCGCAGCAGCCCGGTGCTGGGCCCGGCAGGCCGCGGTGCCGGGGCCCCTGCCGGGCCTCAGCGCGCTCCAGAACAGAGCGGCGTTTTCTGATGTCCGAGGCAGCTCCGCAGAGCCGGGCCCCACGTCTGAGGGACCACAGCGTGCGTTCCACGGCCCTGACACGGCACAGCCTGGTGCCCGGCAGGGCCAGCCCCGCGCACAGCCTGTTCTCAGGGTGCAGGGCGCGGGGGGCGATGGAGGGGCTCGTGTCGCGCCCGGCGCAGACAGGAGGGGCCTGGGCCTGTCGAGCGCTGGTTTTTCTCTGTGGGGCTGTGCAGCTTTGGGGTACTCGGGCCAAGGCCGGCACTGGTGCCAGCGGCAGAGGGAGTGTGGTGGGCTCAGCACCGCAGGCGGGCTCTCCAGCTCTCCTGGCTGCGAGTGCAGGAGGCTGAGGGCAGCAGCCAGGCCTTTAACCAGTTCTTTTCTTTCCTGAGTTAGTCTGGTTACCCTGTGGCTTCCATGAAACATGAGAGTGGATGTTTGCATCCTTTCTCTCTAGCAGTTTTTGGATTACACAGGATAGAACAGCAGCTTCTGATTAGCCAAGAACCACAAAAGCCCTGTGCAGTGCCAGCTACCAGCTGCACAAACCCTTTTGAGAGTCTGAAAAGCATCCATGAGCAAATCCCATCCGTAGGCATCTTGTCATGCCAAGGACTGGGGTACAGTACCAGCATGGGAGATCAAACTCTGGGACCAACGTACTGGAGATAGGTAGAGCTGCATCAAGGTGGTGTATCACCCCCGAGTCGTGGTGACGATTTGGGTGGCAAGGTGCTGAGAAATGACACATGCTCAGCTCCTAACACTGTCCTGTTTCTTCACAGCAATTCTCAGCGCTGACCGAAGTGCTTTTCCGGTTTCTAACAGAGCCCAAAGAGGTAAGGCATGTGCAGAACACCAAGAAGTGTGTAAATGCAGCTCTCGGGTGAGATGCACGCAGAGATAAGATTGTGTTGCTGCTCTTTCTCTCGAGCAGGTAGAAAGGTTTCTGACTCAGCTCTCAGACTTTGCCACCATGAATAAAATCAGCTTGGGCCCCCTGAAAAACATTGTCAAAAGTATTCTTCTGGTACCTAATGGTAAGTGATACATATGCATATGCTACCCTGAGGCCAAACAGTTGTGTCCATTCCTGCATGCTGCTTAAGGCTGTATGTCTTCAGAACTGCAGTGCACTTGACTTACACAATGAGTGCTAATAGCAGCTAATAAATGGCTTAGCATTTAAGAATCAAAAATTCAAAAATTGCTCTCCTGTTGGAGTATCCCTGTCTGGTGACTCAGACTTTGTCTTCTTTACACCCTGCCTGCGTACACATCTCACAGGCCTGACTAAACTCGCTTACCTACTTATTAAATGCAAGCACAACACTTTGTGACAGCAACAGAGCTTGGTTTAACTTGTGCCTATAAATCCATGTTTACTAGACCAGTGCAAACTTCCATCTAAATGATCCAGCACTGTAATTCCAACAGTGACAAAGCACTGTTTGAGACAGATCTGAGTGCATTCACACCCCTCTGGAGTGGGCTGGAAACCGGCATAGTTCTAGGCCACGTAAATGTGACATCTGCCGTTGTAGTCTTGCTTTAAAAAACCACAAAAGTGCCTGGCAATTTCTCATTCGTAAGCAGTGGAGAAGAGGGGCAGGAGGGATTCCCTTCGGGTGCCCCAGTCAGACTCCAGCACTATTTGAGATTGCTGTGATGTTGGGGCTGCCATTGGACGTAATGCTGCATCGGACATCTTCCCTACATGCATGTTCATGCCATGTTGATCCTTCTTATTATTAATAGTTCCTTATAAATATCCTTCGATCCAGGGTTTCCTATAGCTTTCCTCGCAACGGTGAAGCCATGCACAACTGTTTCCTGCATTTGGTCTAAACTTTCATTCTACTACTTTAAGCCTTTTCTTCTGTCCCAGAGAAGCACAGAATAATTTCCTTCCCTACAACTGTCTGGGAGGTGTTTAATGTGGGATTGGCATTTTCTCCCTTCCTGTTTCTGGGCTGGGCGCATTCAGTCTCACAGTTCCTGTTTGTGTGCACTGGCTCCAATACTGTTACACCTTTTCATTAGCTCTGGGATGCCACGGCCAGCATCAGAACAGATTACAGCAGATAACTTTGCCTATGTGCTACACAGACAGAAAGCCACGTGGGGCTGGCAGTCTCTTTGAATTTATGAGATTCCTGCTCTTGGCTTCAGAGAACAGAATCCTTGTAAACTTCCATGTGCTGCCTGTGCCCCAGAACAAAGGAGGCAGGCACAGCAGGGGAAAGTGTTATATGCACACGTTCACACCCATAATCCAAAACACAGCAGGTAGGTCAAATTAGTAGCCTGCCAGCCTTAACAGTTCCCCTTTAACAAGCAAAGCTTCTATAGGAGAGAAAGCAGCAACTTCAAAACACAACTGCTGCTGCTGTTACCATGGTTACCTGCAATGAAATCTCCCTCTCCCTCTCAGGCACTTCCATAGGACTGACTTTTAAAGCACTGGGCATCCGCAAAGATATCGGCAGACACAACTGTATTTCCTATCTCGCCGAGCTGTGGTTTGTTTCAAAACACAGTCCAAAACCGGTCTTTCTATGGCAGGGTCTCCATCCCTGCGTTTGTTTGCCTCAGTAAAGATTGATTTGACTCAGTAAAAACTGATTTTCTTTCCTTGCGTTGTTTATTCAGGTGCCCTGAAGAGAAATCTGTCTTCCGAACAAGTCAGAGCAGATTTTATTGCGCTAGGTAGGTCACGTGACTTCCCTAAATAAAAGCTAATTAATATTTATCACATATAGTAATCTCATATGGTTTCTCCCACAGGCCTCAGTGAAGAGAAAGCCACATATTTTGCAGAACAGGTATTAATACATCTTCGCTTGTTTCTAAACTAACAAAAAGACAAGTCTTTGAGTGGGAACTTGTAAAACCCTGCTGACATGCATCAGCTGCTTTCTTCAAAACCAGCTCAGCATTTTGAATGAAAGATCCCCAGATAACCGAGAAGAAACACTTTGTCTAATGATACATCTGGCTTGCTGTGGCCTCTACCCCTAGGTTTAGTGATTCCTGCAGTTCTGTGTGGCTTTCATTGGACTGTTTTTCTGCTTTGCATGCTTTGAGCCCTGGGGTCATGCAGTTACGTGAACACATGACTTTTTGTGCAGATATTGTTACATTGAACCAGTGTTAAAACAAAAACAGTGAGTTTCATTTCCAGAAGTGACAAGGCAGAGGGGATTCCTTGTAGGACTCAAACATCTTTGAAGACTCCCAACCACGTTAGTTTGTCCCTTCACACACGCACATTGGGCTACTGGTTTCCAATTTATGTTGAAATCACAGGTACCGTAAATAGATGTCCCTCTGAATTGATTGTTCGTGTGTCTTGCTCTTGCAGTGGAAGCTGAATTCCCCCACCCTAACACGCCTGTCTGTTGGTCAGACGCTGATGATTAACCAGCTGATAGATATGGAGTGGAAGTTTGGAGGTAATAGAGCTAAAAGATAAACCGAATGGGTTGGGAAACCCAACAGCAGCTTTCAGCTAAAGAACTTTTTACTTCACAGCTTAGCTAACGTTATCTCCCTTCTGTTCTTTCTGACTCACAGTTACTGCTGGGAGCAGTGAACTGGAAAAAGTGGGAAGTATCTTCTTACAGGTAAATCTCCTACATCAGAGAGTTCAGGTTATAGCGCAGTTAAGGAACAAGCTATGACCAGGCATGTGGGAAGTGCTGGCTGTGAGAGGAAATAGAGGAAAGCTACAGCTCATAGGAGCAGGCTCTGCAACAGTGCATCTGCTTCAGTCTTCTCGGTGCAACTGCCAGCAGATAGCAGGCACACTGCTATTTGTTACTCTTCAGAAGACATCGTGTCACAGAAGTGTAGCCCACTCTGAAAATCTGTTCAAAAAGCTCAATCTAGCAAAGGTCGTGCTATCTCGGGGAGGGAGGGGGAATGCCATCATTTGTAAGGACTTCCCGGAGATCCTCCCAATGCCTAATCTGTTCCTACAGTGACACTTCTTGAAAAGCCTGTCAAAGATGTGTGCGCTTTGCAGCAGTCTGCACTAAAACTCTCAGCAGACTCCTGTCTTTTCACAGTGCTTGAAATACAGGCCTCTGAATTAAAATGCCTCTGCTTTTTCTTTCCCCAAGCTGAAGCTGGTGATTAAAAAAGGAACCCAAATGGAAAACGTATATATAGGTGAGTTAACTGTTCTGGAAAAGAAGCAAGCATTCAAGAGCACGAAATCTGAGCTGCAGTCAGAGCTTCTGGGTTGTTCGTGGAGGTAGGGGAGCTTTGGACGCAGACCCAGCAGGGGTCACTGTGAGAGCACTGCTGGTAGATGCTGCGGCTGCTCCCGCCCTGGCCTCTCCCAGCCACAGTCGCTCTGGGAAGCGCTTACAAACACTGACTCTTGGGCAGTCTTCACGTCTTGGCATGAGTAAATATAGATATGCCACGGAGCCCTGAAAAGCAGTCAGGGCAGCATGACAGAAGAAGAAAGTAAACAATTCCAAAGTGTCAGTTGCTGTTAGGAGAATCCTCGCCCTGCACGGTCCAGCTAGCGTAAAGAAACAGCTGCTGAGAGTCAGTGTCTAATCCTGCCTAGCTTAGGTGAACGTGAGTTGCTCTGCAATAGCACCAGAATGGCTTTTCCAATGTTGCATGTGTAAACTGAAATCTAAGACTTTATGCCTCTTTTTTTTTCCTGCAGAGTTAACTTTGCCCCAGTTCTACAGTTTTCTGCATGAAATGGAACGGGTCAAAACCAGTCTGGAGAGTTTCAGCTGAAATTACATGGGTCTGAACTGACATCTGTCCAGGATGTTTAATTTCTCCTTGTGGGCTGCAGACCTGTTCTTTCCCAGCCGACTGTAACAGTGGGATAAGGGAAGACAAGGCCGTGTGACAAACAGTAGTGTCACGGCCCGGAGAGACCCATCAGTCCTTCAGAACCTGGATCTTTGGAAAGTGTTTTGAAGCAACTACAAGACCACCCTTTTTTTTTTTTTTTTTTTACCATTACGAGAAATTATTGTCAGAAATATGTGGATGTTTGTACTAAAATAGCAAAGAAATAAATGCATCTCCATCCTGCACCATTTGTATCCGAATTTAATTTGTTGAGAAAGAAACGGAGCAAAGAACCATTTTCAAACTTGGACGAATTAAGCAGAGAGGACAGGGAAGCAAGGAGAGCATCTAACCTGGTGAATCACTTAATGCTCACTTCCAAGACTCTCATTTCTCTATTATCAAAAAATGGAGTGATTACATCGTTTCCCAATCATGCCTTGTTATGGAAAATATCTCAGTAGTAGATGAATTTAAAACATCTTAACAAAACATCTACCTTCACGCAAAGAGGAAAGTCACAAACGGGAAATGGGAACTAGATAAATCCAGCTGTGTGTGTGCTAGGCTCGCGCAAGCAGCTCTGTAGCCTGCAGTTGGTGTGCAATAACACAGTTAGGTTCAAACCATTTCCCTGTGGACATACGTCCAAACCCCACGAAGCACCGTTAGCCCGACTGGCCAACAGCAAGGATGAGTTCTCCGTTGGGAAGCAGAGGGGGTCCCTGGCCGGACCTGGGGGCAGTGAGAGGCTGTTAGGTTCACTGAGTCCCTCCCGTGTCTGAACCGTTTAATTGTCCAGCACCTTTTGGCAGCCCGAGCTCGCTGTAAATTCCCATGGCACAAAGCTGAAGGAAATTCCCTCTTACCATGCAAACTCCTTTCACCTCTGGGCCTTCCTGAGGCCACCATGTCCCTGACGAACATGGCAGTTGAAGCGAAGGGCCTGAACGGCAGCGCAGGGATGGACACCGGCAAGGTGCCCTTAGTTCCCAGCCTGCCTCTGAAGTAGTTCCCTGTCCTATGGCATCCTGCAAGCCTGCTCGGAAAGAAGCAGCACTGCAGCTCCCTGGGCGTGCGTTTGCTCCCCATTAAAGCCACACACAAGAAGACAGTTTCTTCCCCAAGGAGTCACAAAGCTTCCCGCAACTCCCAGCTTTACACGTACCTTCTTGGCTTGCAGAAAAGCTGACATTTTTCCCCATTGCAGTCCCCATTTCATGCAGTCCTGGATGAGTGACTAGAGCCGGTAACAAGGATAGGCTGAATCGCACGCCTGGAAAACAGTACAGGGAATCCTGCTGGTAAGCCCAGGGACAGTATCTGCATATTTATTTTCCCATATATCGGGCCATTCACAAGCATTTTAAGCTTAATAACATGATTAACGCAATTTAAAAAAGAAAAAAGAATCTTTGACAATGTCCTGCAAAATATTCCATCTCATTTTGGGTGTCAGGAAAAGCTATTTCAGGGAGGAAGAAAAGCTCCGAAGGGCTGCTTTCTGAAGACAAAAGGATTTTTTTTTTTTTTCTTTACGTTCTCTGCTGCCTGTTCCTTTTATTTCTCCTCACCCTCCTGGTGCCACGGCGGCACCGCTCAACCCTACCCAGTCGGGGCGGAAGGTGGCCCACGGCGGTGCCGGGGCAGATGCCAGGCCCAGCTGCGGGTCAGGAACCCGCCGCCCCCTCCCCGTTTTGGATTAAGCTCCTCGGGGCTGACGCACACCGCGGCCCGCTGACCCCAAGCGCAGGGGTCGCCTCCATGCTGCTCCGCAATCCCCACGGGCGTCTCTGATCGGCGGCATTACAGAGCTGCCGCCGCGCCATCGGGACGCGGCGTGACCTCCACGCTGCCGCCCGCGGCCCCCCCTGCCCCCCGGCAGCCCCCTTTCATCCCGCGCACTTGGCTGTGCATGAGCGGAGCTGGCAGCCCTGGCGGGGAGGGACCGGGCTCGGCGCAGGGCGATGCTGACCGCAGGGGACCCGGGGCTGGCCTCGTGCCCCCGTGGCAGCTCCCGAAGCCCGTGCCGGCGTTTGGGCGGCGAGCGCGGCCCCGAGCAGCAGCAGCAGAGCATGGGGAGGGCTGAGCGGGGACGGTGCCACGAGCGGGGGCTGCTGCGGTGCCCGTTCCTGGGGGGTTTCCTGGCAGGCAGCGGGGCCTCCCGCGGCGCCCGGTGCGCGCGGCCTCTTCCGGCTGCCCGTCAAGCCCAGCCAGCCGAGGGCTAATCTCCGCGGGGCAGCGGGCGCGGGGGAAGCGGGGGCCTCTTGCAGCGCGGGGTGAAGCTAAACTGTACTGCTGCAGCGGTTTGCCTCCCCCAGGGCTTTCTCGGCCCATTTCCTCCGGTGCAGCCGTGCTGCAGCCCCCCCCCGCTCCTGCCCGGACCCCGCGGCGGGGGCTGCAGAGGGGCAGGGGCAGCTCTGCACGGCCGCAGCTGCAGCGCAGCCACCCCCACGCGCTCAGACGCCCGCGCGGCCCTGCTTGACATGGTGGGGGCCACCCCGCTGCACCCCAGGAGGTCTCTCCTGAAGCCAGGAGGGCACAACGCAGCGCCCTGTGCTCCCGCCTGCCCCTCCAGCCTCCCACAAAGCCACAGAGGGGGGGACGGGGGTTGCACCCTCAGAGTCTGTTCCTCCCCCCCCCCCCCAGCATGGCTTCGATGCGGCTGCGATCACCAGCCGTGGCAGATAACGATGATGGAGGGGGGCCAGGAAGCTTTAGGACACGGCACCTTCTCCCCTCAGCAAGACGCCGATGCCATTTCCCTCATGGGCGAAGGAGCCCCCCAAGGCCTGAGAACAAAAGCCCCGGCGGCCCCGCCGCCCTCCCCCTGCCCGGGGCAGCGGAGCAGACGCAGGCTCCGCTTCCGCTCCCTCCTGCAGCCGGCGGGGAGGAAGGAACCGGGCGCTGCGGCTCTGCCTGACCTTGAGCAGGTCGCGCAGGCAGCGGCCGAGCTCCCGCGGGAGCCCCCGCTTTCCCAGGGCTCGGGCAGCCACCGCAGGCTGAGCTCTTCTGAGAACCCAGTCTTTATCCATGGCCAGGCTTTCCTGTTTGCAAAATAGGGCGGCTAAACTTGGGGCTGGCCAGCAGCTGGGAAGGGGCTGTGGTAGGCGAGGATTTTGTAGGTTAGACCACAGACGAGCTGGGGAGAAGAAAGCCGCTCCTCAGAGCAGGCCGGAGCCCAGCTCAGCGCCAGGCCAAGCCCTCAGCGAGGCTGTAGGGAAGTGCAGGGCCTGATCGAGCTGAGCAGCAGCCCAGCGGGCAAGGAGGGGTTGCCTCCACCGTGGCTTCAGTCCTGCACTGAGCACCGTGGCAGCAGCCAGCCCTGCCCCTCCTCACCCCACGCCTTCCCATCCCCAATTTCTCCAGGTTTTGGGGCCATGCAGCATCCTGGCTGTCACCGAGTGGTTCTGGGGACCCGGCCCAGCAAAAGCTCACGCTGCAAACTGCAGCTCCCAAATCCGCTTTGTTTCCCTGGGTACAGCAGCCCCAAGCACACCCCCGGGAGGGGCAGCGGGAGAGGCCCTGGGGCAGTGCCACCACCCCATGGTGCCACCACCCTGGGGACAGGGACCCGCCGGGGTGCGTGGGGCTCCGCATGGCCGAAGCTCTGGGCAGAGCCCCTCAGTGCCTGCCCACCCGGCCGGCGTGAGCTACACCCGCTGAGCACCGTCCCCCCCCGCAGGCAGGGTCTCCAGTGCAAGGAGCTGGAACCAGACCAGATGCAACCAGAACACACAAATACCTATGGAGAAGTGCCAAGAGCTTTTCCTAGAAAGCGTTTGCTGTGGAAGAGACGGTGGCGGGGCCCAGCAGACCTCGCTGGAAGGAGACAGTGGGACTGCGGTGGACCGTGCACCAGCACCAGCTCACCTCGCCTGCCTGGTTCAGCAAGCAGGGCATGCAGGCAGGGCACCTCCTTCGCTAATCCAGCCACGGCTTTGTCCTTTGCTCCATTTCTGCTCCCAGGCTGTGCATGTCTGCTGCCTGCGGACAGGGCTTGGGGGGGATGCCCCGCTGGGAGCCAGCAGCAGAGGGTCCACCCCCAGCACAGCCCCAGCTTGGCGGGCACAACTGCACTGGGACCAGCGGCACCGGGACTGGCCTGGGAGCAGGGGTATGGTGAAAACACGACCGGCCCCAGCTCTCCACATCAGTCTAGAGCAATTGCAAGAACAAGTTCAGGTGCCCTAACCCCACAGATCAGCAAATTCCTTGCAACAGGGGCCAGGCCCTGGGTTTGCACAGCGGGGCCTCCACGACCCCTATGGTACGAAACAAACGCTCCATTATGGTGGTGACCCCACGGCTTCCCGGGGCAGCTCCAGCTCCTCCAGCACCATCCCAGCCTCCATGGGGAGGCTGCTGCTGCCTGGAGGCTGCTGTGGCCGGAGGGGGACGGCGGGGACAGCCCGCCCCAGGACAGGCACTGCTGCACCCTGCTCGAGGCGCGGGGAGAAACCCTGCGTGTGAGCCTGGGCCGGTGCTGCCCATTCCTGCAGGAGGGGAGAGAAGCTGGTTGTGTGCGAGGCGCTGGAAATATTCCTAGCATGTCCTCCCTTCCCGAGCCTTGCCATCTCTCTAGGCATTTCTTTGTCCGGGCACACTGCGAACAATTGGGGTTGCTCAGCCAGACCGCAGGCTGTCGATCAGCAGAGCGAATGAATGCTCAGGCATAAGGAACCCATCTTCTCCCGCAGCACGGGGACGTGGCCAGCAGAAACAGGGCCCGTGGCACACAAAGCAAACAATGCCCGGGCACCGGCGCCAGCACCGGCCCGAGGAAGGTGGCGGGAGCCCCGCAGCCCATCCGAGCAGCGGCAGAATGGGAGGGGATCGGCCGTGTCCCCGGCCCTGCCACTCTCAGCTGTGCATTTTGCACCACGCGGGTGCCCGAAGGCAGCTGCTCGTGCCCCTGCTGCCTCCGCCAGCTATTTTAGAGCCCCCTGATCCAGGACTGGTTGCAGTCGCTTCCTTTGTGGGCACAGCTCCACCACCAGCACCCCAGTCCCGCTGGGACGAGCCCTCCCTGTCCCCCAGCCCCAGCTGCTCCCCTCTGCAACCCCCCGAGCACCCCCAGAGCCACTCCTGGGGGGGCTGCCCCCCATGAGCTCAGCGACCATTTCCCCGCGCTCCCTGCGGCGCACAGCTCCATTTTATAGGTCTGCTCTGTCCCAGGGGCATCGCTGCTGCAGCGCAGCCGCTAACGAGGTTATCCCCGACCACGCCACTGAGTTCGCCATGGAAAGAGAGGGAAAGCGGGGTTAACCCTTGTGCTGCCAGCGCACCTCGTGACTCCAGGGAACATCTTTGTTCGAACGCGTGCTCCTAGCAGCCCCAGCGACGATGGTACTGTTGCAAAACACCAGGCAGGGAAGACCACGCCAGCTCCTGCAGCGTGGCATCCCCCCTTTCAGAGCATCCCCCACATCCGCAACAGCAGCCCCGAGCTCCAGGGCAACACCAGCCCTTGTGCAGGGTGCCCTCGGGACGGGTTTCAGGGAGTGGCCCGAGGAAGGACTGTGCCTGCCACCACCGCCAGCCAAGCCCAAATCCTTCCCCAAGCTTTGTTCCACGCCAGCCCCTGGGATGGCGAATGACAAGGGGGACACCGTCAGCCTGCGGACAGCAGGCGTTGCTTGAACGAGGGCACCGTAAGCATCGCTACGCCAAGCACCACGGCACTGCTCACTTTCTTGCACGTCCTTGTGCATCCACCCTACGGTGACACCTTTGGTGCAGGGCTCCCGTGCTCTCCCCCCGCCCTGGGCACGCTCCAGCACCCCCATGCTGCACGTCCCCCCCCCCCCGGCAGCGGGACAGAGCCACGTGCAGGGGGCTCTGGCTCAGCCAGGACCCCAGGGCCCCAGCCATGGATGTTGCGAGCATGCAGCCCCACAGCCCTAGGAGCCCCCCCCGCCGCCGGGCCGCCCCCCGGTGCCTGCGGTGCGCGGCGCGGAGCAGCAGAGGGAGCCAAAGCACCGCGCAGCGGCCCCGCGCCGCCCCCGCCCCGGCCCCCGCCGCTCCCCGCAGCCCCCGGGCATCCCCGCAGCCCTTCTCTGCCCCGGCCCTGCCGCCAGCCCCCCCTGCTCTCCCTCCCGCAGCCCTCTCTCCTCCAAGCATCCCTCCCTCTCTCCATCCTCCGCCCCATCGCTCCCAGCCCGCAGCGGTCGCCTCCTCCCCACCCGACGCCCCCCCGGCAGCACCAGCTTCCCCCCCCCCCCCCGCCGGTCCCCACAAGCCCTTTGCCGCTTGGGTTTCCCAGCCGGGAGCCCCGCAGCCACCCCGAGGCCACCCCCTGAGCATCACCGCGGGGGCACCACGTCCGCCGCCTGCCTTGGCAATGCCGTGCCGTGGCCCCCGGGAGCCCCCAGCCACCCTCCTGGGAGGGCAGGAGCCGCGTCACGTCAGTCACCCCCTTCTCCATTTCCCAGATTTATGCAGGATGCAATAGAACTGGAGACCGACTGCCCCTGGTCCTTCCAGCACCTGGGGACGGTGCCTGAGGGGCCCCGTCCCACCCCACAACGTGCCACGCAGGGGCAGGTCATCGGTCAGGCTGCCTTTGCTAGGAGCCGATTAAAAATAATAACAATAGGAACCACGGGCTCTTTGGGGGCTAGCTCAAGGCATCTGGTTACTGAACCAGGCAGGCTGGTATTTTTAGCTTCCACTACTGAGGAGCTGGCTTTTTATACACACATATATATAGGAGCTACCACGCCACCACCTATGTAGGGCACGCAGGACGCCGGCGGGTGCCAGGGCCCCAGCTGCTGCCGAGGCCCGGCCGAGGCCCTGCTGTGCCGGGGGACGGGGCCGCGGAGCCCCCCAGGAGGAGCCCCCCCGCGCGGGGCTGCAGGCACAGAGCGGCTCCGAGAGCACTGCTGGAGCAGGTTGCAGGAAGGGGGAGCACACGCCTTTTCACCAGCTTTTCTGCTTGATCCATCTCACATGCAAGCGAATGCTAAGCATACAATGCAGTTATTGAATAAAATTATGCTTTTTTTAGTACTTGTGTGCATGTCATTTTTAAGGCTCTGCCTGGAAACCAAGCGTACAGACAGGAGCAAGGGCTGAGGGAAAAGCCAGGCCGAGCCCGGGCCCCGCACAGGGCTCGGAGACCGCTGGGATGCGCAGAGGTAAGCACAGCGCCAGGGACGAGAACAGCTCGCGGGTGATGCATCCACAGCTCCTTCACCCCTGGGACAGAGCCAAGAGCACTCCTGGCCAGGGCAGGGGGAGCAGACAACACAACCCACCACTGTCCCCTGGGATCACCCTGTCCCCTCCCCATGTCCCCTCCTGCAGGGGCAAATCCTGCGCCTCCCCCCCATGCCTCCCACGCTCCGGGCAGCGAAGCCGAGGCCCAAGCAGCTCCACCCGCACAACGCAGCGAGCGCCCGGGCCCAGGCGCAGCACTCACGTTGTCTCAGAGCACAGCACACGCCACCGCCTCGCCACCGGTGTCACAAACGGGTGGCTGCAACAACAGCGCCGTGAACCACCACAGCCTCCCGGTCCCGCACCAGGCTCTGCCTCCAGCTCAGCCCTCCCCAGGCCCGGGCTGTGCCCCAATTTCTAACCTGCCCCAGGGCCTCCTCCCTCAGCCCTGCCCCGACCCAGGTGCCCCCAGGCCCCAATCCCTCCCACTCAAGGGCTCGCCCGAAAGAATGTCTCCCTCTCGTTAGCAGTTTGGCCTTTATCTATCGCTCCCCTCCCAGCAGGGCTCCCATCAGCTGGGGGCACAAAAAAAAAAAAAAAAGAAAAAAAAAGGGAGGGTCTGCTGCCCTGTGATAGACAGCATTGCCTAAACACAGCGCAACACAAAGGGCTTGCAGAGCTTTTATTGCTGCTGATCCCTCCACTGCTACCCGAGACCTGCCTGGAGCGGAGTCTGCCCTTGTCGATGGCGTTTTGCAAACAGCCCCCCCGAGGGCCCCTCGGACGGGCCGGGGCGCAGCTCCCCGCTCCTGGCCGTGACAAACAGGCTTGGGGGCAGCAGGTCCTCCCCTGTCACCAAACCGGCTGCGGCGACGCCGGGTGCGGTGGTGCCATCTGTTCGGCAGGCGCAGCCCAGCGTCACGCTGTGCTGCAGGAGCGGTGCCAAAGCGCCCGGACCCTGCTGGGGCGCTCGCACGGGAACCGGGCGTGCCCTGGGCTGGAGCGTGGTCAGGGGCTCAGCCTCAGCCCTAACAAAAATGGGAGCAGGGAGAGCAGCGGGGCCTCCCCGGGCCTGCAGATGAGCCCCGTGGGGCAGGGGGCAGAGGTCCTGAGGCTGCCTGGCGGAGGTGGGCACCTCACGGAGTCCGGCAGCAACCAAAGCACCAGCCCGTCCCAGCGAGGACGCAGTGGTGTGGGGCTGCAGCCACGCTGGGGAGCCTCGCGCCAGGCTCCGTCCTGCTCCGCTTGCTTGCGAGTGAAAGGATTTGTCAACGGGGAGCTGATGAGTCCCGCGGGGCCGCGAGCTCGCCAGCCCCCGCGCACCTCCTGCCTGGCGGGCAGCCCGGGGAGGGTGCGCGGCTGGCGCAGGCACCAGACAGCAACCTGGCCCTGTGCAGCCCAATGCTCCGGGTCTGCACCCGCTGCCCCACCAAGCACACCGGCACAGTCCCGACCCACTGCCCAGGGGAGGCCACGCAGCATGCGGCAGGCTCTGCCGGGTGGCTCCCGGGGTGCTGACCCCATACACGTTTCTGAAAGATGCTGGGTGTAACCCGGGCAGCGCTTGGCACACAGAGCAGGCGCACGCCGCTGAGAGGAATATTCTTTCACTGGGAGAACAAGAAGAGCCCTCTGATGGCTGCCTTGTCCCTTGTAAACACCAACTTTGAGAGCATCAAATTACAGCCGCTGTAGCGGCTCAAAACAAGATGGTAATCAGGAGCGCGGGAGGCACAGCGCCGTGCACAGCGGGTGCTGGAGGGCAGCGGGGGCCAGGAGGCAGCGGTGGGGCCGTGACACTCGCTGCCACGCTGCACCACCGCCACGGCCCCGTGCTTGCGATGGCCCCGCAGCCCCCTGTCCCCCGACCACACGGTGTGTGGGAGCTCCCCGCCCTCTGCTCCCGGCCTCGCTGATCCCTGGGTGCCCACGGGCAGATGCAGAGGGGGCACCCGCTGGGCACAGGGCACCCATGCGGGGAAAGAACCACGGCTCGGCCGCAGCCCCGTCAGGGCCTGCCGCAGCCCTCGGCGGCCGTGGGTGTGCAGCATGGGCGGCTCCCACAGCGAGGGCCAGGATGAATGGAGCCCACACGGGACGGGGCTCGGCGTGCTGCTGCTGCCTTCCCCACCGGGGCCGCAGCCCGTGAGATGCATCTTGCCTGCAGCCGGGGGCTTCTCCCCAGACACCGCCTGCACCAGGGCTGCTGCGCCCGGCCCTGGCACCAGAGGAAGCCGAGCGTGGGCGCAGCCGCGTGCTGCCGAGCGAACCCTCCGTAGGCGGCACAGCCCGGCCGGCCGAGGCCCCGGGACCGCACGGCCCACGGGGCTCGGCTCCTGCCCCCCGCCCGGGGTCCCCGCCCGCCGCCCCGGGACCCTGCCCGCCCCTCGGGCTCGGGCGCTCCCCGCCGGGCTGCGGCCCCCGCGCTGCGGCGCTCCCGGCCCCGGCTGCGGGCGCCCTCCCCGCATCCCTCCCTGCCTCCATCTGCTCCCGCGGCTGCCGGGAGGCGGCAAACGGCACCGCCCGCCCTCGCTCCCGTCCCCGCCGGGCTCGGGCACCGGCAGGCGAACGGGGCGGGCGCAGCTCGGTGCTTTCCCCCCGGCTCCGCGAGCCCGGCTCTGGGGCTGCCCGGGCACCGCTCCAGCCCCGTGCCCGGCACCGCCGCACGCCCCCGCGCAGCCCTTTCTTCCCTCCCTCCCCGCAGCGGGGATTTGCTCTCCCCCCCCCCCCCCCCCGAGCCTCCCCCTTCCCTCCTCCGGCGTCCCCCGCCCTCCCCTCCCCTGCCTTCCACTTTCATTTCCCTCATCCTCAGCCGAGGCCCCCTGCACCCGCCCGGCCCGGGCTGCTCGCTGCGGGCGGGGGCCGGGGGGAGCCCGGGGAGGCGGCGGGGCGGGGGAGCCCGGGGACTGCCGCGGCGGGGCAGGGGCTGCCCGGGCCGCCGCCCCCCACCCCCGGCCGGGCTCCGCCGCCCCCGCTGCGGCAGCTGGCGGGGAGGGCAGGCGGGGAGGGCAGGCGGCGGCTCAGCTGCGCGCCGCGGCCGGGATCAGCTGCTCCGAGCCGCTCGCCGCTCCCCCAGGAGGGACGGGCTGGGGACGGGGCTCGCCCCCCCGCCCCCCCCCGGGTAGCGGTGCGGGCCCGTGCTGCCCGCGGCCCCCCCGGGTCACTGGCTGCCGCCCAGCCCCGCGCTGCTGCTCTCCTCCCTCTCCTCCCTCTCCTCCTCCTCCTCCTCGGCCCCGGCCCCGCAGAGCCGCCCTGCGGAGCGCGGCGCCCAGCCCTGCCCGCTCGGACGGGCGCAGCACCCGCGCTGCGGCTCTCGCCGCGGAGGAGACGGAGCGATGCTGGAGCGCCGCTGAGCCGCGAGATCTCTGGACAGGGGACGGGGAAGCACAAGGCAGGAAGGAGAGAGATGCTCGCAATTATTATCCGGCCAAACCCTTCCAGCATATTGCAGCCATAGCAACAGAGATGGGCTGTCCCAGCCGGAGTCTGCAGTGCAATAAAAGGAGAGAGAGGGACGCAGGGAAAGAAAGAGCCGTGCGTTGCACTGGGCAATCTCCTAAGGGGTTGGCACAAACAAACAGCAACTGGAAGCAACTGGAGCCAATCCCCCAGCTCCCTTTGTAATGCTTTCTGACACAGATTCCCTCTCCATGGCTGACTTTGCAAGTTTCCCCATCCTCTCCCCTCCTTGCACGGCTTCTTTTCATGCGACTAAATTATACACGAGAGGAGGGACATGCTGGAAATTCTAGCAAAAAATAAAAACGTGCGGGTTTGTGCAGCCGCCTGCAGCCTCGCTGCCTCCGGGGCTCCTCCTACGCGCGGAGAGGGACGGGACCTGGTCCCAGGTCAGCAGCTCGGAAGCCTGTGAATTCTGAAACCACCGAGAAAAAGGATCTTCCTGCGCAGGGCAGGAGAGCAGCAGGGCAGGGCTGTGCCCGCAGCCAGCCCGCGGCAGGGGCCGGGGCCGCCTCCCGCTCCCCTTCCCGAGCGGCTGCCGCTGCCCCAGCGCTCGGCGCCCGGGGGGAGAGGCGTTCGCTCCCTCCCAGAAATGTCTTATTTAGGGGCCAGTAAAAAAAATATGCAAATCTCGTAGGGATGGGCCTGCGAGGCTCCAGCGCAACCTCTCCCCCTCCCCCGTCTCTGTAGTTAAATAGCAGCGAGCCGAGCCCCGGCGGCGGAGGGAAGGGAGCGGAGGGGAGCGCGGGGGCTGCGGGCCGGGGGCTGCGGCGGCTCCGAGCAGCACGGAGCGGGACAGCGGCTCCCCCGGCCCCGGGCGTGCGGAGAAGGCTCCTGCTCCCCTCAGCCCGGGTGGGAGGAGCGAGCTGTCACTTTTCGGTGCTGGGCTCGCCCAGCATCCCTGTCGCAGAAGCGCTGCCGGGCTGCGATGAGTCAGGTCGGCGCTGCCACGCGTTCCTCCCCCAGCCCGCGCCCCGCTCCGGGGTGCTCAGCTCCGCGGCCGCCAGGGTGCTGGGCCGGCCGCCGGCCCCCGCCGGGCCCCTCCGGCTTCGGGGCCGCGCCGTGCGGGGGCCGCCGCCCCGCAGCCCGGGGAGCCCCGGCTCGGGCGGGCATCCCGCGGGACACGGGCACGTTCCCGTCCTGCGTCCCACCTCCTCTCCCAGACAATGAAAGCCTGCCCTCCTTCCCGAGCCGCAGCAGAACAAATAAAGCAAGCACCATATGGTGCCAAGACACGTTGGAAATGGGGCCAAACCCAGGAGGCAGGGGGATGGCAAGCCTCCATCCCCACGCCAGGCCCCATCTCGAGCTCCGGGCGAGGGTGGGTTTGGGGCGAGCCCTGCACCGTGCCGGGGCTGCTCCTGCTGCCCCCGCTCCCTGCTCTGCGGGGGCACGGCTCCGTACCTCAGCCCGGCTTTGCAGTGACTCCCTTGTCCCCCTCCCTGCCTGCGGCGGGGCTGAGGAAGGAACCGAAGCTGCCCACAGGAGCCCTTCCTCCTGCAGGGGCTCGGCTGGCGACCTGGCTCACCTCCGGACCGGCACTGGATCTGCCAGGGATAACGCCCTGCACCCTGCCACATGACAGCCTGCATTCTCCTGCCCTTCCCCCAGAATCACAAATCCAAGGAGAACTGCAGCCGGCCTCTCCCCTACAGTCCCTGCAGCCTTGGAAGCTGGCGGGGATGCTTCCCTACAGCTTCAGGACGCCACAGACATCGGCCCCTGCTGTGGACAGGACAGAGAGTGGCATCTTTTTCTACCTGCCCCAGCGATCCTCCCACCTGGATACGCTCCCACAGACCTGCAGCTCACAGGTGCCCGCGTGTTTTCAGGCCTGTCACCTCCACACACAGGCACCTGGAGGCGAGATGCCCCCAGACAGAGCCGGGCGTTCCCACGGCTGGGTTTTTGGAGGTGCTGAGTGCCTGCAGTCACTTTGCAGCCAGCTTCTTGCGCGTCCCTCCCAGCACCCAGCCTGCCTGGGGCTAGGGCCCAGCATGGGACAGTGGGACCCAGAGTGTCCTGGGGCTGGGCATGGGTAAGTCCTGGGGTCAGAGGGCTCCCCCCAAACTTTGACAGACCTTCTGCAGCCTTAGCAAACGGACAGAAGCCCTGGGCATGCCTGGGAGCCCCATTTGCAGAGCCAGGGTAGTACCTGTGCTTCCACCCTCGTTTGCCCCACTCCCTCTGCAATGGCCTCAAAGAGGGAAGCATTTGACTGTGCCCTCCAGGCCAAACTGAATCAAAATGAGGATCTCCCAAAGGTTTTGTAGCCATGGGGTCCAATTCCATCACTTGCTAATGTGAGCAGATCATTTGCACCTGAGTCATGCTGATGAGAATCAAGTAAGTTGTGCAAGCAAAGGGGTTTATTGAATCATACACAAAAATGCTCGGATGATAACGATCAACCAGGGCCCAGGGAGCAGCCCACGGTCCTCCCCCTGCCCCCCGCCCTCCTGTCTAAGAGGCCGTGCGGGGAGGCGCACAGACCTCATCCTGCTCCCCACCTGCCACCAGCTCCGAGCAAGGCGCTCAGCCTCTGGAAATGCTCCACGCTGACTCGTGTTTGCAGAGCACTCTGCGGACGCGAAGCGCTGTATGAAATATTCTGTTATTATTTATTGCCAGTGTCATAGATAACTGGGAAAGCAAGGGGCAGTCGTGTCCCACACAGCCTTCCTAGGCTTCCGAGCTCACGCAGCCCCGGCGGAGGGTCCCTGCTGCGACGCTGTTTGTCGGCCAGTGGCCGCGGCCGCCTGTGCTCATCCTGGCCCCAGCTCCACCCTCTGACTCACTATCCCTCCACTTGTTGATAAACAGAAAAAAATGTACAATGGGTGCATTGAAGTTGCACAGTTAAGCAAAGAGTGCAGCAGTATCGGGTCAGAAGGGGAACCTCTGTCATTTTTTGCTCTATTAATTCAGAGGTGGGAATTGGTGGAAACGAGGACAATCGACAAAATGCAGGGACAAAAATTCTGAATTTCTGAACGTCCCCCAGGGTTGGATCCTGGGCAGGGTTTAAACGCCAGCAGGCAGAAAGAACAGCAGCGAAATCAGGAACAAAGAGGCCGTGGGTGCCGCGGGCACACGCTGGCCAACTCCTGGGTGTGGAGGAAGGAGCCCGGGGGCGGCGCTGGGCCGTGCCGTGCCGTGCCGTGCCCCTGCAGAAGGGCAGCCTGCGGGAAGAGCACGTGCAGCTGTGGTGGCGGGGCTGGGCTCCGGCACCTGGGGATTAACCAAGCAGGCAGCAGAGGTGGCGAGGCACTCACCTTGCACAGCGACGACCTCCTTTGCTTGAGGTGCCTGCACGCAGGGGACGGGGGGACGTACCGGCCCGTGGCTGTGCCAGCATCGCCGCTGCACGCACGGGATGGTGCCCGGGCACCGCAGGGGCAGGCAGCAGGCACAGCTCCACCCAGCAGGTCACCGAGGTGCTGGCAGGGGCAGTGCAGCCAGGAGCTGCCACGGCTGTGCGCAGCAGCCGGCCTGGGTGGGAGAAGCCCAGGGAAGCTGCGGGTCCGCACCAGGACCAGGACCCTTGCAGCTCCCGAGGCCTCTGGGCTGGTGCGTTCGGCACTGGGGTGATGGGGTTTGCGCCAGGAGCCGCGTGTGCCCACATGCTGCTCCGGCCGGAGCCTGCCGTCAGCAGGCAGGCCAGGGACCCACGCCTGCAGGAGGTATTTGCAGGATTGGGCCCAGAGCAATCTGTTCAGATAGAAGTGGGTGGTGAATTAATGGAAATGGGAGAACAACTCCCCTGTAGCTCCAAAGCGGGGCGTTAGCAGCGAGCAGAGCTCTGAGCCGCGGAGAAGGCTGGAGCCCTCCGTGCCATTTCATCGCTGCTGCTCTGCGTCGGATTTCCCAGGAGCCCTGCAGCCTCGGCCTCATTAATTATGCAAATGAAAAGGTGTTGCCAGCACGCCATCCCGAGGTAGGATCCCTGTGGCCCAAGTTCTGCTCCCAACCTGCCGGCCGCTGCCCCTGCGCTCAGGCCAGCGAGGGTCCGGGAGCACATCAGGCAGGATGGATGTTTGCAATAATTATCCAGTCATCCCCTTCAAGTGTACTGCAGCCATAGCAACAGACAGATGTTCTGTCCCAGCCAGAGTCCGCAGCGAGCTGGGGAGAGAAGCACAAAAATTAACCCGTTCAGGCCCAGGACAATGCAGAATCCGCTTTATTCTGGGACCAGAGCAAGCCTCAACATCTCCGAGGAAATTCTAGGAAATCAGGTTAAAAAATAAAAACATACACACACACACACCATGAATAACACTTGCCCCGCTGCTCACTCACCCGCTGTCTTGCAGGAGTTGGCTGAAGGGCAGCAGCACCCTGCAGCACCCTGCAAGCCCTGCAGGCCCTGTGGAGCCCCCCCGTGCCCCCGTCCCAGTGCGGGCTCGGCCGGCCCCGCAGGAGGCGACGCTGCCGGTGCGTGAGGCTCTCGCTGCCCGGCGGTAACCGGCCCCTGGAGATGAAGGACACCGGGGCTGCTGCTGTGGCCGAGCACGATGGGCACCCAACCGGGCAGGGAAGGGAGACGGACGAGCCACCTGGAGGAGCACCCACTGCTAAATTAACAGCTTTGTCAAAGTGTTTAAAGTATTAGGAGGTGGGACACAGCCAGACGGAGAAATAGCTGGCATTTCGTTGTCCTGATTCTGTGCAGGTTTCCAGGATTCTGCCGAAGTCGCTGACATCCCACCCAGAAATGCTGTAACAAGGGTCCTCCTGCCCACCACCACACCGAGAGCTTCACCCAGCTTCTACAGGGGCCCTTATCAGCAGGCAGCCCTCTTCAGGCACAAGGTCTTTGCTGCCTTCTCCTTTCCCCACTTGCCAGAGCTTCCTTTTAGCACTAGAACCGAAGTGTTTTAAGCCAAAGGGCAGGCTCCCACAGAGCAGTGCCTTCCGAAGGGACCGAAGCTGCCCGGCCCGGCCAGACCCTGCCGTCCCTTCCCATGCCAGCGATGCGCTGCGGTCCTGCAGTGGCAACCCAGCCCGCAGCACCGCTCTGGGGATTCCTCTTGGCGGCCCGGAGCAATCCCCTGACCTCGGAGCACTATGAGCAGGCTCACGGGAAAGCCCCGTCCAGATGTCTGCAGCTGCAGATGCTGCTGGAGTGCACCCACGGTGAGGATTTCAAAAGAGGACAATGGAAATGCGGGAGGACAGCCCGCGCAGATGTGCCTAGGGGAACCAATTACACCTAAAGGGAAGGAGAGAACCCTCTCCTCCCGGCTGGGTGAGCGAGACAACCCACCGTCCTGCACCACTCGCAGAGGTCACAGGAACGCAGTTTCACTTCCCAAACTGTAAGGCTATTTTTGATTCATATTACTTCCTTTCTTGTCCTCTGGCACCCAGACAATGAGAACTCCAGCTCGCAGAGGGCATCCTGGCTCCTCAACGTTTGCCTAGTGACAGCTCGTACCATGTCCACACGGCCTACCCTGGAACTCTTCGGTCTCCTGGTTGGGGTTTTTCCTCCTTCTCCTCAAGAAGAAGGAGGAGAGCAGTAAATGTGCTGATCTTGAAAGCGAGGGAGATGTGGCATCGTGTGCAGTCGCACAGGATGTGGGCAGGTGCCATCAGACTTCCCCACGCAGCTCTGGAAATGTAACTCAATCCTGATCTACAACTCCCTGGCTGTTCCTGTCCCAGGCTCCCACACAACTCTGGCAGATGATGGGTATTTCAGTCCTAACCAAAACATTTAGGCTACTGCACTCCTTCTGCTTTCTTTTTTCTCCTCTTTTCTTTTTTCTTCAAGCACATCAGTTGAGCGTTCACGTGGTTTGATTCCCAGACCTCTGAAGCCAAGCTGGAGATAGAATAAGGTGGGAGAAATGTCTATTATTCCCACAAATCCCAGTTCAATTTGTAACTCCAGCTCCTCTGCTTGCTTCAGTCCCAGGCCTCTCTGGAGCAAAAGACACACCAAATAATGTTTTGGTGCTGTGACATGGACAGAAATTCAATAGGCTCCAGAAGGAATTCGCGCTCTTTGCTGACTACCCTTAGCTGTTTTGACTTATTATCTGACCTGGATCTAAATTAGGTTTTGATTAAAGTCAAGAATAATTTCTACTTTGAAAAGTCTCATTGTTTAGGTTCAGAGTTAGCAAAAACTACAGGAGAATTAAAACTGATCTCTCACTTTGGGGACAGAGACCTCAGAGGGACGTGCTCGGCTGTGCCCAGCGCCCGCTGCGAGGGGCAGCTCCGCCGTGTGATGCCATTCAAGAACCGACCACGCTCCGTTTTCACAGCGGTCAGGTTCCCTGCCCAGTTCTCCTCTGGGATCGCTCCTGGGGAGACTCGCTGATCCGATGCCTGGTTAGCATCTTCTAATTCCAAGCGTGGCTTTACACACAGTAAGGTTATTCCTACTTGTTCTCATGTAGTGCTGTAGCTCAGTTCTCTTCTCTCCCTGGTGTTTATCTCCTGATTGTCCACAAATGCGTCTTCTCTCAGCATTCGTTTTGCTGAGATCAGTGAGCCGAGTCATCTCTCTAAGATACTCTCCTTCCTCCTGAATATTCTAGCAAACTGTCTCCAACCAGAACTAGACAGCAGTCCAGGGTTTCACGAGAGCCTTTTATACTTCACCATCTCTCTCCCGAAATGACTCTCCCAGGACAACTTGGGATCGTTCTCCTTTTTCTTGACTGTGTCCCGTTGGTGGATCACAGCTACCTCACCTAGCTCCAGGCAGGTGCAAGTCAGATGGGGACCAGGTGAGACATGTAGGCTGCCTTTACGTTAGGTAGAAAGAGTAAGGCACCTCCGGAGAGCGACTCGTCTCGCTCCACGACAGGCATTTAGAGCATCTGGGATGAATCGCTCCTCAAGGCGCTCATCTTCCCACATCGACTGTGAAGGGAGTCTGGGCAACCAGGCACTACCAGCTGGCCAGAGCTTAAATGGCTGAAGCTGAGAGAGCCAGGCACTCACCCCTAGTGATCCAGTAAGTACCTCCACATTTCTCTGCTATTTCTTTTCCAAAGGAGGAACTCCCAGCTTCTAGCAGAAGTGATCGTTACTACCTCCTCAGCCCACTTTGTGCTGCTCAGGACCCTGCCACGTCCACTGACGTGGTCCCAGTACAAGAACGAATCCAGCTGTTGACCAGCACCACCAGGACAACTCAGGCACCGGCTGGCACCGCGCATCCCAGCAAGCCTCTGCGGTCTGCGGAGCACTTGCTGTGCGTGACTTTGCACAGCTTTTTTGTCTTTCAGCTGATAAACCGCATTTAGGAGAGCCCCAAGGAGAAGGGTACTTCCCTGTTGTCCCCTTCCCACATCACTGTAAGTGTGCCTGGGGCGAGGGCTGGGAAGCGCCCCCTGTGCCACCTCACCCCGAGCAGGCAGCCGGCAGCCCCTGCTCCCGGCCAGCCGAGAACGGCTCCGGCACCATCCTGCTGAGAATGGCTCCAGCACCATCCTGCCAAGAATGGCTCCAGCACCATCCTGCCAAGAACGGCTCCAGCACCATCCTGCCAAGAACGGCTCCAGCACCATCCTGCTGCGAACGGCTCCGGCACCATCCTGCCAAGAACGGCTCCAGCACCATCCTGCCGAGAACGGCTCCGGCACCGTCCTGCTGAGAATGGCTCCAGCACCATCCTGCCAAGAACGGCTCCAGCACCATCCTGCTGCACCGAGGCACGAGCCGGGCTCCCGCGGGAGGAGGGAAGGCCGATTCCCCGCAAGGAGCTCGCTGCCTTTTTGCTTTGCATCTCCCATGGAGGAAGTTGCCCAGTTGCCCAGGATACAACTATGTTGTGACATTTGTTTCAAAATACAACTAATCCTGCCGTGATTATTTGTTCCAAAACATCGCCATTCCTACCTGGCCAGCTCGGTGGGCACTGAGCCGCGGCCGAAGGCGCTGTGCGCTCGTAATGGTGCTGGGTGCAAGGGCCCCGGCAGGGGGTCACACGCCGTAGCTGTTGGATGGGACAGCTGCAGGAAACACGGGAATATTGCTGAGCTGAATCAGTCCATCTAGGCTGCTGTGCCGTCCCTGACCCTGATAAACATCAGGTACTTCAAAGGAAGCCCCGAGTGCTACAGCAAAAAACTGTGGAATGGAATATCCACAAAGGCAGCGTCCTTCTCACTCCTGACAATCGGTTTTAGACTTATCCCCTAGAGCACGAATGTTTATCTCTCCCTTTCTTTTTCTTAAGTCTGTGCCTTCACGTGTTTCTCCTCCAAACAGGCACCCGGTCCCTTTGAACACACAAACACTCTGTGTGGTGATAAATTCCATGGGTTAGCTGTAAGATGGGTAAAAATTATCTGGTTTTATCCATCTGGGTGACTCATAATTCTGCTGATCGTCCCTTATTCTTCTACCTTGAGAAGAGACCTCTGAGCACACACCCTTTGCCTTCTCCATACATTCCCATCCTACAGAACAGCATTGCAGCCTTCCTCGTTCATCTCCCACCTCAGCTAACCTGCCTTAATGTGTCTAATTAAGTATTTCCGAGGTATTATAATCACTAATTCCTGATTTCCCTGTTTTTAGGTATCTCCTTCTGGTGAGGGAATAACTACAAGCAGTGATTATAAGTACCCCTCCATGAAAAAATGTTACAAAGAGAAGTGATGTCCAGATCATATTTCTTGGCAGTTACTAAGAACAACTTTTACTTGTATGGTGTAAGTAGCAACGGACCTCGCGTAATCTCACGCTTGTCTGCAAAGGAACCTGCAGCAGATCCCCTGTGCTGAACAACTGGCATCGCTGTCATCCAGAGCTGAGAGCCTGAATGCCAGTGCCAGCAATCGCACTTTTTTTTTTTCTTTTTCTATTTTTAAGGACAAGAGTGGCCTCAATTTCATGCATTATAATCTGGCATGTCATGAGATTACCCATGCAGTGCAAGTTAAACCCTTGTTGAATCTGTGCTGGATTGGGACCTAAAACGCTGGTCTGCACGCTGAGCCCGTCTGTGAGGGGTCTTCCCAAAACCTTCACGCAGAGGCTAGCAGTTCTTCTTGTCCTGCCTTGCCTTGCCGAACTGGGGAAACTCCTGTCCCTGCTCTCAGGAGAGTGATCCCCCCCCACTTTCTAGGTGGAGCCCCAAACCTTCTCAGCAGAAAGATCAAGGATATTCAGGTAGTCACATGAAAGAGCAGACAAGACAATTAACTGCAACTGTTAACAAATCAAAACAGATGGAAGATAGCAGAGGAACCTAGCCAAAGGAAAAGGTGAGCAGGATGTAGCTCGTCACAGCTGGAATGCCAGGAAGCACAGAAATCAAGCCCAGCAAGCGCTGCGCACCAGATTAAGGCCACTCACTGGAAACGCTGCAGTTTCCAGCAATTTTCTGCGGGGGACAGCCACTGCCAGGGAAGACCATAGAAGTGTTTCCCTTCCACTGGCCACGCTGCCATGTGGCAGGAGCAGGCTGGCTCGTCCCACGCCAAGGATGTGTCCCAGACAAACGCCACGCTGCTGGCTGGGTGGGCAGCCCGTGCACGCCCAGGCCCTGACCCTTATTTCCTGATGTCCCAGCATTTCCCTGCTGCACAGGTGAGGAGGTGACAACATCATCATTCTAAGATGCAAATACCACCGGTGCAACAGCCACCTCACTTCTGAGCACAACCAGTAACCGTGAGCCATGCCGTGGCCCTCAGCGTTGTTCTTCCTCCTCTTGACTCACCCCTCTATTCTGGCTCTCCCCATGCTAGAAATTACCTCCCACGGCCAGTGCCTCCAAGGCACATTTTCCGCTTCCAAGCCCTTGTTGGAGGCTCTCCTCCAAGCCTTCCTGCCCTTCACTCCTGCCATCGCACAGCTCCCTGCACCTCTCTCCCCACACGGCAGCCCCGCAGCTTGTCCCGCGCCTGCCGGGTCCTTCGCTGCTCGGGGCACAGCCAACATCCTCTGCAAAGTGCCGTGTTTGTTGGGGAGGGGTGTCCCATAACCACTGAGGAATATAAAGCTTATTACTCTGCTTCGCTGTGATGGAGCTAACTCTTGGTGGTCACCATGATTTGGCAGTGATAAAGCCCAAATCCGTGCTGTTCATGGGAAAACATCCAGGTCCCGTGGGCAGGCAAGCTCCTGCCTCGGCTTCAGGCGGATCAGACTTTTGTCCCCACCTGCAGTGCCGTGAGAGGATGTTCCCTCTTTCCTTGGCTCCCGAGTGTTTAAATTGCAAGGTGGGAAATTCATTGATTTACTTCACTCAGGTCTGCTCGCGCTGAGGAAGGCAGCACTGCCGCTGGTCAGAACAACTCCTCATTTTCGTAGTAAAAGGGAGGCTTCCTCTTACTCTTTTCCCCACTCAGCATCTTCTGTGAAGCAGCTGGACTAGTGCTGAGCGCTTCCCTGATGCTCCGGACAGGCAGCGACCCCCCCTTCCCACAGGGCTATTTGCAGAGTTCTCAGAAAGCTCACCCACCCCGCTGCCACCCCGCTGCCACCCAGCTGGTCACTGCTGGGCACCCGCAGGCAGCACGCCCGCGTGCAGGAGCAGGCTGAGCTGAGCCTCGGCAAAGTCTTTGCGAGAAAGCTGGCCACCAAGTCCCAACCATGCTGAATATTTTTCTCTTTTCTGCCATTTCCATCCCCCCCAACCGCTCCTCGCAGCTGTCCCCTGAGAAAGCTGTGCTTCCATGGCTGACTGAGGCTTGAAAGGATGTCCATCTTATTTTTAGTGGTCAGCAAAAATACTGCACTGCACTGGCAAGTTCCTCTAGGCATCCTGTGTTACGTGCCTTTGGGTAGAAAAACCAGAACAGGGCAGACCCTCTGCGCTCCACAAGTCCCTCTCCATCAGCGTCATGCTGGGCTCAGTGCAACCTGGATGGTGAAACTGGGAAATTTTTGAGAGCTGTCCAGAGCTGTCTAATGGGGTAGAAAGGGTCGACGTGACTCATAATGGAGCATTTCAGTAATTAATTTCAGTGCTTCAGCGTGACAGACATCACCTTGTGTTCACCGTACCGCCCCCAGCATGGCTAGCCCACTGCTCAGGTCCTGCAGCACTCAGTTCTCACCTGGGAGACCTGGCCGGGCGCAGTGCGGCCGACAGGGTGCGAGGTGCCAAAGAGAAGAGCCGCCACCGGCCAGTGAAGCGCCCTCGCTTTTGCCCCTGCCTCCAGCCCCGGGCGTGCGGCACCTGGCAGCGGTGTGCCTGCCAGCTCCGGCCCCGCTGCGCCCCTCACCTCCAGCCCCAGCCCCAGCCCCAGCCCGCTCCCTCAAGCATCCCCCATTCCTTTTCCAGGCTCCCACAGGCTCCCGACTGCGGCTTCCACCTCCTCGGCTCAGCCCTACCTCCACCGGCACCGCAGGCAGCCCCCGCTGCGCACCCAAATGACACGGAGCAGGCGTGTGCCGCCACGGGGCAGGGCCGGTGCACACGCGTGGCACCGACGGGCGGGCACGGAGCACACGCGTGGTACCGCCAGGAACACGGCACACGCGTGTGTCACGGCCGGGGACGGCCGGGACCGGCCATCCGGTCCCCACGGTGCCCCCCGAGCTGGCGGCACGCAGCCGCCACCGGAGACCCCCGGAAGGTCAAGGACGGTCCCCACGGAGCCCAGCCCCGCAGCGGCCGGGCCCGGTGCCCCCGCGGGACAGCTCCGTGCGCCCCGGGCCCGCCGCACCCCCAGGCGGCCGCGGGGACCGGCCAGGCCCCGCCGCTGCCGGAGCAGATGCGCGCGGGGCGGGGGGCGGCTGCCTTCCCCCGCTCACCGCCACGGAGCGGAGCGGCACCGGGAGCCCCGGCGGCTCCCCCGGCCGGCTGGGGACCGGCCTTTGTCTGCAGCCCCGGGGCTGACAGGGGCACGGCCGTCCGGGGCCGGCGGGGGCTGTCCCGGGGCGGGTGCCGCCTTCTCCCCTCCCCGGCCCGGCCCGGCCCGGCCCGGCGGGACGAGCCCGGCCGCCGCGGCGAGCCCCTGCCCCCGGTGCCCGCCCGAGCCCCGCAGGCCGCCGGCCCGGGACTAGCGCCGCGGGGGCGGCCCCGGCGCGGTCCCCGCCGGCCGTGCCAGGCCGCTCCGGCGGGCGGCGGACCTGCCGCTGCCGCTGCCCCGCGGCTCCTCCCCGGCTCTGCGGCGGCCGCGGCGCTCGGCAGGTGCCCGCCTCCGCCGGCCCGCCCGGCCCGCGGCCCCGCCGCACACGTGCGCCCGCGCCCCGCCGCGCCGCCGCAGCCGGCCGGCCTTTGTCTGGGGCCGGCACCTGGCCCCGCGCCCCCGGCCCGGCCCCCGAGCGCCCCCGCCGCCGGCCCCGGCCGCCCCCCCCCCCCCTCGCCCTGCCCGGCCCGGCCCCCGGGCGCCCCCTGGGCCCGGCGTCCCGCCGCGGCCGGCCCGGGCAGAGCCGGGGGGGGGGGGGGGGCAGCGGGCAGCGGCCCGGGGGCGGCCCGGGGCGGGCGGCCCGGGGGGGGGTGGGGGGGGTGGGGGGGGCGCGGCCCCGCGGGTCCGGGCCGGGGGGGAGCGCGGGGGCCGGGCCGGGCCGGGCGAGGGGAGCGCGGAGCCGCGGGGCGGGCGGAGACGGGGGGGGCGCGGGGCCGCCGGTGGCCGGGCCGGGCCGGGGGGGGGGGGGGGGAGCGCGGCCCCGCGGGTCCGGGCCGGGCCGGGCCGTCCGGGGGAGGGGGCCCGTCGGCGGCGGCGCGGCCGCTCTAACAGGTGGGATCCCGCTGAGAGGAGGAGGCGGCCGGAGGGGGCGGAGGAGGCAGGGACGGGCGGGCGGGCGGGCGGAGGGAGGGAGGGGGACGAGCCGGAGCCGCCTGTGATCCTGTGACAGGAGCGGCTGCTGCTGCTGCTGGCGCCGCCGGTGCCTCCCGCCGCCCGGCTCCCGGGTCGCTGTCCGAGCCCCGGCGCCCCCCCCGCCGCGGCCCCTCCCGGGCATCGCCCCCCAGCCCCGTCCCGGGCCGCGCCGCGCCGGGGCCGGCCGGGCTCGCCGCGCCGCCTCGGCTTCCCCCAGCCCCGCCGCACGCCGCGCCGGGACAGGGCGCGGGGCCGGGCGCCGCCGCCGCCGCCGCCGCCGCCGCTGTCGCTGCCGCCGCCGGCCGGGCGATGCCGAAGCCGCCGCTGCTGCTGCGGGGGAGCCGCCCCGGGGACAGCGAGCTGGGGCGGCAGTTCCGGGACTGGTGCCTGCGCACCTACGGGGACTCGGCCAAAACCAAGACGGTGACCCGGAGCAAGTACCAGCGCATCGCCGAGGTGCTGCAGGGGGGATCCGGCTCCGGCGGCGGCTCCGGCGGGGGGGAGAAAGGCAAGTTCCAGTTCTGGGTCCGGTCCAAGGGCTTCCGCCTGGGAAACGGCACCAGGGAGGCGACGAAGATGGGTCAAGTGGTGGTTTATGTGCCGGTGAAAACGGGAACGGTTAGTGCGCTCCGTGCCCCGGGGGCTCTGTGTCTGTCTGTCTGCCTGCCTGTCCGTGTCTGTCTGTCCTCCCCGGGGGTGCGGGCGGGAGGGGGGGGGGGGGCGGCGGGCCGGGGGGTTGGAGGGTGAGGGGGGACCGGGGCGGGGGCGGGCACCCCGGGGCCCCTCTGCCCGCTCCCCTACCGGCCCCGTCCCGTCAGCACCGGGCGGCCCAGCCCCGCCGCGCCGCCGGCCGCCGGGAGCGCGCATGCCCCATGCGGGGCGCGACGCGGGGCCCGGCCGCTCCCGCAGCCCCCCGCGGCTCCGGGCGGCAGCACCGGGACGGCCGCCGCCGCCCCGAGCCGACCCACCCGGGATGCGGATGGCGAGAGGCGCCCGCCCGGAGCCTCGCACCTTCCGCCGCCCCCGCCCCCCCCGTCCCATCCGGTGCAGCCCCGAGCGGGCGGCGGCGGGGACGGGGGCGGGAGGGGGGGGGGGGGGGGGCGGCGGTGCCCCCGTGCACCTGCCCCCGCGGGAGGGGGGGCGGGGGGGGAGCAGCGCCGCCGCCCGGTGCGGGCCCCGCCGCCCCCCCGCCCCGTCCGCTCACGTTCGCCCCGCATTTCCCATCCGCCCCACGGCCCGAGCCGGGCTTGCAGTCAAGGGCAGAGCGGCGGCGGGGAGGGGGCGCCGGCACCCCCGCCGCTGCCGCCGCCGCGCCCCGCCCGCCCCGCCGCACCGAGCCGAGCCGTGCGGAGCGGAGCGGAGCGAGCCCGGCCCGCTGCGGCTCGCCCGGCCCCGCCGTCCCGCGGCGCTGCCCGCCCCGTGCGGCCGCGGCAGCCGGTGCCCCGGGGGGTGCGGGCGGCGGCAGAGCCCGGATTAGGGCTGCCCCCCCCTCCCCCGCGGCCGCCGTCCCGGGAAACTCCCCCGCCGGAGCCTCATTGTTCGGCGCCCCGCCGGGCCGGCGGCGCGGGGCGCACCGGGCCGCCTCCCCCCCTCCCTCCCTCCGTCCCTCCCTCCCTCCTTCCCTCCGTCCCTCCCGCCCCGCCGCCGCCCGGGGCTGCCCCGCCGCCCCATTGTTCCCGTCCCGAGCGCGCCCCGCTCGCTCCCCGGCGCGGAGGAGAAGGCGCAACTTTCGCAGCCCCCGGCCCCGCGCGCTGGGGTGCGCCCCGGCCCCGCTGCCCCCCGCCGCCCGCCGGGGGGAACCGGGGGATTGCTCCGGGCCAGCGGGCACAGAAGGGCTCCGGGAGGGCTTTTTTTTTTTTTTTTTTTTTCCTGTCCCTCCCCTCCTCTCCCCGCTGCTGCTGCTGCTGCTGCTGCCGCTGCTCTAAAGGGTGCAGTGTTTTCTGTGCACACACAGACTCCAGCATTGATGTGGCTGGAGGATGCTTCCATTGAGGGCAGCCCATCTGTGGCAAATGCTTCTAAACGCACTATTTACCTCCCATCTGGTCTGCCTTATTATTGGGGGGAGGGGGAAGGGTCATTATTTCTCCTTTTCCCTTCGTGGTGCTCAGAGGCGCCTTTCTTTCTCCCCTTGCAGCCCCCCTCCCCCATTCCATGCCCCAAAAAAATTCTTGGCAATTTTTTTTTGAGACATCTCTGCAGCCCTCCTCTACCGCTTCCCCTCCGCTCCCAAACAGCCCCTGCCGAGGGCGGATTAGGAGCCGAGCCCCCTTGCACAGATCCTGCGCTTCCCCCAGGTCCTCTCCATCTAGCCGGCGACTCTATCCCAGATCTTCCAAATGCTGCAGAGTCATGGTACCCCAGAGAGGCCACGCCAGACTCCCTCGACCCCGCCGCCAGTGAGACACCCCCTCCCCTTTGTCCGTGGCGGAGTCCCGAGGGTCAGGAGCTCAACGAGGCCGGCGCAAGCCCGCGTATTCCCAAAGGGCTTCCGCACAGATGAAGTTTCAGCGAGGAGCGTGCCTAGGCCCCCACATCTTCCCTGGCAGAGTCCCTGCAGGCTACAGATAGGAGATACACCCAGGCTCCCGTAAGCCAACGAACAAAAAGCAGGCATGCCCCCAGGGGACGGCTGCCTTTTCCGAGGGGCAATACCGCTTATTTCCCAGGGACTGCAGTACCTGCCCGAAGTTAGGGCTGGCAGCGCTGCAAAGAACCACTGGCTGTAGGAAAGAGCTGTCATCGCTCTCCCCGAAATCCTCCGGCGCCGGGTCTGTAGAAGTTGTGGCCGCCTCTCCCCCAGGCTCCCGGCCCCCCCCAGCCCCACCTCGCCCCCCCCAGGGAATCCCGTGGCTGGCTTCAGCCCCAGTGCGTGTGCTGGGTTTTGGCTTTGCCTGAAGTGGCTCTCAAATGTAGAGGTAACTTGACGGGGATTTTCTTCAGCTCCTGATAAGTCGGTGCTCTCCTGGTCTTTGGTGCTTTGGGCTGGTTTTGTGGGTGTATTTCGTTTCTCTCGTGCATGCAGTGAAATAATTCACGACGCCAACACGAGCTTTTGGCTTGACAGTAAAGTGTGTATTCTGTTTTCGTGCCTGTTCTGCCGCTTCTCCCAAATGGTCCCGGACTGGCGTTTCGGTTGCTTTCTCCTGGCCGTGCTCCTCAGCAACCCGATACCCCTCGTCCTGTCCCCCCGTCTTCCTCCCAGCACATCTGCCGGGGCGCTGGCGTGCTCGGCACCGTCCCGGGCCGCAGGGACAGGCAGAAATACACGCGGCCGGGGGGCAGCGCCGGGGGCGGGGGGGGCCTGGGCGCCGCTGTGCTGCATCTGCAGGTTGCTACAGGAAATCCGAGGTACCGGAGCGAGAGCTAGAGGAGAGGTGCTAAAGAGCGCGTAGAGGGCAGCAGTGGGGATAAGATCTTTCCTGCCCCTGATAGGGCTGGGGCCACTCCTCCTCTGAAAAAAAAAAAAAAAGGCAAAAATCATCATAGTAACCCCCGCAGCGACCTGGTAGAGCCGTCCCTTTTGGCTTATGCATCCTGAGCTGGCTTGTGCATTTTCTGCGCATCTGTAGCGAAAACATAATTAACATGGGGTTATTATTTTCTCTCCCGAGTAACTTTCCCTTGCCCTCCTCCAGGCCTCTCATCAGAACAGGCCTAATCAGATTTGGGTGGCTTGAGAGCTGTGACTGTGCACTGAGAAGGGGGCATCTGCCTTAGGTGGTGGTCAGAGCAGATGGTGGTCTTCTCAAAGAATGCACTGGGAATAGGAACAGCAGTGCGGACGGATGTCTGGCACAGAGACTGTTCGGATTTCTTTTTCCCAGATGAACGTCCCAAAGATGCTGGACATTTAACACATACAATTAAAAAAAAAACCCTCCGCAGCTACGCACGGGGTTTGGCAGCGTAGGGCGTTGTTGTCCGACAGCCCGGTTCACGCTCCGGCCGGGTGCTGCATCCCGCAGGCCAGGCGCTTGGACAAATCGGCGTTTAGGCTGTGCTGAGGAGGAGGGTATCTTTGTGTGCTGCTGCAGCACAAACAATGGATATCCCAAAGTGCCCAAGGCTGCCGTTCCCTCACGTGGATGGCGTGCACTAAGGTGCAAACCACCTCGTTATCCGCCTGCTGGGCCGAACCCCGCGTTCCCTGGGCAGCGCTCCCCCTTCGCCCCGGCATTGCGAAGAACTGTGGGAGAATTCGGTCGTGACAAGGTGCTAAGATGCAGTTCGTTAAAATCTCGTGTCCCTCCTGTCCTAAGCATTTAGCATCACTTAGACAGTCTTGTGCAGAAGCGCGGTGAGGCAGGGGAGCAGCGCAGGGGCGCGGGCGGCCCTTTGGTGACAGCCGGGCTGCGGGTGCCTTTCCCGGCGCAGCAGGGCGTGCTGGGGCCGGGCGTGAGCTGCGGGAGTGGTTACGCACGCTCTCTAAATCAATGCCGTACCTCGCCGTGCGTGGTGTGAGCTTGTCACAACTCCGGAGCGGTGGCCAGCCTCGCAGGATGGATTCATTCTGGCAGCCCGCGACGCAGGCTGGAGGACTGAGTCCAGTCGGGCTGCGGGGTGAGGTACGGGAAAGCCTCGCGCTGGGCTGACCCTTTGGGTATTGTGCAAAGGCTCGGGGATTGGGTAGGCTCTGCAGCACTGCCTACGTTTGATTTTGCTTTCCTGCTCGCTCTCTGTCCCCTGCAGAGCTGGCATGAGGTTCTGGAGTTCTTTTAGGCATTAATAAAAGGCTGATGACATTTGTGAGGGTGGGCTGCTATTGTTGTAGCAGTGCAGTTCACCTATGCTGGCTCCCCCGGAACTGAATGTTTGAAATCATTTCACGATTGTGCCTGGTGAAATTCATCCAAGGAAAGGTACTGTGGCGGGGAGGAGCGCTACAGAGAACAGAATGAGACCAAAAAGCAAAATGGATGCAGGCCTTTCACCGACAGCAGGAAAGACATCACATGGGACACGGATAAATCTCACAGTACAGCGTATCCCTAAATATATTTTAGTTCCCAGAGACAGAGAGCGTTGTGATGCTGAAGCATGTGAAAGCCGTGATGCTAGGCCGTGGGACAGCACAGCACAGTGGCAGAAAGCTTGAGTTGAGAAGCTGGGCATGTCGGAAAGATGCTGCTCCAGCAGTTAATAGAGGCTACATTTTTCCTGGTACAAGTGCACTTCAATGCCCATATTCAGTGCCCCAAAAAGCTGCACATCTATAACCTCTAAGAACATTAGTCAACAGAAGGTTTTCACTATTGTGAATAACCACTTAGACTTTCTGTGGACTTCACGTGATAAAAAAAAAATAAATCAAGACTGTTCAGAAGAGCCTTAGACAAGGCAAATGGGCCTGAGGGTATTATCTGAGAAATTGTCTATTACTTCTTTAGCACGAGCCTTACTTAGAGTATACAGAGCCTTCACCTGCTCTGAAATAGCCTACCCCTGAGCGTGCAGGGCAGCAGTGGCTTTTCCAAGGAGCTGAACTGGTGGCAGGTTTACATTCAAATGTGCACTTAGGAGACTGGCACAATGCTGGCTGGATGCATGGTCCCATCCAACCAAACACAGAGATCTCCTACCTCAATACCAGTTCCAGGTTCAGCTCTGAGTTTGCACAACATCAGCAGCAGTTTTTGCTTCTGAAGACTGCTGGTGGTCAGAGTCACGCTAGCGATAACCCGTCCAAAGGTTCCCCATCCCACCCCTTCTCCCGGTCCCAGCCCCCTTACGCATGCCCGGATAAACAGTTTCCAAAACAGTCGTCTCTATCCACCGTTTATGCCGTACGTCCTACGTGATTCCAGAAACATTGCTGGCATTGCCGATCTGAGAGGAACCGAGATCCAAGAGGATCTGAGAGTATTTCCTTGATGAAGCACTCGTATCACCTGAAAGTTATCTCCCCCTGCAACTGCTTTAAGATTTGTGTTGCTTGTTGGGCGTTGCTTTGAAGAAGGGAAAAAAAAAGAAAAAAAAAAGAAAAAAAAAAAAGAAAAAAAAAGAAGCAAATGAAACAGAGCTTCTGTAAGGCCTTCTTAAAATAATGCTAAAATGCAAAGGAAGGAAAGCCAGGTCCGGTGAGACACTGCTCTTGGGGCTCTTCAGATTATGCCCCGTCTTTGCAGAGGAAGAGGGGTCCAAGCACTCAGGGCCCTGCATTAGCGAGGAGCTGAGAGGACTGACGATAAGAGCAAATGTAGGCTGTGCTCTCACCTCTCCTCCAAGGGCCGTGACTCAAAGGGACTTACTCTTATTCTGAGCAGGCAGGGGAATTCAGTTGCTGACTAAGGATGGCAGCAAAGCCCAGAAGAGGTTGTTGCACTGGTTTCACTGCGAACTTTCTCAAGAATGTTTGTCCAAACCATTCTCAGCAAAATTCTCAGATAATATCGTTCCCTCAGTTTTGTTTTTGCTATTAAATTAGGACTGATATGAGCAGTGTATGAACTTTATGGACAAAATAAATTGGCAGGGAAACCACAAAGAGGCATGGGGCATCAATGGAGTGTCCAGCCAGCCAGCACACGTTGATGCTCTGGCTTCACAAAACCTTGTCTGCGTTCCTGGGACGAAGGAACACATATTCTTTTCTCTTCCCTTAGTGCAAATTAGCATTTACCTTCCCCTGATCTCATGTTAGCTGTGCCCACCTCTGAAGAACTGCATCCAGATGGGCCAAAGTCACCACCGAGTTTTGGTGTCTCATCTAATTAGCTGATTGTAGCTAGGAGGTACCTGGTGGCCAAAATCGTCGTCTTTGTTGGAATGCTGCTGACTTCCACTTTTATGGCTGGTGCCAAAGAGCGGCAATTTATTTGAGAAGAAATAGCTGCAGAATGGACGTGCGTGTATATGGGAGCGGGCAGTAATAGCAGAGGTTTGGAGTAATGGTTTCTTTCCCGTGTGTCTGAGATTAAGCCAGCAGCCACTGAAAGTAGGAGGCTGGTTATGTCTTGCCAGAGCGGTACTGGGCCTTTCACAGGAAGACAACTGGGAAACCGGGATGCTGTGTAAATGTTTTCTCTCGGCCCTTTTTCTGTTTTGGCTTGACGGCCTGGAAGGCACACGTTTACTCTTCTAACGTACAGGCAGAAGCAATGCTAGCATCTCAGCCGGACCTGCTCCACGCCGAGAGGGAGGGATTGCTCTGGGGAAGGCAGGGCAGGGCCTCGGGACTCCTGGCCTGGCTTGCATTTGAGTGAGCGATCTAAGAGCAGACCCCGGGTCATCCATGCATCCGCGCTGCTGAGGCATCCGAACCCTTCTGGGTGTCGGTGCTGCGAGCGCTGCCTGCGCTGGTGCCATGGTGGCCTGGGTGCTCCGGGGGCCCTGTGGCAGCACCCAGCCGGGGCAGCTCCTCCCTGGGCGATGCTTTCGGGTCGTTGTTGCCACTGCCGGTTCGGGTGCCGGGTACCCCGGGCCCACGGGGCTGTGGCGGCGGGGAGGAGGCCTGCCTGCCCTCGCTCACCTGCCTCGGGCCTTGTGATCCAGCACAAGCCCTTGAGCTGGTGACAAAGGTCTGGATGTGGGCTGGGAAGTACGGTCCTGTCTCTTAGCAACTGGTTCCTACCTCTGAGCTCTCGGAGCTGTGTGGGACAGAGAGCATCAGTCACGCTCCTGCTGCAGCAGCAGCGTGCCGAGGAGGGGACGGGGGGTCCGGCCCGCTCCAGCCACAGCCCCGACGCTTAGAGAAGCTCGGGCATTTCTAACACGAGCAGTCAGCTGCGAGTCCTAATCAAAGCTTCGGTTTAATTGCTTTGCCCGTGCCCTGTCTCCGCAAGGCGAACACATCGCCCGTTGGCCGCCTGCAGGGGCTGCCTGCCAGCTACCTCGGGAGCAGCTCCGCGCTGCCCCTGCTTTTTGGTGGCAGGGTGGGGACCGGGCGGGGAGGAGGGAGGACACGGCCCATGTATTTCTAGAAAAATTAGATGTCACAGGGTCCTTCCCTGAACTCCTCCGCACTGCACTTGGGAATCCCCCAGCCCTCCTAGGGACATTTGCATTGCTATTTTCTGTCTCGGTGCTTGGTTCTGCTATTTCACCCTCGTGTTTCCTCCTCCTAACCAAAAGCGACTCCTCTCTGGTGAGCATTTCTCAGAGGCTTCCTTGCAAAGAACTGTTTCATAAACATTTTCACAAATCCTCTGCTTTGTCCTCCTAATTAACCATCCAATTGGCCCCCAATGGAGCCTTCACCTCTCCTGTGAAGATCCTGCTTGCACAGATTATAACCTGTCAGCTGCCAATTTATTCCTCATGCAGAGGGCAGGTTATATTAATTGTCTGTCATCCCTGCCCCGTTTGGTTCGCCCTCCCTTTCTTCTGCTCACCGCAGCATCCCTGTTTCGAGACACGGGCTCACAGAAAGGCAGGGGAAGCCAGCGGCGAGGCAGCGTGGCTTTACCGATGTGCCCAGCCTGCAGCGATGAGGCTGCTGGACCAGCCGTGGTGGGATGCTGCTGGGCGGTGTCAGCCCTGGGAGAGGGGGCCCTGTGGACGGATTGCCATGACGGAGCCGTCGGTGTTAAACAGCACGTCTCATTTCTGATCCCCCCACACGTAGTTGCAGTTGAGAGCTCCAAAAAAATCCATTTGGCTGGCCCAGGTTAATCGGGAATCCGTGGGGATGATTTACAAGTCAGATCTTGGAAGAGTTGGGGCCCACCCTGCGTGGTTACAGTGGAAACAAGCCAGAATTCAGAGGAGGGTTACCTGACAGATCTAGCAAAATTCAGTCAACTTCTGCCCCGTCCCCAGCTCCCTGTGTGGGACCCCCCCACACCCTTTCAGGTCCGTGTATGCAGCTCAGAGTAAATAAACACTGACTGCGGTAGGAGCCTGCTGTCACCAAGGGTAGGTGCCGTGTGTTTTGCTTGGTTCAGGTGTCAGGGAAGGGGGTGGTGGAGTCCAGCATAACCCTTATGGCTCAGCACCGTCAGCTTTTGGGGTAAAGGCAGGAAAAAGGCGCAGCAGCACAGTGCAGCTCATGTCCTCGGTGCCCTTACCTGGCACAGAGGCTCGGTTCTGGGAGGCAGCTTGAGCCCCCTCGAAGGGCTGCTGAGTTGTCAGCGCTTTCCTAGAGGCACATCTTGCAGTGCCTGCGGGAGTCTCTGACTCTGGCCCACATCCTCTGCATTGCCAGGGAACAATGAGCTGACACCAGGATGCCATGCGTTCGGGGCTCAGCCTCGGCCCGCCTGACCTTGATTCACTGGAGCATCATTTGTAACTTATTTTACATAATTTTGCTTGCCCCTAACGAGCTGAGCTGCTGCTGCTGCACTCTGCCTCCTCCTACTTAGTTTCATTTTGACATCACCGTGTCCTCACGGCAGGTTCGATGATGTTGCACGGCTGCCCTGACGCTGCTGGGTCTGTTCCCAGGCAGAACGAGGGGTAACCTTGCGGCGAAGGGTGACCTCGTCACTTGGTACAGCGGCGTCTCCTCCTCCGGCTTGAAAGATTTTGCTTTGGTAGTGATCTTTATTAGATTCCTGCCTCAGAGCTGGGAAGATTGTTTACTGTGATAAGTTACTGTAGGGAAGAACCACCTCTAAACACGTACTGAGTTTGTGTTGCAGCTATGTATTTTCAATATTTTTCCAATATTCGATATATAATTTTCAACATATAGCTGCAGACTTGCTTTAGAATGCTATTTAATATAAATGCTCTTCTAATTACAAATTCAATTTCTTGCTACCCCCCCGGCATGCCCCTCCATCTCACCTAAAAAGATCCAAATGCCATTAAGAAATCGCCCCCCATCTTTACAGGTTTATTAAAAAAAAATAAACAACAACAAGCTTGCATTTTAGCTCTGCCTAATTGTTCAAAATAACAAGAAATACTGCAGCACGGCAGCAGCCACCAGATGACAATGCCCGTGACACCTGCCCGCTAGCGAGCCACCCCGCCGCACCTCCCCGGCTCAGCGGAGCAGCGCGGCGCAGTCCGGAGGCTGCAGCCGGGGCGATTCCCCGGGCAGGCCGGAGCTCTCTGCAGTCGGGCGCTGTGCTCACGAGGCCGCACCGGTGTTTCCACCCCAAACCGTCAGAGACGAAGCCCTGACGCAGCTCGGCCTGCCCCGGTGCACCCAGCGGTTTGTTCCCTTCGACGCGGCCGGCTCGCCCACGGCGGGCAGCGCTGGCTCCCGGCTGTGCCCGGCCACGGGGTCACGTTCGCCCGGCAGCGTGCACTCACCTCCCGGCGCAGCTGCTCCTGTGGCTTCCCCGCGGCGGGCGGCCGGTGCTCGCGGGGAGGCAGCTCGGCTCTCCTGCACCGTGCAAAATGTCCTCTGCCTGCAGGGCATGGCAGGCACGCAACCGAGCCTCTGCCCGCCGCCGCTGCTGCGCCCGTCGCCCCTGTGCCCCGTCGGCACGGGGCATCGGTGCCCACCCCACCACCCGCAGCCCCCCGCAGCCCACCTGGGCCCTCCCCGCAGCCGGAGGCAGGGCTGCCATTTCCAGGCTCGCCCCTCCCAGGCTGCCGTGTTTTCATTCAGAGCCCTGGGAGCCGGCAGAGAAATAAGCTGAGGTCAGAGCAAAGGCCTGGGCTCATGGAGACGGCTCAGCTGTGGCTGCTGAAAGAGCAGCTCGCTTGTAAGAGGCGCCTGTCCCCGGTGAAAGACATACACCTCAGCTTTGTTTGCCGTCTAAAAATAATGCGCCTGGCTCCCCCTCACAAGGAAGTATTTACCTTGGAAAAAAAGTATTGTGTACCGTGCCGGCTAGAGAAACAATGCGAATGCACCGAGCACGAGGCTGGCAGTCGGGGACTCGGGTATGCTGCTCCACCAGCCCCCGGCCGGAGTCAGCGGGTAGCCCTGGGGAAATTATTTCTCCTGCCTGCCTTGGTTCCCCCTGGAGAAATTACCTCTCCTGGGCCGTGGTGAGGATCAGTTGATCAGCAGAGCCAGGGCAGGTTTTACTGCAGTGAGGAGGACTGTAGCTATAACAGCTGGATTGGGCTTCATGTTTGCCTGGTAGTTTGTGCAAAATTATGTATAAATGTTTAGCACAGAGAAACGTCATCAGCATTTTAGCTACCATTTTTTCCCAATTTTCCAACCAGATATGTTCAGAAAAAATTCCCAGAAAAATACCTCTGGAGAAAAAGGAGCAAAATCTGTAAGTTAAAGCATTTCCCATGTTATTCTGGTGGGTTCTTTTTATCATTAGCCATACAGTTGATATTGTCCTCAGTCTAGCATTTCCCCAGGGCCTATTCCTAAGGCATGCACTGTGCCCGTGGTAAGAGGGACAAGAGGAAGAGGGAAGTTCTAGGAATCGAGCTCTTCTTTCTCCTCGCAGCATTAGCAGAGGGAGCCTGCTGTGGTTTAACATATCCCCCGCAAAAGCTGCTTTCATCCTACACCTAAATACCATGAGGAGTGAACTTCCTAAAGCCCTGGAGAAGTCTAAATATAGAAGCCAATCAAGGACCGACTTCCCAGAGATGAGAAGTACCAAGAACAGTTTCTTGATCAAAAGTTGTAAGAGTCCATATTGAAATAAAGCGTCTGTCTCGGTACCCAAGCCTGCGCGGAAGGAGTAATTGTAGAGGTGGGCTCGTGCTCCTCGCATGCCGGCTCCGTCTGCCTCGCGGTAGCCGCAGCGCCAGGTGCCGGAGGCAGGCAGGAGGCTGCGGTCTGGCGAGGTGGATGGATGCAAGGTGCGAGTCACTGAGGCACCGACAGGAATTTTTCTGACAGTGCGACAGAATTTCGCTCCTTGCTGTGTATTGCAGTTTCTGTCCCTCTGTAACCCACGGCTTTTTCCTGTGCCTGTCCGCTCCTGGTCACAGCTGATCATTTTTTTCTGAAGAACAAAAATTTTCTTAGAACAAAGCACAACTTACAGGAAATTAGAAAGGCACGACACCACGGTTGTGAATCTCAAAGCAGCAATCTGACAGCGCCTCCGTGCACGTAGCAGAGGGAACCACCACAGGCGCCGAGGAAGAGCAGGGATTGCTGATTGCTGCAGAGATGGCGCTGCCAGGCGTGAGCCCTCGGCTGTGCCCCATGGGGGCACGGGATGGGGAGCCCTGCTCTGCCCTGCAGCACTGCAGGCAGAGGGGACGGCGCTGCCTCTTCCCCGCCTGCAAGGGAGGTGACCTTGAGGGGCCGCTTAGTGCAACCAGCCCCAAAGCTCCCATTCGGGTGTCGCGGGGATGAGCGTGACAGGGGCCCTTCCAGGTAGCCGTGGGAAGTAAGAGTTTAACGTGCTGAGAGAGGCTGTACTGAGCCGGGGGGGAGATGCTGTGGTTGAGACAGAGACGAGCACTTTCGTGTGGGATGTGCGAGGACAGGGGAGGGCTGAGGGTCTGCTCCTCGGACAGCCCGCAGCGTGCAGCCATAATCAGCAGGGCTCTGCCGGCAGGAAGTGGCTTTTTGCTCGCAGGAAGCTGAATTCGGCTGCTATCAGCCCCTTGCGTAAAGGCCAGGGGAGCGTTTTATCTGCCGTTGAGCGCAGCAGATGGGGAAGCAGCCGGCACTCCCTCCTGTCCCGCTCCTTTTCCAGCACCCCTGCCCCGTGGCCCTCGCGTGACCTCCCCCCCTCTGAAAACCGCCGCTTTCCTGCAGAGCGGTGCAGGGCAGAGCTTGCTGCGCCCAGGAAAGCTGCCGGCCCCGCTGGAGGAGGCAGACATTGCCCCTGCCGGAGCGCAGCCCTGGGACCCCAGGCTCCCGAGCTCCTCCTGGGCCTGTGCCGCATCCTCCAGCAGTGACCCCGCCAGGCGTGCAGGCCGCGGAGAGCCGGGTCCCCGGGCGTTCGGGTGGAATCCTCCCAGCTTCTCTCAAATCAGAGCGGCAGAGCCAGGAGAGGGGACCGGGGCACAGAGGCTCGTGGGGACGGGCGGCCCTTGCACGAGGCCGCTCCTCGCACGTTTAGGTCTCGCGTTGCGCAGGGAGGCAGCAGCATTTGGGGGCCGGTGCAGAGGTCGGCGCGGGGGTCCCGCCGCCCTGCGGAGGGTGAAGCGTGCCCCTCAGCGCTGGGCTCAGCCGCAGAGCCCCGGCCGGGACCGCTTTCACACCCCAGGCAGCCAAGAAACGGCTGCAGGGGCCTGCAGAGGCCCAGCGGGCGGCTGGCAGCAGGGAACGGCGGCCGGGGGCGCTCGGGGTGGCCGCTGCCCACCGGGACCCGGGGCCGCCTGCGGCCTGGGAAACCGCCCCGGGGCCGTGCCCCACGGCCGCTCGGTGCCTGCCGGGCCGCGGGGGGTCCCCACCGGGGCCGCCCCCGCCAGCCGGTGCCTCCCGGCCGCGAGGAGCCGCCCGGCCGGACCCGGCCCGGCCCGGCCCGGGGGAGCGGATTACCGCCGGCAGCGCGGCCCCGCCGGTTGCCATGGCGACGCCGCTACCTGCCGCCGGGGCCTCAGCCCGGGCCGGGCGGAGGGGGGGGGGGCGGCCCCTTCTTCCCCCCCCCCCGCCGCCGCGGCAGATGTCACCGGGCGGCCCCGGGGCGGCCCCCGCGGAGCTGCACGGCCCGGGGCAGCGCGGGGGCGGCCGGCAGGGAGGGAGGGAGGGAAGGGGGGGGGGGGGGAAAGGGCACGGCCGCGCCCCAGCCGCTGGGCCCCGGGGGAACGGGGACGAGCGGGGCCGCCGAGGCGGGGGCCGGCGTCGTGCGGCAGCCGGGGAGGGCAGGGCGGCTGCGGGAGAACAAAGATGCGGGGAGGGGACGCGGGCGAGCCCCGTGAGGGCAGCCCGAGGCCCGCCGCCATCTCCCCCAGCCCCGGGGCGCCTGGCGCGGGGCTCTCCCCTCCTCTGGCTGCCGAGGGGGGCTCCGGTGCCGGGGGTGCGAGGGGACCCTAACCCCAACGCGGCCCCCTGCCCCGAGCGGGGCCCCGGCCCCAGCAGGGGGCTCGGCCAGGGGCAGCGAGGAGAAGTGGGGGGGGCACGGGGCGAAGGGCGCGGGAGGCTGGCGCGGGACGTGGGGCCGAAGGGGCCTGTGAAGTGTGAGCGGGGGGCACGGGAGGAAAGGGGGGGCCGAGGAGAGGAGGGAGACAAAGGGCTGCGGGGAGGAAGGAGGCAGGTGGGAAGTGAGGGGGAGAAACGGACAAGAGGGGTTGGAGAGCACCGAAGGTGGTTGGGAAGGTGGGAGAAAGGGGAGCAAAAGCTGTAGGAATAACGTATAGGGGACAGGCCAGGGACAGGAGGGGAGGAGATGGGTGAGAAAGGGCAGGAGGAGAGGCCGACTAACGCTGGGCAAAGGTGGGAGGAGGTGGGATGCCGGAGCATGGCGAAGGGGCTCCCTCTGCCAAGCACCTGAGGTGCCGCCGGCTTCCCAAGCACCTGTCTCAAGGCTGACTCCTGAAATCTTGTGTGCATTTTGGGGGCTGGCAGCTCCCGGTAAAGCCCCAACACCAGTAGGGGGCAAAAGCATCCTTTATGCTCGTCCTTCTTCCCAACTGAATTTTTATTGCTTTTTAAACTTAATGGCTTTTAAGCCGTTCTGAGATATTACGGGCTCTGACTCATGCCTTGAATACTTGTGAGCAATACTGGGTGTGGAAGGAAGACGGACGGAGAGGGGCGTAGGCCCTTTGAGAGGTAACCTATAGCACATATGTCCTCTTAAATCCTAGGTCAACATTCGGTTATATTGCCACTGATAAACCTTCATAATCCCAGAATCACCAACTTGGTACAGCTTCTTATATCCAGTGGCTTTGATACCACTTGCATCTCACCTGCTTCCCAAAGCTAAATAGTCATCGTGGGGGGAGAAGTCTCAGCGCGGACAAGGGGCTGGAGAGCCTGAGGAGTCGGGAGGGCTGCAGCAGGGGACGGGCTGGCGAGGAGGCAGCTCTGGCACCCGGCATCCGGACGGGCTGGCGAGGAAGCCAGCACTGATGAGCAGAGAGGCTGTAGTGATGCCAGACCCCGAGGTTCTCTTAGCTGCAGTCATTGTAAAACCAAGGAGGAAACGGGCAACCACCGGCCTTGCAGGGATGAGGGTATTTGCTGGTTGGGATGGCCCTGGAAATAGTGATTTGCGTGTGGAGTTGGTTGCAACCTTAATTTTGAGGGCGCTGCTTGTTGCGACTGACTGTGCTTTTCTCCTGATGCAGTTTCCTTTGTCCTGTTTCTCTAATTATCCTCATTTCAACCCTGCTCTGAGGATTATTGGTCAGTAGGAAGCCTCCTAATGCCCATTCCTCCTTGGCAAGGGAATACCCGTGCCCTGGATTAAAGTGAAACTCCCCGAACAGTGACAGAAGAAATTAGATCTATATTCCTCAGAAACCCTCCCTCAGGCGAAGTTTCCCGACCCCCACCACATCAGCCCTGCCACCGTGCCCCTTGTGTTCGTTCTCAATATTCTCTTTGTTACAGCCACCTTTATGTACGGCTCAGAGCTCCCGAGGGAAGGGAGAGGTGGTTTGTGCAGGAAAAGCCCCGTGCCCGTTTCCAGAGCGAGCACGCCCACCCGTCCCGCTGCGGCCGTGCCGAGTGTAGATGGTCTCTGCTCTGAAATCGGGGTGAGCAGCTTCAACAGGCAGCGCTTCACGGTAAAAGACTGCTTACCCAGTGCGTTGGGTAGTCTTTAGCAGAAGTCCATCCCTCTAAATGATTGATTTTTGAGATTCCCTTGACTGGAGGCTTAAGAACAGCATTTATTCAATCTGTAGTCCGTGTGAGTATGTACAGCCCAAGCACCAATAACAACAAAAAAGACAGCTTGGAAGATGGGATATTTCCTTTGCATGCAGCCCTCTGCTTGCATTCACAGATTTGAATGCACACGAAGAAGATAGTTTGCAGGTCATTTAGATGTGCAGGTTGCTGCTCACCAGCCTGCTGTGTACAAACTGGGCTGCATCTGTGCATTTATTTTCGGAAGGCAGGCCTCAAAGGGAAGTGTTATGTATATATGTGTGTGCGTGTGCGTGTGTGTAGCATATATTTATATATACAGACGCAGCAATGGCATTTTTTCAAGCAGAGGCAGAGTGACCTCCAGCAGCCTGGCCCTTTCTGGTACTCCCTGCTGTCAGGGCAGGCACCGACCGCCTCCATCGCTGCTCCCCGTGCCGAGGCTTTGTGCCCGAGCGCCGTCAGCAGCTGCCGGCTACCAAAAGCTGCCTCCCCTCCCCGGCGCTCCCTGCCAGCGTGAGCTGACACCGTTCTTGCCAGTCGGCTCGGAGGAACACTGCTCACCACACTTCCCACTCCCACCAGTCTGTCACCACTGCCGTGTGGCAGAATTACAGCCTCCTGCTCCTCGGCACATCCGAACACAAAGAGCTGTGCTGCTGCTGCCAGCGCTCAGCTGCTCTGCGTATGTGAGGGAGGGAGGGTGCCTCGGAAAGGTCAGTGCAGGGAAGGAGGGCGATTCTGTCTCGTTCCTTTAGGGGCCGTATCCTGGCATCACAGTGAAATTTTGTCCTGCTTATCGATCGTGTTCGTGGGGACTGCGTTCAGCTGGGGTGCCCCACGCACGGGCACGCACATCTCGGGGGTTCCCAGGGTGCTTTAGTACCGCTGCAGGTCCACACAGCTTCCTCTGCCTATTCCCTGCCTAGCAAAATCATTCCACATTATGAAAATTGAATTTCTCGATTGGTTGTGACTCCGCTCTGGACTCTCCCCTCGTTTTTGTTCCTGGCCCAATTTCACTGGCAGCTTTAGCAGCAGAACAGCAGCAGCCGCCACTGCCCTGGCTACAGCATCCTCCCCCCCAGAGCACTGTTTAATTTATCCCCCACCTCCCCTGCGCCCCAGGCGGCTCGGGGCCGGCGCTCTGCGACTCTGCCCCCTCCAACCACATTAGCCCCGGGCCCATCTCGTCACCCCTGTCACCCACCGCTGACACTAACTCGACTTGCCTGCACTGTTGTAGGGGGCAGATGGACTGTCGGAGCCCGAGGGCATCTCTCTGAAACGCGTGGCCGTGGTGGAAGATTTCTTTGACATCATATACTCCATGCATGTGGAGAGCTCGTCGGAGCCGGGCAAAGCACCCAAACATGCCGGGCAGAAGAAAACCTACCGAGCGGTGAGACCCCTCTTGGTGCGCCCGGCGGCGAGGGGACGGGCGCGCAGGGCAGCGGGAAGCGCTTCCAGCGGGACGGCCGGAGCGGTGCCGCGCAGGGGGAGGCTGGAGGCGATGGAGGCCGCTTGCCTGTGCGAGGAGGCGTGAGAAAAGAGTTGTTTAAAGGCACAGCAGCTGCGCTCAGGAGACGGGAAGCGGGGCTGCAGCAGCAGCACAACAGCACGGCTGCTTAGAGAGGAAAGACCGAATGAATCATACAAAGGCAACTGTACATGTCTGGGGGAAAAAAAAAAAAAAAAGAAAAAAAGGAGAAATGCTCAGCATCGCTGATGTGCGAGGGGATGTTTACCCAGTCCCCCGCGCTCTGCTCTGTGCCATCTGCCTCCCCTGTGCCAGCCTCTCCCCAGGGAAATGTCAGGCCTGGGCCTCAAAGGGCAGCAGCAGCCAGGAGAGGGGACTGGGGCACAGCCAGAGCCCGGCCCCGCTCAGCACCACGCCAGGGGCATTGGCCTCAGCAGCCCACGGCTCGGCTCCCTCCTCTGGAAAATGGAGGCTGTTCCCGAGCTGGGTCTCCTCAGGTGCTCCCCGGATGCTGAGAACCAGATCTATCCATCCTGAAGCCATTCTAGTTAGGTCAGGAATAATTTAGCTTGAAGTGTGCTTCTCCAGGGAGCTCCCTGTTTCTCCTGACTCTGCACAGCCCTTCGATGCAAATATTTGGGCTCTCCTGTTAAAAGAAGAGCTGAATTCACTGTCCAAATCCGAGCTGCTCTCCTGAATCCCACAGCCCTGAGGACCGAGTCGCGTGGAGACAGAAGTGGCTGGCAGCAGCTGGCGTTTCTGGTGCGCGCATCAGCTCGGAGAGCTCTGTGCAGGCCGCCCCGCTCTCCGCGATGATGCCCGGGGTTGTGCGGGGCTTGGTGCGGGGCTGGAGCCCTCGCGGGGCTGGGGGCTGTCCGTGTGCGTCCCACGCCATGGGATGGTGCAGCCCTGCCCTGCAGGTCCCCACTGCTGGCACTGCAACGTGCTGTGCGCGCCCTCCTGCCCTATGGACTGCAACAGCCCTTCCCCAGTTCCTTCGATTCATCTCTCAGAAGGACGAGGCTGTGCCTGGGCAGCTCAGGAGAGCAGCGGGGTCCCGCTCTGTGCCCGGGGCTCCTCGCTCTCCCCTCGGGCTCCCTCCTGGGCTCCCCCTGCAGCACCGTGCGTCCCGCTGGGCCCGGGGCTGCAGCTCCGGCCGGTCGGCTCCAGGAGCTCGGCTGCCCCCAGCTGCCTCCCCCTCTCCCCAGCATTTCTGATTAGAGAGGCACTGGAGAGTTTGCCCTTGTCCCTGACCTCCAGAGGGAGGCAATCAGAAAGGGAGTTTGGATGGGAGATAACTCATCAGGGAAGCTGTCTGCTCTGCAGAGCATCAAATCAGCTGAGAAATAACAACTGTATCACTAAAATTAGCTGAACATTTGCAGCGGGAGCTGAGGGCCTGCTAGAGCAAAAGCGACAGGGACACCGGGCTCGGCCCCGCAGGCGAGGCGGAGGGACAGCTCTCTGCACACACCGCGGTTCCACATTTGCCGGCAGCAATTTTCAGGCCCTTGAACGTCAGCGTTTCTGTGGGAGCTCCTGGTGCTCGAGCACGGATAAATATCGCGCGGAGGCAGGGGCTGAGCCGGGCGTCTAGGCAGCCACAGCAGAGCTAGATGGGGCTGTGCCTAAATAGAAGGAGAATCCCATGAGGACCAGGCACTGCATCCTCCATTTGAATCGCTGGGACGAGGTCCCTGCCTGAACTTTCTACCCATCTGGCATTAGCATGCATGTAAAACACTGGGCTCTGCTGCCGCTCAGTGGAGATGGATGTCTCTCTCCCTCCCACCGCAGCGTCAGGGCCCAGCGCTGCTTCGCCATCACCGCGCAGCCCCCCTGCCCCAGCAGCCTTCCTCCATAACGCGTTTGCCATCTATTTAGGAAGACTTAAACGTCGCCCCTTCCCGTAGGATAGAAAATAAAAAAATATGCTTGGAATTCATGCCCCTTTAATTTTGTTAGCGAAATGAGGTGGGAGGCTGAAGCCCCTGGCCGGAGGAGGGTCCGGGCTGCCCGCCTGCCTCTGCCCCGCTGCCGTGGCTCCCCGGGTGTCTGGTTGCAGCCCCGCTTCCCCTGTGAGCCCCGCTTCTGCTGGGCTCGCCGCCCCGAGGACGGGCCCGAACAATTGAATTTCTGTCTGCTTTATGACCCCACTTGTAAGTGCTGTGACCCCTGCTGGGGTCGTGGCCCTGGTTTGGGAACCGCTGCACTGGGACAAGTCACTTAGACCAAACAGGATGGGTGATTAGCAGGAGGAACCAACCCCAACGTAAGAGGTGGGCTCTCCACCCTCTTAATGCCTCCCAATTAAGACCAGATGTCTTCCTGGATGATGTTTTAGGCAAGGCACAGGCTGCTGGGCTGCAGGAGAACCTGGGTGAAGCTCCCTGCCTGATGCTATACAGAAGGTCGGGCTCCATGTTCTCCTGTGGCCTTGCAGAAATCTTTACATTAACATTGAAATTGCCTCCTCTTTTCTCCAAATAACCCAAACATGTTATTTAGAAACACTGTAAGGTTGCAGCTGTCAGGAACTGATCGGAACAGTAGGGGCCCACGACAGCCAGGTGCCTTCTGTGGGTGCTGAGGTCTGGATATAGGGCTTTAACTTCAGGTATCTGAGTTTAAAAAATTTACCCTTAGGTCTTCCTCATCTGTAAAATACACATTTCCCACAAAGGTTCAGGAGATTTAATTCATCGCTATTTGTAAAAATGTTTTCAATTCCCTAGATAAAATATGTCACAAAAGTGCAAAGTATTATTAACAGTAATTGATTGTCATTGTGGGAAAAAGTGACCTGCCCTTACAAAAGATTAATGGATTCTTCAGGTTACTGGTGCGACGGTAATTAACAATGCAAACAGAGCTGAAGAGGCCTTACTTTCTCATTTGATTCTTAGGCATTCGTGGCTTCCCTCTTCTCAGACTCCAGGGAGGAGCAGAGAGGAGTTTCGGGGCGGGGGGGCTGAACCTGGCCCTTTTTGCTTGGCCACCCTCCAAAGAGCGTTTGCAGGACGGGTGATGCTCAGGGCAGGGCAGGGCTGGGAGCAGCACCCCGTTGCTGCCCCTACCCCAGCTCGCTGGGCTGCGCGGGGCGAGGGGGGACGGTGCTGGCTGCACCCCGGCCCTCGGGCTCTCAGCCAGGCCATGCAGCCCTCTCTTTGTTTCTCCAGATTGCAGAGACCTATGCCTTTCTCCCAAGAGAAGCTGTGACCAGGTTCCTGATGAGCTGCACCGAGTGCCAGAAGAGGATGCATTTCAACTCCAACGGACTGGAGCCCAAAGGTAAAGGCAAAGGGATTGCGCTAGCAGAGCGGGCAGCATCCCATACCAGACATCACGGGAGGGCTGTCGGTGGCTGCCCCACTCACGGGATGCGGCCGTACCAAATGGTTTTCCCACCCTGGGCTATTTTCAGTGAGCTTTTGCAGCAAAGCCTAAAGAATTGTTTAAAACTTGTGTTGTCCATCACCGTTCATGCACTGTTTTCAGCAGAGGGAGTGGGAAGGGGCTGCTCAGCCCCGCTTTCCTTCTGAGCAGGCGATTCCTCTTCTGGGTCCACCTTCCCCAGGGCAACTGTACAGAGCTCGGGTCAAAACCTTTGCAGAGAGGTCTGCAATCAGCTCGTGACTGTATGTGGGTGGAAGTGCAGACCTCTGAGAAAACCTGAGCTAAAGTTTTTCCTTTAAACTATTAATTTGGTAATGAAAGACACTGAATATGTCTGAATAACTGAAGTTTCTGATAAAGAAGGAATTTGCAGTAATTAATAGATATGCACGTCATGATCCCATTTTGGATAACAGAAAGTGTTTTGGTAATCAAAGTTATATTATGCCTGTGTATACAACCAATTAGCATGGCAACTGTGGTAGTTAGCTCATTACGGTTCTTTTGTAAACTGAGCCAATCTGCAGCTCCGAGGCCTAAAAGCTATAAGCAGCGCGTAAGATGGGACCAAGTTTTCTTCTAGAGTAAATGGTTAAAGCTGATGTTATGTTTGTTTTTTTTTTTCTGAATTGTGAACTTGTTTTCCTCATCAAGTGCAAAGCATCAAACTGACTCTGAGAGGTTTCGCCCAACAAAATTACTCCTATAAAAAAATATAAGCAAACTGCAGAGACTTAGAATATTTCAAAACTCTAAAGGCAAATAGAATCATTTGGCAGCTCCTATCAAGCAGACGAGCAGAGTTAAATGAAAAAACAGGATCCAACAATAGGAACTTTCTAGTATTAAATACCAATTTCCAACTGTTTACTACTAGGAACAGACCTACAGACAGCCCGGAGGTTCCGTTTAAGTGGCTTATGTGTGCCAGTTATCCATAGCTAGTTACTGAAATGCTTTGTGCTTGCTATATTTTTTTAGAAACTCTCGCAAATAATCCTACGTGACATTTATTAGCCTCGGCTCCAGCAGTGCAGCCCTTGCCCGTCCTGCCTGCCAAGGGCCCGATCCCTCCTTCAGATCAGGTCAAGAGAAATTGTGGCCTTTGGCCTCTGGGGGAGCAAGCCCGACCTTTACACCGGCCGCACCGCATCTGCCGCACGTGGGGCCCCTCGTGCTGCCCCTCGCGCTGCGGCCGCACCAGGACTCGGGGGCAGGAGGGGCGGCAGGGTGGGAGGCTGCGGAGCTGCCCATCGGGTTGCTGCCCACCGGGTTATTGCCCACCGAGGCCGGGTCCCCTTTCCGGGGGCTGCTGGTGGCAGGGTCCTGCCCTGCATGTCCCACGTGCCTCCCCCGGGGCCGCGGCACCGTCCAGGCTCAGTGGCAGCGCACGAAGGCAAGACGCTGGGTGTCCTCCCCAGGAGCAGGGCTGAGATGTGCTGCCCTGAGCAAAGCAGAGCAAAATGACTGCCACGAGGTTTTCCCCCTTACCGGTTCTCTCGAAAATAAGCCCAAGAGGAAGAGAACACGCGTCGGAAGTCCTGCTCCTTATCCGCCAGGAATGGAAGGACAGAAATACCTTTCTGCTCTGAATAGTACCTAAATAGTGACTAAGTACCTGTGAAAACACAGAGAGTAGATTAGATAAGGTAACTTTTACTGGGGAAGAGCGTCTGATTTCACTAATGCATATTCAACAATTCATCTGGAGCAAATCACCAAAAAATGCTGGGGTTGTAGAAAAATTATTTAGGTGTATTCACATGCATAAACACATACAGACATACATATGTAAACTCTAACTCAGTGAGATGGAAACATTGGAGTCATTCCTACCTACTCCTACTTCTCTTGTCCATTAAACAAGCCTCAGCACACTTCGTTTGTAATCAGAAAAATCCCTAATTAAACGTATCTAACGTTGAACCCTGCAGGGCACCCACATAGTTCATAAAAGCAAAATTATCTTGCTCATGGGAAGCTTTGAACAACACTGTACTTTTACACTGTTATTAAATTAGGGCTAATTCCAGTGGAATTATACGAGTCTGGAATTAGGATTGAAACCATTTTACTTTAAACCGTTCTGCCTGTTTCATCTGTATTTCCAACACACAGGGCATGCGATATAGTTAACTTTTACAAAAGGAGCTAAGCGATTCCAGTAGACCCCTTTGGTGACAGAGGATATGAGGATTGTTCCTGTGGAGTCCTCCAGACCCTTTAAAACAAAGGTTTTCTTTCTTTGCAGTTAGCTTTAAAAAAATAAATAAACAAAGGTTTTTTAGGCTCCAGCTCTTCCTGTTGCAGTTGCCCGAATTACAGGACATTTGTTGCTGCTAGCGGGACGATTCCAGGGTTACGCCGGGATGGTTTCAGGCAGATCTAAGTGCCAAGGTTCATCTCCCTTCTCCTGCTCCCACCTGAGGGTGCTGAGCCGCCTCCGAGGGGCCTCGCTCACCGCAGCAGCTCTGAGCTACGGGGGGCAAGGTGCAGGAGAGCGGCGTGCCGGCCTCAGCGCCGCAGGGCTCGCCCCTTTCAGGCCTGGGCTTCAAGGAGAGAGCAGCCCCATCTGTGTTATTCTTAGCAAAGCTTTCCTAAACTCGTCCCGGTGACCCCAGCCCAGCTGTGTAGGAGGCAGGTTTTGTTCCTGGGAGCTTTTTTCGCTTTTACTGCAGAACCAGCCTGCGGGAAGCACCCCTCGTGCTGGGATTTTGCGTCTTTTTATCACAAGATAACGTCCTTGCGCAGTAGAAAAATGGCTTATTTTGCATGCTTATGTATACATAGAACGGCTCCTAATTAATCTGTAGGTCGACGCATGACAGAGAGCGGTGATATACAGCCATGAGGAAAGAGGAGAGGAATTAGTTTACAAGATCCCCAAGTTTACAACATTCCTAAAAGCTTTGCACCTTCATATGCGAGCGAGTGACGGCCCGAGGAGCTGCGGCCATCTGTCCTGCGTGCAGAGGCAAGAACGCTTCGGATGCCCAGGACTGAATTAGCAGGACCTGGAAAGAAAACCTCGCATTTCCACAGACCTTGCCTAGGCTCTCGGTGTGGAAGATTTGCAAAAACTTTGCAACGTTTAACTCAGTTACAGACAGTATGTTTTTGGGTCAGGTAATTTTTTAGTCAGTCACGATAGATGTGATATTTCCAGAGGTGTGAAGCATCTCCAGGTCCACTGAGTTCCACGGGGATTTTGTGATATTCAGCATTTCTGAGAAGCAGGCCCATTACGTTTGGGTTGATGGATTTTCTAAGCTGCTGTAAAACATTTTGTGAAGGCTGTTTGTTAAAGGGGCTGTGTCAAAGGTGCCTGTGAAACTGGTGACCCCAGAAAATGCAAGCCAGGCAGTGGGATTCAGAGATGGGAGTGGAAACCTCCCACCATCAGTTCACCTTCAGCTCCTGGAAATCCTTCTTCGTTGTTGCTTAAGCTTGCTTTCCCCTGGATGGCTGCACATCCCTGCCGAGTGCCCTGGAAGGTTGGGTCAGTTCTCCACACTTGCATATCCCTGGGCTGAAGGCAAAGAAATCTTCCTTTTTGCCAGCAGCCTTTCCTGTGGGAAATGGCAACTTTCCTCGTGAACAAACACACTGCATGAGCATGTAAATTTAGTGGCAGAATAAATAATTGTAGCGGTCTCCAAGTCCTGCGCAGGGAGCTCCACAGTGATGACGACAGAGCTGACAAGTCTTTGTGAATTCAGAAAAATCATTGAGGATTTGCTTTATTGGGACTTGCCTAGTCTGGCTAGAAAAAGTGATCTGCAGGAGCAGTCTGAATCAAGAGTGATCTCCAGAGCTCAGTATGGTGCAGCCAGAGGAATCAACAGGAACAATTTAAGTTGAAGATTTTTTTAAATTAAGTTTGTGTTTTAATGAGGGTGTTAAAAATAATCTTCATCACCAGATAGTGATATTTAATAAGTTGCCTTAATGTTAACTCCTACCTGAGGGAATCCCAGCAAAATTGGCAAGACTTTGCAATGCTAAAGCAAGCTGCAAATATATTCGTGTTCATCAACCTCTGCATAAATCCCATTTGCATGGAAGTGCTTCTGAGACCTTCAGCAAGACTCAGTTTCTTCCTCTGTTACATTTTAGTTTGGTAGGCTGAAAAAGTATATATTGTGTGTAGTCTTTTTCCACACACAGGTGACAGCAACGCTTTTTCTTTTTTTTTTTTTTTCCAAAACAACATCTGTTCTGTAATTATCCTCTTGGTGGGGTCATGTTCTTATAGGAACCTTAGCTCAGCGGGCACCAGCTCTAGTTAGGGATTCTAAGTGCTTCAAATACGTATGTTTAATGATTATGAGAACGCATCGCAGGTTTGCGCTCCCACATCCCCGTATCTAAACTGATTTTTTCCTCTGTTCCTCAGAGAGCGAACCGCCTTCCTCTTTGGTTTCTGGGATCATTGACTACAACATGCCGCTCACCTCTACTTACCTGAAGCAAATGAAGCTGCGGGTGATGAATTCGCAGGAACAGGTGAGTTCCTCTCCTGCCACAGAGCAGCGCGCGGCGCACGGCGGGTTTCTGCCCATGCGGAAGGGGCAGAGGGGGCGGCTGAAGCTTTCGGGGGGATTTTTGGAGGATGCTTTTGGATATGTCCGGTTTGTCCAGGCGGGTCTGGCTTTGACGAAGTCCAGCAAGTGTTGCTGCGTGGCAGTGGGGAGGGCAGCGTGCCTCGAAGCTTTTGGCTGTGAAAAAGCAAACAGCTGCATCAGTCCTGTCAGCGGAGAGGAGCTGAGATGTACTTGGGGCAGTTATTGTTTATAGCAGTCTGCTTGATCTTTAGACTTACGGTTCTTCCAAAAAGTTGTCTTAAAAATAAATACAGTGCATAGGAATTTGTTTCTTTACCCCTTCCTATTTGCCTGGGAGCTTTAGCAGATGGGCTCCGAAACCCTGCCAAGGCTTCAGTCGCTCTGGTCAGCAGCTTGGTGAGGCTCAACTGCAGCCACTCCGCTCTTGCGTCGCAGTGGGAGAGGGCTCAGTTGGTTGATGAGAGTATTAAGCCACTGGATTTTGATTTGGGACCGGATGGGGCAGACTGCCACAGGATTATACCCAGGCTATGCAATTTTCTGAAGTTCTGCAGCTGCAGAATTAGCTATGGGAACCTCTGTGCACCATGGAAACAGTCTATAAAAAGAAAAGCATGTTTTACTCGCTCCCCACAAACCGGCACTGCAAGCCAGTGCTGGATCTTCTCTCCAGCACACTGAAACCTAAATCTGATCTCCTGCATTATTGCCAGTTTGCAGTAATGAAAGAGTTTGCATTGTGCACGGGAGGGAAACATTGCTGATAGCTTGAACCGTGAAGTCGTGCCCCGTGGATATTTGTTTATCTAATAGCAATCTAAGGGGACGCTGGTAAGAGAATCCAGTGCCAGGGTGTGAAATGCCAGACGTGGGTTTGCTGTCCGGAGCTGAAGGGACAGACACAGAGCTCCTCCGTTGTTTCAGCGGTGAAACCTTGCCTGAGAACGAATGGACGTCTGACAGGAAGCACTGCTGCGTTTCAGAATTTTTCCTTTGCGTGCACTGGACACCCAAGTGGGTCGAGGGTTTTGTTAGCAGCAGGCTGAGCTGCACGGCGGAGCTGCGCGGGGCCGGGCCAGAGGCAGAACTCTGGACAGCTCCAGCCCGGGCTGCGGGACGGGGCTGCGGGGTTTGGGATGCAGGACGAAGGGGCAGGGCTGCGGGGTTTGGGATGCAGGATGGGGGCAGTCTGCGGTAGGTGCCGCTGCAGGGACCCCTTTGGCCAGCCAGGATCGAGGGCTGCCATTTCCTTTGGCTCGTGCAGAGCGGTTGCTGGGTCTCGGTGCAAATCCTAGCAGAGCGGCGTGGCTACAGCCGGGCCGATGCACGTGCCATTAACTACCAACCTTTTCTTCACCAAGGACTTAGCGGTCTGTGAAGGCTAACCGCGCTTTTCAGCATTTGAGGTGGTTCCTTCAAGTTAAGTTTGATGTCTACGTAAAGGACAGTCTGAGAGGTTTGTTTATTTACCACTTACACGTTTTCTACTGATAGGGCAATTCCTCTTGGCTCCAAAGTGCTGTTCAAGAGAAGCATGTTGTGAAGCTTAACTAAACTCCTGTGCCAGTTTCTACAGGTAGAAAGCAGGACTTGTAGTTTGATCTCACGTCTGTAATAGGAAATATCCTGGAAGCTAGCAGACGGTAGTACAGAATCTTGAGTTTTGAAGCTGCAAGTTTAGGGATGCGTTTCGAGAACTTCGGTTTGGTAACTCAGAGTTTTGAGAAGTGTGTGCCCTGAATTTTGCTGTAGGAGTTTGCACTGGCTCTATCACTGGATAGACAGACATAATGTACTGCTAACAAGAATGCAATCCGAGCTGGGGGACTGAGGGACACAGGCTGCTGCCCCCCCTCTTCCCAGCAAGGCAGCTTTAGGGTGAGGGAGCTGCGGCTGCAGTGGCTTCAGGTGTTTACAAACTGCAAAAGTCCTTTAAAGGCAGAAGTTATTCTGACTTGGCTACTAATGTAAAAACGAGGAGAAAATGCTCCCTGCTTTTAAAGTTTGTTTGCACTACACAAATATACACGGCATGGTTTTTATATCTCAGAATTTACAAAAAGATACTGGTTCCTCTGTCTCGGCTTTGCTGCCTTGCCACCTTGCTGCCTTGCACTGCGCTAACGTTTGATGGTATTAATAGAAATAAATTAAGCAACTGACTTGTGTTCTACTTGGCTTTTGCCAAAAGCAATTATTTGTATGCAGCAGCACCAGGAGGAACTTGCTTCACTAGGGGTAACAATGAATGAATTTATGCCAAAGTGGCCTTTTAACTTCATTATTCAGGAAAAAAAATGTGCATGTAACTGTAATTTATTACTGCTGTTAAGCACATCAGTATTAGGGCAACAGTGTCTCCACGAGGAAGCACAGCCAGAAGAACCTTAGAGAAAGCATTTTATCCGTATTTAGGGACAAAAAAAAAAAAAAAAAGAAAACACACAAAAAAACAGTAAAGTAAGGCACTCTTTCCGTGGCCGTTTATACAATGAGGAGTTCCTGCAGAATTTACAGAACGAGAAGGCAAATCACCATCCTGTATGGAAGTATGCAGAGAACAAAAGTCAAATAATTTTCTCACATCAGTGAAGATCAATATATTTTGAGTCAGTACATTTATTCTGGCACGCCTGACCCACGCAGCTTATATTGGGTTCAGTAGAACATGCAGGAGCTTCTGGGCTGTGCGTCTTCCTTCATTCCAATTTCATAGCAATTCTCCTGTGTGAGAAAAATCGGGCCCCTTACCCTTGCCACATAGTGCAGAATTAGCCATATTTCAGGGTATCTGCTGAGGTATTAAAGCATCCTCTGAACTTCTGACCTTTTCAGTCTAGCAGCAAAAAGGAATGAAAAGAGGATATTTGATATTTATCTATAATGATCCTTCCACCTCATTTTCACACAATAAATATTAGCATTTTTAAATGATTGCTTATTTGAGTTTATTGCAGTCATTTTCCAGACAATCTTTTCTATCTTATTCAAACTCATCCGTGGATTTATTTTTCATGCCACACTGTTCAGCATGATTTCCACTGAGGCCTCATGCACAGTGGCTGGTGGAATACGACCGCTTTAGAAGAACAAACCCCAGCACTGAAATGCCAAGCTCCCTCTGCTTGGAGACGCTGCTGCTACCTTGGCAGATTCGGTCTGGGCTGAGTAACCAGGTTTAAATGATAGAGAAACATTTTCAAAGGTTGCTTCAATGACTGCTGACAGAAGGTCACACAATCAGTGAATGGCAGGAGCTGCTCTTGGATGTGAAAAAACACAAGCTTTTTCCTTGTTGCTATGGCTTTGCTACACGGACTTGTAAGTGCTCGCGAGGGAGAGGGCCTTGTCCTGCACCCTCACACACTCCACCTGCCCATTAATTGCACGGTGAGGCTGGGGTGACGGTGCAAGGATGTGAAGTGCTTTGCAAAATAAGAACTCGGTTTCGAGAAATATTTCAACCAAAGCAAAAGGGTAATCCTGGAAGGGGGGGGGGGGGGCAAGGGTTGAGGTCCCCCCGCTGCACAGGGAGCTGACGTTGTCTCACGGTGGTTAGGGTCCTGCCTCGCTGCAGGACCTGGGAGATCGCGGAGCCTCGTGGCCAGGGAGGCTGTCAGCAGCGTGAGGCCCTTCGCCTTCCACTCTGCTTTCTCCCTGGTCCGCCGCTATTGTGCTTGCTCACTTGGGTGTCTCAGAAGGCTCCGGTATTACCAGAACAGCTGAGATGCATCTTGCCCTGGCAGCGTGCTTGCTTCCTTGCTGCTTCAGGTCCATCTCCGTGCTAATGCTGGGGATGCAGAACTGGCTCGCGGGAGGCAGCCGGGGCAGGGAGGAGCGCACGGCTGGAGCTGAGGGCTCGTGGTTGTGTGACGGTGCTGGCCAGCCACAGCTCGGGGCCGTCCTGAGACCCGTGCAGAGTTGGTCTAGCAAATGTCCTGGGCTAGATTTCTGAAATCTGACAGCATTGCGGTGATTAACACAGGTCTGAGTGTGTCAGTTCATTAGTGAGAATCATAGACATCTCTTTTTGTGTGGTCCAGAAGACCAGCGCCAGGTCTGGCAGATCTGTGCGAGGTCCAGGTACCGGGATTTAGCTGTTTGGGTGCGTTGTGAACAGTTGTGAAGAAATGTTGATGTGCGGAGAAAGCAGAAGCGTGCAGTAAGTATTCCTGTTCGGTGCTTGGAAGGAAGCGGGATGATGTGTTTGCATCACATGAGAATGATAAGGTACTTCCTAGTCCATTAGTGATTAGAGAGGGTGTTAAACATCTCCAGGAATAAATATCTCTAAATCAACATGACAAGATAACTTGCATTCAAGAGTCCTTTCCTCAGCTTGGGAAGATCGGTGTTTCCTGACATTCATTTTTAAGACACTTTGGAGCACTAGCAAAATCTCCTTGGATTTTCCCCTGGAGAAAGGGGCATATTGGCCCTATGTGGAGCGTGGCACCGGGACCAGCGGTGACCCTGGGAAGGACGGGAGAGCTGCGGCACCGGGCACGCGGCCTGGCAGGCTGCTGCGGGGGGAGAGCTTTCCGTGACCCTTGGGTGTACCGACAAGGACGGGGACAGCAAGAGGAGGCTGCGTCATCCCGGCTGGGCTTGCTGAGACCGAGACTGCGATGCCACATCCAGGTCTAGGGGCTGTTTTTGAGAGGCCGTTGAGAGGCTGCCGAGGGAGCAAAGTGGCACCAGGGCTGCCCTGCGGCTGGGCCGGCAGTGAGGGGCTGCGGGAGCTGCGTCTGCCTGACCAGGCAAGGAGCTTTAGGGGTAATTTGATTGCAGGCTCTGAGTACCTTGAAGTCAAACAAACTTAATAAGGAAATAACATAGACATAACAAGGAAAAAGGCTTAAGGGCTGAACTTAGGAAAACTCAGAAATAAAGGGCACATTTTTAGCAGAGGGAGAGCGAACATTCACTGAAACAAGCTCCCAGGGAAGAGATGGGTTCTCCATATTTGTATCTTCCAATCCAAACGCCTTACCCTTCTAGAAGATACTGTTTTGCTAGATGCAAATTACCGAGTTCAGTATAGACATGACTCTCTGAAATACAGATTTAATTTATGCAATAAAGGCTTGATCATAGATCTGCATCAGCAAAAAAGCCCTCTAGTGGAGATGCAGCTTCTACTGGCAGGAGTGGGCTTTGGCCAATAAATTTAAATTTTGCCCTAAATGACAGACTTTGTCCAGGCAGAAGCAGGGGAGGCGGGCCCAGCCATCATAACAGCATTCCGTACATTTGCTGCTTCCCTTCACCCTCTTAACTGACAAAGACGGTTTAGCAAAACTTTTATCCTTGGCCTTAAGGGCTCATGAGATGCGGGAGGTCAGATGATCAAACCATTTAGCCTGGTTTCAAACTTCTGTGAATGGCTTGCTTTCAGTGAAGGTCAGCTCATTTTTGTTATTGGAATTAACCATGAGGTTCCCAGCTGGTAAAAACATGTGACGTTTATTTCCAGTTGTGTGGATCTTACAGTATTTTTCCCAGTGTAGCTGCGTTACAGGTAAGCTTTGTACCTGCTCAACGCAACGCTTGGTGCAAGCAATACAATTTGAGAGCAGACCCTGGGCTGGCTGGGGTAAATTCTGCCACCGCAGCTTCCATCTTCCACACGAGGTGTGATGCCAAGGCCCTGACTCTTGGCAGTTACAAGGAAAACCACGTAATTCTCTGTAAGAAGGGAGGCGCTAAATCAAGCGGCACGGCCAGATTCTGGCGATGCTCACCACACTTTGTCCTCCTGCGCTGCCCGGGCGTGTTTAGCGGCTGCGTGCTGCTGCTCCCCTTTCCTCGCTGGCAGTTGGGTGTCGGAGGAGCGGTGCCGGTCCCTCGGCCATGCAGCTCCGGGGCTGCCTGGCCCCGCGGTGCCCCCGCCGGTTCCGTGCCTCTGTGCTGGGCCTGGTCATGGCCTGGGCCTCCCTGGCCGAGCGGCCTGCGGCAGCCTCGTTGCCGTAGCCTGTTTCTGGGAATACCGAGCAAATAGGGCCAGAGATCACATCGTCTTTCTTGAATTCACCGTTTCTTCCAACTATGTCCCGTGTTTTGTGAGGAGAGATGCTGCCCACTCCCTGTGCGGCGACAAGCATCACGGGCAGCTTCTCCCAGCAGAACTGGAGACCAGGTTTTGGTTCGGATCCCGCAAAGGGGGCTCTGAGGCATTTCCGCGGGGGCAGCGTGGCAAGGCCACGCAGGGTTACGAGAGCGTTCAGTGTCTGTGCTCCCTGACGGAGCACCCGTGGACCAGTCCCACGGATCCCGTTCGGGTTTCCCGCAGCCGTGAGAGGTCGCACCGGGGGCTCTGCATCACCTCACAAAGCCGGTTGCTGACGTGCTGCGTGTTGACTTTGATCGAGTCACACAAATGGCTGCTTCTTAATTGCCTTCTCCCTTTAAAAGGGGGCTAATACCTCAGAGAGACTTCTGAGGTCTCGCTCACTAATAAAGCTCTTCGAGAGCTCGGATGGCAGCTACTTTGAGAGCGTGAACTATTATTAATGATTTCCGTTATTATAGAAGATGAAGCTGTGTGGTTCAGCTTTGTAACCTTGAATCATGTACTTGCTTGTGTTTCTGCTCCTGTTAAACCTGCACAGGCAGGCTTGCACCTTGCTTGGTTGCACAGGCTCTTAAGTCCCCCATCATGAGGCTTGCCTGCACAAAATGAGCGTGTGCATCTCTGAGGAGCCAGAGGACTCACAAAGATGGATGCTGAAAAAACAGCGTGGCTTGAGGATGGCTAGGAATGGTTAGTGTCGGTTACGTTTCAATCGACTCAGTTCTGGTTGGGGTGTCTAAGAGGCAAGCTGTGAGGGTCGGTCTCAATTTTTAACACAATGCAGACATTCCTGCTGGTGCCATGTGTTAATGCTTTGACAGTGTTAGGGGAGATCGGATCACGCTTGGCTGCTGGTACCCCGGCCCTTCAAACACCCGCTTCCCTGTACTCCAGGGAAAGCAAATTACATCCACAGAAACTACTCCTTTCTTGCCTCTTTATTTGGCAGTGATTGGTATACCCCCTGAAGTATGCTGTATTTCCTCTCCATCTCTTGGTCTTGGCTTCTGAGGAAAAAAAAAAAAAAAAAGAAAAAGGCAGTTTTATTCATGCATATGCCAGATGCTAACAACTGTTACTTCTACAGAAGGAGCGACCAAGAAGAGGTGGGAATACAGCCCTCAGCCCACAACAAATCTGGTCTGTAATAAAGTTTCCCAAATCTTTACTCTCCTTTTTTTCCCGACTCTGCTCTGGATGCCAGATAACTTAAAATACAGCCTTGATAAAAGTTGTGTCTCCTCCTGCCACGTGACTGTGGCCCTCCTTCAGCTGCTCTCTGCTTTTACAGCGCTGCCCCTCTTGCCCCGCTCTCCTTACGGGCCTCACTCGTGGCAGATTTGCATTTTTGATGCTTATTATCTATTAGTGTGTGATGCTCACGGAGCATCAAACGTGGAGGTCCCGTTTGTTATTTAACCTACTTTCCAGAGGCACAAGAACATCAAGTGACTTGCACAAGGTCGCCCATGAGTCAGTGACTCCTCTGGCATGATAGCCGGATCCTGCATCGTGCAGTCCTTGCTCCCACCACTAGATCACTGTGCCCACGCTCATCAGCAACGTAACTTCCATTAAGCTCCTACAAAGTTTTCGAAAGGTAGCTTACTCCTGGATTTGGCAGCAGCCCCGGTGCTGCCTATGGAGCCTTGCCTTGGGAAAAGATGGCAGATTAGTACCTTAAGGCATTATTATCTGATATTGGGATAAGCTGCGCGACGCGTGGGCAGTTACGGACTCGGGGCACGGTTCTTGTCAAGACCTCGAGCTCAGGCTGTGGTGGCATTGGCAGTGACCTGCCTGGGCAAGCGCTGCCTGACAGGGAGCCCAAGTTTTCCGCACGGGTAGGTCCGTGTCCATGAGAAAGGGTTTGCAGGGATCAGAAGTAATGAACACACAGAGAGGGAAGGAAGCGACTTATAAATAATATATTTGATGTGTATTATATATATAAAATAATAACAGTAGTACTGGTTTATTATGTGTTGGTTTTTTTTAACTTAGTCCCGTAAGGCACTTACCCCTGTTCTTGACAACTTGATAAATTATTATTACCGATTCTATATCTAATTGCCAGTTATTTCCCCCTAGATAGTTTGAATCAGAAAAATGCCCACCAGCAGGCAACTCCACACGCCGCCCTCCAGAGCTCTCCCGGCTCCTCCTGGGGGCAGCCCCGCTTCCGCCGGTGAGCCCCGCTTCTGCCAGCCTCGTGACCCCGAGTGCTGGCACAAACAATCGCATTTCTGTCGGGCTCATGACCCCACTTGTAGCGGCGGTGACCCCATTTGGGGTCAGGACCTCCAGCCTGCATGGGGAAAGGCTCCTGCCCAGCAGCTCTCGCGGAATTGCGTTTCCACCCTCGCTCCCTGTGTGGACGCGTCTGCTCGGCACTAAGTTTGCCGATGTGAAATTTAGGTTAATCCATTTCCAAAGTGGATTAACCTAGCCCACACAAAGGCACTTAGTATAAAATAAGAGTGTCCACATGGGGAGGCAGCACGGAACGGTGCCTGCGCTTTAAACTCGCACCCTTGCTATTTTGTGCTCCCCTGCACGACAGCGCAGCCGCCGCGGTCCCGCGAGGACCTCCGCTCCCGAACGGCTTTGTGCCGGTCCAGCTCGAAGCCGAAGGGAGCGCAAGGCATAAACAAAGCCCGGCAATGGGAAGGGGTTAAAAGCCCGCTCCGCCGAAGTCCACGAGTCTCCTGTTCACCTTAAATGGTCACGATTTTATTTTAGCTCCAGGGAGGAGCAGCAGCCATCGAGCTGGAAGGAGCGCGGGGCAGGCCCGGGCTGGGGGCTGCAGCCGCTGCCCCCCCCCGTGTTCCGCCTCCCGTGGGAGCCCAGGGGACCCCCAGGGGACCCCCAGGGCCCCGCTTTCACCCTCCAGCCCCCGGCCCAGAGCTGGAGGGGCCGAGCCCGGCCGTGCCCCTTGCGCCTCCCGGCCCGGCGGTGCGGGTCCTGCCAGGCGCCCCCCAGGCGGACCCGGTACCGGGGGGGTTACGGCGGGGGCAGGCTCCGCCGTCGAATCCGTTACGCTCGGCTCGTCTGGTGGGAATTTCCCCGGAGCCGTTACCGGCGGGCGGAGGGGCCCGGGTCCGGGCCGCTGGTGCCCCCCGGGGCAGCCCCGGGCAGCCGAGGGACGGCGGCCGCCGCCACCGGGGCCCTGCCTGGACGGGGCGGCCGGGCACCGCTCGCTGCCCGCGGCACCCCCGGGGCTCCGGGCACTGTGCTGCGGACGGGGGCTGCCCGAGGAGCGGCTGTAACGCTTCGAGGCGGCCACGGGGGCGCGGAGCGGGGCCCCCGTCCGCTCCCCTCCCGTGCGGCCGGAACAAAAGGATCCGGCGGGGGGCGGCGGGCGGGGGCTCGGGCACCGTGCGCCCACCGGGCTGCCGGCCGCGAGGCGGGGGGGCGCCGGCCCCGACCCCCCCCCGGGCACGGCCGAGGGCGGCCCCGCTCCCCGGGGTCCCGGCGCGGACAAACCCCGGGGCCGAGCCGAGCGGCCCCGGCCGGGGTGCGGGTCCCTGGGGCCGTGCGGTGCCGAGCGGGGTGCAGCCCCCCCGGCGGTGCCGTGCCGTGCCGAGCCGTGCCGAGCCGTGCCGTGCCGAGCCGTGCCGAGCCGAGCCGTGCATTCTCGCGGCTCTCCAGCAGGCGCCCGGCCCTGGACATTGTCTCTTCCTCCCGGAGGAAGGGCCCTCCCCGGCCCTCCACAATGTGCTCTTCCAGGCGCGGCTCCCCGCGCCCCCCGCCGCGCCCGGCCCGCTGCGCCCGCCCCCCGCGGCCCCGCTCCCCTTCCCCCGCCGCCTCCGCCCCCTCCGCCCGCGGCCGCCGGGGCCCCCGCTCGCTCCCCCCCTCCCCACCTCGCCTCCCCGTCCAACCCCCCCCCCCCCCCCGCCCGCCCCCCCGGGAGCCGGGAGTGACGCGCTCCGCAGCGCCGGCCCCTCTCCCCGGGCAGCAGCTGGCTGTCAGCCTCTCCGGAGCGCCGCCAGCCCGGGCCCCCTCCCTCCGTCCCTCCGTCCCTCCCCGCCCCGCGCACCGAGCCGCGCCGCCGGGCTGGCGCAGGCCGGCAGGGCCCCGGCCCCGCTCCAGGTAGGCGCCCCCCCCTCGCCCCCCCCCCCCCCCCATTTCCCCGGACCCCCCTCCCCGGGGGATGCGCGGGGGCTGCGGGAGGCGGCGGCGGCGGCGGGGGGCGGGCGGGGCGGGGGCGGGGGCGGGGGCCCGGCGGCGGGGCCGTTCCCCAACTCCGGGGCCGGGAGGAGGAGGAAGAGGAGGAGGAGGAGGAGGAGGCCGGGGGGAGCGGCCGCGCCGCCCCGCTTCCCCGGGAAGTTGCGGCTCGGCGGGGCTGCGAGGAAGGGTTAAGGTTAGCGCGTCCTTCCCCGCGCTCCCCCTTCCCCGGAAGAGCACAAAAGCCCAGAAGAAAGTGGGAGGAGGCGGCGGCGGGAGCGCTCCGGCCCCATTAATTCCCGGGCACCGGCCCCGCGCCGCCGCCGCCATCGCCGCGCCGCTCCCCCGGCCCCGGCCCCGGCCCCGGCCCCGGCCCCGGGCGGGGATTGTGCTGGAAATAGCCTCCTCCTCCCTCGAGGTAAAGCCCTACTTACGTGTCAATCCCCGCCGCACGCCGAGCCCCGGCTGCCGGCGGCTTTGCGCCGCGATCCGTCCCCGCTTCCCCGCGGGGCCCGGGCGAGGCCGGGCCGGGAGCGAGGAGCTCGGGTCCCGACGGCGGCTCCGCGTCCCCCGACGTCCCCAAGCCCCCGCCGGGCTCCGGCCGCGCGGAGGACGCCGGTGCCCTTTCGTTCCCGGCGGGGTCCTGGCGAGGAGGCGGCGCCGCGGGGTCCCCGCCTTGCGCCCGGGAGCGGGGCGCGTCCGGTGGGGCGAGCACCGGGACCCCCGCGCCGGGCGACGGCTGCCCGGGGCAGGGCAGGGGCAGAGCACGGGCAGGGGCAGGACGGGGGCAGGGGCAGGGGCAGGACGGGGGCAGAGCCGCCGCCGTGCCCGGCTCCCTCCCCGCGCACCGGCCCCGGCGTTCAGCACCTCCCCGCTGAACAGCAGGAGCGCGGCCCGGCCCGGCCCGGCCCGCGGGCGGCAGGCGGGGAAGGGGCGGCCGCAGCCCTCGCCCCCTGCCCGGGCGGCCGCGGGCGGCATCCTGCCGCTTGCTGGCCGCGGGGCCTCTCCTCGGGGTGATTTTCCCAGAAGAGGACTCAGAAGGGGGATGGGGGGGGGGGGAGGCAGCGATCCTCCCTTCCCCTTCCATTTGTTGTTCGCGTTGCGGCTCACCCGTTGACCCGTTTTTGGGAAGTAGCAAACACTCATTGCTGCCGTGTCCCGTACGAATCGGCAGGAATTGCCCTCGGTGAGGACGCAGGTAACCTGACAAAGAGCGCCCGGGATATCTTGTTTGGCGTGTGGATCGCGCACGCGAGTGGGCAGCGCGGCCACGGATCGCTGCCGCCACGGCCGAGCTGTTCGGCTGCGCCTCGGGGCTCCTCGGGCTCCCCGAAGCAACGACCACTACAGCATTTGTGGCTGCAGTACCAATCTTTGACCCGGAGCGGTTTATCTTCCATTAGTAAGCCTTTCTCTGCGCCGAACTGGTTAAGTTAGGGTCAAATCTGGTTCAATACCTTCTTGGCATGCTCAGAGGGCCGGGTTTAAACAGTTGCTGAGACGGAGATGAGGCCACCTTCCTGATAGCTCCTTGCCGAGCGCCGCGCTGCCGCGTGGGCTGGCGGTGGGAGCTGCGTGCCCCGCGGGGCCGGCGGGTCGCGGCTGGCACCGAGGTGCGGTGGTGACGGGCCCGGCGGTCACGCGTCGCCTTTTGTTGCTTCTAAAAACACCGCTGCCGCTGGTGGGAAGCTGAGCGAGGCTGCCCGCCGAGGGGTTGCGTGGCGCACGGCCTCGGTTCCTGCTCCGCGGAAGGAAATCCGACCGGGACAGGAGGCTGCGGCTTGAAAGGACGTGTTTTAAAATGAAAGGCCTTGAAAAGAGAAAATAAACTATCCTCAGAACCGGAGCCTGGAATATTTAGGCACGGCGTGTAAAGGACTGGAGAGACGCTTGCAGGGCAGTCCCCGAGAAACTGAGCCAGGCTGTAAAATAAGCAGGTTACCGATAGCCTTGCATTTATTTACGAGATACGGTTAGAAGAGCAGCTCCCCCCTGCCCTGGTCAGCCCGCGCTACGGGAGGTTTTTCTCCAAGGAGGAGAGCTGCCGGTGGAGAAACGTTGTCTAGCAATTAAAGCGTCACAGTGCGGAGGTCTCGCTCCTGCTCCCGGACCTGCCACCAGCCTGCTGCCTTCTTGCACCAGCCCGTGCAGCCGTCGGGACCCCGGGCTTTTGGCTCGGTAAGGGGAAGAATACTTTCCCAACGTGGAGGAAAGTTGAGAGCCTCAGCAGATGAGTGCACACACGGTGCTTGAAGATTCGTGAATGAAAAGTGGGACAGAAACGCCGAGCGTTCGTTCTGCACATGCGAGTGTCTGCCTTTGCCAGTTGGAAAACATTGGCTGCGAGTGTCTGCAAAGCAGCTGTGAATATTGGACTGTAGATAAGGAGAGGAGCAGGGATGTTGTTTTTCCAAACCCTGCGCGGTGCCTGGAGTCCTGCTCCGATGTTTGGGTGTGGCTTGTGAACGCACCAGCAGGATCCGACTTCCCCTTTCAAAAGAGGAGCTGCACGCACACGGCCTGACCCTTGATCGCTCGGTCCCTTGAACGTTGGAAACAAAGCGATGGGACTTTACTGCGGGGTGAGAAGATCTCTCTGGAGAGCTGGGCAAAGCAGGAAGGAGGAGGGCAGCGGCCACAATGCTTGGGTTTGAGGAGGGACTGCGGGCCGGCGGAGCGGGGCAGGCGCTATCACTCCCCTCTGTGCCACGAGTGGCGTGGAACTGGGGACGAGGCGGCCAGTCCTGAGGCAGGCGCTGGTAATGGATTGTGTTCTGTTTTCTAATGAAAGTTTCATTTGAAGTTTGTTTACAGGAAAGAAGAAATTAGCAGAGAGAATTCTCCTGAGAACCCAGAGAGGAAAAAGAATGAGCTGCCTGACTCGCAAGCCAAAAGAGGGTGGAAGGGTAGATTAGATTTACCGTATTGCTCCGAGTTGTAGCTGTTGCTGCTGTTCAGAAACGCTTCCTTGTTTGCCTGGACAGCGGAGCCTGCTGTGAGTCTCGGTGTTCAGCCAGGTTACTGGCGTTTGGAGAAAATTCGGGGCTGCCCGCCCTGCCAGGTGTTTTGATCCCGTGGCTGGGTGCTTCGGTGCCGGGAAGCTGCGCCGCAGCCCCGGGGTCTGGTTGGCGGCTGGAGGGCAGTGCTGGGAGTCACGGCTGGCACGGACGGGCAGCAGAGGAGGTCGCAAAGCCCGGCTGTCCAGCCCCGATGGGTGTTGCGAGGAGAGAGCGTGCCGGTGGCTGCTGGTGGCCCCGCCGGCAGCGACGAGGTGGGTGCAGGGGCACACCGGTTGCCGGAGCCACAGCCGGGGCTGCCAGGGTGTGCAGCAGAGCAGCTCCCCGGGCTGCAGCCCCGCTCAGGGAAGAGATGCAGAGGCGCAAGGAGCTCCCGGGGCACCGTCTCTTGGTGCCAAGCAGAGGGGCTCCTCCAGCAGCTCACGCTCCAGGCTCGGGCTGGTCGCTGCCGGGACCCTGTCGAGTTGCTCACCGCAGCATCACCGGCAGCGTTAGCTGGGCATCGCTTGGGGTGCGCTCTGCTCCCGGACCCGTGCGCTGCCGGGGAGGTTTATCCCAGTTGCGTTTTGGATGAGGGTATTAGTGCTGAAAAGCAGGCGGCCTTGGCTGAAAGCAGAGGGTGACACCGGGGACATGGGGATGCTGTGCTGGGCAGGGTCCTGCATCAGCAGCATGCTCCCTGCTGGTGGCTGGAGCGTGGACCTGAGAATGTGCGGCGGCCTTGTTTGTCTTGAGTCATTTATAGCTTATCAGTTTCTGCTTTGATACCCGGGGTATTTCTAATAATAGGCTAATGTTATTGCACCTCGAGAGAATTGTACACATTTGTAAAGCACTTTACATAGCATGTGCATGCAAGGCATCTTCGTGGCTCTGATTTTCTGACTCGTGTGAGTGCATGCAGAGCGTGCTGCCTCCTGGGCTACGTTCGGGTGCTGAGGCTGGGCGTCCTCTGCAAAGCAAGCCCCGCGAAGTTACGCCTGAGCCAGGCACTGTCCGAAAACCTTCTGGTCGCTCCTGGGGCTCCTCACCCTCCAGCTGCCAGGTGTTAGGCTGTGGGCAGCAAGGACCTTGGCATTTGTGTTTGTCTCTTAAGCTCCGACAGTAATCTTGGGTAAGCCTTGTGCAGAAGGCCAGATAGTAGGGTGGCTGGCTCCCTGTAAATGCGTGCAGTAACGGGACTATAAAAGCATGCAGCGGGGAGACCTGTGCGCTCCTCTCCTGTTCGTGCAAGATGGAGTTTGCGGAGAGGCAGGATTGCTTCCTGGCTGGGGCAGCAGCTCAGTGTGCCAGCCGCAGCGTGCCTCCCAGCGCCTCCCAGTGCCTCCCAGCGCGTCCCAGTGCCCTTCCAACGTGTCCCAGTGCCCTCCCAGCACCACCTGCCCTGCTCGAGCCCCGTGCAAGTGCAGGCTCTGCACCGGGGGCCCCTTGCATGTGGGTGCGGTGTGTGCGGGCACCCCGGTCCCGGGGCAGCGGGCAGCTGAGCCGTAAATTCCAGGAAACTCCCCGGGAGGCTGGGGGTGGCGCGAGCCAGCGCCTGCAGCTCCTGCCTCGGGCCAGCAGATGTGTCTGCAGGGACAGGGAGCGGGAGGAAAAGCACAAACCTGTCTTTAAAGACGTTTATTTGTTCACAATAAAAACTGTCAGCCAGAGGCAGCCAGACAGGGCAGTTTTTATGAGGCGCAGCCTTACGTTGGAGGGGTTCTTGCCAATTGCTTCTTACACGGAAAGGGAGCGGGTGGTGTATGTTATCTCGGGACGAGGGGAAGGAAAGAAAAGGAGCTGAGCATTTACAAGCCTTTGAAATACTTCAATCAAAGGAAAGCGCGGTTGAAAGCGCTTCTGGAAACATTTTTGGTGTTCCCCTCCACCCCGCAGCCCTGGATGCGGTCTCCGTCCGTTATTTTGGGAGGGCGGCTGGGGAGAGGAAGGCAGATAAAGGAATTGCCGGCGGGGCCGTGTGGATGCGGGGACGCGCATCTGCTTCCTGCGAAGCGGCGTGCTCGGCTCGGAGGGCTCGGCTCGGGGAGCTCCCCCGGCCCCTCCTCTCATTCAGGATCTCAGCACTGCCTGGATGGTGATGGTTTTGAAATCCTGCGGCTGACCTTTCCGGCTCTGGAAGCGATCCAAGGGCTGTGTCTCGAAGTACTGTAAAGGTTAGCCAGAAGGGAGAGAGAAAATGTCCTTTCAGCAGCAGGAGTGGGAGAGAGGAATGTAATCTATGCCGCCGGGAAGCCGCTGCTGGGGCTGGCAGGGCTCTCCTGCCCCAGGCGGTGCCTCCCGGGGCGGGCAGGGGCCACCGCAGCCCCTCTGCCAGTGCCGGCCTCCAGCCTCCAGCCTGGAGGAGCCTCAGCCTCCCAGCCTCGGGGTCCTCCCTTTGCTAACACAAGCCCCTTCCCTCCAGGGGCCTTTTCTGCAGCATCGGGCAGTTGGGGGCTGTGGGGACCGATGGCACCATCCCCGGCTACCCCTCCGGACGCTCCCCTGCAGCAGATGATTCGGTCTCGGGGAAAGTCTGCGATGTTTTACGGAGCCGTTTTAATGGAGCTGCGCCCTGGCCCCAGCTCCCACATGCCGCTCGCTTGCCAGAAACATGCTGGTGTGGATGGAGATTAAAGGGTAAACTCCAGGGCTCAGCCATCCGCTCCTACAGGATGCGAGCTCTTTCTAATTGTCCTCAATTAGAGACAGTGCCATTGCTCAGGCACGTCTTCAGGCAGGAAGCAGAGCTGGGGCGTTCTCCGCTGGGAAAACCACCTACCCCGGGGCTGCTCGCCAGGGCGCGGGGCCGGCAAGTTTCCGTGGGGTGCAGGAGCTGCGGGCCGAATGGCTTTTAGGAGGGCGTGCGGTCAGGAGATGCTAGAGCCGGAGAACGGAGGAAAGGAAATAGCTCGGCGCGTTAACCCTTTCCCGCTTGCCCCTAGGATGAGACATCGGTGAGCAGCGAGGACTTTGATATGAACGACTCCACATGGATCTCAGCTGACCAGCACCTGAACTCCAGCCTGAGCCCCAGCCAGGACGAGAGCATGCGCAGCCCGCAGAACCTGCACGGCCAGGAGGACGGTGAGTGCCCGCGGCGGGCGGGAAGAGCTCGGCGCCTCTCGCTCAGGATGTTTTTGTGACTTATTAAACATTAACCAGGCCCTCCTGATCAGGTGTCCCACCTGTAGGATGGATTTCATATCAGCACAGGCTTCGAAGCCTTCCCGTTCACCTCCAGGTTGCTGTCAGCCGGGGCCCTCCCCAGCTCCGGGCTGAGGGTCCCTGTGCGGGGACACGGCCCCAGCTCCTCCTGCACCGGGTGCTGGCGTTCCCCAGGTGTGGCGAGGAGACCCCTTAGTCCTCGGCCTGCCGCAGGGAGGAGACCAGCCCTGTGCGGTACTGGCCGCGGCTTCCCGTGCCTGGGAAGTTGCCCTGTGGGCAGCATTTGTGGTCCCCAGGCAAGAAATGTGTCCTCTGCAGGAACCGGCCGCAGCGAGGCTGCGGGGTGGCCGCGGGGCCGTCTCCTCGCTTTGGGCAGGCGGTTGGAAGGGGCTGGAGGTGCTGCACGTGGGATGGGTGGGAGGCGGCCTTCGGTACGAAGTCGTGTTGTGTGACTTCTGTGAAGCGAGCTGGTTTAAAGAAATGCTCGAGTAAATAAGTGGTAGAAGTACGAGTTCAGGTCAGAGTTCATCTCCGTGATGCTTGCACGCGTTCGGTGCTTGGACTGCTTCTCAGCCTGTGCTCGGGAGGTTGGATCCCTTATCCACGTCTCAGATGCTGCTGGGAGGGCAGGAAGGGACTGGGGGCAGCCCGGGCTGTGGGGGGGAGCTCTGCGAAAGGGGACTGGGAACCCCCAGGAAGGAAAGGGCTTTCGTACCCGCGGATCTCCCTGGGGTGGCTCCGTGTGGCCAGAGGCAAGGTGACGGGGGGGCTCCGTTCATTAATCCGGTGCACCATGGCACCCAGTTCCTATTGCGAAGCTGCACTTTGGAGAAGCTGCTAATTTTAAAACTGTCCAGGAGCCTCAGCGGGGATGTGAAACCGTCCGGTGCTGCGGTGCCCTGCCCGGCAAGGCTGTGCCAGGGCTGTGCCCACGGTGCCGGGAGGGCACTTGGGTGCTCGCACCGCTCCGGGCGCTCCGGGGCCAGGCTGCGGGCAGGGCTCCCACGGCAGAGCCTCGAGCACCACGGCCTCTCTTACCCGTGCCCTTTCCAGGTCTCTCCATATCCCCTGAACTTTGCTGTTCTCCTGCCAGGACATTTCAGGCTTGCGGCTTATCCCTCACCACTGTGTTTCCAAGTCTCATTTACAATCTAGAATGACACGGTTTTGAACCCTTTGCTCAACACTATTATTCACCAGGACAGTAATTTAATAAGGGACTCACGTATTTAGGCAAATCAAGACATTCTCACTCAAGCTAAATCCTTTCTCTGCCCTCTTAGGAAATGCATCCAATTTTTCATGCCCTGTGATTTTTCTTCAAAAGCAGGTGTACTCTTTGGGGCCCTTCTTGGCTCCTCTAGTTTCTCTGGTAAGGTTCAGTTGTGAGTGATGAAGGACAAATAGCTCCTTCCTTTTGTGAGGAGTGGAAGTGAACTGGAAAAAGGCTAAAACAGGTCGACTCAGCATGTCAGAAGTGGGGGAGTCAGGGTAAGCAAGCTGAGTCCGGGGTTACTAATGAGGCCCTTCCAGTAGAAGCCCAGCACTGGGGTTTCCATCAGGCTGTCCTCCTTCAGGGGGTGTGTGGGGCCGAAGGAGAGGAGCCCAGTGTTGTCACTGCGGTGAGGATCCATGGCTCGTGTCCAGTGCTGGAGCTGCAAAATTCAGCCCAGCGCTGCTGGGGTGGAAGGCCTCGATCGGCCCCTGTATCGAAGCACCGCTCCCAGGGGGCTGCAGCCCGCGAGAGGCTGCGAAGGCGACGCCGTGGCCCGGGCGAGGGGAGTGCCAAGGGAGGACCTGAAGGGCACCGGGCTGGAGGAGAGGAGCACGGCGTGGAGAGGGGGCATCGTGTCCCGAAGGGAAAGGCGAATTACTGGCATGAGGAAGTGAATGTATATGAATTAAAATGTTGAACACTCTTCAGTTTCCTCTTCTCGTGGCCCATGAGAAGTCTTTTTAAAGAAGCAAACGTGTTTTCCCATGTTCATGCTGGCTTACTTGGGGTCCACGTGCAAGACTCCCAGGGAAACCAGTGTCAGCAACCAGCACTTGTAAGCTGTCCAAGGGGCACCGCACGGAGGGCACAAGCCGTGGTGGCACAAGGGCTCTGTTCAGGGTACTTTGTGCCTGGTCTCCTTCCCCTGAAAATCCTTCTCAGGTTCTGAGCTGCTCCCGTCTGCCGTCGTCCACCGGGAAGGGTGCCTGGAGTGTGTTTTCTGTGAAAGGCTTCCTAAAGCATGGACTTTTAATGAAGAGTTGCCTGTTTGGACAGCAGTATCATCTGACACGCTTTTTTAAAAAAAAGCCTTGTTTGGAGTGCTGAAGCACCAACTTCAGGTCTTCTAGAGGGCTGCAAAGAGCGTACTCTCATATGACACACAAGCACAGCCGCATGAAATCCAGAAAGGCGTGAGAGCAGGAAACGGTTGTCCCACGCTTTGATACACAGGTATCTGCTAAGTCTTCAGAGAGCTAAAAAGCAGCTTGGACAGAAGCCAACGCCTTATTTTGTCTGCGTGCCCAGAAACCTTGGCCCGGTATAACCACGCTGCAAACAGCGTCAGCCTTTGGAACAGCGGGGAGAACAAATAGGAGCTAATGGCTTCGGGAGGTAAGGGATAGCAGAAGACACTGTCGGGAGAGCATCGGCTGCAGAGATGGGGCTCGTGTTGGGACGTGTGGACGTAGGGACCCACCGCAGGGTGCAAGAACACAGGGACGCGTTGCAGGACGCAGAGACGCGCAGCACGATGCAGGGACACGGTGGGACGCAGGGTCAGACAGCCCTGAGCAGCGCCGCCGGCACAGGCACACACTTGCTCCTTCCATTTTCCTTTGTTACTCATCCTGCGGGCCCCAGCATGGAAAACGTGAAGCTCCCTGCAACATCCCTTCCCCATAGGATGTTACTCACAGCGTACGTGCCCCGCAGGAAGCCGGTGGATACCCAGAGCAGCAGCAAGATCAACATCAACTTTTTGCTGCTGGAGCTGAGCCATTGTGCAGGACATCCTGGAGGGACGTGGCCGTGGGAGCCAGCATGCGTTGGGAGCAAAACGCCCCCGAAAGCGGCGGCGTTGTGCTGACCCCACAGCCGTCACCCTCCCCGAAGTGCCGTGTGCCGGGTGCTGCCCTGCCTGAGCTGGTTTCAGGCGTGGGCAGCTGGGGTTGGGAAGCCAGGGGAAGGGGCTGCCCCTCGCCCCCGTCCTTCTGAGCAGGCAGGCTGGCTCCCCAGCGCTGGTTCTGCCTCCCTGCGGGCACGGGGCTGCTCCGTGGCACTGCCCTGGGACAGATCGCTCTGGGTGAGGTCCCTGCACGCCGTCCTTGGTGCCTGGCAGCGTCCCTGCTGAGTCTGGTCTGCCTGGAGCAGCAGGCGCTAATCCAGACCTTGGAGAAAGGACCTTCTTAACCTGCTTAGCTGTGAACGCGCACGCTCGGCAGGGCCGCCCTCGGGAAGGCTCCTGGGTGCCGGGGACGTCCCCTGGGAGCGCTTCGAGGAGAAGCCACGGGGATGTGCATGCGGGCGTTGTTTCTGGATGCTGTCCCGGGGAGTGGGGGTGCTTGTGGCTCCTCAGGACACCTGGGGAATGGCAGGGGCAGCACAAACTGTCCCACCTCTTCTGGCACCGCACACGTGCCGTGGCTCCTGGCCGCAGCACCGTCATTTCCCAAGGTGCCTCTGACTCTCTGCACATCTCCAGGTTCCCTGCGGTACTGACACAGCAGAGAGATTTCTGGGGAGAGGAGCGAGCCTCTGGAAAAACGCTCGCCAGAAGCCGGGCAGTGCCTGCACGCTGAGCCCGGCCTGCCCCATGCCGCAGCCACCCCGACGGCTCAGCCACAGAGCGCTGGCTGCAGGGATTCAGCAGGCCCTGACCCCATCTGTCTGTGCTTTTCCCAGGCTGCCAAATTCTCACTTTTCAGGGCTCCCTGCACCAGTGTGGGACTTCACTCTCTCAGAGACCCCAGCTTGGGGCGAGGAGGCACCACGCAGGGCCGTCCTCCCCGCTCTGCCCTGCCTGGGCCGTATGGGACCGGTGGCTCGCTGTGCCCTCACCTCTCCCCAGGGCACTTCTGTTGATCGGGGGGGAAATCAAAGGCCCCCTCCAACAGCAGGCACCCGTGTTCCAGCCGCTTCTGGAGCCTGAGGAACGCAGCGTGGGTGCTGAGGGACCCCAGCTTCACCCACCCTTGGAGCTGAACGGGACGCCAGGCTCCCTGCGCCTGCCCCCAGGTTGAGCTCTCATCGTTTTGTTTATCCTGGGTGCGAACCCAGCAGCGCTGAGCTGGGCGCCTCTGATCCTTGCGCCCCCACCTCCATCCCCGAATCTGAGCATCCCCAGCCTGCCCAGCAAGCGGGGCCGGCGGGGCGACCCCTCAGAACATGCCTTGGCTAAGCAGGGTGCTCCGAATCCCTTACCCGCTGCCACCATCCTGGCAGCAGGGACAAGGGAAATCCAAGCCACGAGGCCTCCTGCAGCTGCGGTGCGAGGGAAGATGTCTGTCGCGAGGCCCCCCGCCGTGTGGCCGCTCCCTCTGGCCGCGGGAGACGGCACCGGGGGGCACCGGGGGTGCCGGGGAGGGGCAGCGGCCGCACAGCGCTGCCTTGTCCGGCCGGGCCCGCCTGCGGCCGCGCTCCGTGCCCAGCCGTGCCAGGTGTCCGGCTCGCCGGGGGCTCCGGGAGGGCGGGCGGAGGACGGAGGTTTCGTCTGGGACCTAACGAGGTTTGCATTAACGAAGGAAGACAGGAAATACAGTGTCTTAACTGGATGCTGGCCAGCCCCACTTCTCCGCATCTCCCATCGATGTTTCTTTTTTTCTCTTTTTTGCGCGTCTTGGAGGAAATCAGCCGGGCAGGACCTGGAGAAAGCAGACGTCCCCTCTGGCCTCTCAGCACCCTGCCCTTGGGTGCTGAGGCCCTGGAACGCCGCCCGCTTGTGCCTGATGAAAGCTGTGCTCCTGCCCAGCAGTGGCCCCCCGCGAGGCCCCCTTTCCCACTCCGTCTCTCTAATTTGTATTAAGTATCCCTTCCTCGCAGGCTTTCCTCCTCCCCTTCTTCCCCCTTCTCGTCTCTTTTGTGAGTGAATAATTTATGGCACTTTTCATCTTCCTGGCTGTTGTTACAGTCAGACGTCTGTGGGATGCTTTGAACACTTTTGACAGTCGTTTGCAGGCTGGATGCGAAGCTCCAGCCCGTGCGGGTGACACGGCGCTGGGCACGGCCGGCGCTGGGCACGGCCACCTCTGCCACCACCATGGGCATGGGTGGGCACAGCTGGGCAGTGCGGGGAGCAGGGGGCTCCCCGGGACCCCAGTGCTCCCAGTGCCGGCCATGGGCGGGTGGGCAGGGGCTGAGCCCCCGTCCTGGTCCCGGTCCCGGCCGGGGGCTCGGTGGCCCCTGCCCCGCCGTGGCGGTGCGGGGCTGCGGCGAGGTTTCCGTGGGCCGCTGGCTCTTACATAAGCTCATTGTTTTCCAAGTCAAAAGAGGTTTTGTCTTCGCTCTGGAGATGTGACAGGAGGAGGAACAATTTGCCCCATTCATCTTTAATTCTGCCTTTGGACAGCAGCGCGGTGGCCCTCGCTGACATAGACGTTAAACCCAACCACTTCCCTGCCGTAAAATCTCCCGGGGAGCAGGTGTTGGAAATCTCCCCTTCCCCTCCTGATCTCTGCAAATCCAGTGTCACAGAAATCAAGGATAATCCAGAAGCCTCTTCAAAATGAAAACGCTGAGCCCTGATTAATTCATTTAATAAGTGACTGATCCCCTCCTCCCCCATCACCACTACCCAAGAAGCCATTTTGCTTCGACGCTTCCCTGGGATTGGCGCAGCCGGGGAGGGACGGAGGCCACAATAGACCCGGCGCTGCCTCCCCGCTCCGCAGCCGCCGCTCGCCCTCGCCCCTCGCGGTGCTGGCGTGGCCGCGGCAGAAGGGAGCGGGGATCCCGTGCCGAGGGTGCTTCCACCCCGGCCCCTGCGCCCGTCCACGCGCCCGGCTTTCAGGGGCTCCTCCGCCTCCATCCCCCCAGCCCGTGGAGCCCCGGCTCCGGAGGTTCGATTGGGGAATGAAATATTTCGCTTCCCAACTGAAAGATCAAACCAGCTCGAAGTGACATTGTTTTTACAGTTCCATCTGCTTCAATTAGGTCGTGGGGGTGGAGCAGAGGGGCTTCCAATTATCCTCATTAGAGGGGCTCCTCGCTCAGCCAAACTCCAGCCGCGAGCAGAGAGCTCACGAGACTCGTGCTGGTTGATAATGAATATATTCATGGCTGCACAGCCTGGCTTTGCTCTCCTGCTGCTCGCCGAGCCCTGCTATTTATCTGTGTATTTTGGGCGCGCTCTGGGAGTTTGCAGCAAAGCTCCCAAATCGCACAAGTTTGGTGTGCGTGTCTCAGCGGCGGTGGTGTCTGGGAGCGCAGCCCTCCCTCACCCCTGCTCGCGGTCCCGCAGATGCCACGTCCCCGGTGGAGGGTGCGTGGGGTCAGGCGCAGGGCCGGGCTCTCCGACAGCACCCACTGTGGCCAAGGGAGCCCTGGGCCCAGTACCCAAGTCTGGTCCCAGCACCCATGCAAGGGGGGGGGGTCTGAATCCGGCCCCCCCAGGGCACCTCTCGCTGCTGGCCGTAGGCCGGAGCTGCCCCGGCGCTCCCTCCCGAGGGCTTCCCCGTTTTTAAGCTGGCTGAAGCCATTCCCGTTCTGATCCGAGGTCCTCGGCAATCTGGATTTGCAGCCGTTTCTCTGCCCACAAGACTGAGATTAATCCACCGTTCTACAAACAGAGCTTCTGGGAGAGCGTAACCCATAAAAGTGAAGAATTAAGAAAATTATCTGTAGCTAGTGGGTTTACAGACCTCGCTATTTACGCCCATTCATCCTCGGTTTAAACGAAATTGTTCTTGCGGTAGGTGCTGGTCCCTTATGTTCGATTCCCATTTCATTTCTGTATTCCACCTGAATGGGCTCCTTAACACCCCTTCGTGTTCGTTTTCAATATTTTTTGTCTGTAGCAAAGCCAAGGTTTGTAAACGCGGTGGGACTGGCTAGAAACCTGGTTTGCAGCTGCTGTGCGTGTTTTGTGCAACGCAAAGGCAACCTCGAGACATCGGAAGCCGGGAGGGCCGTGCCTCCCCCTGCACCCTGCCCGGTGTGAGCAGCTGGCACGGGACCGGTGATGCCAACGGGGCTGAGCTGGGGGCTACGGGGAGGCTGGAGGGATGGGCAGGGCAAGCTGAGGATGCCTGGAGCAGGGCAGAGATGCTCACATCAGACTGGGGATGCTCAGAGTGCTGCGAACTCTTCTCCCAGGTGCTGCCTCCCTCTGTGCCCCCTGCCCATTGGGGGTCTCTGTGCTGGGTGCCGTGCCGGGGGGCTCCAGGGAGCTGACGGGAGGTCCCTGCCATCGACACTGATCGGCCGTGTGGTTGCTGTGGCTGTGCCCGGGCTGGCGATGGGGCCTGGTGTGCAGCTCTTGCCTCCGCGCACAGCAATAATGCTCCTTAATCCCCCCGAGAGGCATCGCAGGATGAGGCCGGAGCCTCCCTCTGAGCCCTGGGAGGAGAGCAGGGGGAGGGACGAGGCTCAGCCTCCAGCAGCCCTCTGTGCCCCTGCCACCTGCCCCAAGCTGGCATGGATCCTGCGCCCGCACCAGCTGCAGTGCCCGCGGATCCTGTGCAGTGCCCAGCCCCAGCCGGATGGGATGGGGGAGGCAGAGCCGCGGCCAGCCGAGGACACGGAGTCCGTGCTGGGTTTGGCCACAAGCCCACGTGCCTGCCCCATGCGTGCGCGGGGCAGGGGGCTCGGGTGTGGAGCAGCCGGGAGAACGTGGGGGAGCTAAGCTGGGGCCGGCAGCCTTGCTGCTGGCTGCAGAGCAAAGCCTGCGGGCATCTTCTGTGCCCTCAGCCCCGGGCAGCAGCTGGCAGCACCTCCGGCATCGTGCTCGTGCCATGGGCCGGCTGCAGCACCCCACGGGGCCACGGGCATGGAGGGTGCCCAGGGTATGCACTCGCCTCAGCCAGGAGCCAGTGTTTCTGCCTGCTCCCAGACCATGAGTGGGTCAGGGAAAGGAAAGGGACGGGGAACTCGAGCGGGGCTGTTTTAATTCGGGGGCTTGCAGGGGTTGGAGCAGTCTTGGCGCAGGGAGCGCTCGTGCCTGCGCTGGGGCGGTTCGGGACACGCATGGCCCTGGCCGGCCCCCACGGACTGTTCGGATGCCTGAGCGTCCTCAAGTCTGTTTATTTTAAGGGATACAAAGTCCTGCGCTGCTGCAGCCTCCGCAGGGGTCACAGGAAAGTTCGCTGCAGCCTCTCATTAAAGTTCCCTGCAGATGCTGGCCGGGGGGCGGGGGGGGTGGGAGAAGGAGGAGGAGGAGGGTGGCAGCAGCCGGGCACCGTCCCTCTGCCCCGCGCCCGCACACCTTTGGACTCTGAGCCCATGTGCCGGCAGCTGGCGGCACGGGGCCGGGGCCACCCCACAGCCCAAACCTGGGGCTGGGGACCAGGGATTGGGGACAGGGGATTGGGGACTGGGGACCGGGGACCGGGGACCGCCATCTGCTTGTCACCGGCTGCAGCTTCTTTGTTCGCAGCTCGGCGCACACTTGCACAGGAAGCGGCTCCCCACGTGCTTCGCCCTTTCCCTCTCGCGGAGGCACCTAATGAAATAAAGGATTTACTGCAGCGAGGGGGGGGGGCAGGGGCAGGGGCTGAGCGGGGTTTGAAGATGTCCTCCCTGGCCTGGGGTCGGGCTCCTTGGTGGGCGTGGGGCTGCCGGCAGCACAGGGGATGGGGACGGGGACGGGGACAGGGACGGGGACAGGGACGGGCTCTGCTGCAGCCAGGCAGAGCAGCACAAACGTGGGAGGCTTCGGACGGTCAAAGACCCGGGCGTGTGAATGGACGGAGAAAGAGAAAGCGGGGCTGGGGCAGGGGAGGGTGCGTGGTGCCGCCAGGGCTGGGCCCGCGGGGTGCGGCGAGGGCGATGTTTTGCATGGGCAATGGGGCACTGTGGGGAGGCCGTGGCTGCCAGCAGAGCTTTGCATTCGGAAAAGCAGCAGCGGGAAGAGGGAGGGCAGGGAGGGATGGGAGCGGCCGCCCTGGTGGCCCCGGGGGGGCTGAGCCCGGGAGGGGCACGGCACAGGGGGACGAGAGAGCCCCAAAGGGGGCTGCGGTCGGTGCGTGATTGGTGCTGGGGGCACGGGGACGTGGGCAGGGAAGGAGATCTTGTAGGTTGGGTGGGTCGAGGTCAGTTGGTATTGAGCTGGGAGGGACAGGCAGGAAGCCCCCTGCCCCCATCCTCCAGCAGCATGCCCGAGGAGCTTTGCCAAGGGGTCTGCAGGCTGTTTACAAAGCTCCCAAAGCTGCTTGCAGGCTGCACGAGCCCCCTTTTTCCTCCCCAGGTGATCCTGCGCTCACACACAAGGGGCAGGTCCTCGCTGCGGCTCCCTGGGTGCTGGAGTTCATCTCCTCCCTCCCGCGCCGGGTCCCAAACCGTGCCAGGTGCACCCCTTGTGAAAGCCTTCGGAGGCGAGGGACCCAGGCGGGGAGAGGAAATGCCCCTTTCTCCTCCCTGCAATGCAAACAGAAACCTAAAAGGACCAAATTCCAAAGTTCTTATTCAAGCCCGGGTGCCGTGGCCCCGGGCGGAGGTGCGGATGGTGGGACTGACACCTCCAGAGGGACAGGGGGACAGGGGGACAGGGACAGGGGGACAGCTGGCCGCGGTGCAGAGGGTGCAGGGAGCAGCAGTGTCCGGTGGCTCTGAGGAACGAGGCAGCGGAGCCGTAAAGCGATGGCCCTACAGCCTCCGGCTGCTGCCTGCGAGAGTCCGGAGCTGGCTGTGCCGTCTGTCCCTGAGCACCTCGCAGCGAGGCCAGGCCTCTCCGAGCAGCACCGCGGCCATGCTGTACGTCCAGCCGGGCTGGGGGGGGGAACGTGGTGGGGGGCCGGGGCTGCCACCTTGGGGCCATGGCCCTAGGGCATCCCCGGGGTGACCGTGCGTCTCTCCTTGCAGATGACTCCTCATCAGAGAGCTGCAGCGGGAATGGCTCCTCCACCCTGAACCCCTCCACCTCCAGCAGCACGCAGGGCGACAGCGCCTTCCCCGAAATGAACGGCAATGGCACCGCGGCCCCCATGGACTTCACCGCCTCCGCCGACGACCAGCCCATCAACCTCTGCGACAAGCTGACGCCTGCCCACGTCACCCCCTCCTACCAGTCGGACAGCTGCAGCACCGACGGGCTGCGCAGCAGGGTCAAGTACGCGGTGAAGACCACGGCAGAGGTACGGGGCTGGGCTGGGCTGCGCGGTCCCAATCCCCCTGCGCGGGGCACAGCACGCGGGGAGCGAGCGCACGCGGGCGCACGTGGTGCTCGCGGGCTGGGCTGCGAGGGGGAGGCTGGGACGTGAGGAAGGGGACCAGCAACATCGAGCCGAGGAAGAGGATTTTGAGCTGCTCGTCCCACGGCTGCGCCCGCGGGGCGGTGCGGGGTGCCCGCAGTAACCCCCGTCTCCTCGCAGTCCCCTCCATACAGCTCCGGCAGCTACGACTCCATCAAGACCGAAGTCAGCGGCTGCCCCGAGGACCTGACCGTCGGCAGGGCCCCCACGGCCGATGAAGATGACGACGACCACGATGACCACGAGGACAACGATAAGATAAATGACTCGGAAGGGATGGACCCGGAGAGGCTAAAGGCCTTCAACGTAAGGACGGCACCGCGGGGACGGGGTTAGGGTTAGTGAGCCCGCCTTGCGCTGGTTCAGCGTTCCCACCTCGTGTCTTTGTGCTCTGCAGATGTTCGTGCGCCTTTTCGTGGACGAGAACCTGGACCGGATGGTTCCCATCTCCAAGCAGCCCAAAGAGAAGATCCAGGCCATCATCGAGTCCTGCAGCCGGCAGTTCCCGGAGTTCCAGGAGCGGGCTCGCAAGCGCATCCGCACGTACCTCAAGTCCTGCCGCCGCATGAAGAAGAACGGCATGGAGATGGTGAGCGGCCGCCCCGCGTCCCGCCTCGCCGCGGGGGCCTGGCGGCGGGGCCTGAGCACGGCTCTCCCCTTGTGTCTCCGCAGACCAGGCCCACGCCGCCGCACCTGACCTCAGCCATGGCCGAGAACATCCTGGCCGCCGCCTGTGAGAGCGAGACGCGGAAAGCAGCCAAGAGGATGCGGCTGGAGATCTACCAGACCTCCCAGGTACCGTGCTCGCGGCAGGAGGGCGCGAGACGGGGCAGGAGGGGGGAGCGGGAGGACTTCGAGCGAGTTGGCAAAGCGTTTTCAAAAGCCTGCCTCGAAGTCACGGGGCTGCGGAGCGGGGAGCTGCGGCGCGTGCTGGGGCGGGGAGCCCTGCTTCGTCCCGGCCACGCGTCAGCCCTCGCGGCCTGCTGCTGCGGGAGGCCGGCCTCGCTGCAGCCAGCCTCTGCTTCCCTGTGCAGGATGAGCCGATCGCTCTAGACAAGCAGCACTCCAGAGACTCCACAGCCATCACCCACTCCTCCTATTCACTGCCAGCCTCGTCCTACTCCCAAGACCCCGTCTACATCAATGGAAGCCTCAACTACAGCTACCGTGGCTACGGGTCCCTGGGAGGCAGCCTGCAGCCACCCGCGCCGCTCCAGACAGGGAACCACAGTAACGGTGAGTGGCCCCCGGCCCCCCAGCACCCAGCCTCGGCCCCGGCCCAGCCCCGCTCCCGCAGAGCCTCTCCAAAAAGCCCCTCTGCCTCGGCAGCCCACGGAGGGCTCTGCCCCACGGTTCAGCTCGCCTCGTTAGCAAGCGGTTAATTGTTGACGTGAACTTGGAAGGACAGTCTAGGTGGAACTGGTGGAGTGAAGGAGTGTCACTTAAAAAAAAAGAGAATCTGTACCAGCTATTAATAATTAACAGAGCGAGTGCCTATCACCGCCCTGATCTCATTGCTGGTATGAGCCGTTCCCTCCCCAGCCTTCATCGCCTGCTCTTGGGGATGGGGCCGGGGCCGGTGCAGTTTGGGGCACAGCCAGCTCTGGCTGCAGATCAGGACAGCGAGGGGCTGCGTGGCAAAAGCAGCTGGGGAAACAGAACGGATGCTGCAAGGCGAGAAAGCTGTAGGAGAAAGCAGGCAAGGCATGTGGGGCCGGCTTAGCCGTGAGCAAGTGAGCAGAGTGGAGCAGCCTGGGCTGGAGCAGGGCACGTGGGGAAGCACGATGGGAATGGGAACGGGCAAAGTGAAGCTCCCTGGGCAGCAGCCCTTTGGCTTTGCTCGCGCCCCCAGCCTGCCATACGGCCCCATCGCCACGAGCAGCCCCGCTGGCCACCTCGGGCGGTCCCTCCCAGCCCTGCTCTGCCTTCACCCACCCCATGCACCCCGGCTTCCTGCCCCTGCCCTCCCTGATGGAGGGAGGATTTGGAGGGATGTGATTTCCGGAGTCCTGAGAGATGCCTGTCTGGGATTAACTCTTATCATCCCTTCCTAATGCTTCTTAACCCTGAATAAAGATCCCACCCTGGCCTCCAGCTGCTGAGACCTAATCCTTGTGGCTGCCGTGGCGGCAGCTACGGGCCCCCTCCAGCCCAGCACGCAGAGCCCTGGCCCCGCCGCCCTCCTCCTGCTGGGCACGGACACCGAGCGGGCCCTTGACAGGAGACGGCAAACAGCTGCAGCCACGTCCCACCGAGAGCCCCAGCAGGAGCAAACAGGCTCCGTTTATAGCAGACATCAGCAAATTTGCTTCTTTTTAATGGATTTTTCAACCTCTGCTTCCCTATTTTTTTCCTTCCTTTGCTCAAGCGCTTGCCCAGCGCCATGCGAGCGCGCTGCCCTGGCACGGGGCAGGATGGAGCCCGCAGGGAGCTGCTGCCCCTGGGCTGCCTCCTCCCTCCATCCCCCACCGAAGGCGATTCTTGCTCAAACCCACTTCCCTCCCTCCCAGCGCCTTCCTCCTCGGGGAGCTGGGGGGGGTGTCACGGGCTCATTTTCCTGCTGCCTTTTCTGTCCAGTGAGATTGCTTTCGCCTGGCAGCCTCCTCCCCTTCACCCGCGCTCCCTTCTCAGCACTGCTGAGCCTGCTGCGGAAGGCCTCTGCTCACTCCGCTCCTCCCTCACCTCTTGCTGCTCCAACGCTGCTTTTCCTGGTGCTCACCTCCTGCTGCTGCCCCCCCGGGGCCCTCCTGGTGTCCCCCAGCTCCTCCTGCACCCCTCTGCACACTGCTGTGCCTGGGCAGCGGCCGGTCTGCGCAGCTGGAGCTTGGTTCTCCTAAAGCCTTTCTGCAGCAGCTCCAACTGCTCCAGCAGCTCCGGCTCATGGCTGGGGGATGAGTTCGGGGCCCTCTCCTTACCCCCAGGCTCCAGCTCTGCCTTCTCCCTTGCCCCGACTGCAGCCGCGTGTGTAGGACGCCCCTTTCCCCTGCTCTCTTAGTGTTTGGCTGATTCTGTGGTTCTTGTACCTCGTTTGGACTCTCTCGGTCCAACGCAAAAAAAAATGCGGTTTCCTCCTTGCTTTCACCTGGACGTGTCGCTCCTCGAGCTGTGCACCAGCTTTGCTGCCAAAGCCTTCCCAGTGCAGCCACCAAAACTGGGCAACGCAGGTGTGCGTGCACTTGTGCACACCGACGTGCGCACAGCTGAAGCAGCGACTGGAAGACGTTGCCCAGATCTCGGTGAATGCAGTTGTTCCGTGGCTCTGTGCAGGCTGAATGTCCGGGGTGCGGGGGCGGTTCTGCAGCTGGGGCCGGCGGTAGCGTCCCGTCCCCCCCGCAGGCAGAAGCCCGCGTGGCTGGAAGCCACTCGCACGCTGGAGGCAGAGCAGAGAAACACTTCAGAGAACAAATTACCCCTGCCCGTGGAGCAGGCCATAAGTTTTGCAGGACTCCATTTCATTTATGGACTAAGCCAGAGACGTGTACAGCCCAGCGAGCACATCCAGCCCCCCCCCACCACGCCGTGTGTCCGGGCAGCCCGAGCCAGCAGCCTGCGCAGCGGCTCCTCTTGGCCAGTGCCCCCGGGCTCCAGTGGGCCGCAGTCACCCAACAATAAAACAGGGAAACGCACCCTGGGCAGGATGTGACTTGTCACGTGCAGGGGAAAAAAACCAGAGACTGGAGGATCGGTTTGAGCAGGGGCAGGGACGTCCCTGGCAGGCAGCGCAGGTTCGGCGCCTGGCAGCTCGGGGCTGGCAGGCGGCGGTCACGAACCCTCCCTTTCGGCAGAGCAGATGAGGCAGACTGCAGGAAGTAATTTTTGTAATGTTGACTCAAAAGTCCCTTCCCTCGTGGCTGGTGGCGAGGCAGCCACTTACCTGTGCTCGGCTCCGAGCTCAGCGCTGCGGCGCGGGGCTCGCCGCGGGGTCCGGCTGGGGACCCTCGTCCTGAGCTTCTTCCCTCTCGCTTCTCCTTGGCAGGTCCGACTGATCTCAGCATGAAAGGGGGAGCCTCCAGCACGGCTCCGTCCAACAGCACCAGCAGGGGAATGCAGGCTGCCCAGCTCAGCCCCACGGAGATCAGCGCGGTGCGGCAGCTGATCGCCGGCTACCGGGAGTCCGCGGCGTTTCTGCTCCGATCCGCAGATGAACTGGAAAACCTCATTTTACAGCAGAACTGACTCCTCGTGTCTGCGTCGCTCCTCTGTCAAGAAGACAATTTATACCTGCTAGAAAGAGGCTCCCAGCAGTGTCCTGCTCAGGACCACCATCGTCCTCCCGTGAAGCAGTGGGTACATGTAGTTTTAGAAGGTGGAATCCAAAAGACCTGTTTTCTTTTACACTCCAAGCACCTGGGACTTCAGGCACAAGGACACATTTTTGAACCGTACCACCACACGTGCGTCCAGCTGACCAGAAGCCAAACCTGCGGCTTGGAAGGATGTGGGACTTTCAAGGGCAGAAGGGAGCCTGGGGAGGTTTGGGGCTGCAGATGTATTTAGAATAACCTTTGTGGACCCAAATGTTAGAATCCCGTCCCCAGATAATTTCCAAGTCTTAGGTGAGCTGAATCACATATTTATTGAGAAATGGACCCTCCTCTCCCCTTAGTAATTTATTTTTCTGAAAATGGATTCTTTTGAGTTTGTACAGATTGCCAGTTTTTTGTCTGTCTGATCGGAAGGAATTTATTCCTGTGAAATAACACATTCCATATCACTACACTACTAATTTCCAGGCAGCTATGCCTGTTTCTCTGGGGAGCCCTTGTCCCACAGGGTGCGAGTTTGCCATCCAGCCCTCGCGCTTGTAGGTTGCTCAGCCCCCGGTAAGCGCAGGTGGAAGCTGACCAACGGAGGGAGCGTCCTGCTTAGACCTTTGCGCTAAGCAGCCCCGTGTAGCAGCAGCAGTGGGGGCTCAATCTCCTGCAGAGACTCGGCAAGCTCAGCAGACCGGCTAGAAGGACGTCTCGCGCTCTTTTAAGTCATTGCAGATCAGAGAAGGAAGGAAGGAAGCACCTGAGAAACACTGTCTCGCGTTCACCATCTGTATTCTACCTCACACTCCATTGTGGGCTTTTTCCAGGACTCCCGAGCTGGCTCTGTGACTGTAAGCGTGGCAGACAAGCGGACAGGACAGCACGGAGGAGCCCGGGACCAAACCAGCAGCCAAGGACCGACGGCGCCGCGCTCCGTCCCGCCGGGGTGCCGCCGCTGGCCCAGCGCGCGCTGACCACGCTCGCGCCGCGCTCCTCGGCGAGGGAGGCTGTGCTCAAAAGTCTGTGTGAAACCGACACTGGGGGTTGCAACAAGAGAATAAACTATTTAGAAACCACGCACGGGTGTAATAAAGGCTAGCGCGGACTCTCTGCGTGAAAGCAAGCTCCGCCAGCGAGCGGCTCGCTCCTTCCCAGAAGACGTTCGGGCACCGCTCAGCAGCAGACCTGACAAAAAAGCCCTCCAGGGCCCAGGATCCTCCCCCCTCCCTGGCCACAGTCCTGGAACAAGCCCACAATTCCCAAAGTGTGGAAAAAAAAAACACAAAAACAAACATAGTCTGGTTACCATTCTGCCCCGTTACCGTCCCTCTCCCCCAATAATGCACTTCGTTTTGCTCAGTGCAATACCTACTACCAGTGCTGCTAAAACCAGGGACTTCGCTCAGGCACTAAGATGCTGAGCAGAGCCAAGCAATGCAAGGCGCTCTGTAGCCATATAGAGCAGCAAGAAGTGCTGCCTGACACCGCCAATTCTTCTCGCCGCCTCCCTCCCAGTGCTGGCGTGGCTCCTCCCGGCCCTGCTCAAGGGCAGGAATTGTCACCGCGAGATCGATTTGATAAGTACAAAACCATATATAGCTCATTTTGACCAGAGATACTCTCTCTCCTTGGAGCCAGTTTTCTTTTTCTTTTTTTTTTTTTCTCTTTTTCCCCCCCCCCCCCCTCTCTTTTTAGGCCACTTTGAGCCTGAGGATGAGGGCTGCTGCTCTGCGGAGGGCGAGCGCCGCGCGGGCAGGAGCTGCAGAGAGCCCTGCTGGCGCGGCCCGGGGCTGTTACAGGTAGCAGAGGCCGGTCCCCCGCCACGAGTGGACCCGGGCAGCTCGTTCAGTAGCCTTTGTAGCCGACTGAACGCCCAACACACTGGAAGAAAAACAAAACCTAGACCCAGTTCTTAGTTTCAGTACAGAAAGAGCCACCGGCTTTTGAGGACAGGCTTGCCTGGCCCGGCATCGGAAGGGATGAGCCGTTGCATTGACTGTTTTCCCCAAACCTTAAACTTCCCCTAACATTTGGAGAAAAGGGACGTAGCTCCCGGCCGTCCCGCGCAGTCCGAGCATCCCTGCAGAGGTAAGGTGGAGGCCTGCCGGCGCCGTGCTGGTGCGGGAACGGGGAGCATCGCGCCCGCCCGGAGCACCCCCGGGTTGGGGCCGGGCTCCCCCGGCCCGGCAGGCAGGGGAGCGGGGCTGGGGTCCGGAGCAGGACCCCAGCCCCGGCGGCCGCACGCGAGCCAGGTTCCAGACTCGATGCTTTCCCCAGCACTTCGCAAGCCTGCTTGGTTTGTCCACTGCATCCTCCCATACTTGGAATTTATGTAAATATTTATTTTTGTGTGAATACCATGAAGTAACAAACCTTTTACAAAATATGTAACCACAGCCATTTGTGAAAGTCTTAATGTTAAAGAAAGAGAGGCAGAGACAATCGCTGTCCCAGAATTCTCTCTCTCTACGATTATAACCCGATTGGTGCCTCTGCTCCCGTAAGAGGCCCTGAAGAACATTTAGCCATAGGTTTGCCATCCAGTTCACCGAAAAAAGAGGTTACCCAGGGGCTTACGAACAGATTGACATCAGCTACAGTTTGTTTAAAGTTTTATTTATACAAGTTTTAGCTGTCTTGACCAGATCACCTTTGAACTTGTCTTAGCATGTATTAAAGTTTAGTAGCTCTTACACTTTTTTAAACTGCTGGTAGAACACAGATGAGACTCATGGTTGCATAGGAAGGATGTTAAACAGTCTACCCTGTCACAACAACTGATGTTCATAACTTGCAGCTGAATGGTACAGACTCAGATTTCCAAAGCCCTGGTGACAGCCACATCTGTGACAAGTTATGAAACAAATGAGATTGACTACGACTTTCTCTGTCAGGGATTTTTTTTTTTCTTCTCATTTTATTTTTTTGTGAGCCACAGCTTCATGGTTTCTTTGGAGCAAGCTCCGCAGACATCTCAGTGCTCTTTACCCGATCTGCACCCAGCTGTGGCTCCTCTGCGGGCCAGGACTGTTTCACAGCCACGTTCCTGTGCTCGCCCCAGGCAGGAAGGGGTCAGGATCTAGTCTAGGTTCTCAACAAGGAGTGAGCAGGAGCAGAATACAACAGCTTTCCAGATTTTCTGAGAGGTGAAAGGAGAATGCTGGGTTAGCAAATGGTCTGGATGTTTTTTTGTTTAAGAAAAGCTCATCACGGATCGAGAAAATAGATTTTTTGGGGTGTTTTCTTTTTTTTTTTTTTTTTAATACAACCATCCTGCCCTGGATGTGCGGTTCCCATGACGGTGTTTCTACATGGGAGAGCGTTCCCGGGATTCTGAGCAGATGTAACTTGTACCTCCCCGATCCAAAGGGCCACTTCCCTCCCACGGGTGGCTGTCGGATTTAGTACCAGTTCATTACAAAAATGCTGCTTTGAACTCAGAGGGTTAATATACTTTTGATTTGTAATTTTTTGTAAAACTTTTTACAAGGTAGCATAGTATTTCACCAGAATACCAACTACAATCCGTCCATGGTCTGATTTTTATATAATTTAGTGGTGCTTTAGAAACTTTTGTTTGGTTGTTTCGGAGCTGTACAGCTCAGTTCTTCGCCTGTATCTACCTAAGACCAATGTGAACCTTTGTATTTTTGCTCCTAATTTTGGACTCAGTGAAAGTGTACTGTTTACATGTACAGAACTCCCGGCCCCTGTGTGTTCTGCAAGACCTGCTGTTGAAGAGGAAGATGCACCTCACCCGGTTCGTCTGCTTAACAAAGCCACAGACTCACTCACCCTCATTGACACACGTCCCTACCTTAAGGAAGACCCCACAGAATCGAAACGCCCTTTAAACAGCTTTGGGTTTTGCACAAGATATTATCACTTTTTTCCAGCGGCCAATTTAAAGATTGGCTGCAAAACGAGAATTAGTCTGAAGTTCAGTTCACTAAGTACCCAGACCTCCAAACACAAATGGCACAGTCCTCCTATTTCACCATCTTCCTTCTGACATCGGAGGCACAAAGGTGAAAGCTGCCCAGCTCAATTTAGGGTCCAAACAATGGAGAAGAGCAATCGAGCCAACTGGGGGCTCGTGAGGAAGCGGGGGGGGAAACACTCATCAGCATAATTGGAAACATACTTTAACTAACATGGTTAAATCGCCCAAGATGTTAATTTCAGATTAAAATGGTAGGAGAGCGTTCCCTCGGGAGACGGAGGGGCTCCAAAACGAAGCAGAAGATGGCTCTTTGGAAAGTCAGCGCTTTCCAGAGGGGCCAGAGAGAAAGCATATGGCACTTAATCCAGCTTTTAAGGTGACACTTTATTGCTTAATCAATTGATTCATTTCAAAATGATATTTTTGCAGATAGGCACCTATGCAACTTAATGTGGCTCTTAAGCAGATGAGCACTTCCTCCTCAACGAGCTTGATAAGAGTTATTTGTGTTATATACTGTGGATTTTTCCAGTAAATGTGGCTTAATATTTTAATTCTTAGAATGTGTGTCTATTATATATGTGATGCAACTTAATTCTGTTCTGTTTGTGGAATGATTAGCACAGGCCAACTCCCTGTTCCCCTCACTTAACAAAGACCAATGAGCTGTTAATCAAGCTGTTATCTCCATGGTATTACTTGCTAAATGCACTGATTTCATAAGTATGTGGAATCCTTTTTTTCTTTTGAATCTGTATATCATATATAAGACTGAATCTACTTAATAAACACTGTATAACAAAAAGGGCTCTCTCCTCCGCTATCAAACCCAGCGGGGGCTGCTCGCTCCCCGCTGCGCCCCGCGCCATCGCCAGCCGCGTCTGCTCACCGCAGCACAGGCGTAGCCCAGCCCCAGCCCCGCAGCGCGCGAGAGGTCAGTGTCATTCGCCACCAAAACAGCTTCTAAATTTAGGTCTTTTGAAAAAAAATAAATTACCATGCGATTGTTTTGACATAAGCTGTGCTTTCCATTCCTTAACAGACAGCTGCAGTTACCGTAGAGAGCAGCGTTAGCACTCGCAGGTGGGGATAGTCACGGATTAATGCTTAATTTATATTTTGACAAAATTAATTTTGTGAAGTGTCTGTTTTTTGTGGAAATATGGAGTTTTCATTGAAGTTTGTGGAAAGTTCTCCCTCTCCTCATGGAAAATACTGATTTTTCGTTATCAGCTTTATTCATTAAGTATAATAAATCTTTGCATCCATAAAACGTCTATCTCAAAGCACTATGTAGATAAAATCTCCTGATTGGGATCAGTGACTGGCCGAGTCAGGAGGACCGAGGAAAGATGAGTCAAATCCAGTCACAGCTTTGGTGGAAACATCCCATTTTGACGCGTATGCACTTACCTGTGATGCAGAACGGGCAGGACCTTCCCAGGGATTTGCTGCCGAAGCCTTGAGCGAGCAGCCAAAGGGTGCCTTGAACATTTGCACTTGTCAATGGTCAGCTGGGACAGCGCATCCCAAAACGGACCTTGCGTATTAATTGCTGTTAATACACGTGCGCCTGTGTGCACACAGAGCTAACGTAGGTAATGCACGTCCCAGCGCTTCCAGAACACAATTCAGTTTTAACACACATTAAGCCCCAGGGGAATCTCTGTTCCCAAGTTGTAAACCAAGCCAGAGAGGTGCTGCTGCAAGTCACGGACACCAGCAGCAGCAGTCGCCTGGCCGTGCAGAGCCCTTCCCCTACCTCTGGCAATGCCTGCTGCTGTCCCGCAGCTCCGCCGCGGAGAGCCTTGGCTGGGCTGACCGCCGCTCCGCAGCACTGCAAAGCGCGATGCGAACAGCGGGCAGGAGACTGCCTTTGAGAGAGGAAATCGGTTGTTTACCAGATAAATTTCATGGAGGAAAAAAATAGTTGTATTTATTCTATGCGAAATTCAGACATTAATAACAGTTAACTTTGAAGCCTCCAAGCTCCTCTGTTCTGCAGATAACGAATCCTGACATCACCATTCACCACACCAATAAAATATAGCTGCTGATTTCAATTATTTAACAATTTTAAAGCTCCCTTAAGTAACAACTTAGTTTTTGCATTCCTTGCTTTTAGCTTACTTACATTACCTGGGTATCTTTAAGGACACCTGTGTTTGCAGACACAGGCTGCCAGTCAGGACACCACCAGCGCAGGACCCCAGGCCCCAGCCCCCTTTTCTCCCTCCCAAGCCCCCTTTTCTCCCTCCCAAGCCGGTGCCAGAGCAGCCGCTGCCCCAGCCCACGGCTCCCCTCACGGACAGGACCCCTGGAGCAGCAGCAGCTGAGGTTCAGCCAGCTGAGGTCCGTGGGTTTCTGACGAGCCGGCTGCCTCTGCCGAAAGACCGCAGCTAGGACCGATGGCTACATGGAGACAAATCTCCAAACGCGAGGGATTCAGAGCTTTAACCTTCTCCTGTGCTTAGGACAGAGCTTCTCCTTGCACTCCAACGGAGCAAACATTCAGCTTTTGCTCCCCCCCCCCTGCCTTACAGTCTTATCACTATTTTTAAAGCAAGCAGACCAAGGAATGTAGGCTCCGTTACTGCCACGCTTGTGCACGCAAACAGCCCGGCATTAATTACGCGGTGGAGCTCAGGGAGCGGAGCACTGCCACGGCTGTTTTGCAGCACTACAGAACCCACGTTACGCATTTCACTGCCGCAGGGATCCGAGCACTCCCTGCAGCCCCGCCGCCCGCTGCATGAGATCGCCACCTGCCTTGGGGAAGATCCACGCAATGAGGCCAGAAGTGAGGCACGTACCGGGATCTTTCAGGTTATTCTTTTTAAAAATGCTTCCTGCCTAGAAGAAAAAAAAAAAAAAAAGAGAACGTATCAATAAACTAAGTTTACAGGTAGTTTCAAAAAAAAAAAAACGCAAAAAAACAATATAATTGCTATCTCATTGCTATGCTTTTGGAAACGTTTCCAGATCCATTTACTCAACAACTCGTTCAGGCAGTACCACAACATACAAGCTGTACAACAGCAGGAACAGAGGCTCTGCCCGGTGCCACAGGGAGGCAGGCGGCTCGGGTCGCCGTCACTGCGGAGGGGCTCGTGCAAACTTCGCTCCAGCAGCACCCCGCACCCACACGGCTTCTTTACAGCACCTGCTTCCCGAGAGCCACGCAGTGTCTGCAGCAGGCGCACCGTCTTCAATTATCTGCAAGTGTATAAAACACGACGGGATGAGGCTGTGACAACAATGCACCCCCCTTTTTAATCATCTGAGCTGAGAAGCTCTGGAGCGCTCCCAGTTAAAAAAAAAGAAAGAAAGAAAGAAAGAAAAAGCAATATTGCCTTAAAGAGCACAGCGGATGATTTCAGAAAAAGAGGATTGAAACCACAAATGGAGGTTTTACAGAGTGTTTATTTTTCCAATACCACAAGGGACATACATGAGCAGGCCCCCCCGGAGGGCTCTGCAAACCAGACCGCTTCAATCTGTACACTACAGTGGCCCCGAAGGAGACAGAGCCAGAGAACCCCAGCTCTGCTCCCGATCTTTGGTAAGCAGGTTTCACACCTCCGCTCCGACCTCACTAATACTGCGTTTCAGCTCATCCCAGGGCATGCGTGTGCACGCAGGAGTTGGTCACCTCTTTCCTTCCACAATAGGAGACTGTCAGATGCATTACGGATAAACCCTTCCAGAGACTACACTTGTTGCATCCCTCAGGCTTGCACCTCAGTTAAAAAAAAAAAAGTGCACGGTGAAGGGAGGTAGGATAGAGCTAGAAAAGATACGATACAAGCAGAAAAAAATAAAAATAAAACCCCCACACTTCTTGCTACTGTGTGCTTAAAGAACAGCCGACTTTTGCCCCCGTTGAAGCAATTCACTTTTGGTAAGTAATTACTCCAAAGAGGAAGAGAGGCAAGTTTCTGCTCTCTGCCAGTCCACGGCTGCACGAGGCCGTTCACCTTCCTGCAATGCAGCTCTCGCCGAGCGCTGGGAGGTGCGGTTACAGCGACAGCTGGCAACTAGCTCGGAGTGACCGGTAAAGCACACTCAGCTCAGCAAAGCCCCTCAGGTCGTCCTCGAGCTTCTACATCACAGTCTACCTGCACAACACAGCACGGAGCCCTGGGCAGAGGAGGAGGCTGTCAGAACCGAGAGTCACCTTTGCATGTTGAGCCTCACGCTAGGTAAGACAGGATACAGTGGCTCTGACTACAGATGCAGATTAATAACTAACACCACTTTAATGCAATACTGCTGTAGAGCCCGAAAATCCAAGGAAAAAAAGAACCCTTTATGTTCTATGTACATTACATCCATTTACAGAGTTGGCCAGTACTGTGTACAACATATAAATACATGATCAAACAGATGCATAGAGGATACTTACAGGAGCCAAATAATTCACTTTATACATCCAAGAATGAAAATATTTTTTAAAAAAGGAAAAAAAAAATACTGCTTTAAATGTTAGATGATCGTCACACAGATGCACAGCTAGACACTTGCAAGTGGTCAGATGCTGTCACGTTAAGGTCCTCATTGCAGAGCTACAATACAGAGATCGCTGGCCACCTAAACGAGCTTCTAGGAACCTTTGACTTTCCCCACGAACTTGTAGCAACAGCCAGCCAAAAGAGGCAGTCACAGCAGCTGGTCCAAGAGTTCAGCCAGGCACACAGTTCCACGGCCCACGCGTCTTCCTGCAGACCAGCAGAAGGCATTCGGTTGGCACACGCCACCTGTTTTCTTCTTGCATCCTCTCACTTGGCTCCATCCAGTACCTGGTCAGCCGCACGTGGCTCCACCTGCAGAGTGCTTCACTGGTCACTACGTTCACCTGCAGCATCCAGAGCCCGTACAGAACCGTCACCTGCAGAGCAGCTTTCTGCTTGCACTTACTGTGCAGTGGTACTTCCCACACAAACCGAGAATGGAGATGGCAGAAGGGGAGAGTGGAAGACTGTAGGGGCTAGCCTAGCGCAGCCCTGAAATAGAAAACACCCTGTTCCAGTTCCTTTGGATGTAAAGATTTCCTCTACAGAGGGTCCACGGATTGCCACAGCAAACTGCCTCCCGGCCAGGTGTTAGCCTCAGCATGTGTACCAGAGCACAATCAGTATTTCCACAACAGCGTTAAGCAGAAGGATCGCTCCAGTGGGGCGCAGCCCACAGACAGTGGAGTAGTTGTGAGCAAGAAAGGGTTTTGCGCTGTAGATTTCAGCGGGAAGGCAAGTCAACTTTCCTCACCAAAACAAAGTGTAACAGCATTTCTACTATAAACAGAATAGCATTTTGTGTACAGGTTTTAGGATCAGTCATTATCAAAATACACACACTGAATATACAATTTGTCCCATGGCCATAATTTATTATCTCACCACAAGGCACAATACACAAAGCTTAGAGGGTCCTATACAGTCATCATGACAAAATGCCCCACAGCCTTTACACATAATCATGGCTTTAAGGCTGCACGAACACTTGAACGATATTTCTTCAACACTGCTGCTATCAGCAAACATCTGCACAGAAAGGGATGTATTATGGTTTGCAGCAAAGTTCGCTTTGTGGGTTAGCTGCATCATGCTTCCAGCAAGACTTCTGGGAAAAGCTGGAGTGTTAGATGAATAATTAAAGCTGGTGGAATTAAGCTGCAGCTTAGAAAGCTTCCCATAAAATGCTTGTTTGATATTGAACTGAGAAGGTATGGAAGAAGGCTCCAAAGGGTGATTGTGTCTTTTCCCTGGTTCCCTTGAAAACTTAAGAAACGGCAGGTCCATAACCAGCGGAACACTTTGCAAGTGCTCGGTTAGCTCCACAGGGCTTTGTGCTGCGTCCTTCTGCTTCTCTCCACTATTCTTGGTTGGGCTGTCACATGCCAACACATTCTCATTTCTTATTTCTCCTGTGGTGTTCATGTGCTGCTTTGAAGTCCATTCTTCCCTTACACCTGGCATTCCTTCTCCAGATGCACAGCTCTTGGCCAGAGGAATCTGTTTGCTGGGGGCCAAGGTCCCCATGTCTGAAACTTGATCTGAAGCCCTCGAGTGATGTAGTCTAACACTGGCGTTGCAAGGAAAACCAGAACCAAAGAGCTTTTTGCCTTGAACTCCAACGTAATTTTTATTGGCCGGTGTACTCCCTGTCTGTTTTGGACCAAGAGAATTTATATCTGGAGATAAAAACGGAGGCTCTGGAGATGGGTTCAACTTCTCGGGACTTTTATTTGTGATAACATTTGTTAGTGGGTTGCGCTGTGGCACCCAATGGTTCTTGGACACTTCCTTTTGCTCTTCAAAGCTACAGGAAGAAAACGTTCTTTCCTGAGGGCTCATCTCTTCATGCTTCTGAGAGGCACTTGCCACATTTGCTAGTTGGTCTTGGCAGCTTAAAGCTGAGTCAATTTTGGAATGTTTTTCTGGAATAGACTGATTCTCCATATCCTCTGCTCTAGGCAACGCCGCCCCTGGTCCCCGCTTCTTTTCCTGGGAATCTACAGAAGATCTCACCGAGTGGAAGTCATCACTCCTGCTTAGGGCGCTTGTCTTTACTTGTACATCTGGAGAAGATTCTTTGCCAAAATAGCAACTGCCACCTCTGTCCACTTGCATGGAGAGGCTTTCCGACTGTTTGTCTGCAGGTGGTTGTGTAACTTCCAGCTTGACGCTGGGTTGAGATCCTGGGATGACTTCTTCCAGCAGATGGTTCCCCTTAAGCAGCTGCATCACCAAAGGGTTGTTGGTTTCAACTGAGGACATGGGCCGAGCAGAACCTGACAGCCTCTCGGATTTTGGGGGCAATGGTGCACGCGGCCCCCATCTCTGAGGTGGAGGTGCAGCGCTCATCACTGCAACTGAAGGGAAGTCCACAACATAGGCCAGACTATCTGTTTCCACAGGTAACTTCGATCTAACTCTGTCACGTCTCTCAACGTTGCTCTGACAGAAATCTTTCCTGGCTACCTCCCTGCAGCTGACACTTCTAAAACATATATCCATCTCTACGTTCTCATCAGCTATGTCAGCTTCAAAATCCGAAGCAGTATCTGTTGTCTCACTGTGTGTACTCTGTATTTCATCATCTCCATTCAGTTTGAACTCTTGAGTCTCTCTCAGTGGCTGACACACATCTTCTGGTTCTGTTCTGGGGCACCTCTCTCCCAGCTGCACAAGTTTTTCAGAGGTATCTATCCTACTCTGAGAAATGAAGTCCTCACATAAAGAGGATTTCACCAGAGACTCTGTATTCTGTTCTTCATTACTTGTTTTGCCATCACTCTCTCTCTCTGCCTGCACATGTGTGAACTGATACCGTGCAGGCTTTACTTTCTCCACTCCAGTAGTCACTGTTCTGGAGTTATCACTATCATTTCTCGTACACTGTTCCACAAATGTTTCAGAGCCATTACATCTAAATCTAGATATCACTTCTGGCTCGTGGCATTCTGGCTGATGGCATTCTTTACCACCTGATGACAATTCTGGCAGAAGAGTAGGACAACTGGAAGAATTTTCCTTTACATCAGGATGATAATCCAACTGTACTGGGGGAGAGCTACCACCTTTGAGTTCTGACAGAATCCCATCTCCTGTAGGACTGATGACAGTTCCCTGAACCTGACAACAAGACAGACCGTTTACTGGAGGAACCAGGCATTTCGGCTTTGTACTTTGCCTCTCCTCTGATGCAACACAAGCTGGGGTTTCAGTCCTTGCATCACAGAGGACCTGTTCAGGGCTCTCCTCCCGCCTCTCCAAAGTTGCGCTGTCAGCCGATGACCCAGTCACAGCATCACAGAACTGCCTGCTAGGTGAGCCATCCACGTGCTGAGCTTCCCCTGAGCTAGTGCCTGCAGTGCGTTCCGGATTGCCGCTTCCCTCACTCTTTGAAGAAAAGGAGTCTTGTGTTGAAGAAAAGGAATCCACATTAGCTGCCTGAGCAGCCATCTCAGAGTCAGCCTTTTCTCCATTTAGACGGAGAGACGACAGTAATTGTGTTCGTTGTAGATCTGACGAACGCTTTCCATGAGTTCTCTTTGATCTCCTGTGCTCTGTGTGGCTGTTGGATTCTCCTCTGCCACCTCCTTCGTCAGTGCTTCTCCCTCCGCCTGGGCCGCCCCCACCTCCGATGGCAGCTGTAGCAGCTTCTCGCTGGGCTCGGGCCTGCAGAGCACGGGCTTTAATGTCTGCGAGTGTTCTGGCCCCGCTCCTGCCCCGGCTGGAGGGCTCCGTGTTGGGGATGATCCTGGGGCATATTTGGTAAGCTGGCTGACCTTTAACCACCCAGGGTGGTTTAATACGTGAAAGTTGAATCTGAAAGAAAGAGAAAAGCACTTAGTTCTAACGCTCGACTATTCACAGACAGTGAAATGCATTTTATTAACATCTGTTCATCGTAATTCTTGTTATGAGAATTCAGTATAAAGAGTTAAAATTCCAACTTAAAAACAAACTTTGGCAGAGAAGTAGCATGGTTCCCGTAACCTCTGCTTATGCGCTCTGTCACGCGATATGTAAAGCTCACTTAGTATTAACACCGCTTTACCAGAGCCAGCAGATGAATATTGAAACGGGTGGTTTGCTTTCAGAACTTTAGAAATCAAAATGGTCTCCTTTACATCAGGATGACTACTCTGAAGCTAGCAAGATGGATGCCTCTAGTTAAAACAGCAAAAGTCAGAAGGAATACTTTTCTGCCCCCGAAGGAAAGGAACTGGGAAACTACACAGGATAAAGAACATGATTTGAAGGTCTCTTTAGCAATAAGTCAGCTAGTTTCAGGAAAAGTGATTTCTGTATCCGCAGAAATGCAAACAAAGTCAAGGTTACCCTGCGCTCTTGTGCAAAGACCTTGGAATGATTTTCCATTCTTTGCCCTTCTAAACAAGATAGTAACCTGTGGTAATCTGAGGTACTTCGCCAGCTCTGCCAATGAAACCCTTCCACTACTTCTGCTAAGATGACAACGCTTGACATTTCAATAATGTTTTGACGCTAATAAGCATGACAGCCCTGAGATACCAAGCAGCTATAATTCTCTTTCCTACCCGGATGGGTGGGACTTTTGGCTCCTCTTTAGTAGGCTGTGGCTTTTCTGGGTGAACACTTTCAATTGTGTTACGAAAGGACTGACGATCTTCAAGCCGGGGCTTCTTTTCGGGGAAGGATGCAGAGGCAGCCTCCTCAAAGCATTTCCTCTTCTGGTCCTTTGACTCCCGAGCTGAGTTCTCCTGGGGCAAACTAGGAATTCTGCTTGCAGCTGCCAGTGACGGATCTTCGGATTTACTGTGTGACTTGGAAGTCTCCGGAGAGAGATGCAGTTCTGAACTCTCTGGATTCAGTGCTGCAGTAGAAGCGCTTGTCGGATCGTCTTTCTTCAGGTCCATCTCAGGTTTGGTCTCTTTACGAAGAGAGGAATCTGGTCCCACAGAGGCAGTCTCTTTGGAAGCCTCCTTTTGCTCAGATTCACGTAATTTGTACAGGCTCCTCCTGGCTCTGCATCGCAGGTCGGCCCGGGAGCGTTTCTTGAAGTGCCCATCTCTCTGCCGTGTAGAAGGACCGCGTGGCAATCTTGCTTCTCCTTTAACAGACAGTCCTGTCCTGTTCTCAGCATCTTCTTGCACCAAATTCTGCTCTTGGGATTCTTCTTGGGTCAAGCCCAACCTGTGAGGCAAATATAAAAACTAGTTAAAAGCTAAAGCCCATCCTAATTTAAGCATTTCATCTATTATTTATAGCTGTACTGTCACCACTATACATAGTAACATACACATTACAAAGCAGAGACTCATCAAAACCTCATTAAGTCAGTCTGCAATGAGATAACCTGTACATCTGCTATCCCACATTACTGTCACAGGGAATGATGAAAATAAGAAAATGTAAAGATCTGTGATGGAAAACAAATAGTATTCACTTGTCTCGAAAACAAAATAAAGAGGCTATAAAACTTTGCTCTGACCAAGCCAATTCCACTTAAGGATTCCCCTGAAGCAACAGTCTGAATGATTCACTCCACAACTACATTTTTACATGGAGTTTATGCCACATCTTCTCAGGTAACCACAAGCAGAAACGCTCTGCCGCCTTCATAAGCATAGATCCAACAGGACAAAGGAGGCGAAATTTCTTACCTTTGTCCATAGTAGTCCTCAAAGAACTTCTCCTTCCATTGTTCCACTCTTTTCTCCTTTTCCATCTCCTGCCGAATTCGAACTTGCATTTCATGCGTGAATTCACCTACATGAAAGCAAGATACTGAAATTCAGTTCCAAACAAAATCAATTTTGCAAGTGTAACCTTTTTTTGTTTTAATAGTATAGTACAGTAGCTCCCTCTCCCTCTGAAGGACAGATCTTCTGTTATCATGCTGCTCTCCACCCTACTACAGATCTACATGCTGCCTGCAACTACTTAAGGACAACAGTCACACACCCTCAAGCAAACCTGAAAAAAACGAAACAACTTCTATTTTACCACATGTAGGTCACCATTTAACAGAAGATAAGTCTAACATTACTTTACACCTCCGCCATTCTGTTCTGAAGGTCCCATGGCACTTAAGGAAAACATATCTTTGATTTTAACGAAAAAAGAGATAAAAACTGGGGGCAATACAGCCGGATATACAGCCAAACTGGACTAGATTTCCACTTGCTAACTGTAAGAGAAAAACAAAGAAAGCCCACAAGATGAGTACCCATCTTCCAACCACAGAAGAAAGCAAACCTACTCACCATCAGCTAGTCGTTCTCTCCAGCTCTGAGCAGCATGGGTGAAAAATTCGTTATTCAGAGCACTGCCACTGAGACGCATCAGCCCATCAGCCCCAACCTAACAGGACAAAAACAGGTCAAAGAGAAAACATTTGCCTTCAGATGTTCTGCAAGCAGGAGGCTACATGGCGAGTGGAAAACACCCAAGCGCTGCACCTTCATACCTGTCTGTCAACTTCCGGAAGGAGGTAAAGAAGCTGCTGCTGGAAGTGCGATGGGAGCGCATTAAATGTCCTGGAGTTTATCAGAGCTCGCAGGTTTGTATTGACAAGAATGGAACCAGGTGTTTCGAAGTCAATATCCTCACCCCTGTTTCGTTTCATTTGTCCTGTAGTTTAAGGACAGGCAAATATGATAAACATTATTGTACCAAAACGTTTCAGCATTATGGGCAAAAACCCCACATCATAAACTACTGCAGCAAAACGAGTAAAGACTCTAATACTCAAGTGTGAAGAATGGCTCCCTCAACCATGCTAATTAACAGTAAGCATGCATGTGGAATTTTGATATGAGGTCATATTTTTGTCATATTCAGGTACAGTTCTTGATACTGATTTTCAGACTAGGCAAACTTCTCAACAACTGGCTCACTGTGGTTCAGAGAGGAAGGTCCAGATGAAGAGCCTTAAGATTGTCATATGCCCTCTAAAGGAAGAGATCGCTGGTGTTCTTTTCTCGGAAATATACAGACTTCGACACTGCCTGCTTTTATGGATGATTTTCTCCTAACTTTAATCAGGAGCACTTACCAGCCGTGGGCTTTCGAATACCTCTCAGTAGCTGTGGCGGATCCCTGTTTATTTCTGTTCTACTGCGCAAGGTGGCATTGCACAGGGCCAAAGAGCTGCTGCTACTGCTGGATGTGCTACTGCTCTCCCCATCAGCATGCCTTCCTGTGAAGCCTAAAAGCAAAACAATCTCACAAAACCATGCAAAGAGTAGCAAAAGCCCAACTTGCAGAGTGGTTTTAGCATACAAAAATTACCTGCTAAGAACAACAGTTCCACTATTACAGGGTTTTGTCGTCCAGTTACCAGCTATTTTGATGGAGATAAACATATACTTAACAGCACAACTCAGTCACGTGCATTCTCAGCAAGTGTTAAAGAAGCCCTCAGTCAAACTTACGATTAGGGACTACTGATTAAAAGCTAACTACATAGTCATTGCAAAAAATCACCAAAACAAAAGCAATGCTCACCAGATGCAGACTCCATGTGCGCCCCATTTACTTTCAGTGGTGTTAAAACAACACGTGGCAGCATTACACCGGTCTTTTTCTTTTGTTTGGTTGTCTGTGGTCCAGAAAGAAAACGAGAACAAAACAAAGAAACAAAGACATTATAGAAAGACAGGTTAATCATCCATGTACCATATTTCCCAAAGAACCACCCAGCTCCTAGGTAAATCTTCATGCGTCAGTCATTAATTACATTTACAAATAGCAGAGTATTCAAAATTATCTCCTTGTATATGATCCCTCCATGTCATAGAAACTTCTCACCTAAGGAGACATGCCCATAACTCTCCCTGAGGCACCTGCGCACACCTAGTCCCTGTCATCATGCTAATCCCAACAGCATGCAGCAATGAAAGCTCGCCTTCAAAGGCTTTGTGTTTCCATTAGTCCCACATTTTCCTACCTGTGAAGCTGTTCTGTTGCTCTCCCTGGCAGTAGAGGATGCCTTGCTCTGAGATTCAGTGGAACAGGAGGCATTAGAGGAGGTTTCATCAAGAGACACTGAAGTAGATGGGCACTCGGTCAGACACAGAAGTAGATGCTTATAACTTAAGATTAACATTATCAGACACTTACCATCATTATCACCACTCACAGTGCTTGCTTCATTGGACTCACAACTTTCTGCGTCTGCTGTATCCTCCAGTTCATCCCCTTCTGGCACAGACAGATTCCGAGACCACTGAAGAGCATCCTTCTAAACAGGCAAACAAAGCTCAGGTGACTACAGTCCTTCCTCCCAACAACTACCACTTAAGCCAATGGGAACAGATGGTTTAGTGGATGTAGCTTTTAATTTAGATTTTTTATCTTCCCTATTTTAATCCCTTTGATGCAGTAAGATATTTTTAAGCGTGTTTAGGCTCCTAATGGAAGGAAGTCATCCAAACTATCAGCACACTTCACAGACACTTCCTAGATGAATAACTCAAATATATCCAAAATACGTAAGGTTAATATATCACGCTTTTCTGCAAGAAACAAGCAAGCAGTTTCTAATGAAGAGAAACATCTCATTCTTACTACTAAAAGAACAGGTATCACCAGAGTTGCCAACTACTAAGATAGAAAGCTTAGTAGATGCATTTACTACTTGTATAATCAAAGCCATTTCAATTCCATCTGTTTTCAGTAAAGTATGACAAATTAATGAAATTTTCTGACAGCAGGAAAAAAAGGATGCAAATTAAATAGCCAAAATACCAGTGTCTATTAAGCTGATATTTATCAGGGAATCCAACAGTACAAAACAATGCAGAAGAAAAGCCTGACACCAGAAATATTTTCAACATTTATGATTACTGGGACAATAGACTAAAATAAAAAACATTTCGGAGAGACCTTGAGATGTGAGGAAGATGGTGATGCTAACTGTACACAGAATGCAGTGAAACACCAACCAAACAGAGAAAATGAAAATACATTTTCCATTTGAGATTTTACTCGGAGCTACAAGTTCTCAGACCAATGTAATTTATCGGCTGGCCGCGTTCCCTTGTGGCCGTTGGAAAAGGAGTGTAACAGGACCATTTTGATAATCAGCCACCTGAGCTGAACTCCAAATACCGGAATAAGAATTTATTTTGCTTGTGCAATTCAAGAAATAATAAGGGGGTTTAAAATGAATTTATCACCTATGGCTGAATATAGCTGAAAGGTACAAACTAAAGTGAAATAATGAATTCCAGACATACTTTCACAGGATGATCTCACGCAGCACATTCAGCTCACATGATACTCAGTAACAGTTTAACACTCAGCTATGCATAACAAGCAGAACTTGCACCTTGGCCTTCACCTGAGAGTAGAAACTCAACGTTTACCTTGAGCGTGAACAGGCTGATCCGTCCAGGCAGTTTGTAAAAGAGTCCATCACCTCCCCTTGAATTGGAATGGAGCATGGCATTGAGGCAGGCCAGGGGAGAAGTGCCACTGAAAAAGAGGAAGGCAGGAAAGAGACTCAGACAACAACTTAAAAAAAAAAAGGGAGGGGGGCGGATCAAGAAAACGGCCTGAAAGATCTGTTTAAATTAGCATCATTTATCTGACTTAGGGGAACAAAGATGATACTTATTAACCTTATGGGATAGGCTCTTCAGTCTGAACAGCATTACTGTTTTCCTGTTTGACCTGTAAATTAGCCTCAACACATCACAGTAAAGCAATCTGCAGAAAACAGGAAATGTCGTGCTAATTTTGAAGTTACTCCTGGTCATTCTTTAGCCATTCCTAACTTGTATTATTCGTTTGCCTTCCTTTTTTGCTTCAAATTTTCAGAATTGGATTGATTTTACTAAAAAACAGATTTACTCAGCAGTAGAAAAACAAAAAGTCAGCAAAAATTATACACGTATTTCTGAAATGTCTTTCCTAATAGACAGAACTGCACTGGCAGAGTTAGATATAAAAGGTCTGATGAACTAATTTGTCAAGTCCTATGTACCAGCCTGGTTTTGCCATTTGTGATTAGAGCAGCCTACGCTCACACTGATGGAACTTCTGTGCCATGTAACCTCATGTTTTCCAATAAGTCACACATGTGCGTGCAGAAAGTTACCTGGAAGAGACATTAAAGCAATATTGATTTCAAAATTATTAAAACTGAAACTGAAAATTGGATTGAGACAAAACATTTCAAAGAAAATCACTCTCAAATTGAAAACAGCACTTAGAACAATTTCTGTTACCACCCTCAATGCATTTGGTTTTTGGGTGTTTATTCACAAGCCTCAGCAACAGAGGAAATTACCCTCAATCATTTTTAGATACTATGAAAAAAAATTTCCAGCCTTCTGGCCTGTTAGACAGTGCTTTCCCTTCTGTATTTGACGGAACACCCAGCAAGCCAACCAGACACAGAACACATTTTCTTAGAATGGCAAAAAACACCAAAACCCCCCAAAACAACAATAAAACAAAAAAACCCAAACCATGCTTTTTGCCCCAAAGAAGAAAAACCAAACAGTTAAAACTTTCCCAGGAGGTAGAATTTAGCTCTGGTGCTGGACGCCAACGTCCCAGCTCGTGCGCAGGGCGTGTAGGACAACTAAGGGCCAGGACCCTTCCGACGGGCTGGCGTTACCCCGGACCTGGACAACACTGCCTTAAATTGATTGGGAAAACCACATCTTGAGTCGCCAAGCCATTTCCTTCAGGAAATGGAGTTTCAGGAAGGCCTTTTATTCAAGGACCAGGAAAGTCTGCCGCATATTTAGCTAGACAGGATCACTGCCTGTATTCTTTGAACAATTATGCTGCGAAGAAACAGTCTTTGCTTAAAGCAGAGAATTAATAACGGGAAGAAAACAGACATCCCAAAGGAAAACCACCAGCCTCTAAACAAATGATGGAGCTCGGTGGGGTTAAGCATGACGCATGCTGCAAAGTTCAGTCCTTAGCTACCTGCTGTGACAGGTCACTTGTCAAAACTGGGAGAACATCACAATAACTAAGGTCTGAGAGAATGGATCTGCTGTTACCTGTAGCACAGGACAGCCTGTGCACATAGGGCTTCAGCTATCTACCTGCTTAAGCAACAGGGCTGATCTAAGAAAGATGCAGGGTATTGATTAAAACAGAGATATATGGCAGTTTTCATTAAAAGCCTGCCTCAGGGCTGTGACACCACCACCCGCATCCAAACCACAGAAGATCTACTCGGTACGGATCCCAAGCCACAAATTGGGTGTTCCAGCAGCTCCGGTACTGATGCAGCAACGCGGTGGCACAGCACCTCGCCAAACAATGGTAACTCCCACCCACGACACCTCTACATGCATCAAAGTTTTTCACTATTCAAACCATCACAGCTGTTTCCTGACTTCACATACAAATACGGAGCAGAAACAAGCTAACACTTTGAATTGCTGGGTCCCAGAAGAAATCAGTTTACTTTCTGTAGCTGGTTAGAATACAGGTTCAAAGAATGCAAACCAAATGGTGGGAAACGGTCCGCAGAATCAAGGTGAGGAGGTAAGCATGACTAGAAAAAGTCTGCACATCTGGCTTCTGAAGAAGTCAGTCAATAGGCTGCGGATGGAAAAGACTGCTTCTTCTGCCACTGGCCCTCAAACCCTCATCCTTTCCTTTATTTTTTTGGTGGGGTGCCACACAGCACTAACTGACGCACTTGGACTGTCACGGCTACTTACTTTCTTTGATGTGCAAGACAATCTTTATTTTCTACTGGCTCACAGAAATAGAGATTCACAGGAACCTAACTGAAGAAAGTAATCTCCCACTCCTGTAGCTTCCTAAGTTCCACATCATTTTTTTTCCAGATCGAAAAGGACATATCCTCTGCACGATGTCAAGAACCACAACAGTGTAAGCAGCACTACTACAGTGCTCAAAAACCCGAGCAGAAGCCAGGACAGTAATATAAAACAAAAGAGACTTTTCTGAGTCTCCTACTACATAATGTCTGCTCTAGAAATCTCTAGAAATGAAGCATCAAAGGAGACAGAACTTAAACTTACTAGAGCCACAATAGTAGAAAGTACCAGGAGCTACTTACGAGAGAAACATATGAGTGGCAAATGCAACACAATACAGGAATCAAATCCACAACGGGCATTTATTACACAATAGGTGGATGAAGGGGGCTCTCTATGTTATCAAAAAATCCAAGAAAAGCTTCCAGTTATTGTCAATGAAAAAAGTATATAAATGTCTGTAACGTAATCTGAAATTACCACGCTGGAAAGAGAAAAAAGGAAGAAAAGTGGGCTAGAGATGAGGCAGAATCACACGAAACAAGCCAAGGCTTTGTATGAGGCCTCCTCACCCTCCATGCACACACACTGTTTTAAATGAGATCACCAATACTAACCTCATTTCCTTTAGTCCTTCAGCCTCTATGACCTGCAGAATCTGTTTTGGGGTCATGGGAGCATCCGAGTAGTTTTCCAGCACCTGAAGAGACAGAAACACCGGGTGTCATCACAGAACTTGCCTCTATATTCACGGAACTACTCCATAAACCGGGCTTCAGAGACAACGCTATGCCATTTAGAACTTTCTTTATCTACAAAAGACAAATGCTAAAAATTTCAGGCTACCTCAAGATGACGGTAAGCATTACAACAGGCCTACCTTCGTTTGGTCCCTAATTAACTGAAATATAAAGACAAAGAAGAAAAAAAAAGCAGCAGAATTTGGCCATAACACGAAAGCCAGTTGGAGCTTTACCAGACTTCAATCTGCATTAGACCACGTTGCTACCACATCCAGCCTGCAACTCTGTACAGTGGGCAGAGGTCCTCAGCGATGGAAAACGTCCTCCATACCACGTCCTTCCTACCTCTCAGCAGAGAATCCAGTACTTTTCTGGCAATAAAAATATCACTGTCCAGCTACGTAATTCAGAAGCGTACCTTCCTTGGATTACTGCATTCATCTCAGCTTCGCTCCACCTCAAGAAGGGTACCACGGGTAAGAGTCAATTCTTGTCAGAGAAGGACAGAACTCAGAAAAGGACTACGATAACGGTAAAGGATATGGAAAAAATTATGGGTAGACACTAAAAAGATTTTGACTGCTTGCCTTTGAAAGCAAACGAGTAAAGTCAGGTATTAAAAAGGCAATAAAATAAATAACATCTCATCCTTTCATATATCATAGGAAGCGCAGAATTGCCACTTACATATGAAGGATTAAAGAGGCCATTGATTATTTTTAAAGCCTGTGGAACTTACTGCTCCAAAGAATCTAGAAATCAGAATTTCAATGACACAGAAAGAGGACCGGACATTTTGGCGATAAGAAGATTACCCCCATCATCAGGAAACAATGACCAAACAAAAGCTGCAGTAGATGTAAACCACCACGTTTCTTTGGAAGCGGATAACCCTACAACTGCCTGGCACCCTCTGCCTCCCACCGAAGCAGACAGGGCTGCTCCCTGAACGCAAGACACTGATACGGCAGACCTCTGGGTCTGGTCGAGGGCGAGAACTGCACATGGCCCGAAACAGCCAAGAAAAGTGGCAACGGGTATTGGGCCTGGAACTTTTTGATCACAATCACGATCTAAATTCCCCAAATGTAATGGCTACAGTGATGCACAATCCTGATTTTGTTTGTCACCAGGCTTCAGAGGGCTCCACAACATGATACTGGCTTTCAGTTTGACTTGTGTGAGAAGCAGCAGAGGAACCCAAATGCCCCAGTTACATCAGCAGCATCTAGAACTGAGTCACTGCAGCAACGTGTCAAGGCACAGAGACTGCTGCCTGCCTTGCGGGGCTGTGCGAATGGGACACTTCCAAAAAACGCCATGCAGGGGACCACTTGGATCTCCATATTACCTCCCAACCTCTGCAAATAAGGAAAAAAACAACCTCACGTTACTGTAGAGCTCAGCCACGGTTTTTGATTAGGGAATTTCTTAAATGACATCCACCCTATACGGATTTTTCAGATGCTTGAAGATCACATGAATAAGTGATGCTAACCTGGTAGGGGACAACCACAAACCCTGAGATAACACACAGTGAAAACACAAGGAGTTTGAATATAGCTTATCACTTTCTTTGTCTTCTCTTTAAAGAGTAAACAATTTTAATTCCCTGTCAATACAGCTCCATCACACTTTTTCCTTCGCCAATCAGAAAACCTCTGTCGGTTACCATTCTTCTGTGCCTCCCTCGTAATCTGTCACTGCCCATCACTCTGAAGGGACAGGCTGACAAGGGGAAGCACATCGCTCCAGGGGCAGATGCAAGATCCACAAAAGGGAAGACGCCTGTTCTGAAAAAACAAGGAAATTCTTCACAGCTTACAAAACCTCTCTCAAGTGTCAGACACAGCGCAGCCTAAAACTGAGCATGAATGAGCATTTACATAAAGATAAAAGAATCTGCGCTCAGGGGAACAATTTCCAATCAACAGCTATATTAAGTGTACAGACTACTTAACGGAAGCACTGGGAGAAGATCCTGCATCGCTAGCCAGCGGAGCCCAGCCTCCAGCAACCATACCCCAACCCGAAGCTGCCCGTGCCATGTTAATCCTTCAGCACAAGCGACGCCGCAGCCAACCCACGAGGATTTTCCCCTCCACGATTTGTAGCACTGACAGTCAAGGGTTCCTACGCCCGTCACGATGGAGGCTCACATCGCTCCCCCCGTGAAATCACCAGTGGTGGAGGTGTTTGGCACTGACAGCACTTGTCCGACGGTTCCACAGCTCTGGGTGTTCGAATGAATCTTTAAAGGCTTATTTTATGGAATGTGCATGATATTAGCTCCGTAGGAGCAGCAACACTAAAAAGCACTTTTGCCTGTGATTCTCGGAAACACTGAGAGGAATGCAGAATCCAATAGCGTGCGTCAGAAAGGAAAATTAAAAGCATTTTGACAGGGAGCATGTGTAAGCCTAGTGTTAAATAAAGATCTATTTTTAGTGGATTTACAATCAGTCCTGCAAGCTGGAAGTGCAGCTACGCAACTGCAGGTCTCTCTAAGTAGATAATCTAGTAGGAGATAGTTCTATTTCTGGGTCTTCAATGGCTCTAAGATGCTGCTGAGGCTCAGGCATCTCATGCACCTACTGTGACTGCGCCCGAGGCTCTAGCCAAAAGAGCAGTAGGTGAGAAGAGCTGTGTTTGTGAAGAGATTCCTTCCCCATCGCTCGACGAGGGTGGGGAGGTATGTCAGGGAACGGCTTCTTAGAAACCCAGCCACACGTGGTGTTCTGGGCAGCCCATAAATATGGATTTTTCATCCCTCAGAGCTCAGGACATTTGAACGAGAGGGGATTTTGTACCAGATCACCCAGCGCTGCTCCAGCCACGGGGTCACTGCCCGCAGCCAAGCGCCCCACGGAGCCAGGGCCTCCCAGGAGCGCAGGGTGCGGCACCACACTGCCGGATTCATGCACCCAAGTTCTACAGAGGCTTGCTTGCACCCTTTCCCAGTTGTTTCGAGCGACGTCACGTTGGTCAAAAACATTATCATTTTCACACAAAAGATTATGCAAGTTGCTGGAAGACAGATGCCTGTCTGATTAGGTTTCTCCCTGGCAAGCAGCGAGAACGCGCTCGGATATCCAAACCAGCCTCACGCACCAAGCCCGCACCGCAGGAACGCTCGGTGTGAGGTGAGCCTCAGCCGGCCTCGCCCGTGCTGTCCCCTTCTGATGCCCGTGCCCTCCGAGACATAACCTCACCGCGTTACGACATGATAACGACACAGCCCAACAAACAAACAAAAACAAGCAAGGAGAACACCCTCAAGCCCTGTAAATCCGTTCCTCCGTAGCGAGCACGCCCATATCCTCGCAGACCAGCGGCTGAGTACCGCCGACGGAGGTAACGGCAGCAATCCGCTCACGCCCGTACAGCAGTGGCGGGATCGCCGCTCGATCCGCGCGTCGGCACCTGGGATCTGCAGAGATCCACCTCAGGGTGCCCCGAGGAGAGCGGCTGCTGCCCGGGGGCCAGAGCACGAGGCGCTTCCAGGCTGTGGTGGCCGTCAGCCCCTCACCATGCACCATCACGACGAGAGGAGCCCGCTCGTTAGTTCGCCTTTCGCTACCTGTGAGGCGCCCAAGCTGGTTTTGTTATGTTCCCTTGTTCACAAATTGGGTTCAGGACGGACGCGGCTCAAACGCTTCACAGGGGGAAGTTGCGGTGGGCAGACGCCAGCAGGGAGCCACCCCGCCTGTGCGGGCCCCGCTTGGGAAGTTTGAGGGCTCCACAAACGTCCCCAGAGCGCGGAGCTGGGGGCACACACGGCTGCACCTCCTGACCCCCGGGAGGAAACGGCTCCCGGTCCCACTGACGCCAGCCCCAAGGCTCAGTACGGCCACCGGCACGGACAGCCCAGAGCCAGCCTCGGTACCGGGACCGGACCTCCCGCCGGCCTCCCCCCGGGGGGCTGCGGCTCCTCCCCCGAGCCCCAACCGGCCGGGAGGAGGCCGACAGCGGCCGGCTCCCAGCGCGGGGCGGCTCCGGGCCCCTCGGGCTGCGGGCAGAGGGGACCCCGGGAACCCCCCGAGCCCGGGGCCCACCCCAGGAGCCCCCCGCCGAGCGCCGCGGCCTGGAGGCGGCACCGGGCCCGGGACACCCCCGGTGTCGGGGCCGCCCCCCCCCCCCAGGCCCGGGCCGCGAGGGGCCGTCCCGGTGGGCCCGGGGTGGGGGGGCGGCCCGGGGCTGGGGGCGCTCCGGGGGTGCCGCCCCCGCCCCCCTCCCGTTCTCCCGGCCCGTCCCGGCCCCGCGGCGCCCCCCCCTCACCAGGCGGGCGGCCTCGGCCCACGTGCGCTCCTTCTTCCTCCGTTGCTTCATCTCCTTCATCCTCCTCCTCCTCCTCCCTCCCTCCCGCGCGGCGCGGACCGTTAGGCGCGGGCGGGCGGCGGCGGCGGCGGCGGAGGCGGCAGCGGGCGGGCGGCGGCGGGGGCGGGGCGAGGCGAGGCGGGCGGCGGGGGCGGGGCGGGCGGGGCGGCGGGGGCGGCTCCGGGCGCTACGGGAGGAGGCGGCGGCGGCGGCGGCGGCTCGGGCCCGGCATAACAACGGGGTCAAAGGGCTCGGCGCGGGAGGGGGGGGGGAGCGGGGCGGGGCTCGGCGACGGTGGCCGCGCCGGGACACGGCGGGCCCCGCGCGCCGCCACCCGAGGGGCGGGGCCGCGCGGCGGGCCTGGGAGCCGTTTGAAGGAAAACAAACCGCGAGGGCTGCCGGGAGTTGTAGTCCCCGCTGCGGGAGCCGTGGCGGGGCGGGATCAGCCGGCGGACTACAGCTCCCAGCGGGCGCCGCGCGCGCTGCGCGGCATGGCGGGCAGGCTGCGGGCCTCGCCTGGTGGCTGAGGGGAGCTGAGGGCCCGGCCCGGCCCCGGGCCGCGGAACGGGCCCGGCACCCCCAGGGGCACCGCCGCGGCTCGGGGGCGTTTGGCTCAGCGCCTGACGGCCCCGCAGCTCGCCCCGAGGCTTCTGTAGAGCCCGAAGTCCCCGCGCCCGGCCGCCCCCTCACAGCTTGACGGTGAAAACGGGCGCGCTCTGATGCCATAAACCTCACCGGCGTTATTACACGTCGTGTTTAGGGTCGCTTTACGTTCCTAGGCCGAAGAGATGGTACAAATAAATACAAGCCGTAAAAGTATGGACAGGACTATCGGCAGGGTTTTTGCTTGCAGATCACCCGAGGGGCGGCCGGGCTCAGCGCGGCTCCGAGGAGCTCAGAGTGCTCTGGGAGCTCTCTGGGAGCTCTGTGTAAGCTCTGTGACACCGCTGTGCCCGTGAGGAGGCCCTCGGGCCCTTGGGTTCAAAAAGAAAGAGGAATTTAAGAAGGTAGTAAGCGCCTGGACCACTGGGAGTGAAACCCACCGTGAGCAGCCAGGACCAGCGCTCTCGTCAGTTCCATCTCAGCCTCCAAGTATGGCTTTTGCAGGTTAAGTTTTCCAATCTGTGCTTTAACAGAACAGAAACAACCTTTTAAAACGCAGTGCATATTAAATGTGGCGGGTAGAAGAGAGGATAGATCCAGCTTTACAGGTGCCTCTCTGGAACTTGGCAAGCACTCCGTGTGCAGGGAAGGCAGACTTACTACAGCTAAAAAAATAAGAGAAGTTTGATCTGATCTGTATAATGCATCGATGTAATCCAAGATGCTATCACAGAGGTATGCGTGTGTTTTAGAAGATTCAAGCAGCATGCAAATGTTTTTAAAAAGGCGCTAGATCTACGTAAAGGATTTTAAGAAAGTGCTTTAACTCCTACACTTCAGTGTCATGTGGTGCTTGCTCCTGGAGCCAACGGGCTGCTTTTGCTGCAGGTCACTTTTTAAAAAAAAACCAAACACATCCTACTGTACAGATCAGAGCAAAGATGAGAAGGATGTAAAACATTCCTCTGAAAAAGCTGTGACTGCGCACCAGGTCCAAGGGCCTCTTCCAGGAGTCTGCTGGATTTCCTGTCTTTGGCTGTTAACCTGCAGGAAGCCCAGATGGTTCAGATAACAGCCAGAGGCACGCAAACTTGGCAGGAATGTTTCTTAAAAACTTCAACACAGAGTTCAGTACATTTTGTAGAGCTTAAGACAATGTATTTTATCTTAATATCAGTGCCACTGAGTATCTGGTCAAGGGTACGTCCATCAAAAAGAGAATCTAAAAGCTTCTGTAACAATCTGAGATTGCCCATGAATACATTAACCAAGTCTCTAACCACTGCTCCGATTTAAATACAATGACTAAATATGCAATTTTATTCTTTTTCCACCTCACTGAGTTTCTTTTACCTTGCTAATGAATTTCTACAGAATTAAAAGCAGAGCCTTTCTGACATATTTACCAGCTAGCTTAATCAGTACTAAAATGAGAACGGTTTGGGTTTGCACTGTGATTTCCACTGTACCAGTCCTGCCACAAGGGGAGTTTCCAGCATATGAGTTTAATATAGGATTCCCTATGGAACAGAAGTAACTGAGGCAGTGTGCGCATGTGCAAACACATGTGGCTGTGTATGCATCTTCCCATGACACATACATACACGTAGGTATGTACATGTATGCGTATATATATTACGTTGCTGTTACAGGTTGTAGAACCCCTTGTTTCACTTCAGTTCTCTGAGCACTTACAGCATACAATCATCTTTTAAAATGTCAAGGTACAGAATATTATGCGCTAGGGAGAGACGGAGGAGAGGGAAGAGAAGTTGACGTTACATTATACAACAAGAGCTAAGTAAAAGGCTCTCTGTACACAAACAGTGCTTTATAAAAAGGAAGATTATACCAGCTTTCCATGTTCTGGTTGAAATTTGTCTGGTGATTGCTCCCAGTTATGGCCAAACTCCTCTTTCCTCCACCAAAACTAAAATATATGTGTGTGCGTGTGTGTATTGATCTTGTGATCCAGAAAAGCACTCCATGAACCAAAGCAGCTGACTTGGAGTTTATCGGGGCCCACCTGGGCAGCTGGCTCACCGAGGCACCATGCCCGCAAGATGCAGAGGTGAGCTGTGCTGAGTGTGCAGTTCCTTCTGCTCATGGGGGTCAGATACAATGGAGTTCTCCAGCCTGGATGAAGTCACTCAGCAGATACGTAACGAGCACACAAGGCAGAGTCCATATATCAGAGCATTTCTAAAACCAGGCAAGTCCTCATACACTCACACATGTCAGTCTGGAGAAAGTCATCAGTGAAGGAGAGGAAATAGGTAAAAACATTCATAGGGTGACAGCCAACAGCAACCAGAAAAAATAACATCCCAAGTCTCAATATACAATGAACTAAAACTTACAAATGAGCTGCGAGACACTAGACAGGGACACCTTACTCTGTCTTCAACACGGCAGTTCCATCTCCCTCAACCCTGCCACACGAGCCTGCGGCATTACAGCAGCCTGCTTTAGTCATAGGGCAGCTTGCAGAGAGACCGTCAAAAGCAGGAGTTCTTCCTCCCTTGTTTTCAAAGTACAACCCCTGGATTTAACGCCAGAATCCGTTACCCAGACTCGGTTATATCTGCTTGCACTCCCACCGGGCCCTGCATGGTCCAGGAGGTGCAAAGGAAAAACCTCTAACGTGACACGGGTGAGGCACAAGGGGTACCGTGTGCTGAACCTCCTTAGACGCTTCGGAGGGGCCATACTTACAAGAACAGTGCACTCAAAAGCCAGCTTCTCATTAAGGTGCTCTGCTTTCTACCCAGCTCACAGGGGAGAGCAGAGTCAGCCCTGTGAGCCTGCTAGGCAGTTAGCTCCATGCCCACGCTACGTTTCCTGCGAGCAGTGGGAGATTTGAGAAAATGGCCATGCGCCGCCCCCCCCTGTTCAGACTTGGTGTGGAGACTGGTTTCAAATGCCAGGGGTAAGGATGGAGGCAACAGAGAGGAAGAAAGCTGTGGAGCTGGCACTGGTACGCAGATGAATTCTTTGACAAGGTGGTTCCTGTTGGTAGGGGTGAGGTCTGCAGGAGGTCAGTTTAGAGGAGCTCTTACTTATGCCTGTAAACAAGTAAAGGACTTCAATTTCTATTGCTTCCTTTCTACAAAGTTGCTTTCAAGACCCCTTCTTGTCCTACAGTTCTAAAGGGAGGCACAGCTGTCTGGTGGTGAATACATGCTGACAGCTGCCATTCTGCCTGGTCAGACCAACTTCTTAACCCCAAAGGATGATGCCAGCCTTTCAAGCAGGAGGAGGAAAAACTGGGCACCTAGTCAAGTTTGGATAAATCCTTTGCTTTTTAACCTCATTTGGTTCTCACTATGAAGCTCTGGAGCGGTGGTTCTGTTGAGATGACTTTCAACTCTGTCTTCTTATTGCCCAACAGCAAAAAAAGCCCAGTGCAGCAAAAGGGCTAGTGCAGAAGGAGAGACGGTGATGCTGTGAGGTGATCCCCATGCTTCCCATTGCTTCTAATACACTGTAACGTACCTCATGCATTTCTGATTTCCTAACTAAAATCTCTTTCCCACAGAGGCCAAATGCTGAATTGCAAGCACGTATCTTCCTGTGGCTCAGTGCACCTGGACTGGCACAAGTCAGTTAAACAGCAAAGAGGCCACCTCCAGGGGAAAGGGGTTGGAGTCTGGCTGGGAGGTCTCTCTGCAGGTTTCTACTTGTCTCTGCTCTCAGAAGGCAAAGGCTGTTCACGCCCTGGAGAGGAATTGCTGGTTTTACTTTGGAACCAGCCCTCGGGACTGTGGGTAGAGCTGAGAACTATGGGTGCCTGCTGAAGAGGATCCCCCTGATTTCCTTCCAGTTTTAGGCCTGAAGAAGTAAAAATGAAAAAAAATAAACAAAAAAGCCCCAACAATGTCACCTGTTACTCATCAAAATTAATCTTCCAATTTTTTTTTACTGGATTTATACTCTAATCAGTCTCAGCGTTCTCTACTGTCCTACATTCCTTTCTATCTCTGCTTTACAGCCAAGTTAGCCATAGCTTTACTGATGAGAACTGCAGACAGACAGCAATTATATTTGTCCCTTTGCTGTTGGCTAGTCTGCTTACTAAAAATTCAGCTCACCTGGCTTTTGGTTTTTTATTCGAAGTGCTCTCAAAGGTCGAAGCATCCACCTGTATCTCATCTTCATCCTGCAGAGCTGCTTCTAGAGCAGCCTGAACTTTGGGAGCAATGGCTGGTCCTTCATAGTCTCTTGTTGTTCGGCTGGGCATGTCAAGTTCCAGTAATACAATATTCTCTGCCTGAGAAAGTAGAAGCAAAATCAAAGCCTGCATGTTTTCATACAAATAGTTTCTTTTCCCCCCGGAAGCTTATTCTGAAGTACTTTACAAATCTATGCAGGACACTGTAAAAACGTACGTCCCATAGAAGAACTAACAATCCTCTGAAATTCACATTCCCCTGACCAGGAAGGCGAACATTTGAAAGTTGTAACCACATCTGGGCTTACCCTGTACCGAGCTTCTGGACGAATCATCATGGACGTCCTGGCGTGCTGGCTTAGTGGCCTTTTGTATCCTACAGCAGACACCGGTCTTTTCATCATTTGCTGGTTACTAGAGAAACACAGATACTCAGTCTATTATGCACCAAAACCAAAAACTCTTCTTGGAATTTATGAGCTACAACATCTGCAAATTCCACATGGAAATACGTTTCAAGAGAGCAGAAACAAGCTAGACTGCATTTCCAAGAACAGCTCTCAGCAGTCAGTCAACAAGATAAAGCAGTTATCCCTTGTCATCTGTTCCCTGCACAAAGCAGGGTATCTCCATGGTTTTTTGTTGTTGTTTTTTGTCATACAGACCACAGATGCACTTGGTTGCTCCCTGCTTACCAAATTTGCTTTAGAGAACTTCCTCTGTAGAGATTCAGGATATACCCACAGCTCTCGCATAATAATTTTTGAGAGCTTTCCTAACTAATCCAGGAAACAAATACAATAGGAATTTACTGCTATTTCAATGGTGCATGCAGAATTACGTTTATTTTACATATAATTACTGGGCTCATCTAGAAGAATCTTGTGCATCTTGTGCATTCCTATTTTATTCAACCTACTCAGATGAGTAATATCTTCGTTTTATAATTCAACAAGAAGCTAAGAACTTGGAGGGCCGTTTTATATCCCCAATTCGATCCCTCTGTTGGGGTGCCTTGTTCTTAGCACTAGAGGGTTTTATGTGACCTGTAACTAGATCCTAAGTAAACAATTAGAAGTACACTCACTCCAGCCGGGTTATGGGATGCAGTTTCCACTGGTCTTCCTCTTCGTCAAAGAACGATCTGTTCATGATCTTATTCTTTTCTTCCAAAGGAATAAAATTTTCAATAATCAAGTGCCTACATAAAACCACAACAATGGGAAATACACAAGAAACACAATCAGCAGATGATTTTCTCTACTGCTCCTCTCGCACTGCCTTAATATAGCTGTGGAAAAGGAGGAATGTTTTGGCTTTCTCTTGTTGAAATCTTGTTCCACAAGCATGTGCAGAACAGTCCTTCCTTTCACTCCCCCCTAAGAAACCATCTCTGTTAAAGTTAACTGACAGGAAATGAAGTGACGGGACTTACTTTAGCTTTAGTTCCCTGGTAAGTTCATTCTGGGTCTGCTCCAGTTCCTGGCGCTCCTTGATGTGCTCTTCTTGGAGATCATGGATCTCTGCCTTCACAGCTTGCAGCTTGGAAAATAACTGGAACAGACAACAAGAGCTGAAGTCATAGCTTGCCAACGTTCCTCTCGGTTTCATACACAAGTTGATTTTATTCCTAACCCAGTGGATGTGAAAGAATTTTCTTTTTACCTTTTTGAGTTTTTTGGTCTTTATGTCCACCTCTTGCTGAAGAGAACTATAGGTCTCCTTCAGCTCTAGTGTTTCCTCATCCCGACTCTCCATCTGCTGCTGGATTTCTCGCTCCCGACGTTTCTGAAGGATGTGATGTACAATATTAGGGACCACAATTGCATTGCCACCTCCAGGCTGACATACGTGAAACCGACACTTAGGATGTTTTTACTTCCCTGGGTTCCAGGGCTTTTGCTTTAGCTTCTAGTTCTTCCTATCTCTTGCCTTAGAAATACCAGAAGCATTAGCTCTTCTTTGTCTTTATTTTGGTGAGGGTCTATTGGAATCAGATAGGGTGAATAAGTGCTCAGGTTTCAGTTAAAGGAATTATATGTTGTGGTTAGATTTTTTTTTAATCAATTCATACTAATCATTGCACTTCATGAATTACCACCAGAAAATGCAGAAAATAAACTTCTGTCACATAGCAAACACCCCTTCCCTCGAGTTAACAGCTGAATTGTCACTCTCTGAGGCCTTCCAATTATTTCTTCGCTTACAGACATATCCAATTAAGATGGAACATAAATCTTTAATGTGAAAAGCTGGAAGAAAAGTATTATAAACCTTATCTACATATTTCATACAAAAATAAATAGGACACAAGCCCTTGCCCCTTTTTTTGAGATTTAAGATTGCCATTAAATCAATTTCAGGGTTAAACCTGTGCAAACTTTCTTACCTTTCTCCTGATACAATGTTTTATAGAAGTTCCACAGCAAGGCTTTTTATACAAAAACAACAAATGTTCTTCCTTGTACCTGTTCTGCAATTTCCTGTCGTTTCTGTTCCAGGATTTTCTGCTGTTCATTTGTATGATCCACAATATTTTTTCCTCCCACCAGAAGTTTGCTTTCCATTGCCTGAAAGAAAACACGGTCATTAAGTTTCTCTCTCAGTGACCAGCTAACAAGTCTTTTCCGCAGGATGTGACTTTCTCTCATTTACATACGACTTCTTCATGAGGGCAGCTCTCTCTGAAGTCATCTGCTATGAGAATTACTATTTCTAAAAATTCCTGTAAAACTGGGGGATAAATGAAACAGTAACTTGCTTGGAATTACACATTGCTGTAACGTGGCCAATCTGAAGAACTAAAATGTGTACTCTTGTATAAAATCTTGTTAATGATCTGTTACAGAATGAAGCTTTTTTTTTGTGCTACAGCTTGCGAAAAGATGCATCATCGCATTTTATTGTGATGACTGCTTAAGATCTTACAAGATCATCATATAAGAACAATGCAGCAACTCATGAATATTGAGGTTCCTAATTAATGGCGGAAACTAAGGGAATTTCAACTTCTGTCTAGAAACAGTCTATTTTAAAATCTGATTAAACACAAATCACTATTCTGGAAACTTCTTTTGAAATACCTTTCCTAACTGGGAAACCTGCTATTCCCCTCACTGCCTAAATCAATTGCTTTAAAAAAGTATGAAAGTATGACGAGGAAGAATTCTACCTTGATTTTAGCACTCAACATTTCTGTTGCTTCCTTCTCTCGTCGCAGGTCCTCCATTTTCTTTTCCTTCTCTTTCAGCAGTCTCATCTTTTCTTCTGCTACCAAGCTGTGATCCTCAACAATAGCTTTCTTTTCAATCTCCAGCTTTTCTTGTTGCTCCCTCCAATAGTCATCTTTGTCGTCTCCTTCATCCTCACCCTCTTCAGTATCCTCCTCCTCTTCCCCACCCTCTCTTCTCCTTTCCCTCCTCTTTCTTTTGCCAATAGACCGTTTTTCCAGCTGTGCCTTGAGTCGAGCAATTTCTTCCTGGAATTCGCGTAGCAGAGCATCCTTAGGATCTTCATTCACTCTCGGCTTGTTCTTGATGTTTTTGGCACGATTGGCATACCTTAGTGTCGTAAGAGTCTCCTCTACGTTGTAAGAGGCAGGGCCTATATTGGCCACCATCACAGTCTTGGCATTGCCACCTAATGAGTCTTGAAGTAACCTAGTTAGCTTTGAGTCCCGGTACGGAATGTGTGTGCTTTTGCCATCTACTAGGGCAGATATAACATTGCCCAAAGCTGAAAGAGAGAGATTGATTTTAGTAGCTTCCTTTAACCTTTCCCCCTGTGCTCCAGTCTTAGCTTGGCGCTCGCTGCCCGCAAGGTCTACCAGGTTGAGTTTTCCAACACGAATGTGATTCTCTCCATCAAGTCCCAGCTCGCTGCATTCAATGGTGATCACAAAAATGGCATGAGATCGAGAGCTGTGTTCGTTCATGTTGGTGGCACCAACTGAGCGATTTTGGTTTCCCACGTTCATGACGTGCTCTATCTCTTTGACACTTTTTGTAACAAAGGAGGACAAATCTTTAACATATACACCTGTATCTGGCCTCTCTTTTAACTCCAGCCGTTTGGATTGATCCTTTGATAACAAGTCTCTGATTTCCTCTTGGTATATTTCCAGATAAGAAGCTCTAACTAGGTATTGCTGATTTTGGGATCTAGAGATGTGGGTGAAGATGTGATCAAATGAATTGGGGATGACCCCTCTTTTTTCAGGATCACCACGCACCCCTTCCATCGTATATGTTTTCCCCGTTCCAGTCTGCCCATACGCAAAGATTGTCCCGTTAAAACCTTGCAGAACAGAGTCCACGAGAGGTCTGAAGGTCTCATCGTAGAGTTCAACCTGTTTGGAATTCCAGTCGTACACAGCATCAAAGGTGAAAGTTTTAGGCAGTTCATGAGATGTTCCCCGCGGATTCTTCACTGAGACCTGCCCTAATTTGACATCCACGTTAACGACTTTTTCATACGAAGCTACCTTCTCTTTGCTGTTCATTGGCCGGCATCGTACCACCACCCGAACAGACTCAGAGCTCTTTAACTTAGACATGACAGCAGGTCTGTGGCTGGCGTGTTCTGATCAATGGCTGATCCAGTGCTAGAAACCTAGAACAGAAACAAAGAAGGCATCTATGAAGGCAGTTTTCTGCACGGAGCCAATATTCGACTCATCTATTCAAGCAGAATTTTGCATTACGTTCTGAGGGATTTTGAAGAATAACAATTAAGAACAACATAAAAATTTAAAAAAAGGCCTGAGCCAAGACAGTATTATTTTACCAAAGCCCGTCAGTATCATTTATACAGGCTCTGCGGCAAAGAATCTTCATCAAATCTCACCTTTGCAGTTGGCAGAGATCCTTTTCTTGACCTTTAAAAATAATCGTAACGCTTTTAAAACTATTTATAAAAATGATGTAACTCCTTGCCACTGATTCCCTTTGCAGTTTAGCTTTTTGTTTTAGATCTTGTGCTTTGAAAGTCCAGTACAGACCCGCTCTGTCCGTATTGCTCAGAACGCAGCTGCAGGCTCGTGAAAGGAAATCAGTCGGTGATTCACCTGCGTGTTTCACCTCCCTACCAACATTCAAGAGATTACGAAACATAAATACAGTATTTTCAGAGTTGTCTCTTTTTATGCCTCCTATGTATTGACAAAAATGTCTCATTTTTATGAGACCACCTCTACATTACAGTCTTCTCGCACGTGATGTGATGTGATGTGTCATCAGGACCATCCTGACTCGGAAGGTTTAAAACCTGTGCCTGGTTTTTCTTAAGTGACAGCGGTTCCCTGGAACACTGCCCAAATGCTTTTATGTCTTGTGCATTAAAACTTTTAAAGTCACTTTCTGAAGCCTACCTACAGCATAACAGATCTTTAATTGGGCTACAACAGCTGTGAGGACTCGAGATAAAATCGTTAAATACTTTGTCCATTTCCAGGCATCCCATCCCTGAACGTTCCGTTTCCACACCTGGGAAAACCGATGTTACTTTTACTTTTCTGTCAAGAATCAAGTGAAGGAAAATAATTGTTACACAAAAGTTTTCCCACGTCTCGCGATCTAGCTGGCAGCAAAGTAGAGCGTTAAGGCAGCCAAGTGTAGCAGCGTTCCAAGGCTTGCAGGCACTGTAAGCCAAACCAGCCAGGGGACCAAATCACCCCAGTGAGCTGGACTCCAAAATCCGTTGGCAGCTAAGAGGAGTGTTTCCAGCACCTGCCTTCTGCTGGGTGAGGACAGCCAGCCGGGAGCGGGATGAGGCACGGGGTGGGCTCTGCCACCCCCAGCCGGGAGCACCCGAAGGCCCCCTGCTGTCTGCACCCCCTGCGGCCCCCCACAGGGCTCGTCCGCTCCCTGCTCCACTTCCGAGCTTCCCGGTCGATGTTGATCTTGCATTTGTGCTTGCTGCACAAGTATTAGCGTACTTAAAACAGAGGCGGCATTTCCAGCTTGTATCCGGCAGAGAGTAGAAGGGAAAGCTCTAAAGGCGGAATGATCTACGGTATGCCTCGCCTAATGCTCAAGCAATCAGAGGACATCAGGGTGTGAAGTGGACACCTGCAAGGATTTGCCCTTCTCAGCCTTCTGAAGGTGAGTTTAAGCTCCTTTCCTATCACTTATAAACATTTCACAAAGCACTCAGTCCTTTGAGGCCTCCCTCGTCTTTCTCTAACATGATCGCCCTCTGGGAAAGGATTCTGCAAACGAATGTCTTCCTCAGCTAGAGCTCCTGCGTCTGTTTTTATAGGAAACAGAAAACCACCATGTGTGCCTGAGAGCCTTCAAGCACTACTGTTTGCACAGACCTATGCCATTGTTTTTCTTTCACCAATACACTTATGGGGATTTTCCATAAAAGCCAGCTCTGCTCACGCATGCTAACCGCACGGCCCGCACGCCACGCTCCTGCTCTGCTGCAGTGCCGAGTCGGGACCACCGGGCTCACAAGGCTCACCGCCAGCCTGAAGGCACGGCGCATAAATCCAGTTCACGGGTCCGAGCCGTTCGTGCCTCTGGGCTGCAGAGGAAGACACGTGCTGTTGCATTTCCCAGCAGCTGGCACAACGAGCTGCCATTTAAAACAGAGCACAAAGACTGCGTTCCTGCTAAAGCGACAGCCTTGCACTGAAGATCCAAATGGTACAGCTTGCGAAATGCAGTGTGATTTCTAATAAGCTTTTTTTTTTTTTTTTTCCAAATGCATCTTTCTACCAGCTGGATCTGCAGCGGCCCATGGATTCGCTCTAACTGTTTTTACTCAGTAACTGCGCGTCTCCAGAGAGCTTCTCAAATAAGGTGACAGAGAACTTCAAGAGCAGAGCTAGAGGACTGAAGAAGGAAGCAGAACGCTCCTATCTCAACGTCCAGACTGCAGATCTGCACTACAAAGAATAGCACAAGAGGAACAAATAAACATGTTGAAGAACTGTATGGAAACCTCTACACGACCTTCAGAATTTCCTTGCTGTTGTGCAGGGAAGCGCCTCGCTCCCCTGTTATTCCCATGAAAGCACTTAGAAGTTACTAGCAGGAAGATGAAAAACGTGCGTGGAGCTGCCCAAACTGGACAATGATCCAGAAGCGTTTAACAACCCGCATACTGAACTGGAACCGCTATAGGAATTCTGGATTGCAACTGAAGAAAAACATTTCCCTCCTAGCTGACAACTCCAAATAAAGATGACCTTATTTTCTGGCCCACAGGGAACATGTATTTTGGTATGCCAATAGAAAAGAACACTTGAAACGGGGACAAGTCTTGCAGAAGCAGAAAAAGCAACTCTCCCTCTACTCATCATGAGTAATTATATATATAAATACATGCTGTGATTCCGTGATGCTTCTCCTTCCCCACCTACCTGAGATTTTCCTATAGCTCAAGTTCACAAGAGACAAGCTCACAAAACAAGCGACGCATCATTTATCTGCATTACATGGGGAACGTACGTACTGGCAAATACTCAAATTAGGCACAAACTCTGACAAGAGGAGCCCGGTCCTTCTTTATACAATTAATATCCAAAACGTAATTCTGATGAGAAGGGCAGCTTGTGAAAGAGATGCTGACTAGGATTAAACGATGAGGATTAAGTTAATTTTCACATTGGCTGCTTTGTTTTTCAAGAGTATACATTGCTGTGCACACACTCACCTGGAAGTTAAAAGTGAAATGTCCAGCACGTGTCGCTTTAAGATTTGGCAACGCATACTTTTTAACAAAAAAAAATGTTGCATATTTGCTGCTCCTCTGGGTGTATCTCATCAATATGAGCTTCCTAAACTTTTGAGGCATTCCCCCGTTTCACTTGCAAGTCTCTTTTTATAGACCCAGATAATTTATCTTACCCCTGATGTGGGCTATTTTCATAACAACCTATCACGAATCGCCCCCATTTATTTTAGCTGCTGCTGTGCAGCTTACTGAAAGCACAGCACACCAAATTACGCTTCTCCCCAGACTCACCCAGCTGTCTGACCAAAAGCAGAACCAGTTTGTGGTGTTTATGGTCACAGGGACTCTCCTGCAAGGACGGAGCTGCAGGGAGCGGCTGCACAGGGCCTGGCCAGTGGGGCCTGGCAGCGAAACGCGGCGCAGGCTGCAGCACCAGGCGCTCCTCTGCCACGGGGACTCCTTCACGCCACCAGGCAGGTCTCGAGCGACCCGGGTCAGTCCCCAGAGCGTCCCGTTGGGTCTTAGGGTTGAAGGAATGCGTTGGAAGACGGGCTCCGTATAACCAAGGCGGGGAGCAAACGGAGCATTCGAGTTCTCTTCTACGCCAGAAGATTGCTCCTGAGGAAACAAGCACTGCCACGGGCTGGCTGCGGGCTAACGGGGGCACTTCTGGATGGGGACATTTGGCAGCGAGGACGCGGCACACCTGGGCACACCTGGCCGACCCCACAGCCCCGGGCCTCACGAGGCTCCCCCGCGTCAGGTGTAGAGACGAGCGTGGCGATCTCCTGGGGAAGTCCTAGGCGCGGTGCCCAGCTCCTCGCCTCGCATCCTACAGGTACCGCCCCAGGTGCCCCCTGAAGCCCACCGCCGCTCTCTCATTTAAACCTTTCAGATACTGGGGGCGACGGTGCCCTGCCTTACTCCCCCGCCCCGTGCCTCCCAGCCCTTCCCCAGGCGGCGGCTGGCCCTGCCGGCCCCGCTGCCCCCCGACCTCCCCGCAGCCACCGGGCACCGACCGGGGCGGCCACCCCCGGCCCCCGCTCGCCTCCCGCTGCCGGGCACCGCCCGGGAGCCCCCGGCCCGGCCCGGAGCCCCTCCGCCGGCGGGAGGCTGGGGTCGGCGGCTCCCCCCCGGCCGCTCCCCCCCGCCCCGTGGCAGCCCCCAGCGGGCCGCCGCCGCTCCCGGGGCCGCCCCGAGCCGAGCCCCGCGGCAGGGCCCGGCGGCAGCAGCCCGGGGCCGCCGGGAGGGGCTGGGGGGGGGGGGGCACCCAGCGGGGCCGGGCCGGGCCGCGCCGCTCTCACCTGCGCCGTCACCATGGAGCCCCGCGGCCGCCTCCTCCCGCGGCACCGGATGCGGCGGGGCCGGAGCGGCGCCGCCCCCCCCCCCCCTTCCCCGGTCACTTCCTTGGCAACGCCCGCGCCCGCCCCACGCCGCCGCTTCCGGAGCGCGATCGGGCCCCGGTAGAGCCCCGGGCCCCCCCCCGGCCCGCCCCCCCCCCCCCCCCGCCCGGTAGAACCCCGGGCCCCCCCAAAAGGACGCGCAGGGCAACAGCATTGCCTACAAAAGCTCTTTATTGTTAGAAAAATACGGTTTTTTCTAAAAAAAAAAAAAAAAAGAACCAAAACATCCTTTTTTTTCTCCCCCCCCGCCGGGCCCCGCGCCCACCCCCGGGCCCCGCAGGGCTTTGGGTGCACGGAGCCGCCAACCTCCGGCACAGCACGGGGAGGGGGGGCGGCAAGGGACAGCAACACCACCAAAACACCAGCACCCAGCCGGAATTAAACCCCCGGGAACGCTCGGAGGGCGTTGTTTGGACCGCACCAGAGGCGGCCAGGCCGGCAGCGCAGCCTCGCCAGCGGCACTTTTAGGAATTAACCAAAGTTCTGCAGTCGGTGTTCGGAAAAGGTGACCGGAGAACGAAAAGGCGTTGGCCGGACTGAGGCTTACCGCTGAAGACCCTGACGTGGTAGCGGGGGTAAACTGCGCTGGGGCAAACTAAAGCTTTTTGTTTGTTTTGCTGCTTTGCCTTTCAGGTAGCTGTGCTGGGACCTAGCCCTACCAACAGGAATGCTGTTGTCAGAGGGGTTATTTTTACAGAGTACAGAAATAAAAAAAAAAATAGAAACCATTAACACGGACCTAGGTAAAACATGCACCAACCCACGCTACAGCTACTTCAGGAGTTTTAGCTTAAAAACAATTACATTTCTAACAGGACTTCCACCTTACATCAACAGCTACAAAACCCTACGTCTCCAACTCGGCTACGAACAATCTTCCATCCACGTCCCTCCAAAAACCCTTTCCCCAGTTCAATACAAAGAACGTCTGAACACGTAACTGCAACGAGTAAACACGCCTCCACCAGGCTTCTCTAGCACCGCCGGAGAGATCAAGGTGTTGCTCCGCAGCCGCCCCCTCTCACAGCACTGCTGCGAGGCAGGTGTGGAACCTCCCACTACAGGGAACGGAAAGCGAGGCACCGAGGTGATGTGGGTCCAGTAAGGCAATAACCGCGCTCGATAAAACCCAGATCTCATTTCCTATCCTGAGCTTCATCTTGCACTGCTTTTCAGGGACCATGGTATTTCTGACAAACAACTTCTGACAATACTTTGCTCTTTAAAAGAGCTTACGGTCAGTTTTGGACAATGAGAAGCTTCTCAACATCTCCAGATAAAATTACTAACGGCAAAAGAGAGGAAATCTGAGCAGCTTCTTTGTAACTGTTGGCAAACCCCCAAAAATGAGGATGGAGAGATATATAAACTACATCGTAAGAACCGTATGCATATAGTTTCCAGTTTCCTATAAACTTCATGATTTAAAATTTCTTTTCTGTCTGGTATCGCCCTGGAAACGCAGAAGTGAGGTCAGACAGAAGAGTGACTGCGAGGAGTACCCAGGAGCTGGAAACAGGCGCTCCGCAGCCCGGCAGCGTGCTCTGCAGAGCGGAGAACACCGTTAGCACCCGAGTGGTCCCTCGGCGAGGTACCACGCTCAGAGCTCTGAGAACTATCGAGCCCGTTCCGCTTTTGGTCAGAACTCATCCCGTAACCTCGGCGGGTGGTCCATGCCAAAAAACGAAGAGGGTTTTCCATGCACATCACGCTCTCTTTTTACGAAGGCAGTAAAGGAAGAGACGCAGTTCCCGATGAAGTGATCGGACTGGCCAAGAATATACAAATCGATCTGAGCCACCTCCGGCTGCAGGCTTACCACTTTGACCTGCAGAGAAAAGCAAGGAACGTAAATTAACCCAGTCATCCGTTATTACAATCCAAATGTCTCAGCGTAATACCAGCTTTTATTAAAGCACTCCTGCTGGAGTACGTTTCCAGAAGCTTTACCTTTCCTTGGAAGAACTGCTGTATTTCCTTTGTGTAGGGCTCGGAATCAGTAGCAATATAAACGGATTTAGCTTCTGTCTTTTTCACCCACAGCTTGAGGGCACGTTTGATCTCCTTGAGGTCCGGCAGGCACATGTCCATGGTGAGGGGCACAGCAGTGCTTCGGTCGTAGCCCACGCACTGAGGTGACGCCATGAAGTGAGACCCGGCCGTCCCGTCCTTTAGCATGTTACAAGCATTTTTCTGTTGGAAGAAGAGAAAATACCACGTTTGAAAGGAAACACCGCAGGAACACACTACCAAGCCCCCCACCCCCGCCAGCAGCATCACGGTCTGTCTGAGGGAGGAATCCCAACAGCATCTCTAGCAGCCAAACGCAGCGAGTTACTGCACGCAGGCAGGGTTCAGGCTTCCATCCCAGAAGGGCAGCTTCTACTCCAACAGCTTTTCCACGGTGTCAGCCACCCACCTACAGCCACGAGCCCCGCACCGAACCATACCCAATCCGAGCCGATCCTCAGGTGAATTCCTACATACGGCCTAACCAGCAGGGAATGAATGTAGGCGTCTCCTTTCTTCACCATTTCGTCAGACCACACGACGTACTTCTGGAGGGGGCGGTGCTCCTCTAGGACCGGGAACTGGGCTGGAGCCCCGGGTAAGGCAAGTACGGGGTGCTCAGATGGCGGAAACCTAACGGGGAGGGGAAAAAACAAGTCAAAAACATCAAACAGATGGGAGTATAACAACCTTGCACGCATAATCTTGTGCAAGGACTGCCAAGTACAAGTTTTGGGAAGGTAAGAATGGAAACAGCCTGAAACACACAGCACCTACTGCTCCGGATTTACACAAGACAGGTCCGAACCGTTTTGCTGTGGGAACAGAACAGCAGAGCAAAACTCCGATAGCACATTTTACCTCCCACCCAGTAACAAATTAATTAGTATTCTTTGACAGACAAAAAGGTAAGAATCCGGTACACGTAACAACGAGCTACCTAGCAATGACAGCTTATGTTTTCATCCCAGGCTGGAGCAATTGCCACCCAAACATATCGATGTGACTGAAGTCACTTGTGGCTTTGTTTTCCTGAGTTAATCTAAACGCTTAGAGTGGCGTGCCAACAGCTCCCCTGCTTCTCGCTACCTTTGGATCCACTGGTCCTTGTACGCAGGACTGAAGGAGATTCCCTTGAAGAGTTCAGACTTATCGAAATCCACTTTGAACTGATCCCAGAACGGACCAAAGGGATTTCCATCCTGCAAAGGAGAGACAAGCGCTCACTCAGTGCACACGTGGGGTCTGAGAGAGTGAGCTAACAAGATCCCGGGCTGCAGAGCCAAAGAGTTCCTCCCTTACAGGAAGAGCACAGGCTGAATGTAACAGCCTGTGTGTCCCTTTATCAGCTCCATGGGAAAGAGAGAGTGAAACATTAAAGAGCGTTAACTGAGAACTAATGCAAAGGCTGCTTTAAAAGAACACCACCACCACAGTCATTAAATATTTTAAAGGTTACTTTAAAACCAGTTGGACAGTTATACCACAGACAGGAACCAGGCAAGGACCAGTAGGAGACGAGCATTTTTTCTTCCAGGCTTGTTTTCCTTGCAGTCACGGTCAGGTCAGAAGAGGTAAGCCCTACCTGCACAAACAGCCTTCCCGAACCCCCGGCACTTGCCGGCAGAGAAAGGCAGGAAGGTGCAGCCAGGCGCACAGATCAGCAGTGATGGGAACGTTGCTCGTGGTGATTCAGGGCCCGCGTTCGTGAACGAACTGTGCCTTGGGTGAGCCAGCCACCCCTGAACACCCCCAGCACCGAGCTGCGGTAGGCCGGAGGCCCTCACCTTCATGGGACAGCTGCTCCTGTCCGCGCTCCTCTGCGCCGCCGCCTCGAAGCAGTACGCCACGCGCTCCCCGGGCGGCCAGTGCCGCGGCGCCAGCTCCGCCATGAACTCCTCGAGGCTGAGCACGCGGTGGTAGCGCAGCAGCGGCTGCAGCCTGAAGTACTGCTCGTAGGGGACGTGCAGCTGCGGGCAGCACGTGGGGCCTCACCACGGGGCTGGCCCCGAGCAGAGCCCCCAGCGCCCCGAAGCCAGGCCCAGGCCCTGCCCCCTGGTCCCCCGGACTCTGCCCCCCAGTCCCCCTGGTGCTCCCCCTCCGGTCCCTCCCGGTTCCCCCGGGTGCTTGCCCCTGGTCCCCCCACCCCAGTGCTGCCCCCGTTCCCCACCCCGGTGCTTCCCCCAGTTCCCCCCATTCCGCCCCCCGGTCCCCCCACCGCGGTGCTTCCCCGGTGCCCCCCGCAGTTCCTCCCGGTTCCTCCGGGTGCTCCACCTGCTTCCCCCGGTGCTCCCCCCGGTTCCCCCCAGTCCTCCCCCCGGCTCCCCACCCGGCTCCCCCCCCGGTTCCCCACCCCCCGGCGCTCACGTTGGTGTATGGCGGCCGGTGGTGCCGGTACTCGATCCACGGCGGCACAGCCAGCGTGCGGTTGAGGGCTCGGGCAAAGGCGAGGGCGCCCAGCAGGTGCTCGGCCTGGTTCCCGAAGCGGCCTGAGGGGAGGGGGAGGAAGGGGGGAACGGGCCTAGGCCTCAGCCTCCTCCGCCCCACCGGGCCCCGGCGGCGGGCAGGGGTGGGGAGGGCGGCGGGATGGCCTCACCCATGCAGGGGCAGTACAGCAGGTACCCGGCCGCGTCCCAGGCACCGGCTGCCAGCGGCGGCAGCAGCGGCAGCAGCAGCAGGAGGAGGGCGGCGAGAGGCGGCGGCGCCATGGCGGCGGAGGGCGGGAGGTCTGCGGGAGGCCGTCCCCTTCCCGGCGTGCCCCGCGGCCCCGCGGCCCCGGCCGCTCTAGCGGGGCGCGGGCACCATCGAGGCGGCGGCGGCGGCGGGCCCCGACGTCACTCCCACAATGCCCCGCACAATGGGGCCGCCGCGGCCTGCGCCGGAGCCGCGCCTGGCGGGGCCCGGGGGAGCGGGGTGAGTGCGGGGGGGGGGGGGCGGGGCGGGGCGGGGAGGGCACCGGCTCCTTCCTCCCCCCCCCTCTCCTCCTCCTCCTCCTCCTCCCGGGGCTGCCCGTGGGCACGGGGGGGCGGCACCTGAGGGCCCCCGGTACCGGCAGCGCCCCGGGAGCACGGCCCCGCCCCCCCCCCCCGGTGCCCCCCCGGTCGCTGCCGCCCGCCTGTGAGGGCCCGGGGAGGCCTCGGGCCGAGCACCCAGCACCGGGCACGGGGCTGCGGGCTCGGGGGGGGCTCCGCGGGGGCGGCGGGACGGGGGCGGCCGCGGTGGGGAGGCACCGGGAGGCACCGGGCCGGGGGGGCGCGGGTCGGTGCGGGGCCGGCCGGGGCGACACCGGGGGCGTGGGGACGGAGCGGGGGGGGGGGAAGCGGCGCGGGGTGGCCTTGGGAGAGCAGGTGCCCGAGGGCCGTGTCCGGGTCCGGTCTGCCTTGAAACGTAAATAATAATTAATAATAACAAATTACCGAGGGAAGCAGCAGCGGGGACTCGGGGTCTGGAAGCGAAGCGGGGCAGGGCTGGGTCGGAACCCAGCGCGGAGAAGCCGGGGGGTTTCGTCGGGATTTGCTCCGCGCTGCGGTGCCGGGGCAGCTCCCGGCGCTCTGCCCCCGCTCGGCCCCAGCAGCGCCCGTAGGCGAGGGCAGGGCTCGGGACCGGGGGGGGCTGGCGCGGGGCTGCCAGGCCTGGGGTCCCCGCAGGGGCTGCGCTGGGCTCCCACCGGCTGCAGCCCTCAGCCCGGCCGGGTCGCCGAGCGGGAGGAAGCTTGAAACAGCTTCGGGACGGCTCAGCAAACGCGAGTGGGGGGCTCGTCGGGCTGGGGGAGGCCAAATGACAGAATAAGCGGCTTTCCAGCGGGGCGAGCCCCTCAGGCACGCTGCTGTAGAACAGCTGGGCCAGGGCAGTGCAGAAGGAAGCGGGGACGAAGGGGACCTGGGGGTCCCGAGGCCGACCTCGCCGGTCCCGCCGTGTGAGCGCAGCCGCCCGTGTGCGGGAGGAAAAGGGGCAGCGCTGGAGCTCAAAGGCGTGGCGAGGCAGCAGGCAGGGATGGAGAAATTCGAACTGCACGCCAGAGATGCCCGTTAGAAAAGAGAAGCTGCAGCTGCGTGGTGTGGGGATCCGTCAGCCAGGCCTCCCGTCCCACCATCCCCGCTGCAGCGCAGCTTTGCTGTGGCCCGGGTCAGAGAACCGACCCGGGCTCCTTTTGGTGTTTCCCGGTCGTTTTTTAACCCAGATCAGCTCCCCGGTGTGGTTCCCTGCACAGCTGTGTGTCGCCGGAGGGCTCTCTAGGGGCAGACGCTGCTCAAGTACTCGGCAACAAACCCTGCCTGGAGGAGGTTTCACCACTGGAAGAAACTGTCAGAGCAGGGGGGGGACTGTGGCAGGGACTGGCTGTGACACCTGGGAGCTGTTTGTACCACCCGCTAACTCGGACGTCTCTCACTGCGTTCTGTACGGTGGCAGCTGGCTGGGATCGCACGCGGTCCATCAGCTCATACGGTGCCTTCCAGGTGAATTTGCACAAACCCGCTGTGCACAGCAGTGAAATAGTTCGTGTACGTTGGCAGCTGGTGGGGATCCAGCCCTCAGGTGGATCGTATTTTTTTCCAGCTTGTTGTTCACTCTGACGACCTCTCAACCTCTGTAGAACCGAAACAGGAAAATCCATCTGATGGGAGTCTTCTGTAACGATCTTATCTGAGATTTCGGGAGCTTCATAGGCTGGAAGTGTTTTTCAAGGGCTGTGTAAGACGAACAGGCTCCCGGTGCTGGCACCACTGCTGTGATCAAGCACAGGTTAGGTGTTTCCACGCAGCAGTGGCTGTTTCTCTCTGGTGGCTACAGAGTTTAGGGAAGTGCTGCTAAGAAAGCTATTTTAAATACGAACATATTTCTAGCCACGTGTGAGTTGTGTCGTTAACCTTCCAAAGATCCGTGTCACTATGCCTATGCTGTTACTTTTAGGTGAACCAAGTTGCTGAAGAGTTTTCATTGATACTATGCCAGAGCCTCATCTTGTGGGATTTTTTTTTCTTTCTCACTCCGCAGCTGTCAGTGTCCTGCCACATGCCTTTAATTAGAAACAGACTCAATAGGTGGAGTTTTTTCTCTTGCGAGAATCGTACAGTTCTTAAGGAAGGTTCATGAAGTTTAACAGTAATCAAATACAGAAATTATCACGTCTTAACTCATTTGTATTTGGATTTTTGCTCTGAAGGCAACAGGTAGTTTGTGCACCTTGCTGCTGAAGACAGCAAAGTTCAAATTTTGTCTTCTTTCAGGTAGCTTTGAAACTGGCACAGATGGCTGAGCTTGTTCGGAGGGAAACAAGCAAATATCTGGAGGAAGTGGCAGAGAGTCCTGGAACGTGCACGCAGCCCTGAAGCAGCAGACAGAGAACATCTATCACTTTTGGCACCCATCTCATCGTACAGAGGTGAAATACTCACAGCCCTACACGCCAACAAAGACAGACCGCTCCGAAACACGGGATCCCTGCAGCCTAAAGGGTAGGAGCAGCCGCCACGTCACGCTGTGTTGCACCAAAGTGGCGCTCGGCAATCCCAGTCCTTTTTTGTTGTGCTCTGCCTGCGTAGATTCAGCCTGCCCAAACCTGAATCCTGTTCCTAACGGACGTTTCCACACCTCCTACGCAGTGACACATTGTCTTGGAGCCATCCCGTTTCCCGGTGTTTTCCACCCCGAGGGAACGGCTCGCGGTATCGGGATCGATTGTGTGGCTGCCGTTATTGTTATTTCAGCTATTTATAACGTGCCGCGGTGCCCTCTCTTAATGGGGGTTGGTTAGTTCCCTCGTAGTTGCACATCCTGCCCACAACTGGCACTCTTGTTGATGTGCAGGCAGGAAGTTCCTCCCTCTGAAGCAATCATGGAGTGAGAAAGAGCTTGAGGGTTTGATGCTATTTTAAGAAGTTTCTTAGGTAGCTAAATTCAGTGAGGGAGAGCTTTTCTGAGGTTTTTATTCCATCTCACTACGTCCTGGTGTAAGTGCTGGTAGAACCTGACAGAAATGCAGTACTCTGCCAACAAGACAAACGCAACTCAAGAACAACCTGCTAGCGGAGATCAGTAGAGATTTTCTTCTACATAAAAACCAGCAGAGAATCGCCATAGATTAAGAGGACGCAGGAGGTGTGTTTGGTTGAGTGGGTGACGGTTTGAAGTTCCATGTCGATGGATAAGAGTGTAAAAGAAAAAAAATATTTATTACTGTAGAAAACTTGGAATGCAGAGAGGCAGAATTTGCCCCACAGAAGAAAAGAGAAATTACAATGACTTATGGCGCCCTCAGGAGAAGTAGCACCTGCTGCCTTCCTGAAAGAGGCAGCTGTGTGATGGTGCTGATAGCACCAAGCTTTCTTCCACAGCCCTGTTCGCCCACGTGTGGCAACGCAGATTGGTTTGCTGGGAGACAGTCTTGCTAGTGCAGCGTGTCGGTAGGAGAGTGGATGAAAAAAGAAATAATAAATACCTTAAATTTCTGGTCCAGGGGAGCAAAGAGCAAGAGCAAGGGAGAGTAGACATGAGGAACGTGAAAAAAGGGGATGAGGAACGATCCGCAAAAGATGCTGGGAAAGGCGAGGTATTTAGAGCTCCAGAGGCAAACCCACCTATTTCAGGAGAAAATGCACACAGCGGGTAACACTGGCTCTTTATTCAGGGAGACGGAACAGGGGTTAAGAGAGGAAAGCACCAGGTGTAATCTGGACCTGGGAATTCCCCGTGTCTGTGAAGGTGCAGCACGAGCGCCTTCGCGCATTTGTTGCGCTTGCTGATGCTCACCCGTGCTTGCGTGCTCAGGTGGAAGATGTAGTGGGTTAACACCAACTCTTCTGTGATTCCAGATGATGATGTTTTGCTGTTAAAGCAGTTTGGTCACAGAGGGTTCCAACTGAAACTGCACCCAGGCAACATCGCGGCAAGACGGGCAAGACGCCTGCAGGCTCGAGTTCTGCTTGACATGGCCGTGTTCCACTAGGCCTGCCATGACGGCATTTTTTCCCAGTGTTCCCAACTGGATTCAAGATGCAAAGCAGGAGGAGGAAGAGACAGGCTGGAAATTAGTTCCCAGGCCAAGAGGTGAAGAGACTGAAAGTCAGGGAAAATGCCACTGTGAAATATCAGAGAGCTCCTTCACTAACGTGGACAAGCTGAGAACTCACACGCTTTCTCATACCGAGCAGCGACCGTACAACTGTCCCCAGCTGCACTGTGGCAAAGCCTTTGCTTCTAAGTACAAGCTGTATAGGTAGGTAACTGCTGAGTGCCTCTGCAGAACAATGCTCCTCTGCCAGAAGAGAGGGGAAAACCCCTCCATCATGTTTTTTTGATTGAATTTCTGAGAAGGTGGAGGAGGGGGAATGCCCTTGTTACCTTGCGAAGCAGTCGAGTCCCAGACATTACCATACTTGGCATCTCTTTAAGCACCTTCCAGAGAACCTCAGATAATACTTTATCCTGAGCTCAAGATGTTTTCTGTTTTACTAAGGAGGAAATTGAAGCAGAAAGTGAAGTTCACAGATTAAAAACCAAAAAGAAAAGCAAGAATAGCATTCACATTTCATAAGCCCCACCTCTGTAACTTTAATCACAGAGACATTTCTGTGGCACCATTGCTCTAGCATGAAGAAGTAGAGCTCCTATTTACCTACTGAAATATAGAATAGAATAATTAAGTGATATGATCAGTAGGAACTTGAAGACTAGATGAACAGTGTCAGAGTATAAGATACCAAGGTAAAATCAGTCCACGGTGGCCGTCAACAGACACTGCCACCGTCCGATGCTTCCTGATGAAATGAAGCCATCTCATCAGCGGACGAGCATTTCTTGTCCTAAACCACTCCGACTTTCTTTGTCATTTCCCCCTTTGGTAGCCTCAGCAGAGAACAGGAGCCGAGTAGGTGACTGAAGCGTCCATCCGCAGAGGTGATGCGCTCTAGGGAGGACAGGAACTGCTGAGACAGACCCTGACCGTGGCTCGAAATGTCGTGCTTCTGTGCCTGGAGAGTCACTGCTGCCCAGGCTGTCAGTTCAGCACCGCTTAGTGGCGTTAAAACGCCCCCTGGGATTTCTGTGGCATACAGTGTAGGACGCAAGGAGCGTTTTGAAAAAGTAGCATGTGTTCTCATAGGGGTTGGACGCTAGTCTAAACTTTCCCGCTTTTCTCCCAAAAGGCATATGGCCACTCACTCTGCTCAGAAGCCTCATCAGTGCATGTACTGCGAGAAGATGTTTCACCGGAAAGATCACCTTCGCAACCACCTGCAGACCCACGATCCCAACAAGGAGGCCCTCCACTGTCCCGAGTGTGGCAAGAACTACAACACCAAGCTGGGTTTCCGGCGACACCTGGCCATGCACGCGGCTGCCAGCGGTGACCTCAGCTGCAAGGTATGCCTCCAGACGTTCGAAAGTACCCAAGTCCTGCTGGAGCACCTCAAAGCTCATTCTAGACGGGCTTCTGGCGGGGCGAAGGAAAAGAAGCATCCGTGCGACCACTGTGACAGGCGCTTCTACACCCGGAAAGATGTGCGGAGACACTTGGTGGTGCACACGGGGCGGAAGGATTTCCTGTGCCAGTACTGCGCTCAGAGGTTTGGGCGGAAGGATCATCTGACCAGGCACATGAAGAAAAGCCACTCCCAGGAACTGCTGAAGATTAAGACGGAGCCCGTCGACATGCTGGGTCTCCTAAGCTGCAGCTCGTCTGTGGCAGTAAAAGAAGAGCTGAGTCCCGTCCTGTGCATGGCATCCAGAGACATGATAGGTGGTAAGAGCTTCCCTGGCATGCTGCCCGTGGGCATGTACAGCACGCATCTCCAAACCATGCCGAGCTCAGGAATGCCCCATTCTTTGGTTCCTAATTCTCTTCCAATGGGAATGAGTTATCCTCTGGAGTCTTCTTCTCCCATCTCCTCCCCACCGCAACCTCCTCCAAAGTATCAGCTTGGATCTACCTCATATTTGCCTGAGAAACTACCCAAAGTAGAGGTGGACAGCTTTTTGTCAGACTTCCCTGGCAGCCTGTCTCTCTCGTCTGGTGAGCCTCAGTCCTCTTCGCCTCAGCCACCCCCTCTGGACGAGGCTTTGCTTTCCAAGAGCCCTGCTAACCTTTCAGAGGCTCTCTGTGCTGCTAACATGGACTTTTCTCATCTTCTTGGCTTCCTCCCCCTAAATCTTCCTCCTTGCAATCCACCTGTGTCTTCAGGGGGACTGGTCATGGGCTACTCACAGGGGGAGACGCAGCCACTGCTTACCACTTTGCAACATCAACCTCAAGAGTCTCCTGGAGCTGGGGCCTCCCTGAACTTTGGGCCCCTTCATTCGTTGCCCCCTGTCTTCACCTCCAGCTTGAGCACAACCACGCTGCCACGTTTCCACCAGGCGTTCCAATAAGCTGAAAATAGCACTGGAGAACAGATCTTTCAGTCACCCTTCTGTGGAGAGCCTTAAAAACGCACAACTCTTACTTCCCTTTGGGGTGCGAAAGCTTTGCAAAGCTGTTTCAGACAGGAGGTTTCTGATCTCTGGAGGGAGCACTTGTAGACTGGAACAGCAGAGATCCCCATGCGAGTCCCAGTCCTGTACAGCAAGAAGTTTTCAGCTAATAGACTGGATATATTTTATCTAATTCTTAATCTGTGAATCAGGAGCCACACTTAGCACTGACCTTCCCTGAGATCCTGGAGCTACGTTCCTCTTTGGGAAGGGATCGTCCCTGAGAAGGAGTTGAGACTCTTTCATCCGGGGCTAAACTTTTGAAGAGTCCAGCTTCCATTTCATGTTACGACACTGCAATTCTGGCAAAACAGCCAATACCTTCACGCGGAGAAGGAGACGTCAGGACACCCGCCGTGTATGAAGCCAACGGGGAGGAGGCTGTCCTTCCCCACTACCTCTCATCCCATCACCTCGTACAGCTTACTCCACCGAATACAGCTTACTCCACATCAGTGTTAAGCACCGAGACCGTTTACATGGAGAATTCAGCTACGTCACCTCATTCTTCTTTGCGGAGCCGTTAGGTTAAACTCATTACAGTGACCTTTGTTTACACAATGCAAATCTGTTCCCACCGTTACAAACATAGGAGGCACCAGGATACACTGGCTTTATATCTGGTGTAGCTAGAACACTGTTTACACGAGGAAGTCAGGTTGCACTGATTTCTCTTCACTTACCACGTTCTTCCCCCATGGGGAAATACACTGCTTTTTCGGACCATTTCAGCCTCTGCCACTGCAGGCAGCAGCTTCCTGTGTATTTTCTCTGACTACCCACGTGTCAAGGGGATGGAGCAGCTCGCAGAACTTAGCTTGTTTTTGTGGTGTATGGATAAAGCTCTTTTAAGTATCTCCCGCAGGCAAACAGATCGTGCGTCTGTTCTGGAAACCAAAGCATGTGAAGAAGCTGGGTGAGGGGGGGCAGCAGCACTGAGTGCCGTCCGACCAGGCGCGGGTGGGAACGAGCTTCAGGCCCCCGCTCCACGGGTTCCCTTGAGATGAGGAGCAGAGTACGAGTTTCTAGTGTTTGGTTTGTTGTTTGTTGGTTGTTTTTTTTGTTTTGTGTTTTTTTTTTTTAACCACAACAGTTCAGTGAGGTCAGTACCCTTTTGGCTTATCTACGAAGCAGTCTCGAGAGAGAGATTTATTTTTTTTTTAAACCTCTGTCGTAGGGTGATAACAGCAAGGAATTGGGAGGAAAAATTGGTCCCAGCTTCATTTACACTCTGTTACTGTATTTGAAGCATTTTTCCCAACACTAATAGTTGCAACAAATGCTGAGAGTTTGGGCCTGCAGTCACCCTTTCACTTAGGATTTGGTTCCACTGGCCTTTTTGTTCTCTCCTTTTTTTTTTTTGAGCCTTGCCTCTTGAAGTTCTGCTTCCCTTGCTCCCTGCCCCACCTCTTAAGTTCTTCCCCGGACCGTCTCCCTCCCGAGGGCAGAAGGGTTACACTGCTAAGTGGCAGCAAGCATTTAGCGTTGTCTTGTCTCCTGCTCTCAGTTTCCTGGGCACTTGTATTGAAGCAGTGACACGTGGAGGTCACCCTCACCGTACAGCAGTACATGTTTATGATTACAGACATGCAGATCCTTGTACCTCTGCATGCAGGAACCACTGTAGGCCAATAGAAACCAGGAAATCTGTCGATATTGTTCTCTATAAATCCAGAAAATGCAAAATCTACCTCTGTTCTGTTATCCCAGCTCCTGCCGTGAAGCCAGATGCTGCCCTTGCTCAGCTCCCCAGAGCACACCCACTGCAGTCAGGACGCGTTACCTTCTGCTGAGCCCCCGATCCCACAGCCTGACATCAGCCGTGCCTCACGTTTTACGGGCTTGTCCCCGTTCCATTTTGCTCACAAATTTTATTTTAATTTAGTTTAGTAATTCCTCCCAGAAGGACTGTTTAGTGATCCATTGATTCTCCAAAACATAGACCATTTGTTTTAGGCTAGCCAGCGATGCTGCAAATAATACTTTTGTATCAAAATGTAATATAAGATTTATTTACCTCAGCAATATCCTGTGGCAATGATCTCCCCAAGTTAAATGCAGTACTTCCTCTTCTCCACTGTAAGATGTTGCCTTTCAAAGTTCAACGAGTGCCTTCTTGTTCTCTAACCTAGAAAAGGTAAATAGGGCATTTCAGCTAGTCTTCTGTTTACCACCACTGAATACCTCAGTCCCATCTCCTCCTGCTTTTCTCTTGGCAAACGGAAGAGTTTCTCAACGCTATCAGTAATATGCAAGCCTTACCCCGTCTTCAGTTGAGATGTTTTTTTTTTTGAGAAATAAATGGCCAGAACTGATCACTTACTGCAAGTGAGGAGTAGCAGAGTTATGCAGTGCCATCGCACACCTTCTTCTTCCCCTTCCGAGTATTCAGCTTTCTTGCTTTTTGCCTGCATTGTACTCTCAACAGATGTCATCACTGGAATTCCTTTAGCAGCGGTAGCTAAACTTAGAGCCAGGCATCTTTTTCCTACCAGTAGTCTGTCAAAGAATAAATGGAATTCATTTCACTATTATTTGCATGTGTGATTTGCTTTCCACAGCTACGCTAACGATCGGACTTGCAGTAACATTTGTTAATTAAATGAAAGTTTAAACCAGCAAGGGGAGCGTGTTTGCAGACAGCGTGTACAAGCTGATACCAGATATTTACACTGGAAACTGGAGTCAAAATTTCTATTCCTCAGCACAGCTTAGCACTTGCAAGGAGTTTCTCAGCCAGTCTAAAACTACCGCGTCTACTTCCACCTGAAATACTGAGCGTACACAAAAGGAATTATTTACTGAAGCTGATCAGTGAACATCTTTTAGCTGATTGTAACAAAAGACTATGACAATCTAAGATATGCCACTTAAATCTAAATTCTTTAGGAGGCGTGTACTGAGCTATTAGAAAAATCAGTAGAAGTCAGCTTAGACAAGCTCTCGCTAGTGGTGGTTGTAGGTAAAATGCAGCGTCGTGCTTGCCGCGCTGTGAGGATGCTTGCTGCAGCACAGCCCAGACAATTGTTCCGTTTGTGCGCAGGATATTCACGCACGAGGGAACGGCACCCATTACGACAGTTATAGGATGATAAAAAGTTTCAGCCCGGAAAGGTTTTTTTTCCTTTTAAATCAAGGTTTAGGGAGGTTTAAGTCAACATGCCACTTCCTCCCATAACATCGTGATTAACAGGGAGTGGGAGACTGCAGGGAAAAAGGGTGAACGTGGAAGTGTTCCTTAACCAGAGACCCAGAGCATCGGCGCCAGCGACCGCAGCACCAAGCCTTACGGTTACAGACCCGCATCCTTCTGCGGCAGACCGCTGAGGACCACGGGTAGGGGGCTGCAGGTGCTGGGTACCACTGCAAGTCAAACGGCACAAATACAAATTAAGCCATCTGGAGAGGCACAAAATACTTTGATGGAAGAGAGGAGTTTTTAAAGCAGTATTTTCAGAGAGACTAAATGAATGTAGGAGACGGGAAGCTAGGCTGGGTCTTACGCTGAAATAGGGCAGCAGAGACGTGTCAGGATTTGGGACACCAAGCACCAGTTGTAGGAGAGCAAAACTCTGAATGGCTCTATCAGAACTGATGAGCCTTGTCTGCAATAAACGCTACGCCAGCAGCCCTCATTCTCTTAGCCTACTAAGTACCAGGCAGACTCCAAAGACGCAGAGCATTTTAAGTGCCGAATGGACTTCAGTGGGAGCGCCCCCTGGACCCCCCCCATCGTTCTGTCGTTATTCCAGGCACGTCTGTGTCAGAAAGGTGTCAACGGATTGAGCCCGAGAGGAGCAACTACAGCAAATAATTGGCCAGAAGGGTTTAGTTAAATAAAGAAATACTCTGAAGTGTGGCTGACTTGAGGGCTCAAGACCTGCAGGAACTGTGCAGATGCCTGAGATACAACTGGAGAGCACAAGTCTGCGATAGGACAGGACACGACACAAACGCCAGCAATTACAAATCAGAATGTCCCTCAGTTATCAAAAAGGCAAGGACACAGCGGCCCACTGAAATAAGAACAATTCCAGCTCGTTCATTAGAAAATACGCAGGACGAGCCACTTCTGTGGCAGCGCAGGGTTAACTCACGTAGCCAGCCCTTCCCAGGCTCAGATTTCTGGAGCTGTGTGAAAGTCTGAAGATTTTTTTCCCCATGGGATTACAGCTTGCTCAAAATCCATTTGTATGAAGGAACAACATGTTAACTTGCATTTGTTTCCACTGAATTTCACTTGACAGAATGTCCACGTACGGCGTTTTGACAGATCCCGTTCAGCTGTCTCACAATAGTGCCTGCTCTTTAGCCTCAGTGTTGAAAAATGTTGTCACTTCAATGGGAATCCCTTTTTTCCCTCTCGTAGATTGATGATTTCAGTACTTTTGTTGGGAGCTCAGCTCTTTGTTCTTTAATTCCTTCCTTGCTGACAGGTGAATAGCAGCTGCTTGGAAGATTTCCTGCAGTTCGCTGTTAAAAATCCCTATTTCCTTTCTCTGACATTGCATCACTTTTGCTATCTGGAAAGAATAATCCCACAGAGGCATTTTTCTACCGCCTGCAATTAAAATTTTTACAAAGAAATCTTCAAAGGTGCTCTCCCCATCAGCCTACCTTCCTGCTTATCCTCTCTAATCCTGGCTACTCAGGCTCACTGAATTCTCCCTTGGGTGCCTATTTTTCAGCTAATTGCTTGCCCAAGCCCAGCAGACACCGCCACCAGACAGCGAGTGCACGGCTCCGAGCAGAACGGTGCAAACAGAACCACTTCACTAAAACTTCGTGGGTTTCCATCTTTTTCCAAAATTTCGTTACTCGTCTGTTTTGTGTTTTTCCCCATTGCTGGCTGAGGCCCCGCACGCAATCCCGCCGGGTGCCCGCGTGCAGGAGGCGGCCGCCTGGTTCGGCCCAGGGGCTGCCAGGCTGGGGCTCAGGAAACACACGCTCTGCTTTCGCTGGAATCACCGACCCGGGCACCTCGCGGCCCTTCTGTGCCTTTTTCCCTGTGCCAGGTGACGGTAACAGCCAGCCTCCGTCGGAAGGCAGCTGGAAGCTACACTCGGAAGCATGCTGCTGCTGCTGAGGCTTTCTTAGAGGCCCTCTCGTTCCCGTTACTCGCCTGTTCCCCTGCCTCCACCGCCTCGCTGCTCTCAGTACGTTCAGGTCCTGCTGTTCCACCTGCACTGTTAGCGGGTGCTCAGGTTCAGCGTCCCTCTGTGCTATTGCCCCGACCCCGCAGCGCGATCGCTTCATTCTGGTGGGCAGCCAGGAGCCTTCAGGAATCCTCCCGCGCGTTTCAGACATTTTGTAGCTTCAGGTAGGAAGTTTTCTCCCAAAGCGTTTCCTCGGCAGACTCCCGTGTGAGCTGCGCCCAGCACTGCACGCTTACACAGCCCACGCACCACTGAGCGCTTCGGGCCTCAGAGGCAGGTCAAGCAAAATTCTTTCTGGGTCTGATTTTGCGGTGACCAAATAGAGCATTTTCTGCTTTTCACGAGCAACACCCTGGAATTAGCTTTGCTTTCCCGCTGAAAGCACACTTTGTTTCTGTGCGTACGGGTGGCCTTCTGCATCGTCTGCGCTGGGTGCTCGCAGCTGAAGCTCGGGCTCCAGTAATCCTCTCCAGCAGTGCCTAAACACCAGCACACGCAAAGAACTTGTATGACACGGAGGTAACGTCTGTGTAGCTGGAGCTCACTGCGACAAGGCAAGTTAAAGACACTGCAAAAGAAAGAACAGGGAATTTGGAATCCATTTTTCTACTGCTATTAAAGAGGTTAGCTGTCCATTTTCAGTTAGGGGAACAATCCTCAATACGAAAACATCTCGTTAACAACATCCCCGCCTGCCTCCCTTTCTAAGTTATCCTCACCTTCGCTCTCACCCTCTATTTCACATACCGTGTCTGTGTCTTTGGAACTACTATGCAAGCGGACAGCCGGGTCCGACGGATCACGTCCTGAGACAGAAGAAAAGCTCTGCATAAAGCCCACAGGACAGGAAGAGCTGCCACGTGGCACTCAGCACATGGGCCCAGGTGAAAAGCTCCCACGCAGGCGCCTGCCCCAGCTGCCCCTTTTCCTCTGCAGCTCGCTGTCCTGCGCTTGAAGGTGACACCTGAGCTGCTGCTTTCCGTGCAGACGCCGGCGCGTGCAGGCAGAGCTGGCCCCGGGCAGCTGCAGTTCCTGCTGCTGGAAGCCTGGCCGGAGTTTCTGACTCCTCCTTGCCCTACTGAGTGCCTACGCCGTGACTTTTTCTTGTGCTAGTGTTCCCTAATACCTAGAAACTATTTTTAGAAAGCTGGTTTTGTAATATTTGTACTGGCGTTTTACTTGAATGAGGATATTGAACAAAAAAAAGCAGAGATGTCTGCCTTCGAAGCAGTCGTGAGAGGGAACCTGTGGAAGCCACGAGGATTCGCCCTGGGAAGCGGTCACGCACCGAAACCGCTGCTGGAGGAAAAAGCTGCTGCGGGGCCCTCGCAGCTGCGTCCCGCTGAGCGTCCTGGCCCCGCAGGGCAGCACCGCTTCTGCTCCTGCCAGCAGCTGCAGGTGCGGGGGGCAGCACCTGGTCCGGAGCCTGCAGAGGTCCCGCTCTAAGGCGGAGGGCTTGGGATTTCTCAGCCCTGGGAGCTGATGGCTGGGGTGCAGCAGCTTTCCCTGCAGCTGCGGTCCGTGCCAGACCCACTACCTGACCTCTTCCTGCCGCTGGCAGAGCCAGAGCTTCCCCTTGTTAAAGCTTGAGTGGTTTTCTAAAAAGAAACTTTCTAGCACTTTTACACACTGAGTAACCTCTTTTAATGGAGTATTTTGGGGGCTATAAACAAGGTTTTTAAATTGTAAAAATACGAAGTGCCATTAGGAGACGTACAGCTCACAACTAAAGTTAGCTCTTTCCTTGTCTTGCAAAATGAACTTCAAATTGAAAGTTTTTTTTTTAAATAAAGAAGGTGTTTATTAAAAGCATTTGAATTACTTGCCTTGAGTGCCGTTTCGGAGGGGAATGGGGTTTTCGGTTGGCCTGTTCTAAAGTAAAGACAGAATCGTTAAGCAAGTCAAAGACCCAGCTTTCTACATGAATCCACGCAGACTTTTAAATTTGTTTCCAGCAGAGAACAAGCACCAAGGAAGGACAGGGCAGCCGGCTCGGGAGGTAGCAACAGCCAGTACCCTTATCTTGTGTCAAGGAGAAAAATGTTTGTCAGACAGGAACTTTGGTGATCCGGTTCCACTAAAACTACCTGGATGAGCACAGCCCACCCCCTCCCTCCCAAATAACCCAGAACCATCCGGCTCCCCAGGACCGTGCCCTGCACAAATGCAAAGGAACCAGAACCAAAACGTAAAGCTTAAGCCATGGCCACCTTGCTGACACCAGCTGCAGAAGCATTTTGACGGAGACAAAAAAAAGGATTCTGCCCTCTCAGAAATCTCTTTTCAGGACGTGGTTTAAAAGCTGACAACCATTTTCACCGCTCACGTGCTTCTCTGGGTACGATCTCATTTTTGTTCTTAATACAGACTGGCGAGGTGCTGCTGCCTGAGTTGTGTTCGGACTTCGCACAGGAGGAAACGGCACACTTTAGTCTGCTTAAAAATGAAAAACAAGCTCAGCACAGATTGTCCTGCTGGTGGAGCTGAAGTCTTCCTCCGCCCTTTTTAAGGGTAGAATTGACTGCTCCAATGATTTTTGATTAAAAATTTAAACTATTTCCCCACTGGCCTTGGCAGCTGATCAGCGTCACGGACATTCAGCAGCCACTGGCAGCCCTGTAACGCGTTACCAGCTGGAGCTGCTCGCATCCCATCGCGCTGCGGGGCAAAACATCACGAGGGAGCTCGCCAACCCTCCCGCAGTCACCGCCTCTGAAGGAAGCTTCGCCCACAAATGCCCCAACGCAGCAAAAACACACAAGTGCTGGTAACGACTCCAAGCTGCAAGCTAACAGTGAAGGGGCACCTTCCGACAGCGCCGGCGCGGCTCCAGAACGGGAGGAGGGCACGCGGCTCCCTCAGCTGTGGCCTCACAGCCGAGCTGCTCCGAAGCGCCGCGGAGCTGCCACGCACGGTGCCAGCCATCGACGATCCCTCCCCTCGTGGCGCTCCAGCCCGTAGCGCTGCGCGAGTCCAGCCACACGTCTCACGCTGAGAGAAGCGAGTTGCCTTCTTCCCGCACAGCGCACGACAGCAGTACAGCGAGGAACAAACCAAAATGCCTTCACCGGCGGGGTTTTAATCACAACACACAGCAGTATACAGGACATGCCACGCTGGGAGAAGCTTCAGTGCTCCATCAAGTTTAGCAGGAGAAAAATATCACGGAAGAAACTGGAACGTACTCCAGGCTCTGCTTCTGACCGAAGCCACACATCAAAGACCACACAGGTGCCAAAACAGGCTAAACGTTACGAGAAGAAAATCAAAAGAGGTGGCTTGGGAGAACCCGGAACAGGACAATGGCAGATTTATTTACAGTAGGGCACAAAGAATACATACATTAATTAAAAATTACAAAGAATACAGAGAAAACACTCCGGGGGGAAGGAGAGAAATCAATGCTGGCTGAGCCTCTCCACAGGTGGGGATAGCAAAAAAAAAAAACAAATCTCAAAGATCTTAAATCAGAACCGACGCAGTACTCCACAGCACAGCTGGCTCGTGCATCCCCTGCTCTCTTTTTTCCATCCTTGATTCCTGCCTGCTCAGACTTTGGCATGGCGCATGGCTGAGGAAGTTATTAGGCAAGGCCAGAAAGGCTTGGGGCTGAGGAGGAATCAAACCATCTGTGAAGCCAGCTCCCCGCGGGGAGCAAGGCCATCAATAAGAGGCACAGGTCCTTGCGTGGACCTCGTGGAAACTCTTAGGGCAATTCGGATTAAAATAGCCCCAAACCCCTCAAGTGCATGCATCAGTGCTGGTAACAGGGAGGGCTTGAGACAGTTGTGTTGGAATGGTGTCACCTGGGACAGCGGGTCACCTGGAGGCCTTATTTCTTAATATTGAAAGAAGCAAATCCAAAATTGTTACAGATCTCACAAACCACCACATCTCTCCCCTGTAGCCCCGACTGAATCCAGCTACTCTGGGGATGGAGGGAGCATCGTTGCTTCACTGCAACGTGGAAGTTTTTTTTACTGGTAAACATCATAAATGACCAACATAAAACTTCAAACCTCGTTTAAAAAGATCTTCCCAGGGGCTTATTCAGGCATCAAGCCACAGAAAAAGAAGAGCCTGCTGCAGAAGAGCCCACACTGGCTGCCCAGAGGACTTCGACCGTTTCGTGGAGAACAAAATACAGCTGAGGGGGTGTGAACTTCTGTTCCCTGGAGGTAGAGAATCTAAGAGAGGAGAAGAGAGCAGCAAGAGCAGCTGGGGAACAGGGCAGGCAGTGAGGCAGCCCGCTTCTGGCAATGGGAGAGCTCCTTGGGGCCGCTCCCCGTCCCCAGCCCCTTCTGCGCGGCCGGCGCACGTCTCGCCGCAGCCGAGGCCCAACACTGCATCAGATTGCTTGGCACTAACGCAACGGCGGCGCCGACTTCAGGCTTCCCAGAACCGTGGGGTTCCCAGGAAGGAAGGCGGCCCCGTTTCCTCACCCGGCTGGAGCAGAGCTACGGACACCACAAACCCTGGCCGTTACCTCACGCATCCTTCCAGTGGCGTGTTCTAGCACCAGCACAATCGCACGCTTCCACCAGAACACTGCGGCCCGCTGCGCCTTCCAAAAGAGGAAATCCCACCCTCCCACGCTGTCCAAGGCCAGAAGCTGGGAGAAATGATGCTGAGGGTTGCAGTTCTCCAGCTCTCTCACGGTGAAATTGCACTTCCTAGGCTCCGAATGGCACCTCCATCAAACTGTAAACAAGCTGATGCCAGGACTTCTGCAGCGAGAGCACGCCAGACCCATGCTGGGTGAGCCTTTAGGATCCTTTTGTTTTGCCACAGTCAAGTTCCCTCTTCTGTGCAGACATGAAGGCAGGAAAGAAATCCAGTCTGATACTTGTCTGAAGAGTCTCCCTGAATCCTAGAGCACCCTAGGGGCTGGAAGAAAATGTTTTCACAAGTGTTTCCATTGCTGTCTTAAATCCATTCATCATCAACATAAAAAAAAAAAAAGATGAATTAGCAAAAAGGGGTTTACGTATACAGAGGGATATTTCTCTGCTAAAAAACTCCCTCAAATCTGGAACAGGATAATAAAGTTAAAATGTAAGGTATCTACAGGCCCCTTATCCCCCCAGAAGTAGCCCAGAATCCATGTACACTGTGCCAAAAGTTACATTCCAAAATGAGGAGTTATTTATTTCTCGTCACTCTCCCACTGGATTTTGTTTCCTTAAAAGAATTGGGAGAAGATGTCTCCTTCGCTCCCAGGAGGACATGTATTCAGAGGTGTCTGCTTTCTGCTGGCTCTGTGCATCTTCAGTCTATTTTCACTGCGGCATAGATCTTCCGGACAAACATGTAGGCTGCATAGAAGCCAATGGTGCCAGTGAGGAGCCAGAAGGACAAGACCATAAGGGCGGTGTAGCCGAAGTACAGTAAGGAGGGAATGAACTCAACAATATCCAGCTAAAACAGAAGAGGAGTTAAAAATAAGTAAAATCATGTTCAGAGGTAGCATGAGTCAGCTCCCACACCAGCCAACACCCCCAACAAGGGGCGTTCAAAGTAGAAGCAACCCTCTGCTCAGCGCATTGTGGTTCAGCTGAGATGTCCCCTTCAAGAGAGGGGCTGGGGACCACTGCTAGCAACTGATCGCTCCACACGGGTATCCCAGGCAGGGGCCTCAGGTACTTAAATCCTCCTCCCTGCTTTGGAAATGCCATCAGCACAGCTGGCTGCTCAGCTGCCTTGTGCTAGCACAGGGATGGACTCGGACTAGGCAGCCCCATCATTTCCTTCCCCGGATCCAACAATCTCTCCTAGAAAAGTGGCACTTTGGTACGAGAGGGATAACAATACCTTGTTCACAAAGTAGAAGATGGCATAGATGAGCACGTAGAAGGCAGATCCTCCAGACACCAAGAAGGTCCTCCACCACCAGCGGTAATCCTGACAGGGTAAAAAGCCTCAGCATTATTCCACAGGCTTCCTTTTCATGTCACCAGCTCCACTGGCTCGGGAGCTGTGAACTTTTTGGGACAGGGAGAACATTACCCATTTTCCTTCAAAGCAAAACCACAATTTGGGCATGGGGAGCTACTCTGTCACAGAATTATTTCCAAACAAGGACAAAAAGCTGACAGTGAAACATGCCAGGTCAGCATCACAGCACTTCCTACCGGAGAACATGGCTCAGCCTTTGGCCCTGCATTTCTCTTCAGACATGGATGGAATTAAATGGTGTCTTTGGGAAGAGATGTCAGCTCAAAATACCCTGCTCCCAGCAGAATTGCCGGTATGAAACCACAGTTCCCAGCCTAGATGTCAAATAGCTTCAACTCTCCTTAAAGTCTAGAGGTGTAAAGAACAATCACACCCACGAATCTGGGCCGTGCTGGATTTTTGCTAAGCAGCAGCAATAACGTGACCTGTGCTTTGCCAGCAACGAGCGTGCACCCTGAGCTACTGAAACTATGACAAGGGAAATCTCACCTCAGCACAAAGCTGGAAGTACACCATGACAATGCTGATTTGTGAGCAGGATACCACCAGGATTATAAACACCAGGAAGAGAAAGCCAAAAAGGTAATAGAACTGGTTCTCCCAGATTGCCTGAAACAAAGACACAGCATAAAATTGTTTCTGTGCTTCTGTAATCAATAAACAGATGTGAGAGTAACTTCTTCCAGCTAACGCAAGAAAAAAAAATGAGGGACCCTCAGCCCCACAGAGATGAGACATCAGTTCAAGTGCATTTCCCAAAGGGACTGAGTTGCAAAAAGATACCCAAAGACAGCTATGAGGTAGCTTGCTCACTCCCCTTCATCCTCCTAGCAATGGAACAGCAAATTCCTCCATGTCCACAGAAAGGTGAGAAATAAGCAGCAGCTGAATGTCTTAAGGTCAGGTCCCCTCCTTGACATAACGTTACAACAAGCGTTATCTTCACCACCATCCTTCAAATCACCCTTCAAAAGAAGGTTCTGCAGACATCTCCAGGTGTTTTCAGCAAGAAGACAGTCTGCAGAGACCCACAGCCCAGCTCTCTCTAGGAACAACACTGAAAGACCCGGAGGGAACCTGTCAGCCCCTCCAGTAAGTACAGGAGTACGGAACTGCCCCAGGTGGGTGCTCCCTCCCTTTCACAGACATACTGGCTTTGGCACGAGAGGAATCCTATTCAAGAATGAAGTGGGTTAAATGCTTACACTGAAAATGAAGAACAGTTCAATGAACATAGCTCCGAAAGGCAGAATACCAGCCATGAGAATCCTATAGAGTGAGAAAGAGAAACTGTAAGCAGCACAACATAACTGTCTGGCCATTAGAAGCTCCCTGTAACCACCCAGAGCACTGCTGGCAGAAGCTCTACAGCTCCAGATTGCTAGAATAAGTTTCATGCAGTAAATGACTCAGCTGCTACTGTTGGTGGGTACATTAAACATGTCAAGATTAAGTCTCTGATACCGCATTACTCAGGAAAACACCTCTGTGACCTGGCTGTGTCCAGACACCAGCAGAAAGGTGATGGTCAGCAGCCTAAGAGAACTGAGGGAAAGGGGCTTAACTCACCGTATTTCCTAGACACTCATCACTCACCCGACAAATTTATTCATATACCACCTCTGCTCCGGGATCTGCCTGGGAATCTGGTTGGTCCGCACGGGGTTGTCATACGGCTGCTTGCGAAATCCAAAGTAGTACCCCAGGTAGACCAAGGGCAATGAGATCCCAAACCACATGCAGAGCAAGGCCACCATGGTAGGGAAAGGCACCTGGAATCACACAGAGTCATAAAAACAAGTTCATCTGCCCTGGAGACTGAAGTCACTGGCCAGCCCAACTCGCTGCACTGGCGCCCACATGAGAAAGGTGCTGTGAAAGTAGGCAACCCCCCAACAGCCCAGTCACCCGCCTCCCACTCCAGCAGGCTCCCAGGATGAAGGAGGTACCTACCGCTCCGGAGGAGTGTTTCCCCCAGATGAAACAGTTCAGGACAAAGCAGATACCGAAAACGACACCCGGATACAAGGTAGCTGTCTGCAAGAGCAAACACAAGTTAAGAGAAAACACCTGACTTATTAACCAGATGCTTCTTTTTAATGAGTCCATTGCTGGGACAAGGCACACGTGGAGGAAGCATCCCTTCTGCTCCCACAGCAGACGGGCAGTGGGGAGGATCTCAGACAACCCTCTTGCTTTGCAGCAGTACGTGCTCTGGTGTTTACCCTTTCATGTAAAGCTACACGGACTCAATCCACACCAAATCTCTGCACGTCCAGCCAGCGTGCATCCAGCTACCCACAAATGCATGTGGAACTTAACCCCAGACCATGCCATCATCAACCTGGATAAGCAGCACAGAGCACCAAGAGACTCACACAAAAGGCTCCCTTCTTCCATCGATGTCCTTTCAGAGTCCGGTACAAGCGGCCAGCGAAGAATCCACCAAATACCCTGGACAGAAACAAGCCAACACAAAGAAAATGAGCTTTCATTGCTGGGGAAAGGGAGGGCAGGTGTAGGCAGGACAGTTCAGTTGTGGAAAGCAGTGGGCACCTACCCCATGAACATGAAGAGAAAGCAGGCAGTAGTCATCAGTGCACCCCGACTAGAAGGTGACAGCATCCCCAGCATGGCAACAACTGCGGAGGAAAAACCAGGACAAAGCACAATGGCTCTGATGCACACGTGCCAGTCTGCACCTGGAGGCCAGGGGCCATCCCACAAGCTGAATGCAGCCACCTGGGATCGCTACCTCCTGCACAGACTTCATTTCCTTCAAAGCCTAACACACTCACATCCTCCAGCACTGGCCAGAGAGAAAGCCACAGCTTTGCTCTCAAGCTATAGATCATGCTTTAGCCTCGCTGCCCAGAGATTTGAGCAGGTGCAGCTCAGAAGGCAAAGCACACATGCGCAAACGTCTCTCAGTTACCATTACCACCCAGTGCTTGTTTCTGCAGAATCCCTGCCTCTCATATCTTGATTACAGAGAATACAAACTCAAAAAGCATCTCTCAGCTGAAGGCATCTATCTAGAAACTGAGAAATGCTGAGCACAGGCCTACGGCCTCCATCAGGAAGCAGACTCATGTGACTTCACTCAAGCTAAGGTCAGCCTAGACTGAAGTTGCAGTTTGGAGCTGCAAACACCCTTGAGCACACTGTTCCTCTTCTTGTTATGGCCGCCCCGTGCAACACGTGCCACTTACAAATGACGATCAGGATCATACAGAAGAGCTGAATTCCAGAACCCAGGAGAGAACTGAGGATCATGGGGTACTGGGGAGGCCTGAAGACATCTCCGTGCACAAGTTTCCAACCGGATTCCTCCATGGTATCTTCCTGCAGCAACAAGAACGTATTTAAATACGGTTTAGCAGTGGAAATAACGGTCCTATCACAGCCACCCTAAGAGGCTACTTTCCTTGTATCTAGTTCTACAGAATCATATTGCTCCAGTTAACAAGCTTCTTTCCTCTTGCACTTCAATCAGTTAAGACCTGAACTGCCAGTGCCAGGACACATGTTTATGGAACTGTCACCAGTCATTACCTAAGTATGAAGACATCTGTACCAGTAATTAGCTGTCGTATACAGAGTGTCAAAGGTGTCACAGAATCGCATCAAGGAACAGTTTGGGAGGACCTTTAAGGATCAGCTACCTCATCCCCCCTACCACGGGCAGGGACATCTTTCTTTAGATCAGGTTCCTCAGGGCCCCATCTGACTTTGGATACTTCTAGTGATGGGACGCGTCCTGAGAGCACATTACGGAACCGCCTCTCCGATCTTCAGGGTTCAAAGAAAAATGGGAGGCAAGGTGGGAAGAGATACTACAGCCACATCTTCAAACCAAATCCCTCCCCATCTGTGCTTCCCTCCCCCTCCGATCCCAGCCCCAGGAACAAACACGGCATACAATGTCATCTTCTTTGTTGTAGTTGGCAATGTCCTTCCGGAGGGTGCGGATGATGATCATGCTGAGAATACCTGAAAACAAGTACAGGTTAGCTCAGAGGCTCCTGCGTGGCCCTGCTGCTCTCATGCTGTGCAACCACACTGATCCCACCAACATACACAGATCTGGCTAGGAGAGGAGGCCTTGAATCATAACTCTTCTCCCCCAGCCTACAGCAAAAACAGAAACAAAGCCCCAGGGAGTAGGGAAGGCAGAATTTCAGCACGAAGAAGGCCCTGTGGCTTTCCTGGTTTTCCTTTTTTTTTTTTTTTTTTAAAAAAAAAAAAAAACACATTAACGATTCTACTCCCCCAACTACCCCAGTCAGAGCGCAAAAGCGGGTAGCAGCCTGACCCCACGGGGTGCTGCCCGAACCAGGAGGTTTTATACGTGCTAACGCTCATTTCCTGCCCCTTCCAAGCAGGTTCAGACACGGCCACTTCCTCCTTGAGCTACAGGCAACTGAGGCTTAAAGACAATTCCCTGCACTTACGGTAAAACCTTCTTCGGCCCACACATCTCACTCACCCGAAAGGAAAAAGACGACCACAACCGAGTTGATGATAGAAAACCAGTGAATCTGCACATCGCTCATGGTCAGGTAGGTGTCCCAGCGGGAAGCCCATTTAATGTCGCTTTCCTGAAAGGACAGCACGGTGTGACCAGAAGCCCTTCAGACACCCCAGCAGCTATCATTGCCCCGTGTCTTCTCACACCAGCACCGTCCCGATGTCTTCCACAACACCCCCGTGACAAATACTTGGAGCACGAACTGCCAGCCCGTGCCAGGCAGGGGCAGTTAGCTGCCAGCCAGCTTCCCACTACTCCCTCACCTCCCAGTGGACAGAGTACGTGAAGAGCATCTGGTTCTCCTTAGAGGGATCGATTTCCTGAGGGGCAGAGCCTGTGGCTTCAGGTAGGGTGCACATCCCCTTCTCATCAGCCTTCAAGTCTGTAACAGAAAACACGGCACACACTAGGTCAGAGCTTCCCTGAGGCACCACCTCTCCCGCTGATCAGCCTGGCCCCAAGTTCAAGGCACTGTGCCACTGTTACTCCAAATACAGCAGGGATAACATTCATTCCTTTCCCAGCTGCTCTGCGGTTTGCAAAACTATTCTTCCGATCAGCAGTGAACAGCATAAACAAATTTTAAGGAAAGATATTATTGTTACAGCTAATATTGTTCTTATAATTCAGACTCCCTCCTTTCTGTGCCCTGAGACAAGGAAGTAACAACTGGCACTGGTACCTCAGCGTGTGTTCAACACTTGGCCTACAAGAGATTCTTCTCCCTTGCTCCCCTCCCTAGAAGTCACTCACCTTCTTGTTTAATACTCTGGGGAATCACTTCAAAGCGCACAACCCTGTAGGTGGGCTCCTGGTTTTCTTCCACATCCTCTCTGTGGTAGTAAAGGATGAAGGAGAGGTGGTTGTGCAGGTAGAACTAAAACAGATTGACATTAAATATAATGTTAGCCACCCGAGAGAGGAACAAGCAAAGTTTAGAAGCAACTGGAGAAAGCAAGTGAAGTGAAAGTGAAGACTCCTGCTGTTCCCAGATACATTGTGCTACAGTGCGAGATCAAGCTAACACTGCCAAGTTTAAAGAACAAGAGGAGAGAACACAGGTATTGAAGAGGTGACACCTCAAACACTCCAAGCATCAGTGACGAGGTTCCAGTCTATTTCTGGCTCAGATGATACCATTACATTGAGATACATCTCAATCGTGCACTCAGGGGAGACTTCAGTGGCAAAAGGACCACAGAATTTATGGTGGAAGGACCTCAGCAGCTACAGCCTTGAGTTTCCTGCTTGCTTTTTCTAACAGACAAACATCAGTCAGTCTGCTGGTGCTCACAGCTGTCCTAAGCTTGTACTTTCAAAAAGCTCTTACATCACCTACGGCAGGAACAAAGTGCAGCAGCTCTCTCTGCAGGCACAGAAAGTTCATTCACCCGTAAGAACTTATACTCAAGCGATCAGAGCTGTGTGTGCAACTGAACTCCTGACTATGTTAAAAAGATACATCGGTTAAGTCAAATACAGCTAATCTTTAAGGCACACAGTTAAAAAAATATCTACAGGAATACACGTGCTAAGTTCCCATTTGCAAACTTAAGAAACTTCTTCTAGATGGTTACAAACAGGAATACGTTTTGTGGTTATCTTTTGTTTGTTTGTTTTGTTTTGTTTTTTTGTTTGTTTTTTTACAGTTTGCCAGTGCTTTTACTTTCTAATATCCCATACCCTTTCCTCCCCTTTGGTAATTAGGTTTCTTTCACCCATAAGCAATTGCACTGCACTGAAGGAATTCAAATTGCTACCTTCCGAATGGAACTTCCCTCCACATGCCAATCTACTAATAAATATTAGAATAAATGCTAATAAATACTGCAGTTGTTTTTTTTTAAATACGAGATGCTCCAAGATTGTTAAAGATCAGCCAGCCTTTGGGGTACAACACCTTCGGTCTACTGAGGGGAAACCACTCCACAGGCACATCCAAAGCCTTACGGCAGGTCCATGCTAGGAGCTTTGGCTGGCGTACCAGTATGCCAGCACCTGCCCTCACTCTCTTCTGTTAGAAGACCTCTTGTATTTCTATTCTATATAAAAACGTCGGTTGCATTCCTAACCCTGATGCTCTCTGGTGGATTTCCAACGCTCTGAGAGACTCCCACCGCTCCTCTACGCACCCCTCCGACAGCACCCAGATTCTCTACCTTGTTACCGTCCATAAACCCAAGCCTGTATCCATGCTCGAACTGCACATCCTTCTCCTTCTTCTTCTCCTCTTCCTCACGATTGGAATAAAACTCCAGCCGTGTGGCCACAGGGAGGTTATCAGCAATGCTGAAAGCACATATTTCAGATCAAATTTGTCCACAACGCAGAACCCCCACCGACACAAACCCACGCTCCAGGTGACTCACAGGTGCACATAGTAATCTTCCCTGATCCGCTCAGCGATCAGCTTGCTCTGCTCCACGGTCAGAGTGACCGGCTTGTTGGGAAAGTTGCAAAGAACTTCACATTTCTTCTCCACATTCATGGAAACCTGGAAAGGTGTATTTACAATTCGATCCCCCCGGAGAACCTCGCCTGGAAAACAGGAGAATAAGAGCAGGGTTTAAGACCGCCAGGCTTCTTGCCACTGACCCTGCCACCTGGTTTGCAGAGCACTGTACAGCTAGGGTCATGAGAGCAAGTCTCCCCCGTTACCACAGATGCAAAGAAAAAATTAGAGGGTAGCTGACTTTGTTGGAAGTACCAAGCACTACGTATGACTGGTTACGTGCTCTCCTTCAAGTAAGTTGTTTCCTTTTTCCAGCATACGGACATTCCAGTTTGCAAACTGCCAGCATGTGAAGAAATAGAGGGAGCAGGCTCTCCACAAACAGTTCATTAGAGAGGATACTTGCAAATCATCTTCCTCCTTTAAACATACTCTCACTCAGCTCATAAGCAGCAGGTTAGTGCTGGGGAGCATGCTGTTCGGCGGATACATACCGAGATTCTCAGCCTTGTACGTTATCTTGGTGGGCTGGCAGAAGGGCAACGAGTAGTACTCGTATGGTAACTGGGTTCGTGAGCTGGTGAGCTTCACGGCCTGGAGGAAGAAAGGAAGGATTATCCCCATGACAGAGCTCAGTTTCCTGCCCTCTGGTAAACGCACCTCTCCTAAGTTCACTTTTGTAAGAAAGGAGACAAATATTCCTTCTGCACAGTTCCTACTCATACATTCTCTACCCTAGGACTTAGCAGCATTTCAATCACAAACAGAGAAACCCTTGAAGAAAGAAGCACGGCAATTATTTTTTTTTTATTTTTACAAATGTATGACTCGGTGAAGTCCCACAAAACAACAAAGAGCTTGAAAGAGATTCTGAGATACAAGAATCAAATTTCCTATGAGACTGCAGTTATTTCCTAAAAAAATATTTAAAAACAAAAAAAATCATGTCACACCAGACCTAGAGGCCTGGCCTCTAGTTACATGAAGAGTTGAGCAATTTTTGTCACTGGAAGAAAAGCCAGAGAGCCACCAGATTGGGAAGACAAAGGGCAGCGACAAAACCCAAACATTTCTGGAGAGTTCCCACAAATCACATGGCACAAGGGAAGCACAGACATATACCACGATAGCCAAGGCCACAGCTGCTCAGAAAAACAGGAGTGTTTTGTAACGCAGCCAAGCTCCTTTATTGGAAGAGCGCTGGCAAACACGCAGACTTGCCTTATCACTTGAAGAAGCATTTGGCTCGTGAAATCCCTCTGAGACCAGCCACTCCAATACCCCCTCTTCCAGGAAGCTCACTGTAGCCACAGGCAAATCACATTTGCTTAAAAATAGCCCAGGTCTGGCAGCCTGCAGCCAGAGAGCAAGTTGTGCTGTGCTTCATGTGGGAGCATCAAACCTCAGCAGCCCCAAGGGTGCTGGATTTTGCTGAGACAGAGGCCACAGCTTTAGAAAAATAAATGAAAAGGGCTATAAATTGCCGATGTCTGGGAGCGGGGCCTGGCTTCCTCCTGCCCAGGAGAAGCGGTTCCATCATTCACTACCAGCAACGTTGTACAGGAACAGCTCTTCAGCAAGCCTGGGCTGTGAGGTCCCCACCTCTCAAGGACAAATGCCTACTCCTGGAAAGGGCTCAGCATGGATTTCACTTGACTTGAAGACATTGCATGTGCAAACTGGGTAGAAGAGAACACCGACAAAGTCTGACTCAGCTACTGCTTTATCCTACCATCCTCAGGCTCGTCCTCCATGAGCATTTTGGGAGTCAGTACGGTGCCGGAAAAAAAAATCTGGTTAAATTCGCTTCAAAACTGCAGAAAGAGTGCGCTCTTTGGCCAAACAGAGCAACAACTTGAGGACCTTGGTGCAATTGCTGAAGGGATTTGGTAGAAGAAATCAGAAACAAGAAAGAGAATCGCGCTGGGAATTGCAGGGTGAGGTGACAAGAGTGACCGCTTGAGGGCTGCTTATCCCCAACACCCTACACGCAAGTAGTAAAAAAGAGAAATAAGCTGCACCAAAAATTTACCAACAGGATCGATCCCAAAGTTTGACTTGCCCATCCCATGTAGCTACGCTGATATAAACAAGGAATAAAAATGTACACACACACACACAAAACCAAACCAAACAACATAGAACCAGACCCAAGTTCCTCCCACCTTTATTTCTACAGGATCATTCCGATGGAAGTTGATAGGAGCCACACCGGGCACATAGAAAGAATCCGTACCACGAAGCCACAACAGCAAGACCAGCAAACATCTTAGCCTTTCCTGCAAAAAGGAGAAGAAATATTAACATATTTTTATATTTAATGTTAGCACTAAAATATAAGTCTATATATTTAATACTAAAATAGTAAAATAAACACCAGAGCAACGTTAGATATGCGCAACAACACTGAAAAAGCATTAATTCCAGACGTTAAAAACTCTGTAAGGTCAAGGGATCACACACAACTTAGGAAAGCTTTCTTCGCTTCGTTTTGTGACTCTCATCGGGTCACCTTCCGCTCTGTCTGGGTCTTCACCTGCACTCAGGAAAGCGCTGGCTTTGCTGAGCTGCAGGAAAGATGCGTTTATCTGGAACGGTTCACCCGGCAGGCTGTCATCTGACTTCCCTGCTCCCACCCACCCACCCCGCTCGTGAGGAGAAGCACGACCCCGAGGCTTACTGGAGAACCAGGCACCAGCCCTGGCGCTGGGTTACCCTGCCCACCAGGGGCTGCCCCACACCGCTGCCTGCGGCGACCAGCGCGGGGTGGTTCAGCAGGGGCTGGGCGCATCACCTCTCCTTCCATCCCACTCTTTTCTCCCTGCCCCTCTGGGCCACGACGCAGCTCAGCATCAGGGAAAAAAGCTCGCAGGATGACAAAAATAAGGACAGAGCTCTGGAAGGCGCTCAGAGACACACGGGCATGTGGAAGATGAAGTTTGCGATGACACCTTTGGCAGAAATCAGGCTCTCCGCACGCAGATGACGATGACTCAGGCAGTACCAAGCACCAGAAAAGGCTGAGGGGGACTACGGAAAGCGCTGCCAAGAAAAAGCACTTGGTAACAAGAATCGGGAACGCTGCTCCGCAACAGGTGGGGCCGAGTTTTGAAAGTGAAATTTGAAGGAAAATTTCCAACGCGGGCTCCTCAGCAGCCAGCTCTGCCTGGCAGAGCACGTGCAGGGAGAAGCCTGGAGCCTTCCCGAGCAGGACCTGTGCTTCCGTACCCACGGGGGCGCCGCTCCTCCAGCGGTTAGCGTGGCAACGCGGACACGTGCCAGAACACCTGCACAGCTCCTGGGCCTGGCCCGGCAATCGTTTCAGTTCAGACGCCCGCAGGGCAGATCGGCTCCCGCGCAAGATCAGAACCCGCAGGACGCAGCCCTGCTTCAGGCGAGTCCCAGAGCCCCGGTGAGGCACAGACTGCAGAGGGCAGGGGACTGCCTTTGTGGCCTTCCCCGACCCTGTACGCTTCCAAAAGCTTGCACGAAAAATCACTCGGGTGCTGGTCTTTATTCTAAGGTGCCAGGGAATGATACCAGGAAGCAACACGCAGCACGGCAGACACGCACAGCTCCAGACCAGGGAAGTCAGCCCGGGGAAATGGCCGAGAGGGCAGGCGGCACGCCACCCCAGGACACCCGCGGCGGGGCGGGCGCCACCACGCGAGCACGAGGCCACCCTCAGCAGCGACAGGGGCTGCCTCTTCCCATCGCGTGAAATTCAGCCCGCCCGAAGCCTGCGGGACTTCTGTCAGTCCTGAAAACGTGACGGGCAATCTCCTTTGAAAATCCATCCCTGTGACTAACTTTGGAAGGAACCACTTAACGGTGAGGATAGTTTAACTCAAGCCTTCCTTGCAGCCATCCCCACAGCGCGCTTCTTGCCTTGCACAGGCGCCAACAGAAGCTCGCACAGAAACCCTCCCAAGAAGTGACTTCTCAGAAATTATCACTAGACTTAACATTTGCAAACAATTCCAGGGCAGTTTCTTTGATTTATCTCATTTAGAAAGACTTAAAAATTATTGCCTTTATTTTTTCTTCTAAAGATTCATGAAAGCTTCACCAATCGCTGCCAAAAAAGCAGGGTTGTCGAGCTACGCCCCTGCCGGACCCAGCAGGAGAAGACCCCCCCCCGGACACCTTTCTGTGACCACACACGTGTACACACGCACGCAGTTTGCAGGCTCGGAAGCTGCCAGTGCCAGAGTCTGAATTCCGAAGTTTATCCAGGGGAAGGGGCAAACAGGAGCCCGCAGGCAGCCTTTCCCCAGGCACTCTGCCAACGCTCTTCAGCATCGCCCAGCGCGGCCGGGCCATCGGGGCCCGGGATGCCCCTGCTCGGCTGCTGGCAGGCGTTGTCTAGAGGCTGCCAACACGAAGAAGCCTTCGAGCCGCAGCGATTTCCAGCAGCCTGCGGCCCGGTGATACACCTGGCACCACGTTAGGGCTGGCTTGCTGGTTGATAATTCACCCAGGAAGGTGAGAACAAAGCAAAGGATTTGCTTAGAGGGAAGAAAAGGAAGCAGGAAGTGACAACAATGGATAGCGTATGAATGAGATGACAGATAAGGCTTCGTCTCTCTTACACAGAGAAGGACAAAAGGTACAAACAGCAACAACCGAGGGCTTCTAACTTTCGGTTTTGAGGAAAACCAGGGAAAAGGACCTGTGCCCAGCCACTCGTCCGGCCAGACCCACAAAGCTCTGAGCACCTGGTCCAATTACCGACACTTTTTGATACGAGGTCAGAAAGGGAAGAAGGGAATCGCCCACTGCTCCGTGGCAGGAAATGAAGACCCACTACACCAGAGCACCCCAAGCTCCCCGCCACGTACGATCGGTATCCGCTCGGCGATCAGGACGTTAGCCGGGCGCAGACAGCACCCGCTCCTCGCCCCTGCCAGGTGCCAGCCTGCCACCTCCCCGCCCCGCTCGCGGGCTGCCTCGCCGGGTGTCTCACAAGTGTTTGCACAGCCCCAGCTTTATTGCCCGGCTTACACTTGCGCTCAGAGGAGTCGCTGAAAGGCTTTGGAAAGGAGACAAGCGCTGCATTCACACGGATCTCTGAGAGCCCCTTTGACACCAGGAGGGCTGTCAGCAGCCCTCTGCCTTTCGTAAAAGAGGAGGCTGCCAGGAGATCCCCCCGGAGAAACGTCTTCAGCTCCCGAAACAAGCTCGGGCCCTGCCTCCTCCCTGCCCGGGAGAGAGCCAGCAGCACGCGCCGGTGCCTAAACCAAACCAGGCGAGCACCCCCCACCCTCCGATCCCCGGCCGGTTTCCGCCGCCCTTGGCGCTCCGGGATTCCCCGGTGCCGGCCAGCAGCGCCCATCCTTTACCCACAACCCTGCTCCCGCAGCGCCTCCTCCTCCAAAACCTTCCCCGAAGGCGCGGGGGCACGCTCCCCGCTCCACCGGGAGGCTGCGGGGCGCTCCCCCGGGCGGTGCCGCCGGGGCCTCCCTCAGCGGCTTCCCACCGGGAACAGCCCCGGGGCACGGCTCGGGACAGCGGGGGGGGAGCGACAGGCTCCCGCCCGGCCCCGCTGACAAGCCGCAGCGGGCCGTGACAGCCTCCCCCCGCGGCCGGCCGCTGCCTCCCCGCCGGCGCTGCCCGGGAGGGACGGGGCCGGGACGGGGCCGCCCCGGGAGGCTGCGAGGCCTCGGCCCGATCCGGGGAGCCGCGCCCGGCCGCGGGGGAGCCGGCGGGGCTGCAGCCGGTGCAGCGTGCCCGTCCCGTCCCGTTCCTTCCCGGCCCGGTTCGGCCCCCCCGGTCCCGTCCCCCTCCCGGTCCCGCTCCCCGCCCGCCGCCGCCGCCGCCGCGCTCACCATCGCCGCCGCCATCTTGGATCCACGTGTCGGCGCTGACGTCAGCGGAAGCGGCGAGCGGTTGGCTGCGGGGCCGGTTGCCGTGGCGACAGCGGCCTCGGCGGGCCCGGCCCGGCCCGGCCCGGCCCGGAGCCGCCAACAGCGGCCGCGCGGGGCCCGGCCCGGCGCTAACGGGGCCGGCAGCGGGGGGGGAGGGAGGGGCGGCGAGGGCCGGGGCGGCGCTGGGCGTGAGGCGAGGGCCGCGCCGCCATCTTTGTTGAGGGCAGCGCCCCGAGAGCGGGCACCGAGGCCTGGGCGGGCACCGGGGCGGCGGCCCGGCCCTCCCGGCACACGGCGCCGCGGGCGGCAGCAGCCCGGGGGAGGCCTCGGCGAGGCCCCGGGGGCTGAGCCTCCGTCTGCATCGGGGGCAGCCGAGAGGAGGCGCCTCGGGAGCGTTTGGCGAGCTCTGGGCCCGCTGCCACCGGGTCGCCCCAGGGAGCGCTGCAACGATGGGGCTGTTTAAGTAGTTTATTGACTGTAAAAAAAAGCTTCTCAAAGCTGATAATAAAAGCATAAAAAATGGTGTTTGTCTCTTTATATGAGGAAAAAATAAACAGTCATGGAAGTTCGTTGTAAGAAGTAAAGAACACCCTTTAAAATCATTACTTCCTCTATTCCTCTTCCCTAAACAACCTGCCATTAAATACTAAAAACGAACAAAACCATGAAATGAGCGTGGAAGGAACGCACGGTTCGTTGCCGATAATGCAAATCAGAGGGTACGAGGTAAATGACATCTGTGGGCGAAGCGGAGGTGTTGGAGCGGAGGGGAGCGGCCCCGGGAGCGCTGCAGGGGCTGCAGCTGAAGCACGGGGCAGGCGCCAGCAAGGGCTCCCGCAGGCTGCACGGGGGCAGGTCGGTGGGGTCAGACCAGGCCCAGCGCTAAAAAGCTCTGTGTGTGCAGGTCCACTCCCTGAAGCACACGCTGCCCTCCTTCCTGAAGTAGGCTCACCAAAGTTTGCACTCAGATGAAGTACCACAAAAAAAAGTACCACAAAAAGAAAAATACCAAAAAAAAAAGTACCAAAAAAAAAAAAAAAAACCACCATCCAGCAGGGCTTTGGGAGAGTCTCGTTTCAGTAACGCTTCAAAGCCAGGTCCCTGAGGCAGAGGCGAGCTGAGGTGCCGCAGCGCAGCACCCGGTGGGCGATCCATCGGGATCTCACCAGCGCGTGGGTGCGAGCGGCCAGGTTGTGCGGGCGGTGGGCACTGCGCAGCACCCCCAGGGCAGAACGGCTTTTCAACAAGCACAGCGCAGCACAAGCGCCTACTTCTGCAAAACAGCACGATAAGATCTCAGACGGCCCAAAAAAACCTATTTCTTTTTTCCTCTGTAGCTGAAGCAGCCATGGCCCCAGCCCTCCTCGCGTGGTGCTCTCACACCAGCTGGACACCCGCCAGCAGGCACGGCCCAGGGCAGCTGCTGCCCCGCAGTCTGGCACTGCAGAAGGCACAAGGTGCAGCCCTGCCTCGCTTATCCCCGGCCTGGCAGCCCCGGGGGTGGCTGGAGCGATGCTTCGTCGTGCCCTTGCTCCTAGCCAAGCCTCCTCAGGAAGTCTTTGTTTTCTGGGCCAGGCCAGCAGACGAGGAAGGTGTGCACAGCTCGAGAGCGGGACAGGGGAGAGCAGGGTGCATGTGCTCGCTGCTGCTAACACGGCGCGCACAGTGCAGGGCCGTCCATCGTTTCCACCAAACTTTCTGCGTTATGGCTGCTGCTGATACTGGCCCTCTGTCGCAGTAAAGAAATCCTCCAAAATACTCTGCGTGTACTCGAAGGTGGGGCGATCCTCTGGTCTGGTCTTCCAGCACCTCAGCATAATGTCGTACAGCTCCTCGGGGCAGTTCTCTGTGCGGGGCATGCGGTAGCCGCGCTCCAGGGCCCTGATCACCTCCACGCTCGACATCCCTGGAGAAATGGAGCAGAACGGGTGAATGTTTCACAGTTTGTCACTGATTTCTTTAAAAGGCAATGAAGAAATAAAACCCAACAGTCACCCTTTGGACACTGTCACTAGGGAGAAAAAGGACAGGTTGGAGGAGCCAGGGAAGGGGAGCCCCTGCTCCTGTTCAGGGAAACATGTGAACAACTGGGATGGTGCGTCACTTGTTGCATGCGGTTTTGTACCCCCTTTGAGCAGATCAGATGGGAATTGTAATTGTTTTGTATAAATTCCCCCAAAATAAAGGCGGCATTTCTCCATCTGCTGAGTCTTTAATGAGCCATTCCTTCCAGAGTCACTGATAAATATAAGTTAGTGCCGATGGCAGAGCTGGGCCTTCCCTCGCAGCCCTTTAAGCCACCCCACATCCTTCACGGACAGCTTGTGGCAACGTCCTTGTGCAGAATCATTTTCCATTGAAAAAAGGCACCAGAGAAACAACTAGTATACAGTACAGGGTGGCTCCTAATGATGAAGATTTACAGATTGTTTGAGCCTTCCCAAAAACATCTGGCCCAGCTATCAGCCCTGAACCCCCGTGCTACTTCCAAACACGCTTAATCTGCAGGAAGCAGAAGAGCAGGGGTTAGTGGCGTGCACACAAATCTGTGTGCTGTCCAGAGATCTTCCAGCTCCGCTCCCAGTGTGAGATTCAAATTTCCTGCCATTGCCTCTGTTTTCAGTGACCTAACTTCACGGAGAAGCAGATCCCATAGATGGGCCCCAGAACACAGAGCACATCTTTTGGAAGCAGATTAGAGGGCGCATTTCAGCTCCATACCTGGGTATGGGATGCGCCCATAGGTAATGATCTCGGTCAGGAGGATCCCAAAGGACCAGACATCTGATTTTATAGTGAAAGATCCGTAATTGATGGCTTCTGGTGCAGTCCATTTGATGGGAAACTTGGCACCTGGACAAAGAGATCCAATGAGAAACAGGAAACAGGAGAAACAGGAGAAACAGGAAACCCAAATGCTGAGAAACTCGTAGTGAAATATGGGGAACAAGAAACAAACAGGAAGATGTGAAGCAATGCAAATGAGAGGAGCTTCCACTCATCTGTCCATTTATGCAGTACGTCCCTCCCTGGGCCCTTGCTGCCAAAGCTGCACATTTTAAGAGGCTTTAAGGGAATCCCACAACCCTTCACCATCTCAGAAAGCGGCCAGACTCCCACAGCAGCTCTCGTACCTTCACGGGCCGTGTACTCATCGTCTTCAATGACCCTGGCCAATCCAAAGTCTGCGATCTTGCACACCAGTATTGCTGACACCAGAATATTGGCAGCTCTCAGGTCTCTGTGGATGTAGTTCCTCTTCTCAATAAAAGCCATTCCTTCCGCAATCTGTAAAAAGCAGAAAAAGGCAAGGGGTCTGTTTGAAATAACACGAAAACCCTAAAAGTGACTGTTGCTAGGAATGGAAAAGAGCTTAGTTGCTTCTGGCGAGTACAAGAGAAGCAGGGCCAAAGGCGGCTGAGCCACGGCAGAGCACGGGGCAGCCACAGCGGAAACGTGATCGACGGCTGCATGGGAACCACTCCCAGCGCAGGGAATCCCTTGTGAAAGACATCAGGGGTTTGGGTGGCCGGGCCAGCACAACCCGTTTAAGGCCACACGTGAGAAAAGCAGCAAGAGCCGGTGTCCGGGGAGCTGACGTGCTCGTGAGCAAGTGTCTGTGAACGTCCACAGGTGGAGGTGTAACAGCTGGGCAAACCGCTCTCTGCCGAGGGGACAACAAATGGACTTAAACTGCTGCTGTTAGAACCTGTCAGCAGTACAGAGCTTCTCTGGGGAGGACAGAAAAGCCCCATGATGGCCCCTGGGCGAGGACAGGGAGTTGCCTGAGGGCTTCGAGAGCAGCCCACGAAGTCAGCCCCGCCGTTGCACCCGCAAAGCTGGACCGCGGCAAGGTGCAGAGACCCACGAAATACAGAAGTAAACCAGCGCCGCAAGAGCGGAAGGATCATTTCCAGGGCCACGGGCGGTTTTGCTCGCAGTGACTCAGCCCCAGCCCGGGCACCGGGCTCGCCGGCTGCTGCCCTCGTGCAGGCGCTGGGGGCTCGGCCCCGGTGCTGCAGCCGTGGCACGAGGAACGGAGGGGGCAGCCCGCGGAGGCAGCCTGCCGGGAGCAGATGGCTGCACGCCTGCCTCGCTGCTCGGCACGGCCACAGCCGGCTCGAGGAGCCAGCGACCTGGTCTAACCCTCCTGCGCCTGGGCCTTGCTGTTGCTCAGCTTTCTCCGTGAATTATTTCACTGAGGCACCAAGCTCAGCTCAGTGGTCGCTGGCTGTGGGCGCTGCAGAAGCAGCAGCGACAAGACAGTGGTTGCACAAATGATTGCACACGCGAAGCTAGATGTACAAGCACACTCAGCTGTACCCAAAACCAGCTCCTGAAAATATCCCCGACACTGTTTTCACCGAGTACCCCTCCCTTTCCAAATGCCTTCCTCCAGCCCATGGCTGGAAGATGATTTGAAGTGTAGTTACTGCCATAAAGCTCCCATAGGCACTGCTGTGGGGTAAAACAGCACGTTACATTCCTTGCAGTGCTCTCGTGAAGGCTGTCCCCTGGGCTGTATCGCACCGAGCACTATTTTCAGGCAACTGTCACATCAGCAGCGATGGACACAAATCGGTAGCTTTGACACTGCTGCTCCCCGGGGAGGCCACGCCAGCCAGACCCGGGGTGTCCCGGAGACAGGACCGTGCAAACGTGAGCAGGTGAGAACCAGCTCCAGCCCTTCACCCCGCGGCTTCCAAAAAGCAGAGCTGTGCTGCGGGCCCCCAGGGCTGCGACCTGCCGGGCAGAGACCCGCAGCCCTAACAGAGGAACCTTCCCGGCTCCCGAGAGGGTCTGCTCTGCTTCAGGGTGCTGGGCACAGCCCGGTGCTGGCCGCAGCTACCGGGTTAGCGGGGAGGAAGCAACCACTTCTCCTTTCCTGCACACCTGCTCCCACGCTAGGAGCACGCAGCGGGCTGCCTCGCGTGGCACCGTGACCCTCGCCAGCCCCTTCCCCACATTTCCCAGCCCATGCGCCTGTCCCCGGGGTGCTCTGCAGGCAGCGAGGCCTTCCCACCCGAGCTGCGGGTGGGCTGCTCTCAGTCTGCCCCCCAGGCACCTGGAGAAGAGCTCTCGGGGGGATCTGGAGGGCTCAAGCTCAGCTTTGCAAACCCCGGGGTGCCAGCAGCCGGCCCCGTGTCCCAGAAGATGGAATGGGGAGCTGGGGAAGGTCTGTGCCCTCCTCACCTGGGCAGAGAAGTCGATCAGCTTCGGCAGCGGCTGCTTGTTCCCCTCCTCGCTCTTCAGGAAGTCCAGCAAGCTCCCTGCGGGCAGGCAGGGCACGGGGCTCAGCTCAGCCGGGGACGTGATGCTGCTCCGGGACCCTCTGGGGCTCACCGGCTCCCAAACCCACCCACAGGCAGCACAGGTCCCCTCCTGTCCCCTCTTCCTCCACCTGTCCCCATCCCTCCTCTCCCAGGGCCGTCCCCACGTCCCCCCAGAGCCCACGTCTTCCCCCGGGGATGGGGGGAGCCGGTCCCGCACCGCGGGGACGTGCAGGGGCGCGGGCGGCACCTTTCTCCATGAACTCGGTGATGATGTAGATGGGCTCCTCCTTGGTCACGACGGCGTGCAGCTTCACCAGCTTGTCGTGCTGCAGGGTCTTCATGAGGTTCGCCTCCTCCAGGAAGGCGCTCACGGACATGCTGCCGGGCTTCATGGTCTTCACCGCCACCTTGGTGTGCTTGTTGTAGGTAGCTGGGGGGGACGCAGGCCGTTCCCCAGGGTGCCCAGCCCTCCCCGGGCACCCCGCACTGGGAGCACTGGGCTGTGGAGCCAAACCCCCACTCCTGCAGGCAGAGCTGCTGCGCGATGGCTGGAGACCACACGCAGCCCCGGGCTGTCCCCACGGGAAGGACAGGGCCACCACTACTTCCCAGTGCCCCTCTCTCCTCCCACCAGTTGCTTCCTCGCTGTCTGCTCGCAGGGCACTCCCCCACCCCCTGCCACCCCTCCACCTCCTCTCCCATCCCTCGCCCTTCCTCCTTCACCATCGCCTTCCTCCTCCTCCCAGCTGCCTCCCCCCCCGCTCTCACCCATCCACACTTCTCCAAACTGCCCGGCTCCCAGCTTCTTCTCCAGCTGCAGAGACTCCCGAGGGATTTCCCACGCATCTTTCTCCCAGGGCTTCTGGGGTTTGGGCATGCAGCAGGGGTAGGTGAGCTTCTGGCACAGCCCGTCGCTTTGCCCTGCCGGGGAGCGGCGAGCACCATCAGCCAGGCTCCGTGCTGCGAAGCGCAGAGCCCGCGACAGCCCCCGTAGGTGCAGGGCACGACCCAGCGTCGGACACCAGCACCGCAGCACAGCCCTGCTGGGACATGGCACAGTCAGGGCTCCCGCCTGGGGACTGCAGGCATTTGGGGCACCACCACCAGCTTCTGCGACTGCTGGGCACTGTGAGGCTGCACGGAGCCCAGCGGTGCCGGGCAGGATCGTGCTGGAGCGACGCCCCCGGGGCTCACCCTTGTAGTGCTCAACCAGCTCCTGCAGCGTGTCGAAGCTGCTGCGCGGGGAGATGTAGAAGCCGCCGCTATCCAGCGTCCGGATCTTGTAATGCTTCACGCTGCCTCCCTGCAGGCCGTCCCCGTCCCGCACCGACAAGGAGTAGCAACCTGCTCGGGGAAGGGCGAGCTGCGAGCCGCGGCATGGGGCAGTGCCCCCCCGGCTCCCGGACACGCGTGCGGGGTCTCAGCACCGCCCGGCCGAGCCACCAGCTCAGCACCGTCCCCTCCTTGCCACTGCCACCCCCTCAGCTCCAGCATGAGGCCGGCCGAGCCCCAAACACCAAAGGCAGCCTCGGAGGGACCGGGCATCCCTGGACCCTGCAGGGCTCAGGCACGCGGCAGCGCTGCGGCTCTCGTGGGGGTGCTTGCAGCGGGAGCACAGACCCCAGCTCCTGCCTGGCAGCAAAGCAGAGCCTCCTGGGGGGTCCTGAGCCCCTCTCCCAGGCAGATCTGGGCAAGAGAAGCCCTCCCAGGGCCGTCCTCGCCCTGTGGGGTCCCTCGGTACCTTTGGTGGTCTCGCTGTCCCGTATCATGAAGGATCCGATCACGTTCCCAGGGCCAAGCAGCAGCCGCTCCGCGTCCTTCCTGCTGATGCCCTTAAAAAACCACCTGGGGCAGGAACAGAGCACACAACGACCACCGTCGGGGACCAGAGAGCCAAGGTGGCGTGGGCTGGGGGGCGTTAGCCCCCGCCACAGGGGGGACACGGGGCAGGAGGGGGGATGGCCACAACTGGGCAATGTGGGGGCTCGTGGGATGGGCTGGCCCCGGAGGGACGCTCACTCTTCAGTCTCCAGCGAGTCGGCTCGGGCCACGTAGTTGCTGGGGATGAAGCCCTCGTGCCCTGTCACCAGCGACCGTGCCTGCCACCACTCGCCCTTCCTGAGGATAAAGATGGCAGCGGGTCAGTGCTGGGCACCACCAGCTCCTTCACGCCAGCGGCACCCAGGGCGCATCGCAGCGCCGGGCACAGCTGTGGGCGAGCTGACGGCGGGGCGGTCACCGGAGCGCTACAGCACAGAGCAAATGGGCAAAGTCCAGAAAAACAGCGAGCAGGGCCACACGAGCCTTCAGGACACCCTGCGGCAGGGGACACTTACTCCTCCAGGACCTTCAGCCGCTCTCCCTTCTTGAAGCTCAGGTCCCCAGGGTGCATCGCCTCGTAGTCGTAGAGCGCCAGCACCACGCTGTCCCCCGGGCCTGTGGCAAGAGGGGCTCCTGGGCACCCGTCCCTGCGATGGGACCAGGTCCCTGCCACCCCGCGCCACGGCCGCGCTGCGCTCGGAGGGAGCCCACAGCTCCCAGGCCGCCAGGTCCAGCTGGGCTCGATCCTGAGCTGGGGATCGGCTGCGCACCCCCACGTGCCCACGGGACCGCGCGTACTCACCATCCACGGGCAGGGGCACGGCTACGCTGCAGGCGTTGTGCTGGAAAGCAGGACAACAAACAGAGGGGAGTCACGGGGGGCAGAGACCGGTACCCTGCGGGCCTCTCGGCCACTGCACCGGCATCTCCCTGTCTCCCTCCCCGAAACCCTCATCTTTCTCTCTCTTTCTCCGTAATTCCTTTATTTCCACCAGGCTCGCCCTGTGCCTCGCCCCAGCACGGGCTGGGCAGACCCTGTGCTCCCATCCCAGCGCCCCCAGGCAGCCCCAGGCCCGGTGCCCACGCAGCTCCAGCGAGGCCAAGGGCAGAGCCCACACGGGTGGCTCCAGGGCTGCGCGCGCCCCCCCCAGCGGGGGCACGGCAGCTCCCACTTACGTGCTTGTTGTCAGCCGTGGGGTCCTTCACGTAGCGGCCCAGCTGCAGGCTGGGGCCGAGATCTGTTTTTATCACCTTGTCTTGGATGTCAGCTTCCTTCGACTTCACGCAACCCATCCTGTGAAGGGGGGCAGGGGAAGTGGAGCCGTTGCGACAGGGCAGAAAGCCCCGCGCCAGCAGCTCCTGCCCCAGCCCACGGCCCCGCTCCCACGGGCAGGGCGGGCTCCGCTCCCCCAGCACCACGCACAGCACCAGCACCCAGCCCAGCCAGCCGGGGCCGTGGGCAGCCCGACGGGGGCGTCAAGGGGCGAGAAGAAAAAGGGATCTTGTGGCGTAGAGAAAGCTGTGGCAGGAGGTGAATTTGGGGCAGGCAGGGTGCCACGAAGCAGCTCCGCAGCTGCTCCCCAAAAAAGCTTTCCCTGCCCGGGGTGCCGGGGCTGAGCTCCGCAGCAGGGAAGCGCTGCTCCGGTGTCTCCCGGTGCTCAGAGCTCACCAGCCCAGCATGGTTGTCGGCACGCTTATTCTTTTTGCTTTTATTAAAGAAGGGAAATGAAAAGTGGTTCAGCCCAGGACAAGACCACATCCGAGAGAATGGCTGTGCTGTGGGCAGGGCCCCGCCAAGACCTGGGGATGGGTACAGGAGGGTGGCCAGGGCCAGCAGGGGCCCGGGGAGCCCATCTGGGCACTGAGCCCGTGGGGTGGAAGCCCAGGGAGGCCGGGGAGAAGGCGAGAGGAGCCCTGGGTGCTGCTGTGGGCTGGCACCCCTCGGTGTGGCCGTGGGTCTCTGCTCCCTATCGTGCCCCCCGGCTGCGCCCTGCAGGGTGAAGCTGCCTTTGTCAGCCACCAGCCCAGGATGAATCCCAGTGCTCAGCTTTCCCCAGCTCCCCCAAAGAAACGTCAGCAGGAAAACCTGCTGCCAGAAGCAGCAAGCATGGGGGAAAACCCCCCAGAAAAGACACTTCCCTTTGTCCGGTGGAGACCTCAGCACAGGGGAAAGGAGAAGGGTGCAGGCGGTGACAGCGAAGGAGGAAGCAAACGGCCCCCGCATTGCAGGGGACGTGCACAGCACTGCCTTGGTCGCACAGCCCTCGAGGGACCACCGCTGTCACCTCCCAGCCCAGCCACTGTCACTCCTCGTCCCTTCCAGTGTGCCGAAGCCTCCGCCAGCCCCCTCGTCAGGGCAGGGCATGAGTGGCAGCAGCAGCCCGAGCCGACAGGGGCAGGGAGCACGTCCCTCTCCCAGAGGACACCCTGCACTCGGGCATCGGGACCAGCTGCCAGCGAACCCCAAAAGCCCAGCACTGAGCGGGGCAGCATCAGGCCCCTGGGGAGCCGAGCACGCCGCGGCCCCGAGCCTGCAGCACCCCGGGTCACCGTCACACGCAGCGGCCGGGTGCCGAGGGCTTTCCCGCAGGCTCTGGTGGCACCGGGAGCACCGGCACCGGGAGCTGTTCCCTGGCACATCCCGGGTCCAGCAGCTGGCCTGGCCGTCCCTGAGCGCTGGGGACGGGACGGGAAGTGGCGGAGGTGTGAAGGCGTGGGCACACCGCAGCGCAGCCGCCCGCGGCCCCGTGTCCTCGCTGCTGCTGGGACGGGGGGCGGCAGGGCCCCGGCAGCCCCCCCAGAGCCCCGCATCGGGCGGCACCTCCACGGGGTGCGCCCGGGGCACCCCAGCACCGCCCCACCTCTCCCCTCCTCGCACCCCGGTGTCACCTTCCCGTCCCCCCCGGACGTCGCACGCCCACCCCGGGACCCCCCTCCCGGACCACCCGGGGACAGGACGGGGCCAGACCCATGCCAGCGCGGTGCAGGACCCCGGCAGCACCGGCTGTCCCGGGCACGGACCGGCCGGCTGGGCAGCCCGGTACCGGTCCCGGGAGCTCCGCGCGCCCCGCCGCTCCCCGGGGCTCCGCTCTCACCTCGGCCGCCGTCCCGGGGCACGTCCCGGTCCCGCTCCCGGTCCCGCTCCCGGAGCCGGGGCTGCCGCCGCCGCGCTCGGCTCGGGTGCGCGCCGCGCCCCGCCCCGTCGAGGCCCCGCCCCTCCCGGTGAGGCCCCGCCCCTCCCGGTGAGGCCCCGCCCCTCCCGGTAACGCCCCCGCCCCGCCCGGTAACGCCCCCGCCCCTCCCGGGTGCAGGCGGCCGCAGCGCGCCCCCAGCGCCGCGCCCCCGGGGGGCAGGGACGGGGACACCCGGAGCCCCCCCCTCGGGCCGTGCCGCTCCTCTCCCGGCCCCGGTGTCCCCGGGGCGGCCGCCGCACGGCCCCCGCTCGGCTCCGTCACCCCGAGAGCCCCCGGGTGGGCTGGGGGCGCCGGCAGCCAGGGGCCGTGTGGCACCCCCGTGGCACCGAGCAGCCCCCGCCGCCCCCCCCCCCGCCGTCCGGGGTTTTGGGTACAGCGCCGTTAGCGGACAGCTCTGCGGGCAGCCCGGCCCCTGCCCGCCCCGCTCCCCATCCCCTTGCCCCATCCCGGTCCCGCCGGGGGGGCCCCCGAGGCGCTGCCCCGGGACATCAGGACGGCGGCTGCTCCCAGCCCGGGCGTTTAATTGCGATCCGCAAAAATTACAGCACGGGGCGCTGCTGGGGGGGGCCCTGACCCGCCACTAGCCCAGCCGAGAGCTGCCAGGGCAGCGCGGAGCCTTGTCCCCTCCCGTGGGGACAAAGCGGGGACAGCGCCAGGCAGCCGGCACGCTGCCCGTGCAGGCCTGGAGCTCCAGCACCGCGCTGGAGAGCAGCGAGGGGCCCGCCGGCTTGCAGCAGCCCCTCACAGATAGTTGTCCTCCTCCTCCTCCTCCTCCTCCTCTTCGTCCCGCGCCAGCGCCTCGATGTCGTGGGTGATGTCCGTGATCATGCGGTTGAAGGACTCGGACTCGGAGCGCAGGGACCAGCTGTCGTAGCTCCGCACGGCCGAGGCCGACATGTTGCTCATGCTGCGCTTGATGCGGCCGAAGCTGTCGGTGAGGATGCCGCCCTCGCGGATGCCGATGCTCTCCAGGAAGGTCTCGAAGTACCCGATGTCTTGGTCGGGGATGAAGGGCCTCATTCCTGCGACAGGCGCCGTGAGGCTCGGGGTGGCCGTGCCCAAGGGGTGCCAGCCAGCCCCGTTCCGGTGCAGGGGCATCCGCAAAGCAGCGGGGACCCAAAACCCCCTGGCACACACCCAGGACCCGCTCCCCATCCCCAAAGGACACACGGACATGGCCAACACGACGCAGTAACCCATTGCTGGGGCCACGCAGAGACCCCAGCGGCTGGGGTGGGCGCCCCCACCACTCACCCAGGAGCAGGAACTTCCTCCGGTCCCCGTAGAGGCGCAGGAGGTCGGCGCAGTACTCCTGCACCGGTGTGCCCAGCCGGTACTCGCGGAGCATCAGGGCGAACTGCTGGATCTCCTGGGGTGACAGCTTGTTGCGCAGCTGCGGGGACACGGGGACGGGTCGGGGCTGGGGGCAGCGCACGGCCCCCAACCCCACCACCCCGCACCCGGCCGGCTGCTCCCCGGCACCCGGAGAGGAGCGGGGCCCCCCCCCCACGCCCTCACCGTCACCATGTAGTCCTGCAGCTGCTCCAGCCCCGCGCTGCTCTGGTCGCTGCCGCTGCAGGCGGTGGCCAGGCTGTGGTGGGACTGGTGGAAGGAGGGCGAGGAGGCCCCGCTGTAATACGCCTCGAACGTCTCGGAGCCATTGCTGCTGGAGGGCAGGGGCCGGGGGGGGAGGTCAGCGGGTCCTGGCACCCCCCCCACCATCGGGCAGGGCTGGAGGGTGTGCAGCTGGGACAGGCACCCACCACGGGGGCACCCAGGGGAAGCCGGACTCACAAGGAGCTGCAGCAGCTGAAGTCGGCGTCGTAGCCGTACGTCCCGTCCGTGCGGCAGCTCTCACCTGGGGAGGGAGAGCGGAGCTCTGAGAGCCAGGGCAGGTGCCCCCCGTGCCGTGCCCAAGCACCCCAGCCCCATGCAGTCCCACACGGCATCCCGCACCCCCCCCCCCCCAGCCACTCACTCCTGCTGGAGAGCCAGGGCCGCGTGGGCGTGGAGGTGTAGTGGTACCCGGCGCGGTCCACGCACTCGATGCTCTGGTCCCCGTAGATGATCTGGAAGACCTGGCAGATGAGCGCGCAGGACTCCTCGGCGGCATCCTGCAGCAGGAAGGGTGGGGGGAGAAGGGAAGGTGGGCGCGTGCCGGGGGGGGGGTGGGCGCATGCCAGAAGGGTGGGCGCACGCCGGGGCCGCTCACCCTGTTGGGCACGGCGAGGATGACGAGGTTGGAGTAGGCGTCGGGGCAGGGCTCCTGGGGGTCCAGGGGGTTGCTGCCAGCGTGCCGCCGCTCCCAGCTGCCGAAGCCGGTGCCGCGCTCCCAGCTGCCCCCGGCCGTGCCGGCTCGCCGCCGCTCCCAGCTGCCGCCGCAGGGCTGCCGCCGCTCCCAGCTCCCCGAGGGCCGCCCGCGCTGCCGCCGCTCCCAGCTGCCGCCCCGCCGCCGCTCCAGGCTGCCGCCCTGCCGGCCCTCCTGCCCGCCCCGCGCCGCCCGCCAGTCCAGGCTGCAGATGGTGTGCCGCCGCTCCATCGGGCCCCCCAGCCGCCCCGGCTCCGGCCACGCGCCCCCGGGACGCTTCTCAGCCGGGGCTGCCTCCGGCACGCCGACCGGGGCCGCTTCAGGGTGTGCTCCGGCAGGGACCGGGTCCACTCCCAGGCCTGGGGGCAGCGAGCAGGGACGGGGTGTCAGGGTGGGGGGCTGTGACCCCCAGCCCATCCGGCTCCCAGTTCAGCCCTGGCCCCCCAGTCAGGAGGGAAGCAGAGGGGCTGGGGGTGGCAGGGGGATAAGGGAGGCCCAGCGAGCTGGGGGCGGTGGGGCTGGGTGGTTGGGGCTGCTGTGGGGTGGGAGCAGGGGGATTAAGGGACAGCTGCGGCTGGTTTGGTGGTCACAGCACCGGAGCCCCCGTGCCCCATCTGGGGCTGGATGTGCGGGGGGGGGCACTTCCAGCATCCTTTCCCACCGCCATTAAATGCAGCCGGTGCTGGGAGCACGGCTGCCGCCCTGGGAGGGCACACGGGGTGCTCGGGGTCGGCCGCATCGCTCTGGGACCCCAGCAGGGCGCCCGCACCCGTTTTGAGGATGAGGAGGTGCAGGGCGTCGTCGCGCAGGTAGGAGGCTGCGGCGATCTCGTGCGTGGGGATGCGCAGGATCAGCTCCTCGTCGTCGCGCCAGGTGAGCAGGAGGCAGCGGGCGGACAGGCTCAGGATGCTGTCCTGCTCCGGCGTCGTCTGCAGGGGCAGCTCCTTCAGCTGCTGTGGGGCAGAGAGCATGCCGGGTCGTGGGGGGGGACCGGTGGCACCGCGGGGCAGCGCGGGGACGTCCCCATGGGGTGCCGGGCACCCTCTTACCCTGGCGGTGTCCAGCAGCTGCAGCACCTCATCCCGGCTGGAGGGGTTCAGGGAGGCTGTCACCCAGGTCAGGTGCCCTAAAAACTTGGGGGGGGCGAAGCCGCAAGGGGTTTTGGGGAGGGCAGGGGGGAGCCCTGTGGGATGAAGGCCAGCCCTGGGGGGCAGAGGGGCTGGGGCTTTGCATCCTCCCACCGCCACGGCCCCACGGGCAGCCTGCACCTCCCTGGGGTGGGGTGGTGGGGAGCCTGCCCGCACCCCAACCTGCCCCCCCCCCTTCTTGGGTGTTTGTCCAGGACAGGAGGGGGCCAGAACCCTGCTGGCCACCGTGGGTGGTGGCCTCCCGCACGGCAGGTGTGGCCACCGGTGTCCCTGCCCCCCCCCCCCCCACAAGCCCGTTACCTTCACCTCCTTCTCCACGTAGTCGTGCAGCAGGATCTGGGGGTCTATCAGGTAGTCGGGGGGGTAGAGGGGCACCGAGTGCAGCGGCCGCCGGTAGACGCTGCTGCGGAGCGCCGGCTTCCGAGCGGCCTTGGGGAAAACCAGCCGCTTGATGGGCGACACGAAGCCCTGCGAGGGACAGCGGGGTGCGGGGGCACGTCACCACGGAGTGGGGGGCTCAGCCCTGGCACTGCACGGCTCCTCCTCGCTGGGGTCCCCAAATTTGCCCCACCTGAGGGCTCGGCCCCAGGGGATAGCAGGTGGGGACCCCCCCCCATCTCCCCAGCCCTCGTTCCAGGCACCACGAGTGCTGCAGGGCTGCCCCTGCCCGCCCCGCAGCCCCCGAAATGTGCTCACCTTCTTCCCCCTCTTGGCCTCGCCGTCCATGGCGCTGCTGCCGTCCTCCCCGTCCAACGCCTTTGTTGTTTTCCTGTGTCGGAAACTCCACCAGGACGGCTCTGATGTGAGTTCCTGCCCCGCCGGGGGTGCTGGGCTGGGCTGGGCTGGGCTGGGACGGGACTGGGACAGGACTGGGACCGGAACTGGGCTCAGACTGGGACTGGGACTGCGGTGGAACTGGGACGAGACTGGCACTGGGACTGGCGCTGGCACTGGGACAGGGCTAGGACTGGGACGGGACCGGGACTGGGGCTGGGGGTGCCCCGGGGACCAGGCAGCAGAGCAGCCCCTGCCCCTCGCTGCCCCGGGGCTCCCACGGCCCCACAGCAGCCCCCTCCCTGTGGCTTCCCCCGGGGGCTCCCTGCCCCTCGCTGCCCCCGTCCTGCCCTGCCTGCGAGTGGCCCTGCCATGGGGGAAGGCTCCAGCTGGATCCCGTGCAGGAGCCCCCAAAGCACCCCGACCCTGCGGCTGCCCATGGGGCTCGAGGCCCACTGTGGGTCCGGGGGTTGGATGGGGACCAGGGCCTCCGGCAGGGAGTTAATTCGGCCTGGGAGAGCTGGGACGGGGCCGCGTCCGGCAGTTTCCTCCCCGGCACACCGCATCCTGCCCACGCACCCCTTCCCTGCCGGCTGCTGCGCCGGGGCAGTGCCAGCGGGGGCCCCGCGCCCCGGACAGGCGGCACCTCCCCAGCCATCCTGCCCTGTCCCTGAGTGTCCCCAGCACCCCAGGACAGAGCCCCCCAGCACCCCAGAATGGCTGGGCAGAGCCCCCCAGCACCCCAACACGGCTGGGTAGAGCCCCAGCACCCCGGCATGGCCACACAGAGCCCCCCAGCACCCCAACACGGCTGGGCAGAGCCCCAGCACCCCGGCACAGCCACGCAGAGCTCCCCAGCACCCCGGCATGGCCACGCAGAGCCCCCCAGCACCCCAACACGGCTGGGCAGAGCCCCAGCACCCTGGCACGGCCACGCAGAGCCCTGCTCCGCTGCAGAGCCCTGACCTGGAGCCACCGGTGGGGACCAGGGAGAGCTGGAGGCGCCGGCAAGGAAAATCTCCCGCAGGCAGGGCTTATTGAAATGAATTTAATATCTCATGTTGCAGCAAAATTAAAAATATACAAAAAGTTTGTGGTATACAAAAAAGTCTCGGTCAGACCCCGGTCTCCCGCTCACCCCCCTGCCCGCGCCGAGGGTCCCAGAGAAGAAGGTGGCACACAGAGTATTTACAGTACGTGACAGCCGGGCTCCCGGTCCCGAGCACCGTGGGGACGTGGCTGGGACGCAGCCCCCAGCTGCCCCCTCCGGGGAGAAAACAGCCCCGGCCAAGAGCAGCAGAGCTCAGCCCCGGTCCGAACCACATCCCCCCCCCATTCCCTGAACCCGGGGCGGCCCCGCTGCCTGCCCCATCCTGCCCTCCCCCCCCCGGGACCAGGACCCCCTTCCCTAGAGGGAGCTGGAGCAGCCCCGGAGCTGCCCCTGCCCCACAGCACCCAGCTCAGCCCCGGGCCGAGCCCCCTCGGTGCAGCCCCAGCGGGTGCTGATGGCCTGGCACCGCCACCGCCACCGGCCCCCCCTCGGCGCTGGCTGTTCAGCCCCGTTGGCTCGGGACTGGGCCAGGCATGGGGACTGCAAGCACGGTGCAGGTGGAGCTGCGTGCGGGGAGGGGGCCCAGCGCCACGTGCAGCCCCACGCCGCACCGCAGCCAGCCTCGGCTCCTGCAGCCGCTGCCCTGACCCCGACACGGGAGCAGCCCGGGGCTGAGGGTACCGTGGCTTGAGTGCATAGAAAAGTGTCCCTCCGACCCGCGACCCCCGGGGAAAGAGCACAGGGTGGAGGGGGCACAGATCACCCCAGGCTGCGTGGCTCCGAACCCTGGGGGCACGGGCAGAGGGTGCAGGAACCGGCACCGGCACGGCACCGCGCGGCGGCTCCCAGGGCCGCGCGGGGCTCCTGGATGCCCCCGCACCCCAAAACCCCCCCGGGTCCCATCTTCCCGTCGTGCTTCCCTGAGGATAACAGAAGCCTCCTCCGCTGAGAGCCCGGCTGGACGGGGCTGCCCCCAGAGCTCGGCTGGATGGGGGATTTTGTTGCCCGTTACTGGTGGGAGAGGAGGAGTGCGGGTCCCGGGGGGGCCAGCCCGCTGCCCAGACCCCGCGATGCTCTATGCCCTCCTCCTCCGAAAGGATTTCCGAGGCTTGCAGTTAGCACCAGTTAGCACCAGTGACCCCAGCCCGGCCCATCCCAGCTCGCAGTCATCCGGGGCCTTCGAGCTACGGAGAAATGGGAAAAAAAAAAGCAAGGGGGCACCAGCGGCACCGCGCACCCCGCTGCGCCTTGGGGACCCCGCTGCGCCTTGGGGACCCCGCAGCAGCCCGGCCCGCAGGGGCACAGCGGGGCTGGGGCAGGGCTGCCAGCCCGGGGCACAGCTCAGCACCGCGGGGCCGGCACAGCTCGGGGACTGGGGGGGCACCAGGGCCAGAGGAAGGCACGGGGGGGCTGTGGGTGCGTGCCGGGGGGCTCTGCACGTGCTGCGAGCGGTGCGCGGCCCGGGGAGGCCGGCAGCTCTGCCCCGCGGACCCAGGTGCAAACACAGAGGACGGACACACGGACACGGGAGGGGTACGGGGGGGTACATTCAGCACAGCCCTTCGGGCAGGGGCCCCGCGGGAGCAGGGCACACATTCAGACCGGGGGCAGCCCCGCTCCTCTGCGGGGACTGGGGGGCGCCGGGGGCAGGATCCTGGCTCGGGTTCACACCTCTGAGCTGGGGGGGCTGATGCTGATGGGGGCGTGGATGGAAATGCTCCCAGCTGGGAAAGGGGGGGAGAGAACGACTGGGGGTGAATCCGGCCTTGGGGAGCCCCCGGGAGCGATGCCACCACCCTGCAGTGCCCCCCCCACCCCCCCCGGTGCCAGGCAGGCCCTGCCCCACCAGCGTCAGCGGAGGTAGAAAATGTCACACAAATGTCACCTACCAGGTGAAAACAAACACGATGCGATGAAGCGGTTCCCAGGAGGGCGGGAGGGGATGGTGGGGTGCAGCCACCCCCCCACACCGCCCGGCCGGCATCGGGGGCCTGGCTCAGGGCTGGGGGCTGCGTCCACACGGAGCGGGGGCCCCCTGGGGCGCAGGCACAGCCAGAACCCACACCGGGGGGAACCGAGGGCTGAGATGAAGGGAGACCCCGGGACCTGGGGGGCTTGGGGAAGCAGGGGACATGGGGGGGTGGCCAGACCCCAGCTGTCCCCTGCTCACTCCCCACCGCCACCTGCTCCCCGGGGGTGACAGGAGCCCCCCACACCCCAGCACAGCCCCTCTCCAGCATCCCCACGGCCCAGTCCCACCACCCGTGTCCCCTGCATATCCCCTGCGCCATGCCCCACCGTGCCCAAAGCCCCTCACCGGAGCGGGGCACCCACCACCCCCGAGCCCCGGGGCGCCCCACGGTCCCCACCCTGCGCCGCCGACCTGGCCAGCCCTGCCGGGAGCCGGGCGCTGCGGGGCTCAGGCACGGGTGAGGTATTTTGGCAAGGAGGAGCCCCCGGCGCAGAGCCGGGTGGGACGAGGAGCGGGGTCACAGGAGGGCAGCGTTGGGGGGGGGGGGGATAGCACCAAGGGACCTCACCGGCCCCTGCCCGCGGGGCGCTCGGCGCGGTCACCCCTCGGCGCCGGTGAACCGAAAAGAAAGGCAAAACGCTGCGAAGAGATGGGACAGCCCGGCCGGGGTGGTGGTGGGGGGGGGGTGCCACGGCAGCCCCGCGCCCGCCCTACACGGTGGTCTCGTACTCCAGGAGCTCCTGGGCAGCGCCGGCGGTGCGGTACTGCAGGCGCGGGGTGGTCGGGGAGGCGTACTCCAGCGCCAGGATGGTCTTCCGCAGGCGCCGGTCGATGAAGTGGGCGTCCCAGGCCGGGTACTTCTTCCTGGGCAGGTCTATGCGGATGACGGGGCCCTCTGTCCGCGGGGCGCGGGCGGCCGGCGGCGGCGGGGCGCAGGGCCGCACCTGAAAGACGGGCACGCAGCTGTCCCGGTCCCCCGGCGCCCCTTCCCGCTCCCCCCCTGTAGTCCGCGGCAGCGAGCGCGGGGGGCTGGTGACGGCGTCCGCGGGGGACCCCGGCACCGGTGCTGGCTGCTGCCGGAAAATGCAGCCCCCGGCGTGGGGGCCGAACATGGGGCCGTTGGGGTGCAAGAGGCAGTAGTAGATGAACATGAAGAAGATGCCGAGGGCGAAGCTGGAGCTGACCACGCAGACGAGGATTAAGGCGTCGAAGTCGGACGTGGTCTCGCGGTCGTAGTAGAGGAACCAGAGGACGGTGAGGGCGGCGTTCTCGGACAGCGTGATGACGTAGTAGATGCACATGCGGTAGCGGCTCCGTCCCTCCTTGACGTTGAACCAGCAGAAGATGTAGATGATGCCCACCACCATGTTGTAGATGATCTCCTCCCACTTGGACATGCAGAAGTCCGTCTCGCCCTGGATGATCCAGAAGGTCATGATGCACCAGTGGGTGACGATGAAGATGCCGAAGTAGAGCTGGAACACGGAGGCGAAGAGGGCGAAGGCGATGGCGCGGGCGGCGATGGTGAAGAGGTGCCACAGGATCTGCACGATGGCCCCCTTGTAGGACATGGGCAGCTTGTCCTCCCGCGAGTCCCGCAGCACCTTCTGGTAGGAGGCGATCATCCACGCCAGGGAGACGAGCGAGGCCGAGGCCGAGAGCCCTGCGGGCACAGAGCGCGGAGGGGGCGGTGAAAAGCGGGGTCGAGGGCGGCAGGGGGACACGGGGCTGGGGCCATTCCTGGCCAGCAGCATCCCGGGCCCCTCCAGCCCCCCTCCCCAGCCGTGGGGGCCGTGCCGGGGGGGGCTGTCCCTACCTTGCAGCGGCTCGATGCTGTTCTGCTGCACCATGATGCTGAGCTGCAGCACGAGCTGGGGCGCGCTCTTCAGGAAGGTCTCCAGCAGGCGCAGCATGCTGATGTCCGCGCTCTCAAACATCATCCGCCAGTAGAAGTGGCGGCGGCGGTGCTCGGCCTGCCACCGGCTCTGCAGCCCCAGGTACAGCGTGCGGAGGTACCTGCGCGAGGGGGGGGCAGGGGCATGAGAACGGCCCCTGCCGCGTTCTGTGCCAGGCGTGCCCCGGGGCTGCCGCCACCGTGCTCCTACACGACATTTCCCCTCCCATCCGAGGCCGTGGAAATCCTCCTGCCACAGAGGCGCGGGGCAGCGGGGTGCTGTGCGCGTCCCCGTGCTGCCCCAGGAGGCAGCGGCTCCACGTGGGGCCCTGAGATGCCAGGGAAGGGCAGCTCGTGCCAAGCCAGCCCAGCGCCCGCTCCCCTGCGCCCTCTCTCCCCACGCAGGGTCTGGTTCCTGCCCCCAGATGGGGACCTCAGCCCGTGGCCCCACTCCTCATCCCCCAGAGCGTTTCAGGTGCCGCGGTCCCAGCCCCCCGGCTGGGTCTCAAAGGGGATATTTTCGCCCCGGCTGGCGCGCAGCCCCCCCCCGCCTCCCCCTGCCCCAGGCAGGCAGCGGCAGAGGAAGGAGGGAGCAGGAGGGACCAGCTGGTCGTGCGGGGTGCCCGCGGGGAGCCCCCGTCCGCCTGTGCCGGTGCTGCCTCGGCTCTTGGCAGGGCCGCGGGCACGGGCACGCACCGGCCCCGGCCATCTGGTCAGCAGCCGGGGGTCAGCGGAGCTGCGCGTGGCACCGACGCACGCACCGGCTGAGTCACCGGGGACCCCTTCCCGCGGCACTGGGCCAGCTCCAGCAGCCACAGGGCGCAGGGAAACGCTCCTTGCCCTAAGGAGGGGACACGGGGCCGGGCGTGCGGGGTGTCCCCAAGCAGCCGTGCCCGGGCAGAGCCACCTCCGCCGGCTGCTCCGCACCGACCGCGCACAGGTTTGGGGGGAGAGGAGGGAGACGGATGGCTACGAAAGCAGAAAGATTAAGCAAAAGGAAGTCAGACCGTAAAGCTTCCTCCCAACCTAGTAAAACTGTCACGCAAACTGATGGCCTTTATATCAGATCCATAAAACGCTGTCAGCCGACTCCATTAGCCCGTGAGTGCCGGGAGAAGCCCTGATCCCAGCACTTTCGGCTCATCCATCAGCAGGGAGGAGGCAGGAGCCGGCCCTGCTCCCGCTGCGGGGACATCCCGGGGCCTCCCACACCCGTGGCCACGGCCGAGCTCCTGAGCCTCTCCTTCGGCCAGGGCCGGGGGTCGCACAACCCGGAGACGTGGTGGGGGCCATCAGCTGGCACCACCGCGGCCCCCCAGCCGCCCCGCTGCCGCCGCCATCTGCTCCTGCCCCAGGCAGCCCCGCTCACAGCCACAGCGGCAGGAGGGTAGGGCAGCACCCGGCAGCACCCAGCGGCCCCACGGGGCTCCTGGTGCCGTTCGGCAGGGAGGGGGCACCGGGCATCCGCAGGGCATCGGCTCCAGCACCCTGCGGGGCTGCCCCCTGCGTCCTCCCACCCGGCTCACGCGAAGCCGGGGCGGCCCGAGGGCCCCGGTGAGGCCGGGGCTCAGCCGGGCTGATTTCAGGCTTCCCATCTGGCTTCCCCCTCTCTGCAGCCCAGCTCCGTATGGCTCCTTCTGCAGCCTCCTCTCTCTGGAGGAGAGCCCAGCGCCGGGCAGCAGCGGCCGCATCCTGCTGGGCTGTGCCGTGAGTCGGCGCTGGAGGGGGCTCGGGCGGCCAAGCGGGGCTGCGGGGACAGAGGGAGGCCGGGGGGAAGGAAGCGGGGCTCCACCAGCAGCTCGGGGACACGACCGGCGTCGCCAGCAGCACCGCGTGCCCCGGCAGCCTGCGGTCCCACCAAAACCCTCTCTGCTCAGCGTGCAGGGGACAGCAGAGCCGTGTCCCGGCGTGGTGAGGCTGGGAAAGCACAGACCCACGCCGGGGGAGCACCCTGGCGAGGACCAAAGCCACTTTCCCACACAGTGTCCCCAGCAAGGCCGGTGGAGCCCCTGGCAGCCCGGCACCACCTGCCCCATCCATCCCCCCCTGAGAGTCTCGCAAAGACCTTCCGAGCACTGGCAGCCACACAAAGCCACTCCTGTCAGCAAACGACGTGATTTTAGTACTTCCAGCCCGGTTTCACCACGTGCCAACCGCTGCCAGGTGCTGGCCCACGACCCCGCAGGCTCCTGGTCCCCGCTTTGTTTCTTTGCCTTAACGTAAAAGCGGGGCTGGAACGCGCAGCCCGGGAGGAACAGCCAAATTTAGAGCTTTCTGTAGCGCGTGGCTCGGCAAGGAGAGGCTGTGGCCACCCGGCACCTTCCCCAGCCCCAAAGCTCGGGGTGCAGCAGGGCGTTGCAGCCGGTCCCGGGGCACACTCAACCTCCCTGCCCCAGCACCGGGCTCGGCGGTGAAGCCCCGCAGCCCCGGCAGAGCCGGGACACCGAGGCAGGAGCCCGGCCGACCCGCACACCAGCGACCTGCCCTCTCCCTGTAATCAGTCACCGACCGGGCTCATCATCGCCACGACCCCGCTGCCTGCAGCACACAACGGCCCCACACGCACAGACCCTACAGCAGCTCCGTCCCCGTGGTGCCCCGGCAGCTGCCGTGTGCATCCATCGCCATCACGAAGGCAGCAGCAGGACGGGGAGCCACGAGCGTGCATGTCTCCTGCGTGCGCGGTCCCCGGCTCCTCGGCGCTCAACAAGTGACCCTCGGCCTCCCCCGCTTTTGGCGGGGCTCAATTATTCTCCCATCTTGCTGTCAGCTCCGTAGATCTCATTAAAATGAGATTTCGTCTCCCATCAAGTTGCCAGAATGAAATGTTGGTTCTTATTTGTTATGCGCTTGATCGCACGGTTTGTGTTTCAGCCCCGGAAAATATCCCCGCGTGCACTGACGGAGCACCGCCAGGTTTTTATGAACTGAGCGCAGCAGCAGCTGCATGAGAAATACAGAATCAATTACTTTACAAAAAAAAATCATTTAATTTTCAAAAAACTGATGATGAGGCAGAAACCAACGCAGAGAGCTCGTAGGGCTAATTACTGCCTCCTTTGTATTAAAAAGCCCAATCTAACAAAAATCTCCACCGAGGGCTGGGGCGGGAGCGGGGCAGCAGCACCGTTTGCTCGCCCCCAGCCCCGCAGCACAACGCGGGTCCTGGCGGCACAGCTCCAGCCATCGGTCACCCCCGCGCTCCTCGTCACCGACCCGGTGCCCAGCGCTCAGGATCACCCCTGGCAAATATCTGCAGCCGCTCTGCTGGGCAGCGCTGCCCCGACGCCGTCCCTGCGGCTGCCTCCGGACCTCAAACGCTGGGAGAAAAGAGGTGCGAGGAGAAAAGCCAGGCCCTGGCACAACCAGTGCCACCAGTCGTCGACCTTGGGTGAAGGAGCCGGAGGGAGCCCGCAGTCCAAGAGCAAGTGATACAGAGTGCAATTTTCCTGAAAGGTAATTAGGGATGTCATCCCTTAATCCTGTGTGTAAACAAGGAGAGGATTGCTCTCCCGCTGCAGCCATCCTAATGCATCGCACATCCCGCAAACTCGGGTCGGGGAGAGCCCCGTGTGCCACAGACGTCACGCCAACACATGGACGAGGGCCCCCACGTCCCTCCTTCCCCGCACATCCCCGGCTGCCAACCCGCGGGGCGATGCAGGGACCAGCCCCTCGCCCGCTCCCGGTGTTGTCACCACGAGGGAGACCAGGTCCCGGCGGACCTCCCTTCCCGGCGGTGTTTCTGCACGTGGCGAAAAAGCTGCTGACCTTCTGTGAACAGAGCGGGGAAGAGTTCCTGAGCTGCCAAACCCCAGCAGGCGCGCGGGGGGGCTCCGTCCCGCGGGGCTGGCACCAGCAGCCCCCTGCCCCCGGCCAGCACCCGTGGGGAGCATCCTGCTGCCCCGCGCTGGGGCTGCCGGCCGCGAGCACGTTCCTGCCACCGCCACGTCTCCAGAGGGCACCCACGGCAGCACATTTCCATGTGCATTGTGAAGGTGCCGATTGCAGCTACCTTCCGCGGATTCTCGATTCTCGCAGCAGCTTTCATTTGGGACGGTCTCGAGGTCGGTGCTTGCGGCTAGCACGCCTTCGCACCCGGGAAGCTGCTGCAATTGTGTGAGCTCGGGGTCCCGGCCGGAGCGCAGCTGGGGCCGGCGCTGCGCAACGATCGATCCTGTAGGGTGAGAGCTGCCGAGGGAATCCAGGCTGCCCAGGCCAGGGCCGCGCAGATAAATCAGGGAAGGGGGAGGTGTTTGGCAAGGGGCACAGCAGGGCCCCGGCGCCCTGGCCAGGGAAAAGCCTTCCCTGCACATGCAGTATTTATTCGGTTATAATTCAGCACTCCTTAAACCGTCACATCCACCTGCACCGGATCCAACCCCACTAATGGGTTTAGCAAACTGCATTTAACTGGTCACCCGAGCAAATCCCAAATCCCGAGATTAGGAAGAGCCTCAGCTGCAGCCTGCGCCCAGCATGTCCTGGAGGGTCGGTGCCGAGTTCCCGCTTTAATTGGCTTAAGAGCCTCCGCGGCGCAGCAGACAGGAGACGCGGCCGACACAAGCGGGAGCAAAACCCCGACCGCAGCACGGCCCCGGCTCAGGCCAGGCCCCGGCAATCACCCGCGGGGCCCTGGGGCTGCTGCTGGGGGCTCTGCAGCCAGGGGCCCTGGGAGCCCCGTCCTCCCCCTCCCCAGCTCTCCCAGCACACAAAGGCCGGGCTCGAACCCATCCTGGGGCTCGCACCCATCCTGCCCCTACCGAGAGCTGCCGTGGGGCAGAACAAAGCGGGGAGGGGCAGGCGGTGGCTGTGCCAGGGGAGGGAAGGGGCAGGAGCCTCCCTGGCACAGGGCACGGTGCGCCGTGAAACAAAGTTAGTGCTCCCTGGAGCATCCCAAGCAAAGCAGCAGAAAAGCGCGTGCAGACAACAACAAGGACTAGAGCTGCCTCCGTACTACGGTAGCTCGCGAGGGGAAGCAGCACCAAAGCAGGCCCGGGGAGCGCGGCTTGCTCAGGGCATTGTTTCAGGAATTTGCCATTGTCTCCGCTCCCTCCCAGCCTCCCCAGGAGCCAGCTCCATTACGGCGCCGAGGAGGGAGCGGCACCGCTCCATCGCGCAGGGGAGGAAGGTGCTCAGAGGGAAATGATCCTGCCAACAGGCCCCCAGCCGGGGCTGCTGGAGGCTCTGCGGAGCTGCAGCCAAAGGGGCTCGAGCTGCTCAGGACCGGCCCGCCGCTCGCCCTCCCTGCCCAGCCTCAGGCCCGGGAAGGGGCAGGCAGCAGCGAGGCAGCCCCCGGGGAGGCACAAACACCCCCCCTACACCCCCAGCCGGCTGCAAGCAGGAGCCTGGGGACGCGCCTGGAGGAGGCTCTGAGCCAGGGGTGCTCAGGGCTGCCAGGAGCACCCCAAACCCCCAGGATAAGGCCACGGGGGCCAGCGGGCCTGTGCCACCAGCGGGGCTGCGGGCTCCCGGTGCCAGCTCCTGCCCACGGCCACCCACACCCGCAGCCCGGCTCTGTCAGGGGCTCACTACCCCCTGCTCCTCCTGCTGTGGCTCCAGAGGGATTGATCCCATGCCCATCCCAGCTGCCCAGGCCCCTGCTTCACCTTTCCACCCCCACCTACATCCCCCCATGTCCCTGCTGCACGCTGCCCCTCCCTCCAGCCCCCCCCCCATCCTGGTGACCCCCCCGTACCTCCAGACTTGCCCCAGCTGCAGCAGGTGGATGCAGCCCCCCAGCCCCATCCCATCCCAACCTATCCCATCCCATCCCACCCCAGTGACTCCCCCATCCCATAACAATGACCCCTATACCTCCAGATCTTCCCCAGCTGCAGCAGGTGGATGCAGCCCTGCAGCCCTATTCTATCTGATCCCATCCCATCCCATCCCATCCCATCCCATCCCACCGACCCCCCATCCTGATGACCCCTGTACCTCCAGACCTGCCCCAGCTGCAGCAGGTGGATGCAGCCCTGCAGCCCCATTCTGTCCCATCTCATCTCATCCCACCCCACCCCAGTGACCCCCCCACCCCACCCAGCGACCCCCCACCCCAACCCCCCCCGTACCTCCAGACCTGCCCCAGCTGCAGCAGGTGGATGCAGCCCTGCAGCCCCATCCCACCCCATCCCAGTGCCCACCCCACCCCCCAGTGACACACCCACCCCAACCCCCCCGTACCTCCAGACCTGCCCCAGCTGCAGCAGGTGGATGCAGCCCTGCAGCCCCCTCCCACCCCATCCCAGTGCCCACCCCACCCCCCAGTGACACACCCACCCCAACCCCCCCGTACCTCCAGACCTGCCCCAGCTGCAGCAGGTGGATGCAACCCCCCAGCCCCATCCCACCCCACCCAGCGACCCCCCACCCCAACCCCCCCCGTACCTCCAGACCTGCCCCAGCTGCAGCAGGTGGATGCAGCCCTGCAGCCCCATCCCACCCCACCCCAGTGCCCCCCCACCCAACCCCCCCGTACCTCCAGACCTGCCCCAGCTGCAGCAGGTGGATGCAGCCCTGCAGCAGCCAGACGCAGAGGCGGCAGCAGCCGCGGGGGCCGCGGGCGCTGTCCTTGGTGCTGCCGGCGCTGCCCTTGGTGCCGGCGGCGAAGTCGTAGACGAACCACCTGAAGCTGAGCAGCTGCACCACGAGCGAGGGCAGCAGCACGAAGAGCAGCGTCAGCCCGAACCACCACCGCTGCCCCCGCACGTAGTAGTGGGCCGCCAGCCACAGGTCCGAGGCGCCGTCCGCGAAGCAGACGAGCAGCGCGCCCAGCACCCAGCAGCCGTCCCGCAGCCGGTACCGCCGGGACGGGGGGGACGCGACACCCCCCGCCCGCCTCCCGCCCCCCCCCCCCACCACCACCACCGCCCCCCCGCCGCCGCCGCCGCCGCCGCCCCCGGGGCTCTCCAGGCTCACGGCCGGGCCGCCGCCGCCGTCCGACTTCGCGGCCATGTTGCGGGGAGAGGAGGAGAAAGGAGGCAGCGGGGGAGACTTCCGGGGGGAGGACGGCACCGACGAGCCCGCCCCGGCAGCGCCCGCCCCCGCCGGCCTCGCCCCGCGCCCGCCGCACCGGGAACGGCACCGGGAACCGGCACCGGCACCGCCCCCCCCCCCCCCCTACCCCGGGAAACTCCCTCCGCCTCCCCTCCAGCGGCACGGCACGGTACCGGCGGGGCCTCCCCCCGCTCGCCCCCCACCCCGGGATGGGCACCCGGTACCCCCGGTCCGGTGCCGGTTCCCCGCCCGCCGGGGCCGCCCGGTCCCCGCCGAGCCCCCGCGGCGGCCGGGGGGGGCTGCGCGGTGCCAGCGGGAGCGGCCCCGGGCCCGGCCCAGCCCCCGGGGCCGGCCCCACGGAACGGGGAGGGTCGGGGGGGGGGCTGGGAACACGGAGGTGCGGTGCCTCTGCTGCCCCAGCGCGGGGACCTGGGGACATGGGGACACCAAAGGACATGGGGACACCCCAGGGACATGGGGACACCAAGGGACATGGGGACAGCCCAGGGACATGGGGACATGGGGACACCAAGGGACGTGGGGACATGGGGACACCCAAGGACATGGGGACACCCCAGGGACACGGGGACATCACAGGGACATGGGGACAGCCCAGGGACATGGGGACATGGGGACACCAAGGGACGTGGGGACATGGGGACACCCAAGGACATGGGGACACCCCAGGGACACGGGGACATCACAGGGACATGGGGACAGCCCAGGGACATGGGGACATGGGGACACCAAGGGACGTGGGGACATGGGGACACCCAAGGACATGGGGACACCCCAGGGACATGGGGACACCAAGGGACATGGGGACAGCCCAGGGACATGGGGACATGGGGACACCAAGGGACGTGGGGACATGGGGACACCCAAGGACATGGGGACACCCCAGGGACATGGGGACATCACAGGGACATGGGGACATGGGGACATCACGGGGACACCAAGGGACACGGGGACACCACGAGGACACAGGGACATGGGGACACCACGAGGACACAGCCGCCAGGCTCCTGCCCAAGGCCACCAGGCCCCTACCAGGGCAGCCCGAGGGAGGGAAGGGGGGAGCCGCTGGGGCTGTTCCCCCCCCCCGCAGCCAGGACCTGCCGGCCTGAACCCGAGCCCTGCTTCGGAAGGAGGGACCCAGCTCTGGGAAATCCCACGAGGAGCCCCACGGAGGTGAAGCGCCGAGGCCTCCGGGCAGGCCGTGGGCACCGACCGGGCTTTGTGTGCCAGCTGCGCCCTGGTCCTGCCCCGCTCCTCGGCCCCGCTCCATTCGCTGCCCACCACCGCTCGGTGCCAGCGGCGCCGGGGGACCCGGGAGGGAGGGAAAGGGCAAAAAGCTCCTTTGCAGGGTGTCTCCAGGGAGGGTGAGCGCATGAGGGCAGCTGCCTCGTTACGGCAGCCCCAGCCCGGAGGACGGACCCTCGCTTGCTGCGTGCAGCCCCCGAGGCTCGCCCCGGCGCGGCTGCGGGCGGAGGAACCGAACGCGTGGACGGAGCCTGGCCCACGGCTGGCACGCCGCAGCACGCAGAGAGGGGGAGCCTGTTTTATCCCAGAAAACGTGGCCAGCTTCCCAAGCCCGCCTTGCACAGCGGTGAGGGGATCAGCCCGAAGCTGGGGAGAGTCTGGGTGCTGGCGCGTGAAGCGAGGGAGCGGGCTGGGGGAGGAAGGCGTTCGTCAGCCCAAGGGAGCAGAGTCAGGCCCTCTGCGAGGCTCCCAGTGCTGCATGTATTAGCATGGGTAATGTGACTTAAACGCCTAACCTTCAGATGCTCCTGACAGATCCCCTCTGCAAACGCCTGCCTGGGGGAGGGGATGCTCCCAGCATCCTGGAGCCAGAAGAAAGGAGCCTGGTGGGGCCACTCAGCGCCAGGGCTCCTCCGGAGCCTGCTGGCCAGGACCTGCTGCAACTCGCTGTGATGAGGGGGATCTGAGCGCTGCTGGGCACCCCCAGCCCTGAGGGGCCTGTCCTGGCCGGGCAACAGGGCAGAGCCAGTGCCACAACCCAAGGGTGATGGTGGGCACAGCCCCAGGGCAAGGGGATGGGGAAACCAGGGGGAAAAGGAGCCGCCTTCCTCCTCAGATCCCGAAACGCCCCCTCCGAAAGTGGAGTTGAATGTCCAAAGTCTGAAAACGCGGTGACTGTGGTTTGATGTCTGATTTATCTTAACAACAGACCCTGGCAGTCACAGGGAAAAATGAGAAAAAAAAACTATAAACATCCCCGAAGCCTTCCCATGCAGCTGTCAGCAGGCAGGCAGGGAGGGTTTCTAGCTGCATAAATAAAAGTGCTGCAAGGAAAAAAAAAAGGAACATGCTGAAACCCAAACCTTCTCTTTGCACAGCAAAACACAGAGTGATGCAAACCAGCCCGTGGCAGCGGGCGGGTGGCCGCTCGCTCCGGCTGCACAGTTTCCCAGGAGGGCACATAAACATGCAATCAATCCAAATGGGCCTCCGGTCTCCGGGCTGAGTCCAGCTTCCAAGCAAGCGGCTTGCCCGTGGCGCCGGATCCAGGAGGAGGAAGGCCGTGATGATTTGTGGCTGGCTCAGAGCCTGGCTCAGGAGAGGCCTGCAGAGCGCGGCACCAGCAGCCGCTGCTGCCCTGGGATCGTTCTCCAGGTGCCCAGGGCTTTGCCATGCCTCCTGCCGCAGCAGGCTCAGCCGCAGCTCCCCACACGCCTGTGCTGAGCTGTGCCCCCCGCATCCGAACAGCCCTGGTGAAACCATGCCTGCATTTCGGTGTGTGCTGGCAACCAGCACAGCCTGCCCCAGAGATGGTCACTGAGCACCTCCCACTGCTGCCAGGACATGACAGAGCATCCCCATCCCATCCCAATCTCACCCCATCCTTATCCCATCCCATCCCATCCCATCCCATCCCATCCCCATCCCCATCCCATCCCCATCCCATCCCATCCCATCCCAATCTCACCCCATCCCATCCCATCCCATCCCATCCCCATCCCCATCCCATCCCCATAGGGCTTCTGCTACCCACGGAGCTTTTTGTCACTGCTCTGAGAAGTGTGTGTCCCCAGGAGGTAAATCCGTCTCCAGCTCTAGTCATGCTCCCAGCACACATGAAAATCAGGCGCGCTGCCTTCTGATCCCATCAAAGCACTAAGGATCAAATGCTGCCTCCGTGCCAGGCAGAAAGCTGGAGCCAGTTGCTCTGCGGTGGATGCTGCGGTGTGAGGCTGCAGGGGCAGGGCAGGTCCTTGCCCCATGCCCCACGCGTGCCGTGTCCCTCTGCAGCTGACCCAGCGCCCACATCGCACGGGGACTCCGCAGGAGCAAACGCTGAGGCTGTGGATGGGGAGCAGCTGCCTCCCAATCCAGCCCTGAAATCTCCAGCCGGCAGCCCCCACCAAAGGGAGTGTTTTTCAGTTTTGGCATTTAGCCCCAATCCTGCTGGTTCTTTTGGTTGGTGTCAGGAAAAAATCCAAACCGAGCCTGAATCACTCCCATCCCGGCCAGGATGCTGTGCATAAGTGCTCATTTCCATCACTTCACTGGGAGCCTTCTTATTTTAGCACATGCTGCCGCAGACTGAGATCTCTCCAGTTAACTGTAACAAATGACCTTATGCGATTAGGGCCAGTAATCTTCCAATCTGGTTAATCTTCCTCCGGGGATTATTTGCACGCAAAGTGCGGTGACCACCGGCCAGCCACCACCTTGCGCCCCTGTCCCCATGCCCTGTGGCCACCCCCCTTGCCCCGGCGGTGCCCTGCAGTGCTGGGTGCCACCGCACCCCCCTCGGGTTATCCCTCAGAGCACGTTTCCACCTCGCAGCCCACCAGGGCCGTGAGCCTGGTGCTCCGCTCAGCCGTTAGCAGTGTTTCCATGCGCCCAGCTCCGCAGCTCTCCAGGCTCCGCAGTGGCACCTCCCAGCACAAAGGACACCGCTGGCTGCAGATCTGCTGCTCTGGGCTCCGTGCAGGACCACCGAGTCACAGAATCATCGAATACCCCGGGTTGGAAGGGACCCACCAGGAGCCCCACTCCTGGCTCCGCACAGGACCACCCAAAACCAGACCCCGTGTCTGAGAACGCCGTCCAAACGCTCCTTGAACTCCCAACAGCTCGGCGCTGTGACCTGGGGAGCCTCTTCCGTGCCCTCCCCTGCCGCAGCTCCGTGCCGTTCCCTCGGGTCCTGCCACTCCCTAACAGCTTTATGTCCTTGTCCCGCGGTGCGCGCGGTGCTCGAGGCGAGGCCGAGCAGAGCAGGACCCCTTCCCTCGGCCGGCAGCCGTGCCGTGCCTGAGGCACCCAGGGCAGGGCCGGCCCTCCTGGCTGCCGGGGTCTGCTCGCTGCCCGACGGAGCCCCTCGCCACAGCAGCAGCGGGGACCTCGGAAGGGTGGGAAGGAGGCGGTGGAAGCCCTTGGCCCGGAGATGCTTGGCCTGGAGATCCCCGGCCTGGAGACCCCCGGCCTGGAGACCCCCGGCCTGCAGGTCCCTGGCCCAGAGGTCCTTGGCCCGGAGGCCCTTGCCCCCCCGCGGCCCGCAGGCCCTTCCCCTAGCGGGGCGCCGAGCTCCGGGCTCCGCTCCCGGCCCGGTCCCGCTGCGGCCGCGCGGGGGCGCGCTGCGGCCCGGCCCCTCCGGGCGCGGAACTCGGGAACGCGGCCGCGGCCTCCGCCGGGCGGGGAGCGGGGACGGAGCGGGCCGGGGCCGGCGGGCATGGCGAGGGACCCGGCCTTCGTGCTGCGCTACCTGGCCGAGGTGGAGGAGCTGGCCGAGGACGTGCTGGCGGCGCGGCAGCAGGTACGGCCCGGCACGGCCCGGCCCGGTACCGCCCGGTGAGGCCTGGCCCGGCCCGGCCCGGCTGAGGCCGCCTCTCTCCCTCCGCAGATCGTGGACCTGGACGTGAAACGCAACCGAAACCGCGAGGCCCTGCGGGCGCTGCACAAGGACCCGGAGCCCGACGGTGAGGCCGGGCCCCGAGCCCTGCCCGGTGCCGGCGGCGAGCACCGGGAGCCCGGTTCTCTGCTGAGCCCCTTCTTGTCTCTCTCCCCCCCCCCCCCGCAGGAAAAGCCATGGTGTGCTTCGGGAACATGTTCGTCGAGCTCCCGAAGTCCCGCACCAAGGAGATGATGCAGAAGGGTACGGAGGCCCCGATAAGGTTGGAGACGGGCAGAGCGATGCTTCCGTGCGGCGCTGGGTTCTGGAGGAGCCCCGAAACGCTTACCGAGGCTGGCTGCTGCCATCGCCCCGCTGCCCTGGGCACGGTCCCAGGGCGCGTTTTGGCTCGAGGCTGCCGGAGGCTCGGTGCCTGCGGGCATCAGGGGCTGAGGTGGGACCTGGAGGTTCAGGAACGCGGCTCAAGAAGGGCCCCTCCTGCCCCCAGGTCTGCGCTTCAGCACCGAGCGTCCCGCAGGTTGTGTGTTGTTTCTGTGCGAACCCCTGAGCCCCCAGTCCTCCTTATCCCTGTCCCTCTTTTCTCAGATCAGGAACATCTGGATGAGGAGATAAACAAGCTGCGGAAAGAGCTGCGTGTCAAGGTCAACCGTCTCTTTGAGGCTCAAGGTAAACGCTCCTGTTCTTGAACCCTACAGTGAGCGCCTGAGAGCAGATGTCAGGAGGAGGTTCCAGAAACTCGAGGTCTGGAGGCTCCTGGGGCCTCTTTTCCTGTCACTTTGCAACTCCTTCCCTGTTCCAGCAATACTGTGCTGCTTTTGCTAGGAAGCTGTTACCCAGCAGCGTGCTGAATGTACTCCCAAAGCACATGGGGGAACCCTGTATCAGCTTCCAGTGCTGCCCCTGCCCTCCCCAGAATTCCTGGAACAGTTTAATGGGGACTACTTAATTTATTTTATAGCAAAACCTTGATTTCCTGCACGTTCTCACAGGTAAAGCTGAGCTGAAGGGATTTAACCTGAACCCCATGACCCCTGAGGAAATGAAACTCATCAATCGCATACTGGAAGGTTGAGGCAGTGGTGCCATCGCTGGGGCTGTCTGCAAACACCACTCGACGTGCTGTGTTCAGGCTGTCACTCGTGGCACTCGCACTCCGTCAGCCATAGCCTCAAAGATTTCCAGAACGCCTGTGTTGCTGGAGCCTCTCTCAGGTGATGGACTGAGCGGACAGGGGAACATCTGGCTCCTCAGCTGCAGCTCCTCTGGCTCTAAACCTTTCCTGCTCCTTGCTGGGGACTGGGTGGCAGAGCACTGCAGAGGCAATGCTGAAACACAGGCACATTCACGGCCTCTGACAAACACCCTCTTGCAAGTGGGATTATTAAAATCAGAGCTGTGGGACATTCCTAACTGTGTGTGTGTGTTTTCAGATTTTTGTGTGAGAGCTTCTGTAGTTTGGCTTCAGAGCTAGGAACAGGAGTAGGAGGAATTGTAAATCCACAGCGTGCCCAAGGCATAGAAGAGCTGTGTGTGCCCGTGGTATTAAAACAAAGTGAAACTGTGCATCTGAAACATGTCAGGAATCTCCTTAAAGAAGTACAGGGATGGACAGAAGGCAGCATCCTTTTAGTCTCACCGGGAAGACACATTCTGCTGTCAAGTTCAGAGGCAAGAGAACACAGAAAGTGAGGCTTTCAAGAACAAGATGAAGGGGTAAAATGTATGTATGTTAATAAAACCCCGCCACTTAAGGAGGGCTGACCAGGGATATTCACTGGGCCTGTCCAGTTGACATGACCAATGATTTCTTCAAAGGCTTTAAAATTTGTCTTCTGCACTACCCTCTTTAGTCTGAACTTGCTACCCCACTACAAGTTAAGACCTTATTAAGTTTTTGAAAAATTAATCATAATTAGTAATGGACTACAGTGATTTACTTTTTTTTGGTACAGGAAACCATCTGCCCTTTCTTTTCCAAACTTCTATAAAGACTGTCTTTAATATAATTTAAGGACTTCAAACATTGCAGTTGTCCGTGTTCCACTGTAGCTCCAGCTAGCTCACCTGTTCTGCCAAACCTAACACAAAGTTGGATCTGACTCTGCCCTTGCTGTGCCTTCCTGCAGCTTTTGCACAGCCACGTCAAACTTCACACAAAACCACCCTTTTCCTGGCTCCGTGACCCACCTTCCAGCACCACAGGTTAGAGGTGTGTCCTCCAGGCAGCCCTGCATTGCCTTGTCTAGTTCCACATGCACTTCAAATTATGCAGAGTTCAAAACAAAATCCTCTGTCAGACTCATTAAAACTGAGGGATTGCTCATTTTTAAAATCTATAAAGCCAACTACTATTTATTTGATCTAAGTTTTTAAATTCTGCAGCTAACACAACATAGCCCAAGTGTTCAAGAAGCAAGGCTGTCCGCTTCAGGCTTACGCTTCAGATATATAAATTAAGAGTAACATCAGCTTATTATCTGATCTGTCTTACCAGTAGCTTTTCAGAAAGCTGCATCTCTTCTGGAAGTGAATGGCAGCACCCTGCCAAGTGCCTGTGTTGTAACTACGCTCTTACATAACCTGGGTAGTACAGCCAGGAAATGTCTCCTTCACATGTGATGGCAAGGTTATTTTTACAGTATCATGGCAACAGGTTTTATGGTCTGACATGTTTCCATAGTAGTAGCAGCAGAAGGATCAGGTGCCTGCCTTCCTTAAAAGCTTTGTTTTGCTACGCAGAATGTGCTTAGCTGCTTTCTTTTCTCACAGCCTGTATAGGTTGCAGGTGGTCAGCTGAGAAGCCAGCATCACTTGTGTCTTGTGTCGGCCATTATGAAATATTTTATTCAAGCCTGTTGCAGCCTCCCAGCTGGGGAATCGTTAGGAAGCAAGCTCAGCAGTCTTGTGCTGAGGCAGCCACGTCCAGAGAGGAATGGGAACTGCTGCTGCATGATATGAGGAAGAGAGGGAGAGACACCACGAACTTCACCTATGGTGATCTCCCATCCCAAGCTTGGTATCGGCCTTACGCTGTCTGCTGCGCAGAAAGAGTCCTGAAAAGCTGCTTCAGTTGTTGCTTCCTGTCATTATAGCAGCCTGCAATGAAAATATCAACAGGGGAGTTGCACATGACCTTACTCTTCATGCCTGTGAAGGGTAAGGTAATTGCTGTACTCGTGTTTTATTAGTTAGGAACTACAGGCAGTGTGTGATCATATGCACACTGAGCACTACAAAATAAACTTAAGATACATTAGCCTCTTGGAAGTATGACTTCAGAATCCACTTCACAACAGTAAGATATGCAGCTAGCTTTAGGGAAGTGCTTAGTAAATGGTTACCACAATGATTATAGAGCAGATTTTCAGCAAAACTGACATATGAAAAAAATCTGCAATGCCTTAAAACTTGAAAAGCAGGGCTATAAACAAAGTTGTTTCCCCTACATTCATGTGCTTGTTTTCAACAGTGCTTCTGCAGTCTGGTTGCTTACATCCGCTTTTGGAAAACGTTTGTTCCTTTTGGACCCTTAATCTCAGAGTCCACACTCCCTGTTCTCTTGTTCTCAAGTGAAAGGTGCGTGCTCTCCTCTTGTTGAGTAGGGCACCCTGCCAGTGCTGGGTGAGTACGTACCTAAATGTGTGTTCGCCATGAAGTTCCCATTCACTGGGGCACCCAGGTTTCCCTCTCTGCTGACAGGCCCGTCGTTCCATATCAGATCAAAGCCTCCAACACGCTTCTCCTTCCCTGTCAGCCTACAACATCAAATACATGAACTGAAGTACCTGAGTAATGATTATCTGTCTGTGCACGGGAATAAACTCCCTGTCAGAGACAAAGCTGAACAGCTGAAAGCAGTGGACATCTTTCTACTATTAATATCCGAGGTTAGCACAGTTGTAAAGTCAATCACAAAGTGATGCAAGACAAGCTTCTTGGAACAGATTGCTCCAGAAGCGATAGGTGTGGGAGGCACAATGCAGAAGAAACTGAAAGAGTTCTTGTGCAAGTCCCAGCTCTAACACTGACTTAATTCCCTTTGCAACCCTGGGCTGTTTTGTTTTCCCCACTGAAGTGGCAGTAGGCTTGCTTGCTTTGCTCCGTTTCTGGAAATTCGTTATTTAACAGTTACAAAGCTTAGAGCATTACAATCAGTTGCCAAGAAAAGACAGGACAGAAACAGACCACCCGTTTCAGACATTAATAAAAACCCTTAGAAGGTAATAAGCTTCTTTGCCCACCTGCCTTCCATGTCCACAATATAAGTGTGTCTTCGAGAAGATGACACTTGAGTTCATAGTCTTCCTGGCTACTGGCAACAAGGGAAGGTGAAGCATTTACCTCCAGAAGCCAGCTGAGGAGATAAGACAAGAGTAACTTAGGGGGAAACAGGCAGTTTTGCCAGTGGTTCATCTAACTGAAGCGTCCATCCGCAATAACCCTCCTGCCTGCTAGCAGGATAATAAGTGTGAAGCAATAGGAAATCTAACCCCAAATCTCTTTGCCACACACCAAGCCAAAGAACATTCTGAGCTTATTGCAAAGTTTCTGTTCCTGTTCTCAACAGTAATAAAGAAAAAATCCCTCTAGCATCCAGAAAGTCATGCAAGTTAAAACCAAACTCTAGATGAAGCAGTAAACACTGAGGGTAATTCACAGGATAAGCACTAACCCGTTTTTGGTGGAAGAATGCAAATGTGTCCTGGGAACAGTTTGCTAGCACAACAGTGTTCAAATAGCTCTCCTACGAGAGCCAAGTAAACGCAGCAAACAGCAGCAGTGGCCTCTAAGTACTGTAACATCAATGGCTTTTATTACGATTCACCACGTGGATTTGTTTCCTGATGAACTGAAGTCACTCCAGATGTTCATGTGCATGCTGCCTAAGCAGTAATTCGGTTTTAGGCTGCGAACAGAGTAGACTGTACAAATTAGAGCTACCAGGACCACAGCTGAGCTGCATTTACTTGCTCATTTGAGATAAAGCTGTCCCCAGTGGCACTACGTGAAATATTAGACTGATGCTGACAGGACGCAGGGCTGTAACAGGTATGCCAGCTACTATATGTTGTAAGAGGAAACAGTTTAAAAAAAATTAAAGACACTTCATAAGAGAACACCATCGACATAAGTCATATCTGAGGGATATTTCCTTACCTATGGTACTATTTGCATTTTATATGATTAAGGCTGAAAGAATTATCCAATTTAATTGTCATTTCTGAAGTACTACTTGCTGTTTCTATTTTTCTCAACTCATGTAATTACGAATCAGTTGCACTTTCAGGTTCCTGCTGTTGCAATACTTGGGTTGTGTATGCAGCAGATAAAAATCTGAGAATTTCAGCTGAACCTTTAGTCATATTTTTCACTTAGTGAATAAAAGCTGTATTTAAAGATATCTAAATAGAGTCAAATTATGTTTTCAGGTTTTTTGGGAGGAGGGGTTGTTTGGTTGTTTTAAACATCCTCAGCTCCCGTGAAGCCTCTTTTTTTCCCCACAATTAACAAAAGGCATCTCTTCCAGTTGGGGTCTACCTTTTAGCCAGTGTACCACAGACACAGGGGGCATGTTTTAGTGCTAGCAGCCTAATGGTGCCGGCTGGGCGTTTATCATTGCCGACGGGACGCTGCTGCTCATGTATATTGCAGCAGAAGAGATGATAGTATCCCTCCCACCTCCCGTAATTGCTGTGATACATTGATACTTTGGGGGAAACATATCACAGAAATAACCAAGTTAGCGGGTTTCCACAATGCAGTGCTAGGGAACCTACAGACAAACTCACGTGGTGCTGATGCCTTTTAATACACCCTGACACTCTGAGCAAAACCAGCTGTATTCCTTCTGTATTTCAGCTTCCTGTGCTTAAAACAATTCAAACCTCTCCATGCTTCACTTGCAGTTCCTGGACTGGCTCACTCGTAGCCAGCCTGCGAGCAGCTATCTACGCAGAAGACAGAAGCATCTCGAGGTGTCCCCACCATCACAGGGAAAGCAGCTGGCCTGCTACTATAATCCCTTCTATGTTCATTAACACCCTTACGGTTTCAGATCCCGATCGATCAAGATGTCATAGCCGTAGAGCTCAAAGCAATGCTTGTCACTGATAATCACTTTCTGAACGCTCTGGAGGCTCTTGATGAAAATGTTGTCCATATCCGCGAAGAGAACTTCCACCGATCCTGCTCCATGCTTGGCAGTCAAGTACTGCCTGAGCTGCTGAATCATCCACTTACAGCCCTGAGACATCCAAACACAATTATACTAAGCTGTTCCCAGTGCACGAACACACATTTTATCTGCATGATTTTCAGTCATCACTCCATAATCTCTACAGCCAAGCAAGAATTCTTAGTAAAAACCCAGAGACCGGAAGGCAAGGGCCACTAACCCCACGCTGCAGTTACGCGATTCAAGCTTGATTATTGTACAGCTATAAGGGAAGGGGAGAAAAAAAAAAGTCTCCAGGTCCCCATCAGAAGTCCCCAAACAGCAAATCACCATCTTATCTTCTGTCAGGGTATTGCAGAGACCCTCCTTTCCATACAGATGAGAGATTTATAAGAGGGACTACACTATAAAAATGGGAAGTTCAACACAATCCTCTATTACTCTCAAATGTCAACCCTCATCTCAGATTCAGTAGGAATCTGACATCTCATTTAAGATTATTTTCTCTTTCAGCTGCCACCTCTTGAGATACGAGGCTTAAGAGTGACAGTTGTGTGCAGCAATGCTAATCTTGTTGTATCACTGAGGTCTTAGAAATGAAGGGCCAAGCGATAAGGTATCTACAGCTCAGAAGAGTTCTAAGCAGAAAGCTATTAAAGTCAAAAACATCAGCCTTGTAGATGAGCAGACGGCTGCAATGCAATAGTTAAAGCAGAACGCTCGCCCAGCCTCTCTCCTATCAATGAAATCACATTTATGGGTGTCTGGAGACAAGGCAGCACGTTTAAGTGGCTGCCGCACATGTCCGCAGCATGGCAGCTGGCGTGATGAGGTCAGCTTGCTCGCATCTGCCAGAAGAGCCCAAATGGCAGGCAGCAGGGGAATAGTCTGCAGACAACACACACTTGCTCACCTTCTCGGGATCGTAATCAGGAGCAGTCTTTTGCACTGCCACATTGGTGAGATGAACATCTGGCATAAAGCAGAGATAAGGATCAAAGACACACAGACGCTGAACAAGTAAATACTGAATTTTTACTCTACGCCATCCTCCTTTGCCTCGGTACCAATTAATTATCCTCCCTGTCTGTAATCAGAGGCTTCAGCCACCTGAGCTTATATACAGCACTGCATGTAATCTTACTAACAACTGCAGGAAAAAATAAAAAAGAGCAGTCACTTTCCAAATAGCACTCTCAAAAGAGTGACTGCCCTGAACCAGCCACGTACCCCCGGCTGGCATGAAGCTCTTCATGTAAGCGTGCCTCCAGACCCCAGTGCACCCCCACCCAAGACCGTCTGCTGTACCTCCACCCTGGTACAGCTTTGGGTGATTCAGAGCATGCTTGAACTCTGCTGAACTTTCACTGAGAGACGTGATGGATTTTCCTGTCTCCTAAGCCATCAAATTAAGGTCAGATACCTTTTGGGAAGATGTGTTAATCAAGTAAAAGCTATCAAACTCAATACAGTAACAAGCGTGACACGTAGGAAATCAAATAGTTCTATCCCGTGAATCACTCTGTCCTTCCATTCTCTGGACCTAGGGAAGAAGAAAGGCTGCCAAAATTCAACCACTAACAGTAAAATCAGGACTGACATTTCAGCATGGGTTCCTAGCTGATTTGTCAAACTGACATCTCCCGTGATCTGGTGACACCAGCCCTCCAGTGAAAAAAAGACGGGAGAAACAGAATAACAGTGGCAACAACACGACAGGAGAATCCTGTGGGTGTCTGCAGGTGTCAGAAGTGACAAGGTTCATCTGATATATCTAATACCGAGCAGTAAAATTGGACATTTCTTTTCTCATCCCTCCTTACCGCACACACAGACAGGTAGGATACAGTGATCATCTATGCTATTCAGAGTAAATCGCGTATTGGAAAAGCGAGCAAATCCATCTCTGTACAACCAGGCCTTCAGTGGGATGTACTGGGAGAAAAGGAAAGGAACAACTGAGCACTGAGGAAAAAAATCCAGTTTTGATGTAAGAATTTAATAACAGTGGCTTGCACTTACGGATGTCACTAGAACATAAACTCTCAAGTCAAACTTTCGACCTATGAAGAACAGAAAAACAACGCAATACAGTTGTCAATACCACTGCCTAGAAGTACCCAATATCAGTTGATATCTAAATAAGCACGCAAAGGTAAAGGATTGAAAATCATACTTTTTTTTTTTAGAATCAGGAACTTTGTGAACATTTATCTAATATTAAAATAAAAACAGCAGTAGGACCACTATTCCAGGTCAATGACTATTTACAAGTTTCTGGAAAAATAATGCAAAGCTTAACTAAGCACCCCTTTGCTTTCTTTTGATGAATATTTGGGCATGCACGCTAATGGTGTAATGATGTCTAAGAGCGACAGCACACTCATTCTTAACATGTTATGCGTCGAACTAGTCCCAGTGGTTGTTCACCGAGTCACTTCTACATTCTCACAAGCCTTTCCTCGGCAAGCCAATTAGTTACCACACCACAGATATCGATGCTGCAGATTATTTACAGTCACTTATAGGCCCAGAAACAGTTCACTTCAGGAAGTTAGCCAGATATGGTTCAGCACAGAACAACCTACGGTGGCCTTTCCATCCAGTGTGAATCCCATAGGTTAGGCTAATTTTTCCCCAAACCAGAAAAGAGGCTTAGATGGGCATCTTACCTCCTATTAAGTATGGATTTTCAATATATTGCTGGGCTACATAAGTTTCTATTTGTGTTTCATCTTTCTGCTCATCTGCGCGGACACCATCCTGTGAGAGGAACAACATGCAGTTTCCCCTTTCAAGAAACTGTTTTTCCACCATCTTTCCCCATATACACTCTGTTTTTTTGGAAGCTCTGCCTCCATTTAAGAAGTCAGATCCCAGATAAAGTATCCAACGATTTGGGAAAACCCACCGTAAGAAGCTTTGTTGTCACTCGGGGGAACAGCAAAGGAATATTGCAGAGGAGGACAGAACAAGTCATTGGCAAAAACAGGGGATGAAAAAATAGAAGAACAAAATTCCAGTTGGGCGTTGCCTAAAGAGAAGACAGTTTTTCTCACCTTCTTCCAGTCAATGATATCCTTCAGTTTTCGGAACAGGAAGATTCCTTTACCTTGTGACCTGCCAACCTATAGCACGGAGAAGCAGTTACTTGCTTTCACGTTAGGATTTCCTGCTGTTCCCCAGAGTTTCAGCATAGCAGCCCTGAATAACCTGATTCATCATCTGTTTGTATGCAAGCGTATTTATTTAATGTTATGGGGACAGGGAGAAAACGAAGGGATCCAACAACAGCTCTCAAGTGCTAAATGCTCAGATTACAAGTGTTAGGAGAATTCCTGGTGGAAAGGGCAAAGCAGGCAGACAGCCTATGGGGAAGTTCCATAGTAACGAATAAACAACTCTGTCACATGCTCGCAGAAATATAAGTAACACAACATATGTTGTTGGGAATTTTTAAGTCACACTTGAAATTTGTGTATGCTACAGAACTTAATTAACAGGAAAGTCATGAAAGATGTCAGAGAACTACGGCAAGCAAGAGCAGAACAAACCAGAAGAGAGCCTAGTTTGTGCTATGTATTAAAAGCAAGCTAAGAGTGGCCCGGATAAGCCACCTGAGAAGCAAGACTCCCCAGAACACCTTCAAAGGAAGTCCAGATTCCTGCAGTCCTGGGATCTGGCACCGTGCATGTCCTGACCTACGGTACCCAAGCGTGGGAGTAGGCAGGCCAAGACATCACTACGTGGGGCTGCTCAAGAGCGCAGACCGACAGAACGAGCACCAGAGTTATTTTTCACTTGTTTGTGAGCTTCTGAGGTCAGTCGCAAACTATTTCATTTAAGTTGTTGGTAAAGTCCCAGTAATCACAGGCTTTTCATATATCCTTGTTTACCGTATGCTGTTTTTTTTCCACCATTTTAATTGAGGTTGTGGGCATAAAAATCAGCTTAATATAAGGTTTTCTATTGACAATTAACACATTCCCATTTGCAGAGTTGGATAATCACTAGCTGCTATCCTCCTGGCTGTAATTCACATGTTAGTTTGCATAATTACCTCCCATTCTCCTCTCAAAAGCATGCCCTTACCGATGGGTCTGACTCGCAGCTACGGCAAGTTGTCCTGTCCCAACCTTCTTGCCAGACCTACTGCACAAAGCAACGTGCCCGTCCTCTCGCAGTCCCACAGATCAGTGTATTTTTAATTATGCACCATGGCATGATACTCATGATGTTATACAGCTTGAATCAACTGGCAGAAGCAAGACATTTCTCAGCTTTACATTGTAATTTGTAAAGGAAATAGTACAGTTTTTTCTTGGTTCCCAAGGACGCTGGCTGAATTGGAAGTTGCTTCAGTCAGCACAGTTCCACATAGCCCTAAGTTTTGTGGGACAAATTTGATTCAGAGCATGAGGCTACACTTCAGGTCTCTAACTACAGAGCATAAAAAAAGCTAATGCCAACCAAATCCACCCCAATTTACACTCCAGGCTGCTCGTGGAGTTTTCTGTCATCCTAAGAACGTTAAGAGATTAAAGTCCACTCAGTATGTTGGCTGGATTTACAAGGGCTGACATCTAATGCAGTGGGATTTCCTTGAAACCAAACAGATGTTTTCATAGCTCCATCTTTAGGAGCTGCCCTAAAATACTGCTTAACCAGAAGCCCGATTAGACAGCTGCCCTACATACACACACACCTTCTTGTACACCTGCAGCCAAACTGGAATATTTCAGAGCATGAACTTGGCCGTAGCCCCATAGCAACAATCCCTAAGAGCACAATCTGTTCCTACACACAAAAATCGTGGGCTTTATATCTTCGCCATTGAGTTAACTTTGGCTCTACAAATGAAATGAGCTGTTTTTCAACTGCTGAAATAAGTTATGACACAAAAGGAAGTGTTTTGGTAGTACGTGTTGGCCAGGAAACTGGATAGAAGTATTGCTGCTCCTAACCACCTTGCTACTTGCCATTATTCCTGTGGGTTTCCTACATATTTTCCTCTCCTTCCACAGAATGAAGGCATCCATTCATCTCTGTCTCACTTTCCTCAGAGGAACATACACTTACCGGTTTCATTATCCAAGTGATGCCAGGCTTCTTGCGAAATTCTTCCACAAACAAATGGTACTCTGAAGGCATTTCAAACGTCTTTGGAAAAAAGTCACATTTTGCTGCCTCAAGCTTTCCTGCTTCTCTTTCTAACTGCTTCCGAAACCTCTTCAGGTTCTTCACTAAGTAGTTCTTCCGACTCAGCTGGGTAGAAAGAGAAATATAAGGTTAGGTTCAACAGATGCTCGTACAGCCTGACTCACTTTCATTGCCCTTGAGATGTTTCTGGTGACATCTGGGGAATCAACTGCACCACATATGCCTCAGGAAAAAAATAAACAAACGTGGAAATCATTGAGAACTGTTTTTGCTTTGTGGCAGAGAAGGCTTGATTTCAATTTTTATTTAATCTCTGCACAAACAGAGGGAAGCTAGAACAGAGCAGATTTTACAACCCATGTTTTACCATTTCTAACGTAACCTTTCAGTGCAGTCAGCATACTCATTTCCAGCAGACAGCCCTGTTCAGAACTGCCCACACCGACAGCTGTAATCATGTCTGCAGGCAGGCTTAACCCAAACCACTGCAGCCCCACCGCTCCTCAGACTGCTGCTCCTGTGGCATGATCAGCTGAGCTGGGAGCGTATCGGCTCCTGAACTGCTGCAGGTTACAGACGAGTGTTACAAACCACTGTCAGTCCCCATTTATGCTAACACTGGTGAGCATGAAGGCTCAGAACAGATGCACATCCTGCTCAGCAGCCCTTACTGCTGAAATGAAGTCACCATCCATGAGAGGATGGGGGGCAGACCTCTGAGATGGTAAGTTTTAGCTGTTGCAACTAAATCTGCTCATAAATACAAATGATGTTCCCCAAAATACTGCCCTTTTGGAGGACCTGTTGCAATGCACCAGCCTTAGATGAATATAGGGTAAAAGCTCTCTTTCACTGGGCAAACAAGAACACGTGTGTCCAATCCTAATGCACCGGAATTGCATGAGATCCCACTTGGAAACGTGTCAGGAAACTCACCTTCACCTACAAACAGGAAGGGCTGGATTTTTAACTAGATCCCCTTACACTACTGGTTTTGTAATTTTCAAGAGTCATGGACTTGCTGGTGCTTACTGAATTGGGAACAAGGTAAAACGGTGTCAGGATCCTGAGCAAAGCCCTACCCGAGGCAGAGGGATGTTGATACGTTCTGAAGGTTTATCAGAGCTGTAAGAGAAGCCAGTTTTCATGGTGGAAAACATTACCAGGTATTTCCAGTCATAACCACTTCTCGTGGAAACTTACTGACAAGTTAAAAATACCTCCTCAAACCCTCCTAGTTTCACTCCACCTTTGAGGGGTTCTTACCTCATAGTGATTGCGAAAGTGGCAGATGCGAACGTGCTCCTCCATGTACGTGTGGTCAAAATTCTCCCGAAGCCAACTGACATCACACCAGAGAAAATCCCACTCCTCCTCGCTGGGGAGGAAGGCCCCCATGCAGAAAGCACCGTGCTTACCCGGGGTCACCACCGCCCACAGCCACCTCTCCTCCCCGCGCCTCCTACACCAGAGGAAAGCTGCTCGGGCGGGGGGGCGTTCTCCCCATCTTTAAAGTCAGAAGGGGAGAAATTTCAGGATTCCCACCCCCAGGCCTGCCTCGACCTACACGAACCCAGGATCTGGGGGCACAACCTGGGGAGCGCTATGGGGCTGCTTTGGGGCAGGCACCCACCACAGCACAGCACAGCACAGCCCAGGCCCCAACTAGCCCCCGGGGACCCCCAACTAGCCCCCGGGGACCCCCAGCCGGCCCCCGGGGACCCCCAGCCGGCCCCCGGGGACCCCCAGCCGGCCCCACCGGGCCGCTGCCGAACGGGAGGCGGCGAGAGGAACCCCCCCCACGGCCAGGGGCAGCGGGGCCGGGCCTCGCTTACTCCTTCGCCTGCTGCCAGCCGGGCCGGCGGCTCAGCACATCCAGGACGGGCCCGGCGAGGCCGCACTTGAAGCGGACGCAGGGGCGGGGGAGGCCGGAGGGCGGCGGGGGCGGGAGCGGGGCGGCCCCGCGGGCAGAGCCGGCCGTGCTGCCCGGCCCGGCCCCGCCGCGCTCCGCCGGGCGCTGCTTCGGCCTCTTCGGGGCGCGGGGAGCGGCGGCCTGCGGGGAGAGGAGCGGAGAGGCGAGGCGGTGAGAGGACGAGGAGGAGGAGGACGAGGAGGAGGAGGAGGAGGAGGAGGAGGAAGGCCGGGGGGCAGCGGCCTCACCCTCAGCCCCGCCATGGCGCAGGCCCCGCGGGCCGCGGCCGTCCCCATGGCAACCGCAGCGCAGCAGGGGGCGCCCGCGGCCCCGGGCCTGGGGGGGGTCCCCTCGGGCCTGTGGGGTCCCCCCTCCTCTCCCGGTCACCCCCAGAGCCCCCCAGTTCCAACCCGTGGGCCCCTAACGCAGCCCCGGTGTCCCCAGGGTGCTGGGTTGTCCTGGCTCCTTGCCCAGCCCGGGGGGGGAGCGCTGTGGGGTTGTCCCCTGCCGTGGGGTTGTCGTTTGCTGTGGGGTTGTTCCTTGCTGTGGGGTTGTTCCTTGCTGTGGGGTTGTCCCCTGCCGTGGGGTTGTCCCCTGCCCCGGTGACACCAAGAGGGCAGCTGCCACCCCAGCAGGGCACACGGGGCAGGGGCTGCAGGGGACCGGGTCCCCGCAGGAGCTGGGAGTCCTGCCCGGCTGAGGACGGGGGCGCAGGCCAGGCCCCGACCTGCCCCTGGGAGCTCTGCAGCTCTGTCACCGCCGCGCAGGGACGGTGACAACGCTTCCCAGTCCCCCCAGCGCTCGGGTCACGAAAAGAACCCGGACTTTGCTCCGGTGCGGGCGACGCGGGAGGGAGGGAGCAGCCCCGGGGCGCCGGCTGGGCGCTCGCCGGCTGAACCTGGCCTCTCGCCTGTGCTCGGGTGACGGCACCCGCTGCCGCTGCCCGATCTGTGGGGACAGAAGGGACGTTTCCCCCGGGAGGAGAGGCGTCTTGTCTCGCCTGTGTGCAGGTGGGTATGGAGCTGCTGCTGCTGTCAGCCTGCGGTTCTCCTGCAGCGCAGGAGCTGGGGTCTTGTACCCCCACGGCAGGCACAGGGAGGGCCGGGCATGCCACCGGGCGCTTGGCTGCGTGGCCAAACAGACTGTCCTTGATCGAGCAGGACAAAGGTTTTGTTCTTCTCTTCACACTGCAGCCTTGTCCGGCCGTGCTGGCAGCGGCGGCCGTCAGCAGACAGCGCGCCCAGCGCTCCCACACCACCGCTCAGAGGTGGAGTTTCTCCTCCTTTGTCTCCTCCCGGTAAGAAGGAGCAGTCGGTGCGAGGGAGGCGGGTGCTGGGGAAGGGCTTCAGCAGGAGCCTCAGGGGAAGCGGCCAAGGTCTCTCCTGTCCGGGAGAGCCCGCTGCTGCCAGGGGATTGGCCTCCTTGTGCTGGAATCGAGCCCCCTGTGACAAGCGGCTGTCCCGCAGGAGCGAGCTCTTCATGACGGAAACCCTCCCAGGGAGCGTCCGGAGTGGCTTCGCCTGCGGACAGGGCGGACGGTAGCATCAGGGACAAGGACACCTGCTCCCCGCCCCTCCCAGGGCGCGTCCTGCAGACCATGGGAAATGGCATGAGCAAGGTAAAGGGAGCGCTGGGGTGCAGCTCTGCAGAGCCGGGCGCTGCAGGACAGGCTTGCAGTGCTGGAGGTGGGAGATGTTGGTCTGGTTCCGTTTGCTCTGCGATGCCGAGCAGCGTTTCGCGTGCCAGGGAGCCTCCCCGCCGATGCTGAAAGCGGCACCAGGCACGGCTGCTGGAGGAGCTTGTTTACCTGCAGGCTGAGCAGAATCAGATGAGAAGCAGGCAGAGATGCTGTGCGAAGCTGCAGCTCGGACTTACCCTGCAAGCCACCTCCGGCCACTTCTGTCAGGGCATGCCTGGTTTGAACAGCACTGCCGGGTTCACGCCAGAGTGTGGAGGACGGGAGGTCACAGCAACCCCTCCGAGGGAGGGAGGAAACTTTCAACCCCTTTAAAGCAAAGGCACAAGATCCCAAGCACACGCCAGCAGCCCTGTTAGACCCTGAGGGTGGTGTAGTGCCACATACCGTGCTTGCCAGCACTGGGCTCTGCACAGCGCTCAAAGCATTGCTTGACAGAGGGGACGGGCACTACTTCCTGCTTGTCTGAGCTTTTCCCAGGTCACAGGTGAACGGAGACATCTTCTTTATGCTTTAAACATCCCCTCCAACCTAAAAACACTCGTTATCTGGGAAAGTTTTCAGTGTTGTAGACAGAGCTGCAATGCCCCATTTTATTCAGCGAGGAGTGGATCAGAAAGTTACAGGGACAGGAATGTGCCATTATTCATGGCTCAGCGTCCTGCCCCTGGGAGCTGGCCTTGCTAAATGGCTCTTGTGCCATCTCATTTGCAGTGCAGTTGCTGAAAGTTAAAGGCGCCCTGTCGATATAAAATTGATCTAAAATTTAAGGAATCATAAAAAAGATCTTTAAGCTGTTAGAGCAATAGAAATGTTTCCAAACATGAGCAGTGAGATGAGCGCAAGCAAAACTGTATTTGTAGAAATCCTCTCTGCTTGCCCAGGCCCCAGCCCACCAAACATGCAGCAGGGAGAAGCTGGAAGCGAACCTGAGCGCACACAAGTGTGCCCAGGCTGTTAGCCCTCATTTTCCAAGATGGGAAAAAGGATAATATAAAATAGCTAAGGGTGGGAATGGATGCAAGGTGTCTCACTTCTGTAATCTGGAGTGCTGCTGATAGAGGCATTGTCAAGTAATTATCTTTTCATCATGAGAAGTGAAATTTTGCAAGGCAATTACTTTTAAGGCACAGTGTTCAGAGCAGTCTGTCCCAGGCCTGTTAGAAACGGGCTCCCTGGGGAGCACAGGGAGCAGAGCAGAGCTGGGGGCTGTGCGGAGTGATCACTCCCCACTCTGCCAGCGCTGGCCAAGGCTGTCCTGGGTCACGTCCTCCAGCTTCCCTGGGTCTGCTGCTTCCTCATGCCTCGAACAGCAGGATGAGCACAGGTCAGGGGCACAGTCTGAGGCCGCGTTAAGGTGTGTGCAGCTTGTTGAGCTCAGATAAAAATAGATAGCTAATGAGCAAAAGGAGCAGTAAGAAATCACTAAAGAAATTGGCAACGGAATTGATAAGGGAGCAATAAGAGAGACATGGCAGACTTCCAGTGCCTGCAAGGGCCTGGAGCATGAGGCAGGAAGGCAGCATGGGGCTGCCAGTGGTGTGGCCAAAGATCAGTTGGGCTGGATGTCAGGCACTGAGCTGCATTGCTGCTGCTGCAGGCCTCGAGGCAGCGAGGTGACAGCGGACAGGTCATTTAGCCATTCGTTTTGGTGGCAGCACTTCTGCCTTTCCAGCTGTGGCTGGGCTCACCAATCTGAGCCCCTCCGCAGGCTCTGCTGGCTTGCCACAGCCCGCGGCTGTGTGGGCTGGAGTGGCCGGAGTCCAGGGGAGGAGAGGCGAGTGGTGAATCCTCTCTGTGCTTCATCCTGCCCTCTGCTATGCTCGGGCAGAGGTGGTGGCAGGGGCAGGTTGGAGCAAGGAGCCCCAGCGCAGTGGGTGCCAGGGGCTGCGTTAGCTGCTGACAGACTGACACCTCTTCTCTGTGTCCTGCAGATCCTCCCCGGCCTTTACCTGGGAAACTTCATCGGTAAGCAGAGCCCCACGCCGCGGAGGAGTCCTTGAGCCGGGCAGCTCTGTCTGCCCCAACCCCACAGGCTCGTGCTGCGAGGGAGCGCGCTGCCTGCACGCCCGCAGCGCCTGCTGCCTGTGCTGCAGGGGTGGGCTGTGCTCGGGGGGTCAGCAGCAGGCACTCGGCTTCCCCACGGCTTGTCCCGGCCACATCAGGAAGGCTTAGGGGCTCCTGGGTGCTTGAGTGCACGATGCTTCCTCTTCCAGCTGAGGGATAAAAGCGGCTCTCCTGTTGCACTCCCCATCATTCCGGTTTGTTTGAGCCCTGCTCAGGATGTCCCTTTGCCAACAGATGGGCCAGCTCCTCCTTCAGCACTGCCTTCCTCTGCCTCCTCTTCCCATCTCCAGCCTTGCTTTCCTTTCCTGGGGAGGGGAAGAATCAGGAGCTCAGGCCTGGGCAGATGCAGGCGCTGAGCCTGTAAATTAAATAGCGTGGAGAGAAGCGGCGGAGAGCTGGAGCTAACTCCGGATAGGATGATGCCTCATCATCCTGGAATGAGGTTTCCTCTGCTACACAGGCGTGCAGTTTGTGTTAGCAACAGCAAGAGAGGAGGCACTGGTGGGAACAGGGCAGAAACTCTGCCCTTGCTTTGCTTGCCTTATTTCTCTTTAATAGCTTTCCTGAGATCTCAGGAAACTGGAGGAAGAAGCTGAGCAGGGCCGTGACCTTGTCAGGAAAGACCCAGCATCACCAGGGCAGATGCTGTGACACCAGCCAGAGCGGGGACAGACAGGTTGGAACTGAAAGCCCTCCTGAAAGCCTCGGCCTCCCCCACATTTTAGCAGCGAGTAGGAGGGGGCTGCACATGCTCGGGTGTTTCTCCCAGAGGCTGAGTCGCCCTTCTCACACCGAATCACTGTTTTAGTGGGTTTTCACTGTCAGTCGTTCATGACTAAGGACTGGCATCTGCCATGAAAAACCAGCATTTATCAGAGCTCCTGCCTCCCTAACGGCTCTTTTGACAGTTTGATTCCTGCTGTAAGTGCTGAGAACATTTGAAAACACTGGCATGAATTGCTAAGAAAATGTCATTAGAACCAGTGTGACAGTCCTGGCTGGCAGCAGCCTGGCCAGAGCACGCTCCTCAGCATCGGAAGGGAACGTTTCAGGGGTTAGGGCTGGAGGAGCTGCTGCTGGCTGGGTGCTGTTTGGGGGCCCTGTGGGGAGCGCACCCAGGGGTACCCGGCTCCCGAGCCCTTCACAGAGGTTGCTGCAAGCAACCACTGATGTTTTATCTTGGCCTGATGCCACCAAAGCATTGCTCGACCAAGAAATTCAGGGTGATGACAGAGATTTAAGGCCCGCTAAATTAAGCTCTGACAGCTCATAGAGACATTTTCTCCGACTGAAAGCATTTTCCAGCCATAGTAAGCCTTTACAATCGTGTCACTAATTGCCGTCATTCTGCCTGCCAGAGCCGGGTGGGAAGGTGACAGCTGATGTACGAGTCCATGGACAGAGGGTCCCCGCCTCCCTCCCCGCTGCACGCACACACAAGGCATGGACTCTAATGTGAAGCGTGCCTCTTGAGACTCACTTCTATTAAATATTCACATCATGCCATTAGCACATCATGTTTCAGATTCCCGAGCCAAGGTTTCACACCACTCGGAAGTTTAGAAACCCAAAGCTATGAGATGAGAAAATATTAGTACTCATCTCCTGCAGCTTATGCATGATCAGCTGGTCATGTCATGAAAGGAAAACAGCTACAAAGCTGCTTAGCCAGCAAGATGAGCAGGCTATCCTCACAGCATAACAACTTTTATGCTAGACCAGTGACCAGCATTACAACCAGAGGATGCTGAAGCATTAGTGAAAAGTAGGTCATTTCCCCAGAAAGCTGAGGGTACTTGATCTCTGTGCGTGCAATGGCAGAGGGATACATGCAAAGTGCTCCAAATTGCAGCTCAGTTGTTTTCTGCAGACCCCTCAGATACTAAAAACGAACTCAGCCTAAGCCAAGCTCAGTGTTGGTATGAAAAGCTGCAGCTCCGATTCTGCAGCCTGTGAGATAAATCATTTGGGCTGCAGTAGGTCCCATTACCACATGTTGTGGTTGCATGGGAGAGGTGCGGTCACAGAGCACGTTCTTTCCGCCCTAAGCTGGTGGACAAGTAGAGGCAAGTGGGAAGCTGCCTGCTTGCACAAGAGAGTGCTTTCCCATGCAGACGTGAATTCATCCAAGCAGAAGCAGCAAGGTCAAGTGCCTTTGGAAGGAGTAGGTCTCTGTTTTGGTGCCCCGGGTTTGTGTTCCCAGATTTCCGAGAGGCGTTTGCATATTTGCCTGTGACTGCTCTTCTTCCAAGCGCGTCGATGTGCATGGGAGGGGGGTGTAATGCAGCTGCTCGTCCCGAGCAAGGCTTTGCGTGCTGGTTTGTCTGCAGGAGAGCGGTGGGTGTGCTTGTGGGAGGAGAAGGGTAAGAAACAAATACGTGCTAATATCTACTCTTATCCTTTAGATGCCAAAGACCTGGAGCAGCTAAGCCGGAACAAGATTACCCACATTGTTTCCATCCATGAATCCCCCCAGCCCTTGCTGCAGGTAGGGTCCCGTGCCTGACGCCGGCATGCAGATTGCTGCAGCTCTTCCCACGTTGCAGCACCTCCCTTCAGCTCCGAGCATCCCATGGCACGTCCACCTCACCCCGGCAGCAGAGTCTCAGAGGAGCGAGGCAGCCCCTCTGCTCTGGGAAATTTGCTGGCTTGTGATCATAACCTGGCCTTGAATGCTGATGAGAAACAATTTCCAGCTCTCCAGCTTCATCTAGTTTTCCCACCCTCTGCCACAAGCTTCCTCTTTCCCTGCTGCCCTCCCCGCTGCACGTACCGAGGGGGAGAGCAGCCCCATCCCGGCACGGAGGGAAGCTGTGCTGTGGGAATGAAGCCCGAGGGGAGTGCAGGCGAGCAGATTGCAGGACCCCTGTGGCTGAGTTTCTCCTGTTTTCATGTCTTGCAGGACATCACCTACCTCCGTATTCCCCTGCCAGACACACCAGAGGCCAACATGTGAGTTCTCAGTGAGGCCAGCACCCAGACGGGGGCATGCAGGAGCTCGGTCTTTGCGGGACAGCCAGTAGTACCCCGAGCCCTCACGGTGCTGCGTACAGCTCCTCAAATGCAGCAAGCTGCAGACACGGTGCTGTGGTGCTGGGGACAGCCTCGGGGCCCCGGCAGAGCAGCTTCCCAGCTCAGCAACTGCAGCAGGTCACAGCCCTGAGCTGAGGCAAGAGGCAGCCTGTCTGCAGTGGGATGCAGAGAAGGAGGGAGCGTTCCACCTGGGAGCCTGGGCAGAGCTGCCTGGAGATGGGGGAGAGCAGGGAAGGCACAGAGCTGGCCAGGAGTGCTGGCACGGTCAGAGATGTGAGCAGCCGTAGGCTTTTTCCTGGGAAAATAGTCCTGAGCTGCTTGGGTCTCAGCAGCTGGTGATGGTGTCTGTAAAGCAACAGGCATTTTATTTTTGTTTGTCTTCAGACACTCAGGGCTGCACCACCTGCAGCCTAAAAATCTGGTTCCACACCTGCAGTCCTTACTCTGTTCTATTTTTCTTGCTAGCAAGAAGCACTTCAAGGAATGCATCAGTTTTATCCACCAGTGTCGCCTGCATGGAGGGAACTGCCTTGTCCACTGGTAAAACTCATTTTCTCATGCCCAAAGCCACGTTCTTCCCAGCACAGCAGAAGGTCTAGCTGCCAGAACCCCCCACTTCAGCTGCAAGTGTCTGCCAGGGGTCCCCCTATCCACGAATCCACTCAGGATCCACCATCAGGCTTAGCTGCAGCCTCCAAATGAGCAGGATTTGGGGAGTCCTTCTGGGGCTGGAGAGCTGCTGGAGTGGGGCAGCTTTTTTGCTGTCGTCGAGCAAGTGGGAAGAGAGCTGTTTGGGGCAGGCTTCCAGGCAGCAGCTGATACTTTCACTTCCCCAGGGGAGCGGGGTGTATTTATAGGCACCGATCGAGAGGACCTTGGAAGGGCTTTGGCTTCCCAGAGAGCAAGTTCGCTGAGAAGGGGAACCAAAATAGCTGAAGCACAAGGGTGGAGGAAGGGGCAGGCATGGGGTCAGGGCAGCAGCCAGGAGGGCACACCACGGACAGCCTCCCATGTGCTCATTCCCGTGCCAGCCTGGCCGGGATCTCCCGCAGCACCACTGTCGTCGTCGCCTACGTCATGGCCGTCACGGAGCTGAGCTCTCAGGAGGTGCTCGAGGCCATCAGAAGCGTGCGACCCGTCGCCAACCCCAACCCTGGCTTCAGGCAGCAGCTGGAGGAGTTCGGCAGCAGCGCAGCCCGCAAGGTGGGAGCGCGAAGGGGACGCAGCCTTTGCCACCCGCGCAGCCCTGCGGCTCTGCTCCTCCGTGGCGGTGCCGGCTCATGGGTCTCAGGGCAGGAACAGAGCCCAGGGGCACCAGATCCCTTCCCGGTGCCCCTTGCTTGCAGGCTTGGTCTTGCACTTTGAAATAAGCATGCTGGGATCTTGTTCTTTCCCCAGATCCGCAGGCACCTGAGGCAGAGGTATGGGTCATCCCCTTTCAATGACGAGGAAGAAATCAAGGCCCTGCTGCCGGTGGGGAGAGGAGCATCCAGAGCAGAGGGAGCTCTGCAAGGACTCGTACCGAGAGCCAGGGACATCAAGAGCACCGCTCCCTTTCTGCTGCGGGTGAAGAGGACGTTCTCCTGCATCCCGGCTTGTCTGAAGTGATCACAGCCAGGGAGGGAGAGCAGCAAAAATCACCTAACAGCCTCGTAAAAACTAAGCTGCAGCACCGCTGGCCTGGAGGGGAAGTGCTGTGCCGCAGAGCCACAGGCAAGCACAGCTCCTTCTCCTCTCTGGGTTCAAGCGTGCCATCTTCTGTCCTGGCTTTCAGCTATCGGGGGAGGGATTCATTTGCACTGCTGCGCTCTGCAGACCACTGCGGGGGTCAGCCCCTTCGTGCCTGGTGTGGGAGGACATCTGGTGAAAGCAGATGACGGTCCCCCCGGTCACTGTGGGCTCTGGCTCCAGGCAGAGTGACAGACAGGGCTTCCCAGCAACCAGGTGATGCTGACAGCAGCTTTAGCACTTCAGTACCAGCTGCATGGGCCTCAGGGGCACACGGGGTGCAGGAGAGCTTGCTGACCCCTTGGGGCAGATTTCCCACCAGCAGCAGCATCAAGCTTCCAGAGCCGAGGTGGCTGCGGGGCAGGGGCATGCGGGTGCCCCGGCGCTCCAGGCCAACCAAGCACAAGCCCCGAGCAAGCACTGCAGCTTTAGGAGTTCATCGCACCCCATTCCCACTGATACCAGGGCACAATCTTTAAATGGTGGGAAATAAATGTTTAACCTAGCCAGACCTCACTAAAGCGGAGCCTTAAGCCATTTTGCTTAAAGACTTTCTATGTCCTCATAGTAATAAACGTCTCTTCTCTGCGGTCTGCCTGGGATGTAAATTGACTCGTGGGTGATGGCTGGGTCACAACGGGGGGGGGGCTGGGGCAGGAAAGTCCTGGCATGGGGAGAGTCTGAAACCCGTGAGCAGCACAGGGAGCACAGGGAAGGGGCGCAGCAGGTGGAGACACTGGCACACCAGTGCAGAGGCCAGCCTGCTGCCTCGCAGGGAGGCTACAAGAAGGCAAGGGCTCCCTGCCCTTCTCCCACCCAGCTGCGCTTCACAGCCCACATTTGCTGGGGGCTTGAGGCCCCGCAGCTACAACCCCACAGCGATGTTTTGGGAACACCACGTGCAAACAGTACTGGCCATGCCCCAGCAGCATTGTCCTCGGTGGGAAGCCATCCATGCCACCCCACAGCAGAGCCACTGGGAGCAAACTGCAGGGCACGGGCTGCTCACTAAAGCCTGCTCATGGCACAGGCAGGGCCAGAAAGCCCGGTGCCACTGACAGGGCTGTGCTGCTGGGGAGCTCAGGAAGGAGCAGACGGGCACTCACATGGATCCTGTTCTGCTGCAGCCTCTTCACTGCCTTGAGCTGGAGTCTGCTGGGAGCTGCGGGGAGGCTGGGCAGTGCAAACCCCATTCCTCCCCAGCCCCGTCCTGCTGACACCTTGTACTGCGGCAGTTGCAGGTGGGGATGATGCTGCCCAGCTGGGCCGTCAGCATCACCCTGCGGGCAGCCAGCGCGGGTCCCTGGGGGCTCCCTCACCCCTGCTGACCGCACCACGGTTCCCCTCTTCCTAAAGGGTTCAGTGTTCCTCCCCCCAGCCAGAAAGGGAGATTTGAGCTGTGCTCTGAGTACCAGACACAGGCTCCCAGGGGGAAGGAGCTGCCGGGGAGCGGGGATGGCCTCTGCCCTGGGTGCTTTCAGGAGACAGCACGGTCGGACAGGACATGGCCATCAATAATTAATGATTGCTCATTTACTGCTGCATGATGGCTGTGGCTGAATGCAGGCAGCTGCCGGGTGTCCCCAGGGCCGTGCTGCACCTGCGGGTACTGCGCAGGGCGCAGGGAGCTGTGCGGGGAGCAGTGAGGGGCAGCAGGCGGAGGGGCTTTGCCCCTGCTGTTCGGGGTGTGGGGGGGTGCCAAGCAGCGCTGCAGCTTTTGGCACCCCAAACTTCCCATCTTGTTTTCATCAGGATAACTCAGCATCATCCCCCACTGCTTCTGCGCCCTCCAGTCCCCCTCTCCTCTCGGCCCTGCCAGCCCTGGCTGCTTCCCCGCTCCCTTGGCACGGAGCGAGGTGCTGCAGGGGGGGCTCCAGCCCTGGCCCCCAGCGTGCTCCCCCTGCACAGCTGCGCCCTCCTGCCGCCCCCCCGCCGGGACATGCCGCACAGAGGTGTTTACACGCAACATTTCCTGGTTCACGCTATAAACCCACATCAAGGCTGTGTGCAGAGCAACGGCATCTCCAGGTCCAGCTCCGCAGCACGGCAAAACATATTTATTTTGGCAGATCTGGTTTGCACAATTGGAAAAAAACAGGTAAGGGCAGGGTTAGCTGCGAGTTAATGTTTGACTGCTTCTGAAGTGCATTTCAGCCTGAAAAGTGTAAGGGTTAAGCAGCTTCACCTTCCCTGTGCAGGGAGCAGAACAGCCGGGAAAACACTTCTGAGCATCTCCCCTGATGGCAGGGTAATTACCTCCCTCTGGCCCTGCATGTCACCGCCTCGCTGTTAGGAGAGAATTCCCCAGCTGATAAAGGCTTATCCAGCCGGGCTCTGTCTGGCTGAGGAGTCGGCGGGCTCGGACTAGCTCCTGGGCTTGGGGCTAATCCATACAAGCCACTGAGATGAGGCTGTGCAACAGCCCCTTGGCATCGCCTCATCTCCCAAGGCACAAAGGGGAGATGCAAATCCTCCTTCCCTCAGTCCCAGGCCCTTTTCCTGGTATAAAGCACCCGAATTACCCCAGCGAGGGGGCTGGAGGGGGCCAGGGCACTGCCCCTGCTCCGCTGCTCCTGGCAGGGGCCAGCACTGGGGGAGCAGCACGGGGTCGGGGGCCGGGATGGGGCTGGCTCTCAGCCCGTGCGTCAGAGCCGCCGGTGGAAATCCCCTGCTCGCTGGCGCAGAGACCAGCACGGCTTCCTGCGCCGCTTGGCATCCCCTCCCCGGGTCCCCGAAATGCTGGCCTGGCCGGAGCAGCACCGAGCAGGACGGCCGCACGCTGCCGGGGCCGGTGGGTCCTACCTGCTGCCCCGGCCCCCTCCCCAAACCGCAACCCGCAGCTCTCGGCACCGCTGCCTCCTCCGGGGTGCAGGCAGGGCCCGGGTTAGCCGCAGCCCCGAGCACACGGGCAGGGCAGGGCAGGCAGGGCAGGCAGGCCTCGCTCTGCGGTGGGGAGGCCGAGGGCAGGCTCTGTAAGCAGAACAACCCCTGCCAGCGTGGCCGGCTCGCGCACCCTGCGTGGCCCCACGTGCTCCGCGCCATGGGGCCGTGTCCCCGTCCCCGCGCTGCGCGGGAAAGCCCGGGGCTGGGCGCAGGCAGCAGGGGGAGGCCGGAGCCTGGCACTGTGTCACCGCTTATTCATTTCGAGGATTTCAAGCTCAGAGCAGCCTGCTGGCTCTCGGGAGCCTCGTCTGCTTCCTAGCCAAGGGGCAACTTTCTCTTACTCAGAACTGGAAAGGAAACCCACCGGGGCAGCGGGGATGGAGGAGCTGCAGAGGCGGCCGCAGCCCCGGGCACGCTGCCCCCCAGCCTGCCCACACGGCCGTCACACTGCGGTGGGCCGGGGGAGGCCGGGGGCAAAGCGGGGTGAGATCCCCCTGAGAGGAGGCTGAAGGAATTTTAGCAGATAAGATCGGCTAATGAACGTGTGAGAGGAAGCCGAAGGGATTTTAGTAAATAAGACAGGCTAAGGGACAGGTACTATATCTTCCCCTACCTATTGTGCAAAGAAACTGAAACAGGAAATTCTGAGATTTCTCACAAAAAAACAGTTCCTGATAGAAACAGGAAACACATTTCCAGAACCAACTGAAACCGAATCTGCAGTTTAAGCAGAAGCTGAGAAGCTTATGAGGCTGCGCTGAGACGAGAAGTCAACCAGTGGTGGTGAGGAAGACTCATTGATCTTCATCCCCAGGACCCCTGGCGACCACTACCAGAAAACACTGCACAGGCGTGGATAGGAGGAATCTACGAAAATGACTCCCTGGAACTGATTTTAATACAAAGCGGGGATAGGTCATGCACATGTACAGGCGTCTCGAGAAACTTCATGCATATGTAGCACATAACCAAGCGTATAACCAAGGCTAGGGCCGCGTTGGGGCGCGCACGACTTCGGTGGGACTACCCCTACGCTGCCCGGCGCTGAATAAACGTACCTACTTCACAATTTAACTGATTGTGGAGTTCGCTTTCCGCACGTGTCACCCCTTCCCCTTCCCGTGGGACGGCCGAGCCGGGCTCCTCGCCGCAGGGAGGGACAGGCCCTACTACGGGCAGCGGGGAAAAATGCTCGGGAGCCAGCCGGGAGCGAAGGGGCCGCCCGGGGCCGTGTGCCCCCGCTCGTCTCACCCGCACAAGCACCCGCACGAGAGCCAAAGCCCCCGCGAGGCTGCAGGAGCCCAGGAGCTGCTGCCCGGCGTGCGGGAAGAGGCACCGCGGCCACGAGCAATGCGCCCACCCGCGGGGCCGCCGGTGCCGGGAGCCCCCGGGGAACCGGGCAGGCAGCGCGGGCTCGGGATGGGCCAGGCCCTTCCAACCCGGTTCCCATCCCGCTTCCCCCCGGTTCCCCCCGGTTTCCCCCGGCTCAGCCCCGGGCCGGGGGGGCGGAGGTGGACGCGGCAACCGGGAGAGGGGCGACCCCGGGGGCGGCGGGGGGAGCCCCGGGGGGGCGCGGGGAGGCGCCCCGGTGCCCAGGGCAGCAGCAGGGGGCGGCGGGCAGGGCTCCCCGCAGCCCGGAGCCCCCGGGCGCGGCCCCCGCGGGGGGTCCCCGGTGCTCTCCGGTACCGCCGGTGCCGCCCCCCCGGCCGGGATCCCGGCGTCGCAACGAACCGAAAGCGGCGGCCGGGAAAACGAAAGCGAAAGTCCCCGGCCCCCGCCTTCGCTTTCGCCTCCCCGGCGCGCTCCCGAGGGCACCGCGGGGCCGGGGCGGGCGGGGGGCGCGATGGCGGAGCCGGGGTCGCCGATGCGGCTGAAGGAGTGGCTGATCGCCCAGATCGACAGCGGCCGCTACCCGGGGCTGCGCTGGGAGGACGGCCGCAGGACGCTGTTCCGCATCCCCTGGAAGCACGCGGCCAAGCAGGACTACCGGCAGCAGCAGGACGCGGCGCTCTTCAGGGTACGACCCCCGCAGCCCCCCGCGCAACCCCCCCCCCCCCGGCCACCCCCTGCCCCGCGCCCCCCGGGGCTCCCCCCGGCTCCCCGCCGCCCCCTGGCCCACGGCCGCGACCCCCCCCCGCCGCCCAGCCCAGCCCCGTGGGCTCCCCACGCGTGGGCTCCCCCCTCCCCAGCCACCCTCCGGTCCCCTCTCCCCCGTCCCGGTGAGCGGAGCCGGGGGCTGGGGTCCGGGCAGCCCCCGCAGCACCGAGCCCCCCCCCCTTGCCCGCAGGCTTGGGCCGTGTACAAGGGGAAGTACCACGAGGGCACGGACAAGGCCGACCCGTCCACCTGGAAGACGCGGCTGCGCTGCGCGCTCAACAAGAGCACCGACTTCCAGGAGGTGCCCGAGCGGAGCCAGCTCGACATCTCCGAGCCCTACAAGGTGTACCAGATCGTCTCCGAGGGCGCCCGCGACGCAGGTACTGCCCTGACACCCGCCGCCCGCTCAGGCTCGGGGCTCGCGCCCGTGCCGTTCCCCTGCCAGCCCCGTATCCCGCAGGCATTGCCCCCCCTGGGGCCCTTCCTCCCCACTCCTCTTCCTCAGCCGTGCCCTGGGCTGCGCTCAGGCAAAGCCCTTCCCGAGGCTGCGCCCTGGCCGCCCGCTGCGGGTCCGGGCTGGGTTTGCTTTCCCTGGGGAGCCAGCGCCTCCCCGGGGGCCGTTCCCACTGTTTGTGGGGCTCAGTGGTTTTTTTTTCCTCGCTCCCCACAGAGAACGATGGTGGCCCGCAGCCCCCAGCCGGCGAGGACCTGCAGGTGAGCCAGCCCCCACCTAGAAGGGTGCTGGGGGGGGGGCCCGGAGCCGGCTCAGGTGCCCCTGCTGCCGGCCTGGCCCTCACCGCCGCCGCTCTCATCCCCAGGGCCGTGCCGCAGGGAGCCCGGCCGAGGAGGGCGTGCGGGGCGCCAGGGGGTCCTGCCACGCGTCTGCGCTCCCCCTGCTCTCTGCCCACCCGGCTGAGCGAGGTGAGAAAAGAGCCCTGGGGGTGGGGGTGGGGGGTCACGCAGGATGGGGCTGGGGCAGGAGGGCATCGCTGCCCCGCCGGAGGCACCCCGCTTTCCAGAGCCTTGTGCCCATGGGAATGGAGACCGGGGCTGGGGCTCCCCTCCTTTGAGTCCCAAAGCGAAGCTGCCTGGTCATGCACTGAGGGGCTTTAACGAGGTGCAGCAACGAGCAGCAGCAGTGGGAAGCACCCGCCAGCCCTGGGGGCTGGGGCTGGGACAGGACCCCCGGGGACAGCTGCCCACATCCCTCTGCCATCTCCGTCCTGACCCAGGGTACCACATACGGGGAGTCTTCTACGGCTGGAACCCAACCCACGGCCACTTCCTCCCCAGGCCCCTGTCCTACCTCCCCGTCGAGGACGTCAACCACTCAGGTAGGAGCTGCTCTGGCCGGGCTGCAGCCCCCGGTGCCCCCCCAACCCCACGCTAACCCCCTCTTCGCCGCAGACTGCTGGCTCCACGTCCGCCTCTACTACTGCGACGTGCTGGTGAAGGAGCTCACCACCCGCACGGCCGAGGGCTGCCGCATCGCCTCCCGCGCCGAGCCCGCCGACAGCGAGCGCCTCTACGGCCCCTCGTGCATGGAGCAGATCGAGTTCCCCCCGCCGCGGGCGCTCGGCGGCAGCAGCCGGGTGGCCGGCGTGACCGAGGTGCTGGAGCGGCTCCTGCCCCACCTGGAACGCGGGGTCCTGCTGTGGGTGGCCCCCGAGGGGGTCTTCATGAAGCGCCAGTGCCAGGGCAGGGTGTACTGGAACGGGCCGCTGGCCCCGCACCGGGACTGGCCCAACAAGCTGGAGCGGGAGAAGACCTACAAGCTGCTGGACACGCAGCAGTTCCTGCAGCGTAAGTGCCCGCCCGCGCCACGGGCACGCAGGGTCCTCCGGCCCCTGCCCCGGAGCCCCTGCCACCCCTCGGGGTCCCCAGGGCGCTGGGGACAGGTCCCATCCCCGGCACGGCGTCGGGGGGACCCGTGCGAGCGGCCGGTGTCTTGCAGAGCTGCGGAGGTACCTGAGCCAGGGGCAGCCGGCGCCGCAGTACCAGATCCACCTGTGCTTCGGCGAGGAGTACCCCACCAGCGCCAGCCACCACTTCCAGAAGCTCATCATGGCCCACGTGAGTACGCGCGGGGCTGGCGCTCGCCATGGCTGCGAGCGGGGGGCCGGGGCGCCCCGATCCCGGGCGCAGACCCCGTCCTCCCGGCGGCTCTGTGCCTCCGCAGGTGGAGCCGGTGTTCGCGCGGGAGCTCTTCCATCACGCCCAGCGCATCGGCCCCACGCTGCTGCGCGACTGCCCCCAGCCCTGTGCCCCCGGCGCTCCCGGCCACATCGTCCACGTCCTCCAGCAGCTCTGCCAGCCCTGAGCGGGGCAGCCGAGGCGCGACGAAGCCTCGACCGTGCTCACCGCTGCGGAGCAAGGTGCTCAGCCTCCCCGCGGCTGCGCTCCGGCCCTGGGGACAAGCGGCCTCCCAGCAGCGATGCCGCAAGCTGCCGTGCGCGGGGCACTTGGCGCGGCGGGGACGGAGGTGGGTGGACGCTGGCCGGAGCAGGAGCCGTGTTTCTTCCCGAGAACCACTGGGAACCATCTGGGGGGGTGGCTGGGTGCTTGTTTGGTGCGCAGGGCAGCGGTCCAGGCTGGCAGGGGACAGCCAGCTCCGTCCTTGTGCTTTGCACCGCGGGGACTCGCTGGTTGTGGTATGTAGGAATAAAGGTTGTGTTTCATACCGCGGGCTGCAGCGTGGGGCTGGGGCCGTGCCAGCAGCACCGCGGGGTGCCAGATCGAGGCGGGTGCAGGCGGCCGGGGGAGCTGAGCCAGGCAGAGCCTCGTGCCGCAGGGCAGCGGGAGCTGAGCACCCTGCTGGGAGCCACGCTAGCTCAACGCCCGTCCTGCCCTCTGGTTCTGGCCTCTTGGTGGGGCTGCAGGCAGAGGCAAGGTGCCCGTGAGCTGCCCTTGCAACGTGGCACCGTGTCCCAAAAGCACTCACTGCCCGTGCCTCAGTTTCCCCTGGCGACGGGTGAGGAGGGGGGGATCGTGGCGCACCCTGGAGGCGATGTCCCCAGCCAGCTGGGCATGGTGCAGGGACACGGCGTGGCACGGGGATCTGGTGCACAGCGGGGATCCAGCACACTGCGGGGATCCAGCACCACCCCAGGGGCAGGGGGCAGCCGGAGAACCGAGGTGCAGGACAGCCCCATCCTGCACGCTGCAGCCCCCGCACCCTGCCAGCATCACCCGGGGCTCCCGGGGGAGCAGTGTCCGGGCAGGATGAGACCCAGGCCCTGGGAACCTCCCGTGGGAAGCGGGGCTGGGGCAGCGGGGCCGTGCCCTGGAGAGGCCGTGGCGGTGCCAACCCATGGCCGCTGGCTCCCGGCCGCAGGGCTGGCCCTGGCAGCGCGTCCGGCCGCAGGGACCGGCGCTGGACGATGGGGCCCCCGCTCCGCCCTGGGCGGCCCCGCGGTCCCGGAGAGGAGGGGCCCACCGCCCCCTCGCCGGCGGGGCGCGGGAGGCTGGGCCGCCGCGGGGTTTTAATGGGCTTGGCCGGAGCCGGACGGCAGAGCAGGAGCAGCAGCAGCGGAGCAGGACGGCTGCGGCCGGGCAGGAGGATGCAGCCGGACATCGCCGTCGGCAGCGCGGCTCTGCGCGGCCGGCCGGCCCCCGACAGCCCCTTCCCCGGCCCCTCTCCGCCAGCCGTCCCCGAGGCCACCAAGCCGCCCTACAGCTACATCGCCCTCATCACCATGGCCATCCAGAGCACGCCGGAGAAGCGCATCACGCTCAGCGGCATCTACCGCTACATCATGGGCCGCTTCACCTTCTACCGCGAGAACAAGCAGGGCTGGCAGAACAGCATCCGCCACAACCTCTCGCTCAACGAGTGCTTCGTCAAGGTGCCCCGCGACGACAAGAAGCCGGGCAAGGGCAACTACTGGACGCTGGACCCCGACTGCTACAACATGTTCGAGAACGGCAGCTTCTTGCGCCGCCGCCGGCGCTTCACCAGGAAGAGGGGCCTCCGGGACGCGCCGGGCGCCGAGGGGGACGAGGGGCGCAGAAAGCCCCCCAAGCCCCGCTCACGGGGGCCGCCCGCTGCCCTGCCAACTGAGGAGGGGAAGGCGGAGGGCGGCTTCGCCTCGCCGGTGGCCGCCAGACGCCTGCTGGGCCCCCCCGAGCTGGCCGACGATGCTGGCGGAGGGGTGCCGGGGTGCCCCGAGCCCTGCGCCCGGCGGCCCCCCCCTGGGGCCAGGCAGCCCTGCCTGTACCTGCCGGACGCGCCGCAGCCCAAGGGGCCGTTCTTCGCCAAGGAGCCGTGCTGCCCGCCGCATGGGGCCCCCCCGGAGAGCCGGCCACCGGCCCCCCCCCAGCCCAAGGAGACTGCCTTTGGGGGGCTCCCGGCGGCTCTGCAGCTGCCCCGGCCAGGTCAGTACCCGGTGCCCGGCGAGCGCCCGGCGCAGCACCGTGCCCTGCTGCCCGCCGAGCCCAGGGACCCCGCGCAGGACTCCCCGGCCCCCACCGCGTCCCCACGGGGCGAGCTGGAGTGCAAGGAGTCGGCGGCCCCCACCTTGGGGCTGGGCCAGCCCTTTGGGCAGGTGCCCCCCATGTTCCCCAGCGCCCTCCTGGGTGCGGGCAAGCCCCCCGCGCCCTGCTTCCTCGACGGCGACGGCTACAAGCAGCCGCCCGTGCCCGTTTTCGGCTCCTTCGGCCGCTCGGGGCCCGAGGCGCTGGGCGGCAGCTACCAGTGCCGGGTGCAGGCGCTGAGCTTCTGCGTGAACGAGCGGCCCTGCGGCACGGCGCTGGAGCATCTCCTGGCCGCGGCCCCCGCTGCGGCCCCCCCTGCCCCCCGCCAGACACCCTTCGGGGCCGCGGGGCCACGGGCGGGCGAGCAGAAGGAGTCGTGGGGCGCGGGGGGAGCGATCCCGCTGCAGGGGGGCAGCGGCTACCCCTTGGGGCTGCCCCACTGCCTCTACCGGACACCCGGCATGTTCTTCTTCGAGTGACGGACTGGTCCCCCCACCCCCCCAGCCCCCGGCACCGTGCGGGGCCCCAGCGGCGGAATAAAGCACGTTCGCCCACGCTGCCTCTGTCATCTCTGCGCCCTGCTCGGGATGGGGAGCGGGCAGGGGCGCAGCGGGGGCTGCTCTGTTCCCACCCGGGCGCTGGCTGTGGGACACGTGTCCCCGAGGCCACCCACCACGGCTCCCACCACGATGGTGCTGCCGTCGGATGGTGAGGCCATGGGGGGGCCAGGGTACGGGGAGGGGGTGCCCCCGTCACCCGCCTCCAGGTCCTGCATCCCCGGGAGACGCTGGGGATGAGGCCCCTCTGCGATAAAGCACCAGGAGCCCCCAAAGCCCCATCCTGGGGGGGGGAACCTCATCCATGAGGGGCAGGGGGATGTGCTGCGCCCCAAGAGTGATCCCCGCGGCCCCTCATACCCTGCACTGCTCACTTGTGCCCGGCTTCACCCCGTGCTGGTGCCGGCCTCGGTGGGGGCTCCACCTGGAGAGCTGCTGGGGGGGGGTTGTAGGGGCTCTGTGGGATGGGGCGCAGGTGCTTGGCACGGTGCAGGGGGAGGACGGGGGTCCCTGCTTGGGGCCATCCCACTGCCAGGTCCCGCAGCTCCCCGAGCAGGGGGCCCTGCAGCGCCAGGCCGTGCCGGGGCTGCCCGTGGGCACGTCTGCGGCTGCAGTGGGAACGGCCGAGGAAAGCGGCTGCGTCTCGGCAGGATTCCTCCGACCTGAATCATCCCGGGCGGCTGCCGGTGAGGAGGCACCGGCTGAGTCACTGCTCCCACCAACAGGCTGGGCACGGGCTGGGCTCTGCTGGGGTGGGGAGGGGTGGGGTGGGGTGGGATGGGGTCCCCACGCAGCCCCGGGCCAGGACGTGGCCACCAGCCCCTTCCCGTGGGCTGGGGCCGGCATCTCCACCGCGCCGGAGTGGAGCCGTCCCACTGCCTTCGCAGCCCTGAGCTGGTCCAGAGCGATGCTGGCAAAGTGGGGACCTGTGCCCGTGCCCCCACCCGCCTGCCCCTGGGAAAGGACCCCCGGGGGGGGGCAATGCCCCCAGGCTGGGGGATGCAGGTGCACGGGGCTGCCCCGGCTGATCCCGCTCCACCTTGGTGGGGCCGTGGGGCACAGCCAGTGCCCGTGGCGGGCATGGGAGGAGGATGCTGAGTCGCTGGGGGGGCTCTGTGATGTGTGGGGGCTGGCTGTGGGGCCAAGCCCCCGGCTCCCCAAGGCCAGCAGGACGCAGCTTGGCCAGGCCCCGGGGTCTCTGTGAGGGCCGGTGCTGGCGTCACTCGGGGACCGGGAGCACCGCCACCGCGTCAGCCCCGTTATCGGCCCAGACGGCCGCTGCCGGGCCATGGCCACGTCCCAGCCGCGGGCAGGGCAGGAGGGGGCTGCTGTTCGTCATCGCTGCAGCAGCGACGGTCACTCGTCCCTGGGCTTTGCTTTTTCTCCCTTTTTTTTTTTTTTTTCTTCTCCCTCCCCTGTGGAAAACAATATTTGAGCGCCTAGATCATGCTGGCGTCTCCGGAGCCGTCTGCAGCGAGCGCGGCTGACCTCAGCCCCCTCCTTCGCGCGGTCCCCGGGGGCGCGGGAGGAAGCGAGCGCCGCGGAGCCGTGCCCAGGGGCCGTCTGGTTCCCACACAGCGCGGCCGGGCCGCTCGCCCGCCCGGGCTCCCAGCCTCCGCCTGGGAACACGCGGCCACGGCCCCGGGCAGAGCCGGGCGAGGGGCCCAGCGCTGGGAGCATGGTGGGACCCAGCCCATCGCTGCCCCCCAGGGCACAGCCCCCGGGTGGGGACCCGTCCCCGACACACACGGGGTGCGGAGGTGCCCGGTTCAGGGCAGGGAGCTGGGGCTGCAGCAGGACGGGTGCCCCCGCGCAGGACGCACCAGGGCTGGAGCCGGGGCTGTGCGGGGGCCTGGGAGCGTGGCCCCAAGGGGAGCGGAGCCCCAGCTCTGCTGGCTGCAGCCCTCGGCATCGCTGGTCCCTGAGCTCACCGGGGTGGGACGGGGCAGAGCCCAGCCGCCTCCTCTGCCGTGCGGGCCACCCGCCTCCAGGGCTCCCTTTGCCCGTACCGGCGCCTGCTCCCCACCACCAGCCCTGGCTCTGGCCGTGGGCCCGCTCCTCTCCCTGCCCTTCCTCCTCCCCGGCTCGCTGCCGGCTCACGGTGGGTGGCCTGGCCCCCGGCCCGCTCACCCGCTCCCAGCGTGGGCCATGCCGTGGCTGGGGACCGCGCCGCAACGGGTGCTGGTGCAGGAGCCCGAGCCCCCAGCTCTGGGAGAGGTCCCAGCGCCGGCGGTGGTGGGTGCTGGTGTGCGGCGTCGCCCGCTCGCCCTCTCTCCCTTGGGGCTCAGCCCTGCGCTGCTGGTGGGGCCACGGGGACGAGGAACCCCACGTGAGGAATGGCACCGGCTGCCGTGGGCGCGTGCTGGACCGGGACCAGCCCCATCACCATGCCCACCGCAACGACGGAGGCATGAGGGGGACCCACATGGGGTCCTTGGTTGGAGACGGGGCCGGGGAAGCCAAAGCAGGCTGCAGGGCGGGGTCCCCATCACTTCGGCCTAGGGGTGCCAGTGCCTGCATGCCCCCCTACAGCACCGCGCCCCCGGTGTGGCCGCCCCGCGCGGTCCCACCCCGGGGCAGCCGTGGCTCAGCCGCGCTCCCAGCCAGGCGCTGCCGCGGTGGGCTCGCTGCCCGGCTGCTGCGGGGCTGCGGCTGGGAACCGGCACCGGCACCGGGGCCGCCCTGCACCGGGCTCTGCAGCCCCCGCGGCCCAGGGCAACGCTCGGCTCCTGGGGCCCAGACAGGAAGGAGACGTCACCGCCGCGGAGCGTAACTCAAACCAGATGGGGCCGCGCTGTTTTCCAGGACCGCAGGGTGGTCACCGGCAGGAACTGGTCAAAGGCTGCCGGCAGGAAGCGGGCTGGGAGGGACGCCCTGGGCCGAGCGGTGACCCTGCCTGCACAGCCTTAACCGCTTCGGGGCCAGCCGCGGCCGGAGGGGCACGGGACCCCGGGGGTGGACCCCACCTGCGTGGGGCTGGGGGCTCCGTGTGCAGGCTCAGCCGCGGCGGGGGCAGCAGGACCCCCCCCCCCCAGCCTTTGCCTGGGCACAGAGCCTTGGGCAGTGCTGAAGCCGTGAGGACACCTCTGTCCTTCTGTCCGTCCACCCATCCGCTCCTCCATCCATCCGCCCACCCGATCCCCCTTTCCTCCAGCTTCCCGTCCCCGTGTTTAGCTGCAGACCTCAGCTCCTGCCTGCCGGCCGTGCACCCCCAGGGGTTTAATGCTCCCCCCCCAGCCGGTGCCCAGGACGCGGGGCTGCTCTCAGACCTGTACATTTATTTACAAGAAGCCGAGCGCGCAGGCAGCTCTCCCGCATCGGGCAGGGCCCTGCAAGCCATGCTGCTAGCCTGGGCAGGGGCCGGGGCGCCGAGCCCAAAGCCACATCCACCTGCTGCCACCAGCGGGGCTGGGGGGCCGCTGCCTGCCCCCGTCTCTGCCCCGGGCCAAGCAGCAAGGGCTCTGCAGCAGCCACGGAGGGCACCGGCAGCCCTGGAGCGCGCACAGCCCTCACTCCATGGCAAAAAACAAAGCTGGGGGGGGATCCCGGTGCCAGCCAGCACTGGGCAAGGCTGGAGGCCGCAAAGCTGGGGGCCGCCATCCCCTGGCCGCGCTGCGAGGAGGGGGCTCACGGGAATGGAAGAGCCACGGGGAGAGGGGGCGAGGGCTGGGCGAGGAGCGGGCGCAGCACCCGCTGCCCCGGCACGGCAGCCCCGGCACGGCCCCGCTGGCGGCGGGGGGACGCTGGCGGCCGGCAGTTCCTGTGTGTTGGTGGTCAGGGCTGAAGCAATCCTTCCAGGAGCCGGGGCGGGGGGGGAGCACGGCCCAGCTGGTCTGCATTAGGACGCCTCGCTCGCCTTTATCTGGCCGGGGGGGGGGAACGCGTGAAGGAGAGGCTGCGCTTCTCCCCCGCTGGCAGAGCGGAGGGCAGGGGTGAGGAGGAACACAAAGCCTCCTTCTTCGCTCGCTGGCTCCCAGCTGGGGACGCTCCTGGAAACGTGCTCGGCGCTTCCTCCCTTCCTGTGCGCGCCGCCCTCCCGGCGCGAGCAGCAGCACGGGGCCGGCTCCAGCTTCCGCGCGGCGGGGAGGCGATGCCGCGGCCCCGGCTCCTGCGCCGAGTCCCCGGGGTGCGGGTCCGCACCTGCCTTCCGCCACCCCCTGCGCCACAAAAACCCGCTCCCCACCGCGGGAGCAGAGCCCGGCACCGCACGGGGCCGGCGGGCACCTCGGGGTCCGAGAGCTATCGTGCGGCAGGGCCGCGGCGTTTACGAGCGGAGCGTGCAAACCTTGTGCCCGTGTGGTGGTGAGCGTGCCGGGCTGGCGGCGGCGCTGGCGGCGGGCTGCCGCGAAGTCCCAGGAAAGCAGCGCGAGCGGGGAGCGCTGCTGCAGGCCGGGGAGCGCTGCGGCGTGGCGCTGCCGTGCCAGGAACGAGCGTGGAAACCACCTCGCAGTCCGTGGCAATGCAGGCGGGAGCATCGGCTCGCTGGGGACAGGGGTGGCTCGAGCCCCGAGAGCCCAGGCAGGGCGGCTGCGGGTGAGGAGCCCGCGGGGGCCGGGCCCCAAGCAGCCCCGCGGTGCCCGGTGCCGGGGCAGGGCAGCGGCCGCAGGGGACGCGGCGGGGCAGGAGCGAGGCGGTGGCTTCGTGGCGAGGCGCAGCGGGGGCCGGAGCAGCCGGCTGACGAGCAGAGCTGGGGCTGCGCGGTGCCTGCGGGGCCGCCCCTGCCCAGGTCCTGCTCCTGTCCAGGGGTGAGGCCCGGGCACGGCCCCGGGATGGGGCTCGGCAGCCCCCGAGCCCCCTCTCCAAGCGGTTCCTCTGGGCTCACGGTGCTCAGCCCCCGGCCCACGCTCAGACGCCCAGCGCCGTCAGCGACCCCGAGCTGGTGATCTTCTTGAACCGGTTGGCAGCACACACCCCAATGAAGTTTTTCTGTAAACGGGAAGAGGAGAGGCACGAGTCCAGCTGCAGGCCTCGAGGCTGAGCCCAGCGGCACTCCCAGGGCTGGTTCGGGAGCCGGGCCGGGGAGCTGGCAGCCGCCCAGGCGCCGCCTGCACCAGGTTTCACGGCAGAGACGTGCAGGGCTAACGCCAGCCCCAGGAGCTTCCCTCCCCTCCGTCCTGACGCCACTTCTGCCACTAAAATGTGCTCTTGGGAAGGGCTCAGGGGAGTCAAAAAGGCACCTGTGTTTGGGGAGATCCCACCCTGGGGGCACCCAAGCTCCCCCAGACGGCAGAGCGGGGCGGTGTTGACCCCCGTCCCGTCCCGTCCCATCCCCACGCACCTTCCAGCGCCGCCGCATGACGTATTTCTTGAGCAGCACCTGGGACTTGAGGCGGCGGTTGCAGCGCTTCGCCTTCTCTGCCAGGTTGTTGAGCCAGGGATGCTGCAGGCACTGCCCTGCGCTCATCCGGCCACTGGGGGCGAGAGGCGAGGGGGTCACCCCAGGTCCCCCAAAGCCCCTTTCCCCCATCTGACCCCTTCTTGTGCCATCCAGGAGCCCCCCATCTGTGCCCTGGCCATCAGCCCAGGGACCGGTGGGACATGGAGGGACCGTGAGCGGTCCAGCGCGTCTAGGTTGTGGTTAGTGACCCTGGAGGGACAGGGAGCTCTGCTTGGGGACAGCCAGCACCCAGGGCAGGGCTTTGGGGACACGGCTGGCCCCGGCACAGGGGGCTGCACACGGAGTGCAGGGGCTGGGCAGCGCCGAGAGCATGGAGATGGAATGTGCCCACCCTGGGGCCACCACGGCCTCCCCCAGCATCGCACCCTTTCTCTTTGATGATGAGGTTTGAGACAAAGTCCTTGGCCTCGTCAGAGATGCCCTCGAAGGCCTCCTCGTCGAAGTACCAGTTGGCAGCCAGGACGTTGTTCAGCGTCTCGGTGTCGTTGTCGCCCAAGAAGGGGGAGAGGCCGCTGAGGCTGGGGGAGCGGAGGGGGACGGATGAGCAGGGGGTGCCCAAACTCCCCCTGCACGGGGCTAACCCGGCTTGGGGACTGCCCTGTGCCGGGGGGGAGCAGCGGGGGCTCAGCCCCAGCCCCCAGAAGGGTGCTGCGAGCCCCCCGGGACCCCGACGTACAGCATGTAGGTGATGACGCCCATGCTCCACATGTCCGTGGAGTAGGAGACCTGCTCGTAGTTGACCACCTCGGGGGAGAGGAACTCGGGGGTGCCAAAGTTCACTTTCAGCTTCTCCTGGGGGTTGTACCTGTGGCCGGGGCGGGGGCTCAGCAGCAGGGTGACAGGCTGGCCGCCACCACGAGCGGCCGGCCCCGTGCTCCCCGCACCGCCCCGCACGCGGAAGCGAAGGTGGGAGCGGGAACAGCAGGAGGACGAAGCCGGTGGGGACAGGGGGAGCACGGCACCTTCGAGCCAGCCCGAAGTCGATGATCTTCACCATGTGCCCGGTGGCAGCGACGCAGAGGATGTTCTCGGGCTGCGGGGACAGGGACCCCCAGTCAGAGCCCGGCTCCCAGAGCAAGGGCCCAGAGGGGACGTCCCGGCCACGGGGACGCGAGGAGCTGTGGTGGATCGGGAGCCCCCAGCACCCCGGCCCCGCACCTTGAGGTCGAGGTGGAGGACGCGCATGTGGTGCATGAAGCGGATGCCCTCGCAGATCTGCCGGACGAACACCATGCAGTCCACCTCCGTCAGGTGGTAGTCGTCGTCAACGATCCGCTCGAAGAGCTCGCCGCCCTCAATGCTGCACGGGCACGGACGGGTCCCCGGGTCACCCGGCGTTCCCTCCCCACGCCATCCTCCTGCAGAGCCCCCGGCCCTCGGCGCAGCCTCACCGCAGGGAGGCTGCTGCGGAGGCTGCCTCGGAACAGCCACGGCAGAGCCAGGGTGGGACGTGGGCACATTGGGGTCGGACGCCCCCGCTCCCCCCTGGGATCGCGGAGCAGGGCAGCCCCGGCCTGCCCAGGCAGGGGGAGCGGGGGCCACATGGGGAGGACCCGATCATCCCCAGCCTCAACACAGCCGTGGCTGAGCAGATGCTGCCCCAGCCATTGAGCAAGACCAGGAGGTGCCCGAGGGGACGAGCAAGGCTGGGGGCATTCCCTGGGGCCGGCCACCTCTGCTCGGCCAGGGGCTGAGACATCTGCCCCACGGCCAGAGACGGGCGCAGCCCCCCATGATGGTGCCCCTCGCAGCGCAGCCCCGGCACTCACAACTCCATGAAGAGGATGATCTCCCGGGGCGTCTCGATGGCGTCGTAGAGCTGGATGAGGTTGCGGTGGTTCAGCTGGTTCATCACGTCGATCTCCAGCAGCACCATCTCCTGCGGCGGCAGCCCCGCCGGGGGGCTGGTGTCAGACCCGGCCGAGCCACCGGCACGGGGCCGGGCTGGGTCACAGCCCCGGGGGGGGGGACAGCAGCCACCAGGCACGTGGCCACGAGGAGCCCCCCAGCTTGGCACCCTCGAGATCCCCCGCTCCCGCACCCGTCGGTCAGACCTTGTCCTTGGCGCCCTGCTTCCTGATGACTTTGGCAGCCAGCTTGAGCCCCGTCTGCTTCTCGGTGCACGTGTGGACTTCGCCAAACTTGCCCCTGCGGAACAGGAGAGGCGTCGATGGCATCACGGCCGCCTGGGGACCCCAGCACCCACGGCAGCACCTCCCCGCTCCCCCCGCACCCATCCTGCACCAGCCCCTCCGCAGCCAGAGGGTCCTGCCGCAGGCAGGGGCATTGCTCCGAGCCGGGCGCTGGAGGCTCCCCAGGGACCCCTTCGCTGCTCAGAGCTGGGGGAGAGCCAGGCATCCTCGGCCCTCCCGCAGCCCAGGACCCCTCCTTACCCCCCCAGGATCTCCTTGGAGCTGAGGCTGAACTGGGAGCTGACGTTGGCCGACCGCAGCGTGACGATGCGGTGCGCAAAGGGCGCGGGCGGCGGGGGGACGTCATCTGCCGAGAGAGGAGGGGGTGAGAAGGGAGCTGCCCACCGGGGGACCCCGCTGCCGGGACCCTGGGGTGCCCCGTGCTGGGAGCTCACCCAGTGCCTCCTGCAGGTCAGGGGCCCCCAGCAGCTGCCCGGCACCCCCAGCACTGCCCGCAGCATCGCCCTGCTGCGTGTCACCCTGCTGAGTGTCACCCTGCTGCGTGTCACCCTGCCGTGTGTCACCCTGCCGCGTGTCACCCTGCCATGTGTCTGCTCGCCACCCGTGGGCCACCACCACGCGTGTCACGCTCGCCCTTTCCAGGCCACGCTGCTGCGTGTCTCCCTCCGTGGCCACCATCCTGCCTGGCACACTCGCCCCTCCTTGCCACCCCGCTGCACGTTTCGCTCGCTCCCTCCGTGCCACCCCCTCCGTGCCACCACGTCCTGCTCGCCCACCCAGGACAGACCCACTCCGGGGCACCCCACGCACCCGCGCTCCCCAGCTCGGCAGGAGCTGGCCCTCGCGGGGACCCCCCCACCCCCCAGCACCCTCCGCTCGAGGGCTTGGCGCAGCCACCCCGCCGTGCCCCCAAGGACGGCGGCGCAGGACACGGGACACGCTGTCCCTCGCCAGCGGCCAGGCGGCGGCTGTCACTCCCGCGGCAGGACAGGCTCCTCGTCCCGCCGGGCAGCCCCGGGCAGCGCCACGCGTGCCAGGCTCGGCTGGGAGAAGCCTGGGGAGGGGACACGCCGCATTTAGTCCTGTTTACAGTGAAACCGGAGCTCGAAGGCTGCTGGTGGGCGACGAGCCAGGAGCATGAGCCGGCGTCCCGGGAGGGCAGCGGCGGAGACATGGCAGACCCCTGGGCTGCCGCCCCGTGCAGGGTCCCGGGGTGCCACCGCCACCGGGCTGGGGACAAAGCACAGAGCACGGGGCTGGGGGGCGGCGCAGCCTTACCCAGTATCTCGAAAGGGTCTTCCTTCCCAAAATCGGGGGTGAGGTAGGGGCTGGGGGGTGGCTCTCCCTCCGTCGAGGACGGCTGCCCCGCGGCACCGGGGCCAGGCTGCTCCGCGTCCCCGGGAGGCTCCGAAGCGGGCTGGGGCTGGGGCTGCCCTGCGGCACCGGGCAATGTCCTCTCCTGCGGGACGCCAGCGCTGCCCGCGGGGTCAGGCTGCCCGGGGGGCCGCAGGTCCCCCTGGGCCGGGACGGGCTCCACCAGACCTTCGGTTGCTGGTGCCACCGCGGTCTCCTCCGGTATCATCTCCATCGCAGCCACCTCCGCCCCGGGCCGCTCCTCCCTGGAAGCAGGAGCAGGAGGTGAGCAGCGCCCCGAGCCCCGCGCCCGGCCCCCACCTCTGCCCCGTGGGACCCCAGGGAGGGGACCCCCTCCTCGGAGGGCACCAGCTCGCTGGGCAGCCCCGGGGGGATGCTTCCCATGGGTACCTTTGGCAGGCGGCCGGGCAGCTCAGGCTCTGCAGCAGAGCCGGGCGCGCGGGCTCGGGGCCCCTCGGTGGCTGCTGCTTGCTCGTCACCTCCGCACAGGCCGCTTTCTCCCCTTCATCCTGAGCCTCTGCAGCGGCTGGGGCCTCCTCTTTCGTGGGCGCCTTGCCCCCATCCTGGGCCGTTGCTGCTGCTGGGGCCTTTTCCTCCTTTGTGTCTTTCTTCTCTCCATCCTGAGCCTTTGCAGCAGCTGCTGTGGCTTCTTCCTTCGGAGGCTCTCCTTTGCCTCCATCCTGAGCCTTTGCGGGAGCTGCTGTGGCTTTCTCCTTCACAGGAGCTTCTTTGCCTCCATCCTGAGTTTTCTTTGCAGCCGAGGTTTTCTCCACCTTTTCTGCTGTCTTCTCCCCATCCTGTGCCTTTGCCGCAGCTGGGGCCTTCTCCTTTGCAGGCTTTTTTGCAGTTGGGGTCTTCTCTGCCTTTGCAGCTTTCTTCCCTCCCTCCTGAGCCTTTGCAGCAGCGGGCGCCTTCTCCTTCACAGGCTCTTCCCCTGCTCCATCACGAGCCTGTGCTGTCCCCTCTGCGGGCTCTGCCTTCCCTCCTTCAGCCTCCACCACAGCTGGAGCCTTCCCTGCCGTGGGCTCTGTTTTTCCTCCACCCTCAGCCTCTGGAACACCTCCGGCTTTCTCCGTGGGCTTTTCCTTGCCTCCATGCTGAGCCCCTGCTCCAGCCGGGCCCTTCTCCTGCGCAGGCTGTGCTGCCTTCCCTGCCTGGGGCTCTGCTGCAGCCTCAGCCTTCCTGGGGGGCTCTCCCTTCCCCGCACCCCGAGCCTGGGCAGCAGCCGGCACCTTCCCCTCCGCGGGCTCTGCCGTTCCTCCTTGGGGCTCTCCCTCAGGCAGGGCTTTCCCCTTCACGGGCTCTTCTTTTCCTCCGTCCCGAGCCCCAGCAGCAGCCGGACCCTTCTCCGAGGGCTCTGCCTCCCCTCCCGTGGGCTCCTCCTTGGCAGGCTCCTTTCTCCCCGCATCCCGAGCCTCAGCAGCCGCAGCCTTCTCCTTCCCGGGCTCTTCCTGCCCTGCACCCTGAGCCTGGGCAGCAGCCGGCCCCTTCCCCTCTGCGGGCTCTGTGTCTGGGGGGGCACGCGGGCTTGTGCTGGCCTCTGCTCCGGGGGGGGCCGTGCTCCCAGCCCCCCCGGCATCGGCCGCGCTGCCCGCCACGCCGTCCTGCTCCATGGGCACTCTGCGGCCGGAGGCGGCTGCCCCGGGTCGGCGAGGCTCCTGCGGGAGAGAAGAGGCGAGCTGGCGGCTCCGGGCACGGCGAGGCTCCCGGGGGGGCTCCTCTCCCGCAGCCCCAGGGGTTCCCTCGCTGGTGGCACGGGGACAGGCCCCGTGCGGCCCCCCCCGGCTCCCTGCACCGTCCCGTTGTGCCCCGATATTTGCTGTGCAGTGACTGATCGATGGCCTGACACCGGCACCTGTCGCTGCCACGGCGCCGCGCAGGCAGCCGGCACGGCCGGGGTGCCAAACGAAGGCTGCGTCCCCCCGTGGGGGGCAGGGGATGCCGGGTGCCCACATGGGGAGGGGGCGAGGGGAGCATCCCCGGGAGCTGCCGGCAGAGCACGGCCCCATCCGCTGGGGGTCCCGGCAGCTCCCACCCAAGTGGTCCCACACCTAGGGGTTTAGGCAGCACCCGTGGGTGCCCGTGGGTGCCCGTGTGCGCCCGTGTGCCAGCACAGCTGCCAGGCCGGCAGCACCACCCCCAGCCCAGCACCGCGGCTCTGCCCTGGCCCCTGCAACCCTGACCCTGCTGGGAACAAACCCACCGGCAACCGCTCTGGCAGTGGGGCAGCCGCTTGCTGGTTTTACTGGGCTCGGAGCTGCGGGCCGCTGGCAGGGAGCAGCGTGAGGCTGAGCTGTCCCCACTCCCCGCAGCCTCGGCTCCCTGGCTTCAGGGCTTGGCTGTCCCCAGGGCCACCCCGCTGCCCCTGGCACGGGACCGGCGGCTACAGGGACCCCGAAGGCTACAGGGACCCCGTTACCCACCCGCACAGCCCCTCCTGCCCCCTTTACCTGGGGTCCCCGGGGCAGAGGGCAGTCAGGAGAGCAGCATCGGCGCTGTGGCAGCGCCTGGCCGGAGCACCCCCTTCTATACTGGGTGTAACAGAGCTGGATTAGTGCGGGCAGAGAGGAGTATCCTTTACACCAGCAGGAGCCGTCCCGCGTCGCCTTTCCCAGCACCTGTCGCTGCTGGAGCCCGTTCAAAGGACACGCCACTCTTCGTGCTCCCGCCGGCCGGCAGCGCGCACAGGCAGCGGAGCGGTGCCGGAGCTGCCCGGGCACAGCTCACCGCTCAGCGCCCCACCAGCACGGCAGGGAGGGCACGAGGCAGCCCCACACGGGCACCCCCAGCTCTGCGCAGGGTCCCACGCCGCTGGGGCCAGCCCCTGGGGCAGCGGCTCCAGGGGACCTTCGGCTCCCCCAGCGCCGTGCGGTGCCCGCGGGCACGGCCAGCACCGGGCAGCGCTGCCGGGGGCCCAATGCAAAAGGGACGTCAGCAGGGAGCCGCGGCACCAGCCCCTGTCGCTGCTGCAGCTGCCTTCGGGAACCAGCTGAGAGGCAGCAATGGGGAATCTAAATGAACATTTTGGGGGATCGGGAAGAGAAAAAAAGGAGCCGGGGGTGCTGGTGGACGGGTCGGGCTGCGTGCAGGCGCACGGGCACCGAGAGCCCCTGCCAGAGGTGCGGAGCAGGGCTTTGGGGCCTGAAGATGATTCGGTCCCAAAGGCTGCACCAGGTTTTCACCTCACTCCCCCAGCCAGCAGAGCCTTGTTTACTTTAAATCTTTGAAACTTAAGGTGAGGAAAGCATTGCTCAAGGGCACGCAGACTCCGTCTCTCGGGTTTCTGCTGGGGGTGGAGGTGGTCATTTGAGGTTTGCAGGAGGAACCCCGGGGTAACTGGACCCAGCCCTCCCCTGCCAGCCCTGCTGGGTGAAAGCACTCCAGTAATACCAACTATTAAAAACCCAGCACACCGATTTATCACACAGCGGCCGCAGGAATGCCAGGGCAGCCTGGAGGAGGAAGGGCTCAGCCCTCTCCACCTGCATCTGTTGCTCCTTTGAGGGGGGACAGCAGAGGTCTCGGCTTGGTGACGGGCAATAAAACAGCGAGAGCAGCTCGCAGCAGGACAAGAGAGATGCCCCAGGGTGCCCAGGGTCAGGCATCTGCTCCCGGAGCTGCCCGGGGCTCCTGGCTGCCCTCCAGCTGCTCGGCTCCTCGCCTACCCTGCCGGGGAGCCCCGCTCCTGGGGGGCACCATCCCACAGCACGGGGCCGGCCGAGCGCTGGCCTCACTGCCAAGAGCACCGCAGGGATCCCCTGCCACGGCCAAACGCCTCCCCCTGAGCTCCACAGCGGGGGCACCACCAAGGCTCGGGTCCTGCCGACGCCGGACCCCAGCTGCTCCGCACAGGGCTCGGCGCAGCACGGTGCGGGGTGTGGGGATGGAGCTGGGCTGAGGCCCCCACGGGGTGACCGGGAGCCGTGCTCAGCTTGTCCAGGGCACCCCAGGGAGGATGCAAAGAGTGACAGCAGGGGGAAGGGGTTTGGGTGATGATGGGGGGCAACACAAGGGGATGGTGCTTCTGCTAAGCTCTGCCTCCTGGGGGAAGGGGACTCAGCCACACAGGGGTTTCTGATCGTTGCACAAACCCCACTGCCAAAAAAAGCCTTAAAGCAAACCTGGATGGGAAAAGCTCCAGGATCAGCCTTGTAAAGGACCTGGCCCGTCCTCTTTCCTAATCAGCTGCAGTGGAAAACAAGAGGTGAAGCACGGCCTGCCCACCCACCCCGCTGCCAGCCGACCCCGTGCCCTGCTTCTTAACGGAGGAACCGGGGGCTAGGCTGGAGCCCCGGGGCCGTTTCTCTTCCCGCTGCACCCAGCCCTGGAGGGGGATGCGGAGCTCCGGGTAGGGCAGAGAGGTGCCCGAGGTGCCTCCCCACGTTGTCCCCAGCCCGTGTGGTCGTGGGCTGGGGTGAAGCCGGGCTGCCGTGGCCCTGCTCCAGCAGCTGCACGACCCCAGCAAGGTGCTCAGCTGGGAGGCAGCCTCCTGGCAGCAGCCTGAGGAAGTGATTATCTAGAAGAACAAACCTGGAGGGCTGGGGCTGTTGCTATTTCTGCCTCCAAACTGGCCCTGCTGTCAGGGCTGGGCCCTGGGAATGCTCCTGGCAGGGCCCCATCCGAGCTCGGCCGTAACCTTTTCCTTTGTGCTCCGGCTATGAGCAGAACCAGCTGGTTTGTACAATGGAGACTTCTTTTTAAACCATTACCTACCTCCATCATGTGAGCAGCACGCCCAGGGCTGCAACTGCAGCACAGGGACTCGGAAAGGGAAGAGCAGCCCCGTGCTCCTGGAGGCAGCCCCGCTGGGAAGCCTCCCCCGGCAGCACCCAAAGCCCGAGGCTGGGCGCGCATCCTGCACGGGAGAGACGTGGCACTTGCTGGGGGCTGCAGCTGGAAAGCCTCAGGAAGGAGCTGGTGCTGCCATGCCCTGCCCCGGCTGTGGTGCTGGATGAGCCCCTTTCCACCCGCTCCCAAGGGATTTTCCTCCCTGCTCCCCCCTAGGAGCAGCCACAGCCCCTGCAGGGGCTCAGTCCCGTCACACAAGGAGCTCAGGGTGAGGTTTAAGCCAAGGAGAAAATGAAACGTGGGGGAAACGTGGGGCTGGAGCTGCTTCCCCACGGAGCCCGGCTGGTTCTGAAAGCAAACGCGGCAGCTGCTCAGCAGCAGCAGCTCAGGCAGATCCCTCAGGATCACACCGCAAGCAGCAGGGGTTGCTCTGAAGGATGCAGCCGGGGGCTCCTGAACCGCCCCTGGGCATCCCCTGCCCCCTGCAGCTCAGGTCCGTGGCCTCAGCAAGCCCGGCTCAGCTCTCACGGGTCTCTGCAGACATCAAAGGCAGGGGCAGGCCTTTAGCAGAGAACCAACAGGGGTCACACAGGAGCAGATAAGCCGCTTCCACCACCCCACAAGGTGGTGACTGGGGTGCTGGTGCAGCCGCGTACGGGTGGAGGTTGGAGAACCGCAGGTACGCAGGGCAATCAGGGAAGGGCTCCTTCACACCACGGCTGCCAGGCACCCGGAGGCCACCTCTCCGTCATTTCACCACCTCTTCGCCAGCCTTCTCCTCCCTGCCCTCGCGGTAAGCAAGCGCCTCCAGTCCTCGGTGAGAGAGAAGCGGCCCACATGCCGCAGCCCGTAGCTGGGCAGGCCTCTGGGAGCAGTGGGTGCTGTAAGCCCTGGCCGTGACAAAAGCCACCAAGAGCACCCCCTGGAGCCCAGCGGGCTTTCCTCTGGCACTTCCAGTCTTAGACTCTTGTAAGAAGCCGCCTGAGGACGAGGTGAGGACGCAGAGCTCCAAGAGCAGGCACGGCAGAGCTGGGAAGCCATGAGAGGGTTCTTCCTAAAGGAGGGTGAAGGAAGAGGTGGTTTGGTGCTATCAGGGGAAAACATTTGCAGGCAAAGGGAAATGATCTGGATGAAGACAGTCCTCTCACAAGGAAGAGCTGTAGCACTGCAGGAAGGCAGCAACTGCCCGCACACTGGGATTTGGGACACGCTGGCTCAAAAAGCCCCCAGACGACCAGCACAGAGCTCCCAGGTCCCTGGGGAGCATGGAAGCAAACCAGCCCCCGCAGAGGTTACTGAGGCTGTGGGGTGTTTTCCCTCCCCATTCAGCAGCTTGAGCCAGAGCCTGCGTTGCCTGCAGCTGGAAAACAGGCTGTCCTGGGGCGATCTGGCACAGCATCAAGCACGCCCGTTCCCTAGCTACGCGGTTGTCACAACTCCGGCAGCACACTTTAACCTTTACACTTTTCATGGGTAAGGAAGGTTCTGCGCTGGGCCAAGGCCCGTCCGTTCTCCAGGAAACTCTACACCTCGGCTAAATCGAGCAGATGGGGGCCAGGCGAGAGCGACGTCCCCACCTGAGCCCTGGCCACAGGCTGTAACACAAGCCGGGCACCCCAGCCCCGTGGGGCCAACCCAGACACGCAGTCAACAGCTTAACTGCTTCCATCAGCACTCCGGACTTCCCTGGGCAAGCCGTGATCCTGGGTGACAAGTCCAATCAAGGTGATGGGGAAAAGTCCTAGCAGTCAAAAGAAAACCTCCCCGGAGCAACGCAGCGGCTCAAGAGCAGGCGCTGCCCGCAGCATCCCAGCCAGCAGCAGCACCAGGACACACCGGGCACAGACCCGTGGAGATGGAAAGAGCAGGAATGAGTCCCGCAGCCACTCTGCCCCTGGGCATGGAGGCAGACAGAGGGTGCTTGGTGCCTGCTTGGTGCTCTCTGTGCCAGGCACAGCTCGTTCATATTTGCACCCACCAGGCCAGTGCTGACAGCCAATGAGTTACCCTGCGGAGAAGTGAATGAGAACTGAGGCCGAGGTTGAGAGTGTAATCAAGCCTTTTAATAACAATCTCCTTCACCAGCTAACAGCTTCCAGTTCTCAGCTACCCTTCAAGATGAAGTCCAGGAAGTACTGCGGCTTAATTCCTGTTCTAGTCCGAGTTCAGCAAATTACTTCACAGAAACAGAACTTAGAAGAACAGCAGAGAGTTTATATTAGACGTGAAGCTGGGCTGGGTAAAGTTCTACTTGACTATACCTGGTCCCATTCATCAGCTTTATGAGCATGCCTTGGTGACAAGTTTTGAATATATTTAAAAAACAAAAATATTTAAAAAACAAAAACCACAAAATACACACAGAAAGTACACAGATTTTACATCACTTTATCAATGTACCCCAAGTCTAAAGGCACGTGCTAAAACTTGGTTAAATCCTGATCTACTGCTCCATTCCTGTAACTTGATTCTCCCACTTCCACTCTAGTGGGACAAGCTGTCATCTGCCCATTTCATTCCTGAAGCCTTAACCAAACCCCTTTGTGACTGACAGTCAGCTCCAAGACACCCCTTATTTACACATTTCCTACACTAAAGCAGTTTTTACAAGCATGACAATGCTTCCCTCCTAGTTAAGAGGGCAGCTTACACTAGGCACACACCACCCAGCTTGTGAGAAGCTGCAGGGTGGCTGCCACCAGCCTTGCCAGAAGCCTCATACCACGCACAGCATGGCCGCTTGAGGCCACCTTTCACCAAGTTTGCAGTGTATGGGGAATATAAGAGGCCCTGGCTGCAGGAAGGGGTAATATCTTTTATTAGACCCAATGATATAGCTGGAAAAAAACTGACAAGCTGTCAGGCATATGAACCCTTCCTCAAGGCTGAAGCAGGAGCCATGTAAGGCCATCACGGAAATCCAGTTGCTCCATCATTCACGGATCAATATCTGCTCCAGCTCAGCAGCCTTGTTATCTTGCTTGCCTGTACATTCTTCCACTGCTCAGCAGCGTTCAGGCTTTCCTCTGCCTTGCCATGAATATTTACAGCTCCTGCTGCCCACACGCTGCCTGCTTCACAGGAACTGGCATTTAAGGCTGCAGAAGTTTCCTTGACTGCACATTCAGGGTCCCGATTTCTCTGTCTAGCAGATCAGATGGAATAGCTCCACTGAGACAGCAACAAGTTTAAGGCAGACTGAGAAAAAATCCACACACCTTTGGTCAGATCCATGCAAATCTGAGCAGTTTCCATCAGGAAGAGGATACTTACAAGTTCTTCTTGCTCCTGTCATTCTTGTAAGCTGTATGCCAGCAGGGCTGGCAGTAGCTACTTGTAATGGCCTCTTTGGCCAGGCTGTTGACAGCATCACTCCAACAAAGCTACCCTCAGTTCAGCAACATGGGGCTATTGGCAAAGTCAGTTAAAAAAAAATGTCTTAAGCCATCCTGTACAACTAAGTTGATCTTTCAGGCTCAGTTCTGTCACATACATAAGGTCCTCTGGAGAGAGGGAAAAGCTAAAGCTTAGGCTAGAAGAAGCCTTGCCTTTTAGCTCACCACTTTAAAGCAGCTCTGCTGCTCCACCACCACTCACTTTTTAGTACTAACACGCTTATACAAAATCCCTTGTTCCTGAGTTCCTTAGTCACTCACTCCCTAACTGCACAATACTTAAAGCTACACAACCAAACAAGAATCCTCATGTCCTTACACTTTAAATTTTCTTTTCCTCCTTTTTGAGGCTGGTGTTCTTTCATACAATATCATAGAATGGTTTGAGTTGGAAGGGACCTTATAGATCTAGCTCCAATCCCCCTGCCATGGGCAGGGAAACCTTCCATTAGAAGAGCTGGAGTTTAATATACTCCTACAAAACACTTTCTCACTGCTGGCAGTAGATTGCAGTAGACTGCTGTACCCCCCCAGCATTTCACTTTTCAGGGGAAATCCTGCCAAAAAAAATCTTCAGGTACAGTAAATGTTCATCTTTCAATTTAGCTCGCAAAGGGCATTCTACCTTTATCATCTCTCAAGATGAGGTAAAAGCCTACACAGTCTTACAAGTCTTGAAAGCCTATTACGATGCTAAGGGAAGAAATCATTCTTAGTGAAGTTTAATCTAGATTTGATCACCTCTTTAACAATATTGGAAGTTTTGCCCTCTAGCACATTAGAGCATTTGACCTATATTTAGCTCTACTAGCCACACTAGACTGGCTGGGAGACAATGCATCTTTAGCCAGGATAATGGTGCTAGCAGGAGCCAGGGAAGCAGCGAACAGAGTCATTTGCCAGTTAACTGATTCCCCAAATAGAATGACTTCAGCTGTAAAACAGCTGAAGGTTTAACGCTCTAATATACACAGGGAACTACTTTAAAGTGTGGGCAAGATTAATATTAGCATTCATCTGAACACCAACAAGACAGACCTGCAATATGCTGGCTTGTGGAAGCCTCAAGTTACTCAACACAACTCAAAATTGATATATACGCTAAATGCCTAAGGGACCAACTTGAAGTCAGTACTTCAATGTACAGAGACAAGGCAGCTCTTCCAGATGTGCACATCCTTGTAGCTTCAGAGTGCCTTTTACCAAAAACTCTTTTGCAGGAAGGGGATTCAACCTGCTATCAATAGACAGCAATCAGATTATGAATTTTTATTTAGTTCAAGTACACAATGTTTGTATACAATATCAAAACCTAGCTTACCTAGTTTAGTCTTTAGAGACCAAGGTGTCTGGATGTGAAATGAGGCCACGGAGACTGTATGGCACTCTCTGTATGCTGTGCCTCAGCCACCTGTCTCAGATGGAGTTAAACCACTCAATATAACAATAATGGAGCCAAGTGTGAGAGTTGAGACTGAGAAGTCACTAAAAACAACTGTTCCCTCTCTGCCTGTCAAGAGTGTGGAGCAGGATGTGCTCTCCCTCCTACTATCACAGGGATGCACATCAGCACCGGAACCTATCTGAAAAATTTGGAGACTTCGGCATAGTTAGCGGCTGGTCACTGGCCTTCACTTCTACGTTGCGGTATCTGCGTATGGGGTTTGCCTTGTGGACCTGTGAAAACCAAGGACAAAATGAAACAAATGGTTGCAGTTGAGATGAAGCTGAAACATGCAGGCCAGCCATCGGTGGGATGCAAGCAGACATCCATCTGCAAGACCACCACTCTGCCCCAGGCACTGGAGCCAGCCACAAGGAGCTCACAAGACACTTTGGGGTTGTGGGTTTTACTAGGATTATTCTGCTCTAACAACTAGGTGTTTACAGCTGAGGCAGCTAATGATTTTCAGAGCTTTTTTTTTAAAAAAAGAACTGCTGTGACATTAGTGAGGAGTCAGTTTGTGACAGGGAAACTTGAGAATACCGTCTTAAAAGCAGCTCAACATTGACATTGGCTCACTTAGTACATTCACACATCCCTTTGGGTCCCTGTTTAGAAATAGCTCACTTACCAGTTCTTGTCTTAGCTTAGCAACTTCTTCCTTTTCACGCTCTTCTTCTCGCTGTCTGGCCTCTTCTTGAAGTCTCTCCCTTCTGGCTTCTATGTTTGCCAATCGTTTTTCAAATTCCTGTCGCTCCTTAGCTCTTTTTTCTGTTGCCAGCTCAAAACTTTCAGGAACTACAGAACCAGAAAGGCTCTCTAAGTTTAGAAATAGAGGGGATAACATTGGTGCAAAGGCAGTCAGGTAAAGCAGAGCACTACTAATATCAAATGGAAGCCTCACTCTGGAGCGCTTCACCTCGCAAGGGTGGTTAGTAGACACATTTGGGATTCATTTGGGGTTCTGGGGAAAAGAAAAGCTTACGGCCAAATGCGAGCACTGTTAATGCAGATGTTACCCCTGCCACAGGTGTCCTCATAGGAGGGAGTAAGCACACAATTGTTAGTACAAACAAGTTTTTAGCTAGTTCCATACCCTATGAAGTTTCTAGCTCCACACAAGCTAAGCTGGAGACGCCTTCATCTTATTACAAATGGGAGGAAAAGACTGACAGCTGCTGCAGAAATACCATCTGTCTCTACAGGGAGCTCCTTGCATATTATATACCCTTATCCCAAGCTAGTGCACATCAATCATTTGCCAATTGTAGCATAGCTGTTAAATACAGCTGCTGTGTTAGTGCAGGACAGTGGGGCAGTGGAGAGGAAACTCTTCCACTCCCTGGGGATACAAGCTGTTAGGGAATTAGTTGATTAAGTGCACAGCAATATTGGCTGTGCTGATAAAGAACAGCATCAGCAACTCTAAGCATCATTTAAAGACATCAGTTCCGAGTTAGCAACCCAGCACTTTAACTCTACCTGATACTGGCTTATTTTCCTTTTTAGGCACAAAAGGCTCCTGGTGCACCACTACGTTGGGACGAGCTTTAAAACATGCTGCCTCTTTCTGCCTTTTCAAGTCTTCTTTAAGCTGCATGAGAAGAAAAGCCATCAAGTGCCAGGCATGACAAAAAACACCATCTTCCCCCACCCAGAATTCAGCTCTCCTGACACTGGAAAAGCCAGTTTGACTTCTGATCAAGTCACTTGCATAGAAAATATTACCATGGAAAATATTAAAGACAAAACAATGCATTAATTCTTGCCTTCCAGATCCTAATTAAACTCAAGCAGGACACTTGCTGCAGTTGAGCTCAACTAGCTATGTTAAGTCTGTTCATGCCTGTTATCTTTGCTCTCATACCTGCTGTTTCCAGCTCTGTAGCTTAGCAGCTCCCCTTTCATCAATCTGTAGATGGAATGGTTCAGGCTGAGTTGGGGTTTTGACCTTCTTTTCTGGCAGCTTAACACGGTCAAAATAAGGCAGAGGTAGCGCCTTGAACTTCGGCACCTGAAATAGAGAGCTTGAAAAATTCCTTGCCATTTCCTCAAAGGCACAAAGCTTTGGGTGTTTAACAGCCAACAGCAGAAGGCAAGTCCTGCAACACTCTTTTCACTTAAGGAGTGGAATACGAGGTAATTTTTAGCTCTTACCTCTTCCTTCTGCAATTCCTCTATTTTTTTCTCTTTTTGTATTAGCCGCTCTCTGTCACGGGAATCAAAAGAGAAAGGGCAAACTTCCACATGCCTCTGTTCTGGCATTTTAGGTTTGAAGGGCACTCCATAATGTGGCATAGGGTTAGCTTTGATCACAGGCACCACTTCCTTTTCCTAAACAGATATTAGTGTTAGGATCTGACACACAGCACTAGACTTTGTATTTTTGCAGAAAAAAGACTACAATTCCTACCACAAAGGCTATAATTCCTGTAAAATAGTCACAACAGCATCAATAAAACACTATCTTCTTGCAGTATCCAACCAAGCACCAATAATTTATAGGCATCCTGAACCAGAGACAAGATTTTTCTCTTTCTAAAGAGCTACTACTTCTAGTAGTCAACCAAAATTAAGACTAATTTTTAGCCTCCTCTTCACAAGAGGGAAGGGAAGAAAAGCATGAAGTATTCTGAATCCTGCACCCTACCTCTAGGGTGCTGGAGTGACTGAGGTAAGAAAGGTCATGCGCAATATCTGCCCTTCTCAGCAACAAACGGAGGGCCAATGTCCTTTTATCATCTAGAAGCCTAAGCAGGGTTTACTTCCCTCATTTGTAGCAGCAACACCTCAGCCTGGTCAGTGGCCTCATGTTTAAAAAAGTTACTTTATAAGAGAATTCATTTTTGCAAAGCAAGTAGCAGCGGCTAAGTCTTTAGCAGGGAACGGCACAGAGAAAGGTGACCACTGGGGAACTGCCCAACAGGAGGGCAGGGGCTAGCCAAACCAGAGCATCGCACCCAACTGGCGAATGTGGGACCAGCTGAGGCAGTCACCACGGTGGGAGAGGAAGGCTTGACTACAGCACACTCACAATTACCTTCTCTTCATCTCTGCTAGACGTTCGGGTTCTGCTTTTCAAGGCAAAGACAGGAGACTTGGGGACTGTAACTGGAAGCACCTTCTTCTCTGGAACACCCTGTTCAGAGAAGTCAGTTAGTGGTCACCCAAGTCAACAAGAAGTGCAACAGAGAAACCATCTGATATAGCACTAGGTACAAACTGCAGCTCTTACCTGATGACAGACAACATTTACTGAAAGTTAAATACATAATGCAACATAGCTAAGGACATTTTGAAGCTAATTGCCACCTTAGTCTGAATTCCCGGGCCAGGGTATTACTAAACTTCTTACCACAACATCCTCCAGGATTTTAGTTGGACACGGTCTGGAATGGAATTCGAAGTGCTCTTCTTCCTGCTGCTTCTTACTCTCACGCTCCTGAATCCTTTTCTCTATTTCCAAATCAAAGCCAACAGGCTGTGTGAGTTCCTTCACAGGGGGTTTCTTGGGCAGGACTGGTCCACCCTCTAAGATTTTGTGATCAAGCTCTCGTGCTTTGAATTTGTACCTACGCAGGAATAATAGAGAGAGTCACCTAAGCGTTTTCGTTTTACGTGGCAAGATGCAGCTTCTAGCTACTGGCTTCTCAGTACAGGACAGCAGTAGTCAGGTACAGAAGCAGTTGTGTTGCACTGCGTGCAGCTCTTGTTAGTAACTCCTTTGCTTTTGAAACAGCAAGACTTAAGGACCACCTTACAGGTTGCTTTCTTAGAAATCCAAAACTTTGGCTACAGGAGAGTTTTGAGTTGTACACAGGCTGTGCTACTATACTGGGTTTGTTTTGCTAATCATAAGCTAAGCTCAAAGATCAGCTTCTCGTTTTTAAGACTACCTTCTGCAAAATCAGCTACCTTTACATCCCTACATTCATTGCCACAGGCTTATGCACAAAAAGAGTGTGTTCCTGACAAGTGGCATTTCAGATGTTACTTACAGTGCAGTACAATTCTTAGAAGACTAGAGTCAACCTTTACTTACTGCTGAATTTTCTCTATTTCCTCTGCTTCCAACTCCACTGCACTCTTGCAGGTGACAGGTCTGAAGCGATGCTTTGTTTGAAGCAGTGGTGTTTTAGGGTTTGTAAGCCGAGCCTTCACTGGCTTTCCTGAGACTGGGCCTAGAAATTCAAGGTACAAAGATGAGCAGTTAATAGCAAGGCCTGCAACAAACAGATTATTTGCTCAGCATAGTAACTGAAGCATCTTTTTCTACTACCACCTCTGCAGACAGCTTCCTGGCTGGACATAGCTGAGACTGCTCACCTTCATCAGATTTCCTGCTCCTCAAATGGTAACGAGATGGTGTGCGTTTCTGGAATGCTTCGACCTGCTCAGCAAGGGACACATATTCTGACGTGGTTTCTTCAAGTTTTCTTTTGTTTCCCTGGGACAGATTGAATGGTTTGGGGATAGTGGGTCCCTTTGGCAGTCGCACCTGGAAACAAAAAAAAAACAGTCATTATGGCCATTTAACAGAAGGATGCTTCAATAACACTTCCTTACCTCTCTGATACACAATATCCATCCCTTCACCATAAAAAAGACAATGCTTCACATTAGACAGACATGACTCAACTGTCTGAACTTGCACGTGACTAGTCATATCAAGAAACTGTATGAGGTAGAAGACTAAAGCATATGTGGTGACCAGTAGATCTAACATTAAAGGGACTGTTTTTTCCCCAAAAGTGTCCTTTAGTATCTTGTGGCAGTGCAGACATGCAGTAAACTAACAGTTACATACGCACAACACTTGCCTCTCCTATGTATCTACCAGCTAAGAGGGTTAGCAGCAGCATGTGCTAAAGGAGAAAGGTGGTGGTGTGAAGAATCAGTCAGCTGCCTGCTGGCAATACGGATTCTTACCGGAGAAGGAGGATGCTTCCTCAGTACTGCTGCAAAATCCACTTCCTTGTACTCATTCTCAGGCTGGCTTTCCCCATGTTGTTTAATTCTACTATCCGTGCAGAAGTGAAAGTCAACTGGCTTTGTTACTTGACCAACAGTTCTCTTCACAGGTTGTCCTGAGGAAGGAAGAGTATGTAAGGTCTGGAAGCCTTTTAGGGTAGGATCAGGGGAGGACTTTGCGGAAAAGAGGCATTTACTTCTAATAACTTGAGCAGTTTTTGGAGAACTCATCTATTATATTTTAAGGCATGACAAAATAAAACTACTTCCAGGCAGTTTAGGGGCAGGTCTACATTAAAAGCTTCCTAAATCCTAATATGCAGTACAAAGCCTGGAAGGTTTTCTTTTCAGAAGTACTTGTACAGCTCCATGCAGCACTCTGTGTTCCTGTGTACATGAGCCCAGTACAGCTTCAGCTTGCAGTACAGCTAGAGCTCACCTGCTCCAGCAATAGCTGCTTTCAGTGACTCCTCGTTCTTCTTCCGCAGCTCCATAACCTCTCGCTGCAACTGCTGCATCTTTTCCAACTCCTGCTCCTCTGTACTCTTCAGCTTGCCAGCAAGATTAGTCCTCCTGCAGAAGCACATTGAAGACTGAGATGTGCCTTCCTGCTTCACTGGTTATTGGCATATAGGAACATGCTTATTTCTGACTTCACTGCAGAAGCATCACTCTTTATAAAAATATATTCTTCAGAAAAGACCTGCTGGGATTTTGTTTCCCTGGGGAAGCTGGCAGTAATGGCCGTCCTACATATCCAATCGTTGTATGCATGCTTAGTCATTAGAGAGGAGAACTTTTTCCTCAAATCAAGAGGAAAAGTTTTTCTTTGCACAAGAAAAGTCAAAGTGCATTTCATCCTAATATTGCTGCCTTGATTTAGTGTTTACTAAATGCAATACCATCACATGCTAAATTGACATTGAGAACATTCTAGCCAGGGCTGTCAGCTAAAGCACCCATCATTAGCAAAGACAAGCTTCAGTCACAAAAAAGGTACGTACTTCAACATTGTTGGTGTGGAGGGCATGGTCAGTTTGCTTTTCCCTCTTCCTGGGGAATGGTCAGGATGATGCAACGGCTCTTTCTTTGGAGATACTTCTGTCAGCTTCTCTTTGCTGCCAGAGCTAAGGTATTAAATTACAACAAACCACTCCAATTAACCGCTGTGCTCTAAGTGAAAAATCACCTGCAACTCTCACCACCATGCATAACATCCCAACACCTGGTGAGTTCTAAGGTATGCCAGACTGGCCTTACCTCACCAAGGGCCCAGGTAAGGATCGTCTAGCTTTCCCTGGTACTCTAAGGCTGTAGAAGGGAAGATTAATTACTGAGTTGGGGAACTTCAGCTTTTTCCTCAGAGAGGGTAGGAATACTATAGGTCATCCATGTACAACAGTATTTGAAAGATTGCCTTTTTTCATAAAATTCCTGACCTTAAGCTTATCACCGTACAGTCTCTTAGTGGTTAAGCTAATTTGAGAAATGTTTTAGCTGCAACTTCTTCATAGCTTATGCCTGCCTAATGACCTCCTGATGGACAAGTTAAGCCTGATTTAAGCTAGCTGACAGACACCCAGTATGTAATAAGAAGCTTCAGAAACCCAAGCCTGTTCCATTCACACTACCACACAGAGCACTGCCTTCACGCCTTACAGCCGCTTTCTCTCGTTTATGAAACCAGTATCTGGAATCAGGTTGAGGTCACCTGCCTCTAAACCTTCTGCACTGTTCTCTGTGAGAACCCTTCAGCAAAATGGAAATCCTTTCAAAAGAAAGGGTTGTATCCCCCTCCTCAGCCCCCAACAGAAGGGCTCTGACATACATTCTCATTTTTTTCAGGGGTGGAACCTCCTCCTTGTTAGCCAACGCAGGAGTGTTTTTGTCCGCTTTGACTCGTGCTGGCTGTTTGCGCTGTTGTGTTTTTCTCTGCTTCGTAGCCGGTCTTCTGCCCGCTCTAGAGTGGAACAGAAAATGGAGGTTTAGCCTTCCCACAGGGTCTGAGAGTACACAATCAGTGTAACACTGTCAGAGCATTATCCAACCCCAACATGCTCTATGCGAGCTGTGTGCTTAACCTAAAGATCCAAATGCAGCACGAATTACTTCAGCTTTACAAACCACAAGCTTAATATTCTTTGGTGTATGAGCGTAGAGAGCCCCTTGCATTCATATCAAGAATGAGTTCTGCCCAGCTCAGATATAAACAAAGAAACTTTATAAGCCGCTTCAGTTTCAGATATCCTCACATTCCAGAAGCTCCCAGTGCTACCAAGTCTCATTTGACAAGTATGTGAGACGCTGCATTACATTCCCACCCCTAGAGATTGCCCCTCGTGATCAGCAAGCAGCTCAGCTATACCAATACATGATCTGTGCTGGAGAGCTCCAGTCCCTTAGGATGACCCCAAAACAGCTAGAACTGCAAATACTGAGAGCGAGGACCTGCTTAGTTACACCACCAACCCGCACACAAAGCGAACACAAGCATTTCACCTTTGAGATGCCTCTGCAGGAGCAGCAGCTCTCCAGCTTGTCAGGGACCCAACAATATTCTGAGGAACCACGTTGGACTGCACATTTTCTGCTTTACCATCCTCTTCACCACAGTTTTCAGCTGAAAAGTGACAAAGGTCAGCTCATGTATACGCAAAGACATGTGCTAACATGAAGCCGCAAGGGACCTTGCTAGACAGCAGTATAAGAAAATGGTCCCAAAAGAGCCAGACTAAGGCCTTTTCACTACCCTAGTGAAGAACAAGTAAAGTTTACCCCCTCCTACCCATCCCATGCCAGCTTACCCATTGTTATTTCTTGTGATGTGGCAGAAGAACAAACAGTATCAGGCTTCGAAAAAGCAGGGCTGTTCTGCAAGATCTTGGCCTGATTTTCTGCAGGAGGGACATTCTCCAGATTTGCTTGTTGGTCTGCGAGGAAAGGGACTTTCACTGTACAGCCCACATTAGGGGTTTATAACATCGTAATGGTATCCAGAGGTATTGTTAACAAAGTCATCCATCAAATTACAGATCACAATCAAAGTTTAAATACAGAAACAAAACAAAAAACCAGGCATGATGAGTGATGCAGTCAACAATTTGACTAATCCACTGGCACAGAAGCCAAGCCCTCATCCAAAGAGGAGTCAAATCAAGGAGCAGCAAACAACTTACCAAACCAGGAGTCTGCATTGTATACGTCGTCATCGCTCAAAGTCGCAAAGTTGAGGCAAGGGTTTGGGACATCGAAGGAATAGCGAGATTCTGGGTGAGACATCTTCGCCTCCACGCTGCCCCTGGGAATCTTCCACTCGCGCCGCTACAGTCCTTCAGAGAACAAGCATTGGTGAGCTGCTACAGCAAATCCCAGCAGAGGTGTCACCTACCCACCCCATTCTCCACCTCTTTCCCCCTTCATTGTTTCTAGAGACAGATACTGAGACAGCCTTTGGCACATTCGCCTGTACCAAGATTCACAGCCTTTGGACAGGGGCTCACGAGCAATGCAGGTTCAAAGCCCTCAGGAAGGCCATATGCTGGAGGTTTTCTTTGTACCTGTAGGTACTAGAAGCATATTTTCAGCAGGAAGCAAAATACAAAGCTTTTCCAAGTGACTGATTTGCCCTTCCCTCCCTGAGGGCACGCAACAAAGAGGAGTTCTTACTGTTACAGGGTGCAGATTTATAGAGCAAGCGCCTGACAATGACGCGGATTCCAGAGCACTGCACAGCTCCGTCTTTCTCCCTCAAAGGGCTACAAACAAGAACTAATAACACAAGCGTGCTCTTCTGCAGAGAATATCGATTTCCAAAACAGAAGAGTTCTGCGTAGCATTATTACCGCAAGAAGTAGGAAGGCAGCAGCACGGGGTGCTTAGCGAGTCCCCGGGCACTGCCCGAGAGGCTGGCCAGGCTATAAACAAGCCGCGTACTACGAGAGTGTCAAGAACAGTCCCTGCAGTTAATTAGTGGAGCACTGACAGCAGAAGGAATCCCGATGTCAACAGGTGTTATTAAACATGAGGGAACAGGAACAAAGCCAGCAGCTATGTTATAAATCTGCAAACTGCAACAAAAGCTTTCTGCAAAGGTGTTTCCACGATGCCTCACGCAGCTGCGAGGCAGAGCCCGGGAGGACATTACACAGCACTCCTAAATGAGATCACCCAAACGCTGCTTTTTTGAGTCTGAACAATCGTAAAGCAGCACATTTGTGATGCACGAAGCCTTAGACCTCTGCCATTGGGCTAGCAGAGCATGCACGGCTCAACTTGGACACCACGCTCCGTAAATAAGAACATGTTTAGGAGTAAATCCAAGCAGCGTTTGGGAGGCACCGCTGCTGGTTGCGGCCGTCAGCCCTACCTCCTGAAGGTGGCCGCACAGAGAAGCCCCCAGAGCCCCAGCCCAGCAGCGCTGCTGGTAGGGGGAAGAACACCACCACAGAAGCATCACCCGCACGGCTGAAGATGGCAGGGTAAGACCCAAAGAAGGCAAACAGAAGAATCAGAGCCAAAACCAACTGTAACCGAGCTCAAGACATGGCTGGAATCGAACGCTTTCCTACCGCCCTCAATCAAGATAAGGTTTCTGTCAACACTATCCACTTTTTTAAAAATCAAATGCGTCATCTGCATTCTGCCCTCGCCCTGCCCAGTCCAGGCCACTGAGCTGGGGCTCCGGGCATCGTGTTTCACAGCGACTCGCGTCGCTGCCGGACTGCTGCAGAGCTGGAACGCTTCACGTCAGCCAAATCACTTCCAACTTGTCACCGTGTAAAGTCCCTGTCCTGCCCTGGTGTGGGCAGCCCAGGTGGGACGCCTGTCGCTGAGCCCCTCGGACTGAGCTGAGGAGGCGGCCACAAGAACAGCAGGAGTGCATCGAGGCCACGCTTCCACACACCGCGTTTCTTGTAGGATGGTGGAAGTTATTCCAAACGAACCCCAGAGCCTGTTGCAGCCAGACGAACTCACGGCATCCCCTCTGCAACTCCTTACCTGTCCCCCAGGTCCTGCGCTGAAGGGGAGCGGCTGGGAGGCAGCTCAGTGCTCAGCTGTCAGGACAGGGCTGCCACGGGTTGGGAGAGCCCAGCGATTTGTTGCTGATACGCTCACTGCTGCGGAGCCTGAAATCAAAACGGGCTCAGCTGCGCACTCCCTTAACACATTCTAAAACACCCGACCGCAATTTGATGGCAGAATCACTGTCATCAAAGCAGAGACCGAGAAGACAGGAGGCAAAACTCTGCGCTCCCCTGTGGCACTCTTCCACGGGAGGCGAGGTGCAAACATTTCTCCTCGTTAATAGGTATTTCGCCTCATTAGCAGGCACAGACCGCGGTTACCAGATGGTGGCTGCAGGCACGCTGTAATCCTGCGTTAAACCATGCCGTAACGAAGGGAACCCTGCTCCCCCCATCCCTCACGTCCCGCGGTGACACCGGCGCTCGCAGAGCGGGGAGCCCACGGCCCCCTCCTGCGGTGGGCTCGGCGGGATCAGCTCCCAGCCGGGTCGCAGCTGGTTCAAGAGGAGCACAGAGGAAGGAGCACCAAGTCCCCTCGCTATGAAGGGCGGCCCAAATTAACGTGACGAAGGCAACCGCACGGCTAACGCCTTAGCTCTCCTCACCGAGCCATGCAGGCCGCGGGCACGGCCCCTTCGGCAGCGCCCAGGCCAGGGCTCCCCGCACACCGAGTTTCCTTTGAGTAACTCCACCGGCACGTTCCAGAAGAGTGCCTTGGCCTGGTTTAGGTCAGTTGGCTTTGAGAAAGGATTGAGCTGAACTGGAACAAGCATTCCTATCCCAGAATAAGACTGATCCAACAGCAAGCGCAGGAGGTGTTTTGGAATAACTTCGCACCTCGCTCCAATCCAAACGAGCTTTGAAACACTGACGTGATTCCACCCAGATCTGCTCGGCCTCTTTGTTTCGATGTAGCAGCCAATTTCCTGCCAAAAACGTTTCGGCTGGACTAGGCCCGAGAGGAATAACTCCAACAAGACCTAGCACAGTCCTGGCCTAGCCGCAGCACGTGAAACTCAGCACCGAGCATGTGGCGAGGGAACGCTTCAGCATAAATGTGATCTAATCACAAGAGCCTCTTATTTTAGATCATCAGCCCAGCGGTCATCGAGCAACAGTGACAGCACCGCTGCGTGGGACAAAGGAGCCTCCCAGCCCTCGTGTCGCAGAGAGGAAGCGGAGCTGCGGGGGAAGAAAACTGATGTCTGAAGGAGAGGGTGCGGAGGAGATTGGCGTTGGAGGAACAGCAAGGGACTGAGGGAAGATCTGTTCTTTCTTGCAATGTAATCGGACGTGCCCCTGGCCAACCACCGTACCACCATGTTCTGCAGGAGCTCCATAAACTACGGATGTTACTTCCTTTAAGACCCTACCAGGGTTTGGAAAGGGGAAAAGAATAGCACCAGGTGCACAAAAAGGGCATCCCGCGTTCCATCAGGAGATGGATCTGAAGCCAGGGGAATCATTCCCCCATTGGGAAGACCCACGAGGGATGAGCAGGAGCAAGCAAGAGAAGACCCCCCCAGGGCTGAGGGAGCCGCACGGCGCCTTGCTGCAGCGATTCCAGTGCCTCCTGCCGCTGCCCTCAGCGCTGGCTGCCGTGTGAGCAAGGAACGCCGCAGCAACAAGGCGGCTCGTTTAGTTCAGCCCAGCGGCTTCTTCATCCTCCTGTAGCGCAAGGCTTTCCTCCCCTCTTACAGAGCAGATGATCCGAAGCTCCCAGAGGCTTTCCACTGGCTAATATATAAAGAGGACTGCTATGAAGGGCTGCAGGCTGCCTCTCCAGAGACACGGCCCTGCCAAGGCCTTGCAGGAAGCTCTCCCGCCCCGAAGCCGCCACGGGAGCTTCTCCCGCACGACGCCAGCGGCATCCTCGCTTTTCCCCCCAGTGGGGTTAAGCGAACGCCTGTAACCGTTCTGGGTCTGCAGCTCCTCTTTCTTCTCTGGTTCTCCTCTCCCGGTGCTCAAACACAACTTCCGCAGCCCAGAACCGATGCTAATTCGTCACCTGAGACGTAGCGAAGCTCCCACCCCACCGTGCAATGCCTGAATTCAGGCTGTCGGAGTGCCTACAGCCAGGCAAGAGAGGAGCACGCGGAGCTCCCCAGACCGCCCCGACCCTCCCCAGCGTTTTCCTACGCCGGACGAGGAGCGAGGCGAGGAGCGAGGTGCCCGCGCCGCAGCCCCCCACGAGCAGCCTTCGTCCCGCCGAGCGGCCCCCAGAGCTGCCAGCCCGGGACAAACAGCCCCGACACCTCGCCGAGCCCCGACAGGCGCGGGGACAGCAGGCACCAAGAACGGCCGCGGAGGGCACCGCGGGCTGCTCGGAGCTGCTGCAGCCAAATTACAGCTGGCGCGGCTAATTATCGCCGAAATTAGCGCTCCTCTCGTTCAGCCAAGCGCCACGTAGCACCGGGGAGCCCGGCGGCCTTGCCGTTCCCCCCGGTTACGATCCCCCGTCCCTTCCGTCCTCGGGGCGCTCGGTGGGAGCGCGGGGCCGCTCCCCGAAGCCCCGGCCCGCCGGGAGCCGCCCGCAGCCCCGGGGCCCCGCTCATGCGCTCGCCCGAGGCCTCCGTCCCCGGTCCCGGCCTCGGCTCCACAGACCCAGCTCCAGGACCCCACGGGCAACCACCGGGCCGGACCGCGGCCAGAACGGCGCCCCGTTCCTCCCGCACTACCGGGACGCTCCCGGTCCCGCCACAACCGGCGGGGGGGAAGAAGCTGGGGCCGGGGCCGCGTTACCGAGGCCCAAGCTCGGAACAGGGCCCAGGGCCCGGGGCCAGAAGGGGGCAGCGACCTGGGAACGGGTACCGGAGACGGCACCGGTACCGGGACAGCACCGGGAAGCAGGGAGAGACAAGGGAAGGCTGGGAGAGCCTCGGTCCGAAGTGCCGCGGCCGCCCCTGCCCCGCCGAGCCCCGCGGCCGCCACTCACCTCAGCGCCGCGGCCGCCCTGCGCGGCGCCCCCGCCTGCCGCCGTTAACGGATTTCAAACGGGGCTCGGCCGTCCGAACCAGCCAATCAGCGCCCGCCGCACGCCCTCGCCGCGCGCCGATTGGGCAATCCGCCGCCAGGCCGCGGGGAACCCGGATGTGCCGGCCCGCCGCGCGGAGGGTAACGGGAAACGTAGGGCCCAAGCGCACAGCGCAGCAGGCGGGAGGCGGGAAGCAAACTACAACTCCCATAATGCACAGGGAGAGAGGAGTTTAACCAATCCGGAGGGGCGGCGCTTTGAGTGATGTCCCGAGGCAGCCTATCAGCTGCCTGGGGGCGGGTCTCCCCGCCAGGCCCCGCTCGGGGCCCGCGGCCGCCCCCTGCGGGCTCGGCAGGGCCCGGGGCGCCCGCTCGGCGGCACCGAGGACCCAGGGTGCTCCGTTGTGAGCCCAGCTCTGCCCGCAGAGCTGCCGGGACAGAGCCAGCTCCTTGCTCCGAGTGCCCCAGCTGCCGGTAGCGGGGCTGCACGGCTGCGATCTCCCAACGCCCGGCTCAGGGCTCGCGGCAGACACCCGCCTGCCTCCCGCTATGGAGCCTGGCGGCGCTTCCTCCTGCTCTGCCCACGGCCGCTCATCCTTGATGAGGCGATCGGCTCGTTGGAGCGCCTGAGCGAGGCAGAAAGCTGCTGTCACCCAGCCCGCTGCCCCCCGAGCCGAGGCAGGCAGGCCTCCCGCCTGTGAGGAACCGAGCCAGGCCTCCGGCCCCCCGGGGAGAGCCCCTTCGGCTCCCTCACGCACTTTAGAGCCACGGGCCCACCCGTGGCTGCAGCCCTACAGAGGCCACGCAGCAGGCAGCGGGGCGTCGAGGACCCGCAGGGCCACGCCGCCTCCTCCCGCTGCCTCGGCCCACACGGCCCTCAGCTGGGCAGGGGCACGGGGGCCACCTCGGGCTACGTTTAGGGCCCGAACGGTTGCTCGGGGGGGGTACGGGAGAGGCGCTGCGGGGCGGGCCGGGGCTGGACACCGGTACACCGGCACCGCGGCGCTGCTGCCACCAGGGGGCGCTCCCGCCCCGCCCTCCCCCGGCCCCGCCGCGCCTGCGCAGCGCCGCGCCCGCCCTGCCCCTCCCGCCGGCGCATGCGCGCTGCTCCGCACCGGGCCTCACGCCGCCGCTGCGCGCATGCGCACCGCCCCTGCCCGCCCCCTCCCGCCCCGTCGCACCCCCCCGGAGCGCGGCGGCCGCTGGGCGGTGATGCGGAGCGGGGCCGGGCTCTGTTGAGCGGGCCGAGGCCCGGCGGGGCTCCCGGCGGCTCCCCGCGTCGCTGCCGGCCGGCCGACCCGCGGGGCTGGGGGGGGGAGGGGGGGGCGCTACCGGCCCGGAGCCTCCGGCGGGCGCTGAGGTGAGGGGCGGAGCGGGGCGGGCCGTGAGCGACAAGCGGCTCGGCCAATGGGAGCGGCCGGGCGCTGGCCACGCCCACGCGGGGCGATCCTGGCGGGTGATTGGCTGCGGGGGGGTGGGCAGGGGGGCGGGACTAGTGGCCGGCCTCGTGCGGGGGCCCCGTGCTCGCCGCCCCGCCCCGGGACCGGGGGGATGGCGGGGGGGGGCGGGGGCACGGAGAGGGCCGGGCCGGGCTAGGCCCAGCCCCGGGCCCCTCATTGTAGTCCCGGGCCCCCCGGGGGGTCCCCATCGCCACCCCCCCGGGCCCGTGCCACCGCCTCGTTACTGGCCCGGTGCCCACCGGAGCCGCTCCCGAGGCCGGGCCCAGCCCCGCCGTGTCCCCCAAGGCTCGCCCCGGGCCCTCCGTTCACCCCCCGGTGTTGCTGCCCCCGGTGCTTGGCCCTCCCCCCCCCCAGGGCCCCGGTGACCCCGGGCTCGTTCGTCCCGGTGAATCCCGGAGCCCCGGGGCCGGAGCCCGGCCGTGTCCGGTTTTCAGCTGGCACCGGGGCCGAGCCGCCCGGTGACGCTCCGGGCCCCACGCACCGGGCGTTACCCGCGGCCGAGCCCTGCCCGGCGCTGAGTCACGGCCCCGGTCTGGGCAGCAAGGCCCCAGGCCGCACGCAGACGCTGTTCGCCCGGTGCACAACCCACCGGGCGCTGAGCACGGCGCCGCTGCCGGCCGAGGAGCAGCTCCCGGCTCCTCCGTAGCCCCCCCTGCGTCTCGTCGTAGCCGTCCTCGGAGACGCAAACCGAGTCCCGGCACGGGGATCCGCCGTGAAGCCGGGCCCCGGGGAAGGCTGACGGGACTTGGCGGAGCTCGGGGGGGCACCGCAGCGGGCACGGAGCCGCCTGGAAGCCCCGAGCAGGGTGGGCGGCCACGGGCAGGGGCTGGGAGAAGGGCGAGGGTGGGGTGGGAGCGCCGTGGGAGGGCCGGGAGTCGCCTCCCGGCAGCGTCATGCTGCTCTAACCCAAACTCTCTCGAACGCAGCTGGTCCCGGAGCCGAGGCGAGCTGAGATTTGCCAGCCCTGAGCTTTTTTTCTCTTTTTTTTTTTCCTCTCCGCAGCTCTCCTCCGGGGGTGAGTACCGCAGCACCGCTGCGCTCTCCCTGCAGCCCGCGTCCTGCCTGCGGGTGGGATCCCTGTGAGAGGGGAGGCTGGGGGGGGGGAGCAGCCCCCTTCCGCCTCCGTGCGGGGGGAGTGGAGCTGGGGGGAGCTGACTGCTGGTAAAAACGAGCGCAGAAATAAATGCCCGGAACGCAGGGTGCTGGGGCACGTGTGGGTCCTGTCGGTGGCTGAAATACCTGGTGCCTGCGTGGGCAGCGGGAGGGCTGGCTGGGGCCTTTGCAGAAGCAGCACAACGTTCGAAACGCGACCGTGGAGACCTCTGGCAACTTAAATAACGTTACAAATCTTATTCCCACAGCAGCGGCGGTTTCGTCTGCGCGTAGTAGCAGGAAGCATTTAAAAGACCTTTCCGGGGGTTGTTTCTGTTCCTGCCTCGCTACTAGGTAGGCATCTGAGGCTGCGCTGAGAGCCCCGCAGCGTGGCCCCGGCCCGGCACCCCCTGCCTTCCTGGGCCCCCTGCAGCCGCAGCTCCCCAGGAGGCTTCCCCTGCTCCTTCCCTGCGGCTTGTAGGGGACGCTTTGACCCCTTTCCCCCTGCCCCTTCCCTTTGCGGGGGCAGAGGGACGCTGCCCTTTTGGGGCCTGGCAGCGAGACGGGGACGGGGACAGGGACGGGGACGGGGGGGCTGCCCCGTGCCCCGCTCGAGCCGCTGCAGCCGTTGGGCGGCTTCCGCCGGGCCCGTTGGGCAATCCCGGGGGGGGGGGGGGGGGAGAACCGGGCCCTTTAACGGGCGGGGCCGGGGGGCGGCGCTGCCTCCGCCTCCGCGGCGCTCCGGGACTGGCGGAGCGGGGCCGGGGCCGCCCGCAGCTCCCGCACAGCCGCGGCCGCCCGCAGCCGGTGAGAGCCCCCGGGGCTGCGGGGAGCGGGGCCGGGGGAGGGGGGCCCCCCGGGGAGGGGGGGGGGGGGGTGCCGCGGTGGGATCGGGGCGGCTTTGGGGCTGGGCGGGGGGCTGAGCGGCGATAATAAGCCGCTGATGGGGGGGGGGGGGGGGGGGGGGGGGGCTGCAGCGTTAACCGTTTCCGTGCCTCCTTCCCCCGGCGTCTGTCCGTGCAAAGGTCGGGTGCTTTCGCCGCCCTGAAGGAGGCAGGAGCTGCCGAGGGGGCTGATCCGCTTGTGCTCCGGACCATGGACTCACTGAGGGCGGCCCAGGTGTGAAAATGTCCGGCAGCAACCGGGACCTGGTGATTGACTTTGTTTCCTACAAGCTGTCGCAGAAGGGCTACAGCTGGAGCCAGCTGGAGGAGGAGGAGGATGAGAACAGGACTGACTTCGCGGCGGAGGCCGACACGGACGGGGTGCTCAACGGGAGCCCGTCCTGGCACCCGCCTGCCAGCCAGGTAGTGAACGGCGCCGCCGTGCACCGGAGCAGCCTGGAGGTCCACGAAATCGTTCGGTCGGCCGCCGTGAGGCAGGCGCTGCGAGAAGCCGGGGACGAGTTCGAGCTGCGGTACCGCCGGGCCTTCAGCGACCTCACCTCCCAGCTCCACATCACCCCCGGCACGGCGTACCAGAGCTTCGAGCAGGTGGTGAACGAACTCTTCCGCGACGGAGTGAACTGGGGGCGCGTCGTGGCTTTCTTCTCCTTCGGAGGGGCGCTGTGCGTGGAGAGCGTCGACAAGGAGATGCGGGTACTGGTGGGGCGCATCGTGGCGTGGATGACCACGTACTTGACCGACCATCTAGACCCCTGGATCCAGGAGAACGGCGGATGGGTAAGAGCTGCTCTCCGCGGGGCGGGGGGGTTGGCTCCCTGCGGCCCCCTAGCTCGAGGCCGGGCGGCGCTGGTCGAACCAAGCTCCCTGCGGTGGTTGTGTTAGCGCCTGCCCGAGGCCTCGCAGGGTGGGAAATGGGTGCGCGGCCTCTCCCTCTGTGTCCTTAGCGCTCTGCCACGAGAGTGCCAGCCCGCCGCGATGAAACAAAGAGTTTGTGCTCGGATCCGTCCTTCCTCACCCTTTTTTCCCCCCCTCCTTCTCCCTGCCTGTTACGTAAGAGACCCATTTTCCGAGAGCCTTCGGAAACGTCGTGTCACCCAAGCTCGTTCTCCGAGCGGCAGCCCTTGCTCTCGGGCACGTTCCTCGTGTCATTTAGCAGCGGGGAGCGGCGCTTCCTCCTCCTCCTCCTCCTCCCCTCCTCCTCCTCCTCCTCCTCCCCGAGCTGCTGCTCCGGGCTGGCCTTGCGGCCTGCTGGGCTAACAGCCACTTCTCCCTTCTGGAGACGGGACGTTCCTCCTCCTCCTCCGCTGCTGCGGTCGCGGTGAGGCGAATCCCCCGGCAGGTCCCCGGGGGCGGCGCCGGGGCAGTTCCCCCCGAGCCGGTGGGGTGCGAGGCACGGCTCCGTGCCCGGGAGCTGCCGCATCCTCGCCGGGCTCGGGGCGATGCTGCCGGCTGCCCCCGCAGCGCTTTCGGCGGGGAGGCGTTCGGGTGAACGGGCGCTTCCCCAGGAAGCGCTCCTGAGACGCCCGCTCTGGCTGCGCGCGGGGCTGCCAGCGGGAGGTTTAGGGCCCGCGGGTGTTGGGAGTTGCCTCTCTGCTTCCACTTCTGCATCTCAGGGATTCCCGGCGGGGGCAACCTTTGCTGGTGCCCGCTGCGGAGAGCTCACAGTTAGCATCTGAACGGTGGGGGGTCGGCGGGGAGCCGCCCCCCTGAGTGCTGGGAGCTGGGGCCTTTCAGCCCCGTTCATCCCTGCAGCCCAGCGCTGCGCTGCGAGGAGGGGGCAGGAGCCCTGGAGCACCCCTTTGGCGTTGGGGAACCCCAGGAGCCCCTCGGGGCTCCCCAGCTCCCTGTGCCGGACCCCTCCGGGAGCACCCAGGGCGGAGCGGGAGCACCCAGGGCTCAGGAATTCCTGGAATGTGGCCGGCCTGGGGCACTGCCTGGGTGGGGCTGCGCAGGCAGCCTCGGAGGTTTCGATTCCTAACCTGGGACCTGCCGGCCGCTGGATCTGGCCCATTAGCGCTCCGTCGTCGTGCAGATAACCAGATAACCCCCCCCCACCCCAGCCAAACGCTGCCCAGTTCCTCCCCCCCCCCCCCCCCCCTCCGGCTTTGGCTTTTAAAGCCCCAGATTAGTCTTGGAATTGAGCGATCAAATCGAGGTTTCCAAGCGAGGGTGGCTGTTGCTGTTAGTGACGGGTCGGGTTGTATCCTGGAGACCTAGGCGATAACGCAACCTGATTTTTTGTAAATGAACTCTCGAGGGGGGATTTAGATTAAATCACTGGTGGAAAATCACTGGTCCCTGCCTGCGGGGAACGCAATACCTCCTCCCTCCCTTCCCCACCCCCAACCAGCTATCGCAGTTGAGACTCCGCATTTTTTTGTGCGTGTGCGCGCGTCTGCCTCTAAATTCATTGTTTGTAGCAAACATTTGCTCAGCAGATTGCGGGAGGGTCAGCGCTGCTCCCCCGCCGACCCGCCCGCCCGCTTGGGCTTTGAAGATCTCCGGGAGCTGCGCTTCCCTCCCCGGGGGGAGCAGCGCCCCGCTCCCGGCCTTCGGCGGGGTCCTGGCTTTGCCGCCCGGGCTGTGCCGTGGCCGAAGCGGAGCCGGGTGCCGCGGCAGGGGGGGATTGGATCCGCCAGCCCGCTGCAATCCCCGCGCCCCCAACCTGCTGCTGCTTTCTGGCAGCCCGGCTGCTGCGTTCGGCCGTGCTCCTCTCAGTGGGGGCTCCAAGCGCGGGGGGCGGCGCGTCCTGGGGACGCTCTGCTTGGCTCTCGCGGGACTGCAGCTGCGGGGACAAGCCGGGGTTTGGGAGCGCGGCCGCCCCGCGCCTCCTGGGGAGCTGTTGTGGTGGGCAAGGAGCGCGGCTCCATCGCAGGTGCGTCGCTCAGCCGGCGCGCGGAGGAAGCTCGGTTTCATCCTGCACCGGCGGGACAAAGCGGAGCGCAGCGTGGCCCCGGGGCTGCAGGCTTGCCTTTGGGGAGGGCGGAACTGGAGAAACCATTTTTTTGAGGGAGGAGGGACGGAGAAACTCACTGCACGGTGTTACCGGGGGTACATCTTGTCGTGCCGTCCGGCCCGGCCTTGGTTTCCCCTTCTCTCCGCAGTCTGCCGCCGAGAAAGCGAACAGGAGAGGAACCTGAGGGGGGTTTAGTGATCAGCCCTGGGCTGAAGGGGGCTGCTGCCCCGTGAGCTATCAAAACCAAGTAGGACGCTCTCTGGAGGCAGACACTTTGACCTGGACCGAGTCCCACCGGCTGTAAACTTCAAACAGGAAGGCCAGCGGCGATCGGAGGCGTCACGGGGCGCGGAGAGCCCTGGGGAGAGGGAACGCAGGAGGCGGAAACCCAAGGTGCACGGCAGAGCGCGTGGCAGGCGGAGGTGTGCTGCCCGTGCGTCGTGTGCTCGAGGAAGGGAGCTGGGCAGGAGTCCTCGCCCGGCTGTGACAGCCCTGGGTGTGCTCCTGCCTTTCCCTCCAGGCCGCGTCTCCCCTCGGAGCGGGGCTAAAAGCCAGTGTTCCGGGGCCTTGGGGCGGGTCTGTGAACGTAGAGACCCCTGGAGAACGTGGAGACCCCTGCGGGGGTCCCCAGGGCTGGCCGAGGGGCAGGGACCGTCCCCAGGGCTGGCCCTGGGAGCCGCAGGCTGCCGGTGGTCCCGCGTGCCGGGGCGGACGTGTCGCGTTGCTCTGCGGTGAGCCGGAAGCTTGCGGTTCTGTTTGGGGAAAACCCTTCGAAGATGTCAATGCAGCAAACCCCCCTTTCTATCTTTTTAATATTTTTTTTTTTTTTCGTGAATGGTAGGAAATGACTCAGCCTGTGTCATATGACAGAACGCAGCTGGGATTTCGTCCTCGGCTCTCGCTCCAGCCCTCTCGATGGTTTCGGGCTGAGAGCTAGACTTCGGCCACCAGCTCTCGCGGCGAGCTTTCTGGCCTTGCGCGGCTGGCCCAGGTAAATGGCACGCACCTCGCCCTGCGGCCGCCTCGCTCTGCTGAGCCCGGCCGCCCCGAGGTCCTCGTCGGGCTGCGCGCCCGTAAGTTTGAATCGTGCTGCTGCGTGCAGGCGCGGCGAGGAGCCCTGGCACGAGGCGTGCACAGCGCGCGTGGCGGGGGCTCGGCTGTGCCTCGTGCTCCCTGGGGGACGCGGCCACCGCCGGGTGACGGCTGCCTCCAAGGCCCTGCTCCCCTGACGCCGCCCGGGCGTTCGCACGCAGCTTTCGGGGTGTCCGGGCGCTGCTGCGCCCCCGTGAGCTCTCGGCCAGCCGTCGGTGCCCTGCATCGGCCAGCGCACGGTGAAACTGGCTGCGGGAGGGGGACTGGAGGCAGCCGGAGATGCTCTTTGCTTTCTGCTTTGTCCTGTGGTTATTTTTACGGTCCGGACCCCTCGCTGCTGGGACCGTGCCCCCGTTGTCATCACCCGCCTTGGGGTGGCGAAGCGCTCTGCCCGTGTCCCCGGGGGGGGAGGGCAGCCCGGTGCGCCCCGGCGTCCCCACCGGCTGCGGGAGGTCCCTGCAGATCACTGGCAGCTCCCCGAGCTGGCTGGGAACCGGGAGGCTTTTCTGCAGCCCTCCAGGAAATGCCATTGGAATGACTTCCACGGCCGCTTCCTGCCCGGCCGCGGCCGCGTTCCTGCCGCTAGGCCACGGAGGCTTCGGAAGGAGGACGCCTTCCCAGAGCCCTGCCTCTCGCCCCGTTTGCTTCGCTTCTCCTTCTGCAGGGCCCGGGCTGGTTTTCCCCCCCGCTACCCCCGGGGGCGCCCGGCAGGGTTTGCTCACGCTCCTCGGGTCTGCGATCAGAGCTGCCGGGAGGCAGCGCCGAGCTCCGGGGCTGGCCGTGACCCCGAGCGCTGCGGCGCAGCGGGGGGGTGGCGTTTCCTCCCCCTCCCAGGGGAGGCTGTGGGAACTGGGGCTCGTGAAGCACTCTGAGACGCTTTAACCCCAAGAGCTGCGGTGCTTCAAAAACACCTGTGGAAGTCCTAGCGGTCTGGTCCTCGCCGCTCGGCCTTCGCAGCCGCTCTGGGCGGCGTCAGTCCTCATCCTTCGGAAGGGAGCCAGGTCCCTTCCCCGAGCGCTGCGGGGGCCCTGTCCCGTTTGGGCTGCCGTGTGGTGTCCCGCCGGGCAGCGGCAGTGGGCTCCTGGCCCTGCGGAGCTGCGGCTTGCTGTGTCCGGGCGAAAAGGCCGCGCAGCTCCTGCCTGCGGTGATACGCGCGCAGCCGGCGCCCGGCGTTCGCCTGGTCGAATGCTTCAAGGCCTCCGCTCCTCGATTTTTACCGAGCTGCTGGAGGCCGGCGGCGCGGTCTCCAGCGCGAGGAGCGCGTCCCCGGACAGCAGCGCTTCATCCCACCAGCTGCGAACCAGGAGGAGCCGGGAGGAGGGGAAGGGACGGGTCTCGGCTGGGGGAGCGCAGCGGGCCGGCTGAGCGCGGAGCCAGGGCACCGGCGGCGCTTTCTGCCACGGCGCTTTCTGCCGGGGAAGGGAATCGCAGAATCACAGAACTGTGGGGGTTGGAAGGGGCAGGGGGAGGCGGCTCTCTGCCTGCCGACCCCGTGGCGAGGGCGATTCCCTCCCGGCTGACTCAGGGCGAAGGCACGCGCCCCGCGCCCCGCTTCCTGCGCCCCGCTCCGGGCCGTGGTCTCCTCCGCCCTCCCGGAGGGCTGTCACCCCCAAACGCCATTGTTCCCGGTGACTGAAGGCGACTGATAACAGAGGCATGAAAGGGAAGCGGCGTCCCTCCGTGCCAGGGCGCTCCTTGGCCGGCTGCTCCGGCCTTGGACGGGGGAAACCCAGCTCCTCCTCCCCGTCCCCGCCTGGGGGGCCCTGCAGAGAGGCGCCTGCCGCTGCGGGAGCCCCGAGGCCGTGCTGCCGAACGCCCTGGGGGTGCCCGGGGCTGGGCTTTGGGGCCGCGCTCGTGGCCACGTGTGAGAGCTTCCCCTCCGGGGGGGGCTGCGGGGCGGCCCCGGGGGGTTGTTGGGAGCGCTCGGCTGCGGAGAGGGGTCACGCTCCGCGGCACGGGGCGAGGGCACGGGGGGCTGGCGCAGGCCGAGCCGTTAGCAGATGGCTCCAGCTGGGGTTACGGGGAGCAGGTGTGGGTTTCGGGAGGCGGCGTTTTCAGAGCCGTGTTCGGTTTTGAACCCGGGAGGCTGAGCCGCGGCTCGCGTGCTGGGGAGCCGTGACCTAGTTGCGCTGTCAAAGCGCTCGTTTTTATTTATTTTTAGGTGTTTTGCTTATTTTACCCTCGTGTTCAATTTAGCCGGCAAATAAAAATAAAGGCGCAGGGGCCGAGCGGTGCCGGGAAGGACCGCCTCCGGGCGCTGAACGCCCGACGTGGCTGCAGCCGGCACCCCTCGGTGCAGCCCGCACCCCTCCAGCACCGTCCCCTCGGACGCGTGCTCCCATGTACCGGCCCCGCGCCGCCTCCCGGGAGCTCTGTAAGGGCAGCCCAGTGCGCCCAGCTGCCTGCCTGCGGGGCAGCCGGGGCGGGAGGAGCGGACGCGATGCGGAGCGTTCAGCAGAGAGCTCCCCGCGGCCGCCGGGACCACGGGCGGGCCGTGCCGTGCCCTGCCGAGGGGAGCTGGGGGTTGAATCCTCTGTCGGCCCTGCCGCAGGAGCCGTGCCGGTCGCTGGCCCGGCAGCCGTTTGCCCGGCGTGCCCGCGGCAGGGCGACCCAGCTGCGTTTGAGCAGGGCGAAGTTTTGGGGGGCCACGCGGTTCCCCCCCCCCCGGGGAGAGCTGCTCGAGCTCGTGGCGTTACCCGCCCTCCTGCTCGAGCCTGCGTCTCGGCTGGGCCTGCGCATGCAGCCCCTGCGTTAAGCAGATCCAATTAGCGGCAGGCTGCTGGCGGCAGCTCGCGGAGGTCGCCCTTGGGACGAGGAGCCCTGGGGCGGGGAGGGCGGGCGGGCTCCCCCCGTGCCCTGGGCTGACATCAAAAACACCAAAGTGTGGCCGCCTGGCAGCACGCGGGGGCTCCGGGAGCCTCGCAGGGCCGAGGCAGGGTGTGCTGCCCCTGCTGGGACCTGTTCCCGGAGGCGGGACCCCGTGCCCACGTGGAGGCAGCCGCTGGAGCCGGCGTCGACCTGGTGGCTGCTCCCCGAAGGAGAAGGGAGGAATTTGGGGGGGATTTCTCCCCCCTCTGGGGGGCAGCGGGCTCTGTGCAAGGCCACGAGGCTGCCCTGCTCCGGTCCGTACGCAGCTAACCCTACATTTCGTTCGTTCTCCGGGCGATGCTGGTCCCAGCCGCACGTCGCCGGGCTTCTCTCACGACTTGGGCTGCCGAAGGCTGGGGCCCTACGAGCGCCGTGTGCGGGTGCTGCACGTGCCGCTCGTGGCCAGCTGGCTCGCGGCCTGGGCCAGGAGCGGGAAGCGGGGGGTGGCCCGGGGCAGTTCCTGGGTGTTGAGAAAACGAGGGGGTGCTGCCTCTAAGTCAGCGACCGCAGCAGCGCCCTAAGCGCTTCCGTCCCGTAATGCCATGGCTCACAAGCGTATTACGCTCGCCGCAGAGCTGGTGATGTCTTTTATTAGAGCAACTGACCTCATTTAGAAGCTGCCAGTGCACCAGCCAGTGATTATTTCACGCAGCGGCACGGATGGAGGAGCCCGGAGCAGAGCACAAAGTCCCCTTCCCCTGCTGCGCTGCTCTGAGCCGTTTGCTGCATCAGCTCCCTCCTCTCCCCCTTCCCCTCGAGTCAGCAAGGATTCGGCTACCAGTGACTTCACGGCCAGCACCATTCGAGATTTCATGTGGGCTAACGGGAAGTGAAAACGGAATGAGCGCATCTTCCTCCCCTTCCTGCCCCTCCGCCCTTTCCCCTTTTTCATTCAAGGGCCGTGTAAAATTGCTGCAGCCCGGCGAGGCCCCAGGGCCGAAGTGGGGAGCGGGGACCTTGCTCGGCGTCCGCCGGGGTGCTGGGGACGGGCGGCTCCCGAGGCGGAGAACCGGGGACCCGACGCCCCAGGGAGCGATCCCGCTCCTGGCCCTGCTCCTCAGGGGAGCGATCCTGCTCCCTGCCCTGCTCAGAAGGGGTCTGCTGACACCTGCCGTGCCCCGGGAGGTGGCTTGGGGTAGGGCTCGGCGCGGTTACGGGCCGAGGAGGGCTGTGAGGGCCACGCTCAGCCCCGGCTAGGAGCGCGGCTGTGCAGCCGGGCACGTGTGGGCGCGGAGCATCGTCCCCTCGGTGCAGGTTTCCCGGTGGCTACACGGGCGCTGCGACGTTCAGGAGGAGCGGTGGCGAGGCGGAAAGCAGCTTTGCTCCCAGGGCGCTGTGCAGGACCCCGCGGAGGTCTCCGAACCGCTCGGGCTCCCGGCGGCACAGGCGGCCGTGAAATTACAGCGAGAGCTTCCCCTGCCCCCCCCCCCCCCGCCCCGAGCGCGCCCCCCGCACAAAAGGCAGGCCGGCTGCGCCGCCCGCGGGGGCTCAGACACCATCTGTCCGCCGGGGAGAAGCATCAGAGAGACCGTCTTTCCTCGGCCTCTTCCCCTTAATGCCCTTCGGAAAGCGATCCCCTTCCCAGCAGGTGCTAATCCCTCGAGCGGATCCGGCTCTGCCCACGCGCTCGGCGCCTGCGCCTTTGTGCGGGGAGCTCGCCGCCGGCCGCGGTCCCTGGGGGGGGGACCCGGTGCTGGGCCTGGGCTGCGGCGCCTCTGGGAGCCCCCGGCCCGCTTCTGGGAGCGGCTCTGATGACAGCCGGCCGCAAGCAGATCCGTCCTTCGCGCCCTCTCCTGCCTCGGGACCCGTGAATGTTTCAGCGGGTTTTGCAAACAGCGCGCTTCCCCTCTCCCCGCCTCTTGCTGCATGCAGCAGTCCCTGGGGGCAGGGAGAGGGGGGCCACAGCTGCCTTTCCGAGCCCCTTTCACGGGTTTGGAAAGCGCTGAAATGGTGCTGAGCGGTGCGGGGGGTCTCGCAGGTTCCCCGGAGCTGCTGACGGAGCCGGGGTGACTGGAGGCTGCCGTGCTGGCGAGGGTATCCAGGCGGCGAGGAGGCGGCTGCAGCCCTCGCGTGCGCCGCAGCCCTGCGGGGTTGTCAGGCTGCCGGCTAAGCCCGGGGCAGCCCCTGCGCTTGGTGCGGGGCCGGGCAGGGGGGGAGAGGCAGGGACGGGGCTGTTTAATGACCCCTTTGGAGTTTAATGACTCCTTCGGAGCTTACGGCCGCATCCAACCTGCCTGGGCAGCGGCAGCACCCAGGGGAGCAGAGCCGGGGTGAGGCAGGCCGCCCCCCAGGTCCCCCGTTAGCACAACAGAGCCGGGTCCCTGCAGCATCCAGCTGCAGAGCTGCAGGGTCCCCGCTGCCCCTTCCCCGCCCCGATGGCCCCCACGTCCCATCCCGCTGGCCCCGCGTCCCGTCCCCGGCCTGCCCGGGGCTGCTGGCAGGGACCAGCGCGGCCTCAGCACCAAAGCTGGGGACTGCAGAAGCTCGGGGAGCAGCGCGGGTCCCTGCCCCGGGCGGCACGGCTCCTGGGCGAGGTGAGCCTGAGTCGGGGCTCCCGCTGTGCTCCGGCCGCAGCGCCCCAGGCCCTCAGGGCTGTCGCTGCTGCCCCCCCCCGAGGGTCCTGGCGTGAGACCCCGCGGGGTCGGGGCCACCCACACACGCAGCAGCCCGGGGTTGTGCTCCCGGGGGGGGCAATTCGAAGCTGCGCGGGGACCCGCCGAGCCGCGGGCACGGGATCCGAGCGGCAGCCTTTGGCAGCGCTCGTGTTTTCAGTTCTGAAAGCTCTCGGCTCTGCCTTCCCCCACCCCCCCGCGCTTCCTTCACCTGCAGGTTTGCACATGCCAGCCCCGTGTGGGGAGCTGGCAGCCCGCAGGGGCCCTGGGAACAGCCTGCTGCCGCGCACGGCTTTGTTCTGCTCGGCGCCGAGCTGCTGCCGGGCTTTCGGCCTGCCTCCCCCTCCCGGCGCAGCACCCGGCCCCACAGCTCCCTGACGAACGCCTGCCTGCCTGCCCTGATGACTGCTCCCGGCCGGCGGTGCTGTTGTGCCTCTCAGCTGTGCCACAGCTGCGCTCACGGCTCAGGTAAAGCGGGGACGGCGAGCTTTGTTTTCGAGTGAGGCATCGCCTCGTGACGAGGACGCGTGGACGGGGAGCCGGGTGCCGCGGCTCACGACCCCGCCGCACATCTGGCAACGGCACGGCCTGGTCCCCAGGGTGGCTCCGGGGAGCCGGCTCCTTTTTCTGGTGGAGCGCAACAAGATTCCGGGCTGGGAAGCGAGAGCCTTTCGCACGTGCCGAGCTGCTCGCCCGGGTGCCTCGTCTCCGAAGGCGCTCGCTCCCGGAGGACAGCGCGCTCCCCGGGCGGCGCGCGGCTGGCAGAGGTGGCGTGGGGCCGGGGCACCTGGCAGCAGGGCCTGCTCTCCTCCCCGCACACACATCCCTGGCTCACGGTGAGCGGGCTGCAGGCACAGCCCCGCTCCTCTCTGCTGGCCTTCCGAGCCTCGTGCCGGCGTCCCGGTGCCTCCCGCGCAGGGGACACCTGGGGTGCCCAAACCGCTGCCGCCCCCCAGCTGCCTCTCAGGAGAGCAGATGGGGATTAGCTGCTCGCATCTGCTCCCTTCGCCTGCCTTGGGGCCCAGCGTTCCTTACCGAATCCTCTTTCCCAAAGCCTCGCGGCTTATCTCGAAGGAGGACCCCGCTCCGCTCTGCCTGCCCCGAGCGGGATGCGGCGGCTCAGCCGGGGCCCAGGTGGTGCCGCCGAATGGGGGCAGCTGGCCCCGGGGCAGGGGGCTCCGACCTTGGCTCTTCCCCTTCCCGCTTTCAGGCCGGGCCTCGAGGCACCGTCCGCAGCCAGACCTCGCGGCCGCTTAACCTTGCTCTCGTCCCCCCCCCTGAGACGGCGAGCCGCCCCGAGACGCCTTGGGCCAGCCCTCGGCCCGCAGCGTGCCGGCCCAAGCGGGTGGGTGGCGGGATGGGTCCCGGCAGCCTTGGGGGCTGCTGGCACCCAGGGGCGGTGCTTGGGGGGGCCCTGGGGTGCCCGGAGCAGGAGCCCCCGGCCGGCTTCCTCGGGGCTGCGGCAAGGAAACCTCGCGTCCTGCCCCCGGCGCCGGGCGGGGAGAGGCGCCGCCGGGGCTTGGCCGTTGGGTAGGCGCAGCCTCCCGCTGCTTCCTCCTCACCCCGCCGGGGCATCCTCCTCTGGGTCTGTCAGCGGGCGGGGAGGGGATGTGACGGGGCTGGGAGCGGTGGCAGAACAGCCTGTCCTCCGGGGCGGGGGCGGCTCCGGGGCGGTGGAGGCACCCGACGTGCTGTTGCTACCATAGCCCTCCTTGGGAGCAACTCAGGAATTCCAAATATTTCCTCCCAGATAAAGGTGACCGGGAGGAGGCCAGAAATATCTGGACGTGCCCGGGCAAGCCTGGGAGCCCCGAAGACGGGGCAGAACGGGGCAGAACGGGCGGAATCGGTGCTCGGGCGTGCTGCACGCCGGGCGCCGGGGGAACCAGCAAGCTGCCTCCCCGAACCTCCCACCCAGCCCAGGGGCCACACCTGGCATCGTGCTCGTGGGGGCCCCGCTCTGGGATGGCTCCCTGCAGGGCTGCTCCCTCCCCAGGGAAGCAGAGGGGCTCCCTCCCTCCCTCCCTCCCTCGGCTCCTGCCCTGCTGCTCCCCACCCGTAGCCCCCGATAGCTCCCGGTTCGCCGCCTGCGTTTATCTCTCGTTCAGCAAACGCTCGCTTTTCCGAGAAACGGAGGCTCCGAACGCGCTTCTTGGAACCGCCTTTCCCCAAGCTCCGGGGCACGTACCGAAGAAGAGGCAGCGCGGAGGGATGGGGTGCTGCCCCCCCCTGCGCCCCCCCAGGCTCCTCTCCTGGTGCCCACCCCACCGCTGGCCCCGCGGGACCCCGGGCGGAGGCGCTGGGTGCCGGGGAGCCCCTGCTCAGCTCCGGGGACCCCCTGCCCGACTCCGTGTGCTCCGTGCTGCTGAGGAGCCCCGGGGGAGGCGCTGCCCCCTCCGGAAACCTCAGCCCCATGGGAGGGGTGGGGGCGCTTGGGAAGGGTCTGGCAGGAGCGGGGCCGTTCGACCCCGGCACGGCTCTCCAGGCGCAGGTGGAGGTACCGGCAAGGTGCCCTTCCCCTGCTCCCTCCCCCCGTAGGAGCAAAATTCCCTGTCTCGGGCGCGCCAGGAGCAGGGGACGCCCCCGGGCTCCGCAGGGGATGCTCCTGGGCTCTGTTCCCTGCTGGCAGCGCTGCCCGGGAGCTGCCGACGCCTGCGTGGCTCCGGCCGTGCCTCAGGAGGTGGCCTTCTGCCACCCCCCGGGGCAGTTTGTGTGCCCCGGGACAAGGCTCTGGGCAGCAGCCTGCCCCGGAGCGAGCGAGCGAGGAAGGGTCCCCGTTGTCGCTGCCCCGTGGCTCTGCTGGCGTCGTCACGGTCGAGCAGCGCCTGCGGGAGGCGGAGGGCAGCCAGGGAGGCCCGCGAGGCGCTGGGGGACGTTTCCTGGCAGGTCCCGAAACACGCCGGCCCCTGCCGAGGCGCCTCGTGCCCTGCTGGGCACCCGGGGCCGTTGGCCAAGGAGGGGAGGGGAGCCGAGCCGCGGCCACGCGGGGGTGTCCGGGGGGTTACCCTGCGGGAGCCAGGGGCACCTGCGGGTGCTGGGGCAGCTCCGCACCCAGCCGGGGGTGCTGCCCCTGCCCCCGGGAGCCGTGGGTAAGGCGTGACATCAAGGCAGCTCCAGCCTGGCTTATCTCTGCTTTCCCAGAGCGGGCGGCTTACTGGAACTGTGTCCGCTTATCAGGGAGCACGGGGCCTTGCCGGGAACACGGCTCGAGGCCGGACCCCGGCTGAAGCCGAGCTGCAGGAGCTCGCCAAGGCCGCAGCTGCCGGCGCCAGCCCCCTGCAACCTTGGTGCTGCTGCCGGGCTCTGATAAACGGGGGGCAGCGAAGCTCCCGGCCCCCTGCAGCCTGCCCTGGGGCTGGCCGGGGGGCCCTGCAGCGATCCTCGGGGCGGCCCGTGGCTGGGGTCCCCCGAGGGAGCAGGGAGGCAGCACAGCACCGCGGAGCTGCTGGGGACCCTGCGGGGCTGCGTGGGGGCAGGCGGCTCTCTGAGAGCCGGCTCCGAGGCTTGGAACGGTTCAGACCCGGGCTCGCTGCTCTCCCCGCCCTCCCATCTCCTGTGGTCCAGGCCACGGCCAGCTGCTGTCGAGCGGGCGAGGGGCCGGGCAGTTTGCTGCCCGCCGACACCGTGGAAATCCGCCCGGCTCCTGCCGTCAGCGGCGATGTGGGGCCGGAGAGGCCGGCCGGGCCGGGCCGGGCCGGAGCGGCTGCATTCCTGGCGGGGCTGCTGCTTGGCCCGCGTTCACCCCGCGGCAGGCTGGGGAGCTCGGGCGGCGTCGCAGCAGTGACCCAAAAGCTCGGCACAAAACGCAGAGCGTGCACCGGCCCCGCTGCTGCTGCTGCTGCTCCTTCGGACCTCGGCAGCAGGATGCGGCCCGGCCCTCCTCCCGCTGCCATGACTTCGATCGCGCTTCCATGCTAATTTTAGAGAGCCTCGAGCACGCGGGGCGCTGCCTGCCCTGCCCTCGTGGTGTTCTTCTTGCGAATCCTTTCTGCCATCGGCTCCTCTCATGACCGCTCCCTGGGCTCCCCCCTTGCCCTGCGTGCGTGATTCGGAGCAGGGAAGCGCCAGGCGTCTGCCGTCCGCCCCGTCCCCACCGCCACTTTCCTGCCTGCAGGAGCCCTCCCGCTCCGTCCTGCCGCCCCCTCCCCGCGCCGTGCGAAGGAAGGCGCCCGGGGAGCAGCACCCCGGCCGCGAGGGGCTCTGCAGGGCCCCCCCGGCACAGCCCCCAGGTGCTGGGAGCACCTCGCAGAGCCCTGTGCACCACGTGTGGGGTGTCTCAGCCCTCGCGGCCTCACGTAGGAGGGCGTGAAGCCCCCCCAGGAGGGCCTCTACCACCCAGGGGGGGTGGCTGGCAGAGACGAAGGAGGCCTGTGAGATTTGGGATCGAGGGGAGGGCGTTCAGGGACCGTTACTGCAGCTACATGTGGGAGGTGAGCCCTTGTCTGCCTCCGAGCCTCGCTGCGGGCAGGGGCCGTCCCCTCCTGCCCTGCTGTGCTCCCTCCCCGGTCCCGCAGGGAGGAAAGAGAGGAGCAGGCAGGACCCGAGCGCCTGCTGGGCCTGGGGGAGCAGCCCCCGCCGTCCTGCCGATGGCTGCTGGGCGCCGTGGCCCCGCTTCTCTCCCCCCCTGTGCTCACTGCTCTCTCCTCTCCCCCCCCAGGAGCGGTTTGTGGACCTCTACGGGAACGACGCTGCTGCGGAGGTGAGGAAGGGCCAGGAGACCTTCAACAAATGGCTCCTGACCGGGGCGACGGTGGCCGGAGTGCTCCTGCTGGGATCCCTGCTGAGCCGCAAGTGACCCGCCATCGTCCCGGCCCGGCCCGTCCCGTCCCCAGGACGGCTGCGCCTTCGCCGCCACATCCACTACACGGCTCCCGAGCAGCGCCGCTGTGGGGGCAGACCCCCCCCCACCCCCCCCGCGCCTCCCGGGCGAGCGCCCCGCTCCGCGGAGCTCCCTCCCTCGCGCCGCCAGCTCCTTTCCTCGTAGCTCCTCTTATTTTGCCGTTCCGTTGTGTTTGAAGGGCGCTGAGGGTGATGCAGCACTTCGGCCGACAGCTCCCAGCGCTGGGGAGATCCAGGCAGCCGGGGGGGGGTAGCGAAGGCGTCCCAGCCCTGCGGGGTCCTTTAGCTCACTTTGAAGAGAATAAACAGACTTATTTTTGCATGTGTGAGTGCGTGCGTGTGTGTAGCTGTGTCACTGAGGTCAGGTTCCCCAGCCAGAGCGAGGGTCTGGGCTCCAGCCTGCCGCGTGCTCCGCTCCTGCGCCCCAGCCCTGCCCCGCTGCAGCAGCCGGGGGGGGGGCTGGGGGGCACAGAGCTGAGCTTTGCCGTCCCCGCAGCGTCCCCCCCCCATCCCCTCCTCGCCCTGCGCTGCGGGAGGGCGCCTGCCTGCCGGGAGGAGGAGGAGGCTGAGGCTGAGGGTGAGGGGCTCCAAGCTTGCCCGCCAGCCCCCCGCTCCCCCCCCCGGGGGGCAGCTGCTGGGAGCTGAGGCCATCCCACGGGTGCTGAGGATGGTGCGCCAGGCCCAGGGCTGTGCCGGGGGGAAGGGGCCTTCTCTTCCTCTCCTCCTCCTCCTCCTCCTCCTCCTCCTCCTCTTCTTCCCTCCTCTCCCTCTGCTCTGCTCGGGGTTGCTGTGTGGCACTGCATGGCCTCCCTTGTCCCCCCCGTCCCCCCCCCATGTCCGTCCCTCCCCACGCTCGCTCCGCGGCCCCGCTCTTCGCTCTGCTGTCGGATTCGGGCCAGGACGGAGGCAGGCGAGGGGGCAGAGCTCTTCCCCCGCCCGCGGCGCCCCGGCACCTTCCGGCACCTTCCAGCGAGCGCAGGAACAGAGCGGGGATGCGGAAGGGGCAGGGGGAGCAGGACCCCGCGGGGGGGGGCTGCCGGGACAGGACGGCGCTCCCAGCGCCGTGGCGGGGAAGGGCTGGAGCAGGCGAGGAGCCGGGAGCAGCAGCCGCGGGACCAACGCGGGATCCGACGCGAGGGGTGGCAGCAGGGGCCGAGGGCTGGTGGCTGCAGCCCCCCGCTGCCCCCCGCTGCCCCCCCCCAGTCGCTGCCGGTCCCCGTAGCGCAGGCAGAGGGGTCCCAGCCCCGCGGCGTGGCTGTGACGGGTGCGTGCGGTGCTAGAGGTGCCCGGCTTCTCCCCGCGCTGCTCCTGCCGCGGGCGTCGAGCGGCCCCGCTGGCCTCGAAGCAACCCCCGGTGCTCGGGAGAGCACTGGGGGGGGGGGCCGGGGGGGCCGGCTGTCCCCGCGGGCTGCTCTGCGTACGTAGCGCCCGCGCTCTGCTGTACATATCCGAGTAGTTTTTAATTCCTTTGTGAAGACTCTGATGCTATTTTTGTTATCTGTATGTCTGTATTTATGTGTGGTGCCGTGCTCGGCGGAGGCCCGGGCGGGCTGGGGCCGGAGGCCGGGCTCCTCCGCTAACGGAGCACCCGAGAGAGTGGGGTGAGAGCAGCGGGGGGGGGCCCTTCCCTTGCCCCCCCTCCTCCCCCCCCCCCGGCCCCGGGGCTCCCGCCCCGGCCGCCTGCGCAGGATCCGCTCCCCGCACGCCGCAGGGCGAGCGCCGAACGCTTCGGTTTGCAGGTGGAGGTGAGGCCACAAATAAACTCTGTCGTTGGAGCTGCTGCCGGTGCTGTGGTTTCTGGGGGCGCCGCGCTGGGGGGGGGTCTTCGGGGGAGGCTGAGCAGGAGCGGGACCCTCCTGTCCCCTCCCGGGGGGGGCAGGGGGAGTCACGGCTGTCCAAGGGATGGTGCTGGGCAGGGTTGGGGGGCAGCCACGGCTCCACCAGGACAACCCCCTGCCCGTCCCCTTCCCTTCTCGCTGGCACCGGGCTCCCGTGCCTGTCCTCGCCCCAAATCTTCGCTCCTGTGCCCGTCCCCACTTGGGGACGCGGGGACACGGCGCTGTGCCAGGCTCCGGGCTGGGGCAGGCGTTGGTTTTGGGGACCCCCCCCACCCGGCACCACCGTCCCTGGGGGGCTCATCCAGGGGAAGGGCTGGGCACGGGGACGGGAACAGGGATGGGGATGGGGACAGGGACAGGGACAAGGTCAGGGACAAGGACAAGGTCAGGGACACCCCCTCCGGGGATTCTGCAAGCCCCGGGGTTTTTGGGGGGGGGGCTCCGAGGCCGTTCCCCGCCCGCTGCCTCCAGCTCGGGCTCCCGCTGCCGGTGCCGGGGGGGGCAGCGGCCGGTGCCGGCGCGGCGGAGCCGTGGCCGCGGGCTCCATCCCGCGGGCGAGGCGGGAGCTGCCGCGGAACCGCCGCGGGTGCCGGGACACGGGGGGGGCTGCGGGACCCCCGGCCCTGACACCCCCCCCTGCCCCCAGCCTGCAACCCCCAGCCCGTGGGGTGGCCCCGACCCCCGGCACCGCAGAAGCCCCCCCGGGGATGTCCCCGCGTGGAGCTGGGGGGGGGGGGGGGGGACACGACCTCGCCTGGAGCGTGGGGACAAGGACACGGCTGCAGGGGCTGCAGGGGCTGCGGGCTGAGCCGCGGGCAGGGTGTGATCCCCGCCGGGCCCCCCCCCAAAAGGGGGGATGGGGACGGGGATGGGGTCGGCGGGTTCCCACGCGGCAGCGGTCTCAGGGCTCGTACCGCAGGTCCGTGGCGAGGAGCATGAAGCCCTGCGTGGAAAACGGGGTGAGGGTGGGGGGGGTGGGGGGGGGAACACAGCGGCCCAGGGGCGCAGGGGTGAGGGGACGGGGGTGGCACCCACCTCGTGCAGCGAGAGGCGTGGGTGCTCCAGGCTGAGGCCGCGGGGGGTGGGCAGCGCGACGCCGGAACGGAGCCGCTCTGTGGGGGACAGCGGGGCCGTGAGCGGGATGGACCCTGGACAGACCTGGGACGGACCCGGGACAGACCCGGGATAGACCCAGGACAGACCCAGGACAGCCCATGGGGCAGCCGGGGTTTGGTGGGGGCGGCGAGGGGGGGGCGCAGCACTCACTGTTTGCCCAGGGCACCCCGAAAAGCCACAGCCCGAACTTCAGCACGTTCTCCAGCTTCTTCACCTGCGGGACACGGAGCGCCCTGAGCCCAGCGGGGGGCCTTGCACCGAGCTGTCCCCCCCCCCCCCCCCAGGTCCCCCAGCCCCCAGCTGTGCTGGGGTCACCCCCCCTCGCCGGCAGCCCCCCTCCCGTGGCCCCGTCACGGCCGCTCACCTGCAGCGGGCCCACCTGCGAGGTCACCTGCGCCACGCTGAGGCTGGAGGAGAGAGCGGGGTCAGCAGCGGGCACAGGGGTGGGGGCTGTGTCCCCTTCCCACCCCCCCCAGGGCAGGGACAGGCTGAACCCGGCAGGGCTGGGAGCCCCAGCCCCGCGGAGCGGCTCCAGCTGAGGACCTGGCCAGGCTCCGAGCACCAGGACGGCGGGCACGGATGAGAGCCGGGGGCAGGATGGGGGCTGAGGAGGTGAAACGGCCCCAGGGAGGGAAATGGCCGGAGGTGGAGGACGGGGGCGGCCTCCCGGGGGGGTCCCAGGGGAGCCCGGACCCAGCGCGGGGCTGGGGGGGTCTCACCTCGTCAGCCGCACGGTGCCCCCCAGCCTGTTCCCAGTGATGGTCGGCTTCCCCGTCACATTGGCGTCCTGCGGCGAGAGGGGACGTCGGGGATGCCGGGGCAGTGCCTGCATCACCCGGCAGGGCCCAGCACCGCCCGGCAGGGCCCCAGTAAGGCCCCCAGCACCCCAGTTCAGCCCCCTGGGGCCAGGCACTCACGATGTCCAGCAGGAAGGCAGGCACGCGGGTGGCGTTGGGCAGCACCACGAAGGCCTCGGCGGAGCCGAAGAGGGTCCCGTGCAGGGCGTCGGGGCGGCAGGAGAGCAGGGGCTGCCGGCGGGCCGAGAGGTGCAGCTCCATGGGCAGGTCGGGGAAGTGCTCCTGCAGCTGGGGGGGGGGGGGGAGGGGGTGAGGGCTGGGCTGGCACCGAGCCCCGCAGGCACCCAGCACCGCCCCAGCCAGGGCACCCCGGCACCACCCTGCCCTGGGGGGACGACGCTCCGTGCTGCCCACGTCCATCCTGCCCGTGTCCCATCCTGCCCACAATCATCCTGCCACGTCCCGTCCCACCTACACCCCCTCCGATGTCTCCTCTGCCTCCATCTCACCCCACCCACGTCCCACCCCTCTCGTGCCCTGCCCCGTCCCATCCCACGTGCCTGACCCCCCCGTGTCCAAACCCTCCTGCAGCCCACCCTGTCCCCTGTCCCTCCCCACCCCGCGCCCACCTGCGGGGAGAAGACCCCCAGGCTCTTGGTCCTCAGCTGGAGGGGGAAGCGCTGCGGGAGCTGGAAGGCAGCAGAGGGGTCGGGTGCTGGGGGAGCGGGGTAGGGGTGGGTGCAGGACCCCCCCGGCCGGGGTTCTGCGGGGCAGCAGCGCTGTGCGGTGCCGGAGCCCCCCCCCCGCGTACCGCCTCGCCAGAGATGTTCCTGCGCAGGGCCCCGGCCGTGAAGTACACGAAGGCGGCGGAGTTGGCGACGAACTCGGTGACGGCCAGCAGCAGCATGGGCTCGCGCGCCTCGGGCAGCCCCACCGGCTTGGGCGAGAAGGGGCTCTGCCAGCGCCGGTCCACCCCGAAGAACTCGCCCTGCGCGGACGGACGGACGGACGGACAGATGGACACCAGGATCAGTCTGGGCCCCCCACCCCAAGCACTTCCCCCCGCCCCCCAGCCCCGCGCTGGCACCACCTTGAGGCTGACGTCCCCGTGCTCCGCCGTGATCGCCGGGCGGCCCAGCAAGGAGAGGTCGATGGCAGCGAAGGGGTCGAGCTGGGGGGACACTGCAGGTGGCAGGGACGCGGTGGGGACACATTGGGGATGGGACGTCCTCCTGCCACCCCGGCCCTGCAGACACGGGGCTGAAGGGGTCCCACAGATCCCACCAGCCACCGGTCCCCAGCCCTGCTCCCCACCTCGCATGCGCTTCAGGGAGGCCTCCAGCCTGCTGATGCTCTTCTGGAGCTCGACGCAGAGCTGGAAGCAGAGCAGGGCATCAGGGAGCACCCCCAGATAGGGGGGCCCCAGGCTCCTGGCTGGGCTGGGGACACGGTGACAGGGCCACCAGCACCAGCAGGGCAGCGCTCACCTGCTTGTTCAGCTGCTGCCGCAGGGTTCTCCGGAGCAGCGGCACCAGGAGGTTGTAGAGCCAGCTGAGGGGCACAGAGCGGGGTCCTCAGCTCGCCCCCCAGCCTCCCCAACCCACCACCCCCCTCCCAGGGGCACGGGGGTGTCCCCGTGATGGGAGCAGGGCGCCCGGCATCACCTCTGTCCCCGGTGAAACTCCACGTGCAGGTCGGTGCCGCGGGCATCGCAGCCGGCGGCCCACACGGCGGGGCGGCCGCCCTCGTCCACGCTCAGCCCCAGCACCACCGCCACGGCCAGGTCGCCCACGCGCAGCCGCACCACGCCGCTGTCCTGGCTGGGGAACGCGGCGTGAGGACGGGGGCAGGGGCAGGGGCGGCCCCGTCCTTGTCCCCGCGCCCTGGCCGGGTGAGGACTCACAAGGTGCCCAGCTGCGCGCCCCAGTCGGCGCTGAGCTGGATGCGGGCGCCCTGCACCGCCAGCCGCACGCCCACGTCCTCGGCGAAGTCCACGGAGGAGTCGTTCATCTGCAGCTCGTGGATGTGGATCCTGCGCACAACGGGCAGCCGGGGCTTGTGGCAGGGCGCAGCGGGGACGGGGGTGGGATGGGATGGGGATGGGGACGAGGACGGGGACAGGGACAGGGATGGGGACGGGGATGGGGACGAGGACGGGGACGGGGACAGGGATGGGGATGGGGATGGGGATGGGGATGGGATGGGATGGGGATGGGGATGGGGATGGGATGGGGACGGGGACGGGGACGGGGATGGGGATGGGATGGGGACGGGATGGGGATGAGGCCAGAGCTGGGGCTGCAGTGGTGGCTCTTACCGGGGCACGGTGTACTGGAGCTCCCCCAGGAAGGGGGGCCGGTAGGAGCCCTGCAGGTTCAGCTCGTGCTCCTTCTGCAGCAGCGACCGGAGCAGCTCCAGCCCAAAGTGCCGGCCTGGGGCAGAGCAGGGCGGCTCAGGGCTGGTGCCAGAGCACCCAGGGGTGCTGCTGGGCTCAGGACATCCCCAGGATCTGGGCATAGTCCCTGGGGTGCCCCACAAGCTCCCCCCATCTCCCCTTCCCCCCCCAGCCCGGGCAGGGGCAGGCACCCACCGTACTCCAGGGCCCTCTGGGTCACCCGGCCCTTGATGCCGGGGCTGGAGCCGGTGGCGGGCGAGCAGGCGGCCAGCAGGAGCAGGAGGCAGAGCAGCGCCGGGGCTGCACCGCTCGGTGGGCAGCAGGGGCCGAGAGCCCCTCTTCAGCCCTGGGGCAGCTGCGTGACCTGGGGGCTGGAGCAGAGGACATGGCTGAGCCCCCGACCCGCTCCCCGGCCTTATATCGGGGCGCCCCGGCTGACGACAGCCTCCCGTGCGCACGCCGGGGACACCGCGGTGCGCCGGCCGCTGAAAGCCCGACCTTGCCCAACGCGTGACTCAGAGGGGAAGCCGTTCCCCCGTTGTTCCCCGTTCGCGCCCGTTCTGGGAGCGGAGGAAGGAGAGGGTCCCCCACGGCGTCACCGCCGGCCGCAGGCTGCGTGGGACCGGGAACGCCGAGCACGGCCGCGGCTCTGCCCTCGTGTCCCAGCGGGAGGGGACAGCGCGGGGCCGGCGGTACGTGGGGGGGCTTGGTGGTGCCACAGCCCCCCCCGGGGCTCCCGCTGTGCCCAGCCCGGGGACAGCAGCGCGTGGGGACAGGACGATGGCAGAGCAAGAGGATGGGGCAAAGCGGAGCGGGGGGACGCGGTGGGGCTGTGCCAGGGGAGGGGGCTCAGCCCACGTGGAGATGTTCCCACTTGGAAAGGGCTCTGGGGCCGTGTGGGGTCACACGAAGCCTCCGGGGGTAGGGGAGCGCTGGGACACGGCCGGCAGCCCCAGACCGCAGGCTGACGAGAAGGCAGGGGCACGCAGAGCAAGAGCAGAACTCTGCGGTCCCTCCAAAAGCCCCGTCCGGTGGGAAGGAGCCGTGCGGGCAGACGGCAGCCCCTGGGCTGGGGAAACCCCCAGCGGGGCCGGGCAGGGGCTGCCTGGGGAGCGGGGTCGTGGGCTGTGCGCTCAGCTGCCCGCCTGGGGACAGCCCCTGGCCAGGAGCACGGGCACGCGCCCACAGCCCTACTCCAGGGGACGCAGGGCACCCTTCCTGGGGACCAGGGTCCCATCCCAGCACCACGGGGGACACAGGACTCACGGCCATCCCCACTGCAAGGACCACAGCCCCACACAATGAACCTTACGGACCCCTCAGGAGCAGCTGCCCACTTGCCCCAGACCCCCATGGCAGCAGCGATGTCCCCAGTGCCCAGCAGCGTCCCCAAAGGCCGGCACAGCCACCAGCGCAGTCCCAGCCCCGTGCCCACCCCGACCCCTCCACCCCCGGGTGCCCCGTCCCGGGCCCAGCCTCACCGTGCAGGCAGTGGCGGTGCCACCCGGCGCGGGGGACGTGGGTCCCATCGCGGGTCCCGTTTCCGTCATCTCCCCCAGGGCTGCGAGTGGCAGCAGGGCCCCGTGCCGCCGATGGCCATCCCGGGGCAGACGGGCTGGTCGGACCAGAACGTCACCCAGGTCCCGTGTCCCTAATCCCTTCCGGGATGAGTCAGGTCCCCGCCGCAGCACCCAGGGACCTGTTGGGGCGCGGGTGCCTGCAGGGACCCGGCCTTCCCCGGGCTTTCCCGCAGATGCTGGTACGGCCGCATCCGGCACGCCGGCACGTGGCAGAGCTCAGCCCAGCCCCACCGGCCCCATCCTCTGCTCTCCCGACCGTCCCCAGAGGTGCCAGGCTCCTGCCACAGCCTCCATACATGGACCCCTGGCATGGAGGGCAGCGGTGCCACGTGGCGAGGGCACTGAGCTGGGGTGGGAGCAGAGATGTGGGGCAGCGGGACACGGTGCTACGCAGGGAGCCCTGCTCCCAGGGTGCCACACACACAGCCCTGCTCCCCAGGGTGCCACACACAAAGCCCTGCTCCCCAGGGTGCCACACACACAGCCCTGCTCCCCAGGGTGCCACACACACAGCCCTGCTCCCCTGGGTGCCACACACAAAGCCCTGCTCCCTGGGGTGTCCACACACAGCCCTGCTCCCTGGGTGCCACGCACAGAGCCTTGCTCCCCTGGGTGCCACACACAAAGCCCTGCTCCCTGGGGTGTCCCACACACAGCCCTGCTCCCCTGGGTGCCACGCACAAAGCCCTGCTCCCTGGGGTGTCCCACACACAGCCCTGCTCCCCAGGGTGCCATGCAGGGATCCCTGCTCCCTGGGGTGTCCCACACAGAGCCCAACTCCCAGGGTGCCACACACGGAGCCCTGCTCCCAGGGTGCCACGCACGGAGCCCTGCTCCCCAGGGTGCCACGCATACAGCCCTGCTCCCCTGGGTGCCACGCACGGAGCCCAGCTCCCCGTGGCTCCATCCCCAGGCCCCGCATCCCCCAGCGGCCCAGCCCAAGCCCGGCACGGCTGCGGCTGCTCCGCAGGAGCCCGGCACGGCCCGCTGCCCCTTCCAGCCCCCGGACCCCCCCGTGAGGCCGGGCCGGGCCGTGCAGTGCGGGCGGACACCGGGAGGGGGACCAGCGGCACGGCCACGGCAGCGCCGCGCTCCCGCGGCTGGGACGGAGCCTGGCGGGGCTGGGGCGGCGATGGAGGGGTCCGGGGGTGCTGGGGGGGGGGTCCCGGTGGGGTGCTGGAGGGGAGCCAGGGGATGACGGGGGTGGGGCGCCGGGCCGATGGATGGGTTCATCCACAGGGGTCCGGAGCCCCCGGCGCCCCCCCGGTGTGTCCCTGCTGCTGCCCCAGCCGGGACAGGGCCGGGGGGGGGCTGAGCCGGGCCGTGCCCCCCCGTACCCGGCTGGGGGGGACCGGTCCGGACGGGAGCGGCGAGCACAGGCGGAGCCGTGCCCGTGCCGTGCCCGCTGGCACCGTGCAGACGCCCCCCGGGAGGGGAACCCTGCGGGACCCCCACGGCTCCCACCTCGGCCGGGAGCCCCCAGCCCGGGCAGACCCCGACCCGCTGCCGCCCCCGTCCCCGGGCACGCAGCACCCGGGGGGGGCCGTGGCAGGAGGCCTCGGAGGCGTGCTGGCCTGGGGGGGTGCGGGCAGAGCCCCCAGACCCCGCTTTGTCCCCTCGGCCCGCGGGAAGGGCCGGGCACGGTGGCTCCGAGGAGGGCTCCTGAGTCACGGGGCAGCCTCCTGGGTGCCTCCCCGGCCGCGGGGCACCCACAGCTGCGGGCTTGCACAACCCCGGCCCTGCAACTTCCTTCTGCTGCGGGCTGCGCAGTGTCCCCAGGGCCGGCACCGGCACCCCGGGGCCCGCAGGCGCTGCTGCTCCGGGCAGCCCACGGGGGGACCGTCCCGCAGGGCTGCCCACGGGGGGGGGGAGGGGCTGTCCACACCGTGTCCCCTGCCCAGCCGCAGCAGCGCCTGGCCGGTGGCCGTGTGCGAGTTACGGGAGGCCACGGGCAGCCCTGCGGGGAATTGGGGCGAGGGCAGGCCCCAGAGCTGCCTCTGCGGTGGCCGGGGCTGGAGCTCGCCCCTGCACCCCCCAGCCAGGCACGGAGCCCCACGCCCGGCCCCGTGCCCCCCCCCCCATGGCACCCACTCGTGGAGACACCTCCCAGCACCGGGGGGAACCAGGTGGGAAGCAGCTGCACCCCCCGTGCCTGCCCTGGGGTCCGCTCTCAGCCTCAGACCACGCCGGAGCCCAGGGAGCTGGAGCAGGCTGCGCCCCCCCGTGCCTGCTGGGGGCAGCAAGGGCGCAGCCACCGGCTCCAGGAGCCAGCCCCGTGGGCAGGGTGCTGGGACGGGGATGTGTTACCTGAGCCCCCCCCCGCCACATCAGCTCACTGCAGGGAACCCCAACCAGCCCCATCCCTGCCCCCTGAGCCCCCCAGTGCCCTACAGTGGGTGTGAGGGAGACCCCCCCCGGAGCCCCCAGGACCAGAGGGAAGCACAGGGAGATGCCAGGGCATGTCCGCACCCAGCTGTGCCCCCCCCCCCCCGGGCTCAGTGCGCAGTGCCCCATCCGGGGGGGTCACACACACACAGCCTCTGCCCCACAGCACCCCAGTACCACCAGCACAGAGACTGGGCCAGCCCCAGCACTCCCTCACCGCACCCCCCCCAGCCCAGCACGGGCTCCCACAGGACTCCTGCTGTGTGCCCAGGCTGGGGGGCACGCAGGGGGACCCCCCCTGGCCCCCCCCCCCCCCCCCCCCCCCCCCCCCCCCCCCCAAAGCCCCGTGCAATGCAGCCACGAAGAAGATGCGTGCCTGGTAATCAGGGCTTGTTTAATAACAAAACTCCAGCTATTGTAGAACAATATTCTCCAGCATCATTGTAATATACAATACAGGGAATGCTCTCAGCAATCTGAGAAGGTTACGAGCCGCAGCTGCCGGGCCCTGGGGGGGGGCCCTGGCCGCAGCCCCGCAGCTGCGGGCCCCATCCGTGCCCGGGGGTCCCATCCGGGGCGCGGCGCTGGGGGTCCCGGCAGGTCCGTGGAGGTCTCAGCGGCACAGGATGCGGTCGGCAGCGGGCATGCACGGAGCCTGCGGGAAGGGGAACGAAGCGGGCGGTCAGTGCTGCTCGGGGGCCGCGGCGGGGACCGGGGACGGGACACGGGGGTGACGGTGGGGGGGCCGCCCGGGAAGGGGGCAGCGGAGGGGGGCGGCCGGGCCGCAGCCCGGGGGGAGAAGGGGGAAAAGGGCCCGGGGTGAGAAGGGGGAGAAGGGCCCGGGGCCGCCGAGGAAGGGGCGCGGGGGGCCCGGTGCAGCCGGGGCCGGGCAGGGCTCGGAGCAGCCCCGGCGCCGCACTCACCTCGGGGGGCTCGGCGGCGGCGGGGGGCCGGGGGGGCCCGGGCTGCAGCGCGAGCTGCAGGTCCCAGATGTAGTCGATGACATGCTGCAGCAGCTCCACCTTGGAGACCCGCCGGTGCCGCGGCAGGGTGGGCACCAGCGCCCGCAGCCGCGAGTAGCAGCCCTTCATGTCGTACAGCAGCGCGGCCGCCGCCTGCTCCGCCGCGATCGCCCCCGGGCCCGGCCCCGGCCCGCAGCGGGCGGCCTCCCCGGGCCGCACCGCCTTCAGCGCCCCGCCGGGACCGGCGGGCAGCGGCGACGGGGCGACGGCGGCGACCTTCATGGCGAGGGGCGGCGGAGCGGAGCGCGGCGGGCGGCGTTAGGACCCTGCGGGCGGCCGTGGGAGCGCTGCGCCCCGCCGAGCCGCGCCGCGCCAATTATAGAGCGCCGCCGACGGGGGGCGGGGCCGCGGGGCGGGCGGCGGCCAATGGCGACGCCGCGGGGGCGGGGCCGGCGGCGCCCGCCCCATTCATGCTCCCCGAAGGGCAGAGCCTTAAAGGGGCCGCGGGGGAGAGAGCGGGGGGGAGGCTTGGGGTACGGGGAGGGGGCTGGCGGGGTGCGGGGGCTGGCGGGGTGCGGGGGCTGGAGGGGTGCGGGGGCGTCCGTCCCGCCGCGGACCCGCAAATGGGGTTCCCCGCAGCCCCCCGGGATCCCCGCAGCCCCCCGGCTCCCCGCAGCCCCCCGGGCTCCCCGCACCCCTCGGGGTCCCTCCACCGCCGGGCTCTCGCAGCCCAGCCGCCCCCGTTGCCCCCCAGGGCCCTGCAGCCTCCGCAGCCCAGCTCGCCCCTCACTCCCCCCCCAGCCCTCCCAGGCCCCACGCGCCCCCCGGCCCCGCTGCCGCCCCCCGCTGCCCCCCCCCCCCCCGCCTCCCCGGCGGCTCAGACCGTTAGACGCCAGGGCCGTGACGTCACCCATTCATAAAACCCCGCGCGCTGTCAGCGCGGCGCCTCGCGGGCGGTGCCCATGGCGACGGGGGCGGGGCGGGGCGGGGGGGGGGCACCTGCGGCCACCGGGGCACGGCCACGGGGCACCGGCACCCCACGGGGACACGGGGACACCCCGCGGGGACCCCGCAGCCCCGGCCCTGCTCGCCAGGGCCCGGTGAGCGGCACCCTCGGGCCGCCCCCCCCGGCCCCCCCCGGTGTGCGCGGAGCTGCGCGGCTGCGGCCCCGGGGGGGTCCCGGCTGCGGGACGGGGACGGGGACGGGGACGGGGACGGGGACGGGCAGGTCCCGCCTGGGCAGCTGCAGCCTCCGTGCAGACTCGAGCCGAAACCAAACCAGGCCCTGCCCTGAAGGGCTTCCGATCCGAGCGCTAATTAGCGGTAATGATCGTTACCGGGTCCCCGCACCTGCAGGGAGGCGCAGCCGCGGCTCGGTGGGGGCCTTGGGCAGGACCCGACCCGCAGCTGCGGGCAGGGCCCCGGCGGCAGGAGCAGAGCGGCCGCGAGCGGCCTTCTGAGGCCAGCTGCAGCCTTCTCGGCCACCCGCATGCTCAGGGACGTCTGTGTGTGTGGGTGTGCGTGGGTGGGTGTAGCACGGCCACGGGCACGGGGGCACACACGGGGGCACGCACACGTCCATGCATGCATGCACACGCACAGGCGTGCACAAGGAAACGCACACGTGCACAGCCCCGTAGACGCGCAGACGTGCACAAACCCGGGTGCACACAGGGGCGGTGCGCGCGTTCACACAGCGGCTGCAGAAGCGGGGCTGGACACAGGCACACCGCGGCTGTGCCCGGTGTGGGTGCACCAGGCCGTGCTCCCCCGGCCTCGTGGCAGCGATGGGTCGGGGGCCAGACCCCCCCCATGCCTGCAGCTGGCTCTGCGCAGAGCTGCAGCATCTCCCCAGGCGTGGAGTGAGCCGAAGGCCTCTCCTCATCTTCCTCTGCAGGGTGGGGACAACCCTGGAGCCCGCTGCACATGGACGGGCTTTAACCCAGCACCTCTGGGCTCTGCCCTGCCAGGGACAGCTGCATCCCTCCGTCCTCCCACCCCTCGGTCCCTCCATCCCTCTGGCTTTGTGAGCACATCCGTCCCTCTGTCCCTCCCTCTGTCCCTCTGCCCCTTCATCCCCGAGCGGTTCCCAGGGTGGGCACGGCGCTGGGGTCGCCCCCTCCATTCAGGGCCCTGCGGAGGGCCTGGTGCTGCCCGGTTCCCACCGCGGCTCTCAAAGCCGCTAATTAGCCCCCATCTGGCGGTGGCGGCCCGGCCGCGGCGGGGAGGCCGGGGACATTGTGCGCAGGAATGCCTTTCAGTGCCGCCGGCCGGCCGGGCGCCCGCCAGCTGCGCCGCCAACAATGCGCCGCGGCCGGGACGAGCCAGCCCCGAGCACCCCGGGTGGCGTGGGGACAGGGACGGGTTTCCCACCCCAGGTCCCGCGGGGTGCCCCAGGTTGTGGGACCACCCCCCCCCTTGGAACGTTGGGGTGCTGGAGCTGCCGGCGTGGCCCAGTGACGCTGCCCTGGCTGTAGCCGGGTGCCGGTGTCGGCCGGCAAGACGGATGGCTTCATTTCCATCTCAATTCTGGGAACGGGGAGCGCAGCGCGGTAACAGCGGCCTCGGCCATATGGCGCTGGCGGGGCGCAGCCCGGCCGGGAGCGCGGCTGCTTTGCGCAGAGCAGGGGTTGCCCAGCAGCCGAGCACATCAAAGCCCCCGGCCGTTCCCCCCAACCCCCTGCACTGGAGGGACCACACAGGGCACGGCCGCACCGGGCCGCCGAGGGGGCTGCCTGTGCCGTGGGGACAATGGGGACAGAGCGGGGCTGCCCTGCGTGCATGGCTCTGCCACTCAGAGCCGGGCTGCCCAGTGGGCACTGATGCTACGGGCATTGGGGGTGGGCTCAGGATGGGCTTTGCAGCCCCCAAAAGCAGCAGCAATGGGATGGGCTCAGCAGGACCCCGCGGCCCAGCAGCACGGGGCCAGATGCGGACGCGTGGCCGAGCGCAGGAGGGGAGCCCATGGACCCGCAGATGCCAGGGTGCAGGCCGGGTGCCCCCCACCCGAACGCCCCCCCCCCAGATTTTGCCGACTCAGCCTTGTGCATTGCCTCCAGCCCAGCCATCCCCGTGCCTGTTAGGAGCCCCAGCGCTGCCTGGGGGGCCACCAGCGCCCCTTGCGCAGCTGGAGCAGGGCCGAGGCCTGAGAAAGCCCCCGCGCGTTCCCCTCCCGCCTTCTCCCTTCCCGTTCCCGGCTCCATCCGCTGCAGCCCAGACCAGCTGGAGCCAGGCGGCCCTTCCTGGGATTTATTCCAGCTTCCTGCCCCTCCTCGCCGGCAGGCCGGGGATGGGGCTGCTCTCGCCTGCTTCCTCTCCCTGCTCGCAGCCGACGGCCGGGCGCCGGCGCTCCGTGGGACCCCAGCTCTCATCGGCGGCCCCCCCCCACCGTGGCCGGGCGTCCCTGGCTCCAGGTGCTGCCAGCCGGGCTGGGGCACGGCACCGGGGGGACAGGGCAGCAGCAGCGGGGTGCTGCCCCCAGCACCCGTCCCTTGTGGGGAGGCTCTGCAGGGCCCCGGGGACCAGCAGTCCCCACGTGCCCCCCCCCAGGCACCAGCACTTCCCACCCCACGCTCAGCGTTTGCATCCACGGGTGCTCCCCGTGCGCCCGCAGCCCACCCTACCGGGGCTGTGGGGCTGAGCTGCAGCCTCCAGCACAAGGGGAAGGTGCCCGGGGTGCCTGCGTGGCTCTCTGCGGTGCCGCAGGCACTGCTTGGGGGGGGGGGGATCACCCCAAACCCCACAACTGGGGCAGCGTGGATGGAGCCGTCCCCCCGCCCCGTGGACGGAGGGCTCACGCTGGAGCCGGGGTGTTTTTTTTTGTGTGTCCCCCGTGAGCCGGAGGGGACCCCGCGGTGGGGGGAAGGTGGCGCAGACAGAGCGGAGCCGCGCTGCAGGACCCAGGTGCAGCAGGGGCAGGCGAGCCCCGGGGGCCGCCCAGGCGCTGGCTCCGCTCCCAGCTCCTTGCAGGGCCCGAGCGCTTCCTTCCTCCGGGCTCTGCCCCGCTTATCGGCCGGGCAGGGCCGGGGTGACCCCGCTCTCCCCTCTCCGTGCCTTCCGCTCCCCGTGGCGCCGCCGCGGGCCCTTGGAAAGCTCCCAGCTCGCCGCCACGCTCCCGCTGCCCTGAGCTCCGCGGGCAGGAGCGGGGAGCGAGGCGGCAGCGGGCGATGCGAGGGGCACAGCTGGGGTACCGCCTGCACCCCACCGCCCCGGCACGCTGGAGGCTGAGCAGGGATAGGTGTGAGACCCCCCCCCCCGTGGCCGCCCCCAGCCGAAGCTCGGGAGGACGCGGAGCCCGGCGGGACGCGGTGCCGGACCCGCAGCCTCGGGGCAGGGCGCTGCGCCCCGCGGCACGGCCCGTGACATTTTCCACGGGGCACCGGAGCCCGGTGGAATCACATCTGGAGTCTAGACTCAGCGACTCTGTGGGCCGGGCCTGGCGGCCGCACCGTGCCCAGGCCCTGCTGCGCACTGTTTGCTTAGCTGGAGGTATTTAATTGGAATTAAAGTGGCCCCTCTTGTTTTTGCGGACGGGGCTGTTGGAAAAGGAGCTGTAAGTCATAGAAAACATCTGTAGGAGACTGCGAAGGGTCATTAGATGGCAGAACGCGAGGCGCCACTTTTAGTGCTCGCAGCCGACGCGGGGAATAATAGCTCAATACGGCTTTTGTGGAGGGGCTGCCAAGCCAGCAAACACTTTCTATTTACTCTGGCAGCGGGCACGGCCCAAGGGATGCGGGATCCTCTGCGCGCCTGCCCCAAGGCAGGCAGGGAGGACACTGCCGGTGCCCCGAGGCACGCGGCAGACAGCCCCAGCAGGAACCAGGAAGGGTGCTGGGGCTGCCCCTGCCCGCAGCACCCCGGCCCCAGACCCGTGTGCAGCGGCCACGGCCCTAAATCTGGGCGCTGCAGCACCGAGGCCAGGTTGGGGCTGGGCCTGGGCAAGGCAGAGCGTGGCAGGAGGGGAAGGGGACGGTCACTTGGGTGCAGACACAAGGATCCCAGACCCCAAGGGGGGAAATAAAGCTGCTGGAAGGGCCGGGACACCCACCCGCGGCTCACGCGCCAGGCTCGAACAGCCCTGATAACCCCCCGGCACTGCCCGACCCCTCCTTCCTTTGAGATGGTTTAATATGAGAGAAAGCAAATGCACAATACAAAATTTAAAAACCGGCCTGTGGTTCGCCGCCCGCCCGCTTTGCGCCCACGCAGGAGCCAAAGCGAAAAGGGGAGCGCGGCTGCACGGCCCCGGGGGGGGGCCGGCGGGAGGGGGTGGACACGCAGCGTACATCGATGCCCCACCGGGGCAGCTGCTCCGACACACACAACACGATGCTCTGGCACAATTGTTTCGTCATCTGTCACTTGAGGGAGGTCTGGAAAGGCCCCAGCCCAGCAGCGCCGGGCCTGGCCCCCGGGCAAGGTCACTTCTCCTTCTTGTCGGCTGCTGTCGGCTCCTCTTTGGAGGCCCCCGGCGCCTCCTTGGGGGTAGAGCTCTCCTCGTAGCTGGGGACAGAGGGACAGGAGGGGCGCAGTTAGCAGGGGTGAGCCCTGCTCTGGGGACAAGCAGGCGCTGAGACCGGCCTGGAGCACCGGGAGGGCCTGGCACGGGGGGCTAGGCCAGGTCTGCGCCTGGGAGCCCGTCCCTCCATACCGACCCTCGTTCCCAAAAGCGCTGCTGGGCCCCCCAGACAGCGCTGGGCTCCCCCTGTGGGGCTGAGCACTGATTTGCGAGGGGGGGAGGCTGCAGGAAAATCAGCAGCAACACCCCCAGGGCCCCGCTGCTCTGGCTGCGAAACCCCCACAGCACTGCCCCGGGCCCTAACGGAGGAAATGTGGGAGCACAAAGAGCAGAGACGTCAGCTCCTCGCCCCCTCCAGTCCCCCCCAGAGGAGGAGAAGCCAGCCCACAGCAGCGAGGCGAAGGCTGCTGCTGCTGCTCGGGGAAAGGGGAGAGCCGGGATGAGCCCCTACCTGGCCAGAGGGACAGACAAAGAAAGGGCACCGTGCGCGATTGCTACATGGCACTGGGGCTTTGCTGCCGGCGTCGGCGGGGGCAGGACAATTTCTGCTGCATGGAATCAGCAAGGCTGGCCGGCGAGCCGGACACGGTGGGGAAGTGGGTAAGTCGCGGCGTGTGCGGCAAGATTTCAGCAGAGGACTCATAGCTGCAGGAGACAGGAAGCAGGAAGGGAAAGGGGGAAGGACAGGGCAGAAGGGAGAGGGGGAGAAAGACAGAGAGAGAGAAAGAAAAAGCAGAAGAGTTTCCAAGTGAGGCAGCTGCAACCCCAGCACCCTGCGCAGGCAGCCCACTGCCCCCTCCTCCGCCGGCCCCGGGGCTGTGCCGCAGGGCAGGGGGGCGAGGGCTGAGACCCGGGGAGAAGGCAGCCCCCGGGGGCACGAGGAGGCAGCCGGCTGGAGGCCCCGGGGGAACAGAGAGTCTTTGGTGCGGCTGGAGGACAGGAGGGCCGCGGCAGGTGGGAGCAGCACAGAGGGTTTCCCACTCCCGGCAGCCGAAGGCTTTGGAGCAGCTCGGAGCCGAGGTTACAGCCCCGGGAGGCTGCGAGCCATGGACCCGGGGGCAGCCGGCTCTGCTCCACCAGCCCCCCGTCCCCGGGCTGCAGCACCAGGCTGCCCACAGACCGAAACCCCCCGCGTGTGCAGGGCCCTGCACTCGGCAGCGAGCCCAGGGAGCGACCGGGAGAGGAGGGGAAGCGCTGCAGAGGTGCAGGGGAGCTACACCGGGGGGGGGGGGGAAATTCCTTGCAGTGAGGGACTCCGGCCTGCAGGCAGGAGCCCTGCCACGTCCTGCTTCCTCCGACAGCACCTGGAGCCATTTCAAGGCAAGCCCCAGGCTCGCTGAGGGCCCCCCCCGCAGCCCACGAGCCCCGCCGTTCGCTCTAGCAGAGCTCAGCTACCAGCAGCAGGCAGCACCCTGGGGGCGTTTTTCCCCAGAGCCGGCTGCCAGGCTCCCCGGGGGGGTGGGATTGCTGACCCAGGGCCGGACCCGCAGCTCGTCTCCCCCCCCCCCCACCCCGTGCGCTTGGTGGGGCAGGAGCAGGGAGGCGCCGCTGCGGCTGAGTCACGGCGCAGGGGAGAGCGGCTGCAGGATCCCAGGTGCACAGGAAGGACGAGCCCAGGACACTCGGTGCCTGCAGCGGCAGTCGTCAGAAGCCGACATCAAAGCAGGGGCAGGTGCTGCAAGGGCTGGGGAGCCGCGGCCCGGTGGGAAGACGCAGAGCTGCGCCTCCCAGGGGAGGGGAGGAGGCCAGGGCAAACCCCGCTCCCTGCTGCCCCACGGCCTGCACGTGGCTCAGGCGCCAGTTTTCCTCGGGGCAGGCTGGGGGCTGGAGCTGAGCGGCCCCAGGAAGCCCAGCAGCCCCGGACGGATGCTCCCTTCCACAGATGCTCCCTTCCCTGCTCTGCTTCAGGTGGCCCCAGCCGCGATCAGCGACCAAACAGCCCCCCGGCAGCCCGGGGCTGTGTTCTGCCTGGAGCAGGAGGGGACAGCCCGGCAGGAAAAGCCTTTTGACTGCCAGCGGGCAATGCCCGGAGCACGGCAGGGTGAGAAGGGCTGGAGCACAGCAAAGCCTCCCTTTTCCAGCCCCCTTTTTCCCACATCTGCAGTCCCGGGGGAGACAGCTGCAAACCGTCTCCCTCTACCCCAGCGGGGAAGCCGGGATGTGCTCGAACCAGCCCCGGCTGCTCCCGCAGCTGGCTCCAATTCCATCCTCCCCCACCCACGGGCGCTGGGACACAATGACCAAGTATCTCCGCACCAGGTGCGCGGTCCCACCCTCCCCTGCCTGCCAGCGCACGGGAAGAGCTCGTCACCCGGGCGTGCAGCGATCCCAGATGCTGCCCTGCCTGTCGGTACGGCACCGACGCTCCCAGGAGGTGGCGGGAGCCAGGGCCGGCGTGTACAAGCACGGGCCCACTCCCTCCGCCTCCGCACGCGCGCGCACACCCAGGGCATGCCCAGATGAACCTGTCCCTCCAGCTGTGCCCGGCCGTGGGAACATCTGCATGCTTCGTGCGCTCCAGCGCCGCGGGCGCAACAGCTCCGAGCCCCGCCGAGGCCCACCTGAACATTTCGGTTACTTCTCCCTTTGCCAAGGCCACAAGCAGCGGGAATCCGATGCACGCGGGGACCAGGTAGAGCAGAGCAGGCTGCCAGCAAGAAAAACAACAGTTAAACCCGAGCCCAGATTGCCCCTCAGGAGGGCACGGCCCCGTCCCCCCTGCGCCCACCACATCGCGGCAGCGCACAGAGGGGCGAAAGCCACAGAAAGCCGCTCCGAGAGCCAAGCTGCAGCTGCAGCAGGAACAAAACCCCTGCCACCAGGTCCCAAAGTGGTACGCAGGCTGCCTGGCAGAGGGGTGCAACCCTCCAGGCTCGTGGTGGGGATGTGGCGCCGCTGGAGGCGAGCACTGGGGTCCCGGACAGCACCCGACCACCACCCGTGAGCCAGGCTGCCTGCGAGGAGCGAGGGTGGCCGTGCTCCCCCACGGCTCAGCGCTTCCCTGGGCATCTCCTCGGGCCCCAGGAGCATCCGGGCACCTCCTTCCCGCTGCGGGCCGTGAACACGCCAGGAGCACCCCCCCACAGAGCAGCGACAGCACCCGCAGCGTGCTCCCGGAGCCCCCCTGCTGCGCTCCTCGGGTGCTGAGGTGCTGCTCGCGGCCCGAAGCAGCCTCCCCCGGGCAGGGCTCAGCTCCAGCCAGGCCCACGGGGCTTTGGGGGAGGGCGAGGCACAGGCAGGCGCTGGGAAAGCGAAGCCAAGGGAACGCAGCTGCTTTTTTCCCTGGCGTGCTCGGGACACTCGCGGCCAGGCTGGCGCGTCCGGCTGCGTGCCTCTGCGGGGCAGCGGGGCAGGGCTCACCTGGGCATGCTTGAAGATGTGCATGATGAATATGGTCAGGCCCAGCCCGAAGATGTAGGCCACGAAGCTGGTGTAGAAATACGTGTGCGTGTTCTTCTTCAGGCTGTAGGGAAGGGGGCAGAGCAAGCTTAGCTCGGGGCACGGGGATGCCAGCGGCTGAAAGGGAGCCGGCGCAGCTACCTGGGACATCTCCCACCAGGTCGGGGTGCAGGGAGCAGAGCTCTGCCCGCGCTCAGGGCCAGCACGGACGCCGCCACCAGCACAGCACCAGCCCCACGGGCACAGCACAGGGCTGGATGGGGTTACACCCACGTCAGGTGGGGAAGGGGCCGTCAGATCCCACCGCTGGGCGGCTGTGGGGTGCAGGAGTCAGTGCTGGGACCCGGGGAGAGGATTCCCCCTCCCTGCTGTCCTCCCCCGGCTGCCTGCTCACTGCACGTGGTGTTTGATCGCGGGGCAGGCGGCGGGAGCTGGGATTCCCAGCAGGTGCAGGCAGGATGTGGGTGGAAACACCTGGAAGCGCTGGCACGGAGCGGAGGGGCTGTGCAACGGCGACAGGAGCGGGGCCGCGCCGCCGCAGCTGCAGGAGGCGGCCCGTTCCCAGCAGCTCCCAAGCCAGAGACCGCTGGCGTGGGGCAACTGCTGGGAGCTGCGCCCTGGCAGCAGGTGCAGCCCCGCGTGGGAAGGAGCTGCCTGCCCCGACCGACGGCCGCCCGGAGGCGGACGCGCCGCCGGGCCTCCCTCGGCCTCCCCGCGAGCAGCGCCCCCAGGTGCCAGCACCCCAGCCCTGTCTCACGCTGTCTCCGCTTCCCCTTCCCCACCGCAGCAGCGCGATCCCTGCTCCTTGGGGTCAGCGAGCCTGCGAGGCCGTTTGCTGCTGCTGCCCCCTCTCCCCACGCTGCTCCCCCGAGCAACGCTCAGGAGCTCAGGACTTACCCCCAAACCCAGCCCTGCTCATCTCCGCTCTTCCAGAAGTTTCTTCTTCCAGCTGCTCTCCCGCATCCCCACCCCAAGCCCCCGATGCGAGCACACAGCCGAGCTCCTGGCTTCCCCTTCCCCTTTTCCCCTACAACAACTGGAGCACGCTGCAAGACCCAGCCTGTGGGGGACCCTTCCCCACCACCCCCCTCACCTGATGTCAAAGCGCAGCAGCAAGGCGATGAAGATCCCTGCAGGGAGAAGGAGAGAGGATGGAGGCAGGGGAAGGCAGAGCCTCCAGCCACCCGCGGCCGTGCCTGGGCTCACAGTGCCCTCTCGTGGCACCGGGACGGCACCGGCACCGGCCCCGGCGGGAGACCCGCGGGGCTCTGGCACCCAGCCCACGCAGCTCCCAGCCCCGGTGCGAGGCTGCGGGGCTCCGGCAGGGCCAGAAGCACAGCACGGGGCGTGAGCCCCCTGCCTGGCACCCCACGGCTGCCTCAGACACGGTCCCGGTGACATCCTCCCCCTTGCGTCCTCACCTGGAATGACAATGTCTCCCAGACCCAGCATGGCGAAGTTGTCGGCCTCCAGACCCTTCTCCAGCAGGTCCTGAGGGAAAACCACTGCAAGGAGAGAGAGGCAGTGAGGGGGAGCAGAGCTCAGCACCACTGTGCCTGGTGAAATGGGACCCCAGCCCCATCCCAGGCCCCCTCCTGCTCCTTCCTGGGCCAGCCCCGGGCACCGGAGTGGGAAACCCGAGGGATTTGGGGCCAGCCCCCTGCACAGGTCTCAGCCGCAGCTCCCAGGACCCAAGCCACTGCCCGCTCCACCACCCACAAATCCACACCTTTTTTTTTTTTTTTTAAAGCAGTTGCAACTGCACCCCTGTTGTGGGGAGCACGGGAGCATCTACTCACGTTTTATCGGAGCCTCGAACGATTTGGCAACCGTCACCATCACGTTGGTGCCAAAGACCTAGGGGCAAGCAGAGCAGTGCGGGTGACGACGGCTGCACGGGGACACGCACGCCGCAGCGTTTCCCCCCCCCAGCAGCACCCAGAGGCCGCGGGCAGGGGAGCCCAGCGGTGCTCGGAGAACCCCTGGAGCACTGACCAGGCTGCCTTCAGCCCCGGTGAGCCACCGGTACAAAGTCCGAACGGGTGCAGGGAGCTGCCTGCGGGTCCCAGGCAGCCTAAAGCGCCAGGGACGGAGCAGCTGTCAGACGGTGACGTTTGCTCCAAGGCCATCTGCGTATTGCGCTACCAGCTCTAAACACCGGCACCTCTGGGGACGGACTGCAAACACGGAGGTCAAACCCCCCCCCCCCTCTGTTCCTTTCCAGCTCCAAGCCTCCGGTCCTGGCTGCCCAGCAGAAGGCAGGTAAGCCACACACTGGTTAGCGCCTACAGCTCTCAGCTCCTTCGTTAAGAAAATCCTTAAAGCAAGCAACTGGGCGTCCGCTCAGCTCTCACACGGTGCAGCAAGCTCTGGCCTTTGCCACGGAGCCCCAGCACTCCGTGCTGGCACCAGGTAAAAGAACCCGGTACAATTTCTCCCCAGGACCACACGGGGGGAACGGTACCATCGGTGCGCCAAGCAATTCCACCTCCTTTCTGAAATCCTCCTTGGATCTCTCTGTGATTAAATCCATGCTAAGAGCCAAGTGCCTGGTCCCTGCAGGGAGACACTCCGCGTGGGGATGAGCGACCTGCAGGGGAAGCCGACCTGGCCGGGCAGCAGCAGAACACCAAATAGCGAGGGGCTGCGTCCTGCAAAGCTCTGTGGGGACGCTCACACCCCACACACAACGCAAGGCACTGCGCACGTGAGGTCTGAAGGCTTGCTGCTCTCCAGCCAGGAGCACTGGAGGAGGTGGCACACGGACAAACAAACCACAGCTGAGATCTATGAGACAGGGAGCCCTGGCCAAATACAAAGACACAGCAGCCAGGCTTAAACAGGGCAGGATCCCTCAGGCATCTGCAGCGCCGCTGGACACACCTCAAGCTACACAAGCTCTAAGATACTCTGAAACGGTAATTGAGAAGGTGGAGGCAGACAGGAAAGACTGAGGAATACAGACATTACATAGGACTCAGGAGAAAAGGAACCAGAGCCATTGTACAAAGATAAGGAAAACCTCGGAATAAAGGCACTGGAGAGCTGCGCTAGCTGAGGGACAGCGCCTGGAGGCACTCCAGCATTTGGTTCTCGGTGCACAACAGGAGGACGCTAAGGAAGCCAGCCGATGACGGAGCTGAGGCACCAACACAAGCAGGATCGGCATGGCCCGGAACAGCCTCAGCCCCCAGCCAGGCACCGGGCAGCTCCTAGGAAGGCAGGTCACCAGGACGGGATGTGCTCGACACACGGGCAGCCTACAACAGCCAGGCTCCCCGACGAGATCCCCGCCAGCCCCGAGCGCTCTGAGCCAGAGACTAAAAAACGCAGCCATTTGCTGCGCCACGTTCTGCCTCCGTTTGATTCCGTCCTCGTCCCCGCCGCACTCCTCTGGGCTGAGGAAGTGGAAATCCTGACTGCGAGCGTGTGTTCAGCCAGCGCGCTGCCTCCGAAGAGGCACGAGGCCACGCACATGCCTTCCGCCAACGGCTGCAACTCGCGTCCGCCCTGGGGAGCGCTCCCGTTTACCCAGAAGACGTCGTAGATGAAGAGGCCCCCGAGCAAGATGCAGCCGGTGCTGACGTTGTTCAAGTGCAGCAGCTCCACCCCGTTGAGGGAAAACGCCAGCCCGAAGAGATTGTTGGCAATCCAGTGCTGAGGAGGACACAAAAGGGAGAGGTGGGTTCCGCGGCACGTGCAGAGCCACGCCGCAGGCGCCCGGTGAGGGAAGGGGGCCCCGGTCTGACCTAGCCCAGTCCCTGCCCCTCCCCAGCAGAGCTGCGGCTCGCTCACCTTCCTCAGCAGGTACCAGACCCCGACAACGCTGCTCAGGGCCAGACATACGAGGTCCTTGGTGTCGAACTCGTAATTCACTATTTCTGCAACAAAACAGAGAAGTGAGACGCGGGGCAGGCCCGGCAGCTTCCCTTCCCGTGCAGGGCGAGTTCACGGCGGGGCAGCACCACGGAGCACGGCGCACGTGCCCCCAAAAAGGGGAATCCTCCCGTGCGAACGGCCGTGCCCGCAGCCAAACGACACGCGAGCAGCCTGCACTGCGAGCCAGGCCTTCTCCTTCAGCCAGACCCCGCCACAGGGACAGCATCTGCGAGCCTTCTGTCAACAAGGAAATTGGATTCAGGCTCTCTCCTAGGGCAAGGAGGGCCAGAGCTGCTCCCTCCTCCTGCACCCAGTTAACTCTTGGTGGTATCGTTACACGGTAAGGCATTTAATACCAGCCACAAGCCCCGCTCCGTAACGCTGCGGGTTTGGGAATTCCCTGATGTGCAGGGGCAACAAGCAGGGAGAGTGCCGGGGTAAGACAACGCACTGTGCAGAGCTGGCAGCGCGTGCGCTGGCTACAGAAGCAGGGCAAGGAGCAAGAGGCAGGTTTTGGGAAGGTTGTTCGGGAGGGCTGAAAGTCAAAACGGGTAAACAAGGAACAGAACAGCGAAGGGAGAAGACGTTCACGAACCTGGAAGGACTGGCAGGCTAACATACCTTCCTTGCTCTCCCCGGAGCCCTGGGTGAAGAGGAGCTGGTACTGTTTATTGGGGAAGTTTGCAGGGAAGAATCTGTTCATCATGGGGCTGGGAAAAAGAGAAAAAAAAAAGCTGCAGAGAAGGGCAGTTCTACAGAAACCCCACACGAGGCACTGCCCAGCACCTCCACACGAACATCGCTCCCCTCACAGGGCAGGGAAATCCCAGGATTTGCCATGCCAGGGACTGGACTGAGCCCCAGCTTGTCACCAAGCCTGGGAGCTCGTCCTCCCCCAGGGGAAGATCCACTGGCACGTGACAGACCTCAAAAAGCCCTAGGGCAACTGGCACAAAGCGCCTTGTACGAGAAGGGAGAACCCAGCCTTGATGCCAGCACTTGCACTGCGCCCCCCAAAAAACCCTCTGGGCACCCAGAACTGGCCGGGCCACCAGGACACGGCTCTGTGAGACCGAGCTGGGAGCAGGGCCGGAGCCAGGCGGAACGGCAGCGCTGCTCTAGGGAAAGCATCTGCTCCCCAGCGCCCCGGAGCTCAGGAAACAGGAAACCAGTTTTCCTTTTCAGTTACTGAAACGGCCCGAGCTTTCGGCACCTCGCACCAACCACCAGTGCGAGGTGTTGAGAACGTTAGGGCGAGCTCCAGCTGCCCGTGCCTGCTGCTGCAGCAAGGGAACAGCGGTGCCGGGGAGCTCCGCCCTCCTCGAGGCACTGAGGACGGTGCCAGGCCGGAGCAGCTCCTTGGGGTGCGGTGCTGGCGGCCACCTGCAGCAGGACGAGCTCACAGCACACGCTCCAGTCCCGCCTCCCCTCCAGATCCGCCGAGGGAAAACGCTGCAGGAGCTGGGGTTCGGCTCTGCCACGCGGCGACGGTGCTTCACGCTGCCGTGCGATCAGCTCAGCTCCCCTCCCTACCTGATGGTGTGGGACAGGGCGAGGATCCCCAGCACGAAGAAATACATGGACAGCAGGAGGTTGATGTACTCTTGAGAGAATATCTGCAAGAGGAAAACCACGGGGGGGGTCACCGCTGTGTGCCCCTCGCTGATACCGCCGGGAAGCGCCTCGCTCCGTGACCGACAGCCGCCGTGGTGGCGCTCCACGGGGACGGGAAGGAGAGCTGCAATAACCCAAATTCTCGCCCCGCCGACATAAAACGCGTTGGAAATAGCTGCCTGCTTGCAGAGCAGCCCTGCGAGCCGTGGCACACCTGTGAGCTGCTTGGCTCAAAAAATAACTCCTGCGCCGCAGAAAGGAGGGCACAGCTTCCCCGCCGGGTCCCCGCAGGGCGGCCGGAGCAGGGAGCGAGGCAGCAACGCCGCTCTCGGGGCAGTGCCACCTCCTCCTGCCCCACACCGGCAGCATCCGAGCACTCCCCATCCTGGTTTCGTGGGGTGTTATTAGAGCTCCTGCCCCCCAACACGCACCAGCTGCCCTTCAGTTCAATCCCACCCCGTGATTCAGAGCTCGCCGCAGCCCTGGAGAAGCGCGCTGCCGCCTCCGGAGAGCCGTGGGCCCTCGTGCTCTCCTGGGAGGCAGGATGCTGGGGCAGCAGAGCTTAGGGCACAGCGCACGTACTGAAAGGGAACACCACAGACCGCGGGGGCACGCTGCACATTCCCAAGCTCTTTCCTGGCGCCTAAAGAGGGGGGCTGGCGGATGTGGGGGGCTGCCCTACTGCCCCCTCCAGCAGAGCCTTGGCAGATTTGCTCCTTCAGGGCTTTCCTACCGTTAGCCTGAAGGAGGAGCTGCAACCCCGTTACCCCACCGGCAGCCCCGGGCAGAACTCAGCTGCCAGGGGAGCAGGGCGCACCGCTGGGGAGGCCGAATCCTGCCCACCCTGCCGGCCGCTGCACGGCTGGTCCCCACGCAGCCTCGGTGACCTCCACGCGGCCCTTCCCTGCGGCACAAACCCGCGCACACCCAGGCATGGAGCTGCCCGGTGCGGCCGCCAGCCCGCAGAGGCTCAGGCAGGCCGGAAGCCACCTGGGCTGGCTGCCGTACGGTGCCCGCTATCAGCAGAGATAAGGCTGTAAATTCAAATATTCCCAGCTCTGCGCATTAAAGCCCGCCTCCCGAGCAGCGGGCCAGGAGCAGGGCGAGGTGCCTCTCCGCGGCCCCAAACTACCCAAAGGCTGCACGGCTCGGGGAGAACGCACGTCCCCTGCTTGGTGACGCCGGGTGCCTTCTGTCCCAGCACCGGGGAACCCAGCACCAAAACGCACAGCAGCCCCGTTCCTGGGGCGTACTCACTTTAAAGAAGAGGTAGAGCCCCAGAAGGGTGCAACTGGCAACAATGGGAAATCGAGCAGCGTCTCGGCTGGTGATGGTCTCCGGCATCTCCGAGGAGTTCTGGGGAGGGAAGGAGAGGACCTGAGCGGGTTACGGTGACCTCTGCTCTGGCTTTGTACCCGGCAGACCCAACGAGGGCCCCGCACGGCTCGGTGGCAGCACCGCGGTGGCTTCGGGGAGGAGACGCACAGCGGCTGGCCCCCCGTCATCCCCAGAGGTGGGGCTGTGTCGCAGGCAGAGCCCAGGACGGGAAAAGCAAACCTGCCTGCATCTGTCCTGCCTGGGGCTGCTCCGACCCCCTGCGCTTTTCCTCTTGGAAAGGGAGCAGCCCTGCCTCCTGCACCGTGTTTGTCCCTTTTCTGCCCAGAGCAGAGCCGGGCACCTCGCGGCTCGTGCCTGCCCGTCTCCGTCAGCCTCCCCCATCTGCGCACGCCATATGGCGACCGCGCTCCCGACGCCGCTGCCCTCCGGTCAGCCTCTGGGTCCTCACCTCGCTCCTGGGACGCTCCCGGTGCTCAGCAGCCCCAGATTCACAAAACGTTTCACCTTCTGAAACAGCTCCGCGCAGCTCCGCCAGCCCCCTTTTAAGCCCTTTCCCAAGAGAGGCCCACAGCGCTCACCGGGACAACCGTCCCCTCCTGCTGGCACCTCCCGCCCCCCCCGGAAGGACCGGGGGCCGCGGCCGCTCTGCCCCCAGCCCTGCTCCGTGCTCCCTGGGGGCAAACACCCGCAGGCAGCGCCGGTCGGGGCGCCCGGCCGCAGGAGCCCTTCTGCAAAGCGGCTCCACGGAGGCACCTCGGCGAGGGCACAGCTGCTGGGAAGGGAGACCCGCAGAGGACCGCGGGGCGGCCCCGCTCACGGCCCCGGCCCCGCTCACGGCCCCGGTCACCGGGCTGCTGGGAGCTCTGGGGGCACTGCCGGGAACCCCTGGGCACAGCAGCAGAGACAAATAACAGCAAGAAGCCGGGCTGGGGAAGCAGCCCCCTCCCTGAGGCGCTGCGCTGCCAGCCCCAGCTGCGGCCCGGGGCACCGAGGGGGAACCGGGGCACCGGGGGGGGCACCGCGGGGAGGCACCGGGGGCAGCTCCCCGGTGCCGTCCCCGAACCCCTCGCAGGGCACGGCCCCAGCGGGCCGCGAGGAACCGTGGCAAGGCCCTCCCCGGGCCCGCCTCCCCCTCCCCGGTGCCCCCCCGGTGCCCCCCCCGGTGCGGAGCCGTTCCCGGGGCCGTTGCCGGTAGGCCCGCGGGTACCTTGCTCTTGGCGCAGCTGACGGAGCGCAGCGCCCCGAAGAAGATGGGCAGCAGCGCCATGAGGACGAGGCTGCCGTAGGCCAGCGCCATGCCCTCGGGGGTGGCGGGCGGCCGGGCGGGGGGGGAGGAGGCCCCGGGCCCGGCGCTGCCGTTCTGCGCCGCCGCCTCCTCCATGGCGCCCCGACACGTCCCCGTAGCGGCCGGAAGTGCGTCACGCGCCGCGCGCGTCACGGGCCCGGCAACCCGCCGCGCGTTGCTAGGAGCCCGGGGGCCGCCCCCTCCCCGCCCGCCATTTTTAACGCCGTTACAGCGCCGAGTGCCTCCAAATGGACCTCCAATACACACCCAGTACGCTTCCAGATAGCTCCAAGCGGATCTCCAAACTTGCCTCTAATAAACCTCCAAATTTACCTCCAAATACCTCCATTTTACCTCCAAATGTACCTCAAAATACACCTCCAAACAGACCTCCAAATACACCTCGAATATACCTCAAATGCACCAAATATACCTTGAATACACCTCCAAATTTACCTCCAATTTTTTCTCCAAATGCACCTTCAATACATCTCCAAATATAACTCCAAATACATCTCCAAATGGACCTCCACATAACTCCAAACGGACCTCCAAACTTACCTCTAATAAACCTTCAAATTTACCTCCAAATACCTCCAATGTATCTCCAAATACACCTCCAAATGGGTCTCCAAACTTACCTCGAATACACCTCCAAATTTACCTCCAAATTTATCTCCAAATGTACCTCCAATACATCTCCAAATATACCTCCAAATACCTCAGAGTGTACCTCAAAATACCTCCGAATTTACTTCCAATACACCTCCAAATACACCTCCAAATACCTTCAAATGTACCTCCAAATACTTCCAAATTTACCTCCAAATGCCTCCAAATACACCTCCAAATTTACCACCAAATTTATCTCTAAATGTACCTCCAATACATCTCCAAATATCCCTCCAAATACATCTCCAAACGGACCTCCAAATACCTCCAAATAACTCCAAATGGACCTCCAAACTTACCTCTAATAAACCTCCAAAATTACCTCCAAATTTATCTCCAAATATACCTCCAATACATCTCCAAATATACCTCCAAATGGACCTCCAAATACCTCCAAATGTACCTCAAAATACCTTCAAATTTACCTCCAATACACCTCCAAATACACCTCCAAATTTATCTCCAAATACCTCCAAATACACCTCCAAATACCTTCAAATGTACCTCCAAATACTTCCAGATTTTCCTCCGAATACACTTCCGAATGCCTTCAAATGTACCTCCAAGTACTTCCAAATTTCCCTCCGAGTTTACCTCCAGATACCTCCATTTACCTCCTCGCTGGGGGGCAGACGAGGCCATCGCAGCCTCTGCGGGGTGCAGGGACGGGGAGGAAGATGAGGGGCACGGGGTGGGTTGGACGCTGCGTGTGCGGGGTCTGCGGGATCCCGGGCGATGCCGGTGCCCTCCCGAGGCCGTCGGGATGAAGGGGTCGGACTCGGCCATCCCCGTGGGTCCCTTGGAGCAGACAGTCCGCGATTCCGTGGCGGTTCTGGGGCCGCAGGACCCACGGCGCGAGGCGGATCCCGCTGATGGATGGCACGCGCCTGCTGGTGCTCGGACGCTGCGCTGTGTCAGCCGGGCGTTGTTTACCCCGCCGCTGAGGATCTGTGCTGACATTTCGCCTGGGAAGGGGAGAGCAGCGGTGGCTGCCTAAGTATGGACAGCATTTTTTTGAAAGGAGAGAGAGGGGGACGGGACACGGGACAGAGCCGAGCAGCTCTGCAGTCCCTACCACGTGTGGCTCAGGTCCGGGGCTCGGGCTTCTCGTCCAGCCCCGGGTCTGTTGTGCTTCGTGCTTCCCGCAGAGCGCGTCCCCTGCGAGGGACTGTGCTTCTGCCCTCTTGTGCCGTCCCCTGTCCAGTCCCAGCCCACCTGCACTCAGCAAACAGCCCTTCTGTAAAAATGCCTCGTAAATGAAAAAGCAAACTTTCCGCGCTGCTGGAGGGGGGCCAGGGCTCTGCTGGAAAATCGGCTGAAACGCGTGGTCCTTGTGAATATTCCTTCCCCCCCCCCCAAAGCTGCCGGCAGCCCGGCCGTGTCACCGAGCCTCCTCCAACTTGGTGCCCCCACGGCGGTGCTGTGCCACCGCGTCTCCTTCGCCCCGTACGGGACTGTGGGAGCTGACGGCCATGGCCTGTGGTCCATCGTGGTGCCTGTGCCCATCACCGAGGCCCCTGGCTCACTCCGTGGGTCGTGGGGCTGCTCGGGGTGGGAGAAGAGGCTGGTGCCCAGGCCCGGTACAGATGGGTTTGCCTGCACGTGTCCTTTCCATCTGGCAGGAGAGGCTGCTCGGCAGCAAAGGCTAAAACACGAAGGTTACGCGGTGCTGCCCCTGCCTTTCAGCAGGAGGAGGTCTCTCATAGTGAGTCACTGTGGGAAACGGGGCTTTACCCAGCGCAAAGCAGCAGCTCCGGGCTGTGTGCGGCGGGGTTTCACCCTTCCCGCAGCCCGTGAATTCTGTAAACTCAGCCGTTTCTGACAGTTGCATGTTATTACGTGGTGAAATCAGCCTGAACCCGCAGCATGTCCTTGTGCCACCGTCGGGGTCCCACCATGTCCCCACCTTCCTGCCTGCTCCCCAGGTCTCCCCTGGGGTGGCGGCAAGGGGTCCCCAGCAGGGCTGGTGCAGGCATGGCCCCCCCTCGGCCAACGCCTCCGCCGGCCCGGGGACTGGCTTGGAGCCGAGCCGCGGGCAGGGGAAGGGAGCACAGCAGGGAGACAAGGCACGCTTTAACATTTTTTTGAAACATATTTTTCTCTTAAAAAAAAAAATCTATTTCAGGACCTGGGGTGATTCATAGTTTCGTATTTCAGGCAGCGGGGAGGTGAAAAGGCCTCTGGGGAGCACTGATGTGCCTTGCTCCGGGGCTGGCCTCCTGCCCGGGGTGCTGTCCTCTCGGTGTCACCGATGCTCCCACAAGGAGAAGGACGAGCACCGGGGTCAGCAGCACGCAGCCACAGGGACAGTGCGCCCCGCTACGTCCCACCCTGCGGCACGGCATGGGAGGCAGTCCCCAGGTGGCCGCAGCAAAGCCAGAAGCCCCCGTACCAGCCCCTCACCGATGCCTACAGGTGCCTACTCGTCCCCTAAATCAGTCCCCGCACGCCCTGGTGTCTCTCTGGGCGCTGCATGCTTCGGGGACAGCTCCCGCTGCTACCTGGAGCCCTCTGCAGGAACCCCCTCACGTCTCTCCTTCGAATCCGGTTTCTGTCAAGGAGCACAGGCAGCATCTCCGCTTCTGTTCCCTGTCACCCCGGGACGCAGTAACGTGCCCCTGCTGCTCGGACGTGTCCCTGTTGTTGAAGACTCTTTGAGCATCCCGTGAGATCCCACCCAGCCGGGCACGGCCCCGGGCGCTGCGGCGGGAGGGCAGGGAGGGAAGGTGTCAAATTCTGCTCCTTTTGCACCAGACTCTGGGGATGCCTCCTTGGGGATACCCCGAGAGGAGGCAGGGAAGGTGCTGTGCCCTGTGCCCAGGAGGCCTCCGCAAGCCCCTCTTTGCAGGAAAATCTCTGCTCATGAGATCAGATGGGCTGCGAGCTTGGTGCTGGCTCTGGGCAGGGCTGAGGTTAACGGGGGCAGCCTCTGAGCCCGGGGAGAGCCCGAACCGAAGGCTGCAGGGCCAGGAGCTGCTCCTGTCCTTCCAGCACGTTGTTAGACCAGAACCCAAAATAGCAGCAGAAATGCTAACGCTCTGGTGTATTCCACTGCTGAGCCTTTTATCAAAAAAACCTTCAAAAGACCTTTACGGCCCCGCTCCAAAGCAGCCCTGAGGTTGCAAGCTTTTGCTGCGGACGCCTCAGCTCCCCGCTGGGTGCCCTCGGTCTGGTGCCGGGGCTGCGAGCGCTGGGCTCGGGGCTGGGGTCTCGGCACGGAGGCAGGGACCTGGCTGAGGGGCTGCTCCCCACGCAGCGGCCGTGGGGCTTTCCTGCGTGAGCGGCTCGGGCTGGGAAAGCAGGAGGGACTTCCCAGCCGTCCTGCGGGGACCAAGGGCAGGACCTGGCCCCGTGGTGCGCGGGGAAGCGGCCGCCCTCCTCCCTTGTGCTTTTCTTGGCAGCTCCCCATGAGAAGATGCGCTGCGGCACGCTCGAGCCAGCCTTTAACTCGCCCCGTGCCGGGGAGGCTGTTCCGGCCCCGGCCCCGTGGTGGCAGCAGATGGGGGCACCGGGGCGGGGGGAAAACGCTTTGGGTGTGGGCCCTTGATCCTAAAACATCCCCGGCAGCATCCAGACCCTGGAGAAGCGGGAGATGAGCAAGAGGGCTGGTGGTCAGGCCACCGGGCACCCCGTGTGCCCCAGGGGCTGGGGACCGGCACAGGACCTGGTCCCACCGCGGCCACGTGCCGGCCACCAGCCACCGGGGTCCCCCGGCACGGGGAGGCAGCGAGCAGAGTGGCGTGCGCTGGGACGGACGGCTCTCCGGGGTGGCACCGGGGGCATGGTGCGGGGACAAACGGCACCGGGGAGCAGCTGAGGCTGGGGGAGGTGGCACCGGGGACAGCGGCCGTGCAGGGATGGGTGGCACTGGGACCGATGGCGCTGGGCCGGCCGGCAGGGAGGTGGCAGCCCCGAGAGTTCTTGCTGGAGGGGCCGGAGCTGCCGAGCCCTGGCAGTACCTGGCCCAGGTGGGGGCCCAGCTGGGGGCCGCAGGCAGCCCCTGGCCCCCCGCCAGCGCCTCCTTCCTTCCTCCCTCCCTTTCCCAGCTCCTCGACGTGCCCCCCCCCCCCCTTGGCCTCTCCTCCCACCCTCCAGCACGGCCGCATTTTTCTGGGTTTGAGCTCATTCTTTCCACTCCCCTCGCTGCCGGCTGCCAACTTTCCATCCCGCAGCAACCCCCCCCTCACCCTCCCCCCCGCTTGCCTCCCGCCGCAGGAAACGCCGGCTGCAGCTGCAGGACGGACGGACGGACGGACAGCCACCGTGCAGCCCCGGAGCCCAGCACCGCGTCCAGCAGCACCAGGGGCACGGGGAGCTCCAGGGCAGCGCCCGGGCAGAGGAGCCAGAGCCAGAGCAGCAGCAAGGAGAGAGCATCAGCACCGCCGTCACTGGTGGGGCGAGGAGGAGAGACGAATTTCTCACAAGCACGGGCACAGCCCCATCCTCGCGTCCCCTCCGTTCCTCCCCAGCTGCACCGTGCCCGCCACCAGCGGCTCCCCACGCTCGGGATGTGGAACGAGTGGAAACTCCTGACCCGAGCCAGGCAGGGAGGGCACCGCGGAGCCTCCCTGGCGCCGGGCCCGGGGCTGCCGAGCTGGCTCCCCCGCGGCGTCCCGGCCGCTCGCCGGCAGCGCAGCCCAAAAAACAACCGGCTCCGGCATCGCCTCCCCGGGTGCCCGGGGTCGCTCGCTGCTTGCTGCACCCCAGCACGTCCCCTCTGGTGCCTCTGCCCCTTCCCAGGGCACCGAGGGCTGCCCGGGGCCTGGCTCCCAGCCCAGGCTGTGGCTCCCACAGGGGTCTGAATCCTGCACAGGGGCTCAAAACCTGCGCCCCAGCAACGGGGGCTGGTGCTGAGCCCTTCCCAGAGGCTTTTCTGGAGCCGGCTGGGAGCAGGGAGGTGCAGGGGGCCAGGGGCTTCTGCCATTGCCGGCGGTGGTGCTGTGACCACTGGGTGAGGGGCTGAGACTTGGCCGAATGGTGGCTGAAGGAAGCCTGGCCGGGGGCTGAGGCTCTCCCTGCCCCGAGCTGTTTGGGCTGACGAAGCCAGAGCTGCCCAGACTCGGCCGCAGCAGGAGGCAGGGCCCCGGCCCCGGTCGAGGAATTGTGCTCAGCTCTGGCCCCGCATCCCCAGCCCGCAGCTCCCCACGGCAGGGACCCAGCAGAGACCAGAGCGGCACATCCCAGCTGGTGTTTATTCTGTGGATCTGGGGGTTTCCCCATCGCACCGGGACGAAGACAGCAGAAAAACCTCAGTCAGAAGAACGCCAGTGCTAGGGAGACGCAGCGCAAAACCCAGGCGCAGAGGGGCCAGGGGTGCCGCTGCGGTGCCCTCGCCACCCCCTGCTGCCCCACGAAGGACGGGTGCCACGACCACGGCCAGCAGAGCTGCCGGCAGCCTCCAGCACGCCTCCGGCCCTGCAGGGACACGGCCCGGCCCCCCCGGAGCACGGGGCAGCCGGGCTCCCACCCCCAAGGCACAGGTGCCCGTCCCACACGTGCAGCTCGGGGGACCCAGCCCCACTCAGCCCCTCTCCTGGAGGGGTAGCGGCCGGATCCAGAGCACCCCGTGTGTCCACCAGCACCGGTTAAAACAGCTCCGTGTCCTCAGCATCGCTCCAGCCCCTGCGGTCTCTCCTTGCACCCGCGGAGCTGCTGGCCACGCTGATGGCAGAGGGGAGCCCCCAGCCTCCAAGTCCGGTGGGACGGGTACGCGGCGGCTCTCAGAGCACGGACAGGTCGTGGCAGGACTTGGAGCGGACTTTGAGGGCCACCTTGCTGCTGTTCCTGGCCACCAGCCTGTCGAGGAAGCGCCGGGCCCTCTTGGTGAGGCTCTCCTTGCGCTTGTGGACAGACGCGGGGTGCGCGCCGGCCTCCTTGCCCTCGCGGCGCAGGCGCAGCTGCCGCACCACCCCCTCGAAGAGCTCAGCCACGTTGTGCTGCAGGGCCGCCGACGTCTCGATGAACTTGCAGTCGAACATCATGGCGCAGGCACGGCCCTCTGCAAGGGGAGGGCAGGGAGGGGGCACGGCCCCGCTGGCACCCCCTGGTCCGGGGACGCAGCAGAAGCCGTGGCACGGGACATGGGGACGGGACAAGGGGACAGAGACGGGACACGGGGACGGAGACGGGACACGGGGACGGAGACGCTCACCTTCAACGGAGACCTCGCGGCACCGCACCAGGTCGGATTTGTTCCCCACCAGGATGATGGGGATGTCCTCGGCCTGCCGCATGCTGCGCAGCTGGATGCGCAGCTCCGAGGCGCTCTCAAAGCTGCCGTGGTCCGTGATGGAGTAGACGATGACATACGCGTTCCCCACCTGCAGGCAGTGGCTGCGGTGCCAACTCTCCTCACCCTGCCACCGCATGGGGAAGGGGATGTCACCGCGCTGCGGGGGCCAGTGGCATCCCCAACCGCTCTGGGGGGGGCCAGCAAGGCACCCCGGCACAGATGGGACCTGCCAGCGCACCTCAACAGCCCCCGCATCATGGGCAGCGGATGTGTGGCCCCGTTACTAAAACGGCTTAAAAGCTCCTGGCTTTTGGGGTGGTTCAGTTTCCTCCTCTATCAGCAAGAAATTGGGGCCGTGGGCTCAGCTTGGCTCAGGGGGCTGAGGCTGCACCTCCTGGAGCTGCTTTCGGCCGCGCAATGCCAGTGTCATGGGCACAGCGCTGCGAGCCCCGCACTGGTCCTGGCTGGGCAAGCTGGGATTGAGCAACAGCGGAAATAAAACGGCTGATCTCAGGGCGCTGTGGGGCTGGGCACCTCCGGACGGCGCAGGCATCCACGGAAAACGCAGCCCCAGCCCACGGGGGTGCCGTGCCTGCGCGCAGCCTGGGTGCTGGCTCCCTCCCTGCTCCCGGGGACCGATCCTGACTCCCGTGGAAGCCCACGGCCCCGGGGTGGCCCCCGGGGAGGAGGGCACGGGGGCGCTGGGAGGAGGCAGCGACGCTGCGCTGGGACTGCTGGCAGGGAGAAGCCTGCGCTGCGCGGGGCAGAGGGAACGCCCCGTGCCAGGCTCTCGGGGCCGCGGCTCTGCCTGCTAAGCACGTGCCCTGGCTGGCAGCGCCGCCTCACGTGGATTTGCCCGGTCGGCTCCTTCAGCCCCGCTTCCAAACCGTTCCCTCGCATTTCACAGCGGGCGGGCACTGCGCTCCCTCCCGCAGCCCCTTCCTCCCCCCCCCGAGGGACCCGCACGGCTCCTGCCACGCTCGGCTGCTCCTGCGCTCACGGTGCCTCGCCACGGGAGCCCCCGGAGAGGGGCGAGGATGTGCTGGGCACCCTCCCAGGCCTGGGCACAGCAGGCAGAGGCAGTTAGAGGCTGTCGCTTTGGCCAGGGGGCTGACCTCAGGCTTCAACCTTCCCAGACCGAGGGGTGCCCCCATCGGGGGTCCCTCGATCCCAGCAATTTGCTTTTATGGCTGCTGACTGGGGACCCTGAGCCCCATCCTGCCCGCTGGGCTTGTCCCGCTCTGCGAGCCCTGGACGCAGCCAGAAGGGCCTCAGGGAGACCTTTGCAGAGCCCAGAGGCCCCGAAGCAGCAGCTGTACGCGCACGGCGTCCCCCACACCCATCCCAGCCCCCCCAGTCCTCCCAGCAGCAGGGGCTCGTGTGGTTCCCAGCCCCGGGGAAGCGGCCCCAGCCCCGCGTACCCGCCGCTCCGGCTCCCAGGCGTCTATCACCAGCAGCGTGGTCTCCTCGCCATCCACGGACAGCGTGCGCTCGTACGCCACTTCTGCAAGACACCGGGAGAGCCGGGTCGGTGCAGAACTCCCCGGGCAGCCGAGACCCGGCGCTGGCCCCTGACCCCGCCGGGCTCCTCCGGGCCTCGCGCGAGGCTCCCTCCGAGCACGGGGAGCAGCCGCCTCCCCTCCTCCCGGCCCCGTGGCGGGCGACCCCGCTGCAGAGGGTCCCCCCCGCCACGCCGTGGGGCACCCACCTCCGTGCTGCTCCAGCAGGTCCCGCTCCTGGACGCCGGCGAAGGCGTTGGCCAGGCTGGTTTTGCCCACGCCGGGGTCTCCCAGCAGCACCACGCGGTACTGGGGCTCCCAGCAGCCCGACGAGGCCGAGGACTCGGAGGACCAGCTGCCCCGGGGGGCCGCAGCCCTGCCGCCCGGCTCCGACGACGAGTGGCCGAGCTGGGGGTGCCCGGGCTCGGTCCGTGGCGTGGCACCCGGTGCCCCGGGCCGCGGCAGAGGGGTGCTGGCCCTCCTCCGCAGCGGGCTCTTGCTCCCGCGCTGCGTGTTCAGGGTCATCGGCGGCACGGGGGGCAGCGGGGTCGGGAGAGGGAGCCCCGAGGGGTCCCCGGCTCCCTGCGGTCCCCGGTAGCCCCTCTGCTCCGCCGGAGCCCCCCGGCCGTGCAGCCCCGAGGTCACGGGCGCGGCGGGCGCGGCGGCCTCGCCGGTCCCGGTCTCCTGTCCCGGTCCGGTCCCAACTTTCCCCGGGCCGGGCTGACCTCCGCCGAGCTCCCGGGCACCGCCGCCCGGCCCCGGAGCGGCGAGGCTTTAAAGACCGGGAGGTGGAGCCCCCGCCGCGGCCGGTCCCACCCCTGCCCGACCCCCCCCTCCCCCCCCGCCGCCCGCCCCGGCCCCCGCCGCCCGCACCCCCGGGGCTCTGCCCGGTCCCCGAGGCCCCCGCGGGGCTCCCGGTGCCGGGGCTCGGCGAGGTGCCCCCGGCCGCCTCCCCTCGGTCCCCGGGGAGCAGCGGGGGGAAAAGCGGCACCGGGGCTGCCCGGGAGCCCCGTCCCGTCCCGTCCCGTCCCGTGCCCGCCGTCGCGGCCCGGGGGCTCCGCCACGCTCCGGTCCCGCCCGGAGCAGGACCCCCCCCCCCGCGCCCCCGAGCCCCCCGCCCGGTCCCCTCCCGGCTCCATCTCGCGGCGGCCCGGGGCAGCGCACGGCCCCGCCGCTTCGCCAAGTAAGGAGCGAGCCGAGCCCGGTCCTGCCCCGGTGCCTGCCCCCCGGAGCGGGGCCGAGCCCTGCCGGGGGCTGCGGAGGCTCCGCTGCCCCTGTTTGGCAGCCGCGGCAGCGCCGTCACCCCCAGCCGGTAACGGACGGGGCCAGAGGCGTGTTTCGAACGGGGCAGCGCGGGGGGGCTGTTTTTATTTGAACCTGAGGCAGGCCCCGGCACCCGCACCGGCGGTGTTTTGGCTCCGTGCTGGGGCCCCGGGCTGCTCTGCACCGGGATGTGCCCACCTCGGAGCACCCCAGGGCACCCCTCACGGTCACAGCACCGCGATGGAGAGACCCCATCTGACTTCGTCTGCAGCCCCTTAGGTGCTGCCCCGACGGCACAGGGGGGATCCTGTCGTGCTGGGGTGTGAGGAGGGCCGGGGAGGTCTCCTGGGAAGCCGTCACCACGGGGCTTGCACCTTCCAAACGGCTGCAGCCCGATGGTCACAGCCGTGAGGTCAGGAACGCTGCAGCTCCTTTCCTGCACCTTGTAACCGGGGGTCCTCGCTGAGCGGGGCTGGGGTGAAGAAGCGCTGCTGGGGAAGGCTGTGCCTGGCAAGGGGCCTGCGAGCGTTAGGGGAGCGGCGCCTCCTCCGCAGGGATGCTGAGGACCACCTCGGCGTCCGGTGCGCACCTGAGCAGAGAGAGGAGAGAGATGAGGCGCGAAGGAAAGAGCAGGAATCAGCGGCCGTGCTCCGACCGGCGTACAGGAGCCCGGCGCGAGGAGGGGAAGAAGCTCCTGTGCGGCCGGGCCGAGAGGCGGGTGACTCCTCCGATGCTCTGCGCAGCCTGCCCGGAGCTCAGAGGCTTCCTGCGCGCCCTGCAATGGCCCCAGTGTTCGAGGGCTGGAGGTGGCTGGCAGGGACGCCTGCCTGGCGTTAGCTGCACCACCCCTGCCCCGTGTCCCTGGGGCCCAGGAGTGGTGTCAGTGGTGAGGGACCAGGTACTCGTTTGGGGACACAGCAGGACACAGCAGGCAGCTGGGGGAGCAGCGGACAAAAGCCCTTCAGCACGAGGTGAGGGTTCCGGTGCTCAGCCCCTGCTCAGCGCAAACCAGAGCGCGGCTCGGCTTCCCAGCAAACGCCAGCCAGATCTCACCCTTGGGACTCGGAGAAAGAACGGAATTAGCTGCCCCTCATTGTCAGTCCCGAACGACAAACAGAAGCAGAGAAAGCCCATCAGGCAGCCAGGCACATCTGCTTTCTCGCAGAGAAAGGACAAACACAGCAAGCTGGGCTCGCTCAGAGGTGCGCTCAGCAGCCTGCGTCAGCCCGGGACAAACTGTGCGTCCGGAGCGACTCCAATGCAGGGCTCAGAGCTGCTGGTGAAATCCACCCGGGGGGCCCTTGAGAAAGGAGTTTTAAAGAGGGAGAACAGAAATGCAGATACACGCGGGCATGCAGGGGCCTCGCAGCTCCTCCGTGCTTCACAGGTGCCGTGCACGGGGAGCCCAAGGAGGGCCAGCAACAATCCCGCGCTGCTGCGCGCCCTCGTGCTTCCAAGCTGAGTGCAGCGTACGCCTGGTTCTGCTTTCAAGAAGCCAAGGCAACGTCTGGAACCAGAGGGTTAACTGGAAAAATGAACGGCTGGTGAAGTCGTGTGAAAAGTTGCAGGGAGGTCAGTGGGAATCGGCGGGGAGATGGCGGCGAGGGCTCTGGCACAGCCTCCTGCCTGTCAGGGCGGGTAAGCACCAAATGCCTGACTTGTGATGTTACAGAAACTTTCCACTTGGGCCTTCCTGCTATTTTTAACTCCTCTCCCAGCCACCCTCAGTAACCCCAGCCCCACCAGCTGTCGAGGCTAATTAATTCCCCTTTTTATCATTCTTTTATCGGAAAAAATTAAGTTGCGCTAATCCATCACGCAGCCACTCGCCTCCCCCACAGTCTCCTGACACGTTCCAGGCTTTCCTCCTGCTTCGGATCACGCCTCCGCAGCGCTGCAGCCCTACCTGGCTTGCTGTTAAAACCCCCTGGCAGCCCAGCACGGGAGATCCAGCCCCTTCTGCCGTTTGCAGCACCGCCGGTTTGCTGGGTGAGCAGCTGCTCACGCAGGGGACTGTATTTTCACGCCATGGGAATAACCCTGTGTGCGTGTGTGAAGTGCGGAGGGCTGAGGGCTGGCCCACACCTGCAGCAGCAGGACCTGCTGGAAAGGAAAGCCTCCGTTAACTGACATCTGTGGGCCGTGAATAACTTGTATATAGGCAGCTGCAGCAAGTAAACGTGCATGTGCACGCAGTTCTGCACACAGCTGTGGGTTTCGGGCTACACCGCACTCCAGATTTAAACATATCTGACCAACTTTTTTGTAGGTTTGTTCCCCTGGTCAGCGGACAGCTCAGGAAGCGGAGGCACCTCAGCAGCTCCAAAGCGTTTGTGTTCTGGGCAGGCGCCCTCTGCCAGGGGCCTGCCGCTCGGTGGGGCGGGCTCCCCGCCGTGGGTACGGTGGAAAATAACTCGTCACAGCAGGCTGCTGGTATGCCTCAGCCTACAGACTTGGCCAGTGTGTCCCCTGTCCCTGGAGAGGAGAGCCCAGCGTTCCCGTGAGCGAGCTGGCAGGGCCTTCTCCCCATCGATGCGCGCTGAGGATTCTCCTTGTGCTCCATACCGACGTCCGGTACGAGCACTGCGCGCTGGGAAGCGGGAGCGGGGATTCACCGCAACCTCTGCCCTGGGAGTCATTAGCTACCGACGAGCTTGGGCAGGGAAAGAGTGGTAGAAAGTTTTGCCTTTTTGCTGCCAACCGATTCCTCTGAGACATTTTTTTTACATATTAGGGAACTGGCTGCCCATCTTTGTTCTCGCCGAGCGCTCGTGCCGTTTCACACAAGCAGCAAAGCAGCTCGAGACGGGTAGGACCTGCCCGGACAAGGATGCTCCACAGGAGCCTGGCCACCTCCCCTCAGTTTGGTTTCCCAGCCAGCGAGGGAAAAGAACAATAAAGTAAGACTCATCGTAGTCACAAGGGCCTTGAAAAGCCCTGCTGCTCCTGCCTCTTCCTGCAGTCAATAATTATCCCCATTTACAGGACGGACAAAAGGAAGCCCAGAAGAGAGACGTGACGTGACCGGGGCTGACAGCACGCTGCTGTTACAGAGGCTAGTTCCCAGCTGCACTTAGGCAAGACCAGGAGACCTGGCAGCCATCTTCCGAGGCAGGACCCCTGTCAGCTGCGAGTTTCTGTCCTGGACTGCGTGTAGGTTTGACGGTGAGATCTGCGGCAGTGCTTGGGCTGAGGTTATTAGCGCTCAGTTCCACAGACTCCTGCAGGTCAAGGCCGTAGAGAACGGCCTGTGCATGCCCACTGACCAGCCTTACTTACTTTGGTCTGCGGAGAAAAACATCAGCAAAGATCACCTCTCTCGGGTCTCTTGCACGCTGGCGGAGCGTCTGGATGCTTCTTTGCAGCTCGCTGATCTCCTCTTCCAGGTCCTTAATGACCTGAATGAATTACATTTCTAAGCGTCCTTCATTTTGCAACAGAAGCAGTGATTAAAATTTTTGCAACCAGCAGAGCTCGAAACCATCCCTCATACAAGAAAGCCCCGAACAGGACACACTGAGGGCGAGCAGTCCAGCAGGCGTTTCAGGAAGCTAACAGCTCAGCCCCAGTGGAAGCAGAAAGCAACATACGCCACCAAGATGCACAAAACCCTCACTAAAGGCAAGGGCTGCGGGTGGCTGGCTCTGCTTCACCGTGGTGGTTCTTCCCGCGCCCACTCACCTCTCTGTGCCTTGTTATTTCACATCGAAGAACGTGGTTGTTTATGACCAGCTGCTTCAGGCCATCTTGGTGCAGCAACACCTCCTGTGTGGGGGGAGAGAAGAAAACCACAGTAACTGCCAGCGTGAGACCCTGCCGCCGTCAGATGCCAACCCTGGTCACGTCTAGGTGCATCACTCTTCACGGAAATAATTCCTGCTTGGATAAGGTGTTGGTTCCAGCTCATCCCATTGGGCTGATGATAGAACAAGACAGAGGAACTCAATAAATCAAGTCCAGTTTCCCCGAGAAGGCTTATTAATATTGCTTGGGTTACTTATTGCACCCGTGCTTACAGATTCACCTGTAAAATTTTCTGCAGACTGAGAGCAGCCCCTGCTCTGTCGTGCTGCGCACGGTTTAGTTTCCTCATGAATTTACAAACATACGTGCGTTGCCTCAGCAGTGTCACAGCCGAGCAGCTAAGTGCCTACCTAAATAATGTAATAAAGCAGGGAGCATAACAGCAGGGTGAACGCTGGGTCACAGCGCACTCACCTCCACGCAGCGAGCTCTCAGGAGCGAGTCTGAGAACATTTTGTCACATCAGACTAGAGCAGCAACGCAGAAGTGCTTCTCGTGCACCCTTCCAGCTTGTCAGGCAGCTCCCGTTTGTCAGCCAGCGGGAGCAGCGATGCTCTGTTATTCTCTGTTATTCTTCGTGTGCTGACTGCACGCTGCTGTTGCCAGTGGGCAAGAAGCCCCCGCCTTGTCCACAGCTCCCACAAACTGACCTCCCCTGCCGAGACGTCACAGTAATTCCGCGTACCTCCACGACTTTCTGCAACAGCTCCTCTCGTTCTAGCTGCGCTTTCTCTTCCAGTTCCTCCAGGACAGCCTTCCCCATTTCTTCTGTCTTGTCTATCTCATCCTGAGGGTGGCAGGAGGCAGCGCACAGAAACAGCAGGAGCATTAAGCAAGGCAAACATCGCGTTCCTTCCTCCCCTGCCCTCTCCAGCCTCCCGAGCAATGCGGCAGGGAAGGAGAGGTCTCAGCACCTGCTGCTGCTCCTTCAGGTTCTGGATGTCGGACAGCAGGAGGACAATCCGGAGAGCCTGTCTGGGATAATGCACGTCCGTGTAGGTCCGCAGGACGCCAAGCTCGTCCTGGAGAACCTGTACTTTTGATGTGGCTTCGTCCAGCTGCTGCTGTAGCTCTGAGGGAAAGTCAAAGCAGAAAACGTCAGCCCAGGGCTTCCAGAACTTCACTTCTTAACCGAGCCGACGAGCCTGTCCTGCGTTTGGCTGAGCACACCATGTGGGAAGTGATGTGGATTACAGATCACCACGTGAGCAGCGGGAATGGCCACCCCAAATCTGACCACCTTGACCAGAACCTGCCCGGAATGGTGCCAACAGCTGCCAGGGAGGAGACTCTTCCCAGCCTCTTAGACACAGGCTGACGGGCGTCACGGGGTTCTGCCCCTCCTGACAGGAGGATTATCCCCATGCAGGAAAGGGGATTAATTTCAGAAATGGAATAGTTTGGTATTTATGTCATTGACAAAATGCCTTTGACCTACCACGATGGAAAGCAAAGGTAACGCGGTTATATAGGCCATATTTCACTGTAACGACAGCAACTCACTTCCCAGATTCTTTTCCATTGTTTTTTCCATTTCCTGGAGCTCTGCCCTCGCCGTGTCCAGTCTGTTCTGACTGAAGGTCTGTGTCATCGCCTGGACCACCTGCACAGAGAGAAATCCAGTCACTGATCAGTCTACAGAGCTCTGAAACGTCCCCCTGCAGCATCCCTGATGTTCCTCTCATGCTACTGCTTCTATTAGCAGCACAGATGAGTCCATTGCTGTGGCTGGTGCCAGCTCCTGCACGGGAGCTGCTCGTGGGAATGTCTCGGTGCTTCCAGGAGCCAACTTCCCCACGGAGGGATGTATTTGGGCTGTTACAGGGGTGGCTACTGATGCGTGGGACAGTAGCCAGTCAAGAAACCCTCGTGGCTTTAAAACACAGGCACAAAACAAGAGCACCTTGTGGGCGTCTGAGAGCTCCCCCAGGACCGGCGATGCTGCAGTGACGCTCGTTGCAGTGGAAGTGCCCACGCGGCGCCTGGCCATTCCCGAGCACTGACAGGAACAGTGGGAAGTTTTGTGTTCCGCTGGACCGGGCCTGCTAGCCAACCCTAAAACCTCACCTGGAATTGTTCGTACTGCTGCAGCAGGTCTCTGGCTTGCTTGGCAGTGCTGGCATCGGTGTGCTGGATGTCCTCCATCAGCCGGCAGTTGGCCTCTGCCAGGTGGGCGCTGCGCTGCTTCAGCTCCTCTATGGCATTTATCTTCTGCTTGGTCAGATCCTACAGCAATTTGTGGATTAAAGGGTTGCAGATTCCATCAGTCCCACCCGCCTCAAGTGTTCTCACCATCATCTGTCGTTCCCAGGACGTTCCTGCCCCATGGTAACAGCACCAACAAGGCCCTGACCGTCCCAGCACCACGTACCAAGCCTCGGTCTCACTGCCAAGGCACTGAGTTCCCCCCCACAGCACAGTCCTGCTCCCACACGCCTCCCCACCAGCTGCGTGATCGCTTGTAACCGTCTTTTGCCTACTAAAAACCTGCGGTCACGTCCTCCACCTCAGCCTTCCCTTTGCTAGAATAAGAAACCCTGACGTTGACAGTCTTTTCTAACGGGTCACGTTTCCTAAATCTCATCCCTCCTACTGCCACAGTCTGGGCTCTCTCTTGGTTTCTCGTCAGTTTTCTTAATAGGCAACATCAAGGTTACATTTCACCAGCACTGAGCAGAGCAGCATAATTACCTCTAGTTTATTAATAAATAAACATGTGCCATTTTGCAAGAGTGACTCAGACTGCTAGAATTTCCTCCATAAAGGCAACCTGGGTAACTGTATGGATTTGCTACCTCCATCCAGGCACCTGCTATTTGCTGCATGTACCGTGGTAATTTTGATCTCTTCCAACATTTTCGCTAATTCAGCCTCCTTGAGCGCCAACTTCCTCTCAGTAAAACTTCTGTATTTCTCTTGGGACGACGATGTCTTCGAAGGCAAGGGTGTTTTTTTACTCAACATAAATTTAACTGGTGAAACAAAAAATAAAAAAAGCCCTGTACTTATTTCACAGTCCAGTTTCGATGCTTTCCATCTACCCTCTCCTGTTACGTGTTGCTGAGGGAAACATGAAGAACAACTGAGAGAACTGAATTCAAACCTTCTGCAGCCCCAGCACGAGCAGCGTGCAGTTACAGCCCAGGCGCAGAACCTACGAAGCCTTCCCTGCTCTTTTCTAGCTCTCCCTCTTTATTCTCAGCCACTTTTTTTGTGGCTCCCAGCAGCAAGCACCGAGTTCACGCAGCAGTGGCGCCGGGGGGCAGTGAACCAGGGGAATCTCTCCCAACCTGGCTTCTTCTTCTCCCCTTCCTTCTCGTCCTCGGTGGGGATCGGTGGCAGGGTCAGCTCGTGGGCCGCAGCTCTCCTCTCCTCCGGTTTCGCCCTGCGCCGTTTGCTGCGCCCCTGAGCTCGGCGTAAGGGAAAAGACTGGGGGTGAGGGCAGGTTTGGGGGCAGGGAGCTCTCCAGCCCGACCCACACCGCTCCCATCTCCGGTTCCTCCCGGGCTCTGAGGTTTCCTTTAATGCCCTTTCCAACACCTCTGAGGGCACATTTGGGAGATGTCACGGTAACGGCCGCAGCGCCACAGCCCCGGCACCGGGCACCGGGCAGGGACACGTACCGCTCCCCTCAGCTCCCCCGGGACCAGGCCCCTCGTGTCCATCCCGGGACGGGACACGCGTGCCCCCAGCATGGAGGCCGGGCCCCGCGGGAGGCTCCGTGCCCCGCACCGGGAGCCCTGCACCGGGAGCCCCTCTCCCGTAAACGGGCCGGCTCTACGGTGCCAGCAGGCGGGGTACCGAGGCCGGGCAGCGCCCAGGCACACGGAGCGGGGCCGGTTTCACCGGGCCGGGGCAGCGGCTCCCCCCGCGGGGCGCCCCCCGCCCCCCGTGCCCGGTGCCCGGTGCCCAGCGCTCGCCCCCGGGCCAGGCCTCGGGGCTCGGGGCCGGGCCTAGGCCGCGCTCGGGCCCTGTCGCCACGGCAACTGCGGGCGGAGCCGCAGCCAATGGGATCGCGCCCTGCGGTGCGCCCGCGCCGAGGCGGCAGCCAATGGGCGCGGCCCCCGGCGGGCAGCCCGCGGTCTCCAGGGCAACAGGGCCGCGGAGCCCTGCCATTGGTGCGCGCGGCCCCGCCCCGCCCCGCCCCCGGAACGGGACCGGAACCGGGACCGGGACCGGGACCGGCCCGGGGCGGGGGGAGGAACCGGGCCGGGCCGGGCCGGGCCCCACCGGGCCTGGACGGGCCCCACCAGGCCGGGGCCCGCTGGGCCTGGCTGTGAGGGGCCGCCCCCGTGCCCCCCCTGCGGCCCGGTCCCGGTTCGGTGCCGGGTCCCGTCCCCTCCGCCGCCCCCACCGGAGGGAGGCGGCCCCGGGCCCGAGCCAGGCCCGTTGCCCTCAGCCCGTGTGGGGCGTCCCGGGTGGGGCCCGTTCACCCCCCGCTGCTGCCTCCTGCCGCCGGTGGGGCGGCTCCGGGCCCCCGGGGGTGTGTGTGGGGGTCCCGGTGGGTGTGTGTGGGGGGTCCCGGGGGGTGTAGGAGGGTCCCGGGAGGGTCCCGGGGGGCCCCGACGGGGGCTGCAGGTGGTGCCAGCAGGGCACGGGGAGGTACCGGGTACCCGGGTGGGGGGGAGCAAGGGTAACGGGGATCCCGGTGATCCCGGGTGGGGGTACCGGAGGGAACCGGGAATCCCGGGTGGGGCTACCGGAGGACTGCGGAGGGCACCGGGGGCACTGGGACGCCCGTGCGGAGGCACCGGCGGTCACCGGGCAGATCCGGGGACGTCAGCCCTGCCCATCCCGAGGCACCGGCAGGTGTCCGGGGGGTGCCCGGGGGGGCACCGGGCCGTGCCCCCGGGCCGTTCTCGCCAGCAACCCCTCTCCGGTGGGCGCCCATTGGCGGCTGCCGCCGTTTCCCCCCCGCCCCGCGGCCAATGGCCCGGGGGGGGCGGCGCCCGCCACTGACAGCACCGGCGCGGCCGTGTTTACCGGGGGCGGCGCGGGGGCGGGGCGGGGCGGCGGCGGCGGCGGCTATAAGAGCGGCACCGGGGGGCGCGGGGCGGGCGGTTCCCGGGGCTGCCCGCACCGCCCCCGCGCACCCCCGGACCCTCCGCCGCCACCGCAGCATCACCGGAGCATCCGCGGAACCGAGCGGCGCAGCATCCCCGGTCGGCGGGGCCGGTGCGGAGCCTCCGGGAACATCCCGGGGCCGGTGCGGAGCATCCCGGGGCCGGTCCGCAGCATCCCGGAGCAACCCGGTGCCGGTCCGCAGCATCCCGGGGCCGGTGTGGAGCATCCCGGAGCATCCCCGGTCCGGTCCGCAGCATCCCGGAGCAACCCGGTGCCGGTGCGGAGCATCCCGGGACCGGTGCGGAGCATCCCCGGTCGGCGGTGCCGAGCAACCGGGAGCATCCCGGGGCCGGTACGAAGCATCCCCGGCCGGTGCGGCGCCTCCCGGAGCATCCCCGAGCCGCCGCCTCCCCGTCCCGGCGCGCGGCAATTCCGGCCCCGCGGCTCCCCGGGCTCCCACCGTCTCCGGTCCCTCCCCGCCGTGCGCCCCCGGGCCCCTCCGCGGCCCCCTGCGCCCCGCCCCGCCGCCGCCGCCGCCCGTTCGGCACAATGGGGGCGTAGCGGCCGGCGGGGGGGCGGCGGCGGCGGGCGGGGAAGCAGCGGCGGCGGCGGCGGCGGCGGAGCAGCACCGGGGAGCCCGGTGGCGGTGCCGGTGGGCGGCATGGTGCAGCGAGCCGCGCGGGGCCGGGGAGCGGAAGGTCGGCGGGAGCCGTGCCCCCCGGTGCCCGGCGGAGCGGCGGAGCCGGGGTGGTGCAAGACGCCCAGCGGGCACATCAAGCGGCCCATGAACGCCTTCATGGTGTGGTCGCAGCACGAGCGCCGCAAGATCATGGACCAGTGGCCCGACATGCACAACGCCGAGATCTCCAAGCGCCTGGGCCGCCGCTGGCAGCTCCTGCACGACTCCGAGAAGATCCCCTTTGTCCGCGAGGCCGAGCGCCTGCGCCTCAAGCACATGGCCGACTACCCCGACTACAAGTACCGGCCGCGGAAAAAGGGCAAGGTGGGCGCCGCCGCCGCAGCTCGCCCGCGCCTCCCGGTCAAGATCAAGCCCTCGGTGCTGGGCCGCGTCCCCGCCGGGCGAAGGCAGCACGCCAAACCGTCCGCCGGCCCCGAACCGGGCGCCCCGCAGGAACCGGCCGCCGAGGTGCCCGCCGAGGACTGCCCCACGGCTCCCGGCACGGCCGCCTGGCCCCCGGTGCCCGCCGGGGAGCGCAGCCCCACGGAGCCCCCCGCGCCCCCCAGCCCCGCCGCCGCCTCCGCTGCCGCCGCCGCCACCGGTCCTGAGCCGGGGACGTCCCCGGAGAGCGGGACGCCCTCGCCCATGTCGGCCGGCTCGCCGCCCTCCTCCTTCAGCTCCTCCGACGAGGAGCTGGAGGAAGAGCTGCTGGGGGTCGCGCCCGGCCGGGCCCCCGCCAGCACGGCCTGCGGCGCCCTGGACTGGTGCGGCTTCGACAAGGACCTCGACCTCTTCCCGCGGGGAGGCTCCTCGCACTTCGAGTTCCCGGACTATTGCACGCCCGAGGTGACGGAGATGATCGCGGGGGACTGGCTCATGTCCAGCATCTCGGACTTGGTCTTTACCTACTGAGTCCCGCGCTCTGCAGGTAACTCTCCTTTTTTTTTTTTTTTTTTCCCCCACAATCAGGTCGTATCAAAAAAAAAAAACAGGAAAAAAAAACAAAAACAAAACCAACGAAACCAGCTGTTTACATGCAGGAATCAGGTATTTTGCCTTGAAGCTGCTGGAAGGCAGAGCTCCCTGCTCCCCCCATCCCCCCCGGCACACACCCACTCCTCTTCCTCCCTCTCCTCCTCCTCCTCCTCCGCCCGCCGCGGTGCAGGGCTGCAGCCCCGGTGCTCCTCGCCCCGCGACCCCTCGCCGTGTGGCCGTGTGGCTCGCCGCCGCGTCCACCTGCCCGCGAAAGGCAAGGGTCCGACGGGGGTTTCATTGTCAGCGGCTGCCGCGGCGCCGGCCATGGCTGCTCCCGGTGCTCCCGGCGTCCCCGCCTCGCTGCCCCGTCTCCCTCCCGCTCTCGGGCAGCAGGAGCACCCACGCCAGCCTCGGCCCTCCCTGCCCACCTTTCCTCGACCCCCGCCGTGCACCTCGGGGAACAGCCAATTTTTATTTTTATTTTTTTTATTGCTTTTTGGCTGCATTTAAAGCATGTCTTCAATTTTCTCCTCCTCCTTGTAGCAGCCCTTGGGGAGGGCTCCCGCCGGCCACGCCGTGCCCAGGGCTTTCCGGGGTGGCAGAGCCCACGCAGGGCAGGGCCCTCCCTGGGGTGCCCCGTTCCGGGGGGGTCCCCAGCTTTGGGGTTTGGGGGGGGTCCCGCGGGACCGGTGCTCTCTCTGCGATTTTGCTGCGGTGCGCGCGCGCTCCCCGCCACTCAGTTTGGGGAAGAGCGAAGTTGCACGCACGTGATCCGCACGTGGAGCGGGGAGGCTGAGTTATTCCTCTCTCCAGACATTCGTGCGGAGGCGCCTGTGCCGCGGGGGAGCCCGTGCCCGGAGCCACCCCATGCCCCGGTGCCAGCGGCGAGCCCAGGCCGGGGCGGAGCCGTGCCCGGGGGAGCCCAGCTGGGATTTAGCACCCGTTGGGCACCCTTGGAGCCCGCGCCCGTGCCGGCCTCGCTCCCTGTGGCCAAGCAGAGCCGGGTCCCACCGTGCCCAGTTGCCGTGTGCCGTGCCAGCAGGCAGCGTGCCGGCAGGGCTCTGGGCAGGGCTGCTGCAGGAGGTCTGCCTTAAGCAAGCACCCGAACGGGGCCGCCGGCAGCGATGCTGGCGGGTTTGCGGGGTGCGTGCGGGCAGCGCTCCAGCACGGCGATGCTCCGTGATGCGCCCCGGTGTCGGCCACGCCGCCGGCACGGGCTTCACCGCAGAGCACCGCCGCGGAGCTTCCCGGCAGGGCAGGTCCTGCCGCAGAGGCTCCCCCAGCCGGGTTTTTCTTTGCTTTTCCTAATGGCTCCTTCTGCAGCGATCCGCCTCCTGCCGCTGCCTGCGAGCACGTGGCCGCGGTGCCGGCTGGCGGCAGGGTGGGCTGCGCGGGCAGGGGGCTGCGCTCAGGTAGGGCTGGGCTGCTCGGGGTGGCGGCGGGGGTCCCGGGCGTTCAAGCCCCAGGGACAGGGGCTGGCAGCGCCCAGAGGAGTTGCACTGGGCTCAGCGCCCTGTCCCGCATTGGCACGGCAGGGACCGCGGCGTGAAGCCACCTCTCAGGTCCCCAGTTCCCAAGTGGGGCTCTGGGGTACCTGGGAGCCCCCCTGGCCCTATCCAGGCAGCGGCGTGCCAGGGGCAGCCGGGCTCCCTCCCCGTTTTTGGGGCTCCCTCCCCGTTTTGGGGGCTGCCCCTTCCTCCGGCTGTGTGCTTTGTGCCCACCCGTTGCAGCTCAGCCCCCCGGCGTCCCCCTCCATGGGGAGCGACGGGGGGCTGCTCGGAGGGGACCCCCACTTGTCCCCGGTGCCGGTGGGCACGGGCACGGCCCCGCGGCGCTTCCCAGCCGCAGGGAGCCGCAGGGAGCGCCGCGTCCCTGTCCCTGCTCAAGGGCGCCCGGTGCCCTCCAGCTCCGGTGCCCGGTGGCCAGGGGGGGGGCTCTGCTCCAGCTGCCTCCCGTGAGCCCGCCGGCCGTCAGCATTCTCGATGTGTAGGTGTGTAGAGGTAGCCGTGCGTGTGTGTGTGTCTGGCGTCGCGTTACCCACGGTGTTTTAAGTAAGCCCCGGTGTGGGTGTGAGCCTGCCGAGGCAGGCGGGCACCGCGCACCAGCCGCGTGTTCCCCGTGTAGAGCGCGTCCCTGTCCCGTCCCCCGTCCCCCCCTCCAGCCCCGGGCACCCCCTCCAGGCCGTTCCCACCAACCCCACCAAAGCCAAATACCGGGGGGGCAGCGGTGCCACCGGCCCGCTCCTGCCCGCCCCGGGGCTCCCCGTCACGAGCCGGGTTTGGGGGTCGCGGGCGCCCGCGGCTCCGCTCAAGGGCTTCCCGGCGCACAGCTCTCGCCCAGCACCTCGCTGCCTTCTCAGGGTGCTCGTGCCCTGCCCGGAGCCCCCCCAGTGCCCCTCCCGTGGTGGAGCTGAAGCCCCCCCCCAGTACCGTCAGGGCCCGAGGGCACGGTGAGGGGCTGGCATCCTGCGTCAGCTCGGCCGGGGGGGGGCCGCGTCCCCGGGGCGCTGCCGGGCGTTTCCTCAGGAGCAGGCTCTGGCTCAGCACCGCGAGCCCGGCCTCAAGCACAACACCATTTGCTTCGTCCCCGTCTCCCCCCCTTCCCCTGCCTCGCGGGGTGCGTCCGGCGGGGCGAGCGCGTCGTGGCCGTGGTGGATTTTTTTTTTTTTCTGTGCCGTGTGGTTGTAGTGCTTAGAGCCCCCGCGTCCGTCCCGCCGAGCCCCCCGCTGCCCGGTGCTGGCTGGCGCGCGTGTGCGAGCGAGTGTGCCTGCGCCATCCCTCATCACTAGCGACAAAAGAATAATAATAATAATAAATTAATAATAAAAATGTTAAAAAAAAAAAAAAAAACCAAACCTCTCTCAGGAAGAAGCCGCCCGGGCGGCGGCCGAGCGGGCCGGAGCCGCGGCGAGCGCTCGGGGTTTCCGTTGGTGCTGTGTTCATGAGGGGTCCTGTACCTGGCGTCCTGGGGCGCCGGCCTGGCGGAGCAGGGCACGGCCCGAGCCGCGGCCGGGGCCGGTGATGTGGAAGCTCGGCTAATGGTTATCCTGGTGTTGTGACTATGGAATAAAGTGTGGTGGTCTGCTCCGCGCGCCTCCGGCTCCTGCTGCGCCGCCTCGCGCCTCCCTTGCCCGCACCGGGGGTTACCGGGGGCCAGCACCCGGGTCCCGGCCCCAGCCCGGGCACAGCGGCTCCCCCAGCACCCTGTGGGATCCCCACGCGGCCCCATGGCCCCGTGCCCAACCAGGGTACCCCCCCCAAAATGACCCCCAGCGCCCGTCTGCTCCCACCCTGACCCACCGGAGCCCACAGGCTCGGGAGCTTCACCCTGCCCGGGCGCAGGCAGAGGGGGAGCGTGTGTGGGGTGTGCGTGTGTGTGTGTGTGTGTGCGTGTGCACACGTGTGTGTGTGCACACGTGTGTGTGTGCACGTGTGTTTATGCGTGTGTGTGTGCACACGTGTGTGTGTGTGCACGTGTGTTTATGCGTGTGTGTGTGCACACGTGTGTTCACGCCTGCTCTGTGTGCGCTCCATGCCCCCAGCTACCCACACCACCCCCGTCCGGGCGGGCCCTGATCCGGCCCCAAAAGGGGTCCACGGGGGGGGGACACACGGTGCTTGCGTCACCCCCCCATCTGTTGCCATGGCAACAAGGGAGAGCCCGGAGCATCCCCGGGTACCGCCTGCCCTCCCCTCCCCTCCCCTCCCTGCCCATCCCCACCCAGGGCTGATGGCACCGGGCTGGTGCCGGGGGGGCCGTGCTGCTGTGCCCCCCCTGACCCATGGGGCAGCACCCGCTGTGGGACTGCACCAGCACCGGAGGCCTCCAGCCGTGATCCCGGTGGCACCGGGGCTCTGGCACGGCAGCCCCTTCCCCTCCTTCCCCCCCCCCCCCTCCACCAGCCCACGGGTCCGGGTTCCTGCGTGGGGGGGGGTCCAGGTTCCTGCGTAGGGTCCGGGGCCAGCGCAGGGGGGGAGCCGGGTGCCCGTGGGCCCGTCCCGGCCTCGCCGAGCGGCCGGTGCTGCCGCGCAGCCACGTGCCCCCCGCCGCCGGCCCTGCTCTGACTCACGCGGCGGCGGCGGCTCGCTGGCGGTGGCGGCAGCTCCCGGCCACGCAGCAGGGACCCGTGCTCCCTGCTCCCCCCTCCCCGACACCCCAAAACCCCCCCGGGAGCAGCGCGGTGCCCAGCGCTGCCTCGAAGCCCTGGGTCCAGCTGCGGGGTCCCTGCCGGCCACGGGGACAGCAGGGCGAGCGCTGCTGGCGACGGCACCGGGACGGGGAAGGATGTGCTGAAGCCCCCCCGGAGGTAAGAGGGGAGCATGGGGGGGGGGGTGTGGGCAGGGGTGAGGCTGTTTTGGGGGGTGCATGGGGGGGGTGCAGGATGAGGGTACCCCCCCTCCAACCCAGGCAGCACCCCCTGCGTGCACGAAGGACCCCACCGCTGCATGGGGACGGTGGCACCGGAACGTCCCCAGCGATGGGGGCAGCCGGGCACCCCCCCCCTTGGCCCTCTCCAGCTCGGGGCTTTGTTCAGCTCGCAGCCGGCACCGAAAGGGTCCCAGCGTGTCCCCCCCCCCCCACCCCTCCCCGCACACGCTGCGGGGACGCGGTGACGAAGGGCTGAGCAGGCAGTTCCCATGGCAATGCCCCGCTGGGGTGGCGGGAGGGACGTGGTGGCCCGAGCGTGGCGGCCGCGTCCCTGCGAGGTGGCAGCGCTCCGGTCACCCCCCCCCAAAGGGGCTGCTGTGCCTTCTGGGGGCACAGCGGTGGCCGTGTGTCCCCACCTCTGTCCCCCCCCGCCACCGCCCTTCCTTCCCCATCACCAGCCATTGGGTGGCTGCCGGTGGCCTGATGCAGGGCCTGATCCTGCCGGCACGGGGCTGTGCCAGGCCTGGAGCCACCCCAGGATGGGGCAGGGGACAGTCATCAGTCACCCCCCCCCCCCACCTCCCCCCAAACTCCGTCCCTTGGGAAAGCCCCGTGGGGATAAGCGTGAGGATGCTCCCGGTACCCCCGAGGACGTGGTCTTGCAGTTCTGAGCGTGGACAGGGGGCTTTTGGGGTCCCCTCTTGGTGCTCCCCAAAAGGAGCCAGGAGCACGCATCCGTCACCAGCACCCCGTCCCCTGCCCGGTGCCCCAGCTGGGGGCAGGACCTGGCTCAGCCCCGCGGGTGCTGTGGCTGCGGGGAGGGCTCTGGCTGCGGGTTGCCCCCCTCTTGCTCCCCATTTGCCCCCCCTTTGCCCCCCCCAGGCCCGATGCCCGCCCGTGGGGCTGCCTGCAGCTGCGGCCGCGGACCCAGCGTGGCGCAGGGGCGGTGGTACGGGGTGCGCTCCTACCTCCACCTCTTCTACGAGGACTGCACCAGGGCCAGCCCGGATGGGGATGGGGCCGAGTCCTCGTCTGCCCGGCCCCCCGGCACCTGGCCCTCCATTATCTGGAAGGTAAGAGACCCCCCCCACACACCCCCACATCCTTCTTCCCACCCCTGTCCTGCGTGGGGCGCATCCCTCCCCGGCGCCCCGCGCCCCTTTCGGGTGCCCCGTCCCCATCCCGCGCCGACCCCGAGCCCTGTGCCCCCGTCCCCAGGTGAGCCTCTCCACGGGGACCCTGTTCCTGCTGGCGGGGGCGGCCGCCCTGGCCACCGGCTCGCTGGTGCCCCCCAAGCTGGAGGGCATCGGGGAGGAGGACTTCGTGGTGCTGGACCTGCAGGCAGCGCGCTACAACCGGGCGCTGGGCGCGTGCCGGCTGCTGGGCCTGGCGCTGTGCGCGGCCGCCGGGGTGCTGAGCGCCGTGGGGCTCCTCTCCTGCCTGCTGGGCCGTGCCGGGGGGGCCCCGCGACGCCCCCAGGAAGAGGAGCAGCAGCTCTCGCCCATCCTGCGCGACAGCCCCGTGGCCCCGGCGGTGCCGTTCGGTGCCTCGCGCCTCCACGGCGTCCAGCCCCGGCGGGAGGCGTGAGGCTGGGGGGCAGCAGGGGACGCCCCCCCCCCGTGTCCCAGCTGCTGAAGCGCCCAGTAAAGATGCTGAGAAAGCCCCTCGCTCAGGTGCCGTGGCTGTGGCTGTGTGTCAAACCCCAGAGCAGGGGAGGGACCGGGGAGGCTGCTTGGGGTGGGATGGGACGGGGATGGGATGGAAGCAGCCCCCCAGCGCAGACTGGATCCCGGCTGGGCCCAATCCCCATCAGATCCCACCTTGGATCAGCACCAGCCTGGATCCCAGCCAGGCCCCGGGGGCTCGCTGCGCCCAGCGCCATCCCCTGCCCGCGAGGGACCCGCGTGCCGACGGGTTGGACCCACCTGAACCCCCCAGCCCCTCGCTGCTCAGCGCCCGAGGGGCGTTTTTCTTTCTCCCAAAGACAAGCGGGTCCACCTCCTCCTCCACCGGGTCACAGTCGGGCCGGGAGCAGCCCCTCTGCAAGCACCGAGGACCGAGCCCACGGAGGGGTCCCCACCCCGGGGCCCCCAACGCATCCCCCCAGCCCTGGGGGAAGGGGCAGCGGGGCAGCCAGCGCCGCGGGGCCTCTGCCGGCCCTTCCTCCACCCGCACTGCGAGCACTATTAAGAAAATCGCTTCTCGAGAGGAAGTCGGGGCAAGATAAAAATAACCCCGGCCTCGCTGGTAAACACGGCCCCGGCCCCGCGGCGATGCCGAGCGGCACCGTGCCCGGGCAGCACCGGGATCTCCTCCTGCCCCGGCTGCACGGGGGCTGCTGGGCCAGGCTGTTGCCAGCCCCGTGGCACCGCTGGCGTGGGGACGGCGGGGACGGAGAGCCCACGGCACGAGCGGGACCTGGCGTCCCCCCAGCCCTGGCAGCAGCACAGAAGCCGCCTTTGGCTCTGCTGCTCCTGCTCCTCTTCCCACGCGCTGCGGGGTCGGCGCTGCCCCTGCCCAAGGAGAGGGAAACGTGTTTAGCAAGTGTTTATTTTACAGTTAGAGGGTTTGTACAAATCTGCATTTACACAGGTATGTATAAGTCTGTACAGAGTAACTGAAGCACCCCAAGAGACCACCTCCCGCCCCCGGACAACGCAAGAACTAAAGTGCAGGGTGGGCAGCGCGCGGGGCTGCGGGAGCTGCCCCTCAGCTGGGGGGCAGGGGGTCCTGAACTGCCCCGGGTGGGGGACAGGACCCCCGGCAGCACCCCCGGCTCATGGCACGGCCACCACAAACTCTCCTGTACCACGAATTTCTAAAGTGCTAAGTCACAGCCTGCCCCCCCTCACCGCTGCGTGCCTGGCTGGCCCCGGTGCGTGCAGGATCGCACCCTGCTGCCCTCGGCCGCGGGACCGGAGAGCCCCCCCGGGCTGCCCCCAGCCCTCAGGAGCAGCAGGGACAGCCCCAGCACGAGCCAGCCACGGGCACGGCCACCGGACACCACCACGGGTGAGGGAACGGGTCCCGCTTCCCCAACCTGCACCAGGTGAGCCCCCAGAGCCACCCGACGCACGGCGTGGTGATGAATTCCCACACAGGCGGCCGGGGACGGGAGGGTGCTGAGCCTCGCAGGGCGTGAGTTTTCTTCCGTAACCAGAAACCTGCAGCTCTTTAAACCAACACCGACTGCCTTTTTCAGGCGTGCAGCCCCTGGGCACGGCACAGACGGCTTTGGGCACGAGGCAGCGGGGGCAGGCAGCTGGGGGGGAAGTGGCACGGGGCAGGTAAGGGCACTTGCGGGAGGGTTTAGCAGCTCGGGGGAGAGGTAGAGGCAGATAGTGTCTGTTGGCTTTGTGTCGGGGGGGCAGGGAGCTCTTTAGGAGTGCTGCTGAGCTTCCCCGGCGGGCGGGGAGCAGCCAGGCTGCTGGGGGACAGGCAGGGGCCGGGGGATGCAGGGGTCGGGGTGCTCTTCCCGGGAAATCCCTCACGTTATCCCGGTGGGTGATGCTGGTCTGATCAGTTCATGGGGGAGAATTGTGACAGGCTCCTACACCGACGACTTCTGTCCTGTGCAAACTGTTTGAAAGGCTTTTTCCGCCTTTTCTCCACTTCAGAACCCGCTCCCAGAGCTGTGAGAGCCTGCAGTGAGTGCTAACGGATGAGGGACGCTCGTCTCACCTCCTGCAGGACCCCGCTCCCTCCAGAGGTCCTGCGGACGTGCCCCCGTCCCCTGCCCCCTGCCATTCCGCCCCGCAAACTGACCAGACCGCAAGGATGAGGAAGCAAACGGAGTCACGGAGTGTTAGGCATGGGAGACGGCCTCACGGCAGGGTGCTGGGAAAGGATTGCCTCTACTCAGAGGTGCCTAAAGGAAAGGGAAAGGTCGGAGCACTGGCGGATGTGAGAGAAGGCAGGAGCACCGGCAGCGGGAGGGGAGGTGGAGCCAGAGGGCTCCTCAGGAGTGTAAGAGCCCCTTGCCCCTGCGCACACACACACACACACACACCATAACCCTGCTGTGACGCCCTCCTCCAGGCGAGCATCTGCCCTCACTCCCACCGAGCAACCCCGACGGAGGCCGTGGGATCGCTTCGGCAAAGCCCAGGCGCGGCTCCCCACTCGTGGTCACCTGCGCAGAGCCGGAGGAGCCGGACGAGGCGAGCGTCGGCGCGGGGAGCGATCCTCCCGGGCTGCTTCCCACCAGTCTCTTGCGAAGGCCGAGAATAGAAAACTTGAGACAGGTCGCTTCCAGACACGTCCTTTCAGCAAACGCCGCCCCGTATCGGCGCGGGACGCGGAGACGGGGAAAGGACACGTCCCCCGGCTTCAGGGGAAAATCTGCAGTTCAAACTTGGGCGCCCACTCCAGCGCGCTCTTCACCACGGCCAGGGCGGCTGCTCCCAGCGCGACCGTCAGCCCCATCACCGCCAGCTTGACAAAGCGGTTGGTCCTGGGCTTTGTCAAGATGGATTTTGTCCGCTCCTCCCCTCGGAGCCGCTCCCTGAAGCGCTGTCTCAACACAGTGTCCGGCCTCTGCTGCACTGACGCCAACTCAAAGTCCTTAAAAGTGGAAGCCGCGGTTCTGCAAGAGAAGGAGAGGGTCGAGGAGCGCCCCAGGAGGATGAGGAGCGCTCCCTCCACCAAGGAGAGCCGGGGGAGCGCGCGGGACACAGAGGCTCCCGTGCCCCCTGCGCTCACCGTTCAGCCTGCTGCTGCGCCGCCTCCCTGGCGAGCTCGGATGGAGGGAACTGGACAAAGAGGTCCCCAGCTCTGCTGATCAGGGTCTCGTAAGGAAGGTCCTGCGGGATCTGGGACAGGAGGTGGTGGACAGAGGCCATGTCGCACTCGCAGTCCAGAACTTCTTGCTCCCGGTACAGCACGATCTGCAGAGAGGACCGAGAGCCCTGAGCGCAGCCAGGGAGGCAGGGATGACTCCTTGTCACCCGCCGGCATACGCTTCAGAGCCAGAAGAGAAAAAGAATTTCACTCCTGTCTGGAAGACCTGCCCTTCCTCGAGGGGGACGCACTGCCCCGCCGGGACACGGCACAGGAGGGCAGTGGTTTTACCCTCGGCAGCCCCCCAGCACCCCGCGGTGGTGCGGTTAACCCACCCCCGTCCCTCCAGCCAGCACCTACCACAGCAGCAAAATAAATGGGCATCAGGGGGTGGCAAGCCAGGAAGAAGTCGTATAATCGCACGACGTGCCTGAAGTCGGACAAAACGTGCCCGAACCAGGTGATCAGCCAGCTGAGCGCAAAGATGGTTCCCACTTCGGCACTGCGGGGAGAGAACGCTGTTAGGGCAGCCCCAAGGCAGCGCTGAAACTGTTCCGGGAGGTCCCTGCCCGGTGCCTCCGCTCCCAGGAGACAGCCCTGGCTGTCAGCGCAGCATCTGGAGCTCAGCGCAGATCCGCCGGCCTCTGCCAGCCCAAGGCAAAGTGCTTCCACTGCTCGTCTCACGTCCAGCCTAGGGCAGCCCCACCAGGGCGGGGTGCACCCATGGTGAAGGACCAAGCTGTCTGCTTTCGGGAGCACCCTGATGTGCGTCCCTGACATCGTTATCTGGCACCCTGGCCTGGTGACACCCAACATCTGGAAGCACGGTCAACTTTTCAGATTCTTTTCCAACCTAAAATTTAACCAGTTCCTGGGAATTTGCAATCAGGCTTGGCTGTTCTGGCCATGAAACGTAACAGAGACCTGCCCAGAAAAGGACTCTGGACTGAACCTTCCAACTTACCTCCCTGCTTCTGCTTTACTCTGCCCAGACTACGCTCCTGTGTCCCTGCTGCACAACCTGGGAACTGTCCCCAGAACCACAACGAACTACAAAAAGGCAACAGCAGTCACAAACCCGGGCAGACGAAGCAGCTGTGGCAGCTTTGTATGGCACAATCTGCGGCCCCCAGCTTTCTCAGCAGGGAGCGCTGGGGTGAAGGTGCTGCCATTTAAAAGCCCTCGGTACAGGCAGGATACGTTTGGGTCTGCTTGGAAGCAGAGCGCCACGTGGCTTTGGCCTGTTCCACCAGCTGCGGGCCAGCTGTTAACTCCCTCTGAAGCCACGGCGGTGCTGGGGTTTGCTGGTGCAGTGCTGGGGTTTGCTGGTGCAGTGCTGGGGTTTGCTGGTGCAGTGCTGGGGTTTGCTGGTGCAGTGCTGGGGTTTGCTGGTGCAGTGCTGGGGTTTGCTGGTGCAGTGCTGGGGTTTGCTGGGGTTTACTGGCCCCGGGAGCAGTACCGGGAGGGTGGCAGGGCAGAGCTGGGAGGCTCCGCGGGAAGCTCTGCGTACCTCTGCATGAAGTCGTGCACCTCGGGGTTCACCTGGTCTATGATGGGCATCAGGTAATTCAAAATGTGCTTGGTGTTATCCATCGTTGGGTCCATAAAATCCCTGGGGAAAGATTTAAAAAGAACTCTCGTCAAGCGATGAGGTCAGCGAGCTCTCCTCCGGGGAGGAAGCCAGAAAGTAAATAAACGTACTTGCAATAAACAGCTCTGCTGGAGGGGTGGCCTCCAGTCCCGGGAAATTCTCTGTATTTGGGACTGCCCCCTTCCTACTGATATGGGCACAAAGATCTGGGATCCAAAGGCCTGGCGTGCACAGAAGATCTGCACCCAGATTTTCGCCTTGGTGCCAGCTGACACTTCTTTCTCTGCGGTATGTGTGAGCCCTAGAGCCTTTCCAGCACCCAAAACCCAACCGGCTGTCTGGGAGAAGGGGGAGGATCCCTCCAGAGCACTCCCTGGCTGAGAGCTCCTTCCCGTTTCAGCGCACAGACAGGAGAAGCACCAACCCCGGGGCTCGGGACGCCGGCTGGACAGACCACACGTCCAGCGCAGAACTGCCCAGGGCTCTGAGTGGGAAGCGCTGCCCCGAGCCCTGGGAGCCAGAGAGGCCCTGACAGGAGAGAGCGCCAGGGAACTATGAATAATTCATGCGCGCTGGCTGCTTCATCTTCAGGAGATGATATAAATTAACTGACAGCCCTCAATTACCCCTTCCCCAGAGCACAGCTCCCTGCAAGTCCACGTGCTCTCGCGCGGCCACGCTGCTCCACGCAGCACCCCTCTGGGGACGGACACGACGGGTGCTGGCCCCAGCCCGGGGCTGTGCCTCGCAGGCTCCTGTGCCACGCTCCGGGACAGCCCCGCCTGCCCCCATGGCCCCCCGTGAGCCCCCCCGGGGCTCGCAGCAGCTCCTCTCTCCGCCCCCGGTACCTGAGGTGGTGCGTCGAGAGCTTCTCCACCAGAGCCGTGGCCAGCCTGTCGCCGACCACCAGGAGGAAGGTGACCACGATGTCGTGGTAGCCCTGGTAGTAGTGCAGCTGGGGGTTGCGCTTGAGGACGTGGAGGATGATGTCGATGAGCTCCTCCTGCAGCCCTTCCCTCTGCTCATCCGGCATCCCTGCGGGGACAGCAACAGGGTGACGGGCCGCGGCACCGGCTGCGGGGCACGAGGAGAGGGCCCGCGGCACGTTTATCCGCCTGCCTGTCACGAAGGTTGTGGTACAATGGGGAGGGAGGGGGGGCGAAACAAGCACAAAGAAATCCAGATTCCTAATCCCGCTCCCAAAACTCCGCCGGCCAGTCGTCAGCCTGGGTAATCCCGGGAGCTGCAGGGCCCCTACCTGCGGAGATGTCACCCCGGAAGACGGGAGGGTTCACAGATGTTTGTGCAGCGCTGCGAGGAGCGAATCGCACGGCACAGCCAGCGCTGCTGAGGACATTTTAATCATTTTTAATTTCCCAGGGGCTCTAGAAAAAATTAGGCAGGACCCATTTTCACAGAAACCGTGCCAGCTGCCTCAGATTGCGAGGCCTCAATCATCACGGTTTTATATTGGTCTTCTGCTAACAACATGTGTTTAGGGACAGGATGTCACGGGAAAAACACTGTTCCTGCCATGCACAGCTGCAGCCGGTTTCTGGCAGCCCCTGTCAACAGATAAAATGCCCAAAGGCCAAGCAGAAAGTCCCAGCGGAGATCCCGCAACGACAAAGTTCTCCTTTTCCCCCACTTCACTGATGCTTCTAAAAATAGGCAGGAGGTTGCCATTCAAGGGCAAAAATAAAAAAATAAAAAAATACCAGCAGACCCTTCAGGAGTCGGGCTCGCAGGCAGTATCTGCGCTCGGAGAATCGCAGTGAATCAACTGTTTATGCAAAATAAAGGCAGCAGAAGGGGGAAGCAGATTCTGGCCAGAAATAACGACTGCTCTGCAGCTAGATAGCTGCTGGATTACAGGTTTTATAAATAGCGCAGCAGGGCACCCAGCAGAACTAAACAACTGCAGAGGCATTCTGCTTCCGAAGGCTAGGGGCTCGCTGTGATCTTTGCACGAGGCACGGAGGGAAACCTGGCTTTGAGACCGCTTTAAACCAGAATTTGCTCTGATCACCAACCACCAAGGCTTCCTAGGAGCTCTAAACCAGAATTTGCTCTGATCACCGGCCACCACGGCTGTCTGCAGTCAGCCTCTCTGGCCCCCCCGGGCCCCTCTCACCTGGGGGGAAGCGGCGCAGGGAGCGCCGCACGTCCAGTAACACCTGCTGGTAATCTTTGTTGTCCTCTCGCAGCTCCTTTCCTGCTGGAAAGAGAGGAAGGTGGTTAACCCAGAGCGGTGCAGAGGTGCCAGGATGGGCGCTGGGAGAGCCCCTGGAAGCATCTTAGCTCCAGCCTTGCTGCGAGGCTCACAGCGGCTCAGCAGCGAGGCGCGCCGCGCTGCGGAGACCATGACGAACGGTTCACTGAAAGAAGAAATCCAGGGGGAAAAAAAAACAGCCCTTGGTAGCTGCGATGGCTAAAACAGAAGGGAAAAGAATTTGCTGGCGTACTAAGTTACCTCTGCTGGCACATAAAATAAAATAATGAAATGAAATGCAATCCTGCAGCAGCTCTGATCAGTGAGCATCACCCAGCTGCTGACGGGGGCCGCACGCTCCTGCACGGCCCCAGGCTCAGCGCTACCAGCGAGATCTGTCCCCGGGGACAGCGACCGTGGGAGCTGCGGGGCTCCACCTCGAGCTCCTGCACGAGGAGCCGGGGAGGCCACGCAGCCGTCCCATCGGGAAGGACGGTTTCCCTGCTTCCCTTCTGAGCAAACGCCACGCGAGCTTCGTGCAAACTCTTTCAGCTACGCCCGGCAGGGACGCCTCAGGGTATTCCAGCCCGCCAGGCCACGGCACGGCTGCCTCAGCGCTGGAAGGACAGAAATTAAGTCTGATACTTTGCTACTGATTAACGAGCGCACGCCAGCCAGCTGCACGAGGCCACAAGAACCACATCGAGAGCAAATTTGTTTCTAGCACCGTCCCTACAGATAACAACGCCCCTGCAGCACAATGGGAACGTTGTTTTAGGAAGCTGCGCGCTTCCTGCTCTGCCGCTCAGGTAGGACACGGAGCGTGTGAGGCTGCGGTGCTCGTTCCGCAGCACAAATCCCCTTCTCCCATGGGCTCGGGGAGGGAAATGTGCACAGGGGGAAGGTGAGGCAGAGCCTCCAAGCCCTGCCGGGCTGCTCCGTACCTGGGAGGGGGGGCAGGTCGTCTGTGTTGACGCTCAGCAGCTTCGGCCACACCTTGCAGCGAATCTCGTCCGTCAGGAGCCCCCCCTCACTGATCGCCATCCGCCTGAGCGCGGCCACGTCGATGGGGTCGCTGTTCAGAGCCTGGTAGATCTCCGCCACTTTCCTTTTCTTCTTCGCGTCGAAGTCTGCGGGGAAGAGCACGGGGAGGCGGTCACGGACACGTGAAACGGGGAGCGGCTGGGGCCAGAGGGGGAACGCCCGCTCGCGGCAGCGAGAGGACAGGGGAGAGGTGGCACAGGGACACAGCAGGCCAGCCCTGCCGCCAGCAGCGCAGGCTCAGCACACCGGGCGCTGCGCTGCTTCCCGGCCGCCCGGCGCCTCCCCCGGGATGCCAGCACGCTGCCGGCACGGCCGCTCGCCCTCGCCCCCGGCAGATCTCCGGGCCGTGAGGGCAGCAGGAGCCCCCGGTGCAGCTCCCTGCGCCCCACACGAGGCCGACTCAGCCGCCGGGTGTTGCCTAAGAGCGGATCCCGGCGTCCCTGCCGAGTCCCAGCCGGGTGCTGCCGGACGGGGACACGTCTGAGAATCGGCACCAACGGCGGCGGTCACGCAGAGGGAAGTTCACAGCAGCTCCGGGCACCGCCAGCCCGCCGGCTTCCCTCCCAGCACGCACCGAGCTGCCGGCTGTTGGCGGAGGTGCAGGACCACCGGGATCACACGAAGCAGCACCGCTGTCCCGTGCGGTATGAGAGCACCGGGGTGGGCAGCGGGGCGGTGAGCACGCACAGAGCGCAGCCCGGGCGGGTTCCCCGCGGGTTCCCCGGGGGTTAGGTGCCCGTACGGCACACGGCAGCGTGTCCTGGGGGGCCGAGGAAGGAGCCGCTTCACGCCGCCCCCGGTACCTGTCGCCGCAGCCTCGTGCAGCCGGGAGCCTCCCGGTGTCCCGAGCTCAGGAGCTTCCCCCAAGCCCCGTGAGGAGGAACGCCGCCGCCGTTACCGGGGCCTTTTCCGACGGACCTGCTCCCGGGACCCAAAGGGACGAGGAGAAGGAACTCGTCTGGGGGTGCGGGGTGGGGGGATCGAGATGAGCCCCCCGGGGGGGGGGGAATCGAGTCCGTGCCCGCTGCCGCCGGGCGTTCAGGGCACCTCCAGGGGCTGCGTGCTGGGCGGTACCGGGGGCAGGATCCAAGGCTGCCGCCCTGCCCCAAAACGCCGCTTTTTAGGCGCTTTTTGGGTGAAAACAACTCAGAACAGCGTGCTCCAGCCCGGTGACATTACAGCCTCAGGGACACCCCCAGCCCCCCGGGATTCCCTCCCAGCCGCTCCGCAGAAGCCCCGGGAGCAGAAATCGGGCCCGGGGGGGGGGGGCACGTTACCGGGCTGGGGGCAGCCCCGCAGGGGTCCCCCGGCGGAACGGCGCCCCGGTTCTGGCCGCCTGCCCTCACAGCCCGTTACCGGCCGCCGGTACGCACCTCCCGGCCTCAGGGGGTGCCTCAGGCCCCGTGTCCCGGAGCTCGGGGGGCTCAGCGGGGTTGGGCCCCGGGCTGGGGGCGGCGGCGGCAAGGGCCGGGCCCGGTCCTGCCCCCGGTACCGGGCGCTGCCCGCGGCGGACCCCCCTATACCCCCTCATCCCGGTCCCGCCCCTCCCGGGAGGCTCCGTACGCCCCCCTCACACACCGGGGCCGGCCCCCCCCCGTGCCCCCGAGTGGCCCGATGCCGGCGTTACCGGCGCTCTACCGGGCGTTACCGGAGCCGCCAGGCCCGGCCCGTACCGTGGCCGCCGACGCCGTTGCGGGGCGGGCTCCGCCGGGCCATGTCCCCGGGCGCATACCGGGCCGGGCCCAGCACCGGGACCGGGACAGGGCCGGGGCCGCTCCCGGTGCTCCCGTCCGCCCCCCGCCCCCGCCCCTCCGCCGGCGGCGCGCGGCCGGACGTCACGGGGCAGCAGCGCGCAGGCGCGGCCGCGTGGCGCCGCGGTCACGTGGGCGGAGCGGGGCGCGCACGCGCAGTACCGCGCAAGCCCCCGCCCCTCTCCCCCCCCCACCTCCCCTCAGCCGTGACAGGACCGCGCCCCCCGCCCCCCCCCCCCGGTGTGTGTGTGTGTGACAGAACCCGCCCGGTGCGCCCCCGAGACAGGGAGCCGCCAATCTAACCTCGATAAATAAAACCAAATGTTTATTTACACCAAAATTCCAACACTGGATCTTTCACATATGAAGGACAAAGGATATATATACACAGCGGGGCTGGAACGGGGGGCTCGCGGGGCGCTGAGGGACCGCCGCGGGCACCGGCGGCTGCTGGCTCCTTCCCCGGGGCACCGTGAGGGGACCGAGGGGACCGAGATGGGGGTCGAGGGGGGACCGAGGGCACCGGCGTCCTCCGCACATGGCACGCGAGGGAGGGGACCGGGCCGGGATGGGGCGAAGAGGTGGCTGGCTTGTATCTGACTTGGCGCAACCCTGGGGTTTTCCAGCTCTTAAGTAGCCAGCGGCTCGGAACCTATATAAACGATTTAAAAACAAGATAGCCGAGAACAAACTGAGATCCAAGCCGAGCAAGGGCAGGAAAAGCCCTCGGTGAGAAAGGAGCTGAGCAGAGCACAGCCTCCTCCCCGGGAGCACCTTCGCCAGGAGGTGGAGATCAGTTAACTTCAAGTCGGATCAGTAACTTCGTGTTTTAGCAACTCCGTGTTTTAGCAACTTCATGGTTTAAGACTAGAATTACATGCAAGGGGGTGAGTCGGCATTGTGGTTGGCTCCCGAGGAGACATGATTCAAGCGAAAGAGGGTTTTAGACATTATCTGCGCTTCTTTTAAATTCAGACCACCTCTCCCTACTGGGGGCGTCTCCTCAGCGCGCCCCGGCTGAGGCGACCGCAGGCTGCGGGGTGCGTTAAGAATCCCCCTCCCCTGCCTCGTGGAGACCTGGGGCGGGGGTCTCTGGAGAACAGCACGATCCCCCCAGGGCGTAGGCTCATGGAGGAGTAACAATGGTGGGAACGTGAAGAGATTTCCAGCAGGATGCAAGAGAGCTTGGAAATGCTGTTGATTCGTCTTTGTTCTTAAATGAAGAGTACTCTTTTTTTTTTTGTGGGGTGGGGGGTGGGGGGGTGGGGGTGGGAAACTGTCCAAGAAATATTCCATCTGTAGGTATTTTCAGGGAATCCCCTGAGTTACGAAAAGTTCAAGTAAAAAAAAAAAAGAAAAAATCAGCCTATAATAATTTTGTATATAATGACTGAACTACTATAAATCCACAAGCAACAGTTCAGACACGGTGCCTCCAAAGCGTTCATCCCCTCCCTTCCCCTGCCAGGCACGAGCTGCGTCCTGAGGAGAGGCGGAGGGGGAAACCTCTTCCCCACCTGACTCAGCCCAGGCAGCAGGAGACAGAGCCCATCACTACTGCTGAGCGCCGGCAGCAGCTGGAACGGGCATCCCCAGCGTGGTGGTGGCAGAAATGACGGGTGAGCCTGCTAGAGGTCCAAGGGGTGAAGGTGTTGGCACTGAAGAAATCCCTGAAACAGAGACAGGTAAGCAAGAATTAGAGGGAAAGCGGTGCATCGCTACTGAGGACGGCTCAGCTTCCCAAAGGCTGCTAGCTTTGTAGGTCGGTTTGGTGGCACTTTGTCGTATTTTCAGAGCTTCCAAAATAAGCTGAGATGAAAGATCTTTTACTGCTCTCTGCAGCTCAGATTTGTATATGGTCAAGTGTCACAAAGGGCAGACGTGGCCCTGCATGGCAGGATTGCTGTCCTTCGAACTCCTGCCAGAACATCCACCTGCAAAGCACTTTTTTACAAGCAAGACCAGAAAAGCAGGTCAGGCTGCAGCGAGGCCTCATTTCTCTCTCCCACCTGCTTCTTCATGGCCCTCCTTGCCCTCGTCATCAGTCCCAGGAGAAGACCGAATGCCCCACCTGCAGAACTCACCCTCTTGGATCCTTACATCCACACAGCTCGTACAAACGCTTTAACACACCACGCACCAGGAAGAGTCAATGGCAGAACTGACCTGACATCATACTCGCACTGCTGACAGGAGTGCTGCCACCCGGCATGTTGGAGGAGCTCATCCGAGCCTGGTCTTTCACAATGGGATCTAGGAAGAGCACACTACCCTTAGGCGCCGCGTTGACAGACAGCAGGTGAAGCACGCTGCCCGTGAGCTCGGCGCACAGCCAGTGCTGGCAAGCTGCCTACATTAAATAACCCCAACCGTCATCAACCCCTTCCCACCTCCCAAAACTACTGGAGCAGGTGAGGGAATTCCAGGTGTGTCCTTCCCCATACTGAGCTCAGTACAACCTGCATCTGTACTTAGACGAATTTAGCTGTTTCTCCAACTTTCACTTTAAAAGCTTTCAGCTGAACTGAGCAAGCGTTCATATTTGCGTTGTTATGCAGCTGTTCCCAGAAACCTACATCTTGAGATTTGTGAGAAATCGGCAAACATTTAAACACCTTTACTAGTGAAAGTTTCATTTTTGCATGCAAAAGCAAGACCTCGATACACCATTCACTAAGATACGTATTTAGCAACAAAATGAGTTAAAAGGGCCTGTTTTTCAAACCAGAGCTACCTGGTTTTATCAAACACAGGAGTCGGTGTACCAGACACCTGCTGAAATTAGCATGGGTTTAGCACCAGAGTTTTTAACACCGTGCTGCTGATTCACTGGCCTGACACAGACACATCACAGTTTCCTCAGCAGCTGCAGGTGGCAGTGGCCTACTTTACCCACCACAGAAACAAGTAGTTTCAGCTCCATCACAATTATTTGCAAAGACCAGGCTTATCACGTTGCCCTTCTTCGCTCTTGTCTGTGCAACCTACCGGAACGGAGACTTCCCAGAGGCAGAGGAAGAACTGTTTGGACAGCAGATGACCGTAAGAGTGGGTACTTACAGAAGTAGGGGTGTTCCATGGCTTCTCTTGCTGTGAGTCGTGACTGGTGATCATATCGCAACAGCTTATCTAAGAAATCCAGAGCTTCTGGGCTCACCAGATGCTGGTTCTCACTATGAACAAAGCGCTCCCATCGCTTACGGGAGTGTCTGCAGAGAATAAAAAAGCAGATACACAAATGGAAGCGGGCAGAGGACATCAACGCCAGACTTCGCTTTTGAAAAGCAAGGACCGCAATAGATGCCCGTCTCCCAGCTGGGGTGCTGCTCGGTGTGGCAGCAAGGGGGCAGAGCCACGCAAAAGCAGAGCAGCAGTACACTGTGTCACCACGCGGCGGCACAGCTGCCATGGCAGCACAGGAAGCCAAGTTTAGAACGAATTTATAAGCCTGAACTCTCAGGTTCTGCTCTTCTCTCATACCCCCCAACATTTGTTCCTTGTAGTTTTGGCACGTGTCACAAGTGAAATAAGTCTGAGGAAAAAGATACAGAAATGCTAGCAGCAGCAACCGGCTTTCTGTACTGCAGCCCTGAGAAACATGAGTCTCTCTTATTTTTCTGCTACAATTCTGAAGGTAGCGTTTGCTCGTCATGCTTTATACTCTGGCAGTTCATTTATTACCTAGATGATATTTAAAAATCTTTCCTCAAGTGCAGCTGCAGCTAAAGGCCCAGAGGAAGCACTGGCAAAAGGGATTGAAGGCACAAAGTAACAGGCCTTTAGAGTCCTGGCTCCAAGTTCTCCCTTAAGCAGAAGGTTTTTTTTGTTTACTTCAAGCTCTGCTGACAAAGCAGTACACGTCCAGGTCTACGGAGAACTCACAAGCATTTAGGCTACTTCAGAATTTGGCTCACCTGCCCAGGATGTCATTGAAACGTGGATCCAGTTCGACGTTGTATTTGTCAATGTAGTCATAGAGGTCTTCTGTTCCCAGCACTTTGGCTATCCTCACCAGCTAGGAACAAACAGAAAAGTAAGTCACTGCTGTGAGGGAATGGCAATGCCAGAGCCAGCATAAAGACGCTGCAGCACATTCCCCTGGAGCTTGAATGTGGTCTCAGCGGTCCCAGCCAGCAGCCACGGGGCCATCTCATGGCTCCGACTGCTCCAGCAAAGCAGTCACAGGCACCAGAAACACGTCTCCGCTCAGCTGGGGCTCAGTAAGCCAAGGCAGCCTGGAGGGAGCTGCGTACTCTGAACACTAAGGCTTAGAAGATGGATAGGGCAGGGGCTTTCCACATATTATATATCCTCAGGAAGAGCAGATCTACGTACCAGAACGCACCAGCCTTAACATAACTAAGGCCATAACTTTTCCAGATACCTACCGAGTTCATAAATACAAAGCACTATAAATCTATTTCTATTTACTGGGTTAGATAATATCGCACGCTTTTAAGAAGGAATGTGGCTTCAAACCGAGCAAAGAAGTCATTAGAGAAATACCTAAATTCTTCTTTGGATCCCTTGATAGAAGCATGAGCAGAAAACCTTCCTCGTGTTAAGAGAACAGAGATTGTATATGACCAGCTCTCACCTGATCATAGTTGTCATGGCCATGGAAAAATGGCTCCTTTCGGAATATCATACTAGCCAACATGCAACCCAAGCTCCACATATCCAGACTGTAATCATACATCTGTACAAAACCAGAAGGACAATTCAATTTCTAATGAATTAAGCAGAAAAGACTTCCAATACTAACAGCGCCCCCCTTCCTCCCTCCCCAGCGGTACAAACACGGCCACATTACACTGGGAACAGACAAACATGTTTATCGCTAGACCTCTGCTCGGCTCACTTTCCCCGTCACTCAAATTGGGATTACAGCAATTAGCAGAACCACAGGTATCCTATTCCCATCCCTCTCTGTAAAGATATCGGAGACCCAGTGCCTCTTTCTACTTTCACTGCAGCCTTCAATGTTACCAGTCATGGAGAGACACGGGTTGAGAAGGGGAGCCTAATGGCAAGCAACAGGAAGTGCTGACTCCACAAGGTCCGCGAGCAGACAGCGAAGTGCCTTCGTTCAGCACCAGCACGATCTGAAGCCTGCACTAACACTGACATTTCCAGCCCACAGCATTTCCACAATGCAAACTGCCATCAGATTATGGGATGTTTTTATAGCTTTAGAAGTTCACACAGCAATAGCTATTCTCACGAGGACTTTGTTTCATTTCTGTAACTTGCTGCAAAAGCAGCCTTGATAAAAAAAAAATCCAACAATTGTATTCCAGGATCCATGACAACAGTTCTGCAGCTCTTCCTCAGGTCCTCAGATAACTCACTGGTTTCTTTAATCAGTGGCTTTAAAGCCACTGCTTTTTAAATGTATTTTAGAATAGACCATCTTTAGTTGCAGGTCTCTAAGTATCTGAATTTCTCGTTCACTACCTTGAAATGGCACGGGCTTTCTGTACACGCATCAGTGATAAATGCTGGTAATTCTTACCTGATAATCTACCAGGAGTTCAGGTCCTTTGAAATATCTGGAAGCCACTCTGACATTATACTCTTGGCCAGGGTGATAGAATTCAGCCAAACCCCAGTCTATTAGTCTAAGCTAGAAACAGTAGGAAACAAACAAAAAAAATGGCTTAAGGGATGCACCAGCTCTCCATTTGCCGAACCTCACTACAAGTGGGTTTAGCTGGAAGCTTCATTTTTACAAGCGTTCTATTTTCAGTTACTTTGAAGCAGATTGGAATCTCTCTTTAGGTATTCTCCCCACACGAACATCAACTGGTCTAAATAAAATTCCTCTCCTTACCAACCCTCTTGAAACACATAACCCATTACAGGATTTCATTTAATTTTTTTTTCACATGATAGAAACGCAGTTTCCCTCGAATTTGTCTGCTAGTACCTCTACACAGCAGTACCCAAAATGAATCCCTGGTCTCCCAAGGGAAAAAGCAGGACCCCTCCCTGCCCCGTTACCTTTCTGTGCTCATGATCAATCATGACGTTGTGAGGTTTCACATCTCTGTGCATGATTCCCATGCTATGGCAGTAATCTAGAGCCTGTAAGTGAAAGCAACGTACTCTGGAATAGCAAGAACCTTGCAAGTTCAATCATATTCAGAAGTGAATGTTCCACACATATCAAGGCTAACTAGGTAGCAAGACTCTGCTGCCCAGCGTTACATCCTTGACTAGACTCACAGACCACAGGCAACACCTCAAGAGCCCCCTCTCAAAATTAAGCACCAGGAACAGAAGTGTTTGGCTTCGCCTCACGCACTTGCTCATAAAAATGGAATTCCAGAGTCTCTAAGAGCAGAGTTACTGGGCCCTACTGATCAAAAAAAGCATCCCCTTCCCCAGACTCCTAAGAGGAAAATAATTGCTTCAGAAGAACAAATACACCTGACTCACATGACATTAAAGCAAAAAAAAAACAACAAACCAGCCAGTTACAGATTACAGTTTTCAGAGGCTTTTGATTTAGGATCCAGAGTTATCTCAGTGTATCCAAACAACAATTTCCTATCCTCAAAAGAGGACTAGAATTTGTTGCAGAAACAAGGCTAAACAATTGATATTTGACTCGATGTAGATTGTTCCATGCAATTCTTCCATAGGCTTTCTCTCCCCTTTCCCCCATTAGTGTGACAAGACAACCATCTCTATAGGATTTGCTGAGTACAAATCCTCAAAACAAACTGTTGAAGCAGCAAAACACCAACTTACCTTCAAAATCTCATACATGTAGAATCGAATATCATAATCTGTTAATGTCTGGTATAATTGCTGTGGGAAACAAACACATTACATCAGCGTTCAGCACTGAAGACAAACACCACGTCCGTGCCAATCCAGAAAAACCCAGCCCTCTTCTCTGCTGCAGCAGTCCTCCAAACCCACTTGAATGACCAGTAAACAGTTCCCAAGCTACCCTGATCCCACAGACGTTCGGTCTGTTCCTCTCTCCTTACAAATCACATACGCAGCTTACTTGCATGAGGCACTACGCCTGCAGACTGGGGCTCAAAAAGACCAAGGGTGCTCTCAGCTGGAGTAAAGCTACGACAGGCACTGATGGGCCTTGAGGTAACAGGAATTTGCTCCCAAGGTTACAATACCACTTGGAATCTGGATTCTCATCTTGTAACTTCTGTGGCAAAATGGTACTACGGGACTAATTACAAACTTACTTTACTTCCCAAGTAAATCCATCTTTAAAGACAGCTGGCATGTCGGAAGGAAGTGAACAAAACTTCCCTGCCCGCTTTGTACTTGCCCCTTCCCAGAACAAGATTACAAGCGGCTTTCGAATGGAAAACATTAGAGGTGCACAACCCATACCGTACCTTAAAGTCTGTGTTGTTTACATGTTCAAAAACCAAAGCAGGGGTCCGAGACTGAAACAGAAAAAAGCGTTAAGTCTTGTTGAGATAAATTGCTTTCATTTAGGATAATTAAATCATTTTTACTTTAAAACCCCCCTCTGCCTCAGACATGGCTGCAATTGCCCTCAGATAGGGGGGAACAGAGCCAAAGCCTGCAGCCCGCTGCAGTACTCCTGTAGAACAAATTAACATGTCTCAGTTCACTGGTACCTCCTCCTTACAGAGCGAGGGGCTGAAGTGACCCGCAGGGGAGGGGCCTCTACAAGAAGTTAATCAGATTAAGAGGTGATCTGATTACGGGATTCAAAAGCACGATTTAAGAGCAGGAGAAAACAAAAAGCCAAATCAGAGCTGAATCCAAACACAGCAACTTCACCCATGACCCCAAGGAACCCGCTGAGTTCCTTCCATACTCACCACAGGGTCTTTTACTATATCTGCAAGAGTGATTATATTGGGACCGCCTCGCAAGTTTTCTAAGATCTTGATTTCACGCTTGATTTTCTTCTTTTTAACAGGCTGAAGAATAAAAACCCAAAGCATAAGACAAAGCGTCCCAGTAACGCGAGGCAAATAGCTCAACATCTAGATGGCAAAGGTATGGGACTGCAAGTTAGCAAAGTACATCAGAAGCTTTGCAAATTAAGTTCAAACAGTTGGACTTGCTTGTTACGGGACTATGCATCGTTCCAGTACGGGCTCAAGCATCTGCAGTCTCCTAATGATACATTCTTGACAGCCACAAGCATCAGTTTCATGTGAAAAGGGTTATGAATTTGGCTTTTTTTTTTTTTAATAAAGAAAAGTTGTCTGAACATGATCCAATAGTCAAAAGCTTGTTAACTGGCGTGTGGTAAACGTGTAACTCTGAGAAGTCCACCAGCTATCTGAGGACCACTAAACAAAGGCATTTCACCAATCACGTCTGTGGAACAACCAGTTTCCAGGAGACCCTAACTCAGTCTGGAAAGACATTACAACTACAGCGGAACATGCAAAGCAGAAATGAAAAATTTAAGGTTAGCAGTCAGTGAATTTAATCGCTGGCTTTAAAGGACAACGATCCCGTTAGCTCCATCCACCTGAAAGCACGCCAGGGCGCTGGTGGTTAGAGGAGGTGAGAATTCTCTAGTCAGCTGTTGAAGTCTTTTCTAGCTCCAAGTAAAAATGTGTTCCACATCAGGGCTTCTTTACGATAAAGGGTAATTCCTTGCAGGCAGAAATTTAACTCGGTAACGAAGCACAGGGTTTCTTATTAGGAGGTTAAAATAACAGCCCATTTCACCGAATGAGGCTCCAAAGCCAGACTTTAAGGATTTCAGTTTTAGAACATAAAAGCATTTTAGACTAAATGCTGTGTTTTCTGACCTCCCCATCACCTCAAGACAGATTCCACGTTTTGCCCAAATCCCTGCTCACCTTAAGAATTTTAACAACTACTTTTTCATTATTTGTAATGTTGATGGCTTCAAATACTTCACTGTATTTGCCTCGGCCTAATTTTCGAACTAGCTGGTAGTCATCTTGATTTCTGTGGAGACAAAAAGGTACAGTTCCAAAGAGTTGGGTCATTTCCATCAGAGTTTACACGGCACTCCTCAACGCTACACCCCTGACTCACCTTGCAGACGAGGTGGCCTAGCAAGCACCTGAAATCTGAATGTGATGATTAAGAATTAAGAAACAGGGAGCTTCTCTTTGCCCAAGTCAGATTCGATCCTGAAACTGTTTTTTGCAGTAAGCGACACGAGCCCATCTGCATTTCAGCAAACGTGAGCCGTACCTTTCGATCTATAGATTCGGAAGCTACGTTTTCCCTAACGTGACGTTAAAATATCAATAAAGCCATTAAGACCAAAACTTCAGGGCTGGCCCATTTAAAAAGAGACTAGGCACGAGGCACCACTTACGCTCAGATGACAGCACGCATTTCAGGAAACTGGAACTGCAGCAAAGCTGAGGGCAGGCCTCAGCCTGAGCCCTGCTATACAAAGCAGGAACACAGAGCTATGAAGCTGGCACCGCTGCCATCTGATTCTTGGACGGTTTAGTCATGAGATCAATTTAGACATCTCCTTCCTTCAAGGAGGAGCGTACGCGTCTTTTGTAGTCACTTGCAGAGAGCAGAGCAACAAGTCACAAAACAACATGTACCTATTTCAGTTTGCTGCGTCTCTTCACTCCTCCAAGTCAGAAACATCTTTTCACTTCTTTTTGGCCCTGCACCCAGGACCATTTAGCGTGTTTCAGGTAAAAAAAGATTTTCTTCCCTCTGGAAGGAGAAGTTTCCTGGCTACCTGGCAAAAACTCCTCAAACCAAACTCTTAAGGGAGACGCTAAAAATGTTCCTCCACTGCTGGGGATTTAAAATTTTGACAAGAAACAACACTTTCAGGTACACAAGAGGTTATTCTACCATTTCTGTGATCCCACAGCTGTGATCCGAACACGTGCCACGCGCACACAACATCTGCCAAAGAGCACGGAAGAGCCTAACGCAGCACAGGTGTCAGGGCTCCCCTGGCACCACGACGGCAGATCCCACCAGGATCCATCCCAGCCCCGGGACTTACCCCCACTCAACAACATGCGACTCGTAGTCCCAGTACTCCCGGGGTCTGTGTGTGTTCACATCCGTGTAAACCCTGGCCCTGCTCGGCACGGGTCCCGACATATCAGACAGGTTGGCAGGTGGAAGGGAGGAGATGTCTGAAATCAGAGGCTACCCGAACTCCGAGGTTGGACAGAGGATAAAGGCCTCGGACAGGCCTCGGATTCTTCCAGCTGCAGAGAGAAAATAAACCAAAGGTTAAAATCTCAAGATACTATAAAAATAGTTAAGTTAATCATTAAAAGCTGTTGAAAAGGAGAAGCTGGAGCCTAGCCCCGGGGCCTGGGATCGTTTGTCAGGCCCTGGAAGCCGTTTGCCTGCTCTCCCTCACACAGCACAGGACCGCTTGGCCCGCCTAAGAGAAGTCACACCCCGCGCGCACCTCGCGGCTTTCGGTACCGAGTTTCCAGCTTATGGCTGCAGAGATAACTTCCCAAAGGGGAAGGAACGCGGCGAGCTCTGTATCAGCGGAGGGCCTCCTCCCCTCGGCTCCGCGGCGGGGGCAGCTCCTCCTGCAGCCTCTGCCAGCAGCGCGTGGAGCAGAACCTCCGCGACCCGCGCCTCTTGCAAGGCGCTAACCGTCGACGCTGCGAACAGCTGACAGATTTACAAGGTCACCCGTGCGACCTAAATTAAGCGCATCCCGAAGTTTCAATTTCTGGAAGCACCAGTTCTCATTTAAAGCAGAACCCTGGGACTCGCAATTCAGAAGGACCTCATCAGAGCAGTTTTTATCGCTCTGCCTCACATACACAAAACCGGCTTCAGAAACACCAAACTTCGCTTCCCTGCTGCCCCCACGTTCGGTTTTTGTTAAAATTCAACCATCGGAGCTCAGGACGCTGGGAAGATCTCACCGAGGCCAGTCGTTACAAACCGTTCGGGGCCTGAAGACGCTCGGAGGACTTTTTGGCAGAGGCAGCCAGGAGCTGTGCTGGTGCTGGGCACCAACCGTGGCCCCAGCCTCCCGCGTTCGAGGAAATCCAACCATCCAAGAGGACGGCAGCACCTGGGCTGGGTTACTTTAGCCAAACACTGGAAGAATTCTGCTGCAAATGCCTGGTGGTGTCCCTTTACACTCTGCTTGTCCAAAGGGCTCAGCAAGCTCCTCCACTTCTTCCTTCAGACATGATTTTAGCAAACCTCCTGTTAAGCTTTACCATTACTGTGACTAATTGAAATAACTAAGAAGGAAGTCCTTGTATGTCAAAGAAACACTCCAGTTTGTGGCTATTTAAGACACCGGGAACGCGCTGTAAGGACACCAGTCACAGACCAGCGCTCTGCTGGGCCCCCCCGACACCGGGCTGGTATCGATTCCCTCACCCAGTGATCTTGGGAAGCTTACTTAAACTTTTACTTCCCTTAAAGAGGGATCATGGTCAACAACTGGGTTCCTCAGTAAAAACAAACTCATCGGTGCAGGGATGAAGCTCCTCTGCGGAGCACGCCGCGTTCTCAGGGCCTGGTGAAGGCCTAATGCTAATATCTGTTAATATTACCCAACACTAGAAAGCACAGATATTGTGGTGGCGTAACAGTATTCAGTCAAGAATCACGGCTCCCGTATCAAAACCCAGCTGTTGAGACTCTGGCCCTGCCATCTAAGCCTCCTAGTTTTCATAAATCCAGCCTACCTACCAAAAGCACACTTGCCATCACTGGTAAAGTCAATAAAGCCCGCTGAAAACCTCACGCAAGATGTCTGATTTTTTTTTTTACTAGGTCGTAAGCAGGCAGCGGACAGCCCCGCATTTCGACAAACGCTGCCGAGCGCTCCGACCTCATACCAGAGGCGCTGCCCTGCCCAAAAGCAGGGCCTTCGCACCCCATAAATCCTCCACCGCAAGTGAAAGCTGACAAACTCGTAAAACATTTAAATACGAGAACGTCAGCTTCCAAATTCACTCGTGAGGAAGGAAGCCGTGCTGCGGCGTGGAAGAGCTCCGGTTGCGGCGCCTTGCAGGGCCTACAGGGCCGTGCCTGGAGGAGGGCGCGCAGGGGGGGGCAGCGCTGGAACTGAAAGAAGCGGGGATGATTTGCTGTGCCGATCCCATCCCCTCGCAGAAACACGCAGCCGCTACCCTGCGGGAGGAAGTAATAGCACCATTAATCAGAAATTAATCAGAAAGACCTAGAAATCTACTCGGAGCGGGACGCATTGCGCAAGAAGAAAATTCCAGAAGGAGAATCCCGCTGGCGGCAGCTTCCTGACGTTCCCTTCAGTGCCTGCTGCAAGGACCCCAGTGAGAGCTGCTGGCCACGAGGGCAGGGGGCGACCCGGGGGCACGACTCTGACGTCCCTCCCCATTTCACACTGCTCCCCCAGCAGCCGGTCCCACGTTCGGACGCGGAACCATTCGCATTTCTCTTTCTGGCGTGGACTAAGACTCCTCTAGTGGCACGAACGCTGGTAACACGGGTCGTTTTTTGACCCAGCGACACGCGAGTCTTTCGAGGGCGGCTCCGGGTGGGCAGGGCAGCAGGAATCCAGCCCCGGGGGCACGAAGGGGCACAAAGGGACCCGGTGCTGCTCCCCAGTCCGCAGCAGGGACGGGACCAGCCTCAGCGCAGCAACACACGGGACGCTTCAGCCAGGTGTTGGGTAAGCACAGAACACGAAATATTACTAAAAAAGTCAACTTCCAAAGAGTAATTCCCCTAACAAAACGCACGTTTCCGAAGATCAGGCAGCAATCGCCCCAGACCTCACACCACGTGTCCACGACTCGGGAGGGCAGCAGAAGGGGCACCTTTACCAGAACGCGCTCAGCACCACGCGGCCCGATTTCAACATTTCATCGCGTTTTCGTTTCTCCTCATCCCTTGCGCTTCCAGCGGGACACCCACTTGCTGACTTCACCTGCCCGGTACTCCTCGCGGGGGAACTAACAGAGGCCACGCGCACCTAAGATGACTTGGCAGTTTTAACTTCTCAGCGTGATTCGGTACCAAGAAAGCACACGACTGCTCCACATCATTCAGCTGAAAAAGATCATTGTTTCAGCAGGGGAAAAAAAAGAGAAATCAATCTCATTATCTAAAGACAGATCAAACTTCAGAGCGGATATTTTCTTGTCATGTAGCTGCAGCCTAGCACAAGCTCCGTGCTGTAACAGACAGCTCAGAGAGGTTTTTTTCAGGAAATCATCGACTGGGGCTTCTAAGAATGGCACGCAACGCCCGTGAAGGCAGGTATCGTCGTCTGCTGCTCCTGACGTGGAAAGAGGAAAGAATCTGCAGAGAGAACTTGGTTTCAAAGCAGTTACTTACACGCACAAATTTCCTCACCCGAGAACTTTTCACTTCGTCTACTCAAGCTGCTAAGGAATCGATTCGTATTTTGCTTTCACTGCCCCTCAGGAGGGATGATTTTGTAGCGGATCCAAGCTCTTTGAGATAAGGGACAAATGAGGACAAATAACAGGTACAGGTGCGGTCACGCAATGCCAGGTTAGCTCGCAGTTTTCAGGCCGAAAAATCTACAGTGTGAGTGGCAATCACGCCTAAACGAAACGAGCGTCCTGAGCACATTACAGGGTGAGCTGTGCTACCGCGGTCGGAAGCCTAAGAGAAGAGGTCGCTTCTTAATTCCCGCATAAACGACAGCATCATGGGATAACTTACGGCGGGAGGGACTGCCCCAAGCAGTCCAGGCACAGCAGATCGGGTTGCCACGTCCCGCACCTCCAAGGCTGGAGGCTCCGCAGCCTCCCTGGGCAACCCGCTGCAGGATGCGACCGTGCTCACCAGGGAAAATACAAAACCCCGCATCCGATCTGAATCCCTCATCGCCCTGTGGCACTCCCGCGCTGTGCTGCGAAGCGCTGCCACCAGCTCCCACCTCCACCGCTAGCTGTGCTCTCCAGGCCGAGGCATTCCTTTCAGAAGCAAAGAACCCGTGACAAAACCAGCCCAAACGCTCCCCCCGCAGCACCGGGCCCGGCTCCGCGCTGGCCCCACGGCAGCTGCAGCGCTGGGGAGCAACTCCAGCAGCTCGGTACCCGCTGCGCCTGGCCGGGAGCCGTCCTGCCACCAGTCCCGTGCTGCACCCACACGCGGCCCAAGTGCCACCAGCCGGCTGCCTGCAGCTGGCATCGCTGCCAGGAGATGCCCCAACATTTGGGGTGACACGGAGAAGCACCCGAGGCTCAGGAGAACACAATGCGCCTCTGAAAAAACGTCCTCTCTCCGGCAAAGCTGAAGCGCTCAGCTAAGAAACAGGACCACGAGTGCTAAGGCAGGGAGCAGCGAGGAGGACAAAGCCCTCAGTCAGCCGCCCGGCACCCGCCGCTCGATGCCAGGGTGCGCCCGCGCCGGGGCAGAGGGCAGCTCCTCTGCTCGGGGCGATGCCCCCGAACACACCGCCGGGCGGCGTCCTGGCGGCGGCTCTGCTGCACGAACCCGCGCAGGAGGTGCGGTGGCTGCTCTAACGCTCAGACCTGCCCTGAGAAATGCCTCTAAGTATCAGCGTAAGCTCGTCACCAGCTGCGGCCGCGGCAGACGGACCACGGACGGACAGCAGCCGGTTCATTCTGAGCAGAACTACAGCAGGCAGCCCAGAACCGAGGGGGCGTTCCTGCCCTCCGTCCCCAGCTACAGCGAGACCTCGCCTTTCGCAGAAAACGGCCCAAACCCAACCTCAGAAATCAGAAGCGCACAAGGTGCTTTGGTGGTGGGGGCACATCCCGGCTGTCAGCCACGCTGCCTGCAGTTTGCCTTCATGCAGCCCCGCCGATCCCTTGCCTACGAAGCCGCCCAGGGGTGGCGCGCTCGCTCCCGCAGCGTTCGGAGGACATCTCGTGCCGGGCAGGTGCTACTGGAATTAAAAGTTCAGGACGTGCTTCAACGCTACAGTGCAGCCGACTGGCAGCCGGCAGCGAGCAAATCCCGCGGTAACTCTAAAGGAAGAGGCGACAGTAACCGACTTCACAACAAGCACGTGCTCCACCTCGCAAAAGAAACCTAATTCCTGCGTTTTCCTAACACTGGAACTGCAGCAATACGAGCACGGAGCAGATGACCTCCAGAAGTCCCTCGCAGCCTATATTTTTCTACGATTTTATAGCTGAAATAGAAACAAGCCTGGATTAACAGAACTGACATTTTACATCCTTTCCCGAAACCCATTTACCTACTAAAGGGACAGCATCGATTGAGAAGCAGATTTTAAAACCTAACAGAGTTGAAAAAAAGCTGAGGTTTGAAACCAAACTTTTCTCTTGATATTTCCTGGAACACCGCTGTCTGCTTGAACTGCATTTTTCCACCAAAATTTTTTTCCAGATTTCTTTTAAATAGCTGGCTGTGGCCGGCTGCGGAGAAATAATAAAGGCTGATGCATAAAGACCCCGAACATTCCCTTAAAAAAGGAAACAGAAAGAGTTGTTACTGAATTCAAAATAAGACATGACCAGCCATTGGGAAAAAGAGCTGACAGGCTGAGAAACATCTTGGAGTAATTCCGTACTAGCGAGCTCCTAAAATTGAGCGCGGCGCTTCCTTTACCCGCGTTTCTAATTCCTCCCCCGAACTCCCCGCAGCGCCTGCCAACAAAGAAGTCGCCCCTTGCAAGGGGGGGGCCACGAGCTAACGGGAGTCACAGGACCACGAAAACATTTTCACTTTAACTCCACGTTTGACGGTAAGGCCACAGCCCCGGGCAAAACTCGACTCTGCCGCCTCGCAAACCTTGCAAGCGGCGCCTGTCGTGCCTGGCACGCCGCGGGCTGCCCCGGCAGCAGCTCCGTGCCCGCGCTGTCCCCGCAGCAGCTCAGCCACAGCCTGCCTTCCCGTTCCGAGCTCTAACAGCTCCCTTCCAGAGGAGCTCGCACGGATCCTCCGCCGGTTCCCAGAATCCCGGCCTAGCCGGACAACCGTCCTTACATTTACAGAGCTCCAGTGCTGGCAGCTGCTCGAGTACCTGGGCCAGGCAGCCGGGATTCCCTCCAGCAACAGGAGGCTGCCAGGGACTGGAACGTTCCTCGCCGCATCTCCTAGGGGTCACACAGAATAGCTGGTCAGCTCCGAAACTCCTCTCCTCCCGCCCTCCCATAAAATCACGGCCTCTCCCTCGTATCCGAGCAGCCAGCCTAGCTCTCGGACCCGGGGAAAGCTTTCCCTGACACACCACCGCCGAGGCTTGTCTGGAACGGGTCGCAGCAGCCGGCGATGCTGGCGGGACACCGAGGCCCTTGCGGCTCCCAGGCCCCTCAGAGCAGGGGGTATCGGCACTGCCACCACGTCAGATTCGGGCCGCAATCAAATAAAAACGGCTGAAAGGCCAACCGGGAACAGCCAACAAATAAAAACGGCATAGCCACGAACGGCCAAATGGTGCCGCCGGCAATCCTCTGCCCTCGGGGGCGCCACCCGGGGCAGGCAGAGCCGCGCTCCGTCCCCTGGGGGTGACAGCCAGGGTGCTGTGCCCTGCGGGGAGCACGGCGAAGGCGGCGAGGCAGGGCACGGGGCTCCTGAGAGCAGCCCCGAGAAACGTCTCGTTAGCCTCGACCACGCCAAAGCCAGACGGCTCGCGAGGACTCGAGTGCGGAGCGACGTGAGCCTCTTTCTTCTCAGCACACTGCTAAAAACCAGAGCTCCCACCGCTGGGGCTCGGGACGGCTTTTTCCAAGCAGAATTACCGAGCCCACCCTTCGTGGGATGCCGGCAGCCCCGGGCAGCTCCTCCCGAAAGCTCAGGACGGGGAACGTTGCAGCGTCACCGCAGGCTCTTCGCAGCTGACGTCGGGTCAACCGGCAGCACCCTCTGGAAAGTTCTACCTCCGTAATTAGCGCTAAGCGAGGCAGTTGTTTTCCTCCCTCATTAGCACGCGGAGTTCCGACAGCCCCATCGCCCAGCTGAGTGACCCCCCGCGGCTGACGTGCGGGGTGTGACGGAGCTGGAGGGCAAAACGGAGCCGGGTCGCTTGCGTTTAACCACCCTGACCCTGCAACTCCCGGAGGCAGGAGAGGTTCTGGAGGCCGGAGGATAAACGGCTGTGGCGTGTGGAACTTCTTCAGGAAATCCTGGGGTCAGCTGCCCCCACCACGCAGGCAGCGCTTTGTGGACCGTCTCCGCAGCTCTGACGGGCTCAGGACGAGAGGCGCGGGGCAGCCCCCATCCGAGGGCAGAGCTGCCGCCACTGGGCTCCGGGAACTCGGAGCGAGGCGCACCTGGCTACGGCTGCTCCCAAAACCCGCCGGGGAACGCTTCTCTGAGGGTGGAAACCTGCCTCCATCACGCACCGGCTCTGAGGCAGCACGCCGTTCGTCGCTCAGCAGGGACACGAGGGCCGAACCCACCCTGGCCGTGACAAGCCAAGCCAAGCACGAGGCTGCCCGCCTCTGCCCGCCTCTGCCTGCCTCCGTCCGCTGGTCTTCGCCCCTTGGAATCGCCCAGAGAAGCTACCGGGCGGCATTAAGAGGTGGCTTAGGAGGAGGATGCGTCTCCGCGCCCTGCTGGACGCACCCACGCCTTCCAAAATGCTCAAACTTGCAGCTTTTAATTTATAAGTCGGTCGATGCTGATGGAGACTCTGCCCAACTTCATCAGTGGGCAAGGAGAGCTCCCCTCCTCCCGGCAGGTAACCGGGCCGGGGTAACCTGCACGAGGTGAGGCTGAGGCGTCACAGCCCGGCGCTCGCAGCCAGAGAGAGAAACCTCTGTCAAAGCCCGCAAGAAAGTGAGCGGCGCGGGAGCTCTCCCTTTTCTGTGCAGGAGGTCCCTTTGCGCTGATCCACCTCCGGCACGCGAAGAACGAAGACGTCCCGGCGGCTCCGCGCGCAGGAGGATTTCTTGGGGGGGGGGGGGGAGGTCTCCAAAACGCAGCGAGACTCCCCCACCCCACGAGGGCGAGATCCCGCACAGAATTCCGTGCTGACACCACGCTGCCCGCGCCTAAAACCAACGCGGCTGCCCGGCCCCTGGGCAGGCGTGCGCGCAGAGGTCTGCTCCTCCACAAACAGCAGCGCCGGTTTTCCAGCCCCACGCTGCAGCACCCGAGGGCACGGCCACGTCCCACCCCAGCCCACGACTTCCCACCTCCATCCGCGCGCCTTTACCGGCCACTACCGGCGAGCAACAGCCAGAGCGTAACCCAGGCGCCGGGTTCAGCACCTCCATGGCCTGTGTTACACAGCGCCTACCTGCGAGCGGTAATATTTCATAAAAAAAAATGAGAAATCAGTCCTGAGGTCATAACCTACCTCTCAAACAAATCAATTCTGTGGAAAGTTACCGAAATCCTACCCTTCCCAGTAGGAGCCTGGCCCAGTGCTGCTCTGTGCCCGCACGGAGCTCCGAGGTGTCCCCTCTGCTCCTCAGCTCCCCGAAGCAGCAGCACCGCAGGGACAACGAAGCCACCTGTGCCAACGAAACTGCCCAGAGCGGCCTGGACGAGGCAGCAGGCACAAGGCGGGCTCGCTTCGGGGCTCCTCTGACCGACAGCGGAGATCCTCGACCCGCTGCCCCTACGGCCGCATCGACAACCCCATTTCTCCTCGATCCTTCTGCTGGCGGACGGCTCTGGCACCTCGGCGGAGTCCAAGACCCGGGCTGGGAGACGCGCTGCCCTCAGTGCCCGAACCGACGGCTCCGGCAGCCGCCGTCTCCTCTTCAAAGCAGGTTTCCTGGATCCAAAGGAGGCGGCCCGTGCTGCAATCGGGTTTTGTCAATTCCAGGCAAGTCAACCCTTGGAAACCCCTGGAAGGAGATGTCCAAGCTCAGGAGAATTATCCAAGAGTCGTCTTGCAACCAAAAGCAGAGAAGGTTTGCAGCCAGCCCAAGGCACAGCAGCCCCTGCTGACCCTAAAACCCGTGGGGTTATTCTCTCAGGACCCTCACAGGACACGAAAACCCAAGCTGGTTTGGGTTTTCTCACCCCTACAGACCCCAAGCGTGATGCCTTGAGGTACGCGGCTCAGAAGTGCCGACCCGCGGAGGCGACGGGTCCGGTAACCCAGAAATAATCCCTGCCTGGCCAGAAACGTGACACAAATTAATCGCAGCGCCACAATGTCACCCATCTGCTTCTGTCTTCCTTTCCCTTATTCCTCAGAGGACGCGAGGAAAGGCAGGAAGAGAAAATGAGTCCTGTGAGGAGGGAACGCAGCAAAACCTCCGGCAAAAGGCCACCGCCGTTCAACAAAGCTGGGAGAAGTCACCTGAGGTGGTGAGGGGGACGGGGAGAAGTGGTTTCTTTCTCTGTCGCCCCACCAATCTGGTGCCACCTTTCGCTGCCCCGACTTCCCCAAATTCCTCCCACGAACCTGTTCCACACCCCCTCGGCGGCGCTACCTCGAAACCCCCCAAAATCCCACCAGGGCGGCGATTCTGCCTCCCCCCCTTCGGGAAGCGGCGCTCGCACCCCGGCCGATCCCCGCTCGCTGGCTTCCACCACCCCTGGCTTTGCGTCGCCTCTCATCAAGAAAACGAGCATCACCACCCCCCCCCCCCCTCCGAGGCCCAACCCCGGGACATTTCACAGAACATCCCCCGGTCCGGTTTCCTTCGCGTTTGCCAGAACTCGGTGCCGACGTCCCCGTCCCTCTCGTGCGGAGCCGTGCCCCCGCCCCCCCCCCCGGTGCCCACTTCTCCATCCCTCCCCGAGCACGAACTCCGCCGCTTTCTGCACCGTGCCCACGCCGCCAGCACACGGGGCGAGCGGTTCTTCTGTCCCCGCACGCCCCACAGCCCAGCTCGTGCTGGCGGCCGCGTCCGACACCCACGGCCGACCCGGCGCCAACGCCAGCCCCGCACGAAGCCCGGTATTTCGAGCAACCGTCGCGCTTCTGAGAGGAGCGAGCCTCCTGAGCGCCACGAGCTGCCGCCTGCCCCGACGCCTCCCTGTGCCTGGAGAAGCCCCCAGAGCCCCCCCCCCCACACACAGTGCTACCACCCCCAGCGGGGGCCGGCTCCAGAACCGCCCGACCGAGCTCACAGGCAGGTTACAAGGCACGCCGAGGCCCAAACTCACGTGGGCCAGGGGATGGCGGGCGGAGCTCGCAGCACACCCCCCCCCCCTTCCAACGGGGCCCCTCCGAGCCCCCCAGCCCCGCACAGAGGGTGGCTCTGCTCACCAGCACCGCCTCAGCACCCGCAGAAGGGACGCGCGGGCCCTCTCGGGCTCTGCCTAGACCCAACCGCTGCCGTCAGCAGAAAAACGCAGCGGCGGCCGGGTGTTTATAACCCAAACTTTATTGGCCGGACCCGAAGCCCCGGGTAAGGAAGAATAATCTGCCGAACGGCACGCACGGGGTTTCATAATCTTATCTGCCCTTTCGTTTACAAGGCGCATTTCACCAGCTGCCACACACAGCCTGCTGCCCCGGGGCGCAACGCGCTGAATTACACCGGGGGGGGGGACACTGACCACCCCCGGGGTATTTAGGAGAGGGGCGAGCGCGAGATCGCCTCCCGCCCGGCAGCCCCAGGCCTCTCCTCGCCTCTCGACTTGGGGAAAAAAGGGGGGGGCCCTACCGGGGGCAGGCAGGGGAGGGGAAGCCCTAAGGGTGAGGAGCACCCGCCCCACCTAAGCGGGCCCCCTCGGACACGGCCGGGGGAGGGGAAGGCCGCCTGCCCACGGGGCTGGGGCCTCCCTGTGCGGCTGGGGGGAGCCCCCAGTGGGGGTAACCCCATGGCCGGCCCCATAGCCTGCCATACAGGCGGCCCCACAGCTGGCCCTACAGCCGGCCCAATAGATTGCCCTACCACCTCCCTCATAGGCAGCCCCACAGCCGGCCCCACAGCCCGCCTCACAGGCAACCCTACAACCGGCCCCGTGGGCGACCCCATAGGCGGCCCCACAGCCGGCCCTACAACCGGCCCCATGGGCAGCCCCCGGCCGGCCCCACTCCCCCGGGGCCCTCAGCCCCTCCCGGAGCAGCCCCCTTCCCCCCCCCCCCCCCCAAACCTCCCCCGTTTCCCCCAACCCCCCCCCCCCCACCATCTCCGTGCCGGCCCCACAGCGCGGCCCCTCTCCTCTGAGGGGCGTCCCCGGGCCCGGCCCCACGGCGCGGCCCAAGCGGGGCGCGGAGCTCGGCGGCGGCTCCTACACCCCCCCCCCGCCGTGGGGACCCCTTTGGGGAAGGTCAGGGGATGCCGCCGAGCCCCCTCGGGGCCGTGCCGGGCCTCAGCGGGCCCCGCCGGTACCTGCCGGAGCCGCCGCCGCCGCCGCCCGCCGGGCGCACACAGACAATATGGCGGAGGCACAAGGCTCGGCCGCCAGCCGCAGGGACCAGAGCGAGGCGCGCCGGAAGCGGAAACCGCGACGTGCCGCGGGAAGGAGGGGTGTGTGGGGAGGGGAGGGAGGCGGCGCGCATGCGCGGAGCGGGGGGAGGGAGGGCGGCGCGCCGCGGGGGGTTGTGGGGGTTGTAGTTCTGAGGGGGGTGAAGGGAGGGGGAACGGGGAGGCCTAGCGGGGAGGCCGGGGTGCGGGGCAGAGCCCAGCCGGGGGTAGCCCGGGAGGGGCCGGGGGGGGGAGGCAGGGTACGGGAGGCCTCGGCCGGAGGAGGAGGAGGAGAGGCGGAGGCCTGGCCGTGAGGCGCGGCCTGTGCGCGGGGCCCGCCGCCAGGGGGCAACTGCGGCTCGTGACGGGGCCGGCGGAGGCCTGAGGGGGGCCCGGGAACGGCCTCGGCCCTGCCCCGGTCCCGGTCCCGGCCTCCAGGGCAGCCCCGGGCCGTGCCGGGCGGCGAAGGGAACCGGCGGGAGGCGGCCCCGGACCGGGCGGCTGCAGGACGCGGGCAGCCGGCTCCGGGCGGCCGCCCCGGGAGCCCCGAGCCCGGCCCGGGTTGGGCCCTGGTGGGGTGCTGGGCCCCGGGCCGCGGCCCTTCCCCGAGGGCTGCCCGGAGCCGGGCGTCTGCCGGCCGGTCTGCTGCGGGCTGAGCCGTTGGGAGGCCCTGGGGGGGACACAGAACCACAGAGTCACAGAATGACAGGGTCCCAGAGTCACAAAATCACAGAATCCCAAAATCCCAGAATGACAGAATCCCAAAATCACAGAATCCCAGAGTCACGGAATCACAGAACCGCAGAAACACAGAATGACAGAATCTCAGAATCACAAAATCCCGGAATCCCAGAATCACAAAATCTCAGAATTCCAGAACCACAGAATCACGTAATCACAGAAACACGGAATGACAGAATCCTAGAATCACAGAGTCACAGAATCCCAAAATCCCCAAATCCCAGAATCCCAGAACCACAGAACCACAGTCACAGAATCACAGAATCACAGTATGACAGAATCCCAAAATCCCAGAATCCCAGAATGACAGAATCCCAGCACCACAGAATCCCAGAACAACCAAGGTCAGAAGAGACCTCCAAGCTCACCCAGTCCAGCTCCGACCTAACGCCACCAACTCCTCCACACGTTAAAACCCAGCCAGGGCCCCTCCGAAACCACGCCGAGACCCCCCCACACACACCCCTGCCCACGTAGGGCTGCGCCCCAGCTCGTGTCACCCGCGTGGGGACGCGTGGCCTCGTGCTGGCGCATGCCCTGCTGTGGAGGCCGGGCTCTGGCCAAGCACCACGGCCCGCCTGGAACCAGCAGCCATCCCGCGGGGAAGAGGGGCTCGTGCTGAGCCACGTTCACAGCCCCCTGCCCGCAGGAACCTGCCCGGCCCTGCCCGGAGCCCACGTGCCCGAGCCCCCGCGGCCTCGTGGCTGTGCTGCACGCGTGTGTGTCCCTCCCTCCCCGCGTGTGTCCCTCCCTGCGTGGGAGCCTCACCCGCGGGAGGAGCCGCCGGCGGCCGCCTGCCCGAGTCCCACAGCCCCCCTCACCCCGGGTCACTCCCATTAGGTAAAGGAGCAGCTCGTCTTGGCGGGGGTATCTCCCTCTTGTGCTTTCCTTGTATTGTACGGGCCTGGGTCATCGAGGAAATCTTACGGGTCCTTCTGCTGCCGAGTGGTCACTGGGGAAGCCCGGCCCCCTTCCCCCCATTGTCAGCGGCCGGGCTGTATCCTCGCTCCGAGCCCCGGCCCCTAAAAATAGCTCTTTGTCAGGCGATTGTTCCGACACCTTCGCGGCCGCATTGACGTGGGCCGGAGCGGGACAGAGATGGGGTAGGTGGAGGGGAAGGGCTGGAGGTCCCCCCTGGGACCGCTCCGAGTATTCGCCACTGATAACAGCTCCAGTTGGGGGGGGGGGGAAATGGGCTCCAGGCACGCGTGGCTCCGTGCCGAAGGCCTCCCCGCACGCCGCTGCCCGCTGGTCACCTCTTCCCCACCTGCCCCCGGCCCCGTTTTGGGGCTCACCCCGGGTGCCCCGGTGGCCCCGTGGTGGCCGCAGAGGGGACACCTTGCTCAGGGTGTGTGGCAGGTCAGAGAGCTCCCATAGCTCCAGCTTAGATCCCATAGCACGGTGCCAGACCCCGGTTGGGGTCCAGCCCAACACCCCCAAACCATCGCCACGATTTGGCCAAGCCGACCCCGGCCCTGCAGCGCTCTCCCTGCCCCTGGCCCCACAAGAAGCCCCTCTTGGGCCGGGGGGTGCGTTCCCCATGGAGCTCCTGGCCCAGCACGCCGGACCTGGGGTGCCCACGGCTCCTCTGCCTCATCAGAGGGGTCCCTTGCAGCCTGGGGGGACCCCCCTCTGCTTGTCCCTCCTCGCCCCCTGGCACCCCCCTCACTGTCAGCTGGAGGTGACCGTGCCCCCGGGGACCTCTCCTGCCCGGCCACCCCAGCTGCAGAAAAAGAGCTTTTATTTCCCATGAGCTCGAGCAGGTCTGGATTAAAATAAACCGCTGGCCCGGATCCCTTTTCTCGTGTCACGGGAGACGCCGTGCTTGCACCAGCCCGAGCCCGGACCCTGGGCTCTGCACGGCGCCGGGGCCATGCCTGGGACCCCCGGGACCCACCGAGACCCCCAGACCCCCTCTACCTGCCCGTTGTGGCTGGCCCCAGGCCCGGCTGAGCCCCTCGGGGCCGTGGGGCAGGGCACGGGGCCAGCTCCGCTCTGATTACCCCCAGCGCTTTTTCCTTTTTCTCCCTTAATTTACCGAGTGCTAAATCCAAATATTACAACTTCCCCTCCGCGCCGCTGGTTTACGCAGGCGGCCCCCGGCCGGGCATTGTCTTATTGTTTGTGGAGGGAAGCTCCAGCGGGAGATTAACCTGGCGTTCACCCCGCTGCGGCTTCACACCCTGTCCCTGCTGGGGGGGCCCGCGCCCCGGGGAGCACGGGGTGCACGGGGGGACACGGGGACAGGGATCCGCGGGGCTGCTGCACCGGGGGATTTGGGGGATTTGGGGGACGTGGGGGCTCGGCTGCTCCGGGGCTCTGCTGGTTGTGGCGGGGCGGTGAGGGGCTGGGGGGAGCCCCGGGGTGCTCAGGCAGTGCCTTGGCCCCTTTTCTTCCACAGGGAGCTGGTGGGGGCTGCACCAGTTTGGGGGACAGGGGCGGTGGGGTGGGTATCCCGTCCCGTCCCATCCCCATCCCCATCCCCATCCCATCCCATCCCCATCCCATTCCCATCCCCTCCCATCCCCTCCCCTCCCCTCCCCTCCCCTCCCCTCCCCTCCCCTCCCCTCCCCTCCCCTCCCCTCCCCTCCCCTCCCCTCCCCTCCCCTCCCCTCCCATCCCATCCCATCCCCATCCCCATCCCATCCCATCCCATCCCATCCCATCCCATCCCATCCCATCCCATCCCATCCCATCCCATCCCATCCCATCCCCATCCCATCCCATCCCCATCCCCATCCCCATCCCCATCCCCATCCCCATCCCATCCCATCCCCTCCCCATCCCATTCCCATCCCCTCCCCTCCCCTCCCCTCCCCTCCCCTCCCCTCCCCTCCCCTCCCCTCCCCTCCCCTCCCCTCCCCTCCCCTCCCCTCCCCTCCCATCCCATCCCCATCCCCATCCCATCCCATCCCCATCCCCATCCCATCCCATCCCATCCCATCCCATCCCATCCCATCCCATCCCATCCCATCCCCATCCCATCCCATCCCCGTCCCCGTCCCCATCCCCATCCCATCCCCATCCCATCCCCATTTCCACCCCCATCCCATCTCATCCCACCCTTGGTCCTTGCCCCCCATCCCCCTCCCCACCAACCCCTCGGGACCCTTTCACGGGGCCGTTTGCCTCCAGGCCCCGCAGGCCCTGGGCTGATCGGCCCCACTCGGGCAATCGCTGCGGCTCCTGCCACGGGGACGATGTCCCTGGGCACCGAGCGCCCCAGCTTTGCTCTGGTGCCATTTAGGACACGATTGGGGTCTTCGTCCTGAGCCTCTGCTCCGGGCAGAGCCCAGAGGGGCTGCCACAGCACAGGGCATGAGGAGGGCTGGGTCCTGGGGCTGGATCCTGGGGCTGGATCCCAGGGATGGATCCTGGGGCTGGATCCCATGCTGGATGCCAGAGCTGGATGCCAGAGCTGGATCCCAGAGCTGGATCCCAGCCCCTTCCAGCAGCCCCACGCCGAGCCCCCTCCGGCAGCTCGGTCCCGGCCCCGCCGGGTGCGGGTGCAGCCCCGCTGCATTCCTGCCTCGCTGGCCCAGCAAGGTTAAACAGCGGAGAGGCTGAAATATTTGGGAGGGGAATGGAGAAGGGAAAGGGAAAAAAAAAAAAAAAAAAGATCTATAAAAAGACCGTTTAAAAACACAAGTTAAAGAAAAAAAGAAAAAATACCAGGCGCGGAGTGCAGCTGCGGTTCTAGTTCCAGTTCCCAGGTGATGTCAGGCCTGGAGCGTCTCCAGCCCCGGCCCCTCGGAGACGGTCTTTGTGGGTTCAGCACTGAGTGTTTTTCCTTCCTGAGACTCGGGGACACCTTCCTGTCTCAGAGAAAGCAGCCAAGAGCCATTCCAAGGGTGTCCGTGCGCAGGAAGGGGAGAGGATGGGAGGGGAGCGCGAGAGGCGGCGCGGCACGGCGCGGCACGGGGCTGGCAGCACCCATGGGTGCCCGCTGCCCCGGCCGAGCCCTCTTGGCCCCACGGCGAGCACCCCGCATGGGGCAGGGGGCACCCGGCTCCCATCAGCCCGGCCCCAGCGCCTCTGAGTCACCGTTTCCCTCTCGCTGCACTGGGAGGGGCTGGAATGCACTGGGACGGACGGGCTGCTGGCACTGGGACGTGCTGGGAGCCATGGCTGGGCACTGGGACGTAGTGGGGTGCACAGCTCCTGAACTGGGAGCTGCTGGGAGCCATGGCCTCGGCACTGGGACACGCTGGGGTGCCGGTCCCTGGCACTGAGAGGTGCTGGGACACACTGGGACACATGGCCCTGGCACTGGGACATGCTGGGATGCGCAGATCCTGCACTGGGACTTTTTGGGACCCAAGGCCCCAGCACTGGGACATGCTGGGATGTGCTGACACTGCACTGGGACTTGCTGGGACCATTGGCCCTGGCACTGGAAACCCTGCACTGGGACACACTGGGACCCATGGCCCCGGCACTGGGAGATGCTGGGATGCGCAGATCCTGCACTGGAACACACTGGGACCCAAGGCCCCAGCACTGGGACATACTGGTGCCCAAACCCCAGGCCCCGAGAGCCACTGGGATGCTCATGCTCAGCCCTGACACGCACCGGGCCCAGGACTGGGGACACACCGGGACCCCTGCTCGTGCTGCTGGGACCCGCTGGGACCCCCACCCTCAGCACGGGACCCGCCGAGCTCAGCACCGGGACCACCAGCACCACAGGGGCCGGGGGCGCGGCGGGGGCTCCCCGGCAGCCCCGTGGGGACCGAGCCCTTTCATCCGCGGGCCGGGGCTGTTTGCAGAGCGTGCCCCCCCCCCCCCCCCCCGCCCCTGCCCCTGCCCCCCGATAAACCCGAGGGCAGGGATTCTGTGTCCGGGGCTGTTTGGAGAATCTCACGGCTGTTTATTGGGGTCTGGGACACATTAGACACGCTGAGAACAAACCTCTCCCACCCACCCCGGTCCCTGCCTGGGACTCGCTCTCACAGCTGCGCTGCGCTGTCAGCTCCATAAATCAAACCCGGGGGGGGGGGGAAAGGGGGGGCCACGGCCGGCCCGGCCCGGCTGCACGGGGGGCCGAGGGGTGCCGGTGGGCTCCTGCCACCGCCCCTAACCCAGAGCAGGCAAAGCGGGACCCTCGGGGGGAGGGGGGGACGGGACTTCTGCTTCCTTTCTGCCCCGGGGTCGTGCCCGGGGGACCCCCGGCGTGTCCAACCCTGCAGCCCCGGGGGGGGCCGCGCCAGCAGCCCCCGGCTGCCCCATCCGCAGCTGCTCCGGCTCCGTGGGACGCGGGGCCCCTGGGAGCCGCGTGCCCCCGAGCCCGGTGCTTTTCCCAGGCTCAGCTCCCCGCAGCGAGGAGGGTCCTGGGTGGGGGGGTGGGGGGGTAGGGGGGGTGTCTGGGAACCCCCCCCGCGTCCCTGCCTGACCCCGCATAGGTGCTGCCGCTGCAGCCCTGCGGAGCGCGGCCCTGCGGCGGCGGCGGTGGTCACGGCGGTGGTCACGGCGGTGGTCACGGTGTCCCAGGCAGAGGAAGGGGCAGAAGCAGCGAGATGGGCCCCAGCGCGTCGCCTGGGCACCGCAGCCACGTGTGCCACGCATCCCATACGTCCCACGCATCCCAAATGTCCCACGCATCCCAAATGTGTCAATGTCCCACGCATCCCAAATGTCCCACGCATCCCATATATCCCACGCATCCCATGCATCCAAAGTGTTCCACGCATCCCATGCATCCCATGCGCCCCGTATGTCCCACGCATCCCATGCACCCCATGCGTCCCATGCACCCCATGCGTCCCACAGCACAGCCTGGTGTTGACCCCCTTGGGTCTCTCCAGAGCCCAAACCCTTTTGGGACCAGAGCTGTCTGCAGGGTTTAGGCCCACAGGGACATCGCGTGCCGGGGGGTCTCACACCCGCGGGGCCACGGGGACCACGGCGCGGCTGCGCCCTGCCCGTGGCGCAGAGGCACGGAGCTGCGTTGGGCGCGGGGCCGTGGGGCCGTGGCCGTTTTGGGGACCCCGCTCCGCGCCGGGTCAGCAGGCAGGCAGCAGCCCGTCAGAAAAATAAGGTTTTTATTTTCCAAGCGGCTGCGTGTGCACACAGAGCGCCCGCGGGGCCGCGCCGCCGTCCCCCCCCCTGGAGCGCGTCGACGCCGGCCGCGTGCGGGCTGCTCGTCCCAGCCGGGTCCCCCCTACCCCGGGGCGCGGGACCCCCCCAAATTCCTCCCGGCCACGGCAGCGTCCTCCCGCCGCGGTGCCGGTGCCGGTGCCGGCGTCGGTGCGGTGCCAGCCCGCGGCCCCGCCGGGCTCCGTCGCCTCCGGCTCCCTCCCTCCCCGCTGCGGTCTCTGGGGCTGGCGTGCGCGGGCTGCGGCCGGCTGTGCCGCTGTCTCCGGTGGGGTGCTCGCGGCCCCGGCTCATCTCCGCGACACCCGCAGCGGGGTGACCCCCCGCACCTTCAGGCAGTTGCCCCCGAGGTCCCTCCGGCCGCCCTGCGGAGAGAGGAGGGGAGAGCTGCGGGGCGCCGGGGCAGCGGGGTGCCCGGGTGCCCTCGGGGGGATTTGGGGGGGGGGGACGCGGGGCGGTGCTGGGTGCGGGATGGCACCGGGGGACGGGGGGGTGCAGGGCAAGCGTGGAGGAACCGTGCCGAAATGTTTCGGGGGGAGGGGGGGGTGCAGTGCTGCCCGGGATGGACACGGGCGGACAGACGGACGGACGTGGTGGTGCCCAGTGAGCTGCTGTGGGGTGCGAGTGGGGTCCGGGTCCCAGGCAGGTCCCCACGTCCCCGTCACCCGCAGGGACACGGCCCTGATGGGGGTGGGAGGCTTGGCCCCAGCCAGCTTGACCAGCACGGCCCAGTATCCCCCAGTACGGCCCAGAGTCACCCAGCACAGCCCAGTGTCCCCCAGTATCCCCCAGCACGGCCCAGTGTCCCCCAGTATCCCCCAAACAGCCCAGTGTCACCCAGCACGGCTCAGTGTGCCCCAGTATGGCCCAGTGTCACCCAGCGCAGCCCAGTGCCACCCAGCACGCCCCATCAGAGCCCAGTATGGCCCCTGCGCAGCTCAGCCCAGCACCACCCAGCATGGCCCAGCCCAGTTCCAGCCCAGCCCAACCCATTTCCAGCCCAGCCCAGTACAGCCCATTTCCAGCCCAGTACAGCCCATTTCCAGCCCTGCCCCAGAGCCAGGAGGTGCAGAGCAGGCCCCAGCCCAGCCCCTGCCCTTGTCCCCAAGGTCCTGGGTGCCACCAGAGCTCCCGGCCCCTGCAGGAGGTCCCAGGACGGTGGGGGGACACCCAGGAAGGGCTGGGGGGTCCAGTGAGTGGGGGGGGTGGAAGGGGAGGGGGACAGAAGCAGGAGCAATAATTAAAAACGGAGCAGCAGAAAACGAAAGAGCCCCGACGGCGGGAGCGTGCCCCGCGGCCGCTGCTGCGGGTGACACGAGGGGACAGCGAGGGTCCCGTGGGGGCGGTGACAGGCCCGCAGCCCCTGCCCCAGGGCTCAGCACCCCCCCTGCTGCCTGGGGGTGCCCTGGGGGCCGGGGGGGTGCGCCAGCCCCGTGCCCTGCAGCAGGGGAACGGCGGGGGCGGCAGGATGGGCTCCGCATGGGAACGGTGCCCGGACCCATGGGTGCCAGCTGGGGACAGTGCTCAGGGTCACCCTGCAGCCCCCGGCCCCGTGCTGCCGCCAGCCCCTGCGCTCACAGGCGGGGGGGCACCGGGACCCCTGCAGGAGTTTTTCCTGCGCCCTGAGCTCTGCTCCATCACCGCACCGGGCTGCTGCCGTGGCCAGGAGGGGCTGGCGGGGCCTGGGGACAGGGACGGGGATAAAACGGGGACAGGGACGGGGAGGAGACGGGGACGGGGATGGGGATAAAACGGGGATGGGGACGGGGAGGAGATGGGGATGGGGACTGGGATAAAACAGGGATGGGGACGGGGAGGAGACGGGGACGGAGACGAGACGGGGACGGGGATGAGACGGGGACAGCCCGCGAGCTCCGCGCTCCCTCCCATCCCATCCCATCCTCGTGCCCCCAGCCCCGGGGTGACTTTAACCCCCCGAGACCTCCCGGCCCGGACGGACGTGGGGGAGCAGCCCGGCCCTCTGACGCCAGCGGGAGCTGTGGGCGTGCAGCTCCGAGCAGGATTTGGCCGGGAGCTCCGGCGGGGGCTGGAACCGGAGCCCGCGGCGCTCGCGGGGACGCGCCGAGCCTCCCGCTCCCGCTCGGCCCCACGAGGGGCTGCCGCCGCCCCCCCCCCCCAAACCCCTACGGGGCCGTGCCGGGCCCCCCGCCCCGCTCACCCCTTTGCGCTGGTTGCTGAGGCAGAAGGTGCAGATGCTGCGGGGCTGTTTGCTGTCCAGGTCGCCCTTGGCCCCGTAGATGGCACTGAAGCAGGGCTGCCCGTCCTCGCAGCCCTCGCCCAGCAGCAGCACGTTGGCCAGGTGCGAGATGTAGCTGGAGGCCAGGCGGAGGGTCTCGATCTTGGACAGCTTGCGGTCCACGGGCTCGGTGGGGATGAGGGTGCGCAGGGCCGTGAAGGCCGTGTTGACGCTCTGGGTCCGGTCCCGCTCGCGCGCGTTGGCCGCCTGCCTCTGCTTCACCATCACCATGGGCCCCGGCTTGCGGGCCACCTTGCGGCGCGCCTCCACGGCCTCGTAGCAGCCGTACGACTGGTCCGAGGTGTCGCTCTCGCTGCGGTTCTCCTCGTCCTCCGACAGCATGCCCAGGTCCGGGTAGAGCACGCGGGCGGCCACGGGGCGCAGCATGGTGAAGGCCATGGCCGGCGCCCCCCGCCCTGCTGGGGGCAGCCCCCGGGGCCGCGGGGAGCCTTCCCCCGCCGGCACGGCTGCCACGGCCGCCGACGGCCGCCTTCCCACCGCTGCTCCGCTGTTGCGTCCGAGCGGGGCTGGGACGGCTGGCCGCGGGGGGAACCGGCCTTTATACGGCCGGGGAGGGGCCGGAGACGGAGCCCACCCCCAGCCAGCCCCCAGCCGCCGGCCGGACCAGGCAGGAGGCCAGCGTCCTCGCCCCAGCTCGCGGGAGCCAAGCGTTGGCTGCGGCCACTGCGGGCCTGGCCCTGCTCCGTCACACCAAGCTCGGCCACGGGCACCTTGCGGGCGGCCGGTGACGGGTCCCGGTTGTGCCATGGTGGGGGGGGGCACTGGACCCCCGGTGCTGGCCACGGCGTGGCGAGTGCTCCCCTGGGCTCTGTGGGGTGACGCCTTGCTCGGGGTCCCCTGTGTGTCCCCAGCCCCGCGCGGCTGTCCCCAGCCACCACCAGGTCCCGCAGGGTGGCTGGTGGGGAGCGAGAGCTGGGATGGGGCAGGCGGCTCTGCCGGGAGCGGGGTGGCCCCTGGAGAATTGGCACCGGGTTCCTTTACTGGAGGGGACAGCGGCGGGGGGGACACGGCCCTCTGGGACAGGTCCGTGCCCAGGGGAGCCCTGGGGAGGTGAGGCCAGGCCAAGCCCTGCAGCCCCTCGCTTCTCCGTCCCCGGGGCTGGCACCACGCGTGCCACCGCGGGGCAGGACAGGGACACGGCCCCTGGACCCTGCACCCTGCCAGGGGCACGGGCAGCGGAGCTGGTGGCGCTGCCAGGCTGCCCAGGAGCATTTCCTCCTGCCGGCGCTGGGAAAACGAAGTCCTGAGCCCTGGAGCTGCAGAGCTGCAGCGTCCCGGGGCTGCCCCCAGCACCCTCACCCCTCCCCGAGCACCGGCTGCCGCCGGCCCTTCCCCTTCGCCGCAGAGGTCGCGCGGGTCCCGCTCTGCCTTCGCCCCTCAGCAATGCTCCGGGGGGCAGCAGAAGGGGGGGGAGGCAAACGGGGGAAGGACCCGGCTGCGGGCAAATGGCCCTGGGCTGCTGGGGACGTGGCTGCAGGAGCTGCTGGGACTGGCCCGGGGCCGGTGGTGGCCGCAGGGCTGGCCCCTGCGAGCCGCGCTCCCCATCTGGCCCCCAGCCCCGCGGCCGGAGGAGGATGCTCGGAGTAACGAGGCAAAAAGGGGCAGCTCCGGGAGGCGCTGGGCGCTGGGAACGGCGGCCGCAGGGCACACCGGGCACGCCGCGAGCCCCGGGGCGAGGTGGCTGCTGGGGGGGACAGGGGGGTCCTGGAGCCCAGGGCCTTGGGACGAGGCAGCGCCGTGTCCCACCGTGTCCCCCAGCCAAAGCCCTGCGGCTGCAGGCCCAGCGCTCGTGGGGCAGCAGGGTCCCCTCCGGGGCTGTCCCCACGTGTACCAGGTCCCGCTGCCGGGGTTGTGCAGGGGGGGGGGGCTGTGCTGTGCCCCCCCCCCCCCCCATGGCAGCAAACGGCCCCTCTGCCCCCCGCGGGGCGCGGGCAGCCCCTCGCCGTGGGGCCCCAGCCCTGTTTTCCTTCACCATTTGTCCGCCTGCGCAGAGCCTGTAAATCACACGGCGGGGGGGGGGGGGGGGGCGAGGGCCACGTCGGGGGGCCGGGAGGGCTGTGGGGGGGGGGGCGTGCAGCCTGCCTTGGGTTTCTGCGGGGGCTCAGGGACGTTTCCCTTGCCAGCTCCATGCCCCACAGCCCCTCACGGCGCATGGGGAGCAGGCAGGTGCCTGCACGGGGCAGGGAGACCGGGGCACATGGATCGGGGTGGGGGGGGGCTGCAGACGGTCCCTGGGGGGCTGCAGCCTCCTGCAACGGGGTTGGGGGGGGGGACGCAGCTCTGGATGCGGCTCCTCTTGAGCAGAGCAGGGGGAGGAAGGCACCACGGACCCCGCAGGAGCCCCCGTCCCCGCTCCCGCCCCCCCCCGGCGCCCTGCCTGCACCCCGCTGGGTGTGAGCTGGGGCCCCCCCTGACAGCGCCAAGACGGATGGCAGGGGCTGTGTACTCAGGTGCAGCCGCCCACACATGGCCACCAGCTGACGGGGGCTGCAGGGGGGGGGTGGGAGCCCAAGCCCCCCCAGCCCTACCGGGTACCCCCGGGAGCCCGGCCACGCGCGGGGTGCTGGCGGCCGGGAGCGGCCTCGGCGGCTGGGGCACGTGGGGACACGGGGAGGGAGGGAACGGCAGGCTTTGGGGTGGCTGGGTGTGCAACGGGGGCGGCGTGTGAGCGTGCGTGAGCGTGCGTGAGTGTGCATGGCACGGATGAGTGGCTGTACACGTGTGTGTGTGCACAATTGTGCTCGTGTGTGTGCACGGATGTGCGTGCCTGGATATGTGAGCACGTGCTTGTGTGTGTGTGCACTTACACGCCACGTGTGTGTGCGTGTGCAGCAGTGTGGGCGTGCACAGCACCGACCCGCAGCCCCATGCACGCTTCCAAGCCCCACATCCTCCAGGCTGCTGGTTTGGGGTGTCCCAGGGGGCCGGGTGCCGGCAGCCCCAAGGGCTGGGTCCCCCCTCCGCTCGCTGGGAAATGCCCCCTGCCCTCCCGCTCAGGGGAGTGTTTATCCGGGAGGTGATACTTAAGTGTAAGAAAATAAACAGGGAGCAGATGGCACGGGGGGCCGGGGCTGCCCCCCGCCCCACCGGGCCGCTCCAGCCCTGCTGGGAAAACACCGCTGCCGGCGAAGCAAATGGATTCCAGACCCTGCGGCCGCGCCGAGCATGTGGCTGCCAGGACGCTGTGCCTGACCCTGCTGAGATCTGGAGGAGCAGCACCAGCCTGACCCAACCTGTCCCTTCCCATCGCATCCCATCCCATCCCCATCCCATCCCCATCCCCATCCCCATCCCTATCCCATCCCATCCCCATCCCCATCCCCATCCCATCCCATCCCATCCCATCCCATCCCACCCCATCCCAACCTGTCCCACCCCATCCCACACACACCGAGCACCCCATGAGCCCCCCTGCAGCAGGGGGTGCCCAGGACCGACCCCTCTGCCTGTACCTGTGCCCCTTTCCCCAATTTTGGGCCCAAACCGGGCAGCGCAGGGCAGCGAGGGCACGGCCCCACCGAGGAGCTGCTGCGTGCAGCACCCAAGCGCGGCTCCTTGCTGCCTGGCTCGGGCCAGGGTCTCGCCAAGGGGACGCTGCCCCTGCTTGTGAACAGGGGGAGACCTCAGCTGGTGAATCCAGGAGCCCTTGGAGACCCCACGGGTGGGGAAGGACAGCGGAGCGGCTGCACGGTGCTGGGCCCTCGGCTCGCCCAGCAGGACTGGGTTTGTGAAACCCTTTGAAATGGAGCGAGCGTTCCCTGCATGAGTTGCCCTTGGTCTGTGCCTGAGCGATTGGGATGGGGACAGCGGGATGGGGACAGCGGGATGGGGACATGGGGATGGGGACAGCAGGATGGGGACACCGGGATGGGGACAGAGGGATGGGGACAGAGGGCTGGGGACACCGGGATGGGGACAGCGGGATGGGGACATGGGGATGGGGACAGCAGGATGGGGACACCGGGATGGGGACAGAGGGATGGGGACATTGGGATGGGGACAGCGGGATGGGGACAGAGGGATGGGGACACCAGGATGGGGACAGCGGGATGGGGACACTGGGATGGGGCTGCTGCCGGTGGCAGTGGTTCCCGGCAGGTCCCCATGCCGGCAGCCGTGCCCCCGGCAGCATGGGGTGCCCTGGCCCCCACCCGCCCTCCGGGGCCGTACCTGCGGGCCGGTCTGGAAGGCATTACACGGCTGTCGCGCGGGGAAGTCTGTCCCAGTTCCGGAGCCGGGACCCTCCCCGGCAGCCCAGCCGGAGCGGGAGGGAGCCCACAAAGCGCCTTTGTTCCTGCCCTGGAACGAATGGATTGGAGGCAGCCGAGATCGGCTGTCAGCCGGCGACACCGGAGCCCTCCTCGCGGGTCAGGCAGAGGGAAGGGGGACAGGTGGAGGGACGGACGGACGGACGGATGGACGGACAGAGAGACGGAGCCGCTGCGGAGATGGCCAGACGGGGGTTTCGGCGCTGGCAGCCCCAGGGCCAGCTCATGCTCCCCGCACCATGCCAGCCCCAGGGGACGTGCAGCCAGCCCTGGGGACACCGCACAGCCCCCGGGCCGCAGGGGCCGGTCCTGGCCCCCAGCTGCTGCCACCAAGCCCCTAAGCAGGGCCACAGGGTGCCCGCTGGCCTGGCAGGGACCCAGCACCGTCTGCAGGGGCTGGGATGCTGGGGGAGCAGGTCCTGAGGGGGCTTCCAGCTGGGAGAAGCCTCCGTGGGGTGCAGGATTTGGGCAGCCTCGGTTCATCCCAGCTCACGGGGCCGCAGCTCTGCGGGGCTGCCTCCTGCCCCGCTGCCACTTGTACAGGGCACAACTCCCCACCGTACCGGGCGAGCAGAGCCCCCCCGGGAGATGCCCGATGCTGGGCTCATGCCCTGGGGCTGGGCGAGGACCCCTCCCCACCCTGGGGGTCCCGTTTCAGCAGGCTGGGGACACCCTGTCCGTCTCCCGTGCTGCCAACGGAGCTGCCACCTCGTCCCTCCCCCCCCGCGCTCTAAGGAGAGGAAACTTTTTAGCACGCCACAATTCTTCGGAGAAATTTATAGCCCATGAGGGAGCCGCAGGCCAGGGCTGCTCTCGGCGCGAGCGCTTGCAGGGCTTCCTCCCGGCGGGGGCGGCTTTGATGCGGCGCATGCAGCCCGGCCGTGCCGTGGTAACCCCCCCCCCCAGCCCCTGCCCTCGCGCAGCCCCCAGCCCACCCTGCCCTTCCTCCCCAGCGGCTCCTGCGGAAACGCCGCGCTCGCAGGCAGTGCCGAAGCGTGCCCCATGCCGCACCGCGCGCTGCCCTGCCCGTGTCCCCCCCCACCCCCCCGCCAGGCCCATTTCTGCCCTTGGGGGACGGGATCCAGCCGGCACGGAGCGTGGCCAAGGGGGCAGAGCGAGGGCAGGAGCGTCCGGACGCGGTTCCTGTCCCAGTGCCGCGGCTGACTCACGGCGCGGGGGGGTGACTCAGTGGCCTTTCCCCTCCCTGGACCACGGCTCCCGGCTCGGAGGGATGCCGAGGCGCCCGTGGGATGCTCGCAGTGCTTGCTCCAGCCTGCACGTGGGGCGAAGACGTGGCGCTGCGGAACCGGCAGCATCCCGTCCCCCAGCTCAGCACCCGTCCCCGTTCCCCCAGCCCTCAGCTGCCCGCTGACGCCGGTGCCAGGCCTGCCCCGTGTCCCCGCTGCCCCGTGCCATCCCATACCTCCTCCTGCCCCCCGCCGCCCCCCGCACCAGCCCACAGAGCCGCAGGGCTTCCACCTCCTTTATTCCCGGGGCACGAGTGGGTGTCCCCACAGCGCCACTCGGAGATGTGCCCCGCGGGGAAGGGGGTGCAGGATGTGTCCGAGGATGGGGCAGGCGGCCGTGGGGCAGGCGCAGCGCAGGCTCTCATGGGGCCAGCCTGGAGCTGCAGGGTGAAGCCTGGGGACCCGGCTCGGCCGCGCTCTGGTACAGCTCGGTCCTGGTTCGGTGAAGTCTGGGTTTGGTGAGGTCCTGGTTCAGTGGGGTCCTGGTTCGGTGAGGTCCTGGTTCAGTGATGCCCCGGTTTGGTGATGCCCTGGTTCGGTGCTGTCCTGGCTCGGTGCTGTCCCGGCTCGGTGCCGTCCCGATTCGGAGCTGCCTCGGTTTGGAGCTGTCCCGATTAGGAGCTGCTCCGGTTCGGAGCTGTCCCGATTTGGAGCTGTCCCGGTTCGGTGCTGTCCCGGTTCGGAGCTGCTCCGGTTCAGTGCTGTCCCGGTTCGGTGCTATCCCGGTTCGGAGCTGCCCCGGTTCGGAGCTGCCCCGATTCGGAGCTGTCCCGGTTCGGTGCTGCCCCGATTCGGAGCTGCCCCGATTCGGAGCTGTCCCGGTTCGGTGTTATCCCGGTTCGGAGCTGTCCCGGTCCGGAGCTGTCCCGGTTGGGCCCCGCCCGGCCCCGTTCCCGCAGCACAACGCCGCCACCTGCCGGCCGCCCACCGGAGCCGGGACCCCCCCCCGTGCGCCCTACCGGGGCTGGGGGGCGCCCACCCCGACCCCATCCCACCCCGACCCCATCCCACCCACACCGGCGGGGACAGGACCGGGGATGCTCACCCCGGATCGGGCCCACGGGGGGGGGGGACCCCAGGGGACCCCCAGGGAAAGGGTCCCGGTTCGGGGGGGGAGCGGGGGGGTCCCGCTAGAGCAGCTGGGGCGTGGAGGAGCCCAGGTAGGTGCGGAGGTCGCTGAGCGTGGACGGGACGATCTTGGCGGGGATGGTGTCCCGGCCGAGCTCCCGGTGGGCGGCGTAGCGGTGGCACCCCCCGAAGGAGTAGAAGTAGTCCCCGCCCTGGCTGCCCTTGACCCACAGCACGTCGATGGGGGGCACCCGCTCGGGATCCTCCTGGGGACGAGGTGTGGGGGGGGGGGGGACAGCCCCGGGGCCGTGAGCTTCCCCGGCAGTGCCCCGGCACCGTCCGGGATGGGGGGTGGGGGGTGCACGGAGCCGTGCGGGGCCGCCCGGCCTCATCCTGCCCACCCCAGCCCCTACCTGCAGGGTCTCCACCAGGCTCCGCACCTTGCCCGGGTCCAGCGCGGCGGGGATGGGCCGGATGAGGACCCTCATGGGCACGTTGTGCACGGCCGTGATGTGCTGCGTGTGGATGCTCCCGGTCTCGGACCCGGTCCCGCTCCCGGTCTCGGACCCGCTCCCGGTCTCGGCCATGGCCCCGCCGTTCCCGGAGCCGCTCCGCCGCTTCCTGCCCCCGCCGCCCCGCCCCGGGCAGCGCCGCGCCCGGCCGCTCCCCTCCGCCCCCCCCGGCGCTTTTGCAGAGTCACCGTGAAGCGGCAGCACGGGCAGCACCGGGGGCACCGGGAATATCGGGGGCACCGGGGGCACCGGGGGCACGGACAGCCCCGGGAGCCCCGGCAGCCCCGGCCCCCCCCCGGCTGCTCGTCCTGCTGGGGTCCCGTCCCGCGTGGGGGGCACCGCGGAGCCGTCCCCGGGCTGCGACCCCCGGCACCTCCAAATGGCCCAAGCTGGATGGGGACCCCCAGGATCTCCGTGTCCGGCTCCCGGCTGTGACGTTCGAGGGCGTTTTTGGGGGTTCTGCAGCCCTGTGCCCCCCCCAGAGGGGAGAGGTGCCCGGTGCCCCCCGGTTCTGCAGCCCCTGCCCAGCTCCCGGGGGGCACCGGCCCCAGCCCTGACTCGGCAGCACCAAGTGGGGGGCGTCTTCTGCCCCCTGGGGGGGCTGCTGGTGATGGGGAAGGGGTCGCGAGGCTCTGGGGGGGCCCCCCCACTTCACTGCTTGGGTGCTGCTGGGGTTCCCACCAGGACTCCCCCCCTCTCTGCTTTCTGCTGCTCCTCCCCAGCCGGGTGCTGTCGGCTGCCCCTCGGCACGGGGGCGCACACCTCGCCCCCCGCCCCCCCGCTCCCCTGCCGCCCCCCTGCCCTGTACAGACGGCCCGAGACACCCCAGGTAGTGGCAGAAATCCCTTTTATATCCCTGAATTGCATTACAAGTAACACTGCGGGCGGCCGCCGCTCGCTCCGGCTCGTCTCGCCGCGGCCGCTCAAATACAAAAACCTGGCGGAAAAAAATCGATCATGCACGGAAAATTATTGCTGTGGTGTCCGCTATGTACACGACAGGGACGGGCAGCGCCATCCGAGGGGAACCGTGTGAAATGCTGTCCCCTGCGTGGGGGACACGGCGCGTGGCCACGATGCCCACGGGGTGGCCGCCGCAGTGCCCTCGGGGCTCGCGAGCGTCCCTGGGAGGCGTCGAGCCCGTGGGACCCGCGGCCACGGCGGGAGGAAGACGGTGCAGGAAGACGGCGCGGGGGGCGCGCGAGGTCCAGGCTGAACCCCGAAAGTTTTGGGGGCTGGCACGGGCTGGGGGGGGGCCGCGGCAGCTCGTGGCCCGAGGTAGGAAGCGGCTCGCTGCGGGGCCGGGGGGGGGGGGGTCCGCGGGGAGGTTGCATAGAATCGCTGGGTTGTCCCCGCCGGGGTGGCGCGGGGAGCAGAGCGGGACCCCGCGGCTCTGAGGAAGACGAAGGAGAGCGGCTCTGCCCTCGTGGGGGGCTTGTGGGGTTTGGGGGGGGGGCTGCTCAGCCGCCTCGCGTTGCCCCCGCCTCCGTGCCCGCTTTTCGGTGGCTCTCGGGGTCCCGTCCCCGTCCTTGTCCCCGCAGCTCTGTCCCGGGCACGGCGGCGCCGCTGCAGCTCCGCTGCCTCCTGCGAGCCGTGCGGAAGGGCTGCCGGCCCCGCCAGTCTTGGCAAATAAATAGTGAAAAGGGTAAGTAATAAATAATATAAATAAGAGCAATTAAATAGACTCACCCGAGCTCCGCGGTACCACCGACCCGCTCCTCCTGGGGGGCTGGGGTCTGGCTGGGGGGGTCAGCAGCAGCCCCAGAAGGGTCTGGGGGTGTGGGGGGGCCACAATTCGGGTGCGGGTCCTGCCCCGGGGCTGCTCCCATGCGGGTGGGGGGACGGAAGGGGCCTGGGCTGCGGGTCCCAGCCTCCGAGGCAGGCGTCCATCAGTCCTGCCGAGCCATCAGTCCTGGCTCTTCGGCCCACGGTCCCATCCCTGGTATGGACCAGGGGAGTTTTTGCTCCTGGGGGGGGAGCAGCGAATGTCCTTCCTCCCCGGCGGTTCCCGGGAGGAGAAGCAGCAACTCTAAATAAATAATAGTAATAAATTAAATAAATATCAGTGAGCGTCACGAGCTGAGGGGAAGGTCTGTGCTGGGAGGGGGAGAGGGTCCCGGGCGAGTCCCCACAGAGGGACCCGCCTGGCTGTGGGGCTGGGCTGGGGCTGGGGCTGGGGCTGGATCCGTCCCTTCCTGGGGGCACGGGGGCACCCTTCTCCTGGGGGGGGGTGGAACTGGGAGCTGGGGGCACGCGTCCTGCAGCCACCGCGCAGCTACAGAACGGCCGGCAGCGGCTGCAGGAGCGCCGGCACAGGGACGGGGAGGGACGGGACCGGTGGGGGTGCTGGGTGCGGGGTTGGGGCAGGGGGGCTGGCGGAGGCTAGTTCCCTATTGCACAGCTGTGTTCGGAGCCCTTGAAGCAGGCGGACTCGTAGTGCTTGTTGAGGTACGACTTGAGGGCGAAGGTCTTCTCGCACTGCTTGCACTTGTAGTGCTTGAAGGCGGAGTGGGTCTGCATGTGGGCGCGCAGGTTGGAGCGGTCGGCGAACGCCTTCCCGCAGTGGGAGCAGCCGAAGGGCTTCTCGCCCGTGTGTGAGCGCATGTGGCCCTGCAGCAGCCAGGGCCGGCTGAAGGCCTTGCCGCAGACGTCGCACTTGTGCTTGAGGTTGTGGGTGAGGAGGTGCATGGCCAGGGCGGGCATGGAGACGTACGCCTTGCCGCAGGTCGGGCATTTCCTCGCCATCTTGCTGTCCAGGCTGCGGTGCGTCTGCTTGTGCCGGCTGAGGTTGGAGGAGGTGGCGTAGGTCTTGCCGCACTCGGGGCAGGAGTGGCGGTGGCCGCCGCGGCGCTGGCTCTCGCCGCGCCGGCGCGACCGCCCGTCGGTGATGAAGAAGGCGTCCATGGAGTAGCTGTCCGTCACCGCCGCCTCCCCGTTGAAGTAGCGGGCGGAGAAGCTGGACTGGGGGCTCTCGGGGTCGCTGTACTCCTCCTGGCCGGGCGCGTAGGCCGGGTCTGGAGGCGCCGGCGGCAGCCCCTGCTTCTTGTCGGAGTCGTAGGCGGCAGGAGCCAGGCAGTGCTGGAGGTACCCTGCGGGGACGACGCGGCGAGGTCACCGTCCCCGGGCCAGGCTCTGCCCCTGCACCAGCCCCACTGGGGAAGGGGGGGGGGAGCTGCGAGCCAAAAACACCCGACGGGGGTGCAAAGTGAGGTGGCCCCCCCAGGTCCCCCTGTCCTCATCTGCACAAGGGCCGAGCCTGCCCTGGCTCCGGTCACAGCACACGTCTGCTGGCAGGATGGGACCCAGCCCGTGGGGACACCCGGGGAGCGGGGCTGGTGGGGACTGGGTACCCCGGGATGCTGCAGCCCTGCGCAGCCCCTGGATCCATCAGCCTCTGGGGGCTGTCGGCACCCACATCGTCCCACTGGGGCCGTGGGCGCTGCTCCTTCCTCACCTGTCCTTCTCCGGGGGGGGGCGAGCACAGAAGGGCCTGGGGAGGTCACCCCATTTCCCCCCATCTCCCCCCATCTCCCCCAGGGAACGTGGCACTCGTGGCACCCAGAGGCTGCTGCACCCTAACCCCGGGCTCCCACTGGGGACAGGGACCCACAGACCCCAGGGGCGGGGGGGCTGCGGCGCCACGCAGTCGTGTCACCCCCTGTGACACTGGTGCACGTCTGCTCCGGGCCAGGCTCTGGGCAGGTGACACTTGGCCCGTGCCCGTGCAGGCGCCACGTGGATGTCCCCTTCCCTCCGCTGCCAGCACACGACGGTCACTGCGCCGCGTGCTCCGAGGGGCTCCCTGCTGGGCCGGTGGCTAAGGATGGGGGGGGGACACAGCTGCCACCCCAGGGTCCCCGTCTCGGTCCTGGCAGTCACCTGCGCTGTGTGCAGGGCCAGCTGCTTCAGAGGATGCAGCCCTGCTGCGGGGGGCAGCGTGCTCTGCCAGGGGCAGGGGCTTGGTGCATGCCTGGGGTCCCCAGGGCCGGTGTGTGCCGGCGGGACAGCGTGAACGCCCCCCCCCCCGCTGGGGCCCTGCAAACCAGCCCTGATCCCGGACCCCTCCTGCCTGTGGGACTTCCCCCCCATCCCGGCTGTCGGGGGCAAGACGCAGCGGGGGCCACCACGGTTTGTCCCCTCGAGGCCGGGGGTCCCTGTGCTACGGTGGGGAGGGGTCTGCGAGGCGGGGGCGCAGCCTCCTCCCCCCCCTCGCTCCCCGCGCCCTGCTGACAGTGCGCTCGCACGGGCTGTGCAGAAAGCGCTCCGCTCAGCAATTTCTCACGCTGCCGCCGAGCGTGCAGCAAGGTTATTTCCAGGAGAGCAGCGTCGGCAGCTTCTGCCCAGCTGCAGCACATCCCTCCCCCACCGGCTTCTGGCTCCCGACCAGGCTGGGGGAGAGCTGAGGACCCCCCCGGGCCGGGCGAGCATCGCAGCCCTGCGCTGGTGGCAGAAGCCCCTTTGCTGGGGAGCAGCGAGCAGCAGAAAGGAGGGGGGGGGGGGTGTGCAGCAACGCAGCGCTCGGGCAGCCCCGGGTCCTGTGTGGCAGGATCAGGCCCATCCGTGCACCCAGCTCAGGCTGAGGGTCCCCGAGCAGCTGGGAGCAGCCAGGCCACGGCCTGGGATGAAAGTCCCTGGTCCCTGCTTCCAGGGCAGACCCCCCGGGGCTGCCCCGCCGGGGGTCTCCGCCAAGCGCTGGTGGCTCCCAGAGCCCTGCCCGGTGTCACCTCGCAGGTCAGGGCTCTGGGGACCCTCTGGGGACTCAGCACCTTCCCGTCCAGCCCTTCGCACCCCTCCCAGTGCTGGGTGTGTGTGTGTGTGTGTGTGCTGCCCCCACCCCCTGCTCCCCCTTCCCGCTGTGCGCGGCTGCTCCCCGCGCCCCGGGAGGTGACGGCCTGCTCCGAGGGGCTCCGGGCACCGCCGCGAACAATGAAAGCCGCAGGCACGGCGAGCAGCCTCTTCTGCTTTGTGCCCCCCCCCAAAAAAAATAACTTGCCGTGGGAAGGAGCCAGCCCCATAGCCCCCAGTTAAGGGGGGACCCGGGTCCAGCCAGGGATGCCCCCCCGGGCTGCCGCTGTCACCGAGGGGACGCGTCCCCAAGGACCGACTTTGGCAGGGGCTGGTGACCCCCGCCGGGGGGGGGGCACAAAGCCAGCAGGGACGAGCCCCCCGATGCTGTCACACTGCCCCCTGACCCCCTCCCGGCTCCCACCCGCGGGGCACAGCGGGGGGACCCCCGCCCGTCACGCCCCCGTCGCCCTGACCCTGCCCCGCGTCCCAGCGCCCCGGAGCCCCCCAACCCCCCCCCCCCGTCACCCCCAGCCCCCCCGGCTCGCCTTCCCCCGGCCTCCCCGCCCTCTGCCCCGCCGGGCTCACACAATAGCACGGGGGGGGGGTGGGGGGGGTCGGCCCCGGAGCCCCCGGCCCCGCACTCACCATCGCCGGCGGCGGGGCCGGGCAGCGCGTAGGGGGGCTCCAGGGGGGCGTAGGGGGGCGCGGGGACCCCGGCGACCGGGAACGCGTCCGCCTTCAGCTTCTTCACCAGGAAGGAGCGGGGCATGGCGGGGCCGGGCCGGAGCCTTCAGCACTGGACAGCTCCGGTACCGGCACCGGCACCGGCACCGGCACCGGCACCGGGCAGCCCCGGGCGGGCTCCGTGCGCCGTCACCGGCCCCGCTCCGGGCCGGGCGTGCGGGAGGCGAGGAGCGGGGAACCGAGTGCGAGGGGCGGGCGGCGGGAGGAGGAGGAGGAGAGGAGGAGGAAGAGGAGGAGGAGGAGGAGGGGGAGGAAGGCAGGCGGAGGGGGGGGGGCGGGGGAGGGGGCCGCTCCGCCCGGCCGCGCCCCGAGCCCCCCCGGTAGCGCCGGGCGCTGTGGCACGGGGGGGGGTCCCCGCTCCCCGCCTCCCCCCCGCCGCGGACAATGGGGACACGCGGGGACGTGGGGGGGGGCGGGGGGGGTGGCGGGGGGCGGCTGCCTCCTCCTGCCGCCTTTGTCTCCCCGCCGCCAGCCCCCAGGGCCTGCAAAGGGGGGTTTGGGGGGGGTGTGGTGGCGGGGGCGTCCCCGTCGCTGTCCCTGTCCCCGTTCCCTGTCCCGGTTCCCGTCCCCTGTCCCCATCCCTGTTCCCTGCTCCTAACCCTGTTCCCTGTCCCCGTTCCCGTCCCTCTTCCCTGTCCTCATCTCTGCCCCCGTCCCTTCCCGCTGACCCCTTTCCTTTTCCCTCGCCCCTTCCCCTGTTCCCCGTCCCCATTCCCCTTCCCAGCCCCTCACCCCTGTCCCACCTGTCCTGCCCCCACCCCTGCCCGCTGCCCCCTTCCCCTGTCCCCGTCCCTTTTCCCCATCCCTTCCCCACCTGCTGTCCCTTTCCGTGCCCCTGTCCCCATCCCTGTCCCGGGGACCTCCGCAGCCCACCGCAGCAGCGGGCTCGTGGCCGCGCATTGTGCCCCACCGAGCCCCCACTCCCCCCCTCTCGCTGCGGCCCCCCCGGTGCAGGATGAGGCCCCCGTCCCGCTGCGGTCCCAAGCTGCCTCTCCCTGGGGCTCGCAGGTGACACGGGGGGACCCTGCTGGAGGTGTTCTGCTCCCCACCGTGCCCCCCACCCCCCAAGCCATAGGGGACCCCGTCACGCCCACCCTGTGCCCCCCAAGCTGCTCAGCAGAGCTGGGGAGCCCCAACGGGAACCCCGGAGCGTGCCCGGGGCTTCTGCGCCAGCTGGAGGTGGCCAAGGGGGCACAGTGAGAGGGGGACCGAGCACAAAGGACCCGCATCCCCAGCACCCCTACCCTGCCACCCCCTTAGGGTCCCCAGCCCCTTTGCAATCCTCCTCGAAGCCGGTGCACCCCCGCAATAATCCCCCTCCCCACGGCCCTGCCGGAGCCCTGCGCTCCGAGTGCGTTGCGGCGCTCAGCAGGAGCGGTCCGCGATCCGTCAGCCGCAGGCAGAGCGCCGGCACGGGCGGTGTGGGGGAATTGGGGCACATCCATGCCCTGCTGATGGCCCCCCCTTAGCCCTTCGGCTGGGGACACGGCGTCGGGGGGACAAGAGCAGTGCCCTCGGGTGCAGCCTGGTGCTGGAGCTGGGCAGGAGCTGGCAGCCCCGGGCTCCTGTGCCTGTGCCAGGAGCTGGGGGCAGCTCTGGATGTGCTTTGTGTGGCACCCCATAGCCCAGGACATCCCCTAGCCTGGTATTGCCCCATGTTGTGCAGCACCCCATAGCCCAGGGCACCCCATAACCCACAGCATCCCATAGCTCAGGGCACCCCACAGCACCCCATAGCCCAGGACACCCCATACCCTGCAGCATCCCATAGCCCAGGGCACCCCACAGCATCCCACAGCCCTGGGCACCCCACAGCACCCCATAGCTCAGGACAGCCCAGGGCACCCCGCAGCCCACCCCAGGCTGGGGCTCCCATCCCACTCCCCCCGCAGCTCCAGGGCTCTCTCCCCTCCTCAGCCTGACCCCATCTGGCCCCGTGGCACAGCGGGTCCGGCCGTGCCAAGGCCAAGGTCACGTCTCCCCGAGGTGCAGCCCCCGGGGCCGCCCCGGCATCGCTCCCGGCCCCGCTGCGCCCCGATTTATTTCTCCGCGTGCGTGCGGCCGCCTTCCTTGAAGGCACGTCTGCAGGACGGGCGATTACTTACGCCCTAGTTGGGCCAGGCCTGCCTGCCCGCTGCCCGGGGATTTTTTTTTTTTTCCCCTTCTCCAGGCTGTGGTGTAATAAGGGAGGTAATTAAGTGTAAAAGACAGGGGGAGGGAGGGCGGTGAGAGAAGGGGGGGGTCGGGGATAGGAACCGGCTCCTTTCAGAGGCAGGGGACTGAGATAATGTATGTTAATAACCCGCAATCAGGCCTGCGGAGCTGTGCTAATATTGCTGACTGCAGCACGGCTGGGCCCCCCCCGGCCTGCCCCCGCCACGGTTGGGGGGGGGAGAGAGCCAAGAAGAAAGGCCCGGGCTCTCTCCTGGAGCGTGCCTGGGTGACGGCTGAATCCGCGCCTTCCCGAGCAGCTGTATGGAAATAATTCTGCTCGCTCGCGGGGCTGGGGGGCGGTTGTTCCCCCGTGGCGCTGGGGGGGGGCGGGAGGGAGGGAGGTGGCGGCGGGGGTCCGCTAGGCGAGGGTCTCTGGGGACTCCTGGCTGTGGGGCTGGGGTGGGCAGGAGCATCCCCAGGGGAACCTGGGGGGCAGGGAGGGGGCTGGACCCCCCCTGTCAGCTCCTTGCAAGGGTTGTGGGACGCATCCGGCTCCCAGGACGGGACAAGCCCCCCCCGTCACCGCAGTGCCCCCACACCTCCTGCTGCTCCTCAGCCCCCTCCTCTCTCCTCACCCCCCCCCCCCCAAAATGCCCACGGGGCCGGATCCTGAAGGACACGCGGAGCTGGGAGGGGGCTGAGCCGGGGCTGCGGGACCCCCCGAGCGGGCGGGGGGGCGATTATCAATTCCACCCGCGTCCTTCCCGGAGGCGGCCGGGACGCAGCCGGGGCCGGGAGCTGGGATCTGCACGGTTAAGGCACAGCGGCGCGGGGCTGGCGCGGCGGTCCCGAGGGGAGCAGATTGCCAGACAAAGAGCCGGGGACAAAGGCCCGGCTGCCTCGTGCCCCGGGGAAGGGGCGCACGCGCGTGCGGCGACCGGGTGCTGCCCGGCCTGGGGGCTGCCTGGCCCCCCCCCGGTGCCCACCCTCCCGGTGTCCCCCGTTAGCGGGGCCTGGGTGCAGCCGGGTGCCCTGTGGCACGGCCCTGGCACCGGTCCCCTGCTGCCCCTTGCCACGCAGCGGTGTGCCCGGGCTGGGGGCCGTGTGCTGCCGCCCCTCTCCCCCCCGTGCTGCCCGTCTGGGTGCAGGGGGGGCTGCTGGGGGTGCTCTGGGGTGCAGGGCGATGGGGAGCGAGTGGAGAGCACGGCCGGGGCCCCAGAAAAGGATGGAAAACCCTGGGCAGGTCACCCCGACCCACCGTGCCTCGGTGTCCCCCGTTGCTATAAAAGCTGTTGTCTGCCCCCCTGGCAGCAAATGTGGTCACCCTGCCCCCCGGGGGGGGGCACATTTGTCCCTGCTTTCCCCAGCCGCCTGCAGCCCCCCCATCCTGGGCTGCAGACAGCATGGGAATGGGAATGGGAAGATTATCGGGGCCAGACGGCACAGAGGGTGCTGAGGGGGTGCACGGGGTCCTGGGGGGACACCACGCAAAACGCCACCGAGACCCCCAGGGAAGGGAAGAGCGGTGGCCCCAGCACCACTTCGCACCCAACACCCCCCCGTGCTGGTTTGATGGAGCACCTGGGCAGCCCCGGGGCGGGCGGGGGGGGGGGGACACAGCACAGGCAGCCCCTCCGTGCCCCCAGGGGTGCGGGGCCGCGGTGCCGCGGGGCGTGCTGGGGGGCAGCAGGTCGGTGCGGAGGCCGTAGGGCTGAGCAATCTCCTTCTATTTCTTTGAACGCGAGAGGGACGCGGCGCTCACGCCGGGCACTGCAGGCTGCAGTAGTCGGCGGACGTGAAGAAGCCGTAAATGTTGACGAGGGGGAACATGAGCAGGGCGCCCAGCAGGGAGCCCAGCTGCTCCACCGCCCCGTACCACACCAGCGCGCTGTGGCTGCGGCTCCGCAGGATCACCCCGGCCATCACCTTCACGTAGGAGAGCGTCCCGGTGAAAAACACCCAGGAGAGGACCTGGTGGCGCAGGGGAGAGCGGTCAGCGGGGCCGCGGGGCCGTGGGGTGGCCCCCGAGACCTCCCTGGGGCTGAGGGACCCCCAAGACTTACGATGACGGCGTCGCCCCACTGGGACTGCTGCAGGAGCGGGCAGGGGCTCATCACCGCGATGGCCATGTTGTAGGCACCAAAGCCTGTCCCTGCCAAGGTGAGGGCGCCCAGCAGGGCCAGGGACCTGCAAGGGACAGGCGGGTGACACTGGGGAATGCCAGCCCAGCCCAGGGAGGAGGCGCCTTTTCTCCCCCGGCGCCCCAAAATGGGTCTGTTTTGGGGCTCCGTACCCACCTGCCGGGCAGGAACATGGCCACGATGCAGGCGAGGGGGTTGGCCATGGAGCTGAGCGTGGCCGAGAGGTGGTAGGCGGTGTTGCCGTAGGGCAGGCAGGAGTAGGACTGCACCGACGGCAGGACCCCGTTGGTCAGGGAGCTCACCCAGGCGATGAGGAGGTAGATGAAGGTGAGCTTGGCCAGCGGGTAGGAGACCGTCTCCCGGTGGTCTTCCATGGGCCGCTTGGTTTTCTTTGGGCACGGGTAGCCTCCGCCTCGCCCCGAGCCAGCTCCGTCCTCGGGGATCTGGTCAAAGGAACTGAGTATGATGGTGCTGGGAAAAAACTGCGGCTGCGACAGCTCCCATACCTTAGGCTGCCTGGTGAGGAAGAAGAAGGCCACCAGGCAGGCCACCATCATCCCAGTCATGAGGAGGAAAAAGAGGAGGGTGGAGAAGTTGGCCGGGAGGTAGCGAGTCTCCATCTGGAAGAAAACGTTCTCCACGGTCTCGTTGCCGGAGGTGACGTTGACCAGGCGGGTGACGTTGATGCAGCTGGAGATGCCGGAGCCCTGGCCCAGGGCGATGAGAGCGGGGATCAGCCCGCTGAGCCCTTCCCCGATGAAGAAGGTGGTGAGGTACTGGGGCTCCAGCTGCATCATGAAGGGCAGGAATGTGACGGAGGAGGTGCAGTCCACCAGGGACAGGAAGAAAGTGAGGACGAGGAATGCAGTGCTGTGGAGCGTCCCTGCGATGAGGGACGTCTGGTTCCAGAGGAAGGCCAGCAGCAGGCAGGCCACGACGCCCAGGGACACGACCACGTAGATAACGGCCACCTCCTTCAGCAGGCCGGGCCAGAAGCGGTGCATGAGGGTGACGAAGAGCGGCCCCACGTTGGCCATCTGGATGATGATGGTGATGTAGGAGGGCAGCTCCCACTGCTCCGGCAGCACCGTCACCAGCAGCGGCAGCTCGACCCACAGCCCGTTGATGGCCACCCAGGAGCCCGTGCCGAAGACGCAGGCGAGGAGGTGGGTGAGCAGCGCCATGGCTCAGGGCCCGGCGCCCCCACCCTGGGGCGACACCGCTGTGCTGTGGGGAGAGACACGGCTCAGCCCCCCCGGACCCCTACCCCGGCCCCCACTGCCCGTGTACCCCCCTCCAGGCAGCCACAGCCGCTCCTCCCCTACTGCCAGGCAGGCGCAGGACGCGGGGAGCGGCACGGCTCAGCCTGGCACCCCCCTGTCCCGGGGGCGAGACGCCCCCCAGCTCTGCGGGACCCCCTCCTGATCCCCGCAGCTGGTGCCGCGGGACCCCCCCTTGCCCTGCCTGCGGCACCTGCCCTGCTCTGGGTTGGGTCCCTTCCTGGTGAGCCAAGGCCACACAGCGCCAGGCATGGAGCCCAAATGGGACGTGGCAGCGCGTTGGACCTGACCCAGCTCACGGCACGGCCTGGCACGGGAGGCAGGCGGACCTCACCTGGGGGCCGCGGGGCCTGGGCAGCCGCTCTCCTGGGACCCAAGGCCTCGTCCTTCCCACCGCATCCGCGGGCAACGCCAAGCAGCGCCCGTCTCCTCCCCGCCCGGTCCCGTGCAATCCCGGCAGGCTCCGGTGGCCACGGGGGGGAGAAGGGCCCCGCGGCCCCACCTGCAAAACTGGCCCTGGCTCATACCAGCGAGCTGAGTCAGCCCCACACCACATCCCCTGCCCACCTCGGCACCTTGCTCCCCTTCCGTGTGCCCAGGCTCCTGCGCCCGCTCCCCACCAGCCTCCTGGGGACGGGGGGACCCCCGATGTCCTCGTCCCCGAGCCCCACGGCGGGCAGGGGGTGCAGGACGGGCGGCCACAACTTCAGGGCTGAGCCCTGGCGGAAGGATCCTGGTCTCCTGGGGCTGAACCCAGCCACGGCAACGGCCCACAAACGGCCTCATCCTGCCCGGGAGGCGTCGGGGACGTTGGGAGGGAGCGGAGGTGAGGAAGAGCCGGGCTCCCGGTCTGAGCAGTCCCCGGGGAACCGCATCTCCCCCTGGGGAAACTCACTGTGTTTTTTAGGGGAACCGGCGGCAGCACGCGGGCGGCAGCGAGTCCTTGCTGCCTGCCGGGGCCGTGACGTGAGCCGGGCACGTCACTGCCTCCGGATGCAGATGGGTGGCAGCACGCTGTGCTCCTGCTCCTGGTCCCAGCAGGCACAGTCACCCCGGCTCGGGGAGCAGCTGGCGGGGGTCCCGCGGGTCTCATGCCTCCTGCTCGGCACCGGTGCCGTGTTTCGGGGCACCTGTCCCAGGTCGGGGGGGGGCGCAGGAGGTCCTGGGGGGGCTCACGAGCCGTGGGAACGGTCGGCTGCGGGCGCAGGGCGAGGTGAGACTCAAAGCATAAGAAAGGATTAGGGAGAGTGGCGGTGGTCCTCGGAGAGATGAGTGCCGGGGGGGCAGGGGGACCAGCTCCCGTCCTGCCCACCCCCCCCAGGGACCCCTGCCCACCCTGCAGGAATGGGAACAGCTGGAGGGGGCTGGGGCTCAGGGTTCCCCTGCCTTTCCCCCCCCCTCCTCCAGCACTCGTGGGTCCCCTGGGTCTGCCAGCACAGCCCACGTCCCTGGGCCAGCATGGGACCGGCCACCGGGTCCCACTCACCTCTCCCTGCCACCGAGCCCAGCTCGCCCCGCGCAGCCTGTTGGGGGCCTTTAAGCTCCAAACCCAGCCCTGGTGGCCAAAGTCCAGCTGTGTCCCCTCCTGCCCTGTCCCTGCCAGCTCGGGGACAGCCCAGCCCCTGTCCTGCCCCGGGGGGCCGCGCTCCCCTCGTGTCCCCGCGTGCTGCCAGGGCCAGCCCCGTGCTCGCCGCCTGCCCGGCCGCGATGCCAGGCGCTCCCCGCGGAGCTGCCGCTGTCCCCGCGCACCCTGACTCCGCCGGGTGCCGGTGATTATTCCTGGCCGTGACACAGACTTTGCCCTTGTCCCCAGCTGAATGGTGTCCCACCTATTTCGGGCTGCTTCCTGCGGGTGCAAATGTCACCGAGTGACAGCTTCTGCCGCGGCTGGGATCGCTGCAGGGCCACGGGCTGTGCCGGGTGCCTTGGGGACACCGAGCGCGGCCAGCATGCGGCTGTCCCCCCGGGGGTGCCGTGGCCGGGATGTGACTGTCCCACCGGGCACGTGTCATGCACAAACGCTCCTCTGGCACTGCCGCCAGCCCTGCTGACCCTGCGGGACGTGACCGGGCGCTCAGCCACGCCACGAGCCGGCGGATGAGACGCTCACATCACCCGGGAGCTGGCGGGCTGCGGGGGGCCAGAGGCCAGCTGGGCTGGGTGGCAGCCTGGCGCTGGCTCGTCCCAGCACCCAGCTCCCCGGGGCGCCTTGCTCCAGCTCTTCCCCCAGCACCCACAGGGTGTCGCTGGGCGAGCGGGCTGCAGCAGGCTGCAGCTGCCTTGTGCAATGCCCTGCCTGTCCCCTGCCCGTCCCCTGCCTGTCCCCTGCCCGTCCCCTGCCTGCTCTGCCCATGCTCAGCCCCCCTGGGGTCTGCAGCCAGCCCCTGCACCAGGCGCAATCCTGCCCCCACTGTCCCCATGTGGGGTCCAGGAGTGGTGGGGGCCCATGCTTTGGGGTTCCCGGGGTCTCTGGGCCCCGTGTTGGGGGTGGCAGCTCCAGGATGGTGTGGGGGGGCTTGGGCTGGTGCAGCTGAGCCCCCTGCTCCCAGTGGGGACGGCGATTGTCCTGGGTTAATTCGGCAGCACAAAGGAGCCGTGCAGCCTCCGCGAGCCTTTCCCCAGGGCTAATTGGCTTCGTCGCAGGGGCCGGGGGGGCACAAAGGGGGTGACAGGCGTGGGGCTGAGCTCCGCACCGCTGCTCCGTGCCTCTCGCCCAAATCCTGCCGGCACGTGCCGCCTGCCACGCCTGGGGGAGGCTGGCCCCCCCGCCCCGTGTCGTGCAGCAGCTGAGCCCCGGCCCCGGCCCCTCTGCACCCCGGCAGATGCGAGCGAAGGCCCCGGAGGCAGATGGCAACATTTGGTCACCGAGCAGCCTTCCACGGGACTTCACCGGGCTCGGGCAGGCCCACCGGGAAGCCCCTCCGTTTCCCCACGTGTCCCCCATGGGTGCAGGGGCACCGGCGGATGCAGCGGGGTCCC